>NC_134411.1:80349896-81647396 GCF_038048845.1 Mixophyes fleayi | reverse complement strand
TTGCTGAGTCAAAGTTTACAAATATGACAGATCCATAGTAATTCTGGAAATTTTAGCCAGTTGCCAAATTAAATACATGACATGAAAATTCCAACACTGCAATTTTTTTTTTGGGAATGTTGGCAACAACTAGTTTTCAACCCCTAACTAAATGCAATTAATCCAATCTGACGCACTCCTGCAAAAGATAAAAAGTGTCTATGACGTTAATTACATTTTTCATTTATTTAGTATTTTAAAAACATATTATGAACACACCAAATATAGTGACTCATAATAGAGAAAAACTTAAAGTGGTGCTAAAGTATTACCAGACTTTATTAATTGTAATTATTATTATTTCATTGAAATAATATTGCCTTGTTGATGAAAATGAGAGCAGCCTTGCACCTTGACTTGCTAAATACATAGACCCTGTGTTTCTGAACTACAAGACCCAGCTCAGAAGACCCTCTACAAGACTAACTGAGCTACTCGAAAGGAGTAGGGGTGATTCAAGACTTTCTACTGCCCGAAAAGTGTTTAAATATCCCCTATACTTACCATCTATTCATCCATTGGATTGGCAGATTCCATTGTGGTGGCAAGTACACAACACATATGATTAGAGATGCTCAGACTCGGTTCCTTGAGAACCGAACACACCCGACCTTAGGGGATCCGAGTACCGAGCCGACCCGGCTAGGTACTTTCGCGCGCCCTCGGAATCAAAAACGAGGCAAAACATCATTGTTACGTCGTCAACTCTCGGATCTGGCGATTTTTGGATTCCTTTTTAATATCCAACATAACAGTGGTTGGGAGGGAGGTCAGGCCCAAGGACAATTCCATCTTGCACCATTTTTCTTTTCTGCCACTGCTGTGTGCCAATGTGTCCTAGATGTGCTAGGAACTACCGTGTGTTTGTGTCATTGCTCTGTCGCTTACCATCCAGCCAGGTCGCTGCAGTATTTGTCCGAATGTGTATGAAAATAATATTGTGATCTGTGAGGTGGTCAAAATTTACTGCAAATGACTTGAAATTAGTGTTATTGAGGTTAATAATAATGTAGGAACAAAAAAAAGAGCAAATATATGTGATTTTAGCATATTTTAGGATTTTTTCTAAAAAATCCAAAACCAAAAGCAAAACACGAACCTAATCCAGACCCAAAACCAAAACCAGTTCATGGGGGTCAGTGAGGATCTCTACATATGATACACAGCAATATCCATACATCTATTAATGAGCCCACTAGTAGTAATAAATCCAGTAATGTGCTCAGTAGTAACAATGCCTAGTATATCTCAGCTGCAGTAATGTCCTATTATATCCACAACAATGAGCACAGTAATAATACAAATAATATTCCAGCTGTGGTAATGCCTAGTTATATGTCATACATCAAGCACAACAGAAAGTACTGCAGGGAAATATGCTGAAAAGTAGCAATGGCAAGTTATAGGCCAACAGTAGAACTGCCAGAAATACGCAGAGCAGAAATATTGCTCAGTAATATCCCAACAGTAGTAACAACCAGTAATATACCTAATACAGATAACAGCAGTGGTAACACCCAGTGATTTGCCAACAGCAATATCTAGTAGTATGCCAAAAGTAGTGCCCAGTAATATGACAACAGTGGTGCCCAGTAATATGACAACAATGGTGCCCAGTAATATGACAACAGTAGTGACCAGTATTATGACAACAGTAGTGCCCAGTAGTATGACTACAGTAGTGCCCAGTAATATGAGAACAGTGGTGTCTAGTAATATGACAACAGTGGTGCCCAGTAATATGACAACAGCAGTGCCCAGTAATATGACAACAGTGGTGCCCAGTAATATGACAACAGAGGTGCCCAGTAATATGACAACAGTGGTGCCTAGTAATATGACAACAGCGGTGCCCAGTAATATGACAACAGCGGTGCCCAGTAATATGACAACCGTAGTGCCCAGTAATATGACAACAGTAGTGCCCAGTAATATGACACTGGCGGTGCCCAGTAATATGACAACAGTGGTGCCTAGTAATATGACAACAGAGGTGCCCAGTAATATGACAACAGTGGTGCCTAGTAATATGACAACAGTAGTGCCCAGTAATATGACAACAGTAGTGCCCAGTAATATGACACCGGCGGTGCCCAGTAATATGACGACAGTAGTGCCCAGTAATATGACAACAGCGGTGCCCAGTAATAGTCACAGCAGTTTTACCTCAATTAGAATCAGAGGAGCCCATTTACAAAGGGCACTCAATGCCCAGTGCGAAACCCTTTAGACATGCACCTGTGCGCCAGTTGTACTGCCTTGTGCACATCCCAGCTCGTAAACTCTCTGCGTTTGGGGGCCGCAAACTAAAAAAAATATCTAGGCATGAGGAGAGGCAGAAAAATCTGAAGAAGCGCATTGTGCAAAATTGTAAACGTCAGACATTAGAAGTCCAACATCGTGCCACTTTATAACCACTCCTTTAATTGAATTAATTAAACTTTTCCATTTTGTTTCTAAAATACTCCTTGGAGTACCCTAAAATAATCGTAAGAGGGAGAGTAAATCGCGACTATCTTTTGGGCTCATGAACATTTTTATTACATGGAAATGCATTTATCTACGTCAGTGCAAACCATGTACATAATGTGACCTATTAAATGTATAGGAGGAGCAGGTGTGAAATACAAGACCTTTTGTGGAGTAGAAATGGCCGTACACCTCTCTGCACAGCAAACAACTCCTCAAAAATGCACCCTATCTGCCTCACTCTATCAGGCTATCCTCTAGCCTGCAAATCTTCCAAAGCTGCCTCAAAACCCATCTGCTCAGTGCAGCCGACCCTTCCTCTGTCTAACTCTTCCCTGCCCTCCTCTTCACCTCTGCCCGATCCTCCTTCACCAACCGTACTACACCTCACCCTCACTCTTCCCCTGCTCCTACTCACTCTGGCTCATCTCTCCCCTCAGAGTTCTAGTCCCCTCAACCTATCTCCCCACTCTGTGTCTCCTATCAGTCTCCCCTGTAGATTGCAAGCTCCTTTGATCAGGGCCCTCTAATCCTCATGTTCTCTTCCACCGGTGTACCTTTGCCTTCTTTTCTTCTTCTCCACACTTCACTCCTGTCCCTGTCTCTGGCCTTCTTGATTGCCTTTGCTACTCCATCACTACTCGAATCCTGTTAGTGCTCAAACTGCTGGGCACAGATTCAGCCTCTGATAGTTCATTCTCTGCCTCACTCTATCTCTTTCCCACTTTCTCTTTGTTCTGGGCTTCACTTTTACCTCTTTGCCCTGTGCACCTGTTCTCAGCCGAATTTGTCCCATATTCTATGTATGGAACCTTTGTGGCATCTCACAAGCAAAAGATAATTATTAATAATAATAATAATAATAATAATAATAATAAAAGTATCTCTCTTAACAAAATTAAGTCTTGTTTTTGCACTGTTGCAGAAAACTAAGCCCCTACTCGGTACTTAGCAAAGAACAGAGATTAAAGGAGAGCACTACTTTGTTGTGTTCTCCTTTACATAGACCTTGTGATGGACTCAGCGTCTGATGTAGATGGAGACCGGAGGACAGTTCATTAACTCATCTCTAATGCATGACTGCAGTCCGTTTCATAGAATTATCCCCCACAACACTTCTATCACTATAATGGAAGCAGAGAGACACTAAAAATGATCTATTGGGGCAGCACTGTGGCTCAGTGGTTAGCACTTCTGCCTGACAGCACTGGGGTCATGAGTTCAATTCCCGACCATGGCCTTATCTGTGTGGAGTTTGTATGTTCTCCCCGTCTTTGCGTGGGTCTCCTCCGGGTGCTCTGGTTTCCTCCCACATTCCAAAAACATACTGATAGGTTAATTGGCTGCTAACAAATTGACCCTAGTCTGTATGTGTGTGTGTATGTTAGGGAACTTAGACTGTAAGCCCCAATGGGGCAGGGACTGATGTGAAGGAGTTCTCTGTACAGCGCTGCGGAATTAGTGGTGGTATATAAATAAATGATAATTATAATAATATTGTAACTGGGGTCTGTTTACACGGTCAGAAGATTACTGACAGACCTGGTCAACGTCCAGCCGCATTCACGAACATGCCTTATAATTTTACGATCCTACTAGGCGCTAGGAATAAGAAGATGCCTCATGCCTCATCCATACCACTAACTCCCAGTGCACTGATAGGCTAAATATTGGGACAGCCCCAAACATGGCTGCCTTCACTGTGTTGAAGTAACTAACTCACTTTCAGCTATTTAAAACCTGTTTTTCATCTCTCAGTGTGATCATTCTACTAGAGAAAGTTGAGACTGTGTTTTAAAAGAAAAAGAAAATTCTAGGTCATTTTCATCCTTGAAGGATGGGCGCAGGTCTGAAATAATTTACATTGATACGAGAATAATGCTTCGCGTTAACTGTGATCAAACAGCCGCACTCTCCCCCCCACCCCCCTCCTCAACCAAAATGAATTGTTTCAATCTCATCTTCATTTAACTGTTTTTGAACAAAAATGCTGACTTTGATGAAATCCTCTTTTAATTCCTCACACGTCTCGAAGTTATTTTTCTGTGAAAAATGGAGATTTAATTGTAGTTGATATCCTTTTTTTCACCTTGATTTGAATGTTATAATTGGATTGGAAAGATACTTTTTTTTCCCCACACAAACTTTGTTTTTGCCAAATGACATGAAGGACAGAACTCAAATATGTTTCTTTCTCTGTATCTCTCCCCCCCATCTACAGTACGGAATCTGAAACATATTAACCTCTTAGCTTCCCCGTGCGCAGTGTATTTTAAGAGAAGCCATTCTCGCTCTTTCTGCACTTACAACATATATTTCACACGCCTGATTTATGGAGCGATTGAGGAAGATTCATTGCACATTATTTTAATTTTAAGTGAGAGAACATTGGTTTTTATGCACCAATAAAACTGCCAGCTTTGAACAAGCACTTACTGAAGCGAGCGAAGGAATTTGCGTCAAATGTATTAGAATTCTGAGCAGGGACCATGAAGCCATATAGCACGCGGGTGACATAAAAGGTGACGTTAATATCATCTGCTTCGTGCATAGTTGTACAAACTGTGTGTCTTGAATCTTTAACAGTTTTAGGTATGAGTTCTCATATTTTATAGTAAAGAGGTAACTAGCCTTTATGGCCTTTCCTTAGACTCAACCCCCCCCCCCCCCCCCCCCCCCGCCCACACTCATGCCCATATCCCCGATAGCTTTCAAAATTCTAGAAGTCCATTGTTACCCCCATGCCCATAGGTGATTTTTCTCATTTTCTCATCCCTTCGGTAATTGGATAACTCGACTCCAGAAATGCTAAAAATAATTTGCTTCATTGAAATCATTACACTGAGTATCATAATTTGCTGTAAATATGATTTTTTTTTTTGCCCGAAATCAGTTCTAAAGTCTCAGATATGGCTATTGCAGCCATTTGGCGGACATGGGACTATTTGACGCTCCTCAGCAACAACTGTAACTATGGAAACAGTAACTGCAGCTTGATAGGGAGACATTAGACCACGCCCCAAATCTGCCTGAACCAAACCCTGACCTGCCTAAACGACAGTGATTTTTTTTTTATATGACCGCACCCTTTTTTAAACCATTGACACACCTTCTTTGGCAGACAGAAATTGGGACTGCCCCATAAAGAAAAAGCAGGACCGTAGGCAGGTGTCTAACAACTACCCATTGGAAAATCATTATTCAGCTTTGGTTGACAACATTATTTTAAAAAAGCACCAAATTTAAAAAGCCCTCAGGGTACGGCTGAATCTTAAACCGAAATATTGGATTGGATCAAGCCTTACTTCTGTAGCCATATTTCAGGGGACTGCAATCTCCAATAGCAATAGAGTGGATTCATGGAAAACTACACATTTCCGGTCCATATTGCCTTTAATTAAAAAAAGGAAAATATACTTGTGGTATTCGTTAAAGTGAAGCCTTAAGCTGAGGGCAATTAAAATATCGTGTTATAGTTGACAACACGAGCCCTTAAGAGTTAAATAGTTATCACTGCCAGCCAATCGTAGTTAAAAGGGGGAGGGGCTAGTGAAGGGATAAATCACACTGGGGGAGTGGGCTGGCCCTCTCTTGGTTCCTGGTCTGCGGATACCCCCTCCCACCCTGAACAGTTGTATTGATATGTTGTTTAATTCTTTTTTCTTATACAAGGCGCAGTTTGGTGGGAGAGCGGTGCAGTCAGTGACTAATCGAAGGTGCTACCGTTTAATGGCCCCACGTTGCTGAACCTTTCGCAGTAACCCGACTCTTGGTCCTCTTGGGCGGAGGGTCCCTTAGCGCGCCTGGAGCGGGCGCGTTATTGTGAGTCCAGAGGGGGGCAGTAGCGCTGACGCCAAGTTTAGCTCCGGCCAATGTAAAGACTTGGAACTTGTAAAGTCTTGGAACAGTGGTAAGTGAGGTTTACAACTGTATTGGTTTCAAGATTAGTTGTTAGCTGACTGCGTTGCTCTCGCCGCCATGACAGTTCAAAAAATGTCATTAATAAACTGCGACCCCTTACCAAATATATATACTGTGTCAGTGTGGTTATTTTAGTTAAGTATAGATAAGAATTTAACAATAAAGGTTATAAGTTGTGTCAAGGTATTAACACTGAGCATTTTAATGTGGTATAACACTCAACTGCACCGATCATTGCGATTCTAGTGACTGTCCCACAGCTTTGACTGCAAGGACTTTTGTCCCGACTGCTGAGACTGTTGGAAGATATGTCCTGCTCACACAGCGAGCAAATGCCATGCACGCCTGGGGAGGGGAGGTTTGTTGGGGGCTGCCTAGAGCCTCAACAGTACCAGGTATCCCTCTGGGCATGTGGCACCCCGTACATGACACAACCACGTGGTACGCACCCAATGTGGGGATTTCTCCCTTATAACATTATCTAATAGCCATTGGGCATTTAATCTGCTCCAAGTCTGGTTTCTGAAATATCACACAGCACAAAGGAACGTACTGTTTTCAGTTAAGTATATACATTGTGATAATTAACTAGAACTCAATCATACCACCGCAGTATGGGATTTAAAGTATTTCAGGCTGTGTACTGTTAATATGTACTGTTCATACTTAGTGCATTGCGAGGCCACTATTCTACAGAGCCATAACTTCCAATTTTAACGCCTGGGACGAGACACAAAAATTCCGCCCCATATATGTATACATATATATATATATATATATATATATAAATATATATGTATGTTGTACAGGTTGCAGGAGGGCATGGACAAGCCAAAGGGCTAGATTTACTAAACTGCGGGTTTGAAAAAGTGGAGATGTTGCCTATAGCAACCAATCAGATTCTAGTTATCATTTATTTAGTACATTCTATAAAATGACAGCTAGAATCTGATTGGTTGCTATAGGCAACATCTCCACTTTTTCAAACCCGCAGTTTAGTAAATCTTGCCCAAAAAGTTAAAGTCACCTGAGTAGTCTGTTAGAACACAGTGTGGGATGAATCAATTTACACTAATCTAATGGTCCTTGTTTAGCCATTAGAAATGTTAGTTATGCTGTTATTTGCACAGAGATTGTACAGTGTGGAAGTGTATGTATATTGACACATATATCATGTGTGGTTAGTTTTATCTCTACAACCAAATGATTACTATTTTTTGCCACTTTTGTCTTTTGATTCTTTTATGTTATTCAAAGGTCAAGATGCAAGAAAAGCGTCATCTTCAGATTACTCTCACAAGCACACAATCAGCGCCAGAATAGCAAATACTCATATTTAGAATCCTTTGTTGATAGAAGCTCTGTTGTTGCTAGTTATTGCTAGCAAAACAGGGCCAATTAAGAGCTAATTCTGGCTCATACAAGGTCATGAGGAGCTGATAAGGCAGCTGAGGACCAGACAACCAGAAACTGGCTGACTCATACAGAATAAAATATCTGACAAACAAGTTTTTTTTTCTTGCCTCCCTAATGTGACGGCAAAAAGTTACATTATAAGGTTTTCTGGTTTTTTTTTTAATTATTATTTTGTTCTTGGGTGAAAATGTCACTTTGAGACTCCAAGCCACCGTTGAAGGGATTTTTTAAAGTGTTTATATTTTGGTTTATTATGGTTATTTAGATGTCATGAAAGTTTAACTAAAGGGTGGTTTTAAGTGCAGTTGAGAATGAGTTAAGTGAGTCGGAATCCAAGAGTGTGTGAGGAAGCTAAAGGGTGAGTTAGAGTCACCATCCCACTACGCGCAAGTGTCAGCTCTTCAACCAAGTGTTAAGTTCTACAGAGTACTAATGGGATAATGAGATTACTACTGCCATGTAATGTGGTGAGACAACGTGATTTTGAGATGTGAAGTGATTTCAATTACAAAATCATTTCATGCAACAAAGTGATTTTTGCTGAAAAGGAGAAAGATAAGAGTCTTTAAATAAGAAACGGTATAAATAAATCTCTGTCATTTACTTAAGGTGAACAGGTGCCCATTAACATAAGTTACACATAGGTTACACCTAATCAAAATCAATGGCATATATTTTGTAAAAATAAATAAAAAAAATGGTATTCATGTATGTGTGCAGTATCATGTTTTTATTAGAGATGTTCACTGACTCCCGTGTTCTGGTTTTGGATTTGGTTTTGGATCTGGATTAACTTCGTGTTTTGGTTCTGGTTTTGGTAAAACCACCCTTGCGTGTTTTGGTTTTGGGGTTGGATCCCGATTTTTTTTCTAAAATCCATATTTTTTTTTCTAAAAATCACATATTTTTGCTCCCCCCCCCTACATTATTATTAACCTCAATAACACTAATTTCAAGTCATTTACAGTCAATTTTGACCACCTCACAGGTCACAATATTACGCTTTCAAACAAAGACTGGAGATGTAGAAGACCAAACCTGCCAGACCTGTTAATTATTTCTATTTCAGCAATGACAATTAGCAATGGAGCAATGGAGCTCTCCTGAATGTCACTGTAGACTTTGAAGAACACTGCTGCCCCTCCTCTTTCTATTCTACCTATGACGCTGCCAAACTGCACTAGAGACTGCCAAGAAGTGTGCTGCTCCTTCTGTGTCTCTCTGAGAAATGGTGCTGGATCGCCGTGGAGGGCGGTACTTATAGGATCCAAAGCTCGTGAGATCTGAGATCCAACGACGAAACAATGACGTTTTGCCTCGTTTTTAATTCCGGGGCCACACGAAAGTACCGAGCCGGCTCGGCTCAGTACTCGGATCTGCTAAGTTCGGGTGTGTTCGGTTCTCGGGGAACCGAGCCTGAGCATCTCTAGTTTTTATTAGGGATTATTTTGGTTATTTAGATGTCATGAAAGTTTAACTAATACCCCTTTCACACAGAGGCAAGGATCAGGGAATAACCCAAGTTGGGTGTTATGCGACCAAGCTACATATAGTGATCATTCTCCCCCTGGAGGAGACAAAAAGAATGATGCCTTTGGAAAGAATAGGAAAAAGCAAAGTGAAGATGGACAGAGAGAAAGGGTAAGAATAAAAAGTGATGCAAATAGTGATGAACAATATCAGAGTGATTTAACAAAACAAAGTGAAAGAAAGAAAGAGGAGGATGGAGAAACCAGACACAGTATTAAGGTGGAGAGAACTGGTGGTAATGCACGCAGAGAGGGAAAGAGAAAGCTAGAGACTGGAAGTAATGAGGAGGATGACAGCAAGAAAGTAATACTTGAGAATAACGGCACAGCCTTAATACTGGGAAGGCCTCATCCCCATATACTGTGCCAGTACAATTTCCATCATTAGCTAGGTCGAGGCGGATTCGGTAGAGTGATGTTGGCATCCTTCCCAAGGAAAAATATAATGGGGGCAGTAAAGATCATTCTTAAGAAGAAGGTGTAAAGCCTACTAAGGGAGAGATGCATCCTGGAGGTTCTGTCTGGAAGCCCCAAACACTGTCAAGCTTATGCCCCTTTCAGACTAAACAACACACCTTTATAGTCATGGAACATCCCAGTGGTGCAAATAGGGGCCCTCTGGACAAGACCGTTGTTTTATCTTCTGATCAGATGTTGTGCAGCATTCAGTTCCTTCATAGCCTTTGAGTTGTCCATAGGGATTTGAAACAGGACAATATCCTCAATATCCTGGAAAAGGCAACATCAGAATCTGTGACTATGGACTGTCAGCTGGAAATGTGTTTGGGGCAAAGAGAATTGAAGGTATTGTTGGAACGCTGCACTATATGCCACCAGAAATGTTGGATGGTGAACCGTATGGCTCGTCTAGTGACTGGTGGACTTTTGGCATAATACTTTTTCAGATGTTAACTGAAAACGTTCAGTATGGGTTCAAAGCTACAAGTAATAAGATCAATACTGCGGGATGCTCCAACATACCCTGAGGAGCTGAGCTTTGAGGCCAAAGACATCTTGACTAAGCTGCTCACCAAGGAACGTCACATTCGCCTGAGATGGAGACATATGGCTGCACAAAGTTTATACAACTATTGACTGGGAGAAAATAGAGAAGCAGACCATCACACTTTCATTTCAGCTAGAGGCAATCCACCTATTCACCATGCCAGCCTATCACCTATTCCTTTCTGGAGATCTGAGGAGCTGTCAACGTTCCAGAGGATGTCCAACATGTGCCGTGGAGTTCCGAGGAGCTAACATCGGTCCAGAGGCTGTCCAGCATATCTCATGGAACTCCGAGGAGCTAACATCAGTCCAGAGGATGTCCAGCATATCTCATGGAGCTCCGAGGAGCTAACAACGTTCCAGAGGATGTCCAGCATATCTCATGGAGCTCCGAGGAGCTAACAACGTTCCAGAGGATGTCCAGCATATCTCATGGAGCTCCGAGGAGCTAACAACGTTCCAGAGGATGTCCAGCGTATCCTGTGGAGCTCCGAGGAGCTAACATCCATCCAGAGGATGTCCAGCGTCTCCTGGGCTTTTCATTTTTGTGCCCTTACTGGTCCTTTTAGCCACACATATGAATATATAGTAAAAAGGGGGATTATATAAATAAATGGCTAAAGAGTATAATTCTTAGTATAACATTACAGTGTCCATCCTCTTTATATTCTATTAAAGGACAGATTAAAATTTATCTTATCAAGGTTGTGATTTAGTGCTGCATTGATATTTGATAACAATAACAATTACATGCAGATTTTGGCATCGCCCACATCTTACTATTATACTGAATTTCTTGGCAGTGACATCTGCTGTGCAGATATGTAAAAGAAAGATAGCTTACATTGCTGTTGGATGTAAGAATATTTCTTTCCACACTGCAATGACAAAATAATGACTTTTATTATTATTATTATTCATTTTTATTTATAGGGCGCCACTAGGTATCCATAGCGCCGTACAGGGACAGAGAGAAACACGGTACAGGGTGGACAGCACGGTACAGTTAATGAAAAAGCACAGTAACTCGGAAGCTCAAAGTACAGCTAGATGAAAGGTCAGAGCCCCCAGCGGGGTAGAGGGAGGGGTAGAAGGGCAGAAGGACCTCACAGAAGAGACAAGGAGCTGGAGAGCAGAGTTAAGGTGGTGGAGAACAGGAGGAGAGGAGGCCCTGCTCGAAGGAGCGTACAATCTAAGGGGAGGCTAGGACGGACAGAGACGCAAGGGTAGGAGGAGTAAAGGGGGAGAATGGAGGCAGAGACGGAGGGGTGGAGAGGAGAACGACGAGGAGGGAGATAGGAGGGGTACAGGAAGGAGGGCAGGAGTGGGAGGGGGTAAGTGGGAGGCAGGAAGGAGGGCAATTAAGTGGGGGACTGGAGGGCTTTAAGGAAGAGGTGGGTTTTTAAGGCCCGTTTGAAGCTGGACAAGTTGGGGGATGTTCTGATGGAGCGGGAGAGCTGGTTCCAGTGGAGGGGGGCAGTGCGGGAGAAGTCTTGGATGCGAGCGTGGGAGGAATTAACCAGACTTTTGAATCTATTTGTATTCACGTAAGTGAGAATAATTCTAGAAAATTGATAGGAAGGAGTAGAAAGGGACATTGTACATTTAACAATAACAAGGTGTAATCTATACATGTTGATTATTCAGATGATATAACAGTATAACTGAACTACAGTTTGCAATCCATGGTCTACATTGACCAGAATAACGGGAACATTACAACTATAAGCTCAATTCAGATAGAAAAATATCATATATGCTTGTGAAAGTGATTGAGGTATGAAAGTATGAATGGTTTATGAAATAAAGAGACCTGCAGACATATGGGGTATATTTACTAAACGGCGGGTTTGAAAAAGTGGAGATGTTGCCTATAGCAACCAATCAGATTCTAGCTGCCATTTATTTAGTGCATTCTACAAAATGATAGCTAGAATCTTATTGGTTGCTATAGGCAACATCTCCACTTCTTCAAACCCGCAGTTTAGTAAATCTAGCCCATATGAGTTCAAAACATTAGACTTTTATTAATCACCACTTATCCAACAGCCATTTCAAGTAAGTTTAGGTCTGGTTGAAAACAATAAGTGGTATTTATACTTCTTGACATACTTACGTCTTGCATGTTGTTAGTGATCAGTGTAAGAAATGGTACAAGTAGTAAGATGGTATAATTATTCTTCCCTGGTCCATCCTGCGGGTTTCATGAGAACATTTTTAAACATTATTTCTTTATTATAAACTTTATTTTCCCTCACATAGGGCCTGAGTCATTAGGGAGAGCAAGGCAAAAAAAAAGGAGTAAATTTGATACTGAACAAACCATGTTACAATGTAATGGGTGCAAATTAGTCTATTATTTTGCATACAAATTAAATGCTGGCTGGTCTTTCATGTAGCACACAAATACTTGATATCTTTATTTTTGCACTGAAATTTAAAGTTGATCTAGGACAGGGGTCAGGGAACTTTTTTTTACCTTTTACCCCAAATATATTTAGATATATTGGAATTCAAAATTTTATTGAATCTATTCAAAAATTTATTTGAAAGATTCAACTTCAAATTTTCAGGTTTTGGAGAAAAAATGTTGCTTCATTTTTGATACGAGAGCATCAATATTGGGGCATTTTGATGTCAGAGCAATTTGGATACAATCTTCAGCGTCCAATCGATTTCTCTGCTATGTTTTTATGTTCATTAGAGTGGAAAATCATTCTTTGCAAAGGTAGGTTGTGGCAAAAGGCAGCAACTTTTTAACTGCCTCCTCATGTGCAATTGTGAATGCCTTTGCAGCTGTTGACATCCAAAAATATGACAGATCTGCTTTGTTTTCAAATGCAATACGTGCTTCATTATTACATCGAAGCTCAAGAAGTGCCTCTGCCAACCCTTGAGGCTCTTCTGGTACAACAGCAATTTCACATTTAAAGGGGTCTACAATCCAACTGACAGCACGTGAATCGGCAGCATTACCCCCAGGAATTTCATTTTTACCCCATTTGGGGTAATTTACCCCTGTTCCTTGACCACTGATCTATGACATGCCCTATCCCAGCTATCCCCCCTCCAATGCAACATGGTTTTGCCAAGGTGCAAAGTTAATCCTTTTTTTTGCATTGCTATCCTTAATGACTTAGACCCATAATCTCTATTTTAACTAAATATTTTGCTGTAAAAGAAAGGGAAAAGTCTTGAAAACAAAATCTTTTTTAATGAATAAATAATAAAAGATTACTTAAGTTTAAAGACTTTTTGTGGATTGAATTGCCTTGTTCCAAACATTCTGATCGTTCAGTAAAATTATCTCTGGCTATGTTAAAAGAGCTCCCCCCTCTAGCAGTATAATAGTGAAAATAGTAGACATAGGATATGTGTGACAGAGCTTACGTCCACATTCCAGTGCAGACCAAAGATGTTCTTGAACTCTGTCATTGCAAGTCCACGTTCGAGGGGTTTGTCATCATCATCATCATCATCATTAGCTACTTACACCTTACCCTCACCACCCACAAATAAAACTGCTATTGGTGGTTTTTTGCCAAAAAAATGGGACTGAGATTAGTGCATTTTGAGGCTAGTTTTTGGCTGAACATTGTTGTGGAAATTTTGTAGAATGTACTAAAGAAATGATAGAATCTGATTGGTTGCTATAGGCAACATCTCCACTTTTTCAAAGCCGCCAGAAACTCTCAGCTTGATACAATTACCCCCTGATCTCACGAAAGACATTATCATGTACTACCAAACATATCCACATTTGCACCTGACTTCAGATATGTCAAATAAAACTTCAACCAAAACACATCCTCATTTTTCACCTGAAATTTAGTACAATATATTGATTAGAGATGTTGGATGTCTGAATGCATTGGTTTGAGTTTTTCTTCTTACACTCTTGTTTCACTAAGCTTTTTCCATGAGCAATCAACATTGTGTCCTCTTGACACATAAACTCACACACTGCTTTTCTTAGAAATATTTTAAAAAGCCAAATTGTAAAATGATAATCTGCAGCTGTACGTCAGTGCTCAATAGGCACAGATAGCCATAACCAACAAGTTTGTTTAAAGAACAGGGGCAAACGCAGGATTTGTAGAGGGGGTTTCCACACCACGCCGCCAGTGGGCGTGGCCAGCATGCATGGGGGCGTGGCTATAATTTTAGACAGTGCTTGGCTGCTCTCCAACTCTTCCTATCCCCATAATATACATGGGCAATGCTGCATGGACTACTGTTAGGTGCACGCAGCTCTCCCTTTTTAAGCAGAGCTGTGTGAAGCGAGGGCAGGGTCCAGCCACCTCAATTATACAGTGCCCCAGGCTTGGAGGGGGTTCCAGACACTAGGAAACCCCCCCTCGGTTTGCCTATGAAGAACTAATATCAAATGTTGGTAACTTTTGCATTGATAGGCACATTATTTTGAATACAGTTTACTCTTTTTTGTGTGGTTTACGTTTAGGAATACCGCCGTCTTAAATTCTGCCTTGTGCAGTAAATGTTTCTGGCTTAATCTAAACATAGTTTCGAAGGAAGGTACATAATAAAGTAAGATGTCATGGTATATAGAGTTGGATGGTGTTCTACAGGAAACGGAAGGAAGTATTATCTTACTAAATAGGTAGTGTGTTTGTGAAATGCCCTTTAAATAGAGGTGAAACCAGTAAGAGTGAATTGAGTCAATCAGACCTTGGATGGGTATATTTCCTTTGTGAACATTTTACTTGCTACCAAATCAATTGCGTTTCTGACAATCCAGTAACATGATCTTAAAAATTTGCGAATCTCATTAAAATCTCCTCTTAACCATCATGTAAAATCAGATACCCTCCCCCCACTTGTCCCATAAGCTCACAATGGTTGAGTCCAAGTCATATTTAAACTTCTCCAGGTCACTATATCAGCAAAATACAGAGAATGTAAGCTAGAGGCAAGTGGGCAAGAGGGTATCACCTAAACTATGGGAATCTCGCAGATGGCACAAACCCAGTTGTGTTAGAAGGGGGGTAGAGGTCATTTAGGAAAAAATGCAAATCTCTTTTATTTTGATCTATCCATTTAAATATACTTGAGAAATCGAACTGAAGTTTTCTTGATTCCTTAGCACATTGATTTCAATAACTGGTCATTATTATATATAAAGCTTTCAATTTTTTTTTTACATATCAGGCCATAATTAACAATTATCTATTCTTTATCAAGTCCTAAAATTTGATCAATATAATCTCGCCTTACAAATAGCACATTATATATTTAACATCATCATTCCCCTAATCTGTCCAGTTTCAAACGGGCCCTAAAAACCCACCTTTTTCATAAAGCCTTTCTGTCTCCCACTTAACTTCCTACCTTATCTTCTGCCTCCGTCCCCCTACTCTCCCTCTCTCCCCTGCGTCTCTCTGTCTGTCCACCCCTCCCCTTAGATTGTACGCTCCTCTGAGCAGGGCCATCTCTCCTCCTGTTTCCACCACTTCTAACTCTGCTCTCCAGCTACTTAGCCCTCCACCTCGAGGCTCCACTCCACGTCCACTCTCGCTCCCTCCTCCCCCCTGGGGGTCTCCCTGTCTTCCGCGCCCTCCTTCTTGGGCCCCGTTATTTGCGGATCCTACCTCCCCCTTCCCCGCCCTCTCTAGCTGTGCATTGAGCTTACTGAGTTGCTGTGCTTACTGTTTACTGTACTGTGCTGTCTCACCTTGTATTGTAATTTGTTTGTCTCTGTACGGCACTGCGGACGCCTTGTGGCGCCTTATAAATAAAAATTAATAATAATAATTAATAATCCATTATTTAAGAAAAATAAGCCAACATGAAAACTCTATGTGTGAGAAAGTAAAACACCCCACGATTCAGTAGTATGCAGAGAAACATTTGGCAGCAATGCTTGAAATAATCATAGTTTATCAGTTTCGTACATTGTATATGAGAAAAGTTGACCCACTCCTCCTTACAACATTGCTTCAATTCATTGATGTTTGATATGTGTATTAGTTTATGCTCAGTTCTGTTAAGTTTCTGCTGCAGCATCTAAGAGGCGTTGAAGGCTGGACCTTGACTTGACCATTCTAAAGCCTTGAGCCAAACTTCGGCTGTTGGACATTATATTTTCCTCTATAACACTCTGGTGTAAAGGAGAGTTCACAATGGACTTAATGATTTTGAGGCATCAAGATCCTGTGGCTGTGAAGCAACCCAAAATCATTGCACCTCTACCACAATTTGTGATGGTTGGCATGAGGTTCTTGTGGTAACAAACTGTGCTTGGTTTTCTCCAAACTTGGATAGCCTTGCACCTTAAGACCAAACAATTCATCTGTAGTCCTGTCCGTCTAACAGACATTGTTCCAGAAGTGTTTTGTTCAGATGCAACTTTGCAAATCAAGACGTACTACATTTAATTAATAAGGGACTCTACAATCTTGTAGATCTCTGGATGTAGCTTTTGTGGTTTCTTGGGGTTCTACAGTCTGATCTTTGGGTAATTAGCTGAGATGACTACTCTAGAGAAGCTTGCCATCTGTCTTCTATGTTCTCCACATTTTTTTTTCATCGTACAATGATGGACTTCAAATTGTTTAGAAATGGTCTTATAACCCCTTCCAAATTGATGAGGAACAATAGTTTCTCTGAGATCTTTACAGATGTATTTTCTCCTTAACGTGGTGTTAACACAAACCTGAAGGCTTCAGACCAAGCTTCCAAAGATTCTTCTATATAGAGCTGCTAGCATTTCATGGTGACCTAATAATGAAGGACACTTGATTAAAACAAACTGGACTAAATGACTTCTTTATTGATATGGAAACAATAAGGTTGGACTTACATTTTCACACATGGCTTCCTTATGTTGGCTTATTTTTTGTTAAATAAAGAATGAGATAGTAATATCTTAGTTATTTTTCACATGCATTAGATTTATCAAATTTTAGTATGAAACAATTAATTATGTCCTCATGTGTACAATGTACATACATTGCAATATATGAAGGATGTCAACACGTCTGATTGATGGACAGTGCGTCCACGTGTGTGATGTCATTATGCACATGTGGATGTGAGGTTTCGCGGGAACGCCGGACTCTATAAGAAGCCAGCCCCAGCGTGGCTCTCTCCCTCTCTTTTTCACATCTTGGAGACCACAAGTGTCCCCAATCCCTCTTTCCCTTCCTGCCCCCTCACCGCTCCCCACCATAATATGGCTAAATGGAAGTCCTTAGAGGTTATATGAGACAAGATAAGGAAGGCTAGGGAAAGCACTACGAAGCACTGGAAATGACTGTTGTGGTCAATTAATCAGATTAATTGATTAATGGATTAATTGATTTATTTGTATATTTGCCTCACTATTTGCCCTTCATTCATTCATTATCACATGTAGTAATAATATTAATAATAATTAATTCATTATAACACACATTGTATAGTTTTTCCATTGACCCTCACATGTCCAGAGGTGTCTCACTGATTTGGGGCAAAACCACCCCAATAGTATGACTTACTTCTATCCAAGAGGATAAGTACATTTTACATGTTTTGTTTGGATATTTAAAAAATAAATAAATATGGAATTGTTTTGTAAAATAGTGGAATAAATATATAATTTTGTTATATTTGGATTACATAGTGAAATGTAGCAGAAGTTTGTTTTGATGGCTAATGATTGCAGGTACAACAAATGTATGACATTTGCTAACGGTTCAGTCTAGTTAGGGTGGGAATTTTTCAAAGACAGAAAACGTTACTCTGCAGAAAGCTACGTCTTATACAAAAAGAAAAACTTCTGCAGGACAATAGTTTTTTGGCTGAGTCATCCCTCTGTAACAGACAGTTTAAAACTACGCTGGTCATTAGAGTATAACAACTTTTTAGGTGTTGGTGTCCCTTTAAACCAGTCGCCCTGGCTGTGCTAGCACAGTAGTTGTTTTGGAGAGATAATGGCAGATAAGCTCTGGAAATGCAGAAGGGGAGTTATCTACAGGGATGACAGGAGCTGCTCCCAATCAGGAGTGGCAGTATAAGAATCCTACTGACTTCATGATGAGTCAGTCAACTACAATCATATACAGAATGTAGTCCAGGGATAGACAACCTGTGCTCTCCAGTTATGGTGTAACTAGAAGTCCCAGCACGTTTTGCCAGACACAAAAAAAATGCAAACTTTGACAATAACGTGAGCTGGTCTCAATTGTCTTTTTTTTCTCCCATGTGGATCCAAAAGATAAGACAGTTTAGCATGCAAATGTCTGATGTGATAAAAGAACTTGTGAGGGCAGAGAGTTCACTATTATCTTGCGGAACACGGAGCAGAGCAGGTTCACAGTCCTGAGGTTGGAGAAGATAGTGAGGAGTTATTGTTTGATAAGGTTGGTCTGTACTTGCAGGGAGTCCTGATGCACAGCTCAGGTTGTAGCAGCTGTCTATCAGCGCACACGTCCTGTAACGTCATGTCTACTGCCAGCATGATAAGCTGCCCAGATGACATCCTCATTTCTGGCGGATCAGAAGACGTCTGGTTGCATCCAAGACATGACATGTGGCGTGAATGTGGACACGTATTGTTATACAATCTGATCATTTCTTAACTCAGTTGTTGAAGAGTTGGCGTCATTTATTTATATAGCGTCACCAATTACGCAGCGCTTTACAGGTAATATTTGTCATTCACATCTATACTTGTGCTATTTGTATGGATAGACCTTCTGTGTATGTGCACGGTGACTACAGTAATTATGGTATGAGCATACTGAACATTCTAGGAGTTGTATCCCTTCAAAACTTGTTGGAATTAAAGGGTCCTATTTATCAAAGGGCCTGCATCCTTTTCTATATATATATATATTATATTATATATATATATATATATATATGTGTGTGTGTATGTATATATATATATATATATATATATATATATATATATATATATATATATTAGAGATGCTCAGGCTCGGTTCCTCGAGAACCGAACACACCCGAACGGTACTGTCGTGCGCCCTCGGAATTGAAAATGAGGCAAAACGTCATCATGACGTCGTCGAATCTTGCAAGATCCTTTTTAAGATCCAACATAGCGAGGGGGCGGGAGGGAAGGTGGGCCCCATTTTCTTTTCTGCCACTGCTGTATGCCAATGTGTCCTAGATGTGCTAGGAACTGCCGTGTGTTTGTGTCATTGCTCTGTCGCTTACCATCCAGCCAGGTCGCTGCAGTATTTGTTTGAAAGTGTATGAAAATAATATTGTGACCTGTGAGGTGGTCAAAATTGACTGCAAAATGACTTGAAATTAGTGTTATTGAGGTTAATAATAATGTAGGAACAAAAAAGAACAAAATTATGTGATTTTAGCATATTTTAGGATTTTCTCTAAAAAATCCAAAACCAAAACATAAACACACGAGGGTGGTTTTGCCAAAACCAAAACACAAAGCTAATCCAGATCCAAAACCAAATCCAGTTCACGGGGGTCAGTGAGCACCTCTAATATATATATATATATATATAGTGGCGATCGCAGGCTAGGTGGAGCTGCCACACTGTGGGCAGCCCAGGATAGCGCTTGGAGAGTTCAGTGTAGGCCTCATCGAGGCGCTGGGCAGATAGAGAAGAAGAGACAAGCGACTTAGCGGCACGCTTGCTAGAGAGCGGTGAAGCATTGAGGCAGCTCCCTGAATGGGGGTAGCCATTTGTTTTTTTTAAAAACACACTACAAACAAATAAAAGCTTATTTTTGTTTAAGAAGGCTGTCAGTGGGGAGTCCCTTTGGTGAACCTCAACATACGACACTGACCAAAAGGCTGCTACCTAGGCTTATCCCCCGGGCTCCGGTCACTATATAAATTAAATTGCCTTTTCTGTTAATGGCATGTTGAGATGGAGTTAGCCAAAGGGAACCACTGAAAAAAAAGTATTTGACTAAGTAAATTATTTTTTTAATTTAAAGGTCTTTAAAATAAATAGAGCTAGTGTACTGTGCCCGATGTAACTTTTATCGATAGAAGTGGAACTGAAAGGTGAAATCTGTGCATCCAGTTCTACGCATGTGCCAGGCCCCGGCTCGTTTATTACACCAGCGCGGGGGTCAAGAAAGCAATACAATTCTTATCGTTCTCCATAGCTTTCACCACGGGAGCTTGTGATAATCACCTGCCACCACTATAAAATGTTCCTAAATATTTCTGAAAAGCCATCTACATTGCCTTAATAAGTGGTGATTGAAAAATAACCTTATTTTGCCTTGAAGAGGCAAATAATGATAAATAGCCCCCTTGGTATGGATCATAGTGATGCAATCTATTTCACACCAGCAAAGAACCAGTTGACCCATAGTATGTTTTAGTGATTCCAAGTGTTCTAGTTACCAAAATTTTCTTGTATATGTGCTATGTATGTATATACATATCCTGTACAAGTGCTACATGCAGTAAATATAATCAACATTTTCTATACGTTCTTTTCTGGAAAAGCCTATAAATCACAAGGGGCCTGATTCATTAAGGATCTTAACTTCAGAAACTTCTTGTTTCAGTCTCCTGGACAAAACCATGTTACAATGCAAGGGGTGCAAATTAGTTTTCTGTTTTGCACATAAGTTAAATACTGACTGTTTTTTCATGTAGCACACAAATATCAACTTTAAATTTCAGTGTACAAATAAGCTATCAAGTATTTGTGTGCTACATGAAAAAACAGGCAGTATTTAACTTATGTGCAAAACAGAATACTAATTTGCACCCATTGCATTGTAACGTGGTTTTGTCCAGGAGACTGAAATAAGAAGTTTCTCAAGTTAAGATCCTAAATGAATTAGGCCCGAGGTCCCTAAAAGAGGAGTCAACGCAAGAGCTAGAAATAGCCATGTTTCTTCATATGTCTGGTTCGGAGGGGGCTTCCAAGCACTTGTAGTACCCCCCCCCCCCTCCTCCCAACCCTATGCTTACATAAGCCATTAACATTTAATATAAAACATCAGAGGTACAGTATTCATGATGGAAACAATTGCTCACTCATTTTAAATGAAGGCAACACAACTGTTCTTACTTAATAACCAGTTCTCCCTTAAGTTGGTTCATTAATCACTACTATATGAAATACAGATACATTACTTGCACAGGACCAACATTGCACTTTAATTGTATTGTAATTATACTTGCTAGATGCATGATAGCATTGGTTCGCTAGCTACACAGATGCATGCAACGGTTCATCATCCAAAAATATAAGGCCTGTATTGTAGCCGAGTTTCCTCTACATTCATGAGCTGCTTAACTATTTCCAAATAGTGTTTTCAGCGAGAGTCCAAAGTGTTCTATAAATATAATATCCCAGCAGTTAACACTTCTCCACAGCCTGAAACGAGTAGGTTCTGGATTCCATTATTTATCGCAGTCCTCTCCCTCTCCTAACTTCCTGTTGTCATGAATTTTTAATCAGGCATTTAAAATAAATAAGTATGCAGAGTCAGTGTGCCTCTCTCAGTGCACGCGATGGATGTTTTGGGTAAAGTGATAGTTTAGAGAACTTAAGAGCATTTAATCCCATTCTTACTTTGGCAAAGCAACACTTACACTGTGCTACCCTGGTAGACGCTCTGGAAGAGTCCTGAGAGGCCCCAGCGGTGTAATGCAGGACCAGTAGCAGAGGCGTCTCAGAAACACTGGCAGACGCAACGGGAAGTGGGGAAAGCTGCCATATAGGGAATAGAGCTGCATAGTACTGATCTGGAGCATCCAGGGGAGAGCCGGCAAGGCAGTGGGCGGGAGGAAACTTAGCCATCAGGCCAATTCCTGTTATGATGAGAGTTTGACAGCGCTACCAATGGTCCCGATTTTGACATCATTGTCCTGATTTGTGTACTAAGAAAGCGGTGTGGCTTAATGAAAAAGTGAATCTGGTTTGGCTGACCTGGGCATGGTTTGGGTAGATCATTGTTTTGATTTTTAAAATATTGGGGGGGTAGGCTGTAGGTCACTCTGTCGTGGCCCACCGTCAGTTGGCAGGTTATACTCGGCACTGTTCCACCTCTCCAAACAAGGAGGCGTGAGGACCGAAATCTGCATATGGAAGTAGCTGTACAGTTTTTCTTATGAGCATACACTGTACAAATTTACATATGTTATGCTAAGCAAAGAGGTGTATTCTCAACTCTGGTGTGCAGACCATTCTTTTGTACAGGGGGGTAGCATCAATAGCATCACTACCTGTTTAAAATATAATATAATCTTAGCACACTGAACTGTAACCAATAATACATATCACATTTATTCTTTAATGTTTTCAAGACTATTGCTAAGGTGTAAAATACGGTAGTGGTACTTTATGCCTTAGAAATAATTCATTCAAATATTATTGCTTTACATAGTCAAGCACCCCAGCCATGATTTAGGATCATGTGACCACTATGGTTTCATTGAAATCCACGGATGATAGTTAATTTTACCTTCTCAGAGTGGCAACTATCACCCCACCTAATACATACAAATTTACACAGATAATCAGCTTTCGGAATAGTCTTCCCTTAAATGTTTTATGGACTAGCAGAGATCTATTGTGGCAGGGAAATGAAGCAAATCTGCCTGGAAGACCTGTCTTTAAATATAGCAATTTACCATTATAACTATACAGGTTTACGCACACTGGTAATTGTGTTTTGCTCTACATATTCAGCCTGGAACGTTAAGCTTGCATTAAGCAGTCACTAAAAAAATCCACAGTTTGTGTAGTGTTATTCAGTTAATTAGATGATTAAGTCAGATGAGTGAAAGTGCTTTAAACAAGGGTCCTGAACCGGGATCACAATATCCAACATGCAATGTAATTTCCTTCCCTGACCCATAACTAAAGGGCTGTGTTGTTTATTCACTAGTCTGTTCCTGGCTGGAATTCATTAACAAGCTGCTTTAATTGGACAACTAGAGATACTGCTTATGTGGTTTTTATTTGTTGAAGGGCTAAAAGGGATCATTTGCATTCTATTATCTGGTAGTGGTTCAGTGAGGGGCACTCCACAAAGGTCTGCGGTCTTGCCTCAGGCAAAGGTTTGCCAGCCCGGTGGCAGTACGGGGCATCACGTGATAAGAATTATGTTTATTATAAGATAAAACAAATTAAGAAAAGTTTGTGTAAATACAAAAGAAAATTGAAATTTGCTGGTTCTTTTCCTACTGAAAGTAGATTTAAACGTTGAATACTTATTTTTTTATATGGTATAGAAGATGCCAAATTGTGTTGTTTGACTTTTCCAGTTCTGATCAGTCAGAAAATTTAACAGAAGTTGCTCACTGAGGGCCTGAGTCATTAAGGAAAGTAATGCAAAAAAAAAAGGAGTAAATGTTCTCCGGGACAAACCATGTTACAATACAAGGGGTGCAAATTAGTTTATTATTTTGCACATAAGTTAAATACTGTCTGTTTTTACATATAGCACACAAATACTTGATAGCTTTATCTGTACACTGAAATTTAAAGTTGATCTAGGACATGCCCTACCCCAGCTATGAATCTTTCCACACATTATAAATGTATCTCCCCCCTCCAATGCAACATGGTTTTGCCCAGGTGCAAAGTTACTCCTTTTTTATGCTGTTCTCTCCTAAATGATTCAGGTCCACAGTGAACACAATTTGCGTTTGTTTTACAAACGGACGAAAAATGAAAACAGGTACCCCCGTATTCAACAACGAAGAGGATCTCCATAAACGTTGGTAGTCTGATATGGGTATAATTACGCTCTGCCTATACGGCACTTGCTGTATGCAGACGCATACAACACACCGTATGATTCGCACAACGCATATGTATATATAAAGTACCATCACAGTGCGCAGATAAAATATAAAATTATTACAAAAATTAACACCTCTTAAAAATATAATTATTAATAAACAAACATTAAAAAAATAGTTGTTTTTTTTACATGAAATATATATATGAGGATGTTATTAATGTCTACTGTACATAAAATGCATTTTTACAGTTGCTCCTGATTGCAAACACATGTTCTTGCATGCATACGCGGCCCTCATCCCTATTACTCGGCGCTTACACCCAGGGCCATCTTAACAACATTATGGGCTCCCGGGCAAATCAGTGCACCGGGGCCCCTACATATATATATATATATATATATATATATATATATATATATATATACATATATACACAAGTTAACCCGTGCATGATACTCATGCATTCTAGTCAAATCAAGCTACTTAAGGTGTTAAAAAGGTTCTTGTCATGCATTTGGGCCTAGCCCAGGCCTCCTCAGGGGAAGAGCGTTACTTCCCGACGCAAGCGCCCTTTTTTAACGTGGTTTTGTCCATATGTCACCACCTCATCATTTTTCTCCATCACCTCATCCTTCGTCTTCATCGCCACATCCTTCATCAAGCTACTTAAGGTGTTAAAAACTCCCCACTGTCACCCCCGGCAACCACCAACCACTCCCAACTGTCACTTCTCCTTCAAGAAATATATAGGTCAGTGTATAACTCTGCCCAGCAGGTGGCGCTGCAGCTTGGTTTTTTTTTCACACACATGCCACTAGGCATTTATATAGTAGATATATATATATATATATATATATATATATATATATAGATATAGATGTATAGAGATACAGACATAGATATAGATATATAGAGATAGATAGATAGATAGATAGATGTACTTGCTCAGTGACCCTTGAAGGTTTTTTTTTTGCAGGTTTTTTTCTTTTGCAGGATTATTTATTCTAATTAAGAGCCCTGTCTATGGGGCCCCCTTGCCCGTGGGGCCCCCAGGCACCTGCCCATCGTGCCCAATGGAAAAGATGGCCCTGCTTACACCTGATCTATAGCTGGTGCAAGTGATATGGCTGAAAATCACTTGTTCCTTAATGGATCCGGCCCAGGGTGTTCCCAAGCATTGGCATATTTTTATGAAAGTCCAGCTCACGTATACAGCCGCTGACTTTAATTAAGTGGTCTCTTAACGACAATACTGCAGCAGACTTGCAAAACCGATTTCGCTTAAGTTCCTGCTGCAAATTTGATTATAGCTGCATCCGTGAGTACTGATTCAGCCGCATTCACTGCAGAGTAAGCGCAGCTTGAATATTTCTTGTCACTGAAATCATTAACCTCTATGGGACACTTGATTCATTTACTTGTCTGAAGTGAACGCTACTTGTAACTTTGGTTCAGTCAGCAAATGAAACAAACGTCAGTGTGTACTGATAAAAATGGTTTGTGTCAACAGATCACTTCACACTGCTGTCACTGTTAATGAAGCGGCTGCACAGACACGGGAGCCCATTCACATTTGTAGTGAATGCGTACCCTACGTGAGTATAAAACATCCATATCTCCAAACATTTAAAGTGTTGAAGAGGGGACACTTTTATGGGCACGCCACTCTTCGGGGGCGTGGCAGAGTCACATGGGGGCGTTGCAGAGTCACATGGGGTGGTGACAGAGTCCCATGAAGGGGTGGCAGATTCAAATGAGGGTGTGACAGAGTCACATGGGGGGGGTGACAGAGTAATATGGGGGCGTGACAGAGTCCCTTGGGGATGTGGCAGAGTCACATGGGGGCGTGGCAGAGTCATATGGGGGTGTGACAGAGTCCCATGGAGGGGTGGCAGAGTACCATGGGGGTGTGACAGTCTCATAGGGGCATGGCAGAGTCACATGGGGGCGTGCTACATCCCCAGGGGTGTACGTAGCCCCTCTGAAGTAATACCCCAGGTGCAGGTGCACCCGTCAACCACCACCGTTGTGAGTGGGACACGACCCCCAACATTCCAGTTAGTTGGGGCAAAAACTCCTGGCTGTCGGGACGGTGGGACTATCTCCTAGAATCGGGACTGTCCTGCCTAAATCAGATCAGTTATATGAAGCTCTATAAATCACTTTATCATGGTTTATTATATAAGTCACACATGGGGCTAGATTTACTAAACTGTGGGTTTGAAAAAGTGGAGATGTTGCCTATAGCAACCAATCAGAATCTAGTTCTCATTTATTTAGTACATTCCACAAAATGACAGCTAGAATATGATTGGTTGCTATAGACAACATCTTCACTTCTTCAAACCCGCAGCTTAGTAAATAAACCCCATGGAGTTTAAATATTGAGTCTATTTCCACTTTTATACAACATAGCTAATTATTAGGTGTAGAATAAATAGAATACAATGAAATCCAGGCTCTGTTAGCATAACCAGATGAACCTTTTCGAGAGAGAATTCAGGAGCCACTTGGCCTCCTGTGCTTGCCCAACCCTGGGTCACAGAGGGGAAGAAAGATATTGATTTGGAAAAACACTGGATTTCCCTCCGGGTCAGGCTGGGTGCCAAAGTCGTCTAACCAAATTTCAATTTTATTAGCAAATGAATTGCAGGTCACATATGCCAAAATGTGAAATTGATATTTATTATCAAATTATCTTCAGGTTTCTAATCTCCCTATTCATACGTAGAGCGAGCCGGGAGGTGTTCGATGCTTAATATGTATTCACATGGCTGCAGAAGAGATATTTGAGTCCTTCTAGATGGGAAAGCTAAGTTTTCACAGTGAGATGCATATTCCTTCTAAGCATTACTGCCTGCTATCAGCAGAGAGCGTTTCAGAAGACAGCAAGTCTGCCCATTGCTGGCAGGAGTACATTTATTATATACACAGAACACATTTCTTCTAAGGCGTTGCAGACAAGCTTTTAACTCCTCGAGTTTTAAATTAATATCACCCTGCAGCGAAGGGTTTTAGACAGAGAGTCTAAAATATATGTATGAATGTCTGGGGAGAGCACTGAGGAGAAATTACAGAGGTTGATGGGAATGTCTGAAAGTACAGTACATGCCAAATCTCTCTACCATTAGTGTAAACAAACTGAGAGATGGGCGACTTATAGTATGGGGAGAATAACTTGGGAGCCGGGATCCCTTCTGAGATGTGTAAAATGCAGACAGGAGGAATGTTGAAGAAGAGGCTGGAATGGGATAGGTGGTGGGGGAGATAGTGCTATCGGAACGGACGTATATGTTTGCAAACATATTAAATAGTATGTAATTAAAGCACTGAGCAGAGTGTCCAGGAAACTGAGGCAGCATGGTGGCTCAGTGGTTAGCACTTCTGCCTCACAGCACTGGGGTCATGTATTTGATTCCCAACCATGGCCTTATTGGTGTGGAGTTTTTATGCTCTTACTAGAGAAGCTCACTGACCCCCCCGTAAACTGGTTTTGGTTTTGGATCTGGATTAGCTTCGTGTTTTGGTTTTTTGCTTTGGCAAAACCGCCCTCGTGTGTTTTGGTTTTGGTTTTGTATTTTTTAGAAAAAATCCTAAAATATGCTAAAATCACATAATTTTGCTCTTTTTTTGTTCCTACATTATTAGTAACCTCAATAACACTAGTTTAAAGTCATTTGCAGTAAATTTTGGGCACCTCACAGATCACAATATTATTTTCATACACTTTCGGACAAATACTGCAGCGAGCTGGCTGGATGGTAAGCGACAGAGCAATGACACAAACACACAGCAGTTCCTAGCACATCTAGGACACATTGGCACACAGCAGTGGCAGAAAAGAAAAAGTGGGGTCCACCCTCTCTCTCTCTCAACCTCCATGATGTTGGATCTTAAAAAGGAATCCAAAACTCCCAAGATCCGAGGAGGTAACGATGACGTTTTGCCTCGTTTTCAATTCCGATGGCGCGCGAAAGTACCGAGCAGGCTCGGCTCCGAAGTTCGGGTGTGTTCTGTTCTCGAGGAACCGAGCCTGAGCATCTCTAGTTCTTATCATGTTTGCGTGGGTTTCCTCTGTGTGCACTAGTTTCCTCCCACACTTCAAAACATACTAGTAGATTAATTGATTGCTATTAAATTGACCTGAGTCTCTCGCAGTCTGTGTGTATGTTAGGGAAATTAGACTGTAAGCCCCAATGGGGCAGGGACTGATGTTAGTTCTCTGTACAGCGCTGCGGAATTAGTGGAGCTATATGAATAGCTGATGATGACCTGTACTGCATAAAGCCGTATAGAACTGATCTTTCAATTTATTTTATTGACGGGGCATTCGGAGAGATTGCACATTGCATTCTGAAAGATATGTTCCGCACAGCCACTTATAGCACCAGCATAGTAACTTCAAGGATGAGTTCTGGATGTGGTAAAGATTTTCCAGCATAATATTTCAAAGCTACGCTGTCTCTTTGAGTGGTCACTTAGTTCAGAAAACACAAGCCCCTGCTGTTAGTGAGCAGGAAAGTTTCAAATGATGGGGGCGTTTAAGTGGAGGAGAAGTTGGTGGGAGACCAACATAACAAAATATATACTAAGCCCTGTCTACATGCCTGTGGTCCTTACTATGTCGGCTTGTAGCATACATGTCATTCAGCATATGTAATCCATATGTGTCTGGATTTACATTGTCAATGTGGTCAGTGAGAGCTGATGAACAGATCTTAGGGGTCTGTTCTGCAGAGATACAAAATGGTATTTATCTAGCAAGGGCTTAGGGTTAGTCATTAAAGGGAAATTATATGCTGGTGGATGTTGTTTTACATGTATGGACAGGTAGAAACTTTGAGGTAGTTTTATCAAACCTTCTAAAAAGGAAACATGGAGGTTTTGCCCATAGCAACCAATCAGATTCTAGCTCTCATTTTCTAGAATGTACAAGATAAATGATAGCTAGTATCTGATTGGTTGCTAAGGGCAGCGGCTCCACTTTTTCCTGTATAGAAGTTTTAATGCATTGACCCCACAGACTGGAAACTACATTCTGTTCCTACTGACTGTAGAAACAAATGCGTAGTTTAATACTGAAGTGCACCTGTCACCTACCCAAACTGGAGTGGCCATTTTGTGAGCTTAAGCAATATTCATGGCAGGGCAGTTATTAATTCCCTGTGAAGAAGAGCCTGCTTAATATGTTGCCACAAAGTACCTCTGTGGTACAGCTTTCTTAATGAATCGATAGGCTGCCTTCTTATGAACATTAATTTAGCTCACAAAATGGCCGCCTCCACTGTGTGCAGGCAATAGATCAACTAAACTATTACGGGCACCATTTATAAATCCTGTCAGAAATGCGGAAAGGTGTTTTGTAAAATGAATAAATCATTTTTTTTGTTATTATAATGCTTGAGTCAATTAAGCAACAATGGTAGATGGAAATTTTGAGAATTATGACACGATAATACTTAGTACTTAGTGCAGGTGAAACCCAGTACTGTTCCTATATATCACATTACATAAACTAGCATACCATTACGTGAGCAGCGTGTAGGGTCGCCCCCTCATTTGCATGTTTATAGGGTCTTGTGCGAAACCGTGTAGCTTCCAGGCAGCCGACGAAATGTAAACTGTCAGGTAGAACTATATTTGTTCCCGCTGCTTTGTTTCTGTAAGGCAGCAAAACCACTGGTACCCTGCCAAGACCATTCTAGCTTTTTCCTTTGCATTCCCCTCAACTCACATCAAAAGATTCTGTGAAATTGCACAGATATACTTTCCCTTTCTGTCCCAGGACCCCGGCTTATGCCATTAACTGATATTTAGCATGGACATGCTGTCAGGTGAAGTACTTTGTTGTAAGTGTAACACAATTTGCTCTGATAATTGGCTCTGCTTTCAGATTAAAGGTTCCTCAGTACCTACTGTAATAACTTTAAAACAGATAGCGCTGTGTGTTGTCTTGTACTAGGTACTATTGTTAACTATTAAAAACTGTTGTATCTAGTCTCAGAGGGAGCAGCAAACGCTGCTCCTTCAGTAGTCCTAGGAGTTCCAGGGTCTTCGTAAAAAAGGACACTCATGAAACATGTTTAACTAGTATCGGGCATGTACAGGTTAATAGCTTTTAAGTAGAGATGCTCAGGCTCGGTTCCCCGAGAACCAAACATACCCAAACTTAGCAGATCCGAGTACCAATGTGTCCTAGATGTGCTAGGAACTGCCGTGTGTTTGTGTCATTGCTCTGTCGCTTACCATCCAGCCAGCTCGCTGCAGTATTTGTCCGAAAGTGTATTAAAATAATATGGTGATCTGTGAGGTGGTCAAAATTGACTGCAAATGACTTGAAATTAGTGTTATTGAGGTTAATAATAATGTAGGAACAAAAAAAGAGCAAAATTATGTGATTTTAGCATATTTTAGGATTTTTTTCTAAAAATCCAAACCAAAACCAAAACACACGAGGGCGGTTTTGCCAAAACCAATTTCAAAACACGAAGCTAATCCAGATCCAAAACCAAAACCAGTTCACGGGGGTCTGTGAGCATCTCTATTTTTAAGACGTAAAATTGCAAAACACATGTTAATTGAAGTTTAAACAATGGAAAAAAAAAGACATACGTCCACAACTAGAATCAGGCCCTTTGTCTAAAGTGTCTCCAGTCCTAGTAAATTCTGTAAGATAAGACTTCACAAGAACAGTGCGGAACAGAGTTCTGAGGAACCACAAAGAGTAAGAAAACAAACAAATGTAAAGTACTACAAAATGTGTGTACAGAGAGTGTGTATTTATTATGTCCATATTTAGAACGTAGATGTCCCAGGTACACCTTAAGGTCGGCCCGTACGCTCTTCTAGTAAACTTGCTTTTAAATTAGGAGATTCTGAAGCATCAAATTAATACTTGCTCAGAGGGTTACTGGTGAGTTCCTCTCTGGGTAAGCAGCAACGAGTTTGGCGCTTGGCATGACCCTTGTGAGTGAGGGGGAGAGTGGTCTGGAGGGATACTATTATGAGGATAAGAAAGCCAATGGAGAATGATGATGAAGGAGTTACTGATAAATGATGATAATGATTAAAGGGGATTATTAGGGAATAAGATGAAATTGGGTTAATAATATAAAGTGAGGGATAATCGATAAATGAAGGTTGAGGGATTAATGGAGAATAATGATAATGAAAGGGTGTTAATGATGGTAAATAGGACGTTAATAATTGCTGAATGTTCCACTATAAAAAAAAAACTTTAATGAAATGTGCTGCTCATGCCTATGTTATAGAGTATATGTACAGTGTGTGTATACAACGGGCCTCATTTACTGAGTGAAATGCTTTGTCTTGCACTGGTGCATCTGGAGGATTCGCCCGGCACTTATCAAGGTGAACAGTTCATGCTCTTAGGAAAGTCCAACCTCCCACCTCTTGTCAATCACCCCTATCATTGTATTGAACTTTTCTGTTTTTCCCTTAAAATACTGCTCCATGTAGCCTCATTTATGACTCAATTTAATCATGAGAGTTAGGGGACATTGTGACACGTCGGTTTAATGCTTTGTTTTACAATGGACAAAGTGTGCCTAGAAATCTGCTCCACTATTGTAGTGCAACTGAAACATTCAAAAAAGATGAGACCTGATTTGTGCTATTGTGATAAACATTTGTCTCTCTCAGAAAGAAATGGCTCAGTGGGCTAGTAGCCAGGTTCTTTACTGACAGTGGTAGAGGAGGCTCTGGTTTGAAATGAATCGCCTGTCTGGTTTCTGTTTAGTAAACTGAATGTTGCAGCAGCTGATTGAAGACATTGAGAAAAGTGTAAGTTATCTCAGCTGACTAGTAGTGAGGTGCCCATGGCCAGTCATAGTAGAGGCTCTGCATTGAATTCCAAGTGGCTTCCTTTTTAGCACATTTCAAGTTGCAACAGGCTTGATGAAGTCCATGAGAAAAGTCTCTCCATATCTATAACGAATGTTGTAGCTTGGTGGCCCAGTAGATAGGTGATTTGTTTACAGTTGATATGGAGTCCCTTGTTTGAATCCCCAGCCAGGTAACATTTACAGCTCCTTTGATTTTGCTCCAGGCCCCTTGATGGTATTGATAAAAGTCTCACTGCTGCTTACATCTAATACTGGCTCAGTTGACTAATAGCCAGATTGCTGACTGTGATGCTGGAGATCCCAGTTCAAATCCCCAGACAGGTGTGATGGTATTTCCTCTGTCATCAGCCTGCTGGTTATTGGGTTCTCTCCTTGTAGCGATGATGTGTTAACTTGTTTGTCTAGCATTCTTTAATAAAGTTGGCTGTTGTTCAAAAGAACTAACAGCCAATTTATGAAAAGAGAACTTTCTTACATTATTAACTTTCCACTAGACTACTCTTTTCTCAATATTGATAGCAACTCTGCTGTCAGTTGAGCACTTTACTGCTTGCCCACTAACTTATGCATTCAATGCTGAATAAAGACAGACTGTCCTTCGGGTAATTAGGAAGACTTATCTCAACACCATGACCAAGCCAGGTGCACCAACCAATGTACAAAGGGGGATTTGAACCAGGACATTAACCATTTAATGGCAGAAGAGCAACTGGCTACTAGTTATCTGAGCCATCATATAGTGCAAGCACATGGGGGAGATTTTTCTCAATGTCTTCAACAAGCCAGGAGTAAAATCCAAGGTATAAAAACTACAGCTGTTTGGGGATTAGAACTAAGACTTCCATCATTTCAACAAGCAGAAACCTAGGCTACCCTGCCTCTGAGCCAGTTTAAGCTTATGCAAGGTATGTTCTTCTGTGTCATAATTCACCCTGGTGCATCAGGCAAGGTAACTAAAAGAAACCTGTTGTGGGGTTCAAACCAGAGACTCCACCATTATCTGTGAACAGAGAATCTGGAAACAACTCTACAGAGCCAGCTTGTTTGTTGGGTATAGGGGAGATTATGCACAATGTCATCTACCAGCCTGGAGCAACATCCAAGGTACTATCAGAATTCTGTCTGGGGGAACATAAACCAGGACTTCAACAACTCTATTAGTAGAGCACATGGGTACTAGTCCACTTGACCCAGCAGGAGGTTAGACTTTTCTAAATGTCACCAAGCATGTGCAATACCCCAAGTACTAAAATGACACCTGTCTGCAGATTCACATCTGGGACTCTACCATCTCTGAAGGTGGCTTGCTGGGCCACTTCATGTATTTTTTTCAATGACACAAACCAGCCTGGTGCAATATTCATTGTAGTAAGAGAGAACACACCTAGGGATTCAAGTAACAAGCTCCACCATCACAGCCAAATGAGTACCTGGCTTCTAGACATCTCCATCATAGCCAGGTGAGTACTGGGCTTCTAGACAACTAAGCTAGATTTTGCCATCAGTGTTTATGGATATTTTTCTCAATGTTATCAACCTGCCTGGTGCAACATTCAAATGCCTAAAAAAAAAAAAAACCTGCCTTAGGACTCAAACCAAGAACCCTTCCATTGTCAGTAGAGCACCAAGCTACTAGTCCACCAAACCTGATTGTTTCTATATCTGTTTTCTCAATGCTGTCAATGTACCTAGCTTCTTAATGTCATCATTATGTCAACTTAATGTCATCAGAGATACTAAAAGGAAGTTTACCTGCAAAATCAAACCAGAGCCTCTACTACTATCTGTGTATTCAAACCTGGACAGAGTTATCTTACTCCTTTCTGCTAATCAGCTGGCTGGTAGCTCTCCAATCCCCAGCAGAGATATGGCTGTCACTGAATTCAATATGGAGAACAAGGGTGCCCCAATTATACGGGGCCAGCCGGTACAACTAGAGACAAATTCAACACCTTGAACTCTTTGTCATGTTCCTCAAGCAATGAATGAACAATTTTTGCAGTGTGGCAGGGTGCATTATCCTGCTGAAAGAGGCCACTGCCATCAGGGAATACCGTTGCCATGAAGGGGTGTGCTTGGTCTGCAACAATCTTTAGGTAGGTGGTGTCAAAGTAACATCCACATGAATGTTATGACCCAAGGTTTCCCAGCAGAACATTGCTCAGAAAATCACACTGCCTCTGCCGGCTTGTCTTCTTACCATAGTCCATCCTGGTGCCATCTCTACCCCAGGTAAACGACACACATGCAACCGGCCGTCCATATGATGTAAAAGAAAACGCTATTCTAACAAAAATTATTTCAAGTATATATTGGCATGGCTTGAATAGCTGTAAAACAACAAGAGATATGTGAAAATATAATATGCCCGTGTGTATTAACATAGGGACCCGTTCCTTTTCTTACAACAAAATTACCAACTTTCTCAATGGAGATTATACCCTGGTGCTACTGACAGATAACTGTGTTTGACTATTAGTATTTTGAACTCCGCTCAGATGTATGAACAATTGAAGAAAGAATAGTTATATATAACAAATCTTATACATTCCCCTTCGGCCATTTGAGGTGTTAGAAGGTATGAAAATGACCCACAGCTGATAATCACGTTCTCACACATTAACTGCAGTTTGTTTGTATCAATAAAAATCATATTTTGATCCCTGCATTGGGTGGAGGTCTCATGGCTGCCCTCTGTATTGTGTGACGGAGACAAGGTTGCCCTCTGCATTGTATGGAGGTCACAAGGGTGCAATATATTGTGTTGCTGTCACAAGGGTGCTGCGTATTGTGGGGCAGTCACAAAAGTGCCATATGGTCTTCTGCTGCTGTAGCACATCCACTTCACGGTTAGATGTCAAAGTAACATCCACAAATTTTAGTCTGGGGGGAAGGCTCGACTCTGCAGCCTATTTGGAACATTTTAAAGATAAAGTGCAGGTGGCCCATCCCAAGGTAGCCCACTATGGGACCGGCCCAGGGAGCAGATGTCTCCCCTGCCCCTGATGTCTGCATACTTTTATGTATTGAGTTTCTGCCCCATGATTGGCTGATTAGATCTTTGCATTAACTAGCAGGTGTTCAGGTATATCTAATAAAGTGGACAATGGAGGTTTATATATTAGGATCTATATAAATACATACAATAGAGAGGAAGATGTAGGTGGTTGGAGGGAAGTGCAAGCTATGCCCTCCATGGTGCTGGCCACACCCACACATCACTGGCCACACCTCTTGTGGGACGGCACTTCTCACATTAGGCCCTTTATAACTTTGAGCCCCGGGCCCATGTGGCCCTTAATCTGACCCTCTCCCCCTGCTATGCAATGCTGTGAATCCTGGCACTTCTTAGCACCAGTCACCTGTCCTCTGAGGGGAGGTTATAAAACTCAGCAAATGTGATGTATATGTCTTTATTGGAACAACAAACTCAAAGAACACTCCAATTAGCTTCAATTATATAAAAGATACTCCAAATTGTCCAATAGCAAATATCTGTGATATTTTCTGACATGTATATATATATATATATCACTATGTACCACTGAAAGTGCATCTATTTATATAGCGCCAATCATATTATGTAGCGCTGAAGTATAACTCATCTCCGAGCATACAATAAAATCTCCCACCACTAATAATGCAAGCATTTATTTTTCATGCGATGTAGGTCAATACAGACCAGAAATGAGGTTATCATCGCCCAAACCAGACATTTGCATAGACGATGTGTAAACCAGCGCAGCAAGACCACCACAGACTCATTTTTGGAGTATTGTTCACAAGCGAAACCCACCCTAATGCACAAATCTGGATCGTTTCCGACCTACTCTGCAGCATTCACACGAGCTAGATGCTCTAACCAGCTTACAGAGTAATGTAATGTATTCAGCATGAACCAGAAAACCCTCACGCTGTTTCCCTGCTTCCTAATTTGATTGTTATTGTGTGTTTCCTGATACTTTGTACATCTACCCACATTAATATCCAGACTCATGCATAATAAAATGCCCTATTCAGCCCTGAAAGTGTTCTCCTACAGGGAGCGGAATGCACAGAAGTCATCCAGATATTAGATAAAAATAATAATACTGATTTGATTCTGCGTAAGCTCTGCTTTGGTGTGTGCACAGGATCTGGCAGAGAAGCAGCACAGCAGAGAGGTGATTCCTAACTCTCTGCATCTTGTCTGAAGGAAACTCTATAAACTTCGGATATTTATTTATTTTTGCTACGCTCCATTAGATGAATAAAACAAAGGTGTTATTTATTTCCCTTTATTTATATATTGCCTGCATGGTATGCAGCTCTTGTACAGAGAATATTTAATCATTTGCATCATCAGTTTAAAGCATACTTGCCCACTCTCCAGGAAAGTCTGGGAGACTCCTGAATTCTGGGTAGGTCTCCCGGACTCTCGGGAGTGCAGGCCAGTCTCCCACATCCTGCCACTGCCTAGCAAAGTAGGCAGGAGGGGAGGCTCTATGATGCGATTCACTGTATCCCGTCACACTTTCGAGCTCATACTTCATCTCCCCTCTTGGATCTTCCAGAAGGAGAGAGTAAAAAGTTGATAAGTATGGGTAAAAGTCTAAGGGCTAGATTTACTAAGCTGCGGGTTTGAAAAAGTGGGGATGTTGTTTATAGCAACCAATCAGATTCTAGCTTTCATTTATTTAGTACCTTCTACAAAATGACAGCTAGAATCTGATTGGTTGCTATAGGCAACATCTCCACTTTTTCAAACCCGCAGTTAGTAAATCTAGTCCTAAGTGACTCGTCATCATCATCACCATTTATTTATACAGCGCCACTGATTCCACAGCGCTGTAGAGAGAACTCACTCACATCAGTCCCTGCGCCATTGGAGCTTACAGTCTAAATTCCCTAACACAGACACACACAGACTCATATAGTTAAACACATTTTTGTACATATGCTCAGTCTGTGCATCTCAAGATTATCATTAGCATATACTCTAAGCAGGGGAGGGCTGGTAACTTTTAGCCCGGGGTGGAAGATTCGACCCAACAGCCTATTAAGAACATTTTAAAGGAAAAACAATGCAGGTGTTCCAGTGACCCAGTCCAATGTAGCTCACTATGGAACCCACTGGGGGGGGCATATGCCCCCTTGCCCCCAGCCCAGCCTGCTCCGGACTCCAGGTTTATGTCAGGAGTAACAAGTGTGTATACTTACGTCCCACAACAGTGTAGTGTAAAGATAGTGCATGGGATATATCAGTAGGAGGGTACAGGTGCAATCAACCAATCAGAACTGGATACCTAGTGCTTCCGGTCATCATCATTGTATATCGTTGCACTAACCCTCCAGCCTTGGAAAGAGATGTGACTTCTGTCAGGTGTATCTGCTTATACGTCCAGGTTCCACCATCCTGCCTCCCCAACCATAAGGAGTCTTCGGAAAAAAACAAATCTGCAGACTGCAGGGTGCAAGCGCAGGATTTGTAGAGAAGGGTGTCCACACCACGCCGCCAGTGGGCGTGACCATCATGCATGGAGGCGTGGCTATAATATTAGACAGTGCTTGGCTGCTCTCCAACTCTTCCTATTCCCATAATATACATGGGCAATGCTACGTGCACTATTGTTAGGTGCACGCAGCTCTCCCTTTTCAAGCAGAGCCGTGTGAAGTGGGGGCAGGGTTCAGACACCTCAATTATACAGTGTCCCAGGCTTGGAGGGGGGTTTCCAGGCACTGCATGCATGTATTTTAGAAAGCAGGTTGTTAATCCAATGCTTGTTTGCCTATGGACTGGTATATGCTTCTGCATTTTTGGTGCAGCATGAAAATGCATATTTTACCCCCAAAAAAATTAACAAACATACAACTTCATATAAGCCCCCGTGCTCTCTCTCAACAGGCACACACAATTATTTTTGTCAGGAGCCAGTTAATCTATTAGTATGTTATTGGACTGTGCAGGAGACCTATGCACACAGAAAATCCTCCACACAGATAGTGCCCAGATTTTCCACACAGATATTGCCCTGTCGGAATCAAACCCACGGCCCCAATACTGCCAGGTGGCACTACTAACCACTGTGCTACTCACTGGTATCACTTCCATCATTAAAATGGTATTAAATGAACTACACACATTTTCCTAGATACAATCCACTGCTAATGTACAGATTGCAGGTGGCACTGTTGCTTTTGTTGTGTGTGGGGCTCTTCTCATCTTCGAAGCAAGCATTGACAGCAGTAGTATATGAAGGTTAAAATAAACAATTAAACATCTTCCAAAAATTAGGTCTCCCTTGTTTTAATAAAGAACATGTGAAATCTCCTTTAAATAAGGTTCCTCACTCGCACCCACATAAATTAGGCTAAAATATAATTACTGAATGATATGTGATTCAACTTTACCATTTTTTTCATACTCGCAGTCCCAGAAAAAGCATTGGAGCTAGTTTTTAGGATCACAGGTAAGTAGGTAGATGACAGATCTGATTCATTAACAAATGCAGAATGTATGTACATCGGGTATACGCACGTTCCTATTCAACAAGGAGCGGATCTGAAGATCCGTCTGTTGATAAATACGGGTTTAGATCCACCCTGCTCTAACAGACAACACACTGCAGGACATGTACAACGCACATGTGGAATGTCAACTCACAAATGAACGCACAGAAAAAATAAATTAAATTAATGTCAACTGTTAATAATATAGTCATTAATGACAAAACTTTTTAAAAGTGATTTTAATATTTTTCCCCCCCATAAAATACATTTATTAGGATGTTCTTTATGTCTACTGTATATAAAATACATTTTTACAGTTGCTCCTGATTGCAAACCCATATTGTAGCATGTATATGTGACCGTCATCACAAGTAATCGGCACTTACTTCAGACCTGTAGCTGGTGCAAGTTTTACGAATGAAAATCACACACCTTTCATATGCCCAACGTTTGAATCGGATGCTGCTGCGTGCGCTCGAGCTTGCAGTGTGGTATTACCAGAACAAAAGAATGATGTTACCAGACAGGAGCATGGTGTTACCATGGTACTACCAGACCAGAAACATACTGTTACCAGAACAGATGCATGGTGCTACCAGAACAGATGCATGGTGTTACCAGAACAGATGGATAGTGTTACCAGAACAGATGCATGGTGCTACCAGAACAGATGCATGGTGTTACCAGAACAGAAGCATGCTGTTACCAGAACAGATGCATGGTGTTACCAGAACAGATGCATGGTGTTACCAGAACAGATGCATGGTGTTACCAGAACAGAAGCATGCTGTTACCAGAACAGATGCATGGTGTTACCAGAACAGATGCATGGTGTTACCAGAACAGAAGCATGGTGTTACCAGAACAGATGCATGGTGTTACCAGAACAGATGCATGGTGTTACCAGAACAGAAGCATGCTGTTACCAGAACAGAAGCATGCTGTTACCAGAACAGATGCATGGTGTTACCAGAACAGATGCATGGTGTTACCAGAACAGATGCATGGTGCTACCAGAACAGATGCATGGTGCTACCAGAACAGATGCATGGTGCTACCAGAACAGATGCATGGTGCTACCAGAACAGATGCATGGTGTTACCAGAACAGATGCATGGTGCTACCAGAACAGATGCATGGTGTTACCAGAACGGAAGCATGGTGCTACCAGAACAGATGCATGGTGCTACCAGAACAGATGCATGGTGTTACCAGAACAGATGCATGGTGCTACCAGAACAGAAGCATGGTGTTACCAGAACAGATGCATGGTGCTTCCAGAACAGATGCATGGTGTTACCAGAACAGATGCATGGTGTTACCAGAACAGATGCATGGTGCTTCCAGAACAGATGCATGGTGTTACCAGAACAGATGCATGGTGCTTCCAAAACAGATGCATGGTGTTACCAGAACAGATGCATGGTGTTACCAGAACAGATGCATGGTGTTACCAGAACGGAAGCATGGTGCTACCAGAACAGATGCATGGTGCTACCAGAACAGATGCATGGTGTTACCAGAACAGATGCATGGTGCTACCAGAACAGAAGCATGGTGTTACCAGAACAGATGCATGGTGCTTCCAGAACAGATGCATGGTGTTACCAGAACAGATGCATGGTGCTTCCAGTACAGATGCATGGTGTTACCAGAACAGATGCATGGTGCTTCCAGAACAGATGCATGGTGTTACCAGAACAGATGCATGGTGTTACCAGAACAGATGCATGGTGCTACCAGAACAGATGCATGGTGTTACCAGAACAGATGCATGGTGCTACCAGAACAGATGCATGGTGTTACCAGAACAGAAGCATGGTGTTACCAGAACAGATGCATGGTGTTACCAGAACAGAAGCATGGTGTTACCAGAACAGATGCATGGTGTTACCAGTGCCACTTCACCCACGCACAGTGCAATTGGAAGCCTGGAATTCAGTTCCCACTTCCATTAAAAATAAAAAAAAGCAATGAAAATTGTAAAAACATATTTAAAAAAATAAATTAATATTTCCCTGGAACTCTTGGATGGGAGAAAGTGCTTTTATTGAAATAAACCATTGTTTCATTCACTATTGCCTGTTATCGTTTAGCCGAGGGATACTCTGCTGTCCATGGTAAATAATTGTTTTGCATGGGCTGTTCCTGGCGGTAACCCCTTGATAGATTGACAGAAGCCCAAAATCTCTTACTTCGCCGGAGAAAAGGGTTGCTCCCAATTTCTATCTAACTAGGCCCATAGAAGCGCTAGAACCATACTTGCCAACTCTCCCTGAATGTCAGGGAGACTCCCTGAAATAGGGGTGATCTCCCTCACTCCCTGAAGAGTCTGGCATTCTCCCTGATGCTGACCCAGTACAAGACGTGGTTGGCTTCGCCATCTGTGGCATGATGACACAGTTCAGAAATTGTGTCCTATGTCCATGTATTGATGCCTATGGAGGTGGCCATTTTCATGGAGACCAAGATTTAATCAAAGACTGACAGGTAAGACAACATGACTTCAGTAATGGAGCCAGAAATGTAAAAGACACTTCTGTCTCTAGAGATTCATTAGCTGCTTTTCTTTAACGTATAGTTGCCTACTCTCCCGGAATGTCTGGGAGACTCCCGCATTTCTGAAAGCCCCCCCGGGCTCCCGGGAGAGTAGGACAACCTCCCGGTTCTTGCCCCTGCAATAGATGAGTGGCGGGGAGGGCTTAATGACGCAAATATCTGCTGAAGGGCCAAAATGATGTGATTCGTCAAGCCTAGCCCCCACAAGCCCACCCCGGGATCTCCCTGAAGCCAACGAGGAAAAGTTGGCAAGTATGGCTAAAACGTAATAATACACCGAGGGGGCTATGTTTAGGCACCAAACAGACAGTGTTGGAAGTCAACAGATGAGTTTAGCCATAAAAGATGAACAGTAATATATATATATATGCACATTAAAAAAGATCAGCTGCCCAGATTACTACCAGCCACACAGATGAACCATGTACCAAGGACTTATTTGTCTTTCAAAAGAAGAGAACAAACATGTTACTTAACGTATAATTGCAGGCAGCTTGCGGAAAGACCAGAGAGATCCTGCAGATTTCAAAAGTAGATGATATACCATTAAAGTAAATAGAAAATAGCTACCCAGTGCCCCAAGCCTGCCACCCAGGACTCGGGAAGTATTAAGGAAATTCCTCAGGTCCCCTCCCCATGGCAGGCACCCGGGGCTCTTGTTTTGGTAAGTTTCCTAGAGATTAAGGGAGTATAATTTAAACATGCAGATATATTCCTCCTCCATTTAAAATTAAGAAAACGGATCTATTCTTCCTGGGGTGTTGGCTGTGTTGCCAGCCTCAGACTGACAAGTTTAACTCAAGAAAAACAAGACTGAGATTTTCTAATGGCATGTCAACTCTTATCTATTATTTCAACATTTAGTTAGAATTTGGGGGAGTATTTTGCCCTTTATGCGACCTGACATGTGACTAATACTGCTGTAATGAGTGGAAACACACATACATCTTAGAGCAGAACTCCCACCTAACACAGTATTAACCCTTAGCGTGTCCACAACATATTAAGAATTATTTATCTATATAGTAGCCAATTAATAATGTCTCCCGTAGACATTTTACCCTCCACATGCTCTTGCATTATAGGCATACTTGCCTACTTTCAGTAGGCAACGTCCGAGAGAGGGGCGTGACTAATGGGTGGGTGGGGGCGGGGCACCTTGAGTAAAATGACGTTTCGTCGCGGGGGCAAAATGGCGAGATTCTCTGTGAATCGCGTCATTTTAACAAGAGAATTCCGGGAGAAATGCCAGCTCTCGCGGGAGCCAGGGAGACTGACCCAAATTTTGGGAGTCTACCAGACTTTCCGGGAGAGTTGGCAAGTATGATATAAGTCCCAATTCCTATCTGTAAGTATCACTATCCTAAAGCGCTAACAAAAGGGTAGAGCCTATTTGTGCGTAGTGTACCAAACTGCGGCAAAGTACGCTACGCTATCCTGAAACCAAGTGTCTCATACAGTATATATCAGGCTTGGCTAACCTGTGGCACTCTAGGTTGTTGTGAAACTACAAGCCCCTGCATGCTTTGCTAACATATAGCAGCTTATTGCTGGATGGGTATGCTGGGACTTGTAGTTTCACCAACACCTGGAGCGCCACAGGTAAGCCAAGCCTGTTATATATATATATATATATATATATATATATATATATATATATATATATATATAAATCCACACACTCAAATTTGTCAAATTTATTAAAAGTTGGCTCACCGGTGTGACTGACTTTACATAGTACAGGGGTCATGCCCATGAAATAGTGTCTAAACCCAATTTACAATGTATAATTAGCACCATAACAGATAATAGATTGACACACCTTGGTTAAGTTTTCAGTAAAGGAATACAATTTTGGCACTAAAATATTTTAACACACCATTATCTAGTCAAAACTGATGCTTTAAACATAACGTGAGTCATTTACAATGTAAAAACAAAACGTGGAGGTACAGGACAAAGTCTATTATTTCCCCTATTGTGATGTCTTACACCAATGTTTGTGCTGGTTTTATTGCTATGATGGATCACTGCAGCGTAGTATTAATCGTGGGATGAGCAAATATTTCATGTCTGGATCTGGCTGAAATAGAGCGTAAGGAGTAACTTTGCATTTTGGCAAAACCATGTTGCATTGGAGGGGAGGTAAATTTAAAATGTGATGGCAGATTTATAGTTGGGGTAGGACATGTCCTAGATCAACTCTAAATTTCAGTGTACAAATAAAGCTATAAAAAAGCAGCCAGTATTTAATTTATGTACAAAATAATAAACTAACTTGCACCCCTTGCATTGTAACATTTAATTTGTATGTACCAACGGATTACACCGCACCGCCAGTTAAAACAAGCCCTAGGTTGGATTCCATTCGCATTGCCGGATTAACTGAGGTTGGTAACTTAACTGCTTACTGGACCCCGCCGCCCTGTTACTTGTTTGGGCTTCTAAGGACTCACCATCTCCGTACGGGACTGATTGAAGCAGTCTCTACTGTTTTGTTACAATTGAACTTTGGACACTGTGTGATTGACATTTTACTGGCTGGATTGTTACCACATAGTGGTTTATTTTAACCTGTTTATTTTAATCCGTTGTTTAATAATTACAGTTGTTTATTTAACCATTGCATGTACCATTAAATGTGGTTTACTTCATGTCATTTGCAACATCTTCTATTATAGTATATATTTATACCCAGCACTAAGATAATTGAGCGCAATTACTCTATTTTTCTTCTAGACTTTTAAAGGGACAGGATATCCCCTTCTGGTAATAGCTGCTCTTGTCTTTCTTGGAGTTGAACGCCACTGATATTTTCTTAATTTGTATGTACCAATAGACCAATGTATTTAAAAACGACAATTGGAAATGTTAACATTTAAAATAACGGCAGCATAGAAGTCCAGTTGAGATGTGTACCAGCTAAACGACCGCAATGTGAACGCTCATTTAGCTGGTACACCAGCTAAATGACCGCTCGTAACCACCACAATATTGAAACATCTCCGAGCCCCACAGTAAGAATGCTTCCAATTCTCAATGTATTTTTAGCGTTTGAGTAGTATTTTGTTTTCTTGTGATCACCAGTTTACCAGAGGGCACAATTCACTACAACTGTTCACCCTGTGACCTCTCACATAGTAGTAAAAGTAAAAATAAACAAACAAAAACTACAGGATCAGAATTAAATTCTAGTCCACCACAATAATTAGACATTTTATTTATCCAAAGGAAAATCAGCATGTATTCCACTTTACTAAGTATTGTGCGTCTAACTGGTGTTTATTAATGAAATAAAACAATGCTACAGTTGTCAGATGACAGAACGAGGCATTTCTTACCATCACAGCAACATGTACTGTTGTGTTTCATTGTAACCTGTACACTTCTGACTGAAAAGGCCAACAAAATGGCGTCTGTGTTGTGTAAGTCAAGTTCCCTGCCCTCCTGAAATGTTCCCGAATTTGGGAGACACCACTATAATGGGGCAGGGACATGAATAACACCCACCTTGGGACACACCAAGGGCCTGATTTATTAAGGGACGTCATTGCGGATACCTGACGTATTTTGCGTAAAATAGCTTTGCGCGAGGCCAGAACCAGACCAGTGAATGTGTAAACATCCAGTTCATCTTCAAGCACAAAGGACCCTTACCACAGCCTACGATTTTAGGGGTGGAACGGGGTGTATGCACATAGTCAATTTACAGTAAGGACGTGCCAAGCTCCAGCACATGTAGCAGCATCTGATTCAAGCTTTGGGCATCTCTAAAGTACGTGTTTTTCTGACGTAACACTTGCACCAACTACAGGTCAGGTGTAAGTGCCGATTACTGGTGATGACGGCTGCATATACATGCTAGAACATGTGTTTGCAATCAGCAGCAACTGCAAAAATGCATTTTATGTACAGGGGACATTAATAACATCCTAATGAATGTAAAAAAAAAATGAGAATAAAAAAAATGTTTTTAATGTTTTGTCATTAATGACCATGGGCCTGAATCATTAGGGAAAGTAAAGCATAAAAAAATGAGTAACTTTACACATTGGCAAAACCATGTTGCATTGGAGGGGGAGGGAAATTTAAAATATGATAGCAGATTTATAGTTGGGAAAGGGCATGTCCTAGATCAGCTTTATATTTCAGTGTAAAATTAAATGCATTGGACATCCAAAGCACTATGGAATATGTTGGCGCTATATAAATAAATGATGATGATGATGATGATACCAGCAGGATCTTCTCTGTCAGAGCAGAGCGTACCTACATCTGTATTCAACAAGAGACGTATCTTCAGAACCGCTCCTTGTTGAATATGGATATGCGTATGCCCAAATTATGCGCCTCTTTTAAAAAATGCACAAAACATTAGTTTTGTGTACTGTAATGAATCAGACCCAAAAGTCAGGGATTAATGGGGTTGGTGGGGCTTCGTGTTATAATTTTCCCACCCACTTCACGAAATTTAGGCAAATATGAGTTAAGTTTTGCTGAATTTTCCAAATTGTTCAATGTAAATAAAATGGGGGCACAATTATTACCTCAGGATTTTGCTAATTCACAGCTCTAAGAATCAATTATTGGTACAGTGTCTAGTAGTCATGTCAAACTTTGGATCAGTGTGATCAAATCTCGTTAACCGTTGTGTACCTCTGTTCTGTGTTAAAATGCTAAACCAGGTATAGTGTGGTGACAGTCTCCGTTTCCGCACCAAGATACAAAATCCCAGGTCGCCTATACTGTGTGACAATAGCTTGATTAATAAAAGTATCTAATATGACACAATGCTGTTCTCCATTTTTTTTTTTTTTGCAAATTTGATTTACCTGTCACTTTCGTTTTCATGTTTGATTCATTGGCTCATTTCTATTCTAGATATGATTTATAGATCAATTTGTTTGCAGATATGATTGAAACACAGCAAAAGCTATTTTTAAATACCACGTTTTTGCTGTGAAGGTGTGAAACCGTTAACAAATGTGCAAAATCAATAATAACAGCAATCTTCTGAGGTGTGCGAGTGTAATTCATAGGAAATATTCATGACATTACAGAGAAACGCTGTATCGAGGTACACGCACTTGGCCGACGTGTACATATATATTAAATAAGCATAGCTGGAGTAAAACTAGATAAAATAAGAATAAATAATAGACTACTATGTCATTTCTGAGAATTTTATTCATAAAATCGATACATACTGGAAGAGGAATGTTTGCGCTTCAAAGCTCTATTAAAAGCTCGGTCACATGAACATGCGTGTATCGTTTTGCTCCGTTGCACCTTTGTGGTCTGTTTTCTTGACCACTTATTTTGTTACTGGACAGTTGTACTGTGATAGCAACACATAAACCTGTAGCTGCAGTTTAGATTACTGAGTGTGTTGCTGAGTTTTTAAAAGACTTTATGCGTGACTAATTGAAGTGCCGTGTGCAAGAGCCTAGCAGCATCCCCATGATCTAGCGATAGGTCAATTGGAGAGTGACAGACATAAAAAAAAAAAAAATTGTTTTTGCTAGATTGCAGGTCATGTTTTAATGTAAAGCAGTAATCCCATGAAAAAAAGCTGGTGTGTTTGTTGTTTTTTTAAACATAAATCACTATGGCATACTACAAGAAGAATGATAGTATTTACTATTCCCCTTGTTTTCTTTCTTCAGTCTGCTATTAATGATCTATGATTCTGGGCTGCCATGACAACCACAGACACATGGCACATGATGTAGTAAGCAGAGAGGCTTTGGAATGCCTCTCTGACCTCTGTCTGCAACCTGACATTCCCCTTCACCTCTCTCTGCCATCATATGACATGCTGAGAGTCTGTAAGACTGTGACTGTTTCTGTGTCTGGCAGTCATTTTTGTTTGCCAAACAGAGGTATTTTGGAATGGAGAGGATAGCTAGGAAAAGGTGCATGCTTAAAAAGCAGTTAATTTACTATTTAAAGAACAAAAAAAATATTTTATTAGGGATTGCTGCTTTACATCATACTTGCCAACTTTGGCAAGGACTGCTCAAGGAGATTTGTGGGAAGGTGGGTGTGTTGGGGGCGGGGCAGTCGGATAGCATTAAATTGCCCCGCCCCCTAAACACGATGATGCACAATGCGTATCCTAAGCCCCGCCCCTGCCACTTTACTATTGAGGTGGTTAGGAATCGGGAGGCTGCCCTGCTCTCCTGGGAGTCCGGGAGGGCTCCCAGAAATTCTGGAGTCTCCCAGACATTACGGGAGAGTAGACAACCATACTTTAAATATATCATCTAAAACTACAAATATTATTTCAGGATTCCTCGGGTGATATATCTAGCCCCTTTACCATCACCCTGTGGTAAACAAAGGACAGAAGGAGTTTAAATGAGAGAACAGTGTTCCCTATGTTAACCTGAGTGTCTGTGCACCTTAGATGGAGCATGGATGGGTAAAAGTCATAATTTATCAGCACAGAATAAACTGCTTAAGAAGGACGACAGTATAAGAGACAACAGTGATACATAAGGTTTAAGAAAGGACCTGGGAAAAGGAAGGATAAAAACAAGATAGCTTAATAAACATATTTATGGTGAAGGAAGTGGCATTTTGTAAACAGAATTGAATAAATAAACAATAAATGTATAATTAATGATACATAAATAAATAAATACAACTATTTCTTAGTAGAAGCAGAAAACATCATAATCATGACTAGGTCATATGTTTGCAAATAAAACAATTCAACAACAAATGTGGCTAGTCAGTGGTGTATTATAAGGGTGGCTGCAGAATTAGCTCAGGGGTCAAAAAGCTTTTATTGCAGGAGATAAAATCCACTGATAGATGAACCAGTGTTATTGTGAGCCATAGAACTAATGTTTGCCACAAATATTGCAATCTGGTCCAATTACTGCATTGAATAGTAAGTTATCACATCTGGAGAACCAAATTGGGGCAGATTGGCATGTCCTAGCAATGGATTGGATCAATTGGATGGCAGTGGAAGCTGGCCACACATTATATGCGGTTGACCCGATTTTCTATCCTGCTGGATAAAATTAGATCTGATTTTGATTTCACACACTGTACAATTCTGAGTTAATCTGGACAAAAATTACTAAATTGGCCAATCAAATCTGCATGTGAGTGGCTGGCATTAGTCTTGAGAAGTTGATTGTTGTCATGGATGTACAAGCGCATGTGGCGCGGTGTTGGTTTTAGCTTAGCTTTGGCCCTTCTATATTGAAATACAATAGATAGTGCAGGCAGGGTTATTGTTTTGTGATTAGGAAGAAAATCACACCATACTAGTTTTAGTTTCCTCTTGCGTGATCTCGGCACTGGCTAAATAAATCGTGTTGGAATTTGAGTGTGGCAGTGTATGATCGGGCACAGATCACAATAATAAAGTAGTTTGCTGGGAGCAGGCCAAACGCTAGATTACAGACTATTATCCGCAAGTCATAATACACCACTGTAGCTAGTCCACTAATTCAAGCAATAATCCTGCTGCCTACTTCTAAAGTCTCTGAATGAGCTTAATGACTTGTCTGTCCAATCTTCCCTTGGATTCCTTAAGCTGAAGTTCTTCCCAGTAAGCAATGTACTACTGAGCATGCTCCATAGAATTCTTCAGTATTAGTCTCCTTCATTGGGCAGGGCTAAAGAAGTAATATTAAGGAACGAATAATCTGAAGGGGCAACAGGAGCAATTAAGTGTTCCCCAGTAGAGGACTGACATGCATGAACAGTGTAGTCAGCACTTCTAAGTATTCAATTCATTTATGTATTTTCCATTTTTTGCCTGTAATGTGCCTTTAATTTTGGATTAAATCCAAACATTTTACATTCCTCCTCTGTCACATTCTATTGAAGCATCTAAAGTGACAGGAACTTTTTTCCCAATTTAATAATCAACTTTGAATGTTTAAAATATGCCACTTAGCAAATCTGACGGTGGCAGCCAATTATAATGTTCAGCATTCTACTCCACTTTCCGCTGCTCTGCGGGTGAAACTGCTCAAATAAGTTCATGTTTAAAATGGATAGATTTCAATAAGAACACATTATGTGATTTACTTCCTATTCAATAGCGGAACTAAAATTCTAGTAACCGCAGCCCTGCTCTCAAGAGAGAGCTGCATCCACGGGACCCTACCCAAATTATAATAATGGGTGATGCCAGTTATGGGGCCTGATTCATTAAGGATTTTAACTTGAGAAACTTCTTATTTCAGTCTCCTGGACAAAACCATGTTACAATGCAAGGGGTGCAAATTAGTGTTCTGTTTTGCACATAAGTTAAATACTGACTGTTTTTTCATGTAGCACACAAATATCAACTTTAAATTTCAGTGTACAAATAATCTATCAAGTATCTGTGTGCTACATGAAAAAACAGTCAGTGTTTAACCTATGTGCAAAACAGAAAACTAATTTGCACCCCTTGCATTGTAACATGGTTTTGTCCAGGAGACTGAAATAAGTAGTTTCTCAAGTTAAAATCCTTAATGAACCAGGCCCATTGTCTCTAACCTTCTCCCAGAATCCCATGGGCCTGATCCATTAAGGCATGTAAGTGCCAATACATGGTGTATTTTGCTTAAAATCGTACTGCACATGCCCAAAACAAACCATACGCCAGAGAACGCAGTAACGTCCAATTCATTTTCAAGGGCAAAGGACCCTTACTACACCCTACGTTTTCATGGGGGAATGCATTGGACGTGTCCTGCAGTGTATTGTCTGCATTCATACAGACATATCTTTACATCCAATCCCTGTTGAACACGGACGAGCGTATGCTCGACTTACGTGCGTTTAAAAATATGCTCAATAAGTTTGTTTGGCGTGCCTTAATAAATCAGGCCCTATGTGTTTAAGTAAGAATATCTTGACATACTGCACTGCCTGTGTTTATTCATGAAATAAATCATATAGTCATTCAAAAGTTGTCAAATAAATAATTTAAATGCCGTGAGAACATAATCTACTTTGTTATGTCAATTTCCTAAGGCATGCGCCTACATGTGACATATATATGTATATATATATTTCTTTTTTCCATGTAAGATTTAATGCAAAATCAGATTGATATTTAGCATCTCGATTAGTGCCTTCCAGCTGACATCTAAGGGAAATTGAACAGGAAGGCTATCATATAACTAAAAAAAGAAAGAAACAGAATTGTTATACAGTAGATTGGGGGGATATAGTAGGGAATTTAGACTGTAAGCTCCAATGGGGCAGGGACTGATGTGAATGAGTTCTCTGTACAGCGCTGCGGAATTAGTGGCGCTATATAAATAAATGATGATGATAATGATTATATTGATTAAAGTGTGCGCACAGAAAAAATGTGATGTACCTTATAGCAGCCAATCAGATTCTGTCATTCTGCTTGTTTAGGTTAGAGAATGAAAAATAGCAGCGGATTGGTTGCTTTGAATTACAACACAGTTTTCCTGTTCACTTGCTTTCATGCACGCCTCTCTCTATCATTGTGTTGTAAATTCTACGCTACGCAGGGCATCTAATGAGAGACTTGCATAAGAGACTGAATATGTCGCACCCACAAGGCAGAATCTCCTATAAAATCATACTTGCCTACTTTTGGCAAGTTGTATCCGGGAGAGGGGCGTGTCTAGAGGGCGGGAAGGGGCGGTGAATCGCATCATTTTGGCCCCGCCCCCGTGACAAATATGCAGTTCTGTCGCGGGGGGGGGGGGGGGGCTGGGGGGTCAAATTGTGGCGATTCCCCGCGAATCGCATTATTTTAGCCTCGCAATTGCGAGATTCCGGAGATTTGCCAGCTCTCCGGGGAGTCCGTGAGACCGACCCGAATTTCGGGAGTCTCCCGGACATTCCGGGAGAGTTGGCAAGTAAGCATAAAATCCTATGGTCACCTCAGGGTGTTGTGCTCAAGGAGTAGCAAGGAAATTATTTTATTTTGCCGGTCTACCAAATCACGCGTTAATCCAGTCAAAAACATGGCTAGTGTGGAATAAGCATGCAGGGTTATAGTTTTTGGCCATAGACTAGGGTAGCACAAACCGTATATATGACCCGTTGTATCTAATGTACATGGTGTATATAGTGTCTGTTAAAGAAACTATACTAAACTATATCGTTGTATATTCTGTGTATGTTTGATAGACGTAAATGAAATGCTGGTGAGAGCTAAGTTCTATACATTAAACTGTATAAGAATTTCTCCTAACATCATGGACGGATACGTTATGACCAGCACAGACGTTTGCACCATGCTCGGCCCCCTTTTTCGTGCCCTGGGGAGGAGGGGGGGTCTTCATTAGACTTTCATTCTCCCCCAGCAGGGAAGGGTTTTTATGTTTACATCTATATACAATCAGAATTTGTACAGAAGTATATACAAATAATGTTTCATTGCTTGTTTGTTGAGTGTAGTCATTATAACATTTTACCATCGTTCATCCAACATCCCTCTTTCGCTCCATTTTAAAAGTATAAAAGATGAGTAAATAGGACGTGGTCGGTAACGTTTCCGTTCTGTGCCTTGGGTAGGGTTACCGAGATCCTGGGACAGTTTGCTGACTGTAGACTGAAGAAAACACCAGCAGTGCACAGAAATGTTAGATCCTGAGGGTTAGTGTGTATAGATGGAAATGTCCTACAGTCGGAAGCTTGGGTTTAAGTTATGCAAAACTTATGTCACCTGAGGACGTTTGGAACAATGTAGAACAGTTCTATCCAGTCTGGAGACAACAATCCATAGTCATTGGCCCGAAAGGTGATGGACAAGTGGTTCGTTCACAGAACCCGTTGCATATCAAGAGTAATGATGGACCGGAAGCAATTCATACATAGAGTGGTCATCATCGGAAAGCGTTACAAAGATCCTAAGAAAAGCATGCAACCGTTGAAGCCAAAAGTCCCGCCGGAGTCAGTGGTATTTACAATGAGTAGGTTGATGATTCTGCAAGTCCGTTGGAAGGTAGAGTAACGGCAGTCCTCTGTGGCAAAGTCTAAAATGAAGAAGCGCTGAAGTCACGGGAGGAGCAGAGTGGGGGAGCTCTCACTGAAGCTGCCCGACTTTACTACACCTGCAAATGAAAAAGAGCACTTCAGTTTCGGAAAGCAAAAACTGTGGAGGGTCAGTGACATGCAGCATCGAGACCCAATCATTGCTGGCTGTAAGTCAGAAAAGAAATAAAATCATGAATAATGGTTTGGACATAGGGGACCTGATTCATTAAGAAAATGAAAGCAAATAAAATGAGTAACTTTGAACCTTGGCAAAACCATGTTGTATTGGAGGGGAGGTAAATTTAAAATGTGAAGCAAGTATTTGCATCCTACATGAAAAAACAGGCAATATTTAACTTATGTGCAAAATAATAAACTTACTTGCATTGCAACATGGTTTTGCCAAGGTTCAAAGTTACTCTTTTTTTTTTGCTTTACTTTCATTAATGAATCCAACCCATGATGTACAATATTTTGTAGGGTGTGAATAACAGACATTCTATTTTTCAAATAGAGACAGTGATTTTGTGGGCTGAGCCAATAGTCATCATAGGAACGAGGAATTTCACTGAGGTCAGAGGTACTTGGTTGTCATTAGCTTAGCCCATAAAATAACTTTGAGTAGGTAATGTTAGCGTACGGCTTCAATATTTTCTGCTCACAATAAAATTCCATTGAGTTGCTGAGAATTCTATTTCTTCAAATAGAACAAAAAGTGACCACGTGTACCTGCTCCTGCTGTGTAGTATAGTAAGAAGCTCCCTCGTCAGTACATATTACTTACATTTATAACACGACAGAAAGGATATGCATAAACAAATATGGTTTATCTCGACAAGCCCAGCAAATATGATTAGTTGGTTAGAATTGCATCTAATACAAAAAATAAGAGAAATTGTATCGTGCATTTGGTTAATATTGAAAAAAAGGGACATTACATACATTTCCAGGGACACCTCTTTATATATTGGGACTGTCACTGGCCGCTATAAGCAGGGCCGGTGCTAGGGTCCATGGCGCCCTAGGCACTTTGTCAAAATCGGCTCCCCCCCGCAAAAATCGGCGACCCCCCCCCCCCCGCACCGCAGGAACACTTTGAAAATCGCCTCCCTCCTCCCCCCTCCCCACGTCTTTCCTTGCCTTGCTTCAACACCGCCGCCTCTCTGCTCCGTCTGCTCCCCTCAGCTCATTGACACTGTCAGGCCGTGATGATGATGTCACGGCCCGACAGTCAGTGAGTGGAGGGGAGGAGACAGAGCAGAGAGGCCTCTTCCCCCCTCTCCGTGGATGTATCTGAATGCTGTGCGGCGGCCGTGGAAGTTCAGCGGTCGCCACACAGTTTTAAAGTCATTTTCATTCTGTGGCGCCCTCCAGAGCCCGGCGCCCTAGGCAAGTGCCTAACCTTACCTAATGGGAGCGCCGGGCCTGGCTATAAGACACTGCTCGTAAATGCAGATTGTAATTTACTAGCTGGCAAAGACCAACTGACAAAAATGTATACAAATTATTTAAACAAGAAACAACAATTTCCTTTGTCCCCCATGGATTATGACACCTCGTAACTTTGCCTCTCTAGGCCTCTATGAGAGATGTAGCGCTGTATCCCAGCGCACAACAGAGGCAGATTTGTAATGACAGTAAAAAGGTTAAGTAGTTTACACTTTTGGGGGGATGTCATTACCCCAATACCCAATAATTGCTTTAGCTAATGTGGAGTGGGGGCGGGATCTTCTCGTGTTGGGTGTGGGGTACAGGACTGTGACATCATGGCCAAGCCACACCCCCAGGCAATTACAATCATGGAGAGCAGCATGTCAACAGCCATCACTCAAGACACTGAATGAGAGTCAATATGTCACTCATTCATTGTTTTAGGCCCCTCCTACACCCTGGCACCCAAGGCAACAAAATAGGTTTGCTAGTGGTAGTGCAGCTCCTGACTAGGATCCAATGACTGATTCTTAGTGAATTGATAGGCTGAATATTAGTTCAATCCACACAACGTTCGTTATACTTCATACTTGCCAACTTTCAATTTTTGAGCTCCGGGAGAACCCGGAGGGGGGAAGGCTGTGTGGTAAGAGGGCGGTAGGGGGCAGAGCCTGGTCAATAACGTCATTTTGGCTCTGCCCCATGACAAAATCAACATTGTGTCATGGAGGTGTAGCCAAAATGACGATCCCATCCTGCCTACATCACTAGGAAGTGGGCGTATTGCCTGATCTCCCGGGAATTCCTGGAGACCTACCCGGAATTCGGGAGTCTCCCGGACATTCCGGGAGAGTGGCAATGATGGTGTACTTTAAATGTACAATACTTTATATCTCTTTCCTACATGTTTTCTCCGTGCATTAATTTAAAAAGAAAATTGAAAAATATTCTGGGTATTTCTTTGCATTTCAGGGCCCATAATGTTCTCTGAACCAAGTCTGACTACACTCAGCTGAGATACATCTTCCACACACATAAATAATGTAGTTTCTATTTCACAAAGACAAATATAACACATGTATATTAATTCTTCATATACAAAAATCTCTGCTCTCCTGTTTATATAAAAAATAAAAAAAACACAAACAGACTTTATCCTGAAGAAGAAATATTTACTGTCAATATAAAACGGCTTTCAATAGAACGATTGCAAAACGTGTCATTTCCTGCTAGCTTCATTGGAGACATTACTGTGAGGTGAACAAAGTACTTGGCCAGTTACGTTTGGGTAAAAAGGTTTTGTGAAGCCAGATTATAATAAGGGTGGATGACTACACATGGAATATGGCAGTGTGACAGCACAAGAACCTACAAAATGTAGGCAGACTTTCATTTATATCTCAGTATTATTATATAAACAATCCTCTTTATTTTTTAACTAAATATAACAATTGTAAATGATCGTCATTCTCAATATGCAGTGCCTGCTTAGAAGCATGTCAGTACCGAGGAACGTCTGCAGGCCCCTGGGTTGTCAGACGCTAACTCGTACCGGTGCAGGTAGTCTTGTGGTTTCTATTTCCATGGGGCTCCAAGAGCTTCTATATCATACAGAGATTGAGGCACTGTTCACAAAGGCCTTAATGATTGGAGGCAGGGCTGGAGCAACCCTAGGCGATTGCCTAGGGCGCCAATGGTTAGAGGGCACCAAAATTACTGAAAGACCTCATCTCACTCATCCAGTGCCCCACATGGAGCCCGGCTGATATAAAGGAGAAGCAGCCAACGTCTTTTCAGAATTACTATGTAAACTTGTAGGCTGCTGCTCCCGCATGTCAGTGTTAAGGTGAGAGTGTGACTTGGCTATGATGTCACAACCAAGCGCCGTACTCCTAGTCTGAGGAGCAGAGGATGCTGTCTCCGCTGCCCGTGTAAGTTGGGGGGGGGGGGCACTAGGGCATTGCTATGGCTTGCGCCTTTCCCTGATTGGATGCCGCATCTAGTCTCACACCGCTCATATTAAATACGCACTAACTACTTTGCATTTATTGTAACTTCATCCATTTTACCTGCCCTGGCTGCGTAAAGGTGTGACTAGATATGTCAATGTCTAATTCCTTCCCTGGTGGTAGTAAGGATGGAAATCCAGCACTGAATCGGCTGTGCTATAAGAAGGTTTTTAATGCATACTGATAAATAGATTGAGCAATATTAAGCAGGTATTCAATAATGGCATGATATTGGCACGGTCCCTAATGCAGATCACCTTGGATGCAATTTTGGCGTTTGGTTATTGAAAAAGACATAATGAAAATGGAAAGAGTTCAGCGTCAGGTGAGGAGAGTAATAAATGGGATTGGATTATGAAAAAACATTCTGAGCGATGCCACAGAGGTGATCCGACCATTCTGTACCGTAAATGTATACTCAAGGACAATACAAGTAGCTGTATTTTTCTCCCCTGAACTAAGCAAGTTAGAAAAACTATACAATATGGTTCACCACACACCTCCCAACATTGAGGCTAAACCACAGAGAGGGTCATGGGATTAAATATCCCTCTCTTAAGCGTATGATATTGCTGCGCGTATGCGGTAACCGTTCACTGCAGTGAATGGATTTAAACATACAATATTTCGGAACCAATAGAAACTAAGCAGTCCCGATTCGGATGGTGGGACAGAGCCCCCAAATGGAGACTGTCTAGTTTAAACTGGGACAGTTGGAAGGTATGTTGTCCTAATGCCAACATATACAGCAGAACTGTACAATATCTACAGATTGCATTTAAGTTAGTTCTACAAATTCCGGCTTTACAGAATTCCATGCTCCTCGGATCTGAAAATGAGGGAAAACTATCGGATCTGCCAAACCAGGGTTCCGGCGGGTTTGAAAAAACCAATCAGATTCTAGCTATCATTTATTTAGTACATTCTACAAAATGGCAGCTAGAATCTAATTGGTTGCTATAGGCAACATCTCCACTTTTCAAACCCACCAGAAAACTCTCAGCTTCATACGTTTACCCCCAGGTTTCTAACTTTCTGGTAAACTTAGTCTTGCTCAAGTCTCTGTGCACAATGATATATAAGAATCACAACTACAACTCCCAGAAGCCCATGCAAAGATCACATGGTATTGTTGGACCAATCAGTGAGCAGTAAACTCTGATCTTCTTAGAGGTCATGGTAGTTAGAGATATGCAGGGAACAGCATTAGAGCCCTAGATGCTTCTGCAGGGCTGGAGTTCCCTGCAGGGAAGTTTCAGCAAAGCCGGTGTGTATTATTCTCCAAGGGCCTGATTCATTAAGGATCTTAACTTGAGAAACTTCTTATTTCAGTCTCCTGGACAAAACCATGTTACAATGCAAGGGGTGCAAATTAGTATTTTGTTTTGCACATAAGTTAAATACTGACTGTTTTTTCATGTAGCACACAAATACTTGATAGCTTATTTGTACACTGAAATTTAAAGTTGATATTTGTGTGCTACATGTAAAAACAGGCAGTATTTAACTTATGTGCAAAACAGAATACTAATTTGCACCCCTTGCATTGCAACATGTTTTTGTCCAGGAGACTGAAATAAGAAGTTTCTCAAGTTAAGATGCTTAATGAATCAGGCCCCATATTTCTATTGCAATAATTATCATATGTTTGCTGGCTCATTAGTTTGCATGGTTTGACTGTGTGTAACTTTGGTCATGGAGCTGTTGTGTTATATAATCCTGATGATTTCAGGGGTGTTTCTCTACATAGGCATTCATTCTTCATTCATTTAGTGTTTTGCTGGTTATTAGGATATTTCTGATGATGACAAGAGATAGGAAAATATTACACTAACTGGATGACTGCTTCCGTCAACAGAGCACAGTGTAACGCAAGAAATGGTGATGGTGCAAATAGGAAATCACTCAAATAATAGAAAATGATCTAAAAATAGATCGCAAATTAGTGTGAATGTATGTAGAAATAAATATATATATATTGCCAGTATTGAAAATGTAAGAGAATGGAATTTGATAGTTTTACAATGAAGGCAGTAGGAGAAGTGGCAGTGTGGCATACCACCGTCACAGGGTCATAGTCAATGATGCCAAAGGAAACATAACTGACATGCAATGCTTTGACATTTGAGACTTTTGCCCCATATCAGCCAATTTTAACCACTGTATATGGCAGGATTAGCTAACATCTTGCTCTTCAGTTGTTGTGGAATTATGAGTCCCAGCATCTGCTGTCAGACTGAAGAGCCACAGATGGCCTCTTGTCTACGGGCTGTGGCATGTGTTATTGGCAGGATCATTGAGAAAATAAAAACACTTTTTGGAGATATGTTTACCTTCCGTCCATCAAGTGCCAAGTGTTTAGTGACAAAAACAATATGTATGTATCCTAATAATAAATAAAATAATAAATGTTGTTCATTTTTCATCACTGAGGATATGTGTACAAGATTGTGCAGGCCTGGTCAGGGATCTCGTTTTACTGACTCTCTTTATTAAAAGACGTTAATCCAAACTCTGCAGGGCACCATCTTAAACAAGATTTCTGCACATTTCCAAATTTATTTGCTGAACTTAACATATTAAAATTAAAACAATGACTGTGACATATGCAGAAGGGAGACCTGTCAGTCAGTACTTACTGACACGTCCTGTATCGGAAATCCCAGTTTCCAGACGTTCCTCGTAGCCAGCTAAGGGTTTTTTCTATTTTGGCTTCAGGATTTTTCCCCCACTTTTCTACCCCAGAAATATTCCGAGGTCTTCCTGCCTGCACCAAGGGCTAGATTTACTAAGCTGCGGGTTTGAAAAAGTGGGGATGTTGCCTATAGCAACCAATCAGATTCTATCTTTCATTTATTTAGTACCTTCTACGAAATGACAGATAGAATTTGATTGGTTGCTATAGGCAACATCCCCACTTTTTCAAACCCGCAGCTTAGTAAATCTAGCCCCAAATGTTTAAAATTTTCAATTATATCCAAGTTTTTACAACCAGACAGAAAAATCTTTGATCCTGTAAGTTCTTCATGGATTATTTTGATGTATGTTTTGGACCCTTTTCTTGCTGGAATTTCCAGCTTCTTTTCAGCTTCAAGTTCTTCACTGACTCTGCCATATTCTATTCTATAATCTTATGATATTTAGTTGAATCCAGGGCCGTACCAATAGGATGTGCAGGAGGGGGCGGCAGCTACAAGGCCCATAAGCGAGGGGGGCATCCCCCTATCAATAGTGCAGATTGGAGACCCCCATTGATCATAGGGCCAGGCTATGCACTGCTCTGACCCTCGTTGAATCCATTCCTCCTTCCACCTGCACAATATTTCCCACATAATGCCAAAGAATAATAATTCCACCCCTTGGTTAATGGTCGTAGACAGGTTTCTTTCGGACCACTCTTCCATGCAGATGACTTTGTGTAAGCGCTCCTATACTGCGGCCCCATGGACCAGGGGCGGATCTAGAAATCTACAATACCCGGGGCGATTTAGGAGGGGGGGCGATTTAGGCCCCGCCCCTTTCTAACATCTTAGGCTGCCGACGTTTGTCAGAGCAGCCGGGCAGCACACTGTCCATGCCTGTCACGGCTGGACGGACCTGCACATACTGTGCAGCCGTCGGCAGCAAGTGTCTGCTGGGGGGGGCGATCGCCCCGATCGCCCCCTCCCCCCCCTGGATCCGCCACTGCCATGGACCATTACTCTGGTGGCAGCTAAACCTTTATCCAGGTCTTTTGCAGTAATAGGTGAGTTTTTTCTTTGCATATATAACAAGCAGCCCCTACAAAGATTTTTCTGGGTCTTCCAAATCTTGTCTTGACTTTTAAGTGTCCCTAATTTAATTTGGTAAAGATGTTGCTAAACTAAAAATATTAAGAAATAATCTTTTTGCTTGCCACATTAACTGTTTTCATTTTTGTTTAATCTGTTACAGTGAGCAAATAAATAGTAACTGTGCATTAAAATGTGCAGAAAGATGTCATGTTTAATTTTGTGGCCTGTAGAGGTTGTATTAACGTCTTTTCAAGTAGATAGTCACTAAAAAATGGAACATGTTTGCATCTAACTGTATAACAACCTTGCACATTGGCAACTAGAGGGGATTCTGAGAACTATTTGTAGGACATTTCCAAAGCAGAACTGCAGTGTGGATTTCATACAAATTAATTTTAACCATTTAAAACTCATTACACGACAAAGGACTTAATTTACAATGTGTAAGAAACGTCCTCATTCTGCCCAACTCCTGCATATGTCACCATCTTGCCCTTGAAACCCGTGTGCCCGGGCAGAAATCTGGGTGACCCTGTGAAAATCTACGAGCACCAGCAAAGATGATTTTGAGCTGTGTACTTTTCAGAAGGCAAATGCTACCTCTTGTACTAAAATAGGCCCTGTCTCGTAACACTGGTCATTCATTCATTTAAGGGTATTCCCAGTAGTGGAAGTGGGTGTGTATACGGTGGTATGCCATACCGCCACTTCTCCTACTGCCTTCCTTGTAACAGTATTAAATTCCATTCACTTACATTCCCATTACAGATTTCATACCGCCACTTCAAAATCATACTTGTCCACTCTCCCGGAATGTCCAGGAGACTCCCGAATTCCAGGTAGGTCTCCCAGACTCCTGGGAGAGCAGGCAATTCTCCAGCATCCTTCCAACATGTGAAGTCGCAAGATGGGGGCCTCAATGCGGTGAATCGTGTCATTTTGGCCCTGACCCCCATGAAATAATGTCGCTTTTGTCCCGGGGGGTCAAAATTCTGCATTTTGCAGTGCCCCGCCCCCTCCGGCACTCCCACCACACCCCCCTCCTGGAGGACAAATACTCAATGTTCACAAGTATGTTCTAAATTTTCACTTTGTCCACTGCAGTGATTTCTACCCTTGCATCAACGACATCAATATACAATTACATACATTTTTTGTCACATTAATTATTCTGGTCACTATTTCATATTATGCATTTTTTTTTTTATAAAAGACACAATCTCTACAACAAGCTGCATTTACTGCTGAAGAAAACTGGAAAATACACTGGAAGTTGATAAGAATTCTGACAACCTATTCTATAAAGTGATTGCATTTCAGCATGAAAGTCAAGAGGATTAAGGACATATTAATTAAAGAATAGATTCATTAAATAGCAATTATTCATTTTCACAAAATATTCAGTAAATCATATGGGCATGCTTTTTTTTTTTCTCTCTCTGCATATATTAAGATGAGTGGGAGCATCCGTATCGCTTGCTCTGTGGTGTATATTGGTACAGCCCAGAAAATGGCTGCCTCTGCTGTGTGGAAGTGACGAGTGCTCTATAAATCATACTTGCCAACTCTCCTGGAATGTCCGGGAGACTCCCGAAATTCAGGTAGGTCTCCCAGACTCCCTGGAGAGCAGGCTAATATCCCGCAATCGGCATCCTGCTGTCAAAATGACGCGATTCGTGGTGAATCGCGTCATTTTGGCCCCACCCTGCGACCAAAAAAATGGCATTTTGCCGCGAGGGGCGGGATCAAAATTACGCGATTCACCGCGCATCGCCCCTCTCGCCCTCCAGCCACGCCCCCCTGCCTGGGATCTCCCAGATAGAAGTTTAAAAAGGTTGGCAAGTATGATATAAATGAGAAACCACCTTCACCCTTTGAAAGATCAGAGTCGTACACCCAGTTACATTTATAACGTTGTTACTTATTACATGCTGTGAGAGTAAATTGCTACCACAGATCAGGACCTCCTGGCCCCTTAAAGTCTGAGGAGGTTAATTCTGTGTCTGGGGTCAGGAGTAAGGTCGCAGCAGAGAGGATGGATGGTTTCACAGATATGGAGTCACAACCATTTCTCACCCCTGGGGAAGGTGATACCGTGGGTCAGATGGGATCAGGGTAGCATAGCTTGTAAACACAGTAAGTGGCTATATTTTTCAATGCCGCTTCCTTAACCTCAGTGTTGGTTTTCCTATCCTGTTCCCACTCTGCTGCCTTTCCTGTACTTAGCCCAGTAACTCACTCCGAAAATGACCTCTCCAGAATAGTATCTCACTGCCAGGTTCAGGAGCATTATGAGAAAGGCAGCAAAATGTATGACTTTATGAAGATACAGAAGAAAATACACTGTTGTCGTTTGTACAGCTTAAAAAACATATCTGTATATCCTGATAAAGACGAGTACGCAGACCCTGATCACCTGTGACTTTAGTTAAACATGAATTCTTTAAAGCAATGTACAGCAGTGGATACAAAATACACTTACATCATACTTGCTTACTTTATAAATCTGTACTCTAGAAGATCGGAGTACAGATCATGTGACAGAGGGTAGGAGGGGGTGTGACGACATCATTACGTCACTATAGCCCCGCCCCTACCATAAAATACAGAAATTCAAGGTATTGAATAGCAGGGCAGGCTAAATGACGCAATTAAGCCCCGCCCCCGCTATTCAATGCCATGAATTTCGGCATTTTACAGGGCCCGGAAGGTTTGCCTCCTCTTCCGGGAGCACTCCCCGAAATTCGGGAGCCTCCCGGAAATTCCGGTAGAGTAGCCAAATATGACTTGCATATAGCTATACAGACTTGCTCTATCACAAGGCAATCTAAGCCAGTGCCTGGCGCATGGAACGGTTATGTCTCCGCCCTCCTCTTTTGATGAATCATCGCACTGTTTCTGTTGAATTGTATTGTTAGAGCTATTTTTTAACACAGATAATTTATTTTACAATGACTGCCAATTTTTGGACAAACCCTCAACAAGATTATACCCCCCCCCCCCCTCCTTTAACCTTATAACAAGGGATGAATGGAGGGGATTATAAGAAGCCTTACAGCCGCATGGCGTAGATATACAGCAATGCTGTGGACCGTGGTACATAGCCGTCAAAGCCGTGAGAGATATGTGCTTGAAACGAGAGCACGCTAGACACTTCCATGTCCAGACGTATGTAGTCACTGTGCTGACGTCACTAGGACATCCACCAGCAGAAAGCCCGGGGTAGAGGACATGCTCACTAACACTACTACCATGGATGCCAACTCTCACGGAATGTCCAGAAGACTCCCGAATTCTGGGTAGGTCCCCCGGGTGAGGAGAGCATCCTCCAGTATCTGCCCACTTCCTAGTGAAGTGGGAAGGATTAGTGCCATCGTGATGCGATTCTCAGGGAATTGCATCATTTTGTCCTCGCTCTTCACGGTAAAATGAGGCGTTTGCATCATTACATCATGAGGGTGCCGGCCAAAAACTATGCAATTCAACAAGCCCCACCCCCCTCCGACCACAACCCCTATCTCCCCTCCAGGATCTGCCGGAAGGGAACATCAAAAAGTCGGAAAGTATATACAAGAACGTATAAAGTGGATTGAATATAATATCTGTTAGTTTATATTGTATACAGTCTAAAGTGAATTTCTTAGTTATGGTAAAAGGGAAGCATATCAATCCAATCACTGGAAAAATAGTAATATACATATAGTAAATTAATATTAATAAAAAGCTAAAAATGTATAATAATAAAAAATAATAATATTTTTTGTTATTATTATTATTAATATTAATAATAATAAAATAATAATAATATTTTTTGTTAGTATTAATAATAAAAATAACAATAATAATTTTATTATTATTATTAATACTAACAAAAAATATTATTATTGTTTATTATTATTATTAACACAATTATTATTATTATTATTATAATTATTATTATTATTAACAGCAACAATGACTCCATTAGGCCTAGAATAAAGTACATATATTAATAGAATATTGAAAAGATGTATTTCCCCCTACAAAATTGACCAAATAAAAATACATTTATTCCAGTATGCTACCAAGAGGACGTCCTATCAGTCATAAAACAACAACAAAGAACCTACAGACAATATATACAATTTGTTTTAGCCATACAAGAAAATTAGACTTGGAAAAAGAATTCCACCTGGGCATGGAGGACAAAAGTCTTGGTCATCAAGGAGTTAAAGTGGTCGTGGTAGAAGACACTGCAACGGTCGAGGGCAATACCCCTCTGTCCGTTAAAGAGTTAATGTAGGAATTTGACATTGAGCTATTTACAAGTATGGGGTTAGGTCTGAATGCAGGAAAATCTATTTCTTAACTATCAAAACATTTGAATTAAAATCTCATAATCCTTTGTGCACAGTAGTGTATGTCCCAATTGTAAAGCGCTACGGAATTTGCTGGCGCTATATAAATAAATGATGATGATGCAATATAATATGTAGTAAGCTAATTGTGCACTGTTACCCTCCCCTCCCTATACTTATATACTAATGTATCGTTTAGCCTAACCACTAATCCACAGAATATATACAGAAATCCATCACTTAGCGCCGCATAGAGTTAATATTCCTATCATACCTGTGTTATCTTATAAAAAAATAAACATGCACAAACACAGAGAAATAATACAAGCCGTGAATATATGCCCTTGTGGTTCTACCTTTAGAAGCAGCGATAGAAAAAAAACCAAAAAAAAAACCAAAAAACAACAAGCTTAAAATTATCTTAGGAATAAAAATGTGCACCATAAAACTCTTCATTCAAAACTAATTGTGAAGCATTTGCTGTCTTTTATTAAATTAGAGAGAGAAGATGAAATAAATATTTTATACGGTGGAATGCAAAGTGGGAAAATACCGTGTGTTTGGGATTTTAGTGCCCTCCGAGTGGAGAAATGTATTTGCGGCGAGTGGAAAATAGACAGCGTGCATAAAATTCAGCAAATTCCCAGTTGTAAAATTATTTATCAAGTTAACAAGGGGGGAAGGAGGGGACTGCTCCCGACAACGGGCCAGTGAGAGGAAGACATGCCTTTATATTTTACCTTTGGGTTAAGGGGAATGTAAAAACGACACCTGACAATGTCTTCACATAAACCTGTCTTAGTGCATGAGCTGTATTGTTAGAGAAAAAAAACACAGAGCCGACATGTATCATCCTAAACCAGACATTAACTGAGGGGCCGCGGCCGGCCCCAAACTCAAGGAGACGTCATTTGCGAGATCACAAGGGTGGTGAACATGGATGTCGCATCTCTCTCCATCTTATTTTTAACTATTTCACCGCCGGTGGAGACCATAAGACCATGCTCTGAACTGCTTTGAAGACAGAGCTGACTAGCAAGAGGCGCCAACTTTCCTGTGGTGATGCAATGCGCCGGCCACCATTTTGTTTCTCACGCATATAAAATAATCCCTTATACTTACTCAATACCTACATAACAGACCAACTAAAAAAAATGTTGCTTATTGAATACAATTGTACATAATAAAACATTATTTGAATCTATCTATCTATCTATCATCAAAAGATTTGAAAACAATTAAAACTCTGACAGGAAAAATTAAGTTTTACCATTTTGAAGACTATTTACTTTGCGCTTTGTTTTTTTTTTTTAGATGCCATCTATGTTTTGCTGTGTAGAAAGGGTTAATTTTCTATTTAATTGCTAAAATGGCCTTCTATGCCTCCTTATATAATAGTTATGTGCTTGTTCTTTGCGTCCATCTGTGTTTTACCCACAATCCCTCTGGACCGGATCTATGGTTTAAAGCAGGCCTGTCCAACCTGCGGCCCTCCAGGTGTTGTGAAACTATAAGTCCCAGCATGCCCTTCCAGCTATCAACTGGTTGTCTACTAGCAAAGCATGCTGGGGCTTGTAGTTTCACAACACCTGGAGGGCCGCAGGTTGGACAGGCCTGGTTTAAAGGATAGTTCTGATCTCCCAGAAGGATGGAGAGTCACGGTCTACGAGATTGGCAAGTAGCCTTGATAAATCAGCCACGTTGCTTGCCTACAACAATTAGCGGGTTACCTTGATGGGTGCAGCACTGAAGGGGTGAATAAATACGAAATTACTTCATATATGCAAAGGTAGGCCACCTGTGATCCGCCAGCTGTTGTAGAACTACTAATCCCAGCATGCCCAACCCGTGCTGCGACATTTGACAGAACAGCTGGATCGTCTAAAGCTTGATCTACGGCAATATCTATGGTGTTCCATTTTACAGGGCCTTTAAAAGCATACTAGGATGAGACTGAAGACGATTTTGAAATACAGCCAGTGCAATTTACATGAATTCTTGTATTATTTACGGTTTTACATTTTTTTACTTGTGTGCGTGTCAGGCATTGATTTATAGGGGGAATTTCAGCATTTCAATGTCTATGTTGTGCGGTCTCAAAGGATAGGGTTTCCGATGCCAGCCAAATGCAATCCTATGTCCCTTGCCAAAGAATACTAAAATGCGTATGACCAGTTTACAATAATTAAGATTGCGGTTGTTATACTAGTCTGGGAATTTTGCCAAGGTTGAATGTTGTAACACTTGTGACATTATTATACTAGGACTCCTGTACGGCCAGTGTTATTATGATATTGGACTCCCGTTTTCATTAGTATTATATGCATTAAGTAGGCAAAGCTCTGCTCTCTTGCTGCAGTTACCATAAATTTATATTTGGTGTACCATATTATCATCATCACCATTTATTTATATAGCGCCACTGATTCCGCAGCGCTGTACAGAGAACTCACTCACATCAGTCACTGCCCCATTGGAGCTTACAGTCTAAATTCCCTAACATACACACACACAGACAGATAGAGACTAGCGTCAATTTCGATAGCAGCCAATTAACCTACTAGTATGTTTATGGAGTGTGGGAGGAAACCGGAGCACCCAGAGGAAACCCACGCAAAAACGGGGAGAACATACAAACTGTACACAGATAAGGACATGGTCGGGATTTGAACTCCTGACCCCAGTGCTGTGAGGCAGAAGTGCTAACCACTTAGCCACCGTGCTATTTATTGAATAAACCTTATGGGATATACCCACAGGAGATTTTATATAATGCTATGGAGCACAGATAGATGTATAACTGACTGTGTGTATGTACACTTAGGGGGGAATGCAATTGGCTGAAAGTAACCTTAATTTGCTGGTATTATACCCTTTCATAAATATAGCAATGTGGGGCTTATTTATTAAAATCACACTTATCACAATAGTTACTTTTCACCGTGATTTATGAACGGCATCAGCTGCCAGGGAAAAGCTCTTCATAGTGATAAGATAGCACCAGCCCTCGTTACTGAGCGTGCTCAGGGATCCGACACTGGCGTAGAATCGGGAGCCCAGTTAGAGCTTCCACTGCTATAAAAAATAAAACTAAACAAAAGCTTAAAAAAGCTTCTACACATGAAAATATAGGATAGTTATTATATATAAGTTATAGATCCTTAACGTCAGCGGGAACTCCTTTAATATATAGGGCAAAGTGAAAACAAACCCTGCTGTCAGTGAATTCACCCATTCTCGTAGGCAATAAGCCTTTCCATCTTTTCATAAATCAGTCTCGGGGGTAAACGTATCAAGCTGAGAGTTTTCCGGTGAGTTTGAAAAACCAATCAGATTCTAGTTATCATTTATTTAGTACATTCTACAAAATGACAGCTAGAATCTGATTGGTTGCTATAGGCAACATCTCCACTTTTCAAACCCGTCGGAAAACTCTCACCTTGATACATTTACCCTCCGGTATTTTGTCTGCACTACAAACTTAAAAACGGAATATATATGAACCAAAATATTTCTAAAATTGTCACAATGTAATGTTAAAAACTTTCATATTTTTCCTTGAAGTAAATAATTGTTTTTCTGGTAATCTTTGAACCCTTTTAAAAACTTTTGGCAGTGACCAAAATTTGACCGAGTGCAGTAACACTGCAAACTTCATTCTTCATCACCCCTTGCTGTTATTAGCTAAGAACAGACAAGCCCCGTCTGCGAGGCAGACCACTGATACTTGCAACCTCACATAAAATTTGCTCTACGCCATAGCAACCAATCAGATCATTGCTTTGTCTAATGCTAGCATCACGCTGTGATATTGCAGACGATGAGTCGGACGCAATGTGCGTCTAAAACGTACATGAAAGAGCAGGAGTGGGAGTGTGCCGCAGCTTGGTAGGGTATTACGAGTGGCATGAAACCCCAGTTGCGTCCCACTGGTAATACCTTACCAAGCTGCGACCAGTTCCTACAGCTAGCTAACTACTTGTACCACCTAATTCCTGCCGCACTTTTTCAGTCTTGTTTGACGTGTGTTCCGCCTGCGTCTTGATCCGACTAGGGTAGTTTTTGCGGGTAGACGCCAATAGTATCTGAATTATTAATGGTCACGCCTACATAACTCCGTGTTCCACCCTTTCCCTTGTACTGAGACGTAAGCTGTCGCAGTGTACACTGCATCTGAAAAGCAGACGGAACTGCAGGGAACTGTTGCTTACTGCGCATGTCCCATCAGTGGAAGTGTGCAGGATGCGCCTGAAATGGACTTTGTGTCCGACTCTACATGAGGCTCGATGTAGGCAATTGGTCCAATATTGCAGTGAATGTAACCTGAAAATAACTACAGTACCCAATAATAAGTCAATCAAAGATGCTCAGATCTCATTGGTACATGGCTGCAGATAACCACTATTAGCCCGTGTGTATGGTCATCTTCTGACCAAACTAAAAGGTCTCAAGAGATCCTGTTGCTTGGGTTCTGCCCCAGGCTTGGAGGGGGGTTTCCAGGCACTTGGAACCCCCCTCCCCCCCCCCCCTCGGTTTGCCTATGAATGGATCATATGGATCCCCTTGAATTGTCTTAAAACAATAAGTTTTAAGACTGGTTTACATACCTTTTATTTGTTAATTAAACCATTTTATTGCAACGAAAGACATCAAAGCATTTCATCTCCAATCACACAGAAATAACATTTTGATCAGACATTCTAATAACATCACAATAAAAAAAAATCTATTTCTACAACTTCGCTAACACTCCCTCCCGATCTGTCACATCACCTCCTTCTCGTATCCGGCAGAAGACGGATTATTTTAACTCTTCTCTCTCTCTCTCTCTCTCTATTCTATATATCTAATCTATGAGTTTGCATAAATGTTCTGATGAAAGTGTCCATTTGATCAACAGTATGAATAAATCTGATTTATACTCTTGGTAAGTGTTTCATCTCAATTTGTGCTTTTAATAAATGCGTAGTCAACCACCGGAACAGCCGGTTTAAATCACATCCAGGCAGTTACACTGGCAGGGAAAATACAGTGGAAAGTACATCTTTCTAAGGAATAATTGCAGGCAAAAAAAAATAAATACAAAATAAACACCACAGAGAGAAAGAGCTTAAGACAAACAACACAAGAGAATCCACCATTATTTACCCAGGAAAAAAAGAATTTTGAAACAGATAAGTTACTGAATACAATAAGGTTACTGAATACAGAGATGAAACCATAATGAACGCCAGTAATTACTAGAGATGCTCAGGCTGGGTTTCCCGAGAACCGAACATACCCGAACTTAGCAGATCCGAGTCGGCTCGGTGCCTTCGCGCTTTTTCGGATTTGAAAATAAGGCAAAACGTCATCGTTATGTCGTCGGATCCCGCGATTCTTAAATTCCTTTTTAAGATCCAACATAGCGAGGGATGGGAGGAAGGGCGGACCCCCATTTTTCTTTTCTGCCACTGCTGTGTGCCAGTGTGTCCTAGATGTGCTAGGAACTGCCGTGTGTTTGTGTCATTGCTCTGTCGCTTACCATCCAGCCAGGTCGCTGCAGTATTTGTCCGAAAGTGTATGAAAATAATATTGTGACCTGTGAGGTGGTCAAAATTGACTGCAAATGACTTGAAATTAGTGTTATTGAGGTTAATAATAATGTAGGAACAAAAAAAGAGCAAAATTAGGTGATTTTAGCATATTTTAGGATTTTCTTTAAAAACTCCAAAACCAAAAAACACGAGGGCGGTTTTGCCAAAACCAAAACCAAAACACGAAGCTAATTCAGATCCAAAACCAAAACCAGTTCATGGGGATCAGTGAGCATCTCTAGTAATTACCAACCAACATTCGCAAGAAGATACATGGAAAAATAAGCAAGTGTTCATTTTGCTTATGTTATATCCTGTTGCTTATGCTACATCCTTTTTTGCAGACCAAGGGGGTATAATTACTATATGACTGTTCCCTACAACCTTTCGATTCCCGGCACTTTGAAGTCATTTTTTATTAAACGGCACTATTATTAAAGACGAAGCCCACCGGGATTGCCGTTGAAGAAAATAACTTCAAAGTGCCGGGAATCGGCACAGTAAATATATCCCCAAAAGTCTGGACTACCGGAAGTAATGACGTTATTTGTTATCCAGTCAAATAGTGGAGTAACCATTATGTTTCACCAATATTTCTCCTCACCAGCTGTTCAATATATTATGAAACTTCTTGAAAGGCAATTCACAAGTTCCTACTACCTGGTAAAAAACGCAGGTCAATTCCTGCCCGAGTGGCTCTCCTGGATCCCTTCCAGTTCCTAGTGAGTGAATGGGGGCCTTGATTACTTACTTTATGTTACTGTGTTGCGGGGCAGGGCCAACATCATGCAATTTGCCATGATATGTCCTCCCCTGTTCATGCCACTTGACCTCCCCTCCGAGATCTACCAGAGTGGAGAAGTTGGCAAGTATGTCCTACACATGGAGGATTATTACTGTGAGCCATTCTTTAAAGAGACAGGTACAATGGCTCATATATATTTGATTTACAATGTCTACCTTAGGCTTCCTATACTACCTAACCTATATCCAAGTACCAAGTGATGGTACCTATTTTGGCCTCTTAGTGTGGTTGACTGATGACCACACACACTGAGAGAATGAGGGTCTTAATTGAAATCTGATGGATCATGGATATCTCAATATTTATATCTGAGTGTGACTCCTGTTCCAATCATGTGGAACGATCAGGTAGTCCCACCTATAGGTGGATCAATACCCTGCTGCACCATTCATTAATCTATCAGGTTTGTTTTTACTGCAAGTGGATTTCTGTACAGAGCTATATATATATATATATATATATATATATATATATATATATATATATATAGATGTACTTATAGATAATAGTTACATACTACTACTACAGTGAGACTCTGCACCCTCCAAAATAAACAGATCAGAGTATTTAAGAAAAACATAAAAGCTAATTCCTGTAGCCTTCATTTCGCTCCCCAATCTCTCCGGCTCTAGGCTTACCGCTCCCTCTCCCTCACCTGTCAGTCATCGTCTGCTGATGAAATTTGATTTTTCTCCCAATAGTAATTCTACACAATGACTGGAAAAAGGTTTCCTTACCAGAAATGTCCCTTAACCCTTAGCAGCCCGGGCTTATGTTTAATTATAAAGTAGATACACTTGGTTGAGCTTTTCTGCAATTACATACAATCAGCATGACTTTTCCTGTTCCGTTTCTTTTTTTAATTTTATTTCAGTTTTGCATCCTCTCATTAACTTCATAATTATTACAAGCGACTGTTTCAGGATAGGCCTGGGCTACTTAGTACCTGAGTAGGGAGAAGGTCACGTTACAAGTGCCGAGCATGAGAGCACTGTTCATTTTTCTCAATTCGTATAATATGTCGTTCGTCTCGCAGTCTAAGAATGTGATGCTGCAAATGATGTCTGGCAGCCAATGTTAATTGTATGCCTTAATTAATGCCTTAAGGACAGAAGGCAGCACGGTGGCTCAGTGGTTAGCACTTCTGCCTTACAGCACTGGGGTCTTGAGTTCAATTGCCGACCATGGCCTTATCTGTGTGGAGTTTGTATGTTCTCCCCGTGTTTGCGTGGGTTTCCTCTGGGTGCTCCGGTTTCCTCCAACAAACATAGTGGTAGGTTAACTGGCTGCTAACAAATTGACCCTAGTGTCTCTCTGTCTGCATGTGTGTTAGGGAATTTAGACTGTAAGCCCCAATGGGGCAGGGACTGATGTGAATGAGTTCTCTGTACAGCGCTGCAGAATTAGGGGTGCTATATAAATAAATATTAATAATTATAATAAAAGGTAAAATCTTGCCAAAAGTAATATAAAATTCAATAAACATATAAATAGCCTGCATTGTTTTGGAAGGGATAAAAAACCTACATGGTAGTGAAAAGTTAGGATTTATTGGTATAACAGGTAAGGTCCCCATTGATGTTTTTGTAAAATATTTTATTTACAATAGTCACCCTACATCAATGACATCAGCGTCACTTACATATTAGCCACGTTGCATGAATGTCAACTAAGTAATAGCAATACAGCAATATCATCAGAATCACCTAAGTAACGGCGGCCCTATATCAATGACATTAAAATCACTTGCATGAGAGCCACACAGCATCAATGACATTAGAGACACCCAAGTAACTGCAATAAACACTGCCAAAAATAATTCTGCCATGGATAACCGCCTAACAAAAAAATAATAATTTATGAACAAATTAAGGTGGAATTAAAAACTCTCAGATTCAGGTTGACGATTTAATGTTCATTTTTATTTTTTTGCTCTTTTATCTAGATAAAATGGACAAACTGCAGGCTGGCCACAAAGATTACTTCTTTCATCTTTGGTGAGTATTGATAGGAGTCAAAAATAAATACAAAATCCAGCCACCAATGCACAGAAGTCGATGAAATATTTCAAAACTTACATTCTTACTCAGGGCCCCTTACCACAAACTCCTCACTCCAAATTTAAAATAAAACATCCACCGAATTCAAGATTTAGTTAGGGAGTCAGCCCTATATACAATGGGTTTTTAGCAAAGACTCAGGTACACCGAAATCCTTACGATTTGGCTGCCACTAGTGTATAGGACACAAAAATATAGTTAAAAAATCTCTATAGCACTTTGTCATTTCGGCCCCTCCAGCCCAATTTAAATTTACAAATTAGAGATTGGAATCTCTTTAGTATTTGGAAGAAATTCGTGCAATAGGATTCCATATCCAGAAGAATCCTAAAATAGGGATTTGGTGCATCCTTATTAAAATCCTTAGCGGTCATGCCGTTTAGAGACCCACGATTGCAATATTAAATTGAAATTTGAAATAAGTGCATTAGTATTAAAAACAGCATTAATTAATAAGGTACTTACATACAAATATTACATAATCTTTATTACTAAGTGCTTGCTTCCCCATTAAACGTGAGAGTTTTTCTTTTGTAGACTTTGAAACGGCCGAGTGCTGGTGGGAACAGATTTAGGGTTAATAGTGCTTGCATCTTTGGTGTGATTTTCCCAGCAATGCTATACAAACGGTAGATCTTGCTGGCTCTAAGTTCACTTGAGATTTGCATTAGTTTTTCAGCCGCTGGAATTTTCTTTACTCCCCAGTGATTATCTGTACGTGAACGTCTTCTATCCTGGTCTCGGTATAACATTTTAGTGCATTCAATAGCTGTTTATTGAGATACATGTACCGCGTGCCCTCCTTATTGCTTTCTGGGTTTTTTTGCAGGCTCAAAATGTAAAACGGAGACGTACCTTTTGAACTTCAGGCATCAACGATTTTCACATCACCGAAGTCGAGGATTCCCGAGTGTACCTGGACGAGTAGATATATCAAAAGAAACAAGAATTCATGAATATTCACGGCTTAATACGGAGAGATCTCACACTTACAGCACCTAAATACACTGATTGTATCTTGTCTCGAATTATAAAACATTTATACAACACACTACAACTGGAATATATCTAGAAATTAACCGCTTCAACGTTCGGGCTGGCTGGATGCTGTTTGTACTGATGGATAGTTAGTTGTATTTATTTTTATAGCAAACTTTACAATGTTTTATCTATACTACTCTGTATCTCTCATACTGGATAATCTAATAAACTACTTTAAAAAATGTGTTATTTACAATATTTTTCACCTTTTATGCCTATTAGGTCCTAACTTGATATATAGTATTTCTAGAAAAAATAATACAGAAGAATTAAAAAGCTGGGGATTAAAAAAAACTTTAGGGAATTAGAACATAAACCGATTCAGCGTCCTATTTTATAGAACAGTTAGTTGCACTTAATCAGAAGATTTGTGTTTTTGGTTGGTGGTCAAAAATTGAGATTGTTTAGTTGTATGTTCCTTTTACACTTTTAATACTATTGTATATTTTTAATAGTATTCAGCAGATTGCATGTGTGATTCTACCAGGGTCTCGAGGCTGGGGTTCCACCGGCAGCAGGGACGATGTACGTGATCATACGCACTCTGTTGTTTAATGTAAGAGGCTTATGGAGACATGCATCCAGCAGGGCTATGTTGCAGTGAAGATCTGCATAGGGAATATTCGATAAAGGCATTCTGCATTAAAAAGATGCTACAGTGACTTTATCTTAGGTGGTCAGGCTTTACATCACTCTCACAATTAATGCCGTACAAAAGCAAACTACTGCTAGAGTGCTTCCCTTTGCTGCATTTTCGATTAAGCCCACAACACCTCTGGTTGATTAAACTAAAGCCACATGAATATGTTTATTGAGAAAAGATGGGCTGCAAATGATATCTTGCTCCGCTTAAGGTGTCACTCCGAGCTTTCTATTCTCTAGGTCCTCCAGCGTGTTATTTTTGGAACATACGTTCAGGACTGCCTTAAATGCTACTGTTGGCTTCGTGCCCAGGATCTCTTAAAGCAGATGACATTTTTAGACATTCGGTGTCATTTTCCTCAATATGACCTCTACTTTCATGCCAGGGATGAATCCATCCTGTTATTAATGCATTCAGTTTCATGAGGGAGAAAGAGAAAAAAAAAAAAAAACGCTATTCAATTTTCACACCTGAATAGAGTCCAAAAAAAATCCCAGTTTGCTTCTGTTATCGTTAGGTTGACGAAGAGTTGAAGTTAGTCTCTCACTTGACCAGGACTCTAGCCATTACTTTAGCACAACGACCCAACAGAGATATAGTCCATTTGCAGGACTAGAGTAGTCCAGTACACAAATTATATTTCATCAAAGCAGTCGTATCAAGTAAGCCTGGACTCGCGGAAAATCCCTACATCTAATGTGGAATTAAACGTGAACTAGGAGAGAGCAAAAGAGAGTGAAGAGAATATGTCTCTGCTGTAGGGTTCTTACATTAAATTAGAGGGAATAAATGATTATTATAAGATAGATGGGACCTGCTGTAAGGAAAAATGGTTACCAGCCGTCGCTAAACAATTAAAAGGACTAACCAGTAAGAACATATTAATACATCATCATCATCAATTTATATAGCTCCACTAATTCCGCAGCGCTGTACAGAGAACTCATGCACATCAGCCCCATTGGAGCTTACAGTCTAAATTCCCTAATATAGACACACAGACCGAGAGAGAGAGACTAGGGTCAATTTTGATAGCAGCCAATTAACCTACCAGTATGTTTTTGGAGTGTGGGAGGAAACCGGAGCACCCGGAGGAAACCCACGCAAACACGGGGAGAACATACAAAATCCACACAGGTAAGGCCATGGTTGGGAATCGAACTCATGACCCCAGAGCTGTGAAGCAGAAGTGCTAACCACTAAGCCACCGTGCTGAGTGACCAATGAAAATATAACACCTCACTTACATTACTAAACTAAACAATGCCAGTATATGGGGCATGAGAGGTGGTCGTAAATCCCTTATATTCAACCAATAACGCCACACCGCCTCTATATTGTTCTCTATCTCACTTGTATGCCATATAGTAAGAACCAGACACAAAGATTATACGATAACCTTGGGAAAAATAGTCGGGAATGGAGTAAGAGGATAGAGAAGGAAAAGTGGGTTAGGTGAGGAAAAGATGAATGCGGGGGGGGGGGTGTAGAGAGAGCAAAGAGACGGGGAGTAGAGAGATCGATGTGAAGAAGAAAGTGATTAAAAAGGAGAAGTTAGAAGAGAGAACTAGTGAACGTCAGGACATAGCAGCATAGACAGCACATGGAATATCGTGTTTTCCTGAGAACATATAACTTGTTTAAAGCTTTCTAGCCTAAATACGCAGAGTTGTTCTATATGAAGTATAATTCAGCACCACGGTACAGACGACAGATATGGTGTAACCAGTAGCAACCCGTATTCACTTTAGAACATCAAAGACTAATTAAAATACAGGACTATTTGCACAAATGTATTAAATAAGAATCCAAACAGAAAAAAATATGATAATTCCTGGGAGCCCTGTGGTAGAGAAGATATTAACCCCTGATTGGAGGAATTTAGAAGGTACACAGGCTGCTCTGAACCAATAGGACGATCGGCTGCCTCATCAGCAACTGCTCATTGGTTTACTAATTGGGAGGAAAGGAGTTCACTGATAAAATACATATTTGTTTCCCAGAAAATAAACTTTAAAGTGAATCTGGTGCAGATCAAGTACAAAATCACAACAGAAGGTCTGTCCCTCTTACGGAAAGGGTGCAGGATATTTGTTTTCATTTTTGTCTCTAATAATATTTTTTCTCTAATAATAAACGTTCCTTAGACTTAGGGACCTCTAAAAAAAAAAAAAAGTCTAAAGTACAAATCTTTACCTTTGCACTACGTTTGCCTTAAGCACAAGGAAACCTGAAGAAATATGTTTTAGAGGAAGGTACACTGTACTGTTTGGTCTTTCCTTTGTAATGTTACAAAATCGTTCGGAAATTGCTCACCGCACGCTGTTATATTTCTGTAAAAGTGAGGCCCACGCTCTAGTCACTAACTTTAATCTAACTAAGGATAGCTGACTTTTTTTTACCGTTTGCCTTTGTCAGGTGATATCTGGGATTTTCAGACGTTGGTAAAATCGTTAACGTATCACAACGGGAGAAATTTTCTGTAGTGTGTACCCAGCCTGACATATATGCACTCTTTTTTAAACTAGGCCATCAGCGCCAAGGATTTCCATTATGACAGAATTGTGTTTGCTCTTTGCATATACAGAACACTGGCTCACACTGTCTTCAGTTTAAAGGTCTCCCATAAAGGAGATGGCCAATTGCAGACGGAGAGTGACAGTGATGTCACGAGTAACTAGCGAACTGGTAGGCCGTGGTCTCATGACCATTGGCTCAGTCCAAAAACTACAAGATAGAGGTGAGTAGCATATTGTAGCCCCGTCTAGCAGAGATATGATTAACAAACTCCCGGACTGTACACAGAACTGCCAACACAATCCCTTATTTACTCCATTACAGATGAAAACTGGGTACCGCTACCCTAGAACCTTGGCAGAGCATAGGGGCCATGGGATGACACTCTGATGGAAACGCCTGCAAATTGTCTTGTAAAATACCAGGTGGCCCTTGATCCACACATGTAGCGTGGACCAAATAAGTAGGCATATTAACTTACTGTATAGCTGACTGGTTAATGGCTTCACCAACCATCCACAGTCTAATCCAGTGTTGGCTAACCTGTGACACTCCAGGTGTTGTGAAACTACAAGTCCCAGCATACCCTTTCAGCAATAAGCTGCTATATATTGGCAAAGCATGCTGGGACTTGTAGTTTCACAACACCTGGAGTGTCACAGGTTAGCCAACACTGGTCTAATCTGACACATAGACTGTGTAACATCACATTCACCGGGAAGACCAAAAGAAGGGAAGATAGGTCAGGTCGTGGACTGGATACGGACAGTCAAGGGTTTTCTGTGGCTCCCGCCATCCCTAACAATAACACACCATCGTACGACAATTTTTTAAAATGATATTCGTACATACCTGTAAGAAATATGCAGCCTTCTTCATATAAGGCTGTCTATAAAGGCTGCCCCCAGTTCTTGCCTTTTATATATTATATTATATTCTCCCATGATGTAATTATAAAACACTTCAGTAGAGAAGGGGACACCCCCCTCCTTAATTTGCAGATCAGAAATCTATCTGTATCTACGAAGGCCACAAGTAACTCCTACCCAATCTGTATCGGGAGCTGCAGTGTTGCACAATACAGCTACTTCATTATACACTGAATCAGATTACAAGCCTTTGGGGGAGCAGAGCAAATAGGTGGCGTGAAAGACTGAATAGAAGGCGATTACCTTACCCTCCTATCCAAACACGCGTACATACTCTGGAAGATGTTGTTTCCTTGCAGCGTTCCTCCTGAGACTCGCTATTCCCAAACGGAGGCTAGTCAGCATCAGACAGTTAATTAACAAGCCATGATATGCCTCTATTCTCACTTCATGCTGTGCTATGAGGGCCAGAGGAACATTCAGTGCACAAAGGACTGAAGGGTTAAAAGGGGAACCAGATCACCCAGATCTGCAGCTCGGCTGAAGGCAAAGCGACACCTGTATTGGATATTTCAATGGTATTTTATAGATATAAACCAGGGTCATGTTATGTCCCAAAAGCTAAATGATGTTATTCAGTGTTTCACTAACCGAGCAGAGAGAAGACTTAGGCAAATGTCTTTTGTATGCTAGCTGCCTATTACCAATCAACCAACCAATCAGATGGAAGCTTTCATTTTGTAAATGATGCTTAAGTGACAGCTCTAATCTGATTGGTGGCTGTGGGATATAAGACCTGTGCACACTGCCACGTTAAACAAACCCCACATTATTCCCGCCTAGAACAGAACCCAAATATATGTAGCCCTGGGGGAAATGACAGACAGGACAGTGATTTCCTAACAAAATTATAATAAGTCAATATATAACATTCTGGTGAGTGGGGCAGGTAGTATTTTATTGTTACAAATTCCTGAATATTTCTCTACCCAGCGGGAATGAAAAGACACACAGAGCGGCGATCACATAAACAAGAATAATACTTTATCAGAACTGATGACAAATTACAAACGTATATACGTACCTTTAAACGTGACGGTGGTGGATCAGTGGCAAAGAGACATTCAGGAAGGGTTATTAAACAAAGTTGCTTCACTGCAAATCTGATGCAAAACTGCAACAAAAGACTTTATTTAATATAGCTCACAAAATAGGTACTTTCATTTCTTGCAATGACAATATGTGTAAGTTTTCCTTTAGACTTGGCAAGTTGCCTGACGAAACGTAGTAAGTAGGGTGATCAGATTAAGATGTAACTTTGAACCAAATCTGCAGTAAAGTCATTAGGATAGATAGATAGATAGATAGATAGATAGATAGATAGATAGATAGATAGATAAATAGATAGATATGAGATAGATAGATAGATATGAGATAGATAGATAGATAGATAGATAGATAGATAGATAGATAGATAGATATGAGATAGATAGATAGATAGATATGAGATAGATAGATAGATAGATAGATAGATAGATCGATATGAGATAGATATGAGAGAGATAGATAGATAGATAGATAGATAGATAGATAGATAGATAGGCGAGATAGATATGAGATAGATAGATCATCATCATCATTTATTTATATAGTCCCTAGCGTTTTACAATTGGGGACGATAGATAGATAGATAGATAGATAGATAGATAGATGACATAGATAGATAGATAGGCGAGATAGATATGAGATCGATAGATCATCATCATTTATTTATATAGCACCAACATATTCCGTAGCGCTTTACAATTGGGGACGATAGATAGATAAATTGATTTGTGTTTTTCCAACTTCTACTACATAGTACAAGGTAAAGGCACTTACCCCTATACAAGAATTATGTCAGTACTACAGATAAGTCAATAGAGCCTCTTTTGGGGAGAATTCATAGACATATAAACATATAGGGGGGTCATAATGAATGTAAATTGCATTTTGGCTGTACGTCACTCTTATTTACTTCTGCGCAAGCTCACAAAACATTCGTTCTGAAATGACCGGCTTGTTCCCGTGCTCAGATGTAGAAAAGAATATTATATGCTGAAGGCGCAAGTTGCGTTCCACTCAACATGACCCCCAGAATCAGCAGAAATTGGATGCAAAACTTCTAGCGTTGTTACCCCCATAATCTAATAAGCTTAACACTGCGCTCATCTTCCCCTTATCACTATTGTTTGGTAAAAGTGAGAAACTGGTGCTCCTATTTTTTTTAATAGAAAATGTGGGTAATTTAACACCATTTTAAGGATCCTCATTTTCAAGCTCCGAATGTTTTGCCAAGACATGGAGGTGTCATGCCCAGGTAGTTTATAAAAAATATACTTCTGCATAAAAACCCAGCCAGTATTATAGGGACAATGGGATGTTTCTCATGATACATCTCTAATACAATGTAATTATAATTGCACCTAAAGGCCTTGGTCTGACTGCAGAGAACACACTGTGAGACGTGTTTGTCACCAGCCCTGTTGAGACTTTATTTAAGAAAGGTTCACTTCAATATTTCAAAGTATATGTACATACATATGTGTAATTGTGATATAACAACACTTCAGAGTCTCAGCTACACAAATCCATGTACAAAGAGACCCAAATATCACAGATTTTCCCGCGTACCTCTATGGGGAAGGTGGAAAAAATTGATTCTGTTACATTGCGTGGCGTGTGTTCCGGAGCCACACCTCGAAACAAGGCAGGGAATTGAATTCTCCCCAAAGTACAGGTAGGTAGATTAATGCTTTATCCTGAACATTCCAAACCTGTCTCTGACACAATCACCTGTGTTCCAATGAAAAGTCCTAGAACCTAGAAACATTCTACTGAGAATATCAAAAGTAAAATGATTCAAAGAGACATGCAAGGCAGACTGTAAACTAAAGAGCTTGCAATCTGCCCAAAGGTCAAAGTGTGTGTCTGTGTGGCTCTAAATAAATTCATGTTAAAACAATAATAATCTCACTGCATAAAATCCCACCATTTACTGGTCTCTACGATAATGAAATAAAAAATCTAGGAATGAAATTGGTGTCTGCCCTTGCAAAGAATTGTACACTAAGCGGTTAATAAACGATGTACACCATGCCCAATAAAATCTATAAAGTATTTATATAGACTTATAAACCATTTGAAGACTTGAAACCGTGTGCACGCAATAGTAATTGCGTAAAAAAAATAAACAATAAAAAAAATTTAAAAAAAAGTTAGTTGGATATTTGGTAACGTTCCATAATTAATTTCTTACGGAACAATAAAAGTAAATTTTGTGTTAAAGGATTAATGTACTTAATGTGCTCCAACTAAACCACCCACACATAAAACATTGCTGCAATAAAATTTTACAGAGCTGTTTAATACAAAGTAAAGGATTACACCAGGTGTATTTAAACTCTGGAAAATGTGGCTAAAGTATGCAGAATATAAGTCAGGATTGAAATGATTCCTCTGTAGACAATGTTTTAAGCTCTCCCTCTAAGCAGCAGCTCAGGGGTAAAATTGCACAACGCAAAACGCCTCTCCTTCCAAAATTATAAGAAAGTTGTCCGCAGATGAATAATTATCAGGGAACATATGTGCTCCTTAGCGTGTGACAGCGTGACCTTGCCCAGCCTCCTAAAACTGCCAGGCTGACAGTGACGATATAATCCAAAGAAAGTGTATTGACGTTTTTAAATGGGAAAAAACACCTTTTTAAACCTGCCTGCCGAAAATCTCATTATGTGTTAAATTCTGCTTACTTTGAATTTACTGTAAATTAGACTTCCCCCTGCTGTATCATCCGCACTGATTTTCCCCTCTATAATGCCTCTTCTTGCTTTCATTGCAGTAAGACCCAAGTTGCTCACATGCATTTTCTAGCTCTGAAACTTGACACATCTACCTGCAGTGGAAAATGAGGTGATATATTTATACACACAGGCAAGACTAAAAGGAAATGTGATTAACTGATTAAACTAGAACTAGTTGCCAATGCGGTGCTCTCAATAAAGGTTTCTTCTGTGCCAGTTGCATGATAAATAAATATATATATATATATATATATATATATATATATATATATATATATATACACACACACACACACACACACACACACATTTGTAGGTGTTAACCCCATTCCTTTGCAGATATCAGTAAAATAACAATGGAGTGTATTCTGAAAGTCACTGGCATCCTATTGTATCTTATCCATAAAGTATAGTAGGGGGGCAAAGATGGTATCACTGTCTACTTCTTATATAACAACCCAAACGTGCATCGTTATGTATTGTTATTTCGTTTTATGTCTCCGCACCAGCAAATAAAAAAAAACAAAAAAACGCCCCTTTTCAGGAAATCAGTAAGTACACCATTAAATGATCCGCGCTAAATACACATATACACAACTGAAAGTGTAAAGATAACTTTGCTGTTTCTTATCCCTGCTGTAAAAGGAAGACCTATATATATTTTTTTTTGTAGATCGCACATAGTTTTGACCATTCTCACGGAATTTAGAAGCGTTTCGACGGTATAACTGCAAGAACGGCAAAGGACGGCCTAATAGAACAACATTTCACAGCTTTGCTTTAGGAAAATAAAAATATGTTGTATGTACTTGAGGATGGGAGTCAGAAGTGTTTGTCTTTTTCCAAAACAAAACAATATATATATATAAAATACAATATATATATATATATATATAAAAATTAAGTATAATATATATATATATATATATATATATATATATATATATATATATATATATAGAGAGAGAGAGAGAGAGAGAGAGAGAGAGAGAGATAGAGAGAGAGAGAGAGAGAGAGAGAGAGACATATATATATATATATATATATATATATATATATATATATATATATATATATATATTACACACACACATGTTAAAATATATAGACCTATCCAAATGCTACATGACCAGCCTTTCAAAAAGAGAAAATAGCTTCTGTTTCCTGAAAACACATTCCATACTGTATTATTATGGTATATACCCCAAAGAATGACATCTACAGTACATATTTTAATAACAGCACAGAAATTTTGATTTCACAGAGCAAGAAAGAAAGGGGTGTGGTTTACAATGATTTGTTGGATAATTATATACCTAAGTATTCTGCCTATGTGTTGGTACTGCAGACCTCTATGTTCTAAGTGCAATTGTTGTAAATCACATTCTGTAAACCGGTCATAGAATGTTAGTGATGCAAATGAGGAAATCTTATCAGAGGTGGCTTATGGGTTGTTGTTGTAGCCATTTGCTTATCAATGTATTAATGGGTTCATAAGTAATTATACACATTGCAACCCATATGTATATTAGACCAAGACATGAGGGTGAATGTAGAATTGAATGAATCATTAAACGCTGTGACTGTCTGATTGGTTGGCCACCTAACCCTCTGCCCGATCCTTGTCATCTGGCTAATATTAATCTCTGGGTTGACATGATCTTGCCATCTACTTTCCTGCATAAAATAAACATTGATTTAATTTACAGCGCATATTAACAGGTTTATATTTGAAAACGTTTAAGTAGCAATGTCAATACCGGCCTAAGTAATATTATATGACTTGTGTGTCATTTTATCTTTTTTTATGTTGTGAGAATTAAAACAAGGCAAATTATCATCAACATTTATTTATATAGCGCCAGCAAATTCCGTAGCGCTTTACAATTTGGAATTTATAAAGTTCGACTGCACGCTAGTAAGCTACACTTTTTCCAATATATTCATCCAAAATATTATCTTTAAAAAAAAAAGCTCAAAACAGCAACAAACAGAATGTTTCATTATTATTATAAAAATATTTTTTGGAAAAATGACTTACAATTATAATAGATCAAAATTTGTGACTTGTAGGCTAAAATGACATGTCGTTCTCTCTAGGGATAAATGTGTAGCTTTTTGTGTGCATTTTTTTTTTTTTTTTTTCAATTCTGCAAAACTATTTCACAACACCTGCGGTCTTGCAAAAAAAATAAAAGTGTATATTTTTAAATGTAAGTTTTCTGCACAAAATAAGAAACTTTATTTTCTTGGCACAAACTTGGGTGGGTTCCAGAACTTCTAAGCAGGTGTTGCTTAACGGGAGTTAAAAACGAACAGCTTTAAAGTTATTTTCTAAAAAATAAAATAAAAGGATTTCCTTTCAAATCACGCTATGCTACCAGGATAGCAATCTGTGGTATTTGAAAAGATAATTCTAATGTACTCTATACATAATTTACTAACTCGGGACAGGAAGCAGGGAATATATGATACTGTATTCGCCTTCAAGGATATATTTCTCAAACATTATGAATGATTCCACATCAAAGCTGAAATGCTACAGACCAAAATGCTGTGGTAAGTAACAGAATTCTTGCTGGATGTTTTAAAAGGTGTGTTCCTATTTACTCAACGCAAAAAAATATCTTTTGCCTGTTAGAAGACTGCAAAACACACTTGATTAGAATACTTATGATACAGAGGTTATGTCTAATAGTTATGCATATACATTTTTTTTTATCTGGAAACTCAAAACTGGGCCTATTGAAAGCACCTCTGACACACATCTAATACCGCATAGTATGACATTTTTAAATCGTTTCTCACTTTCAAAAGGGACCATATATTAAGTTCATGCCATGAAAACGGTGATAGGTAATTGGCATAGGTATCGTTTTATGGCAATTACACCAGGACATGGGGACAATACAGTGTTAGGATATTTTTCTACATTACTTCCTTTTAGGATTCCTACTGTGACAAAAATATAAAACATATTCTGAAATAACCTATTGGCTCTAAATTGGTCCTGTGTATGGTCAGCAGCAGCTAAATAAATTGTTATTTCACTGTACAGGTCCAAAAGTACCGTACATGACTATTTTTGTGTCTAATTTATTCGTCGTTCAATATGTGCCCTTTGCAAATACACTGGTGACATTGCACGATACAATGGAAAACAGCCATGAAGAATCCATGATACATACATGCTTATATAGGTACACAGACCGTGGATCACAAAAGGGCAACTCCATGGTTTAAGGGCAAACAGTGTAAAAATGACAGCAGGTTTGCGTTATGTCAGTAATTAACTACTCAGACGATGCTGCGATGGTTTGTAATAAAAGCACAAGTTTCCTGATGCCAAGTGTTGATTATAGATTCCCTATAGAGCTGCATAACATTCTCCAAAGCCTAGATTTCAATCGCTAAGAGTCTGCATTCAGACCCATCAATACACGATCAACATTAAAATAATGGCAAGAGATCTGACAGATATAACAGCAAACGCCTCTATGCATTGTTTACCACACAGCGTTTAAACCAGCAAACATCAACCACCAAGTCGGACAACTAACTTTAATAGCCAAACAGCTGTGCAACTTGTATTTCTCTAGATTTTCACAACCACGCAAGGGGTTAAGACAGACAAGATACAGGGTGAAGGAACATATTTTGCAACCTTATGTACTTAAGATAAGAGATTGGAGGAAAACTCAATCACAGCTTGTGTCTGAAAGGACAGATGTTTACAGAAATTATCTCACATTCCCCCTCTCTTAAAATACTACATGATTGAGATTGCTCGGGGTATTAGAGCATAAATTTACACCCAATATATATGTAAAACGTTGAGAGAGTATCAGAAGGGTGAAAGGTTTTCACGTCATGGGTTGGGCCATGGCAAACGAGGGGTTAAGAGCGTCAATGTTTAATTATAAAAATTCACTCCAGCGCATAGATTTCCATTCTATGTCCTCCAGAATTTATTGTGAGTTTTACAGTTTCCATCTTATAGGAGCTGATAATGTTATAACATTTAACACTCCCGTTGCCTGATGGCTTGCAGAAGTGTACATTCCAATACAATGGCCAAATATATATATATATATATATATATATATATATATATATATATATATATATATATATAAAACACACAACAAAACACAACTGACCAATAACTTACAAATAAAAATGGCAGACAGTGAAAATAAATGAAATGCTAACTGGACTTTTAACATTTTAAATATGGGGAGAGATTATTGCCACAGGTGAAGCCTCTCTAAACCCAACTCTGTTTATCCTCTGACTAAAGATTTACTAGAATATGAAGCTAAATTAACTAGAATATGGATCTGTAATCATTATCCAAACAACAGTGTAACACAAAAGGTCAAATGTCAAAGGGTGACGGTTCGGTGATCATTAGAGAAGCCTTGCCAATTTTTATTTATATATAGGAGAGGTGTTCTCCTGTTAAAATAATCAGCATGAAGAAATATCAGTGGACCTTGTCAAATGATATTCATTTCTGTATATAATGTACATAATTACATACATAATATATTTACATGTGTATATATATATATATATATATATATATATATATATATATATATATATATATCTCACCTTGTTAAAACGAACAAGGTCTCGCTACAATCGAAATAGCTCGGGGGGAAGCCCTGATACACACCTATACCTTAACGTGGACTGAAAATGCCTCTCTAACAAAATATCTTACAGCACTAGATTGATATGTGATCATGACACTAATTACTGTTGCAATTAGCAGCTGCGAGACTTCCGTACAAAGTTTGTCACAGCGTATTCTGTCACTACCAACACTGTCTGCCTGGATTTTTGACACAGTGCTCTCAAATGCACACAGGATTTTAGTTTAAAGGGGAAAAAAACAAAATTGAAGCAGGGGATAGTTAATGAATATACGGCAGTAAACAGATTGATTTGTGCAGCATTCATCAGCAAAGTGATGTGACAAGAGTCTGGACAATGATTGGAAAGTGACACTGAGATTGAACAGGGGTGCAAAGAGTTTTTCTGCACAATTCTATTTAAAAAAAACACTTCTTGGGGTGAGATCATCTGAGAAGAACAATAGAAAATCGAGAATCCTGGGAAGAGTAGGCAACTTGCACAAAGTTAAGGAAATTAGTATATATATGTTAAAACCTAGATGTCAATATATATTGCATTCTAGCAAGACAGCCTCAGAATGCAGGATATTTTTCACACCAGCCTCTACTGTGAACCATTTATTAATATATACCACTGGCTACAAAGTAGATTTTAAAAACAAACCGTAGCCTCCTTTTCTTATTTTATTTTAAAATCAAACTTCCAGGCTGAGTTACAGAATCAAAAACTGCAGTTTATTATTGTAGATTATTTTTTTTTTTTCCTTTTGACATGACCATAGAAGTGAAATAACAATAGCACGAAATACAACACATGTCGTTAGTAACGCAAAATATAAAACAATTTTGCACAGCAAAATATGCATAGGAAAAATAATAACATAGTAGCCGACAAGGATTTTATATCTATTATGGTAACTTGACGTTCATTTGTAAAAGACATATTTATCAGTCCCTGATGGTAAAATTTTCCTGGTTATTGCCTTTAAGACTTGTGGAATTTGTGAGGTTACAGAAAATCCAGTTCTGCACCACAATATTATACTGTAAATAAAAGAAAACAAATAAACAAATCTGCATTGTTTTAAAATTGTGCAGTAATGCCATATTCTTGTTGTTTTGTTTATAACTTCATACATTATGTATTAGCGTTCTAAACAGATTTGCATTTCGTTATATGCTTGCAGGTTATATCTTAGTGCAAATTCAGTCCCAAATACTTCAATTCTGAGGAAAAAAACAACAAACAAACTAAATAAAAAAAAACAACAAAAAAAAACCATACATTTTTGAATGGAATATACCCCATAAATATACATAAGGGTACCTACCCTTTTAATACTTTGGTTTTCAAATACAGTCAGTGGTAAAGCATGGGTTGTTTTGTTTTTTTTAACACATACCCAACTCAAATTTAAGTTGCAAGCACATGCTCTGAATGAAAACTACCTTTAAAATAAACAGTCCCATTGCAAATTTTAACTCCTTCCAACATCACAACAGTAAACAATTTAGTGCATCAGTCATTAAAAGGTTCTACATCTAAAACAGATCTAACTCGTTCCAATGAATCTATGACATTCTTTTATCTGTAGCATACATTTTAACTGGGCTCACAGATTGTACAAAAAAACAAAATAAAAAAGATCAGGATTAAAATTGACTACAAACCCATAGAGTTCCACATTTGTCAGCAACCAAATGCAAAAAAAAAAAGGGCGAATATTCGATTTATTTTTTTTTGACAATAAATTTGTTTAGACTGTCATTAGCTCACAGCATTTAGTCCCAACACGAGTTAATTTTTATAAGACATCTTTTCAAAGGTCCTTCTATATATATTTTTCTTTTTACATTTTTTGCCACATTTAAATATCAAAATCCATTCTGACATGTTTTGGAGGAAAAAAAGCAAATCAGTGCATTAAAAATAATAATAATAATAATATAATAAAATTGAAGTTTTGCATATTTTCGAAAAGCAGTTTTTTGTTTTTTTCTTTAGCGGATGCAAACTTTATTTAGAGAAGGGCCTGGGTTGCACTTTTTTGTCTGCAACTCAAAAAAGTGATGAGGAACAAAAAAAAACTAAAATACAAAAATGAATGTCATGCCATATTTTCCAGGAGTCCATTTTCCAAGCAAAAAAAAACAACAAAAAAAAACAAACAAAAAAAATAATAATAATTATACCAAACATGTCCAGCATGCAAGGCTTTCTTATTAATATATCGTCTCTTTTTCCATAAAGTCCTATGACATTTACAGTTCTTTGTTGCTAAGACACAACAGCAAGCGTAATGCATGAGATGGTTATGGGAGTTTAATGGCAGGCCAAGTGTCACTCATTTTTGGGCCATAAAGTCTTATGAAACACTGGAGTTTGATGCAGGCTTCATTTTGGCAGGTTGCTTTATACCATCTCCTCTTATATGTTTTTTTAGGACAGCAAACCTCAAAAATGATGAATTCAGCGATATAGTCTAAAAATTCACATTTTTTTTTTTTTATTGCAAGCTCATATGAAGAACTCGGGATGGCAACAATTCTCTGTTTTTTTCTCTCTGTCTTTGACACAGCAAGCTCATAAACTCATGACCTTAAAAACAAAACAAATAGGAAACGTAAAGTGGATGGCAAATTTCAAAGACCAGTCTTCATATGAGTGCACAAGAGTTAACATTAGTACTAGGCAAAACTCAGAAAGAGAATGGGAACTGGTGAAGAAGAGAAGTTAATGCAACCCCCAAACTCCCAAATATACAATGAAATACTGTTCACTTGGTGGGTGACTGCTAACACCCCCAAAACTTCTTTCTGCAGTTTACACTCAGAAGCCAGATATCAATCCTACACCAGTGAAAATGTTATGGGTCAGTGGTGTAAAGACATGCAAAAAATAAGTTATGGATTTTTAAGCAGGAGGGGGGGGGGGCGAGAAAACTCTGCAGTTTTGGAGGGAATCTGATGGGTTTTATTTGCAGTAATTAAAGCAGGAAGTTATTGGTAAGAGATGAGGGTTTGCATAACTACTTCCTTGGATCATTATTTTGTATCAAATCTGGTATGAGTGCCATCAGATGTAACATCACATGCTGCATGCCAAAGGGTGACAATCCAATCTAAATCTAGCAAACAAAAAGTTTTAAGTACAGCAGCCCATTCAAGCAGTTGGGATGACAAGTGACAGTGATTGGACTTTATGCCATATCTAAAATGCACGAGATGGGTGAACTTAAATTAAAAAAGTCCTCACTCCTTATCAGAACTTCCCAACAATAAATAAGAATATTAGTGTATCCTTAAAGCAGCATATAAGTTTTTTTGGGGGGACAGTAAATCTCCCCTACTACTAGGGATGGGTGGAATAGTTTGGCACCAGAGTGTCCCAAAGTAGAGCATGGACAAGTAGGGATGGGGGAGTGGGGACCCCCTGTACCAGGGGGTAGTGTGGTGGCAGAGGGGTGACACTCACATGAAATACTCCGGAGAGGAGGGGTTTTCGCTGTTGCTGGAGCCGTTTTCTCTGAAGCCGCTTCCCAAGAGCTTCTCGTACTTCTCCTTGTAGGCGTCCCTCTCCCGCAGCAGCCGGGAGATCTCCTGCTTGAGGTGCTCCACCTGCTGCAGCAGCTGGTTCTTCTCGGACTCCAGGACGTGCCTCTGCTGCACCCTCTTGAACCTGCAGGACTGCGCATACCCCCTGTTCTTCAGGGTCCTCCTCTTCTGCTTCAGCCGGATCACCTCCTCCTTGCTCACCCCCCTCAGCTGCCGGTTCAGCTCCCGGACGGACATGGTGACCAGCTGCTCGTCCGAGAAGCGGTCGTCGAAGTGCAGGTGGTGGTGGTGGTGGTGGTGGTGGTGGGGCGGCTGCTGGTGGAGACCCCCGACCACCGAGGAGGACGGGGAGCTGCCTCCTCCACCACCCCCTCCTCCTCCTCCTGCAGGCGGCACTCCGGCACCGTGCACCCCGGGGTGGTGCTGGTGGTGGTGATGGTGGTGGTGGGGTGCCCCGTTCTGGGCTGCAGCGGCGGCGATCACTGCAGAGACCACCGCGGCTGCAGAGCCAATGTCTTCCCCGGGCATCCCACCCGAGGACGGGTACTGCTGCCCCCTAGCAAAGCCATCGTAGCCCTGGAGCTGCTGCTGCTGCTGCTGCTGCTGGGTGTTACTGCTGATCAGCGCTTCCACTGCGTCCTCCGGGCTGAACCCCAACGCCTCCGGGTTGATCTGCTGGGGGTACCCGGTCATCCAGTAGTAGTCTTCCAGGTGGCTCTTTTGGTCACTCCCGGAGCTCGGACTGGGGGCCGAGAAGCTGGGGGAAGGGGGCACCGAGCTGCAGGGCGTGCTCATCGGGGTGGAAGACAGCGATCCCCCGGCGATCAGGCGGCCGCACTGGCTGATGATGCGGTCGGTCTCCACCGGCTCCTTTTTCACTTCAAACTTCATCAGATCGAAGTCATTAACATATTCCATGGCCAGGGGACTAGTGGGCAGGTCGGAGCTGCTCATTGCCAGTTCTGATGCCATCCTTCTGCTGCTCACAGTCCTCCACAAAGGTTGCAGAGGGGACACCAGGCTGCTGTGACCTGGCACAGGGTGAGCCAGCTTGTTTTATTTTTCCTTTCCCCCCAAAATCGCAGTTAGAAGAAGAAAAAAAAGAGGCGATCTTGCGCCCTTCAGTGCGCAAAGGCGCAGAGCCTGGCGCACGCCTGCATCCCAGCGATCCGGCTGCACGAAGTCTGCAGTCTCTCTCTCTCTGTCTCTCTTTCTTTTTTTTTTTATTATTTAAAGCCTCTCTCGGGTTAAGCAGAGAAAAAAAAAACTAGTTTAGTCTTTTTAACACTTCATGGTTCAAGCTGGGCAAAAAAAGTTTTTGCAAAGAGGTTAAAAGTAAACGTTTTCCAGAATAGTGCTAGGGTGCCTTACACCAGTGAGAGGGGAGCACCACTGTCAGGCAGAAGGGGATTTTCAAGGATCATTCAACAGAGCACTTTAAAAGCATTGCTGAGTTTTATAGCTGCCCTGACGTCAGAATCCAAATGGCAAATGGACTGGGGACAGCAGACCAATGGGAGCCCGGATCCCTAGGCTTCATTAGCATAATAGTATATAAACTTTAAGGAGGGGGGTAGGTGGGGGGGAGCTGTCAATCACAGACGATCAGCTGACTGTCAGCTGGGACAAACCTGGGTTAACTCTTTGTGGCGTGGTGGTACCCTGAGAGGGGAATGAGTCTGGTTCCTGTTTTATTCCAGCAAAGGCTGCTCTTGAAGAAGGAAATTTTATGTTATTGTATTTTATTTTATTTTAATGTTTTATGCTTTTAACTTCCGTTTGCTGCAAGAGAGATATATACATCATTGTACCTGCAGGCAATGAGTGGTGGCAGCGTTGGGGTTACTATGGAACAGATGTTAACTCTTTTGGTCTTGGATCCAGCTGTAAAAGTTGCCTTTCTGCACAAGCCCGTAGTGGTTCCGTGTGCATTGTCTGCCAGGCTCCCAGAGCTGGTCTCTTTTATGTTTAAAAACAATAGCTAACGTGCTAATGCCTGCCTAGTATTAGCCAAGGATCCAAAGCAAGTGGGATTAGATTAGAAACACCTTCAACAGCTGGGATTTCTGTACAGACAGATATATATACTATGGCAGAATGGCCATTACTGAAATTGCTCAATGTTATTGCTGCTAATTCACTGTACACAAAAGCTGTTACTGAACTCCTATGCAGTACTTGTTTGTAATTATTGCTATCTGGAGTTTTTCTATGCTCTTTGTATGTGGATTGTGCATTTATAAGACATGTGTGCTTCTCATTGTTGTAGAATGTGTTGTATATAAAAGTATATAATTTGCAAGCATACTGCCATATAGAGTAACGTATACAATTGGCTTTTATGAAAAATAAAAGTGCTTGTAGATTGCATCACACAATTTAGTGTGAGTCATATATTCATGTTTGTAGTGTAGTGTAATGAATATATAGGCTTGGCATTGTGACACGTTACATTGTAGGCAAGTAGAATCTCTCATTATGAGATGGGTGTAATTATTTATTGTGAGGATAGAGCAAGACATCTCCAGGCTTGGGGGATTCTATATCCCATTCCCTGACTGTCTCTACCATCTCTGCACAGTTGCATACTGTAATTTGATCAATGTGTGCTAGGACTCCTGGCCTTTGCACTTTCACATTTAAGTTAACTATTTTGTACTCAGTCGTGACAAGTGAAAACAGCTAACTGAATACTTCTCTAAACAGGAGGCCTATAAATGCAATGTGTTATGGTTATTATGACAAAATATGGATAGCATCCAGATTAGCATGACACTTGTGTATTGTATAACAAGACATAATTTGATGGTTACCCTTTCTCCAACACCTGCACTAAGGATGAATATTAGAAAACTGTGCGGTTATAGTTTTGTCCACCTATAATTATTATTGTAGTCTGGTTTTGCAATAGCACAAATATAATTAAAGTAACTCACACATAGCAATCATCCCTGTTACAGTTATTCAGTGGTAAAGATCACTCTTATACTAACATTTTATTTTATTTAACAGTATTTACATGTACCTGGGTAATGCTGAAATTATATACATTTTTCTAGCATTATACACTTAACAAGCACTCAATAATACTCTATAACTGGAATTTCAGATTGACCTTCCCTGTGTCACTAAATATTTCTTTACTGAAAATGGCAAAACTATTGTATTTTTTTTGCCGTTAGCAATCAATAATATTGTCAATATTCAGCTGTCAAAGGTTTACAGGGAATTTCGTTTTCATGACATTAATGAAACGTGAAAATATTTACATATATTTTATCAACAGATGCAAATATTTGCATGTGTTTGTATTTGATTTTTTTATAAAGTTAAAATGTTACATTTCTAAGGGCTTATCCCTATGGCCCTCTTATGTATCCTTCTACCCATGCTCACAATTTCTACATATTTGCTGTTGATGTTACAAGGCTAATATACAGAGGAACAAAAAAATGTATTACTGCTTTTTTTGAAACTCCACAGTGCCACCTATTGGCGAATGTTAGTTTTATTTGATCTGCTTCCAGACTGCACTCTAGAACACTGACCACAATATGACCAGGTTTTAAATATCTTTCTGTTACATCATAGGTAACTCTGTTAAAATTAAATTGCCTAACGCAGAATCATTGTGAAGTTTGGCCTGCGTGCATCCGCCTTAGATCAAAATAAAGACGTCTTGATCTAGAAAAGTAAAGTTCAATATTTTTTATTGTTAGTTTATCTATTCAAATTGCCTCTTTAGTAACTCACCTTTATATGCAGACACTATGAGAAGCTCACAGTGTCTGCAATAATCACATGAATAACATGCAGTGTTTTATATTGCAAAAAAGCCTTAACACATTTGACCTTAAATCGCTACCTACAGCAATTACTATAACTTAGCCTTTTACATTCTAATTAGCCTAATCAGCAAATGAAAGATATTTACATATTTTTGTAGAATTTCCAGGGGTATAATGTCTAGGGCAGCATCATGATAAGGCAAACACTATATAGTTAGTACAATCATTCATTTCTGGGATCTTGTTTTAATGTTGTTCAAATAAATGAAAATATAATTTTGTAACACTTTGTCTTCTCAATCATTTAATATTTATTTTCCTTTTAGATATTCAAGGATCAAGTACATAAATAAGTCGTTTTGTGGTTTGAAGCCAACCATTATGTCTTGTTCCTTGTGATTTCAGTCTGGCTGTTGAAGGACAGACAAAACGTTGCCCTACCTGCAGCACTTCTGCTCCTACTGTTCATTTCGATAATTCTCGTGATTTTGTGACCTCCTATCGGTCTACATTAGCTGTCGTATTCTACTATTCATGCAAAGCCATGGGAAGTGTCCCACTAGAGGACACAGTCAACACTTATTTTATTCAATTAAAATAAGTGTTAACTTCTCTAGTAAAAATGTACAGAGTCCAGGCAGCTATATACTTACTGTCCCTAGGATGAATTGCGGAAAAATCATAGTGGACGGACAATTACCCGCTGTTGTTATGTCGTATTTCTTTCTAATGAAAGGGATGCTCCCTTCATCATGTTTTAAAGTGTATTTGTAGACTATAGACCTCATTTAGAGTCTGGCGCAATTTACACTGAAATCCTAAGTGTAGATTGCACCCAGTAATTTGCACAGTAGTTAGAGTGGCACGGATCTTTAGAATACTGTGCAAATTGCACAAACAAGTCTCTTTATCTGCCTCATGGGCCGGCGTTCAAGTGTGTCATGCACAGCACCCTGTAAAAACAGATAAATAAATACAAAAATAAATGTAAAATAAAAATAAAAATTGTTCTCTCCCCCTCAAACAGCACGAGGTTTGGTTACGCGGTTTGGGAGGGGTGCACACTTTTTTTTTATTTAATTATTTTTTACTGTGTTTTTTTATACCTCAAGGTCTCTTGCACCAGCTGAAAGCACCCGCAAAAGATACGTCTCCTAGAGACCTATCTGTGGTTCCTTTCAGCTCAAAATAGCATGTAAAGAGCATGAACACGCATCTACATTGCTAGGCTCACCCGCTACCTCCCCCGTTCCAGCTCTCAAAGTGCAGAGAGGTGCAACCCGGGAGATCCGTCTCAGTCAGAGTGCAAACTGAGGGCCTGATTTAGAGTCGGACGCAAAGTCCATTTCGGGTGCATCCTGCACATTTCCACTGATGGGACATGCGCAGTAAGCAACAGTTCCCTGCAGTTCCGTCTGCTTTTCAGACGCAGTGTACACTTGCGACAGCTTGCGTCTCAGTACCAGGGAAAGTGTGGAACGCGGAGTTATGTAGACGTGACCGTGAATAATTCAGATACTATGGACGTCTACCCGCAAAAACTACCCTAGTCGGATCAAGACGCAGGCGGAACACACGTCACATCAAGACTGAAAAAGTGCAGCAGGAATTAGGTGGCGCAAGTAGTTAGCTAGCTGCAGGAACTGGTCGCAGCTTGGTAAGGTATTACTAGTGGGACGCAACTGGGGTTGCATGCCACTGGTATTACCCTACCAAGCTGCGGCACACTCCCACTCCTACTCTTTCATCTTTGTCTTGGACACACAGTGCTTTTCGCGCTGAACAAAAGGACTTGCATCCAAATCTAAATGAGGGCCCTAAGTGGTCGACCCATGCTTTTGGCTGAACCAATCTTCATGACTATGCAGCCTATCAGGTCACTTGGCACTAGTGACAACACTGAGGAGTAACGCACGATTTGATAGGCTAAATCTAGGCCCAACCCAGAATACGGTTGCCTTTAATGTATGCAGGTGATAAATACTTTAAAAAGGTAAAAAAAAAAAAAAGAACCAGGCATTAACCCCTGTCCTTGATCCCATCTTTTGGACTTTAATTTTTATATTAAAGTTGATTTAGGAAAAAAAATAAAAGGAAATGATTTCTAAATTGAAAACAAAATACATAAATGCAAACTAAAGTGGATACTTTTTGGTTATGGAAATAACAGGCAAAACGTCTCTAAAACTGCCATCCATGATTTGGAGGTGAATTAATGGCAATATCAATTGCATTAAAGTTACTTGTAGTTCTGTAATAAATGAGATGTCGCTTGGTAAGTAAGATTAAGTGCCCTGCGATAAAGTTGTTTATCTGAGAAGTAATTCTCAGAAACCTAACTTCTGTCACTTAGTCATATATTAATCTTACTTCTTGTACATTGCTCTCTCCCTTCCTAGGTTTGCTATTTATATCCAGCCAACCCTCCCCTCCCCCCCCCCCTCTTCCAATATAACAAGCAGTACACTGGCTGGTTCAGGACCATGCTGTGAATTATTGCTCGGAATGGAATTAGTTTCACTGGGGAACGCCAGAGAGTCCAGGATTTGGGGACACCACTGCTTGAACACTAGTGATTCAATTATAATCGCTATGACTTTGAGAAACTCAATTGAGCTTAGGGAGCAAAGGTTATTCCTAGCAGAAACATGTCTTAATGGACACGAACATTTAAGTTGAGGAATAATGTACTGTACCTCTGTTTCAAAATATCGTCAAATTCAAGCCTAGTTTGGATAGCGGGCAGCATGGTGGCACAGTGGTTAGCACTGCAGTCTCGAAGCGCTGGAGTCTCGGGTTGGATACTGACCAGGGCACTGCATGTGTAGGGGGAGCACGGTGGCTCAGTGGTTAGCACTTCTGTCTTACAGCACTGGGGTCATGAGTTCAATTCCCGACCATGGCCTTATCTGTGAGGAGTTTGTATGTTCTCTCTGTGTTTGCGTGGGTTTCCTCTGGGTGCTCCGGTTTCCCCCCACGCTCCAAAAACATACTGGTAGGTCAATTGGCTGCTAACAAATTGACCCTAGTCTGTTTCTGTCTGTCTGTGTGTGAGTGTGTGTGTGTGTTATAGAATTTAGACTGTAAGCTCCAATGGGGCAGGGACTGATGTGAGTGAGTTCTCTGTACAGCGCTGCGGAATTAGTGGCGCTGATTTATTTAATCATGATGATGATAGGGTCTGTCTATGGTCCCCATGTTTGCATGGGTTTCCTCCTGGTGTTCCCGTTTCCTGCCACAGTACATAAGAAAAACTTTCTGGTATTGGCTTCTGACAAAATGGACCTTAATGTGTGTGTGTGGTAGAGGATTTAGACTGTAAGATCCAACCAATCAGCAATTAGCTGTGATTAAACTAATGGCAAACGGTTGCTCCGGGTAACCACAAAGCTGCAAAAAGTTTTGAACTTTGCGGTAAGCAATCCCCACTCTGTCAGAACAGGCCCAGATAAAGATCTCTATAAGCACATAGCACTCAATTAAATTAAATTAGCAAGAATCATTGTTTCAGTTTAAGAAAATTTAGATTATATTGAAAATAACAACTGAAAAATGATGATTTTCTGCATTACTAAGCGTCGCCCAATCTTCCATGACAATCCACCGTCTCTGCTGGGAGTCTGTTGCGTGATCCCGCTACCCCTTTGTGAAGTATTATATCCTTACATACAGTATTTACAGGAAGCACTGTCTTCAGCACTAGCTGAATTGTTTACACATGATCTAGGTGGCAGGAGTGGACTGTACCAGTTTTTATTTTTAACTGGTGGAGAATTTTAGACAGTTTTAATCCGAGGTCTTCTTATTATCTCAGGAGACTGACCGCCTCTGACGTGAAATTTTTGATAATGAATTTATATTTACGGTAATACTCTCAATATCCCATCTAACCACTATTTTGTGGCACACACATTCCTTTCTGCAAAATATAATTGTATTTCTCTAGGTTACTACCTTAAGGGCCCTCTTACTGAAGCCCTAAACCAGACCTGGCCAACCTGTGGATCTCCAAATATTGTGAAACTACAAGTCCCAGCATGCCCTGTCAGCTATCTGCTGGCAAAGCATGCTGGGGCTTGTAGTTTCACAACACCTGGAGAGTCACAGGAGCCGGGCCTTCCCTAAACCATGCAAAAAAACATCTTTTTTTGCATGCTTCAGGCATTTTTAAGTAAAATTGTATTTTAAGAGAAGCCTAATGCTTTTATATCCTACATTAGGCAAAGTACCGCAATAAACCACAGTCCCCATTATACTCAATACTCATTATACATCATTGCCGTGACCTCCTGGTATTGGAGATGCTGTCCTGATGTGACTTCTAAATTGCCCCGAAAAGTCACCTATCAAAGTTGCGTGTGTTTAAAACTGGAGTGGAGTTTGCCAACTTGTAGCACACCAGCTATTGTGGAACTACAAGACCCAGAATGCTGAGACTGGAGATGCTCGGGGTTTTCTGAAAACTGAACCCACCCAAATTTAAGGGATCCGAGTAGGCTCGCGAGCCGGCTTGGTACTTTTACGTGTCCTCGGATCTGAATCAAAGCAAAACGTCATTGTTGCGTTGTCGGATCTCGCAGGTATTGGATTCCACAAGTACCTCCCTCCCCAGGAGATCCAGCGCCATTGCTCACACAGAAACAGGGGTAGCAGTGTTCTTGTCCCTCTCCAGTCTCCAGTGACATTGCTCAGTGCCATTGCTCACACAGAAACAGGGGTAGCAGTGTTCTTGTCACTCTCCAGTCTCCAGTGACATTGCTCATACAGAAACAGGGGTAGCAGTGTTCTTGTCCCTCTCCAGTCTCCAGTGACATTGCTCAGTGCCATTGCTCACACAGAAACAGGGGTAGCAGTGTTCTTGTCACTCTCCAGTCTCCAGTGACATTGCTCATACAGAAACAGGGGTAGCAGTGTTCTTGTCACTCTCCAATCTCCAGTGACATTGCTCATACAGAAACAGGGGTAGCAGTGTTCTTGTCACTCTCCAGTCTCCAGTGACATTGCTCATACAGAAACAGGGGTAGCAGTGTTCTTGTCCCTCTCCAGTCTCCAGTGACATTGCTCAGTGCCATTGCTCACACAGAAACAGGGGTAGCAGTGTTCTTGTCACTCTCCAGTCTCCAGTGACATTGCTCATACAGAAACAGGGGTAGCAGTGTTCTTGTCACTCTCCAATCTCCAGTGACATTGCTCATACAGAAACAGGGGTAGCAGTGTTCTTGTCACTCTCCAGTCTCCAGTGACATTGCTCATACAGAAACAGGGGTAGCAGTGTTCTTGTCACTCTCCAGTCTCCAGTGCCATTGTTCATACAGAAACAGGAGGGATAGCAGTGTTCTTGTGACTTGACAAAAACTGACTGGAAATTAATGTTATTGAGGTTAATAATAATGTAGGAAGAAAAAAAGAGCCAAATTATGTGATTTTAGCAAAAAAAATAGGGATTTTAGAAAAAAAAAATAGGGATCCAAAACCAAAACACGCGAGGGCGGTTTTGCCAAAACCAAAACACAAAGTTAATCCAGATCCAAAACCAAAACACGGGGGTCAGTGAATATCTCTAGCTGAGACTGGAGTTCCACAACAGCTGAAAAGTCCGGTTGACAAACTCTGCTCTAATTCCCCCAAAAAATCTATTCTGAACATAGTATAATTCCAGTCTACAACATTCTTGCAGACAACACAGATAAAACACCTAGTAATCAGCGAGCGCAGCAAATTAACCCTTTGCGGACTGCACAGCGCCCTCCCCCTGTCTGTTCGGCACGGAATGAACTATACGGTGCTGTTTGGTTTCACAAAACGTTAACAGTTTTAAAAACCACATTTAACCTTCAATTTGTGTGCAGTCAAGAGAGAAACATCCGATGATGATTGGAGGAAAATCCTACCCTTGTACAACATACATTTAAATTACCCATTTCATGTAAAGCTCTCTAAATTGCACTTGAGTCTGAAGATGTATTTACTGGAGTAAAACGCTAATCCCAATTGTATCCTAACAAAAACCAGATGCAGCTAAAAGCACCTTAAAAGCACCCTTTAGAAATGCTCTTGTGACTTCTTCAATATATCAATTTGCATTATTTTTTATGACTTAGGCTCACTTCATCCTCTCTCCTAATTTTGAGGTTTCTGTCACCAGGATCTCTGCAGTAACAAGCTCTGTCAGTTTTACCTGTACGGTTTCTGATGTCACATTTTCTCTGAGTCACTTAGGGTTAGGAAAATGACTAGTGGTTTAATGGCGACTTCAGCTTAAGTGGATTGTACTCCCGCAGGATGGACAGAGAACAAATAGGAACCCTGATAGTGAGATCTGTAATGGGGGATGTTAATAGGTAGGACACTGTTTTTAAGCTGTGAATATTTATTCCTCATGGGGAATGAGGGAGGAACTGGAGTGTGGAGAGTACGTATTGATGTTTTGGGTTATCCTAACCAGTAAATGAATTATTGAACACCCACTCAATTGGATATGTTCTAGCCTTACTACTGTACCATTATCCTACACAATATATTTTATTAACGTAATTGCATATTGCCTAATGTTTGTATTATCTAAATGGGCTTTTCTTTTTCAAGTAAAAAATAAAATAATGACGATTATTTGTCATTTAGAAAAAAGTCAGGTGAATTGAAGATGTTTTGTTTCTGTTTTAAATCACAGTTTTTAGATAACCAAGGGCAAAACATGCAGCCACCTCCCAAAAAGGTAGAGAATAAATGCCCTTACAGAATAATAGATGACTGGACTTTTAGGGGTAAATTTATCAAGCTGCCGGTTTGAAAAAGTGGAGATGTTGCCTATAGCAACCAGATTCCAGCTGTCATTCTGTAGAGTGTACTAAAGAAAGATGTTGCCTATAGCAAGCAATCAGGGTCTAGCTGTCATGTTGTAGAATGTACTAAAGAAATGATAACTAGAATCTGATTGGTTGTTATACACAATATCTCCACTTTTCAAACCCGCTGGAAACTCGCAGCTTGATACATTTACCCCTTAGTGTGGTTGTGGAGGGTGTTTAAAAACACAAATCACAATCTGAGGAAAACAAATATCACTTGTTTGTTGTCCAGTTTATTTTGCTGTGTATCCATCCTGATTATTTTATTTTTTAATTTAGGAAATTTTATTCATCTTTTCAAGCATTACAAATAAACAACTATTGCCTACAGAGGGAATTTGTGTTACAACATATCAGTAATGGAGTGTCCAAAAGAACAACATAGGGAGGGGTGAAGGAAAGTTCGTGGCCAGTGGAGATAGACAATCCCTATCATTTTATATGGAATCTTCACTATTCCTTGTACATTATTCATGCCCCTGTCATCCGTCTGTACCGCATCCTCTACTCCTGTAGCTTCACACAGATAACAAGCACTCTAACATTTTTAGATGATAATTTAGAGTCTGTCAGGGTCATTACACACCTGCAAGCAGGTACCTCTGCAGCACATCTGCTGTTTAGTGACATAAACATAATGGGATAAAAAGGGACTTTTTGCACAGACGCCTAGTCTTAGCAGAAGTGCATGCGTCTGCGGGGGTTAACAATTTGCATCAGCTGACGGGATGGTCTGCGGGTAGAGGCAGGGTCTTTTGCTCCACACAAAATGACTTGATTTATGCAGTGCTCAGGAGGTGCCAATAATTAGGAGTTGTACTATGCAGTGGCGGAACTACAGCATGTGCGGCTGTTACGGGGCCTGTCTGGGCCCCCGGCAATGCTGGGTCACCCCTCCGAGGTCCTTGCTGTCTCCTGACGTCCCCACTCTGTTCCTTTGAGAGCAAAGCAGTGGGTTGGGGAGGCTAGAGCGGTATAGCTGGACCCCTTCCCAAATCTTGCTATGGGACCCATCGATGCACTGTTCTGCCCCACATGTCCTATACCAGGTCTGGCCAACCTGGGGCTCTCCCGATGTTGTGAAACTACAACATTCTTGCCAACTCTCCAGGAATGTCCGTGAGACTCCCGCATTTCGGGTGAGTCTCACGGACTCCCGGGAGAGTATGGCAGTCTCCCGCATCTGCCCACTTCCTAGTGAGGTGGTCAGAATTAGGTCCAAAACGCCAGGTTCACCAGGAATCGCGGCATTTGGCCTCACCCCCCCCCCCCCCCGTAAAATGACGCGTTTGCATCATTACCTTATGGGATGGGGCCAAAATGACGTGATTTTCGGAGCCCCGCCCCCTGCACGCCCACCTTCCCTCGGCAACTCCCGGATCATACTTGCCATAAATTTGCAAGTATGAACTACAAGTCCCAGCATACCTTGCCAGCTATCAGCTGACTATCTGCTGGTAAAGAATGCTGGGGTTTGTAGTTTCACATCACCTGTAGAGCCAAAGGTCTTATACATTTACTTTTAGATCCAGTTTATTTTGGGTATTGCAGACTGCCAACAGCTAGGACCTTTGCCCCCCTCCTTCCCCATTGTTCTGCACTTCATGAAAAAAACATTTGTATATATATATATATATATATAAATTGTATTTATTGAAACCAGCATAATAAACAATATATGGTAAAACATTGCATACATAAAATCAAGTTGAACAATTGTCTGTTTTTCAACCACACCCACTGACCACGCCAGCACCATTTCGGTTCCATCATTTGCAATATTTGGGTAGTGCGGATTCATTTAGAGGTGCTCCAGTTTCATAGTCTGACTTCACTATCCTGTTGGGGAACCCTGTTCTTTCCACAGTCTAACTCTCTATAGAGTCTAACTCTCTGTAGCTTCCTGCTTGCTTCCATTCCCCTTATCACATCATGACTGTTCCCCTGTCACATGCAGCCCTGTCCTGGCTGACATAATCACACCAGCCGACATATCACTGCTTGCTACATGATCAGCGCACTCATCTCCTGCTGACGGGAACATTGCAGTGATATGATTGGATACAGGCTGTTCTCTCCTTGACTGAAGACATCCCGGGCAAGCAGGAGATGAAGATTGAATACAATGAGATGCTCAGTCAAACACCCCTTAATAAAATAGTTAAAAATAGAGATTTAAGAAGTAAAAAAAAAAATATAACTCAAACCTTGTTCCTTGCAGAATCTAGATAAAGTTCTTTCCTATTTATAGTTCTGTGTCCAATATCTGTCATCTAAAATGATAAAAAAAAAGATATTGCAAAAATCTTAAATGGTTAAGGGATACATTATCCAGGATATATAATAATGCACCATAATGTTACACATATTGCATTATCCACAGAGGAATCACACTGCTAGATCATGTTTTTACAACCTTCATCTCAAGTACCATTAACAGGCTACTTATGACTGTAACGATTACACTCCACAAGTGGAATCATAACGATCTCGGCCAATTACACCATTGTACCCATGCTGTGGGTGGCTGGGTATTCTTCACCTTAAACACAGATAATGAGATAATATTTTAAAAATGTGAAGCTTACTTCAACCTGACATTAAAGGGTAAATTTACTTAACTACGGATTTGAAAAAATGGAGATGTTGCCTATAGCAACCAATCAGATTCTAGCTGTCATTTTGTAGAATGTTCTAAATAAATGATAACTAGAATCAGATTGGTTGCTGTAGGCAACATCTCCACTTTTTCAAACCTGCAGTTTAGTAAATATACCCCCTAAGACTTGATGCAGACAATAGCTCCATTACATGCAAAGGCCAGTAGGACAACATACATATATGTGTATTTTGTTCATCGAAGTATAAAGCATAATGGGTACTATTTTCACTGGAGCCAGGCAGTTTTTGGAATGTTTAATAAATCTAGCCTATCAAATCCATAGTTTCCAACTCCCGGAAACTTGTTTCCGGGAGAGGGGGCGAGACTGGAGGGCGGGAGGGGGTGGGACGAGGCCAATCGTGTCATTTTGGCCCCGCCCCCCGCGAAAACATAATTTGCGTTGCTGGGGGTGGGGGGGCAAAATGACGCGATTGGCCTCGTCCCGCCCCCTCCCGCCCTCCAAAATGGCCTGATTCACTGAGAATCGCGTCAAATGACGCGATTCTCGGTGAAATCCGGGATGCGGGAGAAATGCCATCTCCCCCGGGAGCCCGGGAGACTGACCCGAATTTCGGGAGTCTCCCGGACTTTCCGGGAGAGTTGGCAAGTATGATCAAATCATTGTCACAGTTTCTACTGAATTGATAGGCAGCGTGCTCTTGTATATTGGTTTCAGACCGTACACTTAGTTTCTGCGCTTAGTTTTCTAACATTTGTCCCCAGTGTAAAGGTCGGAGACATAGAGACCTACCATAGAAACATCTTATTTAACTGGAGAGGGGGAGAGGCAAATGTCATTAATTACAATGCACACAACCATATACCGAGTCACTATCTCTGGCATCGACTGAGAAATCTCCAACTCACTCTTCTAAAAGGCACGCAGACTCCCCAGAGACCAAACCACAGATCCTCATGCTGCAATACGGAATGGCCCTATTCCTTATAGACTCCCTTGTATGCTTTTCTCTTGTGTGATATTGTAGATTATTTATTGTTTATCACATAACCAAATAGAAATATAAAAATGTCCAAATATTGCAATTTGTTCACTGGTATAAAAACAAATCGTTTCTATTGTATGTATTGTTTTGTAGTAATGGATGTCTTCTAATGTTTTGTTTAGTATTCTTTTTTGACAACATATACTGTTTTTGTTTTTTTATTATTATTCTGCCATAACCGACCCACTTTCCAATCAGCAACACCTACTTTTTGGTGCAGCTATACCCCTTCACATTGAGGTTACATTAGTTTGTGCCTCTGTGGGTTCGTCTGGATCAACACATCTAGAATTTATGAAAGGTTGAATCTGATGATTTTTTCTTTAACTCGCTCAGTAACTATGTAAATATGTATGAACAAAATGATACCCTCTCTGCCGTTGTTATTCACCCCCCTCCCAAGTGACTGAATGTGTGGCACCAGCGCTAGGACACAGCAGGAACAGTTGCTTAACAAAATAAAGCTGGTGTGAGTCAGGGACACGGGAGAGAGGGGAGGGGGTTGCGGGGTATCTTATCAAATTTGGGAGCGAGCCTGTGGCCTGCTGCCACGAGGGGCCGAAGTGTATCATAACTGAGCCACTATTGGGTATATTTACTAAACTGCGGGTTTGAAAAAGTGGAGATGTTGTCAATAGCAACCAATCAGATCCTAGCTGTCATTTTGTAGAATGCACTAAATAAATGAAAGCTAGAATCTGATTGGTCGCTATAGGCAACATCTCCACTTTTTCAAACCCGCCGTTTAGTAAATATACCCCTATGAGTGACATGGGACAGATTTGAGGGAAAATTTACCTCAGAGCGTGGCTGCATACAAAGAGGGGGAAGGAGACCCCAAGTCGCCATAATTATAAAGAAGAGCCCCAGAGAGGAAGAAAATGGGAGACCACAATAAAGGGGATCTCTGCCAAAGCAACGTGAATACCAGTAATAGTGACAGTATCTGCCATATAGAGTCCCCATGTCTAGAGAGGGGGAGGTGACGGTATGCAGAGGGTGGCATCAGTATTTAATGTGACCTAGAGGGGCAGAGAGGACACCAGAGAGGGTGTTATAGCCCAGGGGGTGAATGAAGAGGCTGCAAGAGGACACTGGTGAGAGTGTCAGGTCTACCCAGCACGGCTGAGAGTGCAGCGGAGGGAGAGAGTGTCAGAGCAGTGAGTGTGAGACTCCCAGGGGAGGGGCAGAGAGTGCAGCGGAGGGAGAGAGTGTCAGAGTAGTGAGTGTGAGACTCCCAGAGGGGGGGGGCAGACAGTGCAGCGGAGGGAGAGAGTGACAGAGCAGTGAGTGAGAGACCCCCAGGGGGGGGCAAAGAGCACAGCGAGCCTGTGTTGTAGCACAAGGGGTACTGAGCCAGCAGAGGAGGGTGATTCACTGTTCTGGAGTGAGAAAGGAGATGCACATATTTATTTTAGTGGTATTTGCAGCTCAAGTATCATGCTGGAGTAAATAAAGTTTAAACTATTTTCATAGAGGATGTCTGACTCCCAAATCATTGAGACATCTGTTTGCCTTGCACCCTACGGTACCTCACCAGTGTCCCAACACCTTAATGAGACATCGCTGAAAACCTGTATGAGCTGGGATCCTCTGGTCACTGATTCCCACACCCAAGAGCTAGCCAGTGCAGAGAAGAAAGCCAGGTGAGGATGTACATTACCTTGGGTTATGCTCTTTGTAGCGAGGATAAGTAAGGGTTAGGCTGTGGGAGAACACAGACTTAGACTTAAGCTAGGAGAGCGATTGCTCTTTGAGCAATGTTGCATGTTTTTACAGGATGACCGGGGAGCAATTGTAGGTGAGCAATTGTCCTAAAACCAAAAACAGTATATATGTTTAGCCACGCCCCCACCCATCTTCAACAACGGAGACAACTGGATCCCGGATTTTTGCCTGCTCTCTCGGGAGTCCGGGAGAACTCACAAAAACTCGGGAGTCTCCCTGACATTCCGGGAGAGTAGGCAACTATGATCTTAAAGCTATTGATTTGAGAACCTCCCGTTATCTAGCGTTATTAACTCTGGTCTATTTATCATTGTGTGACGACAAGGCTTTATTTTCTGTCACTGCTTTTAGCGTGGCAATAAAAAATCATCTATTGCCAAAACTTATCAATAAAATCTTTTGCTTGTAAGAGTTAACGTATCGCCGGGCCACTCTGAGGGGTTATACACCTGCTTTCAGTTGCACGAATTAAAAAAAAATTAAATCGGTAAAAACATAAAAATAAATATTTACAGAAATAAAATATTTAAAAATAATTCACAATCGAAAAAAAAATACTTTATCTTAAAAAGTAAAGGACTTTTTCATTGATTTTCTTCTGCTATCGCCATCCTGGGATGGCAACAGCATAAGAAGGGTCGTGGTACAAGTACGGCTGCCATCTTTGTTAAATCAGATTCCCCCATCACTGACGAGGGCTACCGCCGACAACCCTTTGATGTATAGGTCCCTGTTTGGCCAGCGATAGAGCTTTTCTCCCTATAATAAATAGACCTGGATGTTTTTCTTAGAGGAAAACACAACAAAAATAAACTAAATAATGTAATGCCTCAGACAGAGTCTGTTTTTTGAGTACACACAGACAAGAGTCAGTTAAGCGCCTTTAGTGGCAGAAAATTCTAAAAGGAAAACATGTTGTCCAGTGCTTGGCCAATATCACATGTTTTCTTTTTCAAGTTACAGACTAAAACCTCATCTAATGTATCTTGCAACCTGGGCATTGTCCCTAAATGGCAGTATTTAATGTAGTAAGTACATAGCTATGCAGACGGTGGTTTTATAGAGGTAATGCTGAGTTTTATATGACGGTGAAGAATATAAACTTCTTTTTTGCGTTACTGGTTCTTCAAGTTGGCAAATACAAGGATAACCAATATAATTCATGTCACGGTGAACAATACACTATAAGGAAATGTGATGTTGCTGTGACTCGAGATGCTATATACTGCTGTCATCTTCATGCGTCGCTATCTGAGCCATTGTGAAAGCATTGCTCACCGGCATTCAAAGGGCTTAAACAAAAAAACCGTGAAGAGGACAGCTTTAATGAGAAAATATTTAGATTATCATCACTTCACTATTGAATCCACAATTGCAATGATCCCACTGTTTATCTCACGGCTGATTTACGACGGAAGATAAAGAGACCGCAAAGGATGATGGGTAAAAGCAGCTGAGGTATGAAGCCTGTTTCGAACCGCAGAATAAGAAATACCAGACTGATTATTAGCCATCTGTAAATTACAAGCAAAATAACCTGTATGATAATTGAACAGAAATTAATTGATTGCCTATTTTAAATGTCTCCGCGAGGAAAGTTGAAGCTTTCCTGCCTTTGAAGATCCATGTTCTGTTTTATTAGGGATAATTTATGGCTTTCATTACCTGTATTTACCTCATAAATGAGCATTTTGTATTCATATTTATGTAATGTATTATGCGGGAGAATATATATCTGCCGCATTTGCATAAATACTCACTTACCTCATGAATTACTTAAACATAGTTGGCTTTTTAAAAGCTTAGCATAAACATAGGCACAATGCGTTTCTATGCAGAAATACCGATCAGACTATGCCAAGGAAAATGGAGGGAGCTAAGAAGTGGGGGGAGAGGGTTTAGGAGCGAAGTGTAAATCAGTAATCCCAGCCAGGCCAATCACTCAGGTTGGATAGCTGAAGATGTTTTGTTGAGGGTACGTCGAGCTTGCTCCTGTGTTTTAACTGATTGTCCAGTGCTGGGTGGTACTGTGTGTCACTGGTAGTAGGCCTCGCAGCACGAGGGACATTAGCAGACATTCCCTTAACACAAAATAAAACAAAGCGTGCACGTTTTGTCAGCTCTGCTGTTTGTTAATGCAGGTTTCCACTGTGCCCCGATGCAAGGGAGAACTTCTTCAATATTACGCTGTGGCAGCACTGGGCACCAGTGGCGTACGTGACTGGTGCCAAGGTAAAGATGCAGAATAGTCACATTGCAGCAGATAAAATACTATGTACTGTAGCAAACATTGGCAGACTGCGTTAATCCCATATGACTCATTACTTATTTACCCTGCCAAATTTGACCACCTGCGGCCAAAGGAACTGACTTTGTTTACAGGGTTCTAGACAGGCCGGGTAGGATCATTAACCCATCTCCTGCCGCTGGTACCTGAAATTTGCTGTGGTTTATCCGGAGAAGATTCGCCGAGTGTTGCAAAAAGAGGCACAAAAAATTTTTTAGTCAAACGGCCAGGTGTTTATTTACTTTAATGTTACATAATGGGAGTATTTTTGAGAGAAGAGTGATGATTATTTTAAAGCTACCCTCCTTTATACAAACAAGACTGCACAAGACTGGTCAAGCAGACATGTCCCAATGATCAGGCTTTCCAGGGGCACCAAGGAAGAGAGTACAAAGTACCTTGTGACAGGCCAGCCGTTATGGTAGTGTTTCCACTTTCAAATTCCAGAATTTCCTGTTTGTTTCTTGTAAACTGGGAAAAAAAACCGTAATACCCCTTCCACACTGCCTAAAAGACCTGGGCTATTGCCGATGCTCGCCCTGGGTCTAGGCTTTGTGCGAAAGAGAGGGGTCCCCGCATCTACCCGGGTCGTATGACTCAGGAATTAAACCCGGGTCTTTCGCAGGTAGATACCAGTGTGAACGACGAGACCTGGGTTGAAAAACATAAAAGAAACCAATTAAAAAGTTTAAAAACAAATAAAAATACATCACACGAGGAGCTAATCACAGCTCCGCTTGTGATGTTTCCAGGGAGACCCGTGTTCAGTGTGAACACAGTCTACCCGGGTATTTGGCAGGATGGGAGGCACTGTTCCCCTGCAATATCCTGGGTTCATATACCCGGGGTGGTAGTGAGAAAGGGGTAAAAGTGAAAACACTGCGGGAGACAAGGAAAAACTAAAAACAAATCTGTAAGTGCACTTCAGGGTCTGGAAGTTACGCCTTACAATGGGCACAGATGGGGAGACCGCTCAGGGTACACACGGCTCCATTCAAACTGAACTATAACTGAGGGGAAAATGGGGATGGGTAACTGTGGGGACCAATAGCTTCCGCATGGGGCCCCTGATTATTTTCTCGGTGGCCCTGCACTTTCCTCTAGACCAGTGGTTCCCAAACTGTGCGCCTAGGCTCCCTGGGGTGCCTCCGCCATCTAACAAGGGTGCCTCGGCCAGGGCCAGTGGTAAGCAGGGCGGGGGGGCTACTTGGTAATTATTTTGGTTTAGAGGGGCCTTGAAAAAATTATGGAGGCCCTAAGGTGCCTTGAACTTAAAAAAATGTGGAATCCACTGCTCTAGACTCAGACATGCAGGGTCCTTTGCAGGGAAATGTAGACTATACCCTACTCGTCACCTGCTGATTCTACTCGTATTACTACTTCTGCACTGAATCACATATTTAGAATGTTGTGGCTTTCATCCTGCTCTCTAAGGCCCTCATTGGTCCTGCAGGAGTATAAACTATCGTTGAATTGCAGATGATGTTGACATTTCAGATATCGCCGCAGAGAGATCACATCTATTTGTGTTTAACCCTGGACCATAAAGAAGTTTAGAGGGAGTTAATGGAACGTAAATGTCTTTTCTGCAATAGACGCCACCATTGCATTCCACAGATCGCTGCAACATCATTAAAATCTAGTTTGCTTTCCTGGTCGTGAGGAGGTTAAAATCCTTAGTGAATACTTTCCCACACACACTTCTCCTGCACCCACAGAACACGCGTCTCAAGAGCTCGTTACATTATTCATCGGGCTGCATTTTGCATCTGGTGAATACTGATAATTAACTCCCGACTCCTTGTGGAGAGGTTTTCAATTAATAAAAGAAGGACCTTTCCCCGGTAAGTATGGGGATAGGCCGCCATATACATGTTTCCTGGTCCCTGTGACACCGCTCCACATAATTATCTGCAGAGAGGGTCATTTCACAGCATGGAAAATTCTTTATCGCAGTCGGCAAAATGACACGAGGTGCAAATGATCTTTTGCCAGCACCTCGGTGCTGCAAACCTGCAGCTCTGACTCACCCCAAACACTTGTAAACAGTCATAAAACTGTTAAACTTTTTTTTTTATTATTATTATTTCATAATCACACTAAAGAAAAAATAAAGCTCAGTCGGGAACATGTAGCAACAAGATAATGGTTTTCGAAATGTTACAAACCCCATGGCATGTAACTCTGATCCAGCGACTATCCTCCTGGTGTTTTCTTAACCGTTTCACTGTCAGACCAGCCCAGCTTGATGGGAAGGGGTTAAATGTACTAGATCTGTACAAGATCTGGTGACAAAAACGGAGGGTACTTTTTACCAGCAAAGTGGGAAACTGTGTCTCCTTTAACACTATTACACATACTTGCCCACTCTCCAGATTTCCGGGCAGGTCTCCTGGAGAGCAGGCGATTCCTGTCATTTCTGCCCCGCCCCCCGCAAAAAAATATTGCTTTCGTTGTGGGGCCAAAATGACAATTTGCCGCAACATGCCCCCTCCCGACCTCCACTATGCCCCCCTCCTGGAGGACGAAAACTCAATGGGCCTGAGTCGGCAAGGAAAGTAAGACAAAAAAAAAGAGTAAATGTTCTCTGGGACAAACCATGTTACAATGTAAGGGGTGCAAATTAGTATTAAATTATATGCAAAATAATAAACTGTCTGTTTTTTCATGTAGCGCACAAATACTTGATAGCTTTATTTTTACACTGAAATTTAAAGTTGATCTAGGACATGCTCTACCCCAACTATAAATCTGTCCCCACATTATAAATTTACCTCCCCCTCCAATGCAACATGGTTTTGCCCAGGTGCAAAGTTACTCCTTTTTTATGCTGTGCTCTCCTTAATGACTCAGGCCCTATGTTGGCAAGTATGCTATTACATGTACATTACCTGTGTGCATGCTTCTGGCTGTTCTAAGACGGTTTTACAACCCCTGTGTATGTCCCATGCGCTGAAGCTGGAAAGTCATGCAATTAGAGAATCAGTAAACTCCAAGAATTAAAGTTTCCTATATGAAACATTCATGTAAAATAAAATAGGACATGATAGATACATAGGGCCTGATTCATTAAGGAACGCAGAGTGAATGCAATTTGTGTTTTTGTTTAAAGATGGAAAATGCAAGCAACTACCTCTGTATTCAATAAGGAGGGGATGTCGGGACATGTTTCTAGTTGAATACGGGTGTATATGCAAACAGACACAAGACACTGCTGGATGCTTTGTGTCTATAAAGTCTTTAGTTTTTTAAAATTATGTGAAAATATGTTATTACTGCCTATTGTACATAAAATGCATTTTTACAGTTGCTCTGATTGCAAACACATGTTCTAGCATGTATACACAGCCGTGATCAATATCACTTGGCACTTACACCAGATCTGTAGCTGGTGCAAGTGATACGGCTGAAAATTACCTTCCTGAGAGTCGCCGAGAGATTGAATTGGACGGATGTGCGTGCGCTTAACCTTGGCATTACAGTATATGGACTACGTCCATACGCCCCTTCTCTGCCCCGTTACGCCCTTGAAATTGTAGGCAACCAGAAGTGTCCTTTGCGTTCGAAGATGAATTGGAAGTTGCGGCGTTCAGCGCTGTACAGTCCGGTTCTAGGCATGAACAGAGAAAATTTACGCAGAATACGGCAAAGTATCAGCATTTACGTTCCTTAATGAATCAGGCCCATGGTATTTAGTTGTGTATAAACACTTGTGTTATTTCATGTATGTAAGTCAGCTCACTGTTAATTGATGCATTGTAATTTGATAGATATTAATGTCAAATGATGGCTTTACCTTATTACTGATGTTTAACTATTTGTTTGACCTGATTTTATTATCAAAGAAAAAACTAGGAGAGATAAGGGGACAAAACTAGAGATGCTAAGGCCCAGATTTCTGAAAACCGAGCCCACCCGAACTTAGGGGATCCGAGTAGGCTCTCTAGCCGGCTCGTTACTTTTGCGCGTCCTTGGATTTGAATCAAGGCAAAACATCATTGTTGTGTTGTCGGATCGAGCGGGTTTTGGATTCCATAAGTACCTCCCTCCCCAGGAGATCCAGCGCCATTACTCACACAGAAACAGGGGTAGCAGTGTTCTTGTCACTCTCCAGTCTCCAGTGTCATTGCTCAGTGCCATTGCTCACACAGAAACAGGGGTAGCAGTGTTCTTGTCACTCTCCATTCTCCAGTGACATTGCTCAGTGCCATTGCTCACACAGAAACAGGGGTAGCAGTGTTCTTGTCACTCTCCATTCTCCAGTGACATTGCTCAGTGCCATTGCTCATACAGATACAGGGGTAGCAGTGTTCTTGTCACTCTCCAGTCTCCAGTGTCATTGCTCAGTGCCATTGCTCATACAGAAACAGGGGTAGCAGTGTTCTTGTCACTCTCCATTCTCCAGTGACATTGCTCAGTGCCATTGCTCACACAGAAACAGGGGTAGCAGTGTTCTTGTCACTCTCCAGTCTCCAGTGACATTGCTCAGTGCCATTGCTCACACAGAAACAGGGGTAGCAGTGTTCTTGTCACTCTCCATTCTCCAGTGACATTGCTCAGTGCCATTGCTCATACAGATACAGGGGTAGCAGTGTTCTTGTCACTCTCCAGTCTCCAGTGTCATTGCTCAGTGCCATTGCTCACACAGAAACAGGGGTAGCAGTGTTCTTGTCACTCTCCAGTCTCCAGTGTCATTGCTCAGTGCCATTGCTCATACAGAAACAGAGGTAGCAGTGTTCTTGTCACTCTCCAGTCTCCAGTGACATTGCTCAGTGCCATTGCTCATACAGATACAGGGGTAGCAGTGTTCTTGTCACTCTCCAGTCTCCAGTGTCATTGCTCAGTGCCATTGCTCATACAGAAACAGGGGTAGCAGTGTTCTTGTCACTCTCCATTCTCCAGTGCCATTGCTCAGTGCCATTGCTCATACAGATACAGGGGTAGCAGTGTTCTTGTCACTCTCCAGTCTCCAGTGTCATTGCTCAGTGCCATTGCTCATACAGAAACAGGGGTAGCAGTGTTCTTGTCACTCTCCAGTCTCCAGTGACATTGCTCAGTGCCATTGCTCACACAGAAACAGGGGTAGCAGTGTTCTTGTCACTCTCCAGTCTCCAGTGACAATGCTCAGTGCCATTGCTCATACAGAAACAGGGGTAGCAGTGTTCTTGTCACTCTCCATTCTCCAGTGCCATTGCTCAGTGCCATTGCTCATACAGATACAGGGGTAGCAGTGTTCTTGTCACTCTCCAGTCTCCAGTGTCATTGCTCAGTGCCATTGCTCATACAGAAACAGGGGTAGCAGTGTTCTTGTCACTCTCCAGTCTCCAGTGTCATTGCTCAGTCCCATTGCTCATACAGAAACAGAGGTAGCAGTGTTCTTGTCACTCTCCAGTCTCCAGTGTCATTGCTCAGTGCCATTGCTCATACAGAAACAGGGGTAGCAGTGTTCTTGTCACTCTCCATTCTCCAGGGACATTGCTCAGTGCCATTGCTCCCACAGATGCAGGGGTAGCAGTGTTCTTGTCACTCTCCAGTCTCCAGTGACATTGCTCAGTGCCATTTCTCACACAGATACAGGGGTAGCAGTGTTCTTATCATTCTCCATTCTCCAGTGCCATTGCTCACACAGAAACAGGGATAGCAGTGTTCTTGTCACTCTCCATTCTCCAGTGCCATTGCTCACACAGAAAAAGGGATAGCAGTGTTCTTGCCACTCTCCAGTCTCCAGTGACATTGCTCACTGCCATTGCTCACACAGATACAGGGGTAGCAGTGTTCTTGTCACTCTCCAGTGACATTGCTCATACAGAAACAGGAAGGGTAGCGGTGTCCTTGTCACTTGACAAAAATTGACTGGAAATTACTGGAAATTATTGTTATTGAGGATAATAATAATGTAGGAACAAAAATAAGAGTCAAATTGTGTGAGCTTAGAAAACAAATTAAGATTTTAGAAAAAATAGGGATCCAAACCAAAATCCAAAACACGCGAGGAAGGTTTTGCAAAAAACCAAAACCAAAACACGAAGTTAATCCAGATTCAAAACCAAAGCCAAAACACGGGGGTCAGTGAACATCTCTAATTCAGACACAATATGTCTAATCCTTGTAAAAAGTGCAAATAACCATATTTATAATGTAGTTTTGTGGTAATTTGGTTATTTTCTATGGTACGTTTACATGTTTTTTTTGTAAAGTAAAACTAAACCTCCCTTTTCAGGGCAGCTGAGCAGAATTAACTGGATTTTATGACTACTTTTACTAGCTCATTATATTATTACCTATTACTTTTACAGACTTGCACATTTCAGTCAGACATTCCCAAAACGTCACACAAAATGTTATTAAAATGGGGTGCGTTCCAGCGTATGCATTTAACAAAAGATTTACACAAAATTAAATGTGCTGCATCTCAGCATATGTTCATGCTCCCTCAATTCAAATGTTTTAACCAATCATGATGACACTTCCAAAACATCGTGCTCCGCTATTATCAGTGTAATTAAAGTTTTCCATATATGCACTGGAAAAGGGACGGGGCATATGAAGAATTTCTAGAGGGGGGTTCCAAATGCTTGACTTCAGGAAAATAAGCACAACAAAATAAACTTATGTTGCAATAACACAAACAGAAATGTACAATGTATATAAATGTACTAACATATATTAAATAAACAAAATAAGGCATTAAGTAAGCTATACACTAAAAATCCCACATTAATATTAAAGACTTTTAAATAAATTATACTTGATCATCGTTTCAAAATAATATAATGTAATACCTTGTAAAGTAATAAAACAAAATGAATACTAATCTCCCACTCACATTCAACTACATTTAAAATAAAATGACAATTAGTGTTACATTTAGTCACCAATTGCTTCACATCACTCTTAGCAGCCAAGAAATTGCAGAATTAACTTAATTTTCCTGCATTTTCCTTTTCTCTAACGTTACAGAAACACTAGAACCAAAAGTGGGAACAATCATGGTGGCCATTTTGTTGAAGCCATCATTAATGAAAACATAAGACAGATCCCCACAAAAAAAATGTTTTTTTGTTTTTTTTTATGGAGACAGAATGAGGAGTTTCTTAGAAGCTGTTTCCCCTTTCTAAACCACAGAACTGTCGGTCCAAGTGTAGGGGGGGGTTCTGGGCAACTGGAAACCAACTCAGATCCCCCAAGTTCGGGTTTTCAGAAAACCGAGCCCGAGCATCTCTAGTGTGAATCATCGAGGAAGGCAAACACAATGTGTGTTTTTGTTAAAAGCATGCGTATATCGGGTATACGCACGTCCGTATTCAACAAGGAGCGGATGTGAAGATACGTCTTTTGTTGAATACGGGTCCAAGTCCGCTCTGCTCTAACAGACAATACACTGCAGATATGTCCCATACATATGTGGAATATCAAGTCACAAAAGAGCACAGAAAAAAACCCATTCAATTAATGTCACCTGTTAAAAGTCATTAATGACTAAACATACATTTATGAGGATGTTATTAATGTCTACTGTACATAAAATACAATTTTTACAGTTGCTCCTGAATGCAGACACATGTTCCAGCATGTATATGACACTGTCATCGCTAGTAATCGGTACTTACCCCTGACCTGTAGCTGGTGCAAGTGATACGACAGAAAATCACTTATATTAGAGATGCCCGAAGCCTGGATCGGACGTTGCACTCGAGCTTGGCACGACCTTACTGTACATTGACTACGTGAATACGCCCAGTGCCCACCCTTTTCCGCCCCTGAGACCTTCATAGGCTGCAGTGGGGTCCTTTGAGCACAAAGATGAATAGGATGTTGCTGCGTTCTCTGGCGTATGCTCAATTCCTGGACATGCACAGTGCGATTATATGCAAAATATGGTGCATATCGGCATTTACGTTCCGTAACGAGACCCGTCATGCCATTGAATTTACTGAGTGCAGTTAATTGATTCAGAAGACAGTATTCAAATTAAATAAGAAATAAGGTCACATTAACAAGGGAGCCAATGGACTGCAGCTTTCTCCTTTACAACGTAGGCCCTAACTTGTATAGTGCGGTGATCCACAGCAACCAGCGGCATAAAAGTGATCCAAACTATATGTGAATAAAATAATGTATCATTTTTTTTTATAGTGCAGCCAATTAATTTTTACACATCACTGTACCCAGGGTGGGTGGAAGGGTACTAGGTGCTCTGGGCACCCCTCATCAGATGCCACAACTTCCCCTCCAGTGCCCCTCCACCACACTTATTACCTGTTTGGAGTTAGTACAGGGATCAGCAGGTAGATTGGGATGATTCAGTGCCAGTCATGCTGCCAGCAGGGGGCAGCATCACTGGGAAGATAAGAAACATGCAGACCACGCCCACATTTATTTCAGTGAATAAACACCCCCTTCTTCATTGTCAGTCAGTGTTTAAGGCATCCCCAAAATGTTGTCCCGCTAGGCCACCACCTTAGTTTGCCTAATGGTAGCGCTGGCGCTGACCGTTCACAGATATAGTTTCTCTGCTAACTTGCACTTACATTTTGTGAAAGTGAATTATCCTTGGTCACAAGAAAACTTGGTTCCCACCAGGGCCCCAAGCAAGTCTCTCAGGGCCAATGCATGTAACCTCTAGTGCACTCCTTTGACAAAGTAATGTACCTACCGTTGGCTGCCCAGAAGTCTCGCCATATCAGACTTAACTCGGAATAATTACTGGCGTAATACACTCTATTGGGTATTGGTGTGAAACCCATGCTGGTCTTGTGTTATGCGACCACTTGCTTGGGGTGTCCTGTTGTCGTGTGGTACCCCACTACTCATCTGTCCCGGCTCTGACCAGAGGATGCACTCCTCTTGTGTGCACTCCATCCCTTATATCCGGGACCCTTTTCTGCAACTGCTGCCATGCTGCCTTCATACAGCGGCCTCCTCACGGTATGGGGGTACATTCCAAGAGGCTTTCCTAGTGCTACTGTACAATAATCCCCAAATAACGAGGGACCTTCCACCTCCTGGTGCTGACAACTGCATTTTAGTGAACACTTCCAGATTACTTCAGGTATTACATCCCAGACACCAGTGATGCTCCCACTGCAGACTTGTAACCTGTTAATATTTCTCAGCACTCCCCTGGCGGCAAGGTTCAACCGAGCTGCTGTCCATCAACTCCCCCTCTCGTTAGCGGAACAATATCATTCTGTGGCAACCGCCATGCACTCACCCTCTCCAAGGGTCTCTCGCTGCTCTTGCATGGCTCTCTCTCTCTCTCTAGGCAAGCTCTCATCCAAAGGCTCCTCTCTTCCACTTAGGACCTTTGCTTGTGGGGGATATACAATAATATTACCATATATTGCAATATTATTACCTGTACTCTATAATGAGATAAGAAAGTTAAACAACCTCACTGCCCCTAGATAGTGGACCATCGAGATCAATGGCTTTATATAGAAGCAGCAGATCAAGCTGACCTTTGGCTGTTGATAACAGAACATTATTTACTTGAATTCAGCGTAGCTTCAGAGTGATGAATACTGTGGGTGATCTTTTGTTTTACATTTGTGAGGCTTATTGGGCTCCCTGCACTAGACAAATGTGGGTATATGAAAACTGACAAGGATTTGGAATCCGCGCACAATGAGCTTAACCAGAAGATCTTAAAACCTCCTACTGCAACTTCATTAATACTTGCGAATGTGGAGAGAGCTACAGACTGCTGTCTGCCTGCCTGACGGAAGCAGAGATCAGTCGGCCTTTGATCACGTCTTTAAGGTGGATTCAGCGCCTGACAATTCACTGACAAGTGTTTCAGTGGCTTGTTTGAAAAGAATTGGTTTACAAATGAATAATTTGCCATGAAGACAAAAAAAAAATCTCAGGCACAGAGTGTTCCTATTAGCAGCAGGTACAAGAAACATCAATATTGGGCACTGGTGTAGAGGAACAAAATATATGATCATGATGGGGCTCATTTAAAGTTGGACATATGTTTTGTTTTTTTTTGCTTAAGACACACATTTCCATAATGCACATGTGCCCCATAAATGTATATATAGTTTTTGGGTATCATTGAGGAATGGAGATAGCAGAGGCTGCAGGTATAGACTGAGTACAGTCACATCATTGCAACAGAATTATACATGACGCAGATACGCCTTTTGGGAGGCCTATCTCTTGCGGATGCTGGAGAGCTGGTTCCACAATAAGCAATAAACTTCATACTGTTGATTTCCCTCTTCATTGCACCAAACCTCTTTAACTCAGAGGCAAACGCAGGATTTGTAGAGGGGGATTTCCACACCACGCCACCAGTGGGCGTGACCAGCATGCATGGGGGCGTGGCTATAATTTTAGACAGTGCTTGGCTGCTCTCCAACTTTTCCTATCCCCATAATATACATGGGGAATGCTGCGTGCACTACTGTTAGGTGCAGAGCTGTGTGACGCGGGAGCAGGGTCCAGCCACCTCAATTATACAGTGCCCCAGGCTTGGAGGGGGGTTTCCAGGCACTAGTAAACCCCCGATCGGTTTGCCTATGTAACTGTTAACTTAACACCTAAAACCTTATTTATAAAATAATCACAGTGAAAACTTGATTTTGGCAAAAACAGGTCACAGTTTATTCATTACGAAAATAACACAGCCCTGAATAGGGGCTACATGCGCTTTTATAAATGACCTCTGAAGAATTTAATTGTGATTACTATGCATAGTCTGTTTTAAAAAAATAAATACGTGACGTCTAAAACTGCTATAATTTCCTTCCAGAAGGTGGCACTGCAGAGCAGTGTATTTTGTAGGCTATTCCTAGGCAGTATTTACATATACAGCAATATGTACATTGCATGTTCCAGATCTATATTGGTAAGTACCATATCCTCCCTTCAAAACCCGCATTGACCTAAAATCTGAAACTGTTTATCGCTAGGCTGCTCTTTTAAGAGTTTCCACAAGCAGAAGGACCATTGAACTGTCATCTACCATTTAACTTTGTTCCTGTTTTTACGATAAACCCATTCTATGTTACAGCGTAACCCTTTTCATGGAGTGACAGACAGCTCTGATAAAATAAGCTTGCTACTATCTAAATACAAATAATCCCATACTAATTTACACTGGGCACATTGCGTACGCAAATAAGACTTAACATAAATGTCAAATGTCTAGTGTAAACTGTGGTTAACATGCTGCTTCATGTCGCTGAGATTATCCAGCACCAGATCATGATCACGTTACAGCATGTCCGTTGTCAGACACCCCGTAGCACTTTGTTCTCCTCTAACATGATACATTTTCACCTTGCTCCCCTCCAGTTTACCTAAAATACACAGCGATACCTTTCTACGAAATACTTTACCAATGTTAAAGTGAGCATAAGCTGTTTTATCATGTTATTATTATACAATATATTAAGGCAAAGTCTTGGCAGTGTTGGAATAACAGAAGAATATCGAACAGTCTCAACAAATAGACACAACAAAGGCGTAAAACAAATATTCATAAATTGAAACTGGCATTTATGCCTTAAAGGGAACAGTGTTGTAAGATGTGGAGGGATAGTGTCAGAAATGTACGTATTTTAAAATATTTTTCCTGGATAAGGAATAAGAAATATACAATTATCTGCATAATAAAATCGAGTTGGGCTCCAGTTGTTGATTGCATTGTACAAATGGTAATTATATTCCCAGACTAGCTCTCTATGTCCCGCTTCGGTGCTCATTTGCATGTCCGCGCTTGTAGCGGCGGGGATGTTGTGGGCTGACTTTATACTGACAGATACAAACAGATGACAGTTGTATCTCTATGTTCCACTGTGCATGCAAAGCAGAATATATCATTTCATGTAACAAGTCATAGTAGGTGGCACCCAGCAGAGTGAGTGTAAAAAATTGCCCCACTATCAGCACAAATACAAAACATTAAATCAAACAGAATAAAACAAGTTGGATAGATAAGCTATTACTAAGTATATAGGCAGTGGCAGGACTTGTGGCGTTTCAGGTGGTGCGGTGACAATGGGGCCCCGGGGTGTAGTGATGCCGGTCCATCTGCTCCTCTGAGCATGCGTCGGATGCCCGCGTATGCACCATGAAAAAATGTTTGGACGTTCAGTTCCAAGACTAAATGCTCAAAGGAAGTATCATTGAGCATGTGCCGGTATATGAGAAGAGCAGAGTGGTGACCTCTGTTGGATGGATCGATCATTGGGCCCCTCCCAAAAGTTTGCTATGGGGTCCAGCGGTGGGATGTCATGGCTCTGTATAGAGGTACTTTTGACACCCATCTCTTCCAGTAGCAGGGGGCAGGCACAGGATTTAAAAAAAAAAGGTGATTCTAATTTTACCGTTCAAGTATTCATAGGCTATGTATATATATATATACACACACACGCTTGCTGACAACTGTTCAACACACATCAATTGCGATGCCATCACTAACACTAAGTGTAATATAATGGAGTTCTCGTTAAGTACATAGTGCACTTTGCTCTATGGAGACTTTGAGAGTCTTTTAAAAGTGAGGGCAAAGTACAAGTCTTTGTCTACACAATGTTATTGTTCAACACCCACCATCATCATTATCATCATCTATTTATATAGCGCCACTAATTCCGCAGCGCTGTACAGAGAACTCATTCACATCAGTCCCTGCCCCATTGGAGCTTACAATCTAAATTCCCTAACATACACACACACACACAGAGACTAAGGGCAATTTAATAGCAGCCAATCAACCTACCAGTATGTTTTTGGAGTGTGGAAGGAAACAGGAGCACCTGGAGAAAAACCCACGCAAACACGGGAAGAACATACAAACTCCATACAGATAAGGCCATGGTCAGGTATTCATAAATATGTGACCTAAGTTTGGTCTAGAGAAGGTTTTACGGGCACACATCATCATCCCCTGTGATTGACTCTGACCAGCGGTTTGACAGCCTTAAGCTACTACTCTGTGCTCTTGCTATGATTTAGATGCTCCTCCTTGTCTACACATGGACACTCAGAAGTTCGAAATACATTGTGTTGCTATTAACATTGTAATGCTCTGATTGGTTACAGGTAGTTTAAGCACCACCGTCTCCATCTCCTAAATCTATACAAGCAGTTCTGAATGATGACCCTAATCAAAGACACCTAATAATTGTAGGGAAATAATAATACATAACATTATCACCACTTTCTGATGAGAAGTTGAACTGGGTCAATCCAAAAAAAACAACCTGACGTTCAGAGGTCTTTGGGGTAATTTTTGGAGAGTCGTCATCTACTTAATCTTTGAAACGGTTGTCGGTCAGGTTCTGTGCTCAGCAACAGACTTCTCCCAGGGTTTATTTTTAAATGGTCTTCCTCTTGGCACGGTAGGAAGCATACAACACTCCCGGTACAAGCAGTAGATTACTGAGTGCTACTGGTGAGGTCATCAACTAACATACTGTAGTGAGACATGAAGTGGATGGGGTCTAATGTGAGAGTGGACGAGATTATAAATAATATATGTTGTGTCATAGGCAACATGAACAGATGCAGTTATAATTGGGTGACTGTAGTAAATACTGGTTGGCTGGCGTTGTAGAAGTGCAGTTGATCTCCAGGTGCCTATGGGCAGACACCTAAATTGCCTAGTGTCAAACCCTACCATAATTTCGTGAGAAATCATCTAATTTTTTTATAAATCGTAGCAGTAACACTATTGATGCGGTCTCAATGAAAAGATGGAGCATAATTATTGGAGACATAATGTGAGCGCCATTCAATTCCAACCATGGCGCACCACAATATAATTATATAGGGGGAGTTTTCCAGCATGATCGAACTTGTCCACTGCAGTTTGCGGACAGTCAGTTGCGCTGCTTGTCTTACATAACTGTAGTCCACACATAGGCAAACCGAGGGGAGGGGGGGTCCCTAGTGCCTGGAAGCCCCCCTCCAAGCCTGGCTGAACCCTGCTCCCGCTTCAACCAGCTCTGCTTGAAAAGAGAGAGCTGCGTGCACCTAACAGTAGTGCACGCAGCATTGCCCATGTATATTATGGGAATAGGAAGAGTTGGAGAGCAGCCAAGCACTGTCTATTATTATAGCCACGCCCCCATGCATGCTGGCCACGCCCACTGGCGGCGTGGTGTGGAAACCCCTCTCTACATATCCTGTGTTTGCCCCTGCCCCATTGAGTTTCCTGGCCTGCGGTTTGCAGGTTCTGGTGTCATTCAGACAATGTGAGCGATCATTAACGGATGAATGACGCCACTTTCAGTGATGGGACTATGCCAAAAGGAATCACTGCAGTCTCCAGGGTGACAAAGGAAAGTGCCTAAGGAGTGGGGAACCTAGGTTGCCCAAGGGGCATGTGCTGGCCTAAAATACACTAAATGTAGATATATCTGATTTCCAAGTATGAGATACCCTGAACATACATCAATGATGTACAAGTTTACAGGTAGGTACTCAAAATCCTGGACCATCCCAAACTCAAAACATTGACTTCAACAATGCATCAGTGCTGTTCATGATTAGAAATTAGGGAATACATTTGTGATACAAATATTGATCCACTGGGAATTATTCAGTATATGGATTAGCAAAGGTTTTTAGTTTTAATTTTTTGGTTTAAATGACAAATTGCATACGAATGAAAATGAATCAAATTTACATCATGTATTTTTTTTTTACTTTTTCAACCACAAATAGCACCTTTGTTAAACTGTCTTGGTGAAAAAAAAACCGAACATCAACAAATATTTGTATGTTCTCCCCGTGTTTGCGTGGGTTTCCTCCGGGTGCTCCGGTTTCCTCCCACACTCCAAAAACATACTGGTAGGTTAATTGGCTGTAATCAAAATTGACCCTAGTCTCTCTCTCTGTGTGTGTATATTAGGAAATTTGGACTGTAAGCTCCAATAGAGCAGGGACTGATGTGAGTGAGTTCTCTGTACAGCGCTGCGGAATTAGTGGCGCTATATGAATAAATGGTGGTGATGATGATGATGATATTTCTTTAAAAGAATCATGGGAAATTTGCTAATGTCCTATGGTGACAATCACAGATCGGAATGTCTATTAGAGTCAAAGTCATAAAGACTATTTTATTTATTAATCTTTACTTATACGGTGTAAAAATATTATGTAACGTTTTACAGAGATTGTTTCGATCATTCTCCATTGTACCTGACCGGCGGAGCTTACAATCTAAATTCTCTAGCACACAAACACTTTGGGGTCAATTGTGTCCAAAGCAAGTTTTTGTTTTATCAATTTATTTTTGGACTTTGGGAGGAATGCAAACACAGGGAGAACATACAAACTCCACACAGATAATGCCCTAGTCAAAAATTAGCCCATGGTCCCAGGGCTGTGAGGTAGCAATGCTGACCACTGTGTCACAGCATTGCCAAGATTGGGGGAGAATTATGGAGTGCAGAGCACGATTATGAAGATAAATATGGTAGAGGTAAAGGCACTTAACTAGCATCTGTAGACTCCATTTATCATGATATACACATAACTTATCCAAACAGTAAACATTAACTATTCTCTCATTTTTCTGGTTGCACTAAGTTCCCCAAAGCAGAGTCATAAAATGTATGACACGTAATTGCTGTCTTCTTGACCCTGCTTAGTGCAATCTGTCCCCTGAGGACTGGCCATCTGTTTCCAACTAGGCTGAGAACCCGGACTATGTAATGGGGATACATGAGGCAAAACTAGAGATTTTCAGTCTATTGCTGTCATAGCAGTGTAACGCAAGACTTGCTCCCTTCAGCGTAGAAGCATATAGTGTTAGACCACACAATGGAATACCATATTACCATACCACCCACATCAAGTACGAAGATCTTCTGATTAAAACCTGAATGATTCCGGCGAAATTAGTACAGACTAAAAAATACATGTGCCACCAGAAATTAATGTGTTATTTTGTTTCTACATTAATTTATAGGAAGTTGTGAGTGGGTAGAATTGAGCGTCAAGAGGATGTTATATCAGCTTGGGGTTCTTTAGAAATGCTTGACAGTAATTTTGCCACTGGAAAAACACCATAGGTGAGCTGGCACGGGTACACAGCGATGGTGTGAATATACCAAGTTGTGATACATGATTTATATCATTTAGTGCTGGTGTATACAAAACGCCACAGAGGAAAAGGTTTTTTTTTAACTTTAAAGCTTTAGTAGGTCTAATTTTAACTAGGTGATGGGTTAGATAACTCCTACTGAGATACAATCTTAAAAGGTGTAGATGTCAGATTGCCAAACCTTTGAGATTAAATCTACATTTGGGGGTATATTTATCAAGCTGTTGGTTTGGAAATGTGGAGATGTTGCCTATAGCAACCAATCAGATTCTAGTTATCATTTATTTAGTACATTCTACAAAATAACAACTAGAATCTGTTTGGTTGCTATAGGTAACATCTCCACTTTTTGAGACCCGCAGCTTGATAAATTTACCCCGTGGAGTAAAATTAAGTTGTGTATATGAACTTTGTTTGCAATTAATACCACAAACAGGACAGGAACCTCAAATCACTTTGTGCTGTAGGAGGAACCTGTCGCTTTTCATGTCTCTCTCAGATGATGGCTTCCTTTTAACCACCATTCCCCTCCTCAGATCCTGACACTGCCCTGCCACATGCATGCAGCCTCCTCCTTACTAAAATAATCACACAGGTGGAAAGGTCACTGCCTCCTACCCTCATCTCCTGAAATAATCTGTGCTGCTAGGAATAGTTTAATTATCTAATTTGCTACAGGTTTTTCTATACATGCCCACTTCAAAACTGGGGACAACTGGCTGGAGATGAAGGCTAAACACACCTTAATAAAACATATGACAGGTAAGAAAGTCACCTTAATCGATTAACAATGGGCACATATGACAAAATAGTTAACATACATACATAGTGAAATTACCGTAGGCAAGTGAGGGACCAGTATATAAATAAAAGTAAACAGTGTTTGTGGACTATGTAGTGAAACAACTCCCAGGAGAAGAATTAGAGTGATCATCTCCTGGACCATGCCCCGATTCATACATTAAATGTTAATTAATTTCTTGGATGGGTCTTGTGGGTCAGTGAGAACCAAAAACCCAAAAAAGGGGTGATGAATCACACTGTCTTAATTTAAACTGCCATTGCAAATCTAGCTCCCCTTTTGGATTTGGACTTTCGTCCTCTCTGAATGAGGCTTAGATGACGTTATTCAAATTGTCCTTGGCTCCTAAGGATCAATGCAGGCAGGGCCGTCTTTTCCACTGGGCACGATGGGCAGGTGCCCGGGGGCCCCACGGGCAAGAGGGCCCCATAGTCAGGGCTCTTAATTAAAATAAATCTGCAAAAAAAAATTCCTGCAAAAAAACAACAACTTACCTTTTGCGGTCACTCGGTCAGGTCAGGTGGCGATCCGACTTCGTCCCTGTTCCCCTCCTCCGTGCTGCACTCGCACTGAATGTCGGGCATGACATCATCACACCCGACATTTTCATTGAGAAGCCCAGCTTGGAGTAGCCACAGCGCAAGAAGCAACGGAGAAGCAAGCGGCAGCGAGGATTCAAAGAAGCAGAAGACACAGAATAAGAAAAAATATCTATCTATCTATCTATCTATCTATCTATCTATCAATAGGGGCCCGGGTGCACTGCTTTGCCCGGGGGCCCATAGTGTTGTTAAGATGGCCCTGAATGCAGGCTTATATCTTGACAGTTTGAAAAGAGTTTAGTCCCCACCACACCAGGGGCAAAGGCAGGATTTGTAGAGGGGGGTTTCTACACCATGCCACCAGTGGGCGTAATCAGCATGCATGGGGGTGTGGCTATAATATTAGACAGTGCTTGGCTGCTCTCCAACTCTTCCTATCCCTATAATATACACAGGCTATGCTGCATGCACTACTGGTAGGTGCAAGCAGCTCTCCCTTTTCAAGCAGAGCCGTGTGAAGCGGGGGCAGGGTCCAGCCACCTCAATTATACAGTGCCCCAGGCTTGGAGGAGGGTTTCCAGGCACTAGGAAACCCCCCCCCCCCCCTCTTGGTTTGCCTATGCACACTGTCATGGCATGATTGACATTTTCAGCACTAAAGCCAGTGGAGCGGCGGCTGTCAGTTAGCGAACGATGCGGCGGAGAGGGCCGTGACAGCAATAGGAACTCGGGAGCCATTATAGATCGGTAAGTGATATTTTTGATAGCTACAACGAGCTAAGTGATACTTAGTGCAACTCGATCCTTCCATTATATATCTAAAGAAAAGTGCATTTAGGAAATCATTTTACGAATGGTTAACATTCTAATATGATTACCTATAGTTTCATAAGCACATCCACAACACACGTAATATTAGACAATCTAGTATATATATAAGATAGACAAATTATGATAAGTGGTCACCACAAAGCACACAGAATTCCTAAGTCAGCATTACCCTGTAGGATAAACTTATTTTTGTGCTCAACAAAGTGCAGAGTCAATAATTTCCAACGAATGCACCGGCACACGCATCAGATCAGGTAAAAGTTCACCACTTAAATGTGTATGTTGGGCGCGTGTCATTAAGATTGAACTATTAACTAATGTGTAACACGACTCATCCAATTTCTATTGAAGGCTGGATCTGGTTTGAACATTTATTAAGAAGGCTTCAGCTTAAGCAGCAATATAGTTAATGGAGAATATTGGATTGTAGAATTTGTTATCTTGGAAAATGACAGCACACATGATTAAAGTGAGGTTCGACATGACATTCTTACAAACATGGCCCGAGAAGAGACCTCTCATCTGAAAAATGATGAGCACTCCACTTTATAGTGATAGAGTTATTATTTACTGAACATATATTAAAGATCACTGTTAATGTTAAAATGCATGTCGTACCATAACGTGGCCGCATTGCATTTTGTGAAAAAAAACCAGGAATTTTATCCTGGGCCAAATTTTTCCCTGGGGATAATAATGACACACCCTTACTAGGGATGTTAAATAGACTATAAGAGTTTTTTAAAATGGAACTAGAATTATACAAAATGAAAGCACCTAATTGGAAACACCATATACGAGGTATCTATTCATCCCAGCGAAAATGATAAATCAGTGTTTTATATTGACATAAATCATAAATGTTTGTTGTCTCCAGTTTTGCAATCTCAGCCTCACCTGACTGTGGGCTGTAATGATGAACTGTCTAAGAATGGGCGTTCTTTATATACAGAGAGCAAGGGAAATGGTATAATCATTTAAATTCTCAGATCCGATCCGTCTGTTTTTCTTAAATTGTTACTGTAAGCAGGTCAATGAAAGGATAGCTCAACCCTAAGCTAAGATTTAGGGGTAAATTTATCAAGCTGCGGGTTTGAAAAAGTGGAGATGTTGCCTATAGCAACCAATCAGATTCTAGCTGTCATTTTGTAGAATGTACTAAATAAATGACAGCTAGAATCTGATTGGTTGCTATAGGCAACATCTCCACTTTTTCAAACCCGCAGCTTGATTAATTTATCCCTTAGTCTTGGGTGGAGCGCAAAAGGATAATATAAATGCCATAATTTTACTTACCTGCTGTTAGAGCAAAGTAAATTGTGACACAATAATTGTAAGCGTTGTTTTGCTGTGGAATAAATAGGCCATTGCTCAAAGGTGCAAAGTTCCAGTGATACAATCTTTTAGTTTCGCTTTTGCTTCATCATTCCAGAGTGTGATTCAGCACTGTATATCTAAATTCTAATTTGGGGGAATCTATAAAAAATTAGCTCGGGCGACAATCTATGCAGTTTTGTAGTGCGATTGAGAACACTTAAGGTTTAATTCCGCAGACGAAGACAGCAATTTTTGAGGCCAAATGCAGAATTAGGGGAATATTTCATAGAACAGTTTTGTCTTCTGTCCGCCAACTCCGCTGCCTGGGCATCACCATTGACTCCTCCCTCTCTTTTACCACCCATATTCAATCCCTTGCCCAATCCTGTTTCTTCCAACTACGGGACATTGCCCACATCCGGCTCTTCCTATCTCAGGATGAAACCATTATACATGCGCTTATCATTTCCTGTCTTGATTACTGTAACCTTCTTCTCACCAACCTCCCCCACTCGCACCTCGCCCCCTTCGTTCTATACTTAACACGGCTGAGAGGCTCATTTTCTTTTCATGACGCTCTTCTTCCGACTCCTCTCTCTGTCTTGCCTTACACAGGCTCCCCTTCCCCTACAGAATTCTTTTCAAACTCCTGAACTACAAAGCCCTCTCTACTGTCTCTACTGCCCCATATATTTCCAAATTACTCCCCTTTCACACTCCCTCCCACTCCCTGCACTCGGCCAATGACCATCGCCTCTCCTCTACCCTTATCACTTATTCATATTCCCAAATCCAAGATTTTTCCTGAGCTGCCCCCCTTCGCTGGAATGACCTCCCATGTTCCATCTGACTGGCCCCACGAGCACAGGGGCCCCACATGCTTGCCAACTTTTTGGTATATTATTCCAATATATTTATTCAGAACCTTCAAACCCTCTTTATTAAAACATTTAAGTGGACTAATGACCTCAGAATGAGCTTTTATCTGTACATGCCATCTTGCTGTTGCAAATACATATTTTGACCTTGGCGGAAACAACGTACACTTACTAATTGTACATAAGTGGGACAAAATCAACACACATAATTTTTGAAGCAATTCTCTGCAAAGAAATTTCGCAAATGTTTGTGTTGAACACTTCATTAATAATAAATCATTCTTAGTAATTTCGCACTGTGCCATCTCCGTCTATATGAATTACCAACTGAGCACCATTTTTATGTTGAATGTCTTGTTTTCAACTTCCAGGCTCGTGTGATATTGTCCAAATGTTTATGTGGATTAACCTCTGCTGTACAGCATGTTTTTTTAATGTTTAAACACTGATTTTGTTGGCGGTACCAATAAATATAAGCTTAATTTTATCGATAATTGGCATTTTTATTCCTGTGAGAGGTTGTGTAGGTAGAGTCCCAATACACTGAACCACAAGAATATCCAACAATCCCAATTGGGCATTATGGACCCACACATGCGACAAATTTTCAACCAACTTGGGTAAAATTGTCCATTTACATAAATATTTAAATAAAAGTTTGTACTACTGGTATACAGTTCAATCCCCCTGATACCCCATCTAAAATGGATAGAACAATTGAAAAGAATGTCAGAAGTATGGGGTTCATATGTATCAATAAAACGTAAGTGCCTGGATAATGTATCACTAAATAAACAGAACTTAAATATAAAAATATGTAAATAAAAGAATAAATGATAAGATAAAAAAAAAAATCATACGTTCTAAATCATTGGGTATAACAGAGTTAAAAATGCTGGGGAGATTGTAAAATAATCTGTACATATAATAGGATACAAAAAAAACAACTCATTATCTAATAAATATATAAGCACACCATCTAATATATATATATATATATATATATATATATATATATATATATATATATATATATATATGTGTGTGTGTGTGTGTGTGTGTGTGTGTGTGTGTGTGTGTGTGTGTGTGTGTATGACTGTATGACTGAGCTACAAACATCTATATAGACATTGTCTATCTTTCTACTCTATGATCTGCTATTTATATTGTACTACCCTTCTTTGCTTCCAGGAGTTGAACTGCTGCTTTAAGCCAACAGGGGTTATTAATAAAAAAAGCACTTTTAAAACATGATGCTGACTTGATACATCTTCATTTTATTTATGTAGCTAGAATGGGAATGCATTGTATCATGTCAACATTCTGACACCTCTGCCTCAGCTAACAGAGCCGGCGGTGAATGTCATTATAATGTGTCTGCAGACTGGCAGCCTAAGATATACTCATTGTATCAGCGTAGTGGAACAATTTGCTTAGTAAAGTCATTATATGGTGTTCTCGCGCTGTAACTTTTATATTACTTGCCACAATGTGAGTATTGTGTGTCATTACTATTGCATGAGGTGTAGAGCCGGGATCCCAGGCAGAACGCAGAGAGAGGCCTAATCCTCTAAATTCAATCGTTTCAGCACTAGGATGTTGAAAATGTCTTTTTGGATAAAGAAGCGATGTGTTGCTAACTGTAAAAAGTGGACATAGAAGCTCGGTTAAAAAAAATAAAAAAATTGATGCAATCTTGTTAAACCTTACAATCCAATGAGTGCTTTAGATTTCCTGAATATTCGCACAATGAAGGCCAAGCGCCATTCACCACTAGCGTCTTATTGGTGCCATTATGCCCTTACAGCCAGTGGACATACAATAAATCAAGCAGGTATAACCGGTGGACTCTCACGCAAGACACTGCAAAAACCTTAATTCATGCACTTATCATCTTACGCATTGACTATTGCAATTCCCTCCTTACTGGTGTTCCCAAAAACAGGCTCAAACCCTTACAATCTATTTTGCACACTGCAGCAAGACTGATTTTCCTTGCAAATCGTTATTCCTCTGCTGAAACACTCTGTATGTCTCTACACTGGTTGCCTGTTTTCTACCGAATCCAATATAAAATACTTTTACTAACCTACAAGCCCATCAACAAAGCTGAACCAACATACATCTCCTCGCTTGTCTCAAAATATCTCCCAACTCGGCAACTCCGTTCTGCACAAGATCTGCGTCTCTCATCCACACTCATTGCATCCTCCCATTCCCGGTTACAGGACTTTTTTCGGGCTGCACCCACTCTATGGAATTCTCTCCCTTGCACAATAAGACTTTCCTCTGGTCTACAAACTTTCAAGCGTTCTCTGAAAACCTACCTCTTCAGACAAGCTTATAATATTCCTCAACCACCCTCTTAACCTCACTACATTACCCTATTACCACCTGTAACACAATTTCACACAAGACAACTACCCTTTGACCAACACTGTTGTGTGACAGGATCATTTAGCTTACGAGTCACTTTTACCTTTGCAGTCTGGCTGGGCCGAAATGCAAAATGTAGACTTAACCACATGTTTCAAACTCCCATTGTCCCATAGATTGTAAGCTTGCGAGCAGGGCCTTCTCCCCTCTTTGTCTGTTTTACCCAGTTTGTTTCTTACTATATTTGTCCCCAATTGTAAAGCGCTACGGAATATGTTGGCGCTATATAAATAAATGATGAAGATGCTGGACTGAGAGCTGTACACGGCCTTTTCTGTGGCTCCCAGCTTGATGGCAAACTCCCCAAACTTTTATGTGGCATTATTGTGTATTCGTAGCATCTGGACCATGAGAACGTAGTAACACATATTCGTATTTGTGTATCTCTTCGTGGAAACACTAGAACACCGCTACTTAAAATCATCATCAATCACATACATTTTTGCACCTTCGTGATCATCCCAATTTTCCAATTTTTTTCCAGCAACGTGTTGGTTTCACCAGCAGTATGTTTTCTACTTCTAAGAATGTAGATAAATGAGGAAAGTGCTGATAAAAAATATCAATGACTTTATTCACTAGTGTTGCAAACACATTTTAAAAACCATTGAAAACAATACTAATAAATGAAACTAAATTCAAATTATGTATAATAAATGTATTATCTCCCAAAACTAAATCAATCCGGATTGAATTATAAACTAGCACATATATAATCAATATGGGTCTTAACACATGGTGATGTTTGGAACAATAGATAAGATCAATTCAGTTGGTTCCCATAATGTCAATATTGTGTAGGGGTTGTATTGAAACAATGATCTCTGAGAGTCCAGTTAAAACTGTATCAGCATAAATCCTCGGTCCATAAAACAGATCCGCTCTGCATTGCTACATGAAAAAAGCAGTCAGTATTTAACTTATGTGCAAAACAGAAAACTAATTGGCACCCCTTTGCATTGTAACATGGTTTTATCCAGGAGATTGAAATAAGAAACTTCTTAATTTAAGATTCTTAATGAATCAGGCCCGTTGTGTTGTGTGACAGCCCATTGTCAGGTCCAGATGCCCAAATAGTGACTTTCACGACTTTCTCAGAAGCTAGAATAAAAATACAACTTATTTTTAGTGGAAAGTGTTACTTGATTACTTGATTTTTAATACTGATCTAATCACAATGTTTTCATGTTTAAATGTCAATTGATTTTCTATTAAGACTTGCAACTAGCAGATATAGAACTTTTAGAAGAGTGCCACTCAACATTTTACCAATAGGAATCCCCCATCATCCTCAGAAGTGGACAACCCTCATGTTGAATTGGCACTTGAACAAAAGCAGGTATGACCATCTTCTGAGATCTTTCAGGGCAAAATTAAAACAGTTGTCAAAGGAGAGTGTACACTAAAAACATTGTGAAGAGGTGCCCAGCTGCCGTGCCCAGAAAGAGGGTGAAGAAAGAAGAGTACATACTATTTACCGGTCCTGAGATCCAGCGGTGAGTACGTCCATTCCTCCCTGACAGGTCCCGGCAGCAGAGGGCAAGTGAGCCAATCAGGGCTCACCTCCCCCTGCTGGCCAATTGGCGGCCGGATAGGTGAGCCAATCCTGGCTCACATCCGGCCGTTTAAACTGTTGGCGCCGTGAGGAGTCAATTGGGGCTCGCGGCGCCACGAAGTGACGTCGGCTATTTACGCTGCAAGGCTCCGCCATGCTTTGTTCAGTTCGCCAGCGGAGAAGAAAGAAGAGGACGTCGTGGGACGTCCAGCGGGGGAGACGCCGGCGTAAGTGGCAGGGAGCCCTTGTAAGGGCTTGGAGCTACTCTGCCACGTGAAGACGACGTGGCAAGAGAGGAAGCCGGCAAGGAGATCGTCGGCGGGAAGCCCTTGTAAGGGCTAAGAGCGCCCTCGACATGGAGGCACCGGGAAGCAGAGCGCCGAACCGGAGAAGAAGCGCCGCTGGCTGGAGGGTCTGAGAAACCCGGGGACGGCGATGTCGAGGCAAGTTGAGAGTCCTGCGTGTAGCAGGTGAGTATAAAAGCCTCAGGTCGGGCATAAAGCCCAGGGGCAAATATGGCAATAGGCCTGTGGCGCAGGTATTGGGCACAAGGCCTGGCCACAGATAGAACCTAGGTAGAGTTCTTTTGGGCACTAGGCCCCATAGTTAGAGTAAGGGGGGGCACAAAGCTGCATAGCCAGAGTGAGGGGGGGTACAAGGCCCCACAGCATCACATGATTAGACAGGTGACATTGACTATCCAATCCGATGCCCCTTCATTGTACATGCCCTATGCACAACTGCAGAGGGGGAAATAGCAAGCTTTGGGCCCTGACGAAGGGAAGCGGGGAGGAGTGAACTGGGACCCACAGCTCGCTAGTTCCCGGTGCTGCAGGCCCCATTATCTCCATGGGCCCGATGCACCGCACATCTTGTACCAATGATAGTTCTGCAACTGGACAACTGTTTGCACTTTATCTGGTGGCCTCACATCTCCAGCCTTTCCAGCACTCAAGATGGCAGCTCCTGCTTCTGTTCCTACAATAATTGAAGGGTAAGAGATGGCATCCTATTGAAGGGACCTAGAGTACTCATTTACTTGATGAGAGGCTTTCTAACGGGACTATTTTTTGACCAAACATATTTTTTCAAGAACCCATCAAAAACATAAAATCCTCCTTTGGACCCTGAAATTATTTTTTTTCCCTTTAATTTGTACAACCATGACTGGAGGTGTTTGAAGCATATTTAAAGCAAACTCCCAACTCATTTTCAGCTTCTTATGCAGATTGAGAAAATCATCCACAGTCTATATATATATATATATATATATATATATATATATATATATACTGATAAATGTAAACACAACCTGAATGCCAATAATTCAAAGTAAAGACAGATAAATGCGATTCATTAGCAGTATTTCCAGAATGTGTATTAGACTATCCTCTAAAAGGCTGCTTAGACAAGTGTGTCATCAAGACACACGCACACCATGTAATCTTATCTAAAGCTCTATCTATCAGCGAAGCAGTGTTCTTCTCCTGCAGCTGTGTCACAGAATCAGATCACTTGGCTGACAGAGAATGAGAGAGAGGCGGAAACCGGGCTCTGCTTATAGCTGCAAGAAAGGCTGCATATAAAAGATAATATTTTTAATCGCAGATTAACCCTACAAGGGCCAGCCTAGTGTGTATAAGGAGTGTATTACTACTGCCTGTGCTAAGAATATATATTATATTATATATATATATATATATATATATATATATATATATATATATATATATATATTTATTTGTATATGGGCAGGTTTTTACCTATTATTATGTTTTTATGTTCCTATAAAGTATTACTGGTTACTTTGTTATATATTATTTATTTATTGCTTGATTGTTGTTGCGTTCTAACTTTCTTACTTCAACATTTAACTTGCCCTGATCTATTTTATATATACAGATCAACAGTGCCGTAATTTAGAATTCTAGCGCCTGGGGCGAGAAAGACAAATGCCGCCCCCCCTAGCCCTCAATTTTAACCAAATTAACCTAAAATATTCCTAAATTGCGCCCCCTTTAGCGTTGCGCCCTGGGCGGTCGCCCATGTCGCACAGCCCTAGTTACGGCCCTGCAGATCAAGGACCCTTGAGTAGCATTTACACCTTGGGGGCCTGAGTCATTAATACCATTGCTGGGTTCATATATCGGGTTTTAACTTTTCCGGGTTCATATATGCCAGGTATTAACTTTTCAATAGGTGTCGGTGAGACTCGGGTCTACCTGGGTTGAACCCTGGAAAAAAACTCTCCAAAATTCCCGGGTCATCCGACCCATGTAGATGCAGGCACCCCCTTCCACACTGAGCCTAGACCCGGACCAGACTTTTAGGCAGTGTGAAAGGGGTCTAAGGAGAGCACAGCATAAAAAAGGAGTAACTTTGCACCTGGGCAAAACCATGTTGCATTGGAGGGGGAGGTACATTTTAAAACGTGGGGACAGACTTATAGTTAAGGTAGGGCATGTCCGAGATCAACTTTAAATTTCATTGTAAAAATAAAGCTATCAAGTATTTGTGTGCTAGGTAAGAAACAGCCAATATTTAACTTATGTGTAAAATAATAAACTAATTTGCACCCCTCGTATTGTTACATGGTTTGTCCCAGAGAATATATACTCCTTTTTTTTGCCTTACTCTCCTTAATGACTCAGGCCCTGGATATTTAAACTTGTATTACCACCATGCATCGACCTGCAACTCTCACTGCTTGGAGGTGTTGGGGTTCGTTCAGAGATTAAAGCAATTTAAAATAGGTGCTTTGCTTTGTAAAATATAGGGAGCTTCGTAATGTTATGTTGTATCGGTTGCCTTGTTTACCAAATAATCTACATTAAGTGTGTACCAATGGCACCCATGACGACTGGTTATCCATGGGTGTGAGATTGTCAAGTATTTAGAGTAAGTGTTAAAAGCGATGCTAGCAAGTTTCCTTCATATGATATTTGTCTATCTTAGTTGTTGTGCTGACACTCACATGTCATACACAGTGAGAATTTAGTGGAATTTAGGACACACTTTTCCTCGTCAGATAAACTACAGATATGCCGCTTCAAGTGCCTGACTAACACAGCTGCCATCACTGACACGTAGGGTTATATTTACTAAACGGTGGGTTTGAAACAGTGGAGATGTTGCCTATAGCAACCAATCAGATTCTAGCTATCATTTATTTAGTACATTCTACACAATGACAGCTATAATCTGATTGGTTGCTATAGGCAACATCTCCACTGTTTCAAATCCGCAGTTTAGTAAATATACCCCTTAGTGTTGAATGTACAGGGCTGGACAAATGCCCATTTAAGTACTTCAATCCCTAAATCTACACAATAGGGTTACAAACCCAGGCATTACATAAATACAATACACACAGTTCTGGAACCACAAAGCTGGTCAGATACAATCTGGACAATTTAACCAACATTTCGCAAGATGTCAGCATCAAAAACATTTATCGAATAAAGTCCAGTCGGATACATTTAATCAAGTCAAATACAGTTAAAGTTCCAGACTCTTGAAGGAAGACGAATTGTAAATTAATTACAAGTTTGTTTGTACCCTTAGCCTGTAGTGGTAGACGAGGGAGTGCTAGGAGTGGATTAGCTTAGGGTGACCTGAACTCTAAATCAGGCCCTGCTCCTGAGTTTTGGGGAGTCCTCCTGGAGGGGGACCTTGCTGACCCATATTACACCATCACGCCCTCCCCCAACTTGAACCTTGGACCCTTCCACAGGGGCTTCCTGGAGGGGAGGTCCAAAGGTAGGAATTTACGTGGACTACCTGTGCTGAATTAATTAATTGGTGTTAAATAAAACACCCTTCTCATCAATTAGTTAATTCAGCACTAAATGATAAACTGCAGATGTAGATTAAGTAACAAGATTAGGTGCTGAGGATTTTGTGCCGTGTGGATGGGACCATGCTGCAGTGGAGGGGACGGGGCCAGTTCCAGGTGGTGGGTGGGGGTTTTCTAGGGCCAGTCAATCAGAATGAAGGAGGGGCGTGATTATGCAAAATTGCCCCCCCCCCAAAAAAAAAATAATATAATTACATCTAGCTCCGCCCCTGCCATGCTGGAGGGTCTGTTATTTGACCAGAAATTGTAGGCACACATTCCTGGCATTGATCTGGCTGTTTGGCCTGGTCCCCGAAATAGTGCAGTTTGGCCATTCACATGTATCACATTTCTGTGTGTGTGAGTACCAAGGGACAGAAACATCGGATTCACTAATTTTAGTTCATAAAAAAAAAATTATATAAGAAAGGGAAACTTTCTTCTTAAAGACTTGAAATCTGGAGCAGCCTTGAGCTCCAATACTGCACAACCAAAAACAGGATACATGGAAAAATCTTACGATTGATAAGAATCAGTAACCTCATGCAATGCTGATGAGACACACTGGGCTTCATTCACAAAGTGGAAAATGCAAAAGCAAAATTTCCTTTGGTGGCACTGTGGTCCTCAGTTTGCCTTGGGGCGATTTTCCCCCAGAGCGTGGGTTTATAGAGTAAGATAAACGTTGACTAGGAGAAGTTTGCATCTGCCGATGGGAAGAGTTAGACTGGGAAGGTGCTACGGTTTTGGAGCAGAACAACATTACATTTTATTTTGTAATACGAGGATGTTTAGGAGCGATAAAGGGGGTCAGGTCTTGTCCAATACTTTAGATTTTGTGCCGTCCATTTGGCAGAGCGCACTTTGTACAATGTAAAAAATAAAACTTCAAACACACAAAAGTGCGACATGTAATAAAGTCCCGACGTTCACTTAATGATGATGATTCATTTAAGCTGTAAATAAAGGTATATCGATCGAGGTTGTTACTCCTTTTTGTTTCATGAAAAAAAATATTTTAAAAACAACACTTTTTAATTTTTTTTCAATGTTTTGTCATTATTATTATTAACAGGTGGCATTACTTCAATACATTTTTTTATTTTCTGTGGGTTCTTTTGAGAATTTATATCCCACATAGGCATCGGACGTATCCTGCAGTGTCTTGTGTAGTAGAGGGGAGCGGACCTATACCCGAATTCATCAGCTTGCGTATCTTCAGATCTGCTCTTCGTTGAATTCGAGTATGCGCAGACCCGAATCATGTGCGTTCTGAAACAAACGCACATTGCGCTCAGTATGCGTGCTTTGATGAATCAAGCCCCATGTCTATATCATACTTGCCAACTTTTCCTTGTTGGCTTCAGGGAGATCCCGGGGAAGGATTGTCACAATTTTGGCCAATTACAGCAGGAAGCGTTGCTAAGTTGACGCAATATTTACATCATTAAGCCCCCACCACTTATCTATTGCGGGGCCGAGAAATGGGAGGTTGCCCTGTTCTCCCGGGAGGTCTCCCAGAAATGCGGGAGTCTCCCGAACATTCCGGGAGAGTAGGCAACTATGCGTTAAAGAAAAGCAGCTAATGAATCTCTAGAGACTGAAGTGTCTTTTACATTTCTGTCTCCATTACTGAAGTCATGTTGTCTTACCTGTCAGTCTTTGATTAAATCTTGGTCTCCATGAAAATGGCCACCTCCATAGTCAACAATGCATGGACATAGGACACAATTTCTGAACCGTATCATCATGCCACAGATGGTGAAACCAACCACGTCTTGTACTGGCTCAGCATCAGGGAGAATGCCAGACTCTTCAGGGAGTGAGGGAGATCACCCCTAGTTCAGGGAGTCTCCCGGACATTCAGACCATTAGCTGCTTTTCTTTAAAACATAGCTGCCTACTGGGAGACTCCCGCATTTCTGGGAGCCCCCCCAGGCTCCTGGGAGAGCAGGGCAACCTCCTGGTTCTTGCCCCCGCAATAGATAAGTGGCGGGGGGCGAGGCTTAATGATGCAAATATCACATCATCTTAGCCCTGCCCCCTGCTGTAATTGGCCAAAATTGTGACAATCATTTAGGGGACGGGGACAAAATGATGCGATTTGTCAAGAGTCGCCCCAACCCACCCACCTCCCCCGGGAACTTCCTGAAGCCAACGAGAAAAAATTGGCAAGTATAACCATTAGCCCAGCCTGTCATAGCACGGTGCTTATAGCCAGGGTTCAGGCTGCCATAAGCTAATACGCTTGTAGTGCCCCTACGCCGGGCTAATATGCAGTAGGTTAAAAATAATCAGGCTTCCTAATGCCCCACCCCCACCAATCCCCATGTTTATGTTCCCGTATTTTGTAATCTCAGCTCCACTTGGCTTTTTTAAAAGGGGTACGGCAATCTTTGTCACTCATTTAAATTTATTTGCATTAAAATCAGAACTGTGTAGCAGAATGGCGGCATGAACGAGCGCTACTGAGGGTGAAGGAGGAGGGAGCTGTCACACCTGTGCCTGTCGCCATCCTTGTCTCTCCTACTGGCTCAGGCGCCAGCCCCAGGATGACTCATTGTCCATCCTTTACCATGGGAATATATCTTTCTAGACTCTCTCTTCAGGCACTGATAGGCCCAACATCAATGGCTTTACAGCCAAAATCAGAAAATAAAACCCAACGTTTTATGTAGGTTGAGATAACTGAGTTTGAGATTGAGCCTCATAATTTCTCCCATTTATGTAGTGTGGAACATTCATAAAAGGTACATACAGACTGACAGTCAGTGTAGATATACATTCACTTTCCTCACGGATTAAAATTATTTAACATAGTCCAACTACGCCATGTGCTAAACATAATTTAATTTTGACAGCAAACACATAACATATGTATTGTTCCAAAATAGCTCCCGCTGCAGCCGACAGTTCCCATGTTTGACGAGTGCTGCCATGTGTGTTTAATCAGGAAAATCATAACCTGATTATGTATGACATTGCCTTCTAAGATTAGCCCTTAAAAGCTAAAGTCTAGCACATAAGCAAGGCACACTCATCCTGCTCTATCCATTCTCAGTCTAGGCCAGTGATGGGCAACAGGTGGCCCGAGGGCTGGATGGGGCCCTCCGAGGCTTCACCTGTGGCCCCAAGCTCTTTCCTGCTGTATTGTCAAATTTGTATGTCATACCTTGTAATATTTATTTATTTTAAAATGCCTTCGGATATGTTATTACAGGTAGTTGGCTCTTTCTCCGATATAGGAAACTATCTTGTTAAAGTTAATAGTCAATCGTATTAAGGTTCTAGCTCAGGGTGGGGCTTAGTGACAAGTGAGGGCATCATTGGGGGCGTGGCCAGATATCATTGGGTGGATGGTCACGTCTGGAATGGACAGACAAAAAAGATAGACAGCAAATAAGCTGACAGCTCTCTGAGCCTCATTTACAACGTACGTGGAAAACTATGGAGATGTGCCCGATAGGGGATGTTGTCTAGAGGCAGGTACGTTGTTTGCCTCTAGACAATTAGTGGCTGGGACGGTGAGCCAATCAAGGCTCACATCCATTTTAATTTTTTGCCGCCACTCCGCGCAGCTATTATTTAGCCATCACATGTGGCGTGGGGTTAGTCAGTGGGCAAGACTCAAGCGGAGAAAAGGTCCAGAGAGAAGACGCCGGATAGAAGAAAGAAGATGCCAGAGAGAGGAAAGAAGACACTGAGCTGCAGAAGGAAGACGTCGGGTTCAAGACAGACAGTGAACCCAGAAAGACGGACAGCGGCGGAGCAGTGAGGACTGCGGCAGTCAGCGTGCAGCCACAGGAGCGGCGAGGAGATCATCAGAGACAGGGCTGGGGCAGGAACCAGAAGTCAGGCCCCCCATTAAAGGTAGGCTTTTGGTATCCATTGTTCCTTTTCATCTCTAGTCTGTGATTGGTGACTTTGAGCTGTGGGGATTGAGTTAGGACAGTACACTACAAATAGTGCTAGGTGTTAAAAGTTGCGCTGCATCTGGTCACATGGTTGATAGGACCAGGGCTCTGTTGTTTTGATGTTATTGTAGCTAGCACCAGTGTGGGAAGTACATATTAGCCGGTAGATAGCTCTGTGGGTGGGCTGTTTTATGTCGTCCTACTTCCTAGGTTTCAATCCTCAGAGTTACAGATGACCATCAAGAGGAGGTGACGATTCCCCGGATAGTATCCTCATGCGGTTTCGCCTTTCTCTTGGTGGGGCCCTCACCAGTACATCGGTGAGTAAGATATTGAGGCACCAAACTTCCCAGTCTCGAATATTTGAAGCCCTACGCTCAGTCCAGTGCCAGACCAAATCGAAGTGTCGGCAATAGAAGTAGCGTACCGGGTCTCTACTTTTGGTCATCACCTCGGACACTCCCGTTCTTCCACTCCAGCCTCTTGCCCTCAGTAAATGCAGTGGTGTCTTTCCTAGACTGAAGTGATGTGGGAGCGATCGTAGCTGAAGGAGAAGCGTGACTGGCGGGTGATACGATTGTAATCAGATAAGGCCCGTTACAAAACAGCCAAACTGAAGTGCAAGTTCCGCTCTTGTGGCAATGTGTCAGGGCTGTAACTAGGGCCGTGCAATTTAGCAATATTTTAGGTTCATATGGTTAAAATTGAGGGCTAGGGGGGGCGGCATTTGTCTTTCTCGCCCCAGGCGCTAGAATTCTAAGTTACGACTGTGGTGCTAGATTTCCGAAGGTCTGTCTATATTTCCACCAAAACAAATGGGTTTGTGGAGCAAGATGGCGGAATTTGCACAGGCATACACACAAAAGTGCCAAATGTAAATAAAACAGTCCCGATGTCCCCATCTAGTTGCAAAACTAAAGCGCTCTGCAGTGTCTATATAACCTGCACAGAGGAATAACACAATAAAATAAAGGAATGGTTTGAGATTACAGTCCCATTAAATTAGAAGGCAATACATAAATACAGGACACTGGAGTATGAAGGTAGCGGAGGGTTTAAAGCAAATACATTAATTTCAGGTCCAAAATTAAATGCATTTTATGAATGAAAAAGGAGAAAGTTGTTAAGAAATATTCTTTATTTCTATCGCCTACATTTGTACATATTGTACATTTCTTGTATTGGCTGCTTATGTCTGCTGTATATAAGCTAATAACAGATAAGAACACATTTCCTACTCTAGTTTGGAACATGATGTACCAATAGTGTTGGTGTCAGTGGTGTAAGTATAATGGTTATGTTATGGTTTATGGAACGGGTGAAGAAATATTTCCCCAACAGCCTCTTTCAAAAAATCATTATATATAAAAAAAAAAAATCTGGTTTTGATCCGATGAAGTCCAGTAAAAAACAAGACAGAAAATGTACATGTGTCGGGATGCTTGGACTTGTAAGTCTATGACAGCTAGAAAGACACAGGCTCCATAACCATGATGCATTTGTTGTAGGTCTTTGTGGAACTATAAGTCCCAGCCAGGGCCGGACTGGCCATCTGGCACTTCTGGCAAATGCTAGAAGGGCCGATGGCAGTGTGGGCCAGTCCGGCTCCCTGCGATCCCCCGATTAAATACTTTTTTTTTTTTGGTGTGCAGCCGCCATGACGTCACACGTCATGACGTCTCTGTGCGCCGGCCCGCGCTTCAAGTTCCCGGCCGCGTAGGACTAGGTGCAGTGGAGGCTGCTGTCAGTGCTGAGGTAAGTGTAAGGGGGGGGGGGGCAGAAAAACGGCATATGTGTGTAGGGAGGGGGGGGCAGAAAAACAGCATATGTATGTGTGGAGGGAGGGGGGGGCAGAAAACGGCATATGTATGTGTGGAGGGAGGGGGGGGCAGAAAACGGCATATGTATGTGTGGAGGGAGGGGGGGGCAGAAAAACGGCATATGTGTGCAGGGGGGGGGAGAGGAACCGAATATGTGTGCAGAGGGAAGAGGGGGTGATTGAAAATGTCTGAAGGGGGGGGAGTGAAAATGTCTGCAGGGGGAAGAGGGGGTGATTGAAAATGTCTGCAGAGGGAAGAGGGGGTGATTGAAAATGTCTGCAAGGGGGGGGGCAATGGCTGTAGGAGGGGGAAAATAAAAATGGCCAATGTGTGTGGGGGACAGTATATGACTATAATGTGTGAGGGGGACAGTATATGACTATAATGTGTGCTATTAAGTGAATGTGGGGCTGTTTGGGGAAAATGAGGTCTGTTTATTAAATGTGATTATGAATTATTTTATGCCTGGGATGGTTGTGGGAAATGGTTATTTTTATTAAACATAATTGCTATTTAATTTCTTGCTGAGTTTGTTTGGAGGGAGGGAAATAGATTTATATATTAAATGGGAATACTATTATTTTAATGTTGGGGCTGGAGTGAGGCCTAATTTTATAACGTGGGTGCTATATTGAGTTAACACCGGTGCTGTTTGGAGTTTTCTAACTTTCATGTACCCATTTTTCTTTTTTCAAATAGGGCCCCCAACATCTAAAGACACCAGCAGCCACAAGTGGTGACAATGACAAGACAGGTAGGAGAGACGAGGACAGTCTGCCAACTGTCCTGAATTTGGTGGGTGACTGTCCCGCTTAGTCAGGATTTGGTCTGACTACTTCACATTGTACTGCTTGTGAAGGCAGAACTGTGTGCACCTAACAGTAGTGCTCACAGTATTGCCTCTGTATTTGTTAAAAATGTGTCCAATAACCATATTACATCATAGAAGCCCCCTGTCTTAAGTGCCTAGAGCCCCCTGAGACTAAATCCAGCTCTGGTTAGCAGGAGGGAGCGGATAGCTACTCCCAGTCCTTGGATAGGACACAGCCTGCAGAGCAAGCCGAGGAGCTCTAAGTCTCATGAGATTTATTAATCTTGTGAGACTAGTTTAAGTGAAGCCCTAAGCTGAGGGCAATTAAAATTTTGTGCTATATTTCATCAGCACTGCATTAGGGGTTAAACATTTGGTGTCAGCCAGCCTATCACTCCTGGGGGAGTGGTTTCACAGGAGGGCATAAATTACATGGGAGATGGGGGCTGGCTCTCTCTTGTCCTGGATGCCAGATAAGGAGACAGTGCTGAGTACCATACATTACTTGTTCTGTCATTTGTTTCATTGTTTTTCTCTCTTGCTCTTCTCCCTCTTTCCCTCACTTGGGCTTTATTCTCCCCTAACTAATTCTTCTTTCCTCCTCTGCCTCCTTTAGTTCTCCCCTTCCACAGCTCGTTCATCCAACTCTCCCCCCGCCCCCTCCCAACCCCATCTTGCTGCCCAGCTCTGTAGCACCCAGTCCCACAGTAGTATAGTCTAAATTTGGCCACCATGTCCCGTCCCCGCCGTAGTGTAGGTACCCCAGCCCGCTTTCAAGAGAGCCCAGATAGTATTTCTGATGTGCGGGCGGTAGCCCCGCCCCCCGGAGCCGCCGCGGCGGCCATTTTAAAATTTCAGCAAGTGCCTGCGAGCGGTGGAGGGGAGCCTCTCACCGCCGCAGGTGCTGGGCATATGTCGGCGCCTGAGCTTGCTAGGAGCTCAGGTAGCCAGGGGGACAAGAGGGCAGAAGCCTCTGAAGTGGCAGCGCCTGTCAGCGGTGGCGGGGAGCCGCTCACCGCTGCAGGCTCTGTAGAGATGATGTCACCAGAGCTCATTAGGAGCTCCGGTCAGCTTGACATTTGCACGGTGGGTTTAGAAGTGCCTGTCAGCGGTGGAGGGGAGCCTCTCACCGCTGCAGGCTCAGGGGGGAGTTTTAACCCTGTCAGTGAGGGCAATGTGGAGCCTGTGAGTGGTGGAGGGGATCCTCACACCACAGCAGGCTTACTGGATAGGGTTTCACCTAGGGGCATTAGGAGCCCTGTTAGCCAAGAGCCTTTGCTTTTGTCAGAAAGAATGGTGGGTGAGCCTGTCAGCGGGGGAGGGGAGCCTCTCGCCGCCGCAGACACTCTGAGTGTACAGGCTCGAGAGGCCACTGGTGCCTCCATTCGCCGAAAGGGCAATAAAAAGGGTAATGTCAGAAGGTCACGTGCGCCAGAGCGGGCTGTGAGCCCTCCCAATGCTGGTGCACGTAAACAGGTAAGGGGAGCGAAGAGAGGTAGGGGAGGTAGGATGTTATCCCCGTCAATCAATCGCTCACGGGAAAGTAATGTGACCCCACATACAAGGAACACTGCTAGTGAAATCGGGGTGGGGGTTGTTAGCGAGCAAATGGAGGTTTCAGCACACAATTTTAGTTATGTTCCGGTCCACGGTTCCAGTTATTTCCCACATACACCCCCTTCAATTGAACCGCAGAATGTCATACCCAACACAGTTATGCCGCCCCCTACTCCCGGAAGTCTAGGGAGTAATAACATAGGGAGAGGGAGGGCTCAAACGGGGTTCCCACACGCAAGTTTGCCCACATTAATGCCAGAAGGGTGGTCAAGGCATAGCGGCCGCACATTATCATCGGGAGGCCCTTCAGCGTCATTGGGCGCCCCAAGTATAATTGGATCACAGTTCCCTATGTTCGAGCAAGTAGTTACTGGTCCATCTTGGTTTCCTTCGGGGGTGGGCAATATTTTGCCTTATCGAGGACGGGCCGTAACGCAGCCGGGGAACCCCCCCTTTAACGCCGATAATAACCAGTCCCAATACGGGCAGCCCTGTCACGTACATAACATTCAGGCAAGTAATAACGCAGCCTGGTCCCTCCCTTACCCTCCCCCTCAGACACAAGGGGAACATAGTATGGCCAGACTATGGATTGCTCCATATCCGCCGCAGGAGAGAAGCCTGCTGCAGATCGGAGCACACTTTTCGTGGAGGCAGGATACTTCCCCTCCGGTAGGTCACATTCATAGCCCCGCTCCCTATCCGGTTAGCAGGCCTTTGGATCATCCACAAACCCGGGGTGTTGGTAGTGGTGCTACTAGGGATAATAGGGCCTTAATGTCGCTCAGCAGTGTGGAGCATGGGTGTGCAGTAATGGATGTTTTGCCGGCTGCTAACGTTTCTTCTCGCCCAGTAACACAGGCACAGCCAGATAATGGAATCGTCGCGGTTGGAGGAGGAGCTTCAATACAACAAGCTGGTATGCCGGCCAGTGGACCCGAGACGACAGGAATCATCACAGCGGCCGCTGGGTCTCAAGCCATCGCCCCACAGCCGGGACAAGGGATTCCGGTTACCATTGCTGGTGAGAACCCTTCTTTATTGACACTACACCCATTGACACATAGCGCTCCAATGTCATCTACTGATGACGATTCGTCAGATGATGAGCAAGGACCGCGCAAGCTGCTGCGATTATTAAAGGAACATTTGGTTCAACCAGTGAAAGCGGCTCCCGCAGTAGCCTTGCCTCGCGCAGCGTTAGGGGGCCCCATGGTGTTGTGTGACAATACGGCGCTACTGACAGGTGTGAGACCATGTGTGAGGGACAGGATCAACAAAGGATTCCTGGTGGATATGTTTGCCTTAACGAAACAATCCAAAAAGCAGTTGACAGCTGCGTGTAGTAGAGGGGGAATAGGTGAGGAAGCTTACCGGTCATTCCATAACTGGTTGTCAGGCTTCTGTGTATTCGCGGCCTGTTACTTGGAAACCAGACCCGAGGCGCTGGTAGACATATGGCGCTACCTGCACCTCATATTGGAGATGGTAGTCAATGATGGGCCTACAATATGGCGTAGGTATGACGAGAGTTTCAGGGAAAAAGCCAACGGGATGAAGCGTATTCCCTTTGAATGCAAGGATGTTGAAACGTGGTCGAAACTAATGCGACCTCAGAGTGAGGAGCAACGGCCAAGTGTCAGGTTTCCAGGAGGAGGGGGGCGTGGAGCCCCCCGCCGTAAGCAGAACAGATGTTTTGCGTTCAATAATTCCACCTGCAACAGGGGGGACAACTGCAGGTATAGGCACGCCTGTGCGATCTGTAGAGGCCCGCACCCAGTGCGGGAATGCACCAGGAATGCTCCAGGCGCAGGAAGGGGACGGGGCATGCCGGGACCCACTGGGCAAGGCCCCATCGCCCATTAAGTTAGATGTGTTGGTCAGATGGCTTGGTTTCTTTCCTGATGCCGCACAAGCCAAGTTTCTGAAAGAAGGTTTCACTGTAGGTTTTAGGCTTCCCATATCTGGGCCGGTACGGTCCGGGGATGGCCGGAATTTGAAGTCGGCGTCTGTCTTGCCAGAAGTAGTACTCGAAAAGGTCAATAAAGAAGTGGCCTTAGGAAGGATGCAGGGTCCTTTTCCGTCTCCTCCGTTGACGAACTTAATCTTATCCCCTATAGGAGTAGTGCCTAAGAAAGCTGAGGGTAAATACCGGTTAATTCAGCACCTGTCCCACCCCATCGGTTCGTCGGTAAACGACGCCATAGATGCTCACCATAGCTCGGTAATTTACCAGTCTTTCGAGGAAGCTTTGGCCCTAGTGAGATCTTATGGGAAAGGCGCACTTCTAGCTAAGCTGGACATCGAGTCTGCTTTTAGACTTCTCCCGCTTCACCCAGAATCTTTTAGATTCATGGGCTTCAAATTCCAAGACGGCTTTTATATTGATCGCTGTCTTCCTATGGGCTGTTCGGTGTCATGTTCGTTTTTTGAGTGCTTCAGCTCCTTCCTGCATTGGTGTATACAAGCAGGAACGGGCCACGTGGGGGTAGCACACTATTTAGACGATTTTTTGTTTGTAGGCCCAGGTTCATCCCTTGTTTGCTCTGAAATTTTGTTTGCAGCAAAAGCTCTTTTTGTTGTTATGGGAGTTCCTATTGCCCATGACAAAACAGAGGGTCCCGCCACCTGCTTATCATTTCTGGGAATAGAGATAGACACCATGGTAGGATGTTGTCGCTTACCCAGGGATAAGATTGAGAAACTGCAAACAATCATATCGGAGGTTCTGAGTGCAGATGCTAGCTCTCTGCGGCGCATCCAGTCACTTCTGGGTACATTGAATTTTGCTTGTAGGGTAATCCCTATGGGCAGGATATTTAGCAGGAAGTTACAATTGGCCACAGCAGGCTTGACAAGGCCTCATGCACGGATTCGCCTAGCATCCGATATTAGGGCAGATCTTAAGATCTGGGCAACTTTCTTGCAAGATTTTAATGGCGTGCGGATTTGGCCTGAATGTCCAGTATCTAGTAGGGAATTAGAACTGCACACGGATGCTTCCGGAGCCCACGGCTTCGGAACCTTTTTTCAAGGGGAATGGTGTGCGGCTACTTGGCCGACGGAATGGCATATAAATGGCCTAGTTAAGAACTTGTTGGTGCTAGAGCTGTTTCCCATAGTACTGTCCCTAGAGCTATGGGCGAAGAGTTTGTCTGGCCGGAACGTAGTGTTCTGGTGTGACAATCTCGGGGTAGTTCAAGCTATTAATCGTCAGACCGCTTCCTCTCTGCCAGCAGTTAACTTATTGCGCAGACTGGTGTTACGTTCGTTAGAGTTCGACATTTCATTTCGGGCCAAACATGTTCCCGGCATAGAGAATCACATAGCTGACTCTCTATCTCGCTGCCAATGGCGGCGTTTCCGGTTTTTAGCACCCCAAGCTAGACTAACAGGTATTCCCTGTCCCCTTTCCGCTTGGCAGATGGTCGAGCCGGTATAATGGGTCTGGCGGAATTGTCGTTGGCTGCTTCCACGAGAAAATCGTATAGAACTGCCTGGCACCAATGGCAATTGTTCCTGAGTTCGTATCCGGGCTGTCACCCTTCAACTCAAAAGGATCCCATGTTAGATTTCATGTGGAGTAGGTACCTCCAAGGAGCATCAAAATCCAATATGGCCTCTACCCTGTCAGGGATTTCCTTTATGGCTCGTCTGCATAGTGTGGCGGACCCCACTAAGGGCTTCATGATCTCCAAAGCATTGAGAGGTTGGGCAAAGGAACGGCCGGTAGAGGTGGACGCAAGACGTCCCATTTCCGTAGCTATTTTGAGGTTATTGGTTAGTGCTCTCACAGTGGTCACAACGAATCAGTATGAATCGCTCCTTTTCAGCACAGCATTTTGCATGGCCTTCCATGGGGCTTTTAGAATAAGTGAACTGGTTGCGCGATCTAATGCAGATATTGGTAATGCGCTATTGGCGAAGTATACATATATTACTGATTCACACGTGGGTTGTAAATTAGCCAGCTCAAAGACTGACCAACTTAGTAAAGGGCATTGGTTTAACATAGCAGCACAGGAAGATACGGGTATATGCCCGGTGGCTTGGTGCTCAAAATTTTCAATAGTTCGCCCAAAAGAAGGGAAGATGTGGCTGATACATGCAGATGGTTCACCCCTTTCCAAATTCCAATTTAATGCAGTATTTAAACGTGCGTTGGTGCATGTGGGTTTAGACCCATCGCTCTATGGTACCCATTCATTTAGAATCGGGGCGGCTACTGCCGCAGCAGAAAGAGGCGAGTCGCCCTCGGTTATACAGGCAATAGGCCGCTGGAAGTCAGGAGCTTATAAGTCATATATACGCCCACAACCCTAGCATAAGGTAAATACTGCCCCACCATGGCGATAACCTTGGGCTCTGCTGCTTGTCGCTTTTAGCGAGGGCGTGAGGGGATTTTTTCCCTGTTTTCACTGGATCAAGGTCTGATTGGCTATGGGCCTCCAGGGTTTGCAGGTTTTTTGTCCTTCACCTTGGTTATTGCTGCCTACCCCTTCACATCATGGTTCACTGTACTACTACAGGTATTCATATATTATGTCGGCTTGTACGGCTGATTGTAGTCAGGGAAGTAGGCACAATAATATTTTAAGCTGGTGGCAATGCGTAAAGTGTGCGCTTAGGCGTTTACACTTGGTAAGTTTTGAACAGCATGCAAGTTGGTCAGTCTTTGGTGAAGCGGCTATTGTGATGGGATCGCGCTGGCGGATGTATTCTTAACATACAGGGATCGGTAAGGTAAAGCGGATCCACAGCCATGGGAACTGCTTGGTCAACATTATCCTGCATGTTATAGTTTTTAGCTGTCGTATGTCACTTCAGGGGAGAAAGCGGTCCCACAGTTTATTGGACCTGCTTGGATAAACACCCCGATAGTTTGTACTTTAGATATAAAAGGTATGACATACGTCAGTGGACGGAGGCTAAAGCGGTCTGGCAGTAACATGTAGACCTGTGTTTTTAAATAAACCTTTTATACTCATATTTATGTGCTGCAGCTTTGGAGGATAAGCAGTCTTATGGTGCACATTGACCTGCTTGGTAGTTGACCTTCAATATTTAGTATGCATACACTGCAGTTTATGGAGTTTTAAGCCGTGTCATAGTTCATTTAGACCGGCTTGGTATACGAATTTATGTTAAAGCGGTTCGTTAGTTGCACCGGAACCCGCTTGGTTGTTTCTCCATTTTTTAATATGTTATAAGGTTAAAGTGGTCTCTTTAAATTTACATCCAGACCTGCTTGGTTTTAAGATACCTCCGGTTTTCTCTGTTATGAGAAAAAGTTTGTTAATTAGTTGCTCATGGACCAATGGGTGTTAAGCTTCAGGATAGCTTGTCATGACCTTCTGTGGAATGCAGAGGTTGATTCACACCAGCAGATATATATGTTTGTTTCGAATGAGCAAATTAATTTTATGGCCCTAACCAATTATATTTTTTGGTCTTAGGTCTGCAGAAGATTAACGTATGGGTCATAGGCCACTCATATGTATATTGGGCCGAGAAACATCATATGGCCTACGACTGGTCCCTATTTACCAACCCTATAACATTCAGATGGGTTGGAAGGAGGGGATTGTTATGGCATGCTATCATGCCACTTTTGGACAACGAAATTAATCAATTTGGCCCCCCTGACATTCTATTGGTTCATGCAGGCGGTAATGATCTAGGCCATGTCAAATCCTTGGATTTAATTATAGGTATAAGAGAGGATTTGAGAGCGTTACATGCTAGATGGCCTGGGATTAGGATAGGTTGGTCCCACATTATCCCCCGCCTTGCTTGGAGAATGCCCATCGCCCCTCCCGTTATGAAGACCATAATTCGGAAGGTCAATAAGGCCGCAAGTAAAGTGGTCGAAGCTTTAGGTGGGTTTGCTATTGCTCACCCATGGATTACAGTGAGGCACACTCATTTTTTCCGTACAGACGGGGTGCACCTCACAGATGAGGGCATGGAGTGGTTCATTATTCATCTTTATAGGTTTTTAGGTCCCTTAGTTCTTTCTCTGTGTGGCGGGCCAGGTTCCCGTTAAAGGGTCCTGGCTGTGGGTAGGAGAGCAATGCAGTCAGCGGCTGATCGAAGGTGCTACCGTTTAATTGGCCGCACGTCACTGCCCCTTTTGCAGTAACCTGACTCTTGGCCTCTGGGGCGGAGGATATACGGTCGTATATGACAATGTGAGTCCAGAAGGGGGCAGTCACGATGACGCCAAGTTTAGTACCGACCAATCGTAAAGACTTGGGATCCGTAAAGTCTTGGGACAGCGGTATTGCTTCACCTTACGCTGGATTGGTTTAAAGTTTAGTCGTTAGCTGACTGCTTCGCTCTCGTCGCCATTCAGAGTTTTAAAATAAAATTCTTCCACAAAAATAAATACGCCCCTTTTTGCCAAACTTATATCTTGTGTCCGTGTCGTTATTTTAGATAAGAGGTATTAAGTGTTTAATCATTAAGGTATAAGTGCAAAGATAAAAGGTATTAGCACTGAACATTTTAGTTTAAGTGAAGCCCTAAGCTGAGGGCAATTAAAATTTTGTGCTATATTTCATCAGCACTGCATTAGGGGTTAAACATTTGGTGTCAGCCAGCCTATCACTCCTGGGGGAGTGGTTTCACAGGAGGGCATAAATTACATGGGAGATGGGGGCTGGCTCTCTCTTGTCCTGGATGCCAGATACCTCCCTCCCGCCCGGCATAAGCTGGTTATACTAAATTCAGGCCTTGTCTTAGGTCAAGGCGCTGCGGGTAGGAGAGCAATGCAGTCAGCGGCTGATCGAAGGTGCTACCGTTTAATTGGCCGCACGTCACTGCCCCTTTTGCAGTAACCTGACTCTTGGCCTCTGGGGCGGAGGATATACGGTCGTATATGACAATGTGAGTCCAGAAGGGGGCAGTCACGATGACGCCAAGTTTAGTACCGACCAATCGTAAAGACTTGGGATCCGTAAAGTCTTGGGACAGCGGTATTGCTTCACCTTACGCTGGATTGGTTTAAAGTTTAGTCGTTAGCTGACTGCTTCGCTCTCGTCGCCATTCAGAGTTTTAAAATAAAATTCTTCCACAAAAATAAATACGCCCCTTTTTGCCAAACTTATATCTTGTGTCCGTGTCGTTATTTTAGATAAGAGGTATTAAGTGTTTAATCATTAAGGTATAAGTGCAAAGATAAAAGGTATTAGCACTGAACATTTTAAGAGTTTCCCTGCTCACTCTACAGGACGTTCCCACTCTGATGGATGTCAACAGCATCAGAAGCATAGATAAGTACAGTGGACTGTGTGTGTTTCTGGGGTGGGGGGGTGGCATGATAGGGAGGGCCTGATAAATGTAATGTTTTATTATAATGTATGTATCAATGCCCCATGTTGACCACGCCCCCAACATAATGTGGCCACGCCCCTGGCGGCACCGCTGGGCAGCAGCGGCACACAGTTTTTTCATACTCATCAACAGAGATGGGCCTGTATGCTTGAAATTGCAGGGCTGATTTTTAGTCCCAGTCTGGCCCTGGTCCCAGCATAATTCCACAACGGGGAAGGGGGTCGGCGTTGACCAGGGGAGCAGAGAAGCCGTAAACATGGAGCCTGACAGGGGCAAACGCAGGATTTGCAGAAGGGGGTTTCCACACCACGCCGCCAGTGGGCGTGACCAGCATGCATGGGGGCGTGGCTATACTTTTAGAGAGTGCTTGGCTGCTCTCCAACTCTTCCTATCCCCATAATATACATGGACAATGCTGCATACACTACTGTTAGGTGCACGCAGCTTTCTTTTTGGGCAGAGCCGTGTGAAGCGGGGCAGGGCCCAGCCACCTCAATTATACAGTGCCCCATGCATGGAGGAGGGTTTCCAGGCACTAGGAACCCCCCTCGGTTTGCCTATGCCTGACAAGAAAAGGGGAACATTCTCCATTCATTAGATCCAATGATGAAAAATTGAATTAATTATTTTTTGCCAACTTATCTGTCATTTATATAATAAACTCACTTTCCAGTTCTTCTAACTTTTTCCTGTTCCAGATAGCTTTTTCTCAGTGCCCCACCATCCAATATATGAAATTTGTTATCTATCCTAAGTGTGATCTTGGATTTATAGAAGAAAGAAGAGAAATTCAGCATCGACACCTGTTACTTCACTTTACATGTTGCCAATTATAGATCATCATCAAAAGGAAACTAAAATCAGCAACCAAATGGCTGCAGACAGGAAAGAGTGTAGAACTTATCTGTGATATTTCTGCTCAGCCTAATTGTCAAACCATTTGTATTTATCAGTCTGTACTTGTTTGTTGATGCATTGAGATGAGCTCCCTGGCGCCCAATTACATTGACAGCAATCTACAGCAAGCCCATTGAATTAGATCAGAACAATAGTCCCTGAGATAACTTTATCATTACGGTGGGAGATGAAGGAAATGACACTGAAATTTAGCAAAAATTGGGTTTCGCACAGTTGTATAATTGAGGTGCCTGGATCCTGCTCCCACTTCACACAGCTCTGCATGAAGAGGGAGAGCTGCATGCACCTAACAGTAGTGCACACAGCATTGCCCATGTATATTATGGGGATAAGAAGAGTTGGAGAGCAGCCACTGTTTAAAATTATAGCTACGCCTACATGGATGCTGGTCAAGCCCACTGGCGGCATGGTGTGGAAACCCCACTCTACAAATCCGGCGTGTGCCCCTGGACTCAGGCCGAGATTGTGCAGCCCCCAGGGCCGGATTAAGGGAATGGAGGCCCCTAGGCTAAAGGGGCCTCCATTCCCCCGTGAGGGCCCCCCCCCGTGATCCGAGCTGCCCGCAAGTGATCCGAGCTACCAGCGCCCCCCCCCCCCCCCTGGCACTTACCTCCTTCCCCGGCGCGCAGTATGCTCTTTACTGAGATCTCGTGAGAGTGAGACTCACGAGATCTCCTCAGTAAGGAGACTACAGCGCGCCGGGGAAGGACCGCAGTGAAAGTGCTCAGCAGCACTGATTGCGCCGGGGGCGCCCCCGCCCCCGACCGATCAATACTGCTCCTGAGCACTTTCAAGGGCCCCCTGGATGCCATAGGCCCCTGGGCTGTAGCCCAGTTAGCCCTATGGTTAATCCAGCCCTGGCAGCCCCACAACCACATCCTCACAGTCCAGCCTTGGCTGATTAACATTATGGCAAGGAATCCCTGTTCAATGTCCCCATACTCACATTGCACTGCATCCAGACTAGTCAGGATTGGGCTGCTGACTGTAGATAGATACAGGTGACACGTTGGTGCAGTGGTTAGCATTGCTGCCTCACAAACCTGGGCCATGGGTTCTATTCCAACTAGGACCTTATCTGTGCAGAGTTTGTATTTTCACCCCATGTTCTTTGCATGTGTTTCCTCCAGTTCCCTCCCACAGTCCAAAAAACATACTGTTAGGCTGTTTGGCTGCTGATAAAAATGGACCCTAGTGTGTTTGTGTGGTAGAGAATTTAGACTGTAAGCTCCAATGCGATTGGGACTGATTTGAATGATTTAATAAGCTCTGTAGAGCGATGTGTAATATGTAGAGATGCTCACTGACCCCCGTGTTTTGGTTTTAATATCTGAATTAACTTCGTGCTTTGATTTTGGTTTTGCCTTTGGCAAAACCGCCCTCACGTGTTTTGGTTTTAGTTTTATTTTATACAATCACTATTTTTTGGCTAAAATCACATAATTTGGCTCTTTTTTAGTTCCTACATTATTATTAACCTCAATAACATTAATTTCCAGTCATTTCCAGTACATTTTTGTCAAGTGACAAGAACACCGCTACCCCTCCTGTTTCTGTGTGAGCAATGGCAACGAGCAATGTCACTGGAGGCTGGAGAGTGACAAGAACACTGTTACCCCTGTTTCTGTGTGAGCAATGACACTGAGCAATGTCACTGGAGAATGGAGAGTGACAAGAACACTGCTACCCCTGTTTCTGTGTGAGCAATGGCACTGAGCAATCTCACTGGAGACTGGAGAGTGACAAGAACACTGTTACCCCTGTTTCTGTGTGAGCAATGGCACTGACCAATGTCACTGGAGAATGGAGAGTGACAAGAACAATGCTACCCCTCCTGTTTCTGTGTGAGCAATGGCACTGAGCAATGTCACTGGAGACTGGAGAGTGACAAGAACACTGTTACCCCTGTTTCTGTGTGAGCAATGGCACTGAGCAATGTCACTGGAGAATGGAGAGTGACAAGAACACTGCTACCCCTGTTTCTGTGTGAGCAATGGCACTGAGCAATCTCACTGGAGACTGGAGAGTGACAAGAACACTGTTACCCCTGTTTCTGTGTGAGCAATGGCACTGACCAATGTCACTGGAGAATGGAGAGTGACAAGAACACTGTTACCCCTGTGTCTGTGTGAGCAATGGCGCTGGATCTCCCGGGGAGATCCGTCAACGCAACAATGACGTTTTGCCTCGATTCAGATCCGAGTACACACGAAAGCAACGAGCCTACTCAGATCCCCTAAGTTCGGGTGGGCTCGGTTTTCGGAAAACCGAGCCCAAGCATCTCTAGTACTATAGTGGCACTTTATAAATAAACAATAATAATACTAATTGCCTACTAACTAAATATGGCAGTATAGGGTAATGTCTTACTTAAACCTCAAGCCAACACCTGCTTTAAGTGAGAATTCTGCTCCTTCTATAATAATTCCTTTCAACTACTAGGCAGAAAATCAATTCCTTAATCATTCTTAAAGTATATAACTGAGAATATACAGACTGTCTGAACACAATGCACAGGTGTAATCATTTCCTAACCACAGAAGGGGCAGCAATTGTGTGGCTTTGGTCCTTGAAGCACCCACCACTAGCAGACATACCTGGAGAATTCACCATTTGGGCCACTGGTTATTAAGAATGTTTTAGTTCCTACAGTTTAGATTTATTTCAGTCCTTCAATTTAGGATCTATCAACTAAAATTAAAGCCCTTGATAATGTCTTTTATTAAGACTGTCAACTTCAAGAAAGTATCAAGGCAAAACCTGAAACTTCGGAGTCCACAGCCCTCTTCTGACTCAGAGCCCACAGGAGCCAGAGCAATGTCCGATCAGCTATACGCTGTATTTAGATTGGCAAGTGCAAGACATCCCATTCACGGCTCATTAAATACGCACCTAAAACTGAAATACTTTGACATGTTCCTGCTATTCCGGAAAATATCAAATGCCCTTTCTAATGAAAAAAATAGGAAAATGTTTGCAATTTGTATTGAGCCATGTAAAAACTAACTTAAAGGTTAGGTCAACTTTCAGACATTCCCAGAATGCACCACACTGTTGCCTCTATGCTGAGGATTTAGGAAATATTTTCAAAAATATCCATTCTGCAGTGTTGTTGGGTGAAGGTCTCATTGGGCTAAGCTTTTTTTTCCGACCATGGCCTTATCTTTGTGGAGTTTGTATTTTCTCCCCATGTTTACGTGGGTTTCCTCTGGGTGCTCCGGTTTCCTCCCACACTCCAAAAACATACTGGTAGGTTAATTGGCTGCTATTAAATTGCCCTTATTCTCTCTCTGTCTGTGTGTGTATGTTAGGGGATTTAGATTGTAAGCTCCAATGGGGCAGGGACTGATGTGAGTGAGTTCTCTGTACAGCGCTGCGGAACTAGTGGCGCTATATAAATAGATGATGATGATGATGATGGAGACTACTTCAAACGTGAGCGAAAAGTGTGATCAGAACGTCCCTCTTTGCATCCTACCTTTCCTCGACCAAAGTAACTTTAAAAATTGTTTCTGCAAAGACTCTTGTTTTTTCTCTTCCACAGAGTAGCAGGACACTAAATTAGAAGAGTCAGAGATTTATTTGACAGCATTACGAGGCAAGAAACTGGAAACAAACAGTTGACACTGGAACGCCAGAATGCCATAAAACTTTAATTAGATGTGTAGATTAGTCATTTTTAAATTAAGGATTAATATAGGACATACAAAAGCTCATGTCACAGAAGAAAAGTTTAAAACCTTCCTGTAAATGCCACTTCTCTCATTATTGGGAAGTGTGGTCTCCCGGGGACCATTGACCCAGTCAGTTTTATTTACAAAATACAGTCAGACAGAGAAGAAGAGCATACCGTTAAGACATCCTCTAATCAAAATACTCCAGGATGGCGCTTTTTCTTCCACGTCTTGCATAAGTGAGTAGGGACTAAATAGATCTGACTGTCAGTTCTCCTCGTGAAGCATTTTTATAAGTGCTTTGAGATCCTGTTTTCGAAGCAATGTCCTATATATTGCTGAAGTATTGTTACGGCAGCATATTCTGTCTGTAAGGACACCGAAGGGATCAGGAAATGTTGATATTTGCAAAATGGCAACAGGTTCGCTTTGCATTGATTACCATAGAATATATTACGCAGAGAGACTGGTGCGTTCTAGTTTGTAATTTTGTCTTTCCCACCAACGATCGCTTGTGTCCATTATAGTGAAATATTTGTTGCTCTGCGTCCTACAAATAAAATATATGCAGAGAGACTGTCTCTTGTCAACATATATTAAAAGCAGGGGTGGGCACAGGCCCATGTTTGTGAGAAGGCCCAGTGCCTGGTATAATTGCAGGGACAGCTGGTTACCACGTTAGGTAGTCTGACCAACTTTATTTCCTGCCCTCTTATGTGCCTGGTGCAGTTTGTTATTCATTGTATATTGTGACACACGCACCCTTCTGGTGATGTACACACGGACGACTTCTTGCTGTATAAACAATGTTTTTATTCTTACATCACAATAAACAGCATGCACTTCTGTCAGGGTGGCACCAGGCAACCTAACTCTGACTAGACATAATTCTCCTGTCTGGTCACCGGCCACTATCTGGCATCGGTCGCACTGTACAAATGAGAAAGGCAGGTTTAAATACACAAAACCCCTCCCTTTGATCTAATAGCTTCATTAGACAACCTGTGTGTGTTCAGCCTAAGGGGTATATTTACTAAACTACGGGTTGAAAGAGTGGAGATGTTGCCTATAGCAACCTATAAGATTCTAGTTATCATTTGTTTAGTATATTCTACAAAATGACAGCTAGGATCTGATTGGTTGCTATAGGCAACATCTACACTTTTTCAATCCCGCAGCTTAGTAAATATACCCGTAGGAGTTTTACTGTGCAAAGACTTAACCCTGTCTGCAGCCTTTTCTGGCCGAGTGTGTGTGTGTGTGTGTGAATGTGTGTGTGTGTGTATGTGTGTGTGTGTGTGTGAGTGCCGTCTGGGGGGGCCTCACAGCCCTGAATAAAAGAATCCATACAGATCATTAACATTGAAAAGTACATGAGGAAATAACAATACTTCAATTATAGATTTCCTATAACCGCGGGGAAAGAGCAATGTTGCTGGAATTGACAAGAGGGAGAAGTACTCAATGAGATCTACTGTATGTGGCCGAGGTCTGTGAAGCAGTGTGGGTATCACTGAAATGTCACATGTAGGCACACACAGAGGCAAAAGAAAGTGTTCTTTGCAAATGCTCCATCTGTTTCCATTTTATGATGTGTAGTATGTGGCAAGAGGATCAAGGGAACGAGGAACCGAATCTGTATTCTTGTTTATATTACGGCTGTCATTAGCCCAGAACAAACACTCGGATCTCTGCAGAACTTTTTGAACTGTAAAATAGAGACCGACAGACAAACTAAAAAAACGACAGAATAAACCTTTTTTAAATGAATGAACTGTTTTAAATGCTAATTGATCCACTTTTTTTTTCCTTTTACAAACAGAAACTTTAATACATTAAACAAAAAGTATTCTTGTTTATAAATCTGACATGAAGCAGAGAATAGATGCTGTACGCATCCAGAATTACTTTGGAAATTTACAGAATTGCGATCTCTGACATATTCTTTTAGTGCTTGTTAAAGTCAAATTATTAAAATTGTATGAAAGATCGAACTGAATTAATGTATGATTATTTTGTGTGCGATGCGATCACAATTAAACGCACACATTTGTGGTTAGTTGCTATCAGATTGTACACTGTTGCGAACACATCTGATTTATTAATAATTTTGTTTCATTGGGGCATATTCAATTGTCTGCGTTTCTCGCGGTGTTAAAAGTATTATCGGTATTACGGTAATTCTAAGCCGGATTTCAGTTCGCAGCTCCCTGAGCTGCGAGCAGGAAGCCGGCATTAAAGGTACCGTAATAACGGTAATTACGCGCACTATTACCGTAATAACAGTAATAGTGTGCAAGTCGCGTTACTTTTGCGAGTAACACTGACAATTGAATATGCCCCATTGTGTTTAACCAGTATCTGATGGGTGGTTGGGGGGGTGAGCAGTTGGTCACATGCACAGTTGCCAAGGAGCCTCAAGAAAAGAGAACTGAAGAGCTGACCTATAGTGAACTGTGTTATTGGACTGTCCCTGGCCTTTGACCAATAGGAAAGTGACCAGTGTAATTGTGACTAAAACTCCTGTGTGACAAGATGGACCGCCTATGCCACCATGTCTGTTGCTGCTGAGAACCGGCTGGGCTTACTTTGCCCTCTTTCCCTTACGTTATCCCAAGTGTGCCCTCTTGCCGCAGTAGGAGGGGCTTACAATGCTTCCACCACTGGACTCCTTATATGGCATCCAGTACCGGGTTTCTTCTGGGTAGCTGTCACTGCTAGTTTACCCCCTTGCTGGTGTACCTGGGCTGGTAGTCCTGACCTCTTACTATGGGTCAGAGTTGCTGTGGATGGATCCCCCCTGGACTATCACACTGACCAGAGCTGCAGGTAGCAGGCAGAGCGGTGGTACCTGAAAAGCTGGTTCCAAACCTCAGAAACAGCCGGGAACGGATTAGATTTTGGGTCTAATCTGTAGGTCACAGGATTTTCAGCATGGAAGATATTTTTAAGCAGGTCTTTGAAGCGAGTGATGTTTATTTGCTCTTCACTGGTTAAAGGTTCCAGTGCTAAGGTCAGATGAAACAAGAAGAACGACTTTTAATACAAAACAGTGCTGTTTTTATACACATTTGAACACAGCCTCACTGGGTAAGCCAGCCCCCTCGAGATCTGATCTATTTTTAGAATCAGGATGTAACCTGTTTACCAAAACATGGATTTACGTGCAATTCAAAGCTAACACTATTTACACTTATCTGTGATATCTTAAAAAGCTTGCTGTGATTTCCTGCATCTTATTTCAGAGGCAGGAGATCTACTAGCAATTCAAAAGGTCCAATTGACATGAAAACTTTCTTCAGACAGTCGCAGAATACACATTCCCAAAAAAAGGTACAAGCCCCATACAAGTCATTTCCCCGCATCACAATACAACAAAAGACTTTCTAAACAAAGGCTCATTATATCAGATATATACATCAGAAATAAGGCATTTCCTTTGGCAAGGTTAAAACTGAAAAAAAATGAATTTTCTCTCCCTGGTCTCATAAATTAAAGATTTCCTATACCAAAATATACACAATCTCAAAAATAAGTGCATTGGCAATTATATAAATAAGCGCCCTGTGCTATTTCCTGTAAATAAATTTATACCATAAGTTATTTATAAGTGATCCAGTCACATCCTGTTATATAATCGATCCCCCTGCATCCTTTTGTGCATAAATGACTGGACATTCTGGATAGAATGCTCAATACCAGATGAAGAGCAGATTTATCAAACATTCTAAAAAGGAGAAGTGGAAGTGTTACCTATGGCAGCCAATCAGATTCTAGCTCTCATTAGTCTAGAACATTCTAGAGAATGATAGCTAGAGTCTGATTGGTTGCTATGGGCAACATCTACTCTTTTCCTTTTTAAAAGGTTTGCTGTATGTATCCCTAAGAGAAGCAAAATTTTGCAGCCAAACGCGATATGCAAGGCAATGTTTTGCTGAACAGTTTTGAATATTTTGCTCATCTCTACAAGTAACTTGCAAGAGTGACACAAGGAACGCATGCTAAGCTAATATAGACTGAGGAGGTAGTAGTTGAAACAATAAATAAATCACAATTCATAAAATATGACTGTCCAAACTTTTTCAATATTAACTTGGCAAGGGCTCTGCAGCGCTACACCACGGTACAGGGGAGCACTATAAATCTTTAATACACATTCATGTAGTGCTTCAGAGAACTAGAGTCCAGATTCCATGTAGGCAAATGTTTTTTTTGTGTCCAACATGCCTTTGGCACATCCATTAAATATACATAAAAGACACAGAAATATAACCTGCTTATGCCCTATAACACCTTGCCCTGAAATTTACATGGTTTATGTCCTCTTGAAAGAATGTAGTTTGTTTCACATGTAACTAGGCCAGGGGGGCAAGCACACGGCACTGGCCCATAAACAGCGGCCAGTGCCAGGTGGTTTTTGGTACAATATATATTTATCTATATAAAAAGAGACTATTTTAGTGTTGCTTAATCCATATATATATATATTTATGCCCAGGCCCAGAGCTGGATTAAGACTCTGAGGGGCCTGGGTACTTTAGACAGGGTAACCCCCTATGATGTAGCATGGTTATCATATTATTATTATTATAAATTTTTATGTATAAGGCGCCACTAGGTGTCCGTAGCGCCGTACAGGGACAAACGAAATTACAATACGAGGTGAGACAGCACAGTACAGTAAACAATAAGCACAGTAACTCAGTGAGCTCAAAGCACAGCTAGAGGGGCGGGGGAGGGAAGAAGGGAAGGTCCACCAACGACGGAGCCCAAGAGGGTGGGCACGGATGACAGGGAGACCCCCAGGGGAAGAGGAGGGAGCGAGAGGGGACGGGGGGGGGGGGGGGGAGAGGGTCCTCGAGGAGGAAGGCTAGGTAGCTGGAGAGCAGAGTTAAAAGTGGTGAAGACATGAGGAGAGAAGACCCTGCTCAAAGGAGCGTACAATCTAAGGGGTGGGGTAGACAGACAGAGAGACACGAGGGAGAGAAGGAGGAACGGAGGATAAGGATAAGGGCAGGGGAATGAAGGGGAAGAGGCAGAAGAAAAGGTAGGAAGTTAAGTGGGAGACTTAACTTCCTACCTTTGTATTGCCTGTGTAGACAAATACACAGGCAATACTGTGCTTACTACTGTTAGGTGCACACAGTTCTGCCTTCACGAGCACTACACGGTGAAGTGGGACATACCCAGGCGCGGCCTGGGAGAGGGATGGCCCTAATAGCCGTCTGACCCAGCGGCCCGGGGGGCCGTTGTCCCCCTGCCCCCCGGGCCAGCCCGCCCCTGGACATACCTCTCAAATGTCCTAAGCGAAACAGTCACCCAAATTCGGGACTGTCCCACCAGATTCAGGACAGTTGGCAGACTGTCCTGCTCTCTACATTACTGAGTCACAAAGCTACTCAGACATCCTTAAATATGTGTCTTTCTCCCAGGTCTTTCTTTAAGCAGCAAGAATAAGATTCCTGATATAGTAAATTTCCTTGTATTGACCTCCTTCCTTAATGTGCTCCCTTCTGCCTCCTACTCAAGAAAACATTTACCTCTCATACAATGGGCACCCTAATTGTAGTGTAACTAGTGTAAACAATTAAATAGCTACATGTGTAGGCCTATCTTACCTTTACAAGACCTTTACGTACTTAAACTATCTTATTTAAAATAACGACACGGAGACATATATAAGGTGGCTAAAGAAGGTCACAGTTTTATTAATTAAATTTGGTGGCGGAGAAAGAGCACTGCGGGACAGCTACCAGACTGATACCCAAAACCAAGCGTGGAAATGGCGAACCGCCGTGCATCCACTTAAAACAGAAGGTAGTCCTTAAGTGCCTGGCCGGCGTCAGAGTGACTGCACCCCCTCTAACCTCACATGCCCTCCCTCACTGAGCCGGACAAGGACCCTCCCCACTGAAGGACCAAGAGTTACCGTTGCCTTGAAGGGGACAGAGACCTGCGGCCAATCACAATAGTGCCGTATGTGTATCAGCCACTGATTGCGGTGCCTTCCTCTCAACTGTGCCTGCTCTGTGGCGAGGGGGGAAACTCTGGTTAAAACAGGCACTAACTATCAAACCGGCACCAGGCGTGGGTGGGTGGGATCTTGTAAACCAGGAAGTGAGAGAACCTATAAAGGAACCCAAGACCCTCCCATGAGACAGTCATTGGTCGGACCTTTAACTGCTGTTATCCCTTTAAGGTAAAGCGTGTAAGCGCTTCTCACTGTAAATACTAGTCTCTGTTTTTCATAGGGACTCACATCCCCTATATTCTGCCAGCAATGGCATTAACCCCCCTCCTTTCAAATTTCAGCTGCTGACACTGATATACATACAAGAATCAGAATTTAACCCTTTTGCTGCCAGTGACAATTATGGACATTTTTCGCTCAGCATTTCTACAATATATGTTTTTTAAAATACACTTTCTACATTATTTACTTTCACAAAATGAATTCAATTCATGTAATACAATCTTTATTTTATTGCAGCACTTTAAATTTTTACAGTGCTACCAAATATATGTAGTTTTTGTTGATATTTTTTGTCTATGATTTGGACTATAATAAAATATGTAAGTGTATAATATCATCATCACCATTTATTTATATAGCACCACTAATTCCGCAGCGCTGTACAGAGAACTCATTCACATCAGTCCCTGTCCCATTGGGGCTTACAGTCTAAATTCCCTAACACACAAACACACAGAGTAGGGTCAATTTGTTAGCAGCCAATTAACCTACCGGTATGTATTTGGAGTGTGGGTGGAAACCGGAGCACCCGGAGGAAACCCATGAAAACACGGGGAGAACATACAAACTCCTCACAGATAAGGCCACGGTCAGGAATCAAACTCATGACCCAGTGCTGTAAGGCAGAAGTGCTAACCACTTTGTCACCGTGCTGTTTGTGTCCTATATTTATTAAGTGCTGACATAATACGCAGCGCTGTACAAAATGGTAATCATAACACTCGTAGTTTTCACAACACCTGGAGTGTCACAGGTTAGCCAACACTGGCGCAGGGGGCACAATTTACTAAGTTAGGCATCTTTACAATGCCTATCGCACCTCTAAATACAGCCCGAGATCAGAGGCGGGACTACCGAGCTATGGGCCCCGGTTCAGGGAAGCGGGGTGGAGGGAACCAGGGCCCCAAACCCTCTGTATCTGCAATGCACCGGGCCCCATTACCTCCATGGGCCCCGGTGAACGGCACCTGCCACAACAATGGTAGTTCTGCCACTGCCCTAAATAGGATACCGAATGCAGACCATTCTCAATAAAGGGTGAGAACACCACCTTACATAGATAAAGAGGACGGCTGCAGAAGATCGTAGATTCTTTTCCGCTGTGACTACCAGAGTCTGGTTAGGTGCTGCGTCACCTTTAAGTCTTTTATCTGCAACAAGTCCTGAATTGCCATGTTTGTGCTGCCGAGTCACATGCTCCCTTTCTTCCCCCAGGCAGCAGCTGTACGCACATGAATGGTAAATCAAGAACAGAACACTGTTACTTACACTTATTTCAAAGATTTCCTATCAGAGTCTATTTCCATCCCTGGCAATCTGCTCGCAGTTAGCCCGCCTCTATCCTAATTCTGTACAGTAAACACCTGACTGACATCTGGCATTTCTGTAACCCATCAAAAATGGTTTGTTCTTGATAGAAATGTTTTCCGGCAGTTTATTTGAGGGTCTTATGATAATAAATCCTATTTACAGGTTTTAAAGCGGAGTTAAACAACACGTGCGGCTACAGAGCAGCATTCGGATCGACCAATATACAACACAGATAAAACGTTTGCGCTTTTTAAACTATTTTCATTTGAAAAAGTTATTTTTAGCCTAATCGTTTAGTGTTCCCTGTCGTTTTCTTACTCCAAGTAAAACTCCATCTTCCAAGGTGCACAGCAGATGGTCTGTGCGGTAGCAGAGGGGCAGAAAACATGACGTGTAAGATAGTAATGTCCCCCAAGCAGTAAACTACGACCCTTTGGTTCACATGGCCGATGTTATTGAGTGAACCCCGTTGAGTTCACTTTGACTTCCATGAGCAACTCAGTTATCTGCCGTCGCCATACTGTGTGCTAAGATGTTCCTGTACGGATACCTTGTGTACAAGTTATTTGCTAACAAATTGCTGACTAGCCCTAGCTATTGTGGAGCCAGAGTAACCTATTGCTACCCATTACCTGTCCCTCAAGTCTATCGGAACTGTAGTTGACTGCTGCATGCTAATAAGTGCAAGGTGTGAGTCTCGTTTACTGTCCATGAGTCGAGTTGAGTTTTTTGAGTCGACCCTGGTAGACACCAGACTATACTACAGGCCTGAGGACCATAAGATTCAGGGGGTGGCACTGAGCTAGAGACCACGGTGAGATCTTACCTATACACACACCTATCATCCTACATTTATATCTATAGAACACGCAGGTTCAGTGGATACACTTACTTGTACTCAATGGCAGTTGACTTAATTACATATGGGAACCATGCTAGTGGCTCCAGCAGACTGGGGAGGACTGAGAAGAAAGAAAAGATACTCTTGCCCCAATGGACCAGCACTGATAGACTCCATCTGTACGTTGATATCACGAACACAGGTGGACTGACCTATAGCGGATGTCCCTACAAGACTTCAGGATGTGAAATAGTGATAGCCATGCCTATCCTGCATGGGGACAACCTTACCGAATCATTCTGGTAGTCTATTATTGTAAACGTTTAGGTGTTGTTGAAGACCATTGGTCATTAAATTCTGCTCACCCCCCCTCCGATGTTGCCAGCTCCCCCCTGCCAGCTCCCCCCTGCCGGCTCCCCCCTACAACCAGACACATTCCCAACTGTCCTCAAATCTGGTGTAACTTTCTTCTTCAGTCCTTGCAACCTTGATTTGGGTTCTGAGGTCTATTTATTAAGAGTATTGACTAATAATGATAAAAAATCAATGCAAAAGAATTGGCTATGAAGGTGTTCAATGTCAGACAACCCCAAATTGACAATTTTGACACTTGCAACCCATCATATTGCTCCCTCTACTGTGACCAATCATAAGCTGCAATCTAATTTAACTAGGTTTCCAATTGGAACCCTTAAAAAAATATATGTGTGAAATGAACACAACAATCTCTCTCCATCCTTTAATACACGTTTTAGTTTCAATGCTTTAGCTGTTGGATTTCTAGAAGATGTAAATTGAAGACCTAATATTTTACCTTCATTTGATTCTCTGCAAAATATTGCACAATATTAAAATGTGTTCCAAAAATCCATTCAAGTCACAGTTGATGCATTTATTGATCAAAGTTACTAGGGATGTGGGATAGAGTAACAGGGAAATATGGCAGCATACACTGAGTGCTGTACTGATATTTACGGAAAGGTACTGTCATAAGTGCAGTTAATTATCTCCTATAGATATCAAAACAGTTCTTCCAGGTTTAGCACCTTTTTAATAACAATATACTGCTTCCTCTGGTATTAATTTTGTTTTGTCATTCAGTGATCCATAAACAATGCATGCTTAACAAGATCAGTTAATTAGTAATATCACAACAACCTACTAATTATTAAAAGGAACTACAATGACATTTAAAGTTGATTTTTTTTTCAACTAATTAAAATACTTTACACAACTTTATAATTGTTGAATAGGAATCTCAGTTCACAGACTTAGGAGCCTGGGATGATAACAATGGATACTATATTACTAGGTGATGGGACATAATACATTACAGCTGGGCTCACATGGACACTTTGGCTCTGATTCATTCAGGAAAGGAAAGCAAAAAATGAGTAACTTTGCTCCTTGGCAAAACCATGTTGCATTGGAGGGGGAGGTAAATTTAAAATGTGGGGACAGATTTATAGTTGGGGTAAGGCATGTCCTAGATCAACTTAAAATTTCAGTGTAAATTTAAAGCTATCAAGTATTTGTGTGCAACATGAAAAAGCAACCAGTATTTAACTTATGTGCAAAATAAAAAATAATTTGCACCCCTTGCATTGTACCATGGTTTTGTCCAGGAGAATGTTTTCTTCTTACTCACCTTAATGAATCAGGCCCTATATTTTTTAAAATGAATGCCATAATTCTCACATTTGTATTTCATTCATGTTCTTGTTGTGATTTCCTATAATATCACACCCCCCTGAATTTCAAACGTCAAATTTTAGAAGACCTTTTGACTTACTATACATTATCAATGCCTATATATGTATACAAAACAAAAAGAAATTTGTCAGCGCTTATCCTTTAAACTGCATCTCTGTGTGTGCCTAGCAAAATGAAAACATGAGGTATTAGTTCATATTTTGATCAAAAGACTTAAGCCTACATCCCAACGTCAAGGGTACCTCATTATATGCAGGTCCTACACTGACCTATATGCTTTAAACACTATTACAATGCAGTAAAGATCAGATGCACTCACCTCCCAGGTATAGGGGTTTACATCTAGCAAAGGCTGGCTTGTGAGCCACACCCAAATGTGCCTTAAATAGGCTTGATGGACAGCTGCTATGACAAAAAGGCAATATTTGTAAACAAAACCAGAGAAAAATAAGCCCGCGCTCGGTATATCCCACATTATATATGGTACCAGCTGCTTGGCAATAAGCCTGCACTCTGTATATCCCATATTGTATGTGGTACCAGCTGTGTGGCAATATAAATGCCCATATATGTATACAAAACAAAAAGTTTTCATTTTGCTAGACACACACAGATATGCAGTTTAAAGGATAAGCGCTGACAAATTTCTTTTTGTTTACTACACATTATCACCACCATCATCATTTATTTATGTAGCGCAAGCAAGTTCCATAGCGCTTTACATTATTATAAAAACATTGCCAAATGCTTAAACTCACAAAAATACACAAGGCAAAAAACAATGTAAAACTTCCGTCCTCCTGGATCTCTCACCTGGTTTTCACGCTGTTAACCATCTCTGCTCCGGCAAACGCTCCATTCTGTTGACATCCGTGGCAAACCTCACAACATTCCTGATTGGAATATCTGTTTAAATCAGGCCACACCCATTTTCCTAAATGATCCATCCAAGCATGACAATTTCTCATGATGTCACACCATTTTCTGGTAGGCCACACCCTTTTTAGCAAATGAAAATCAGGCTGGGGGTTATGCTGTGTTACTGTTCTCTGCAGATTTGTGCTATACTTATCTGACTGCTCATTCAGGTCTTCTTCAATGGAATCTTGTCTTCCTTACCCTTTTCTGCTTTGGTCTATCTCCATGGAATCAATCATGATTGCTCGACTCATCTGCTTCTCCCAATGTTAATCCATACACCAAATCTTTAATTGCTCTGCTAGACCCACCTCTTCAAAAACCTATCTCACTCCTCCATAATTAGCTTTATGACAACTCAAACCAAGGCTGCTAACTCCCACCGACCATTGTCACTTTCCATCTACTTTATGTATCAATTGCACCTCATCATCACCATTTATTTATATAGCGCCCCTAAGTCCGCAGCGCTGTACAGAGAACTCACCCACATCAGTTCCTGCCCCATTGGGGCTTACAGTCTAAATTCCCTATCACACACAGACACATAGACTAGGGTCAATTTTGATAGCAGCCAATTAACCTACCAGTATGTTTTGGAGTGTGGGAGGAAACCCACGCAAACACGGGGAGAACATACAAACTCCACACAGATAAGGCCACGGTCAGGAATTGAACTCATGACCCCAGTGCTTTAAGGCAGAAATGCTAACCACTGAGCCACCGGGCTGCCCTGTCAATAATATAGTCATTTATGATTAGAAATGAAAATGAAAAAAATTATATATTTTTTTCCTGTTGAAAGACATTTATTAGGCTGTACTTAATGTCTACTGTACATAAAATACATTTTTACAATTGCTTTTGATTGCAGACACATGTTGTAGCATGCATACGATGCTGACACAGGACTTAGACTAGACCCTTAGCTGGTGCAAGAGATACGGCAGAAAAACAAGGAACTTTCACACACGCTTGAGTTTGGCACGCCCACATTGTGCATCGAGTACGGGCACACGCCCCTTTCCCGCCCAGTTCACTCCCCGAAATCATAGACCCGTCGTGACTGTCATTTGCGTTGCCATGCGCAGCGGACTTGACGGCCGAGTGTCCTCGTTCTGGGCATGCGCAGAAGGGAATTGCGAACGATAAGCACAAAAAACAGAGATAAGTGTCTTAATGACTCGGGCCCATTGTGTGTACAGTAGGCATTAAGAACATTTAATTTTAAAACAAAAAAAAAATTTCCATTTTTTTTTTTAATGAATAAGGGTTGTTCATTTATTTTATACATTTCTTTTTTGCATGCGGTCTGATGTGACTTTATATGTCTGTATCCTGTACTCTGTTCTGTCTGTCCACATACGGCCAGTAAGTTTTAGGCAGAGCATACTTACACCCAGACTCAAACAGAGTCTGAGACCAGCTTGGATTTGAACATGGTTGGAAATACACTCAAGTTCCACTCTCATTTTTTAAACGCAGGTTGTATCCGAAGATAAATCAGGCCCAATATGTACATATAGCACGGTGGGCACGGTGGTTAAGTGGTCAGCACTTCTGCCTTACAGCACTGGGGTCATGAATTCAATTCCCAACCATGCCATGGCATTATCTGTGAGGAGTTTGTATGTTCTCCCCGTGTTTGCGTGGGTTTCCTCCGGGTGCTCTGGTTTCCTCTCACACTCCAAAAACATACTAGTAGGTTAATTGGCTGCTAATAAATTGCCCTTAGTCTCTCTCGGTCTGTGTGTATGTTAGGAAACTTAGACTGTAAGCTCCAATGGGGCAGGGACTGATGTGAATGAGTTCTATGTACAGCGCTGTGGAATTAGTGGCGCTATATAAATAAATGGTAATAATAAAATAGCAATTTCCAATATAATCATTCTGTTTTGTAAACTAGTATTGATATGTTCTGTTATAGAAGTACCATAAAAAGATCTATGTATGAGAATATTTTCTTTCTTTTTTTTAATGATCTCTACATGTTCAATTAATTTAGCCCTAAACTGAAACTAGATATAAACAGAAATATGCTGAATAACTGTCGTATATAAGGAGTTAATAAAATATTCACATTTATGCCCATAATCTATTGCAAAGAGTAATATAAGACCCATATTTACTGGATTCAATTTACCGCAGTTGTTAAAATGTCACCTTTAAAATGTTGATATTGATTTACTGTATGAGACCTAATACGCTGTTTTCTTCACCAGTAAATCTTTAAAACTGAATGTAACATCTGTTTATACTGAAGGAGATAAACACAGGACACATTTAGTGATTTTAAAAAAGATGTTGAAAAATCTTGCACCCTGAAAACCAACTTAATCAGTGTATGTAACACTGTATTGTTGTCCTTCTTCTAATGCCATTAAATTATTGTTTTGTTTTACATACCCCTGGGTGACTTTAAGTTGTCTTCTGGGCTTCCTTCTGTGCATTTCCTAAATGTCCATGTATGATCAGGTAGTAGTTTATTCTTGCAGCCCTTGGTTGCAACATCAATCTGCTCTGCCCTCTGCATTGGACACCATTCTATCTGTAGAGCAGTTTTATGTCATATCCAATGATAATGAAAATTTACAACTACTGTATCTCTGCTCATATAAAGACATTGAAGAAAAGCACGAGAGCAAGCTAAAACAATAACTTATCTAATAAATGTTGCAGGAGGGAATGTGGCAGCCCCAAATCAAAATTGTCTGAAGATGAAACCCTTCAACCGATGCCCCTAAAGCAACGGTACCCGAACTGTGCAACATGGCTCCCTGGGGTGCCCTGGGGTGCAGTGGCGATCTCACAGGAACAATACATATGTAAATATATACTGTATATACCTGCCTGAATATACCGTGCCCGGCACCCTCCTCCCCTCCTCACTGCTCCGCTCGATCTGACTGTTGGGAGTGACATCATTAAGCCCAACATTTTCTTACTCAACATGCTACAAAAACTCTTATCCATTCTCTCATCATCTCCCGTTTTGACTACTGCTGCCTCCTGCTATCTGACATTCCTGACACCCATATATCCACACTTCAAATCATCCCAAATGCTGCTGCAAAACTGATCTTCCTCTCTCACTGCTCCACATCTGCTGCACCACTTTCAAATCCCAAAACTGGCTCCCTCTGGCCTCCAGAATCAAATTCTAATTACTCACCCTTACCTACAAAGCCCTCAACAACACTACCCCTGCATACATCTCAAATCTCATATCAAAATACCATCTCGCCCTCTTAGACTTCTGACCTGCGCCTTGTCTCGTCTCTGGTAACCTCCTCTCACTCCAACCTACAAGACTTCTCCTGTGCTGCTCCCCACTTATGGATTTCCCTACCATGCTCAATCAGACATTCCCACAGCCTTCAAATCTTTAGACGCTCTTTGAAAACTCATCTCTTTTTTTAGAGGTGACCTTATTCCCTATAATACTACTCACACTAATGCACCCACACAACTGTCCCAAACTCCACTCTGAGCCACACTCTCTCCTCTTGTATCAGCTGTGCCCTCTTCCATTTAGAATGTAAGCTCTTAAATGAGCAGAGTCCTTCATATCCTTTGTTTTCATGTATGCATATATTTTGTCTACCTTGTATGTCCCTGCTTCATGTATGTACTATATATACTATTGTATGGCGCTACGGAGCACAGAGGCGCCTTTCAAATAATAATATGAACGGGCATGTTTGACTATAAAGAGGCACAGTGTATTGTGAAGGAGCACCATGTTAAGATGATGGGGCACATGTGATTATAAAGTGGCACAGCCGTATGATGAAGATGCACAGTGTGATGGTGAAGAGGCTCAGTGTGATTGTGAAGGGGCACAGTGTTATGATGATATGGCACATATGATTGTGAAAGGGCACATGTGATTATAAAAAGGTACAGTGTTATGATGAAGGGGCACAGTGTGATTGTGAAGGGGCACAGTGAGATTGTGAAGGGGCACAGTGGGATTGTGAAGGGGCACAGTGATTTCATGATGGCGCTGTTATGATTCCTAGTGCATTCACGAAGCAGCAACGAAAGTATAAAGCAAAATGTCTTTATTCAGGCAAATACATCAACAAGGATAACTCAAATCCACGGAAAAGAACAGGTTCCAAATAGTGACTGTACAGTTAAATGGCAGGAACAGGTAATATAAGTTACCCCAGTCCAGGAGGCACGAGGCTGTCCAGGGAAGCAGACAGAGTCTAGGGATCAAGCAGAGATCAGGTTAACAGAATCCAAATAGCCAGGCAGAGATCAGGGTCACAAGCGAATAAGCAAAGTCCAAAAGTCAAGCCGAAGAACAAGGCAACAGGCAAACGAGCAGGGTCCAGGAATCAAGCGGAGGGTCACAACAGAAGGTCAAGCAGCAATGGAGCAAACACAGGAACAGGGGGAAACCAGCAGCAGCCAGGAATAAATGGATGAACTGCACAGAGCACAGTTAGAGGCAGGTGCAGTTCTAATTAGGCATCAGGCAAGGAGATTAACTCCTTAAGGCATGGTGCAAGCTCAGGAGCAGAACAGCAGCACCTCTTGAGGATTAAAGGTACTACTGCCACATACAAAATATAGGCACAGTTGTAACAGGCGCACAGTGTGATTGTGAAGGGGCACAGTGTGATTGTGAAAGGACACAGTGTTTTTTGTGAAGGAGCACAGTGTTATAATGAAAGGGCACAGTGTGATGATGAATGGGCACAGTGTAATGGTGAAGGGGCACAATGTTAAAATGAAGGGGCACAGTGTTATGATGAAGTTGCACAGTGTGAGTGGGAAGGGGCACAGTGTGATGATGAAGTTGCACAGTGTGATCATGAAAGGGCACAGTGTTGTGATGAAAGGGCACTTTGTGATGGTGAAGGGGAACAATGTCAAAATGAAGGGGCACAGTGTTATAGTGAAGGGGCACAGTGTGATGGTGAAAGGGCACAATGTAATGGTGAAGGGTCGCAGTGTGATGAAGGCTCACAATGTAATTATGAAGGGGCGTAGTGTTATAATACAGGGGCACAGTGTGATGATGAAGGGGCACAGTGTGATGATTTTTGTATAAATTGTTGTTTTATTTTGTTTGATCTTATTCCTGTTAATGATAGCTGTAAATTGTTCTTTGACAGATATCTAATTGAAAAAGAAAAATATAAAAATATTTATCCTTAGATTTATGTGTATTATTTTTTCAAACAACTTATTAAGTATTTCTGTCCTGACCTAAATACTTCTTATGTTATTTTGACCCAACTACTTATAAAACGAGACTGTTCGGTAATTATTTTGGATTAGGGGTGACTTGAAAAAATTATGATTATGGCTCGAACTGAAAAAGTTTGGAAACCACTGCCCTAAAGGCATTTTTCAAATACATATTTGTATTATTTTATACCATTTTTTATTGGGAAAGCTGACGGATTTGCTCGGCAAGATGCTGGCATCTACTCGGGTGAAAAAGCTTTCCAATGGGAGAAGTTGGGCTGATCGAGAGAGTTGCTCCCTGTGGAATGGGGATGCAACTGTACCCTGGTTGAATTTAAGTATAAAAACAGGATTTTAATTTGTGGGACGAGATTTTTTAAATAACTGACAGTGGGTGAAGACAGAACATTCATGATAAGTCTCCAGGAGACGTATCTTTTCTGGGTGCTTTCTTCTGGTGCAACACACCTTGCTGCATTATAAAAAGAAGTAAAAATATTAAAAAAAAATAAAAAAAGGTGTGCACCCACTCCCAAACAGCTTAACCAATCCTAGAGCTGTTTGGGGGGGAGATGCACGATTTTTATTTGTTAACATTAAATTATTTATTCATTTATCTGCGTTACAGGGCCGCTGTCAGTGATACACTTAAACATACTTTCCCACTCTCTCGGAATGTCCGGGAGACTCCCAAATTCCAGGTAGGTCTCCCAGACTTCCGTGAAAGCAGGTAAGTCTCCCGCATCCTGACCAGCAGGAGCCAAAATTACATTCGCGGGGAATAACGTTGTTTTGGCCCTGCCCCGCAGCATAATTACAATTTTGTCGTGAGGGCGGGGCCAAAATAATGTATTTTGGAAGTTTCCTTTGAAGTTGCAGATTATTTTCTAAATGTCTCGATTTATGATTATTTTTTCATTTTTTAATAAAACAAACACACTGAAAAAAACATTTCAATCAGATTCTGATTATACCCACATGACGGATCCTTGTACTCAAATGAGTGTAATAACAGATGTGACAATACAGACAACCAAATTCCAGGAATGCAAACGTAACATAATAAAAGTTCTATAAAACTGTTAAACAGAATTTTCATTTGAAAAAGACTAATATCAGCATAAAACTGAATTTATATGCAGTACTAAGAATAACTGTGCTAATCCTTTTAGAGATAAACTGGCTTAGTATGAAATGGTTGTCATCGGCCTTATCCATTTAATGCTGATAAATTTTGATTTATTTTCTCCGTGATGTTGTAATTGCATTTCCTAATATTTAGAAGTACAGAATACATTGAATTAACGTATGTGGAGGATGAAGTTGGCGTTGGTGATATCACAACAAACGTGTGATGTTATACATATAGGAAGCAGACCCACGTTGGCAGGTCTATATATGTGAAAGCGAGGAGTGAACGGCAGGATCAGGAGAGTGTCTATACTAAGGCAGTTGTCTAGGGCAGCAGATGGCGCGGTATAAGCAACATTTTGGGAATTAACTAGCAAAAATACAAGTTTTCTTCCTGCAAAATAAGTGTTTCTACTTCTTTGGTTAACGTAATAATTAATAAAACAACAAAATGTGTATTTTATAGTGTATGCAATAAAAAATATTTATAATGTATTGTGTAAGGGTCACCTCTCTGGATGACTAGGCACACTCATGCTCAGAAGCCACGTAAAACGTATAAAGCCTACAGTTTCTTATGATCCTTAATTATACTATGTGGGATAGTGGACTCCCTTCTTTAAGTTATATGGGTATTAGAAGTCATCAAAGGGTGATCATAGGAAAGCATTAAAGCTGGAGGCCAAAGAGGTATATTTACTAAACTGAGGGTTTGAAAAAGTGGAGATGTTGCCAGAAGCAACCAATCAGATTCTAGCTGTCATTTACTTAGTACATTCTATAAAATGACAGATAGAATCTGATTGGTTGCTATAGGCAACATGTCCACTTTTTCCAAACCTCAGTTTAGTAAATATACCCCCAAGTGTTTTTACACAGGTCACGGAGATACAAAATTACTTCTAATATTTTTAATAATTTCCAGTCTGGGTGAATTATTCTTTAAAATACAAACATTACCCTAGTGAACACTGAAACAATGACATCAGAACTCACTGCTACCCCTCCTGCTTCTGTGTGAGCAATGTCACTGGAGAGTGACAAGAACACTGCTACCCCTGTTTCTGTGTGAGCAATGGCACTGAGCAATGTCACTGGAGACTGGAGAGTGACAAGAACACTGCTACCCCTGTTTCTGTATGAGCAATGGCGCTGAGCAATGTCACTGGAGACTGGAGAGTGACAAGAACACTGCTACCTCTGTTTCTGTGTGAGCAATGGCACTGACAATGTCACTGGAGACTGGAGAGTGACAAGAACACTGCTACCCCTGTTTCTGTATGAGCAATGGCACTGAGCAATGTCACTGGAGACTGGAGAGTGACAAGAACACTGCTACCCCTGTTTCTGTATGAGCAATGGCACTGAGCAATGTCACTGGAGAATGGAGAGTGACAAGAACACTCCTACCCGTGTTTCTGTGTGAGCAATGGCGCTGGATCTCCTGGGGAGGGAGGTACTTATGGAATCCAAAACCCTTGAGATCCGTTAACGCAACAATGACGTTTTGCCTCGATTCAGATCCGGGGACGCTCAAAAATAGTGAGCCGGCTCACGAGCCCACTCGGATCCCCTAAGTTCGGGTGGGCTCGGTTTTCAGAAAACTGAGCCTGAGCATCTCTAGCGATGACATCAGATCTACTAGTATATTTTCAGGAGTGCATACATAAATTATTTGTGTATTATAACTGTCTAAATCCCACTAGCTGATAGTTGCACTTTCCTCCAGTTCAGAGGACTAATAAGCACCCAGCAGAATTTCTTTTCACCCCTTAATTATGGGAAAGTCACTTTTTTTCCTAATCCTTCCGAGCCAGCGATCCTCGGTGTTCAGAATCTCTTTAGTCTCCAAATATTATTTGCTGTATTTGGATGCTGTGATAGTTTACATACACATCGGGTGGAGGATATGCAATCAGACTCCTATGAACAGCATTCAGCGCACTTTGATTGTCATCAGCTGCAGCTTATTATATCGTCAAGGATTCCTCCTGTTTATCGATGACAAACAATGAGCAATCACATTCTATTGATTGTAAATCACTTCGCATAGACTGGCACACTTGGCAAAAAGCAAGCGTGACGCCTTATGCCCACTGCTGGGCAGGAGAAGGCCCATGGTACAGAAATGCAGTTTGTGACATTTATTTTTATCTATCTAATGCCATCCTAACATGGGTGAGGGCAGGGAAGGGTAGAGGGTGGATCACCTCTTCAGCTGTTGTGTAACTACAAGTCACAGCATACCCTGACAGCCATTGGCACAGCAGAATCTATATAAAACTATGGTCAGCTTGCGGCTTCATGGGGCAATTGGTCCATAATAATATGCATCTACTGTTCATGTGTCACACATGAACAGTAGACCATTACATATTAATACACATACTGGGCCTGAATTATTAAGGAATGCAAATGTCAATACGTGACGGATTTTGCGCAAAATCACTCAGAGCACCCCCTATAGGCACAGATAGTATATGGTTACAGCATTTAACTTTTCCCCTCCATTCGCCTGCTTTGATTTGTTATTTATCACATTTTAACATAATAGTGGTAAATGCTAGGCTATTTTTCCTTTGCTGCCCATACTCTCCTTAGTTCCAACCCCTCACTTTACTATAGCTGTATAAAAATAAATAATTCATGTATATTAATAAAATAATGATTTGTACAGGTGTTGACATGGGTTGTTGCTAGGCAACATCAATGTCTTTGCCAAAAACAACTGGTAGACAGAAGCAGAGGCCGAACTAGTGAGCTGTGTTCCTGTGCTGCAGGCCCCATTATCTCCATGGGTCCCGGTGCATCCCACCTGCTGCACCAATGGTAGTTCCGCCACTGGACAGAAGTATGGTCTGTAGGGGGTGATGTTGATCTGCCACCTCTCCTAAATTGACACCTGTGGCAATATGACATCCAGGAGGGATATTGTGTTATGTAAGTTGATGCTGGTGTTAATTTGGTAATTCAATTTAAGTATGCCATATTTGCATGTTAAAATGTCCAAAGATATGTTAGGTCCGATAACCGTCACAATGTGATTTGCAATAATATTGAAGATGTAAATAAAAAAATAAATAAATCATCCAATAAGTTGTCCTTCTCATCAAGAAGTACACAAATTCCGTGCAGAGCTTGAACCGGCGTCCCAGAGGCCTCTACTAACTCTGCCGCTGAGCATCAAAAAATCACAAATCAATTTTCTGACACTTCCCTTTAACCTGTAGCAGGGCTGAGTAGAGGACGGAAATCACAAAACAGTCGAGTCACGGCACTTTGCTCTTCCCCTATTCTCTCAACAAATATGAAAGATTTATAGCTGCAGATGGGATTCCCTAAAGGCAGAGAAAAGCCATGACTCTTACAATCAGCTGGGTTTTACAGCTATCTATAAATGTCCCCGGGGCCGGCTGCATTTCTCTTTCAAGTTAAATTTAAAGGGACAACCATGGTCAGAATATCACATCCTCCTAGGTCAGTGACGGAACCAGATTATGGCCAAATCAATCACCAGAATACCAGAATCAGTATAGCCCTCATATAAATTATACCAGTATACCCCATATATAATATATCAACGGTAACCTCATATTACAGTCAGTACCCCAATATTAAACCTCCATTGAGCAAATATTACACCAGCCCTGACCCCAGACTACGTTAGAGTAGTCCTGATGTAACAATAGTACAACAATTACACCAGCATAGCCCCGTATTACAATAGCCCTATCCCTATAGGACACCAGTAATGCCATACGTTGCATCAGGACTTTCCAAAATTTAACCAACACTGCTCTCATATCACACCGGTGTTGACCCAATGTTACATTAACATTGCTGTACGTTATATATTGCCCGATTATCACACCAGCCTTGCCCCATATCATCATCATAATCAGTTATTTATATAGCGCCACTAATTCCGCAGCGCTGTACAGAGAACTCATTCACATCAGTCCCTGCCCCGTTGGAGCTTACAGTCTAAATTCCCTAACATAGACACACACAGACCCACAGACAGAAAAAGAGACTAGGGTCAATTTTGATAGCAGCCAATTAACCTGCCAGTATGTTTTTGGAGTGTGGGAGGAAACCGGAGCACCTGGAGGAAACCACGCAATCACAGGGAGAACACACAAACTCCATACAGATAAGGCCATGGTCAGGAAGCGAACTCATGACCACAGTGCTGTGAGGCAGAAGTGCTAACCACTAGGCCACTGTGCTGCCCATATTACATAATTATACAATTGTAGCCCTCCCCGAAATGTTAGAAGACTTATATACCGTCAGTGTAGAAGGTGTACACCTAACCTGTGAGCCAGGTGGAGAAGTGATTGCAGATGCAATGACATCAAAGGTCAGCATACATTATTATCGATAACAAGCCTACGTCTACCAAAGTCACCATTGCCAGCCTAGATGGATGCTCGTAGGAATGACATGCCCTCCTACAGCACTCAGTCCTACTGGGGTCTCACTCGCGCCAAACTGTAAGAGAAAGAATGCCCGAGTATCCCGTGGATCCGCCAACGTCGGTCAATAAAAGAGTTGGTGAAACAACCGATATGAGATGATAATTTGATGCCATCATTACCTATCCAGTAGCCATTTGTGTATATAACAATGACCAGGAACTAGACGTGTATGTTGGCCTTGTATTGTTTCCATGATTTTAGAGCATTGTTTCTTCCTCTAGCATCTGAACTTAGTATTATTCTTGGACTTCATATATTTACCTATTGTATGTTAAAATCCTGTTTGCCAGGTTAAAGCATAGAATTTCCTATTGCAACTGAAGCAACAAGGTCACAACGACACTGAGATATAATGCTCACAGGATGAGCCAAACGGGCAGGGGCACAGACACATGATTATAGTCGGCTCTATGGAGGGTTTGACTTGGTGTTTATGACACCTGATTTGATATATTGGTTGCATTAGTATTATTTATTCTCGCTCACTAATTTGTGCTCTAACTGTTGGCCGGGTATCACATCTCTTGTAATGGACCGTCACAAACAAAGGTTAATTGGTAGATCGACAAAATAAGATGATACATGATACAGATATTGGTTGCATGCTCTGCTGGGGATTATATTGGGAGTGTGATGCTGACCAGGTTCTATCAATCCCAGGCACACTATATATTTCCTTTCTGACTAATAGGAAATGCTCCGTGATGCCGTGGAATGATCCATGTGAATGACCCATCTGGACAGAGATTTGGGAGAGGATGTCACATATGAAGGTTAGTTTTCTGAGTTTCTGAAATAATCAAATGTACCATAAGGTAATTTCTATAGACCGTTGGATGGTACTTTGTATTTCAGAAAATGACTTATTTCTTGGATATGAAAATGCTAGTACAGTATAGAAATGCTCGGGCTCGGTTTTCCGAAAACCAAGCCCACCCGAACATCACAGATCCGAGTACCGAGTCGAGCCGACTTGGAACTTCGCGCATCCTCGGACCTGAAAACGAGTCAAAACGTCATGGTTGCGACATCGGATCCTGCGAGTTTTGGATTCTATAAGCACTGACCTCCACAGAGATTCAGCCCCATTGCTCACACTGAAACAGAGGTAGCAGTGCTCTTGTCACTCTACATTCTATAGCGGCCATTGCTCACACAGAAACAGGAGGGGTAGTAGTGTTTTTGTCACTCTCCATTCTCCAGTGACATTGCTCAGTGCCATTGCTCACACAGAAACAGGGGAAGTAGTGTTTTTGTCACTCTCCATTCTCCAGTGACATTGCTCAGTGCCATTGTTCACACAGAAACAGGGGTAGCAGTATTTGTGTCACTCTCCATTCTCCAGTGCCATTGCTCACACAGAAACAGGAGGGGTAGCAGTGTCCTTGTCACTCTCCGTTCTCCAGTGCCATTGCTCACACAGAAACAGGAGGGGTAGTAGTGTTTTTGTCACTCTCCATTCTCCAGTGCCATTGCTGACACAGAAACAGGGGAAGTAGTGTTTTTGTCACTCTCCATTCTCCAGTGACATTGCTCAGTGCCATTGTTCACACAGAAACAGGAGTATCAGTGTTCTTGTCACTCTCCATTCTCCAGTGACATTGCTCAGTGCCATTGCTCATACAGAAACAAGAGGGGTAGCAGTGTTCTTGTCACTTGACACAAATTGACTGGAAATGACTGGAAATTAATGTTATGGAGGTTAATAATAATGTGATTTTAGCATTTTTTAGCAAGTAAGAAAAAAAAATACAGATGCAAAACCAAAACCAAAACCAAAACACGTGAGGGCGGTTTTGCCAAAACCAAAACGAAAACCAAAACATGAACTTAATACAGAGCCAAAACCAAAACCAAAACACAGGGGTCAGGGAACTTCTCTATTACAGTATGGTAAAAAATATTATAAGCAAAGAGATTTGAATTCATTAAAAGTTGATCCTGAACCAGATTCCAGAAAACGAAGCAAATATGACTGATTTATTTTTTCCATTTACTGTTGCAAACTACTAAAAATCAAGTACTTAACATACCATATAAAACCTTGTTTATAATTCCCTGTGTGATTAAGTCATTTATGATTAGTGTTGTCATATGATTCGGTTTAAGTGAGGACAGCTATGTTTCATCGTCGAACAGGATTTTTGTCACGGTCTCAAATAATCCCGAGTCTTTACGATGCGAATCCTAGGATCTGCACAGTTTAGCGTTACACTCAGAGACGGATTTAGACCTCATGGGGCCCTAGGCAAGATACTGGTTTGGGGCCCCCTCCCTGAAAAAATCCATAGCACTATAGTTTTTAGCATAACATATACCCTTATTCAGGGGCTGGCTGGCAGACTTTAGCCCAGGGGGCAAGCAAATAGCACTGGCCCATAAGTAGTGGCCCATTTTTAAAGGTTGGTCTCACCGCCGGCCCTGGGAGGGCCCTCTGGGGACCGCTGGGCCCTAGGCAATTGCCTAGGTTGCATAGTGGTAAATCTGGCTCTGGTTACACTAACAGGGCGCGGAGTCTAACGAGCAGATGGTGTTCGCCAGGAACTGCCGCAAAGCAGTATGGTCTTAGCTGCGTCTGCTCGCAGGTCGCGGCCCCTGCCAGAGTACTGAGCGAGACCCTCTTGGAAAGGCAGGAGAATAGAGGAACTTTGATAGAAGTGTTAGCCTTGCAGAGGAATAAAATAGAATAGTCGGTACCAGAGTGGAGTGTCAGCTTTGCAGACGAGTAGAGTAGCAGGTACTTGAATAGAGTGTCAGCTTTGCAGACGAGTACAATAGAATAGTCGTTACCTGAGTGGAGTTGCAGCTTTGCAGACGAGTAGAGTAGCAGGTACTTGAATAGAGTGTCAGCTTTGCAGATGAGTAGAATAGAATAGTTGGTACCTGAGTGGAGTGTCAGCTTTGCAGGCGAGTAGAGTAGCCGGACTTGAATAGAGTGTCATCTTTGCAGATTAGTATAGTAGCCGGACTAGAATAGAGTGTCAGCTTTGCAGACAAGTATACAGCAAACTAGTTAGCCACTTCTTAGGTACCCAAAGGCAACTGAGGAACAGGCACTGAAGGTTTGGAGGAACTGCCTTTTGTATTTGGCGCCAGGATTGACCAAGTACCCCTGATATCTAGCTATTTATCAATGTAAACCTTCATTCTTGCAAGTGTTTATCAAGTTCTCACAGAATAGGATACCCGGTCCTCCCAAATATATGAAATTGTATTTCTAAGGGACTTCTGACACAAGAAAGCTGACATGATTATTTCTCTTTGACAAATGTTGTTAAAGGAATGAACTTATTCATTATTGAGGTAGACAAGGTAGACTGTATGTCATTAATAACCCAGGAGTAAGAGACCCATCAAACCAGCACGTTCCTGTCCAACTTTGTCCAGATCTGTAGACCCAACCACCCCCATCTGTATAATATAATATTTTTAACCATAATTAAACCATAATTAAAAATGATCATGTATTTTTGCTTGTATGTATGTATCTCAAAAAATCAGCACCTCCTCCTTCAAGATAACGATAGATACATATGAAATGTACAAGAAAGAACATTAAAGCAAGACACACAATTACACATGGCCGAGAGGAACTTTAAGAAACATAAGAAAATGTAAGAAACAAAAAAAAGTGGTCCTGGCCTCCTCAGCCTACTGTACGTGACCCTTCCACAAATCCTGGCCATGATATCAGTATAGGCACATACACATCTTCAGGTCCAAGCTAGAGATGCTCAGGATACTCAAACTTAGCAGATCCGAGTACCAAGCCGAGCCGGCTCAGTACTTTCGCACTTTTTCAGATTTGAAAACGAGGCAAAACGTCATTGTTACGTCGTCGGATCTCGGATCTCGCGATTTTTGGATTCCTTTTTATGATCCAACATAAGGGCTCAAGGACAATTCCATCTTGCACCACTTTTCTTTTCTGCCACCGCTGTTTGCCAATGTGTCCTAGATGTGCTAGGAACTGTCGTTCGTGTGTTTGTGTCATTGCTCTGTCGCTTACCATCCAGCCAGGTCGCTGCAGTATTTGTCCGAAAGTGTATGAAAATAAATTGTGATCTGTGAGGTGGTCTACACAACCACTCACAGGAATAAAAATGTCAATTATCGGTAAAATTAAGCTTATATTTATTGGTGCCTCCAACAAAATCAGTGTTTAAACATTAATAGACACGATGTACAGCAGAGATTAATCCACACAAACGTTTGGACAATATAACATAAGCCTTGAAGTTGAAAAACAAGAAATTCAACATAAAAATGGTTCACAGTTGGTGAATCATGCAGACGGAGATGGCACAGTACGAAAAGTTGGCAAGGTTATGGAGTCCTAACGCTCGTGGGGCCCCCGGGCAACTGCCCAGCATGCCCATGTGTTAAGACGGCTCTTGATGTGACCACGCTCAGGATGAATCAAAGTATATATTTACTAAACTGCGGGTTTGAAAAAGTGGAGATGCTGCCTTTAGCAACCAATCAGATTCTAGTTATCAATCATTTCGTACATTCTACAAAATAACAGCTAGAATCTGATTGGTTGTTATAGGCAACCTCTCTACTAATGTTTGAAGATAAAAGCACAAGAGCCTTGCAACTGCATATCACTTCCCATAATTAACTTGTTTTAAATAGTTTATGTTGTATTTAAATAAAAACTTTTATGTCAGAACAATAGGAGTATTTAACAAAATAACCTATTTCCCCCATATTTTCTCTTTTTTTAGCCAATAATTTCAGGCACCCTTTGGCTAGTAGCGATCCTCATAAACCATTTTATAAACACTTTCTGATTGAGCGTCCAAGAGAGGATGATTCTGGCACGACATCATGCGTGAAAAGTCAGTGACTGTAAAACTCATCAAGAACAATTATTAAACACATGAACTCATTAACCGTGTATTGGTGATGTTAGACACGGTGGTCAGAGGGTAAAACGTGACTTTCACAAACAACAGGGACCTTCTTCGTTTAAAAATAAACTATTCTTATTTATTGCGCACACAGCGCTTTCTCCCACAATCTCCCTTCGGTTTTTATTTTGAATATTTTGCCTATTTTATTTTTAATTTGGTGGGGAAGAAAGAGCCCTGACCGTGAACTGATCCTACCGCCTCCCCCATAGTTGTACCAAAATACTCTAAAATATCTTCTATTTCCTGACAATATGTATTTATCTGCTGTTAGGCATCCGCTCATCCTTATGCTAACTAAACTCATCTTGTTTTTAAATCATAACTGTGTCATGTGAAAGTCTGTCAAAATAAAACGGGGTAAAACTATTAATCAGACAGGAAAACAATATACAAATGAGGGGGCTTATCTGCTGTCCGATACCGTGTTCCGAAATGCGAATGAATCATTGTTGCTTCACAACAAAAGGTTGTTGTTTTTTTTTATTACATCTAAAAGCTTAAGTTGGGAGTTTGGTTTTCTACTTAGAAATAAGGGATAAGATAAGGAACCCTGGCTATGATTAGAACAGACTGCAAAGGCTATTGAGGAAACGTGGTACACAAATTGTGATTCATAGACCTGTGGTTTGTTGCGCAATCTTAATCCCTATATGTAATAAGAGGCAATTTGTATTCAAAATTGGCAAAGTATAGAACTTTCACCGAGCAGAGAATTAGAGTTTACCGACACTAACGATTACCAGTTGGCACACAATGTCCCTGGCTAAGGTCAGTAAGGTAAAAAGGAAGCTAAATTCATATTTTTCTCACCACGCGTTTTACTTTCCAATGAACTCATTGACTATTTTGAAACCTGTATAATAGGTGCTAAACTCTACACACGTTTCTCTATACTGACCTTGTATTACATGGGAGTATGCAGGGGTAAAGGCAGGATTTGTAGAGGGGGGTTTCCCCACCACGCCGCCAGTAGGCGTGACCAGCATGCATGGGGGCCTGCCTATAATTTTAGACAGTGCATGGCTGCTCTCCAACTCTTCCTATCCCCATAATATACACGGGCAATGCTACGTGCACTACTGTTAGGTGCACGCAGCTCTCCCTCTTCAAGCTGTGTGAAGCTGGAGCAGGGTTCAGCCACCTCAATTATACAGTGCTCCGTGCTTTGAGGGGGGTTTCCATGTACTAGGAACCCCCCCCTCGGTTTGCCTATGCTGCACTTTGACTGAAATACCCTCACTCCGCCCTCTGCCAATGCAAACCTCTGCTCTTTAACCAACGTCATTGCCTATTTAAATCCATGCATCTCAGAAGCCATCTAGGTGTTACGAACCGCGGTGGCACTCACCGCCGCCGTGACTCGCTTCCTGGTCTCACCGAGGTCCTGGCCGTCGCCTTGACGACCGGGACGTCACTTCCGGCCGTGACCCGGACGCTTCCTCTGCAGCGCCGCCTCCCGGCAATGAATGAAATCCGGGCGCATGCGCAAATTGGCCCCACCAGCCTTCGGGCTAATTTCTGAAATAAATTAATTTTATGCAGGGGGCTGTGTGTCTTCAGAGCCAGGCTCTTATTGGCTGCTTGTGCTATTTAAGGCATGGAGGGCTTAGCCTCCCTGCCGGTTATAGCTTCCTGATTCCTGTGTTGCTGCCTGCTGCTGTACTCCTGTACTCTTGGTGTTAAGCCTTTGGATTGTTGCCTGCCGTGTATGACCCCTGCCTGTTTCCTGGATTTGTCTTTTGCCTGTGCCCTTGACCTTTTGGCCTGTACCTCCGTTTCTGCTGATTTGCCCGTGACCTCAACCCTTGGCGTGTTTCCTGACGATTCTTCCTAGCAAGTGACCCCTGACCTCGGCCTGTTCTTTGGAATTGCTGTCTGCCATTACCTTCTGCTCCTGGGTTCCCCGCAGCTGGTACACGCCACATGACCCTCTGTAGTCTGCAGCCAAGTCTGTCCCCACCACTAGGGGCTCCAGTGAACACCTGACTGTCGGAGTAGACTCCGGGTGGTGTTGTACTGGTTGAAGGGGTTCCTGACATTAGGCACATTTCCACTAATCAATGAGCGCGGCACCTTGGCGGCATGGTGTGGAAAACCCCCCTCTATAAATCCTGCGTTTGCACCTGTATAGAATAGACACGATGTACTAAACTTTGCTGAACAGTACGGAAATGAGATTTCTTTTTGTAGAACGAGATTATTGAAATGAGGTAAAGGAGTGACGAGGTTGCAGTTTTGTGGTCTACGTCTCGTGCATGCTTGAGCTAGCTTGCTGGTCCGCTTCTGCGCAAGTCAACAGATATATATATAATAAATGGGATGACTCAACATGGTCTTGCCTGAAATAGGTGGGGTTTAGGCAGATCGTGGTCTATTTCCTACTGGGAATTTTAGCAGGAATGGACTGAATAGGACCATAAACCTATGTTAATGAAGACATTTACTCTTTAGATGTAGTTCCCCTTTAAGTGCCAACATCTTCGCTTAAACTATACTCCCTGGAACTTTTAGGTTAACCCAGTAGATGCTAGTGAAATGCTACACACAGAGGGATTTTTACATCTCATGTATTGCTGGATAACTAATGTTCTGCATTACAACTTGGAACCGTATAACGCTAAGATCACTGGCTGTTGGCGTGCAAATCCGCAGCTACACAATTCGCACATAGATATATTATTCCATTAACCGACCAGAATTTACAGCTTGAAAGTCGCTTGCGCAACCGCTGTCTCCGAACACATGTACGTGTTTTTTCTCCTAGCCTGAAACAGATGGACAATAACTCATCCTCTGTTGAGATTTGTTGAGTGTGATTTATACTGCAGCATAAGTAACAATTGATAGATACGACGGCCAGTTTACTCATTTGCAGAATGCTATCTCTCTCACTCTTAAATAACAGCTAAAGTTCTCATAAAAATTATAATCTTATAAAGAAAGCATAACATAAAACCATCCTGGCGTCTTTCCAGGCGTGGGCTAATTGTTTCACAAGTATACATTCCAAAAACTCCCTCCTGACTGGGAGGCTCCGGTAGAGCGAGAGGCAGCTTTTTCTGTACTGTCCAGAAACGTTACTGTAAGGATATGGATTTGTGTTACATTCTTCATTGCACCTAAAATATATGTGCCACACTATACAGTTATTTTTTTCAGAGACATTGTAATTTAAGCTCACAACCTACTTGGGTATGTCTGGGACATTTGGAAGAGTTGTGCAAAAAAGTGTTTATGCGTCTGATGACGAGTTGGCCATAGAATCAGCGTATTTTACGGTAAAAAACCTGGGTGTAAAAAGAGCATATTTAAGGCCAGAGGCGGAACTACTATTGGTGCAGCAGGTGGGGTGCACCGGGCCTATAGAGATAATTGGCCCGCTGCATGGGGAACTAGCGAGCTGTGGGCCCCGATCCCCTCCTCCCCGCTTCCCTGCACCGGGGCCGACAGCTTGTTAGTTCCGCCTCTGCTTAAGCCCATGGGTAGAGCCATAAGCATCTTAAAATCTGTTCAGGTCGGCAGCAGTGGCATATGCACCCGGTTTACATCACAGACACCTACGTCCTACTTGCTCTCATGTTTTTATCCATTTATTTCACGTACAACAAACGCATTCCCTATTAGACATCAATACCAAAAAACCCTCTCTTAAAGAGCAGAAACGACTCTCTGTCTTGTGTACAAAAACAAAGTTTTGCTTAAACACACACACAAATGTATGCCTGAGCTGTGGAGAAAGCACCATTCAGCATGAGCAGTGGAATCGTAAACATCCAATCAAAAACCTCTACTAGTACAGGGACCATTATCATCATTATCATCCACTATTTGATTCTGCCCTTGACTACCTACAAACAATACGGCTTTCTCAAGTATATCTCTGTCCTGTACTCAGCCTCTGTTAGACACCCCTGTCCCACCTCTTTAGGTGCAGACTGGCATTATTGGCAGAATCACACAAATCTGTGAGGGCGCATATGTGTGTGTGCCCATTTTCTGGGCATGTGCAGAGTGCAAACTGGACTAGTACTCACTCTGACTCAGTCCCTATGTATACAATAGATATGTAGAACCTGCAAAGTTTAAATAAAGCTAATTTCAGTAGTTTAATGAGAACTCCATGCAAAATTGTTATTTGCACAATTAATAGAGACACAGGGGTTCTATGATGTCAGGATACTGGGCTTATGTTGAGCTCTTTTGCCGTTTGCCCATAGGCAGCCTTATGTGCTAACTGAGGACACCCAGTACTCTTCTGGGTTCAGAATCTCTTAACTAGCAACTAGAAAGGTATAAGCCTACTTTATTTGATATCAAATAAATACATGTATTTACAATCACAGCCTGGGGGTCAGTGGCGGATCCAGGGGGGGGGAAACACAATCAGAGCAGTCGGGCAGCACACTCTCCCTGCCTGTCTCTGCCGAACGGACTTGCACATAGCACATAACCGCAGGCAGTCTTAGCTGACAAAAGGGGGCGGGGACTAAATCGCTTCCCCCCCCCCATAAAATAAATTTCTAGATCCGCCCCTGCTGGAGGTTCACCGCACAAGGAGCTTACTGGACAACCCTACCCTAAAGGGGCTACAGTCACCAAATCACTTGGAGCACTGTCTCAATCCCATGGAATGCTGTCTCAGCCACTGAACCACACTGTTCACTCAGAGGAGCCCTTGGCAGTCGGCAAGGGCTAAGTCCGATGTCATCCTGCTTTTTGCAGGCACACAAGGTAACCCAGTCAGCAGGGATTTGGAGATCCATACACTGATACAATCCTGGACCTTAGGAGTACACCAATTGAACAGATGAGATCCCCTTTTAAGCTCGGTCTGCTTCTCACATTAGTATGATCTTGGTAGGCTGGTTTCAGATAAGACTGGAATGGGTACCTACTTATTGGAGGGTAGCCAATGAGTCTTTAGCCAGGAGCTGGCACAACTTTTTAGGGTGCCACCGGTTGTCTGGGTGCCCTGGTATCCCCAGGTAATAGCTTCTCTTTTAGAGGACAAGTTGGAGAATCTAAAGTTATACGAAGAACCGACCTGACAACATTTAAGAACTATCCAGAGGGAATGCCAAACGAGATTAACCTTTATTTGAGATGCCTGGCACCTTGCTCTCATCACCAGGGCTGTAACTAGGGCTGTGTGACAGGGGCGACCGCCCAGGGCGCAGTGCTGACGGAGGGCGCAATTTAGAAATATTTTAGGTTATTTTTAGTTAAAATTGAGGGCTAGGGGGGCGGCATTTGTCTTTCTCGCCCCAGGCGCTAGAATTCTAAGTTACGGCTCTGCTCATCACACATGTCCAGGATCCTAATGGTTAGGGAGATTTTCACTCCCGCTGGCACCTCCCATGTGCAGATACCAATGACTCTGTTCATACACAGAACCTTTGCATTTTGGCTACTTTGGAGGTGGGAGCTGGGGGTCTACTGGATTTAGAATAGTTTTTCACTTGGTGATCCCACTACAGGCATTAAAGGTGTCCTCAAAGTCAAACAGATCACCATGGCAAGAAAGTTCCAACAATAGAATCTTTGCATTTCGCTTCACAATACCATCATTGTACTGTTTGTAAATTTGCATTCCAAGGTTCAAGTGGCAGAATTGTCCTATGTGTGGCCAGCATAGGGTACATATCCAGGATACCTGGAGAGTCTGAAAAGGATTTGGCCTTTCTGAATCGGGCATGTTCTTGCATTAGCTAGGTATGGTGTTGACATATTGCAGTGGCCTATTTTGTAGTGAATTTTCAATTGCGCAGGTATGGACTGTAGACACTGAGTGTCAAGATTCGAACCCAGGGCTTCTGCCTCTGTGGACTGCTGCTCTGCTGACTGAGCTATTCTGGCTGCTGGAGAGTTCCTTGTCCTTATTCAGTGTTCTAGATCAGTTCCAGTGATCTCCTGATCTTGCCTTAGCTCCACCCCTTGACTTCCTATAAAAGCCTGGCCAGTTCCTGTCTCCAGTGCCTGATTATTGTGCTCTGTGCCTGTGATCTAGCTCCTGCTCCTGCTCCTGCTCCTGTCTACCTGCATATATTACACGTGTACCGAACCTGGCTTGTTTGACCTTTCTTCCATCTAATCTCCTGTTAGCCAGCCTGACCCAACGATAATTAAGACATTTATCAGTTTTACATATTCCTGTGGTGCACAATCCAACACTCCGCACTGTGATGTCAGCACTGTTGTGACTGACTTTAAAGCTTCTTTGATTGGTCCGTAAATTGGTCAACACTCTGAAGTTCCATTATTCTGGGTTTACTTACTGGTGAACACAACATAGGTAGTGTACCACAGTATCAGGGGCAAACACAAGATTTGTAGAGGGGGGTTTCCACACCATGCCACCAGTGGGCGTGACCAGTATGCATGGGGGCGTGGCTATAATATTAGACAGTATTTGGTTGCTCTCCAACTCTTCCTATCCCCATAATATACATGGGCAATGCTGCGTGCACTACTGTTAGGGGCACGCAGCTCTCCCTTTTCAAACAGAGCTGTGTGAAGCGGGAGCAGGGTCCAGCCACCTCAATTATACAGCGCCCAAGGCTTGGAGGGGGGTTTCCAGGCACTAGGAAGCCCCCCCCCCCTCGGTTTGCCTATGAGTATGATGTATAGCCGGAAGTCTGCATGTTTTTGGGAGGTATAATGGCGAAAGGAACATTGTAAATTGACATTTTTATGCAAACTCTTTCTCCTTAAGAAACTTGCAAAACCCCCTGAATAAGATTATTCTGCCCAATATTATACTAGCCAGTGTTTATTTCTCCTGCTAGAGTTAAGAAAATGTATCTGGAAAAGTTAAAGCTTGGGAACCCTTACAAGGTCATATCATGTCCACCCCACTGAACAATGTATATTTTTATTCTGTGATTTTTTTTTTCCCGTTAATGTTATTCATTTAATCTGTATCGCTATTGTTTCTCTACTTTAACCTACAAGTGGTTCTAAAAAGGCAGAATTCATTGCTATTTGGAAGGAGTTAAGAATGTCCTTCAAATCAAAACTACAAACAAAACAAGTTTTCAGAGAGAAGTGGAAAGGTTCCAAATTCCGAGGGAGACTGTGAGAGAAGGGAGACAGATAGAGCAGGAGGGTGGGATAGACGGTGGGGGAGAGGGTTTAAGGCCGATTATAAACAAGAAAAAAATCTGAAAAGAAAAGTAGAGTTTAGGAGTGAAAAATTGTATATTTGTCTGAGCATGTATGAAATCCCTATTGTAGCAAATGGAAAATATTACGGTCCCTACAGTCAACCTAATATCCTGTATCTCTCATAATCTGTCAGGTCTAGGTATCATTATATTCCTTTCAGACGTAATCATAAAAATTTACACCAATAAGACAGACACCTTATTTTAGGTGAACATGTAGGGCCCGAGTCATTAAGGAGAGCAAAGCAAAAAATATAGAGATGGGCGGGTCCGGTTCTCCGAGAACCGAACCCACCCGAACTTTGGGTATCCGAGTACCGAGCTGAGCAGCTCGGTACTCTCCCGCCAATTCCGAATCCAAATCGAGGCCGAACGTCATTGTGACGTCGTCGGATCTCGGGACTCGGTTCTCGCGATACTTCAACTTTATAAATACACGCCTCCACAGCAATCCATCGCCATTTGACAGAGGGAGAGAGCAGGGTGTAGTCATAGGCTAATTAGAGCAGGGACAGAGAAAGAATACAATATTGTTCTTGCAATTGCTCTAACCAAAATCGCTAGTGCAGAGAGGAGGATAGAGGTTTATTATTTTTTCTTCATATTTGGCACTCCCCAGCGCTTTTGGGTTGTCCCCCATAATTGTGCATTAATATTTCTGGCTGTCAAAAGTCATATCTGTCAGCAGTATCTACTCAATAAATGTTAGCACTCCTCAGTGTTTTTGGGGTGTCCTCTCTAATTGTGCATTAATATTTCTGGCTGTCAAAAGTCATATCTGTCAGCAGTATCTACTCAATAATTTTAAGCACTCCTCAGTGTTTTTGGGGTGTCCTCTCTAATTGTGCATTAATAATTCTGGCTGTCAAAAGTCATATCTGTCAGCAGTATCTACTCAATAATTTTAAGCACTCCTCAGTGTTTTTGGGGTGTCCTCTCTAATTGTGCATTAATATTTCTGGCTGTCAAAAGTCATATCTGTCAGCAGTATCTACTCAATAAATTTTAGCACTCTTCTGTGTTTTTGGGGTGTCCTCCCTAATTGTGCATTAATATTTCTGGCTGTCAAAAGTCATATCTGTCAGCAGTATCTACTCAATAATTTTAAGCACTCCTCAGTGTTTTTGGGGTGTCCTCTCTAATTGTGCATTAATATTTCTGGCTGTCAAAAGTCATATCTGTCAGCAGTATCTACTCAATAAATTTTAGCACTCCTCTGTGTTTTTGGGGTGTCCTCCCTAATTGTGCATTAATATTTCTGGCTGTCAAAAGTCATATCTGTCAGCAGTATCTACTCAATAAATGTTAGCACTCCTCAGTGTTTTTGGGGTGTCCTCTCTAATTGTGCATTAATATTTCTGGCTGTCAAAAGTCATATCTGTCAGCAGTATCTACTCAATAATTTTAAGCACTCCTCAGTGTTTTTGGGGTGTCCTCTCTAATTGTGCATTAATATTTCTGGCTGTCAAAAGTCATATCTGTCAGCAGTATCTACTCAATAATTTTAAGCACTCCTCAGTGTTTTTGGGGTGTCCTCTCTAATTGTGCATTAATATTTCTGGCTGTCAAAAGTCATATCTGTCAGCAGTATCTACTCAATAAATTTTAGCACTCCTCTGTGTTTTTGGGGTGTCCTCCCTAATTGTGCATTAATATTTCTGGCTGTCAAAAGTCATATCTGTCAGCAGTATCTACTCAATAATTTTAAGCACTCCTCAGTGTTTTTGGGGTGTCCTCTCTAATTGTGCATTAATATTTCTGGCTGTCAAAAGTCATATCTGTCAGCAGTATCTACTCAATAAATTTTAGCACTCCTCTGTGTTTTTGGGGTGTCCTCCCTAATTGTGCATTAATATTTCTGGCTGTCAAAAGTCATATCTGTCAGCAGTATCTACTCAATAATTTTAAGCACTCCTCAGTGTTTTTGGGGTGTCCTCTCTAATTGTGCATTAATATTTCTGGCTGTCAAAAGTCATAACTGTCAGCAGAATCTACTAAATAATTTTTAGCACTCCCCAGTGGTTTGCGCTCAGAATGGATTCAAAGCAGTCCACATATGATCTAAATGAGCAACCAGGTTCTGTCACCAGTCCTGATGTTAGTGTTCCCAGTACGTCATCTGGCCAAGGCGATGTCAAACAACAGAGTGTTTTCAAATTAGTGCAAAAAACAAAAACCAAAAAAAATTTTACTGTATTGAAGCGAAAAAGAAGTGTAACTGAGCAAAAGTTAAGTGACGATAAAAAAAAAATTGCAAGCATACCATTCTACACACGCAGTGGCAAAGAGAGAATGAGGCCTTCACCTTTGGCTATTAGTGGCAGATCCCAAAAAGTTACCCAGCCTACAATTGGTGCACAACTACTGTTACGCGTCAAAGCCGAGCGGCAAGATAACAGTGAGGCATTACAGGAGAATATTTGCTCTGATTCACAAATGACAACAATCCCTGTGGAGAGTCCATCCAACAGTGGGATGTCTAATCGTGAGCATTCTGCTGATGTGTGCCTTAATAGCCCGAGTGTAGCCGGTGATACCCAAATTGAGGATGCCACTTTGGAATTAGAAGAGGATGAGGGGGAGATTTGTGTAGGCGACGAGGGCGCTAATGATGATGTTGATGATTATGATGCAGACAGATACCAAATTGCCTTTCTCAATTTTTATTTATATTCTAGATTATATAACGGCTGAATAGTTTTCTATTTTACTCCTAGTGGAGAGAGGATCTGATGCAGACAGATACCAAACTGCCTTTGTCCATTTCAATTTATATTGTACAGTATATAACGGCTGAATTTATTAGTATTTTATACAAGTGGAGGGGGGCCTAGAGATACAGAAACCAAACTGGCTTTCTCCATGTCAATTAATATTGTACAGTCTATAACGGCTGGATTTTTTGGTATTTTATACAAGTGGAGGGGGGCCTAGAGAGACAGAAACCAAACTGGCTTTCTCCATGTCAATTAATATTGTACAGTCTATAATGGCTGAATTTTTTGGTATTTTATACAAGTGGAGGGGGGCCTTGAGAGACAGAAACCAAACTGGCTTTTTCCATTTCTTTACATATTTAACTATAAGTGTAGGGTGTAATATACATTCAAAGACGATGGCTGCATTGCCAATATGCATAGATGGAGAGGAAGACAATCTGTTTTGTGTGTAGAATAGGCCTACCAACGAAGAATTAAACTGTTTTTTTGGATGATTTATTACCTCAACAATTAGATTACTTGTCTCTAAAACAGTTGGAGCACTAAATTGGGTTAATTTAGGCCCAAAAACATGGATTTTCCAAAAAAATAGCAAAACAAAACCAAACAAAACCAAAACCAAAACCAAAACACGCAATGGCAGTTTTGCAAAACCAAAACCAAAACCAAAACACGACGGTAATCCAGATCCAAAACCGAATCCAAAACCAAAACACGGGGGTCAGTGACCATCTCTAAAAAAATATGACTAAATTTGCTCCTGAACAAACCATGTTACAATGCAAGGGGTGCAAATTAGTTTATTATTTTGCACGTAACTTAAATACTGGCTGTTTTTTCATGTAGCACACAAATACTTAATATGTTTATTTTTACACTGAAATTTACAGTTGATCTAGGACATGTCCTACCCCATCTATAAGTCTGTCCCCAGATTTTCAATTTACCTCCCCCTACAATGCAACATGGTTTTTCCCAGGTGCAAAGTTACTCCTTTTTTATGCTTTACTCTCCTTAAGGACTCAAGCCCGTAGCATCCAGTGGATCACAGGCTCATGGCTGCTATCACCTCTACAGCAGGCAGCATTACATGGAACCATTAGTATATAACGGGAGAGTGGGCAAGAGTATGCTCTAAATGCAGCATTTACAGAAAGTAAGAATTACATAAGCTACAGAATTTAGCACGTTGAAATTTTCTATCTGTTCCTGCATGGAGTTTTAGCCCTGCACAGAGACAGGGGCGGACTGGGCCAGTGGTGAATGACATCACCAGGTGAGTATGTCTTTGCTGGGACAGACAGTTTTGGGAGTCGCTGTTGCTGGACTAAGTTGAGAAATTTCACAGAGAAATAATTTTTTATCACTGTGATAAGAAATGATACTTAGCGGTCAATTTTCGTGAGTTTTGATAAATAGGCTCTTGTCCATTCTCAGTTTACAGCAGAGCTATGTGGGAGTGCTGCTGGGAAACGAGCGTTATACACATACTAAAACCCAGCGGTTGCATCTTACCACCAATGGGGGTTACTGACGGTGATAGCAGAATTATTGCTGGCATTTAACTCCTGATATATAGGGGCGGGGTAGCCTTTGAGTGGGTTGGGCAGGGATGGGCCAGGGCCAGGGCCAGGGGCGGATCTAGAAATTTTTTCTACCCCGGGCGATATAGGGGGGGGGGGGGGGGGATTTAAGCCCCGCCCCCTTTCTAACTTCTAAGGCTGCCGGCGGCTGCACAGTATATGCAGGTCCGTTAGGCAGTGATAATGTGCTGTCCCGCTGCTCTGATTGTGTTTAAAACACAATCAGAGCAGCCGGGCAGCACATTATCACTGCCTAGCGGACCTGTGCAGCCGCCGGCAGCAAGCCCCTGCTAGGGGGGGAGATCGCCCCGATCGCCCCCCCCCCTGGATCCGCCACTGGCCAGGGCGCATGCACCAGCATTCCACCAACCTATATCTTTGGGTATATCACATGCCATACAGATACATCAGCCAGAACTATTCTGTTAGAGTATATCCTACACAATTGTTAGTCTGAGTGAATTGATGTTACAGCTATTTATAATTAATTTAGTTCAGGTTATTGTAATTGGACAAAAAGTGGGAAAAGCAGAAATATGATATTATCACTCTGGACAATGTCTCAGACTGGCAGAGTTACTATAGATTAGTGTTTCTCAACTCCAGTCCTCAGGACCCCCTAACAGTACATGTTTTCCATATCTCCTTGCTGGAGCACAGGTGTATTCATTACTGACTGACACATTGTAGCAGGTGGTATAATTATGTCACTGGTCACCTGGCAATCCTGCACTGTTAGTTGGTTCTGAGGACTGGAGTTGAGAAACACTGGTGTAGATAGTCGCACAGTATAGGTGAGGATTATCATTCTGTCTATCTTGATAAAACGTTTGACTTACTTATGAGTTTGGCTTTTCTTATAATATAAAACATGTTCACGGTAGTGTTGTTAGCCTCTTAAAATAAGGCCAGCCATGCATGTGAAGGAACCGCAAAGCAACATGTGTTTCATACAAGGATAACCCAACAACACTAGTTCCAATACAACATGTGAGCAGAAGACATTCTGCAGAGAGAACCTTCTTTGCCCTGGTCACATGATTACATTGACTAGAATGAAAGGGGGATGTCATAACCGTTCCTCGGCCAAGAATTAACTATCTGTATACTTTAATGGACTCACAAATTGTTTAAAAGAACTGTAAATTGCAAGCTTACAACACAATTATCTCTCACTTATGAGTAGAGATGGTCACTGACCCCCGTGTTTTGGTTTTGGATTCGGTTTTGGATCTGGATTACCGTCGTGTTTTGGTTTTGGTTTTGGTTTTGCAAAACCTCCATTGCGTGTTTTGGTTTTGGTTTTGGTTTTGTTTGGTTTTGTTTTGCTATTTTTTGGGAAAATCCATGTTTTTGGGCCTAAATTAACCCAATTTAGTGCTCCAACTGTTTTAGAGACAAGTAATCTAATTGTTGAGGTAATAAATCATCCCAAAAAACAGTTTAATTCTTCGTTGGTAGGCCTATTCTACACACAAAACAGATTGTCTTCCTCTCCATCTATGCATATTGGCAATGCAGCCATCGTCTTTGAATGTATATTACACCCTACACTTATAGTTAAATATGTAAAGAAATGGAAAAAGCCAGTTTGGTTTCTGTCTCTCAAGGCCCCCCTCCACTTGTATAAAATAGCAAAAAATTCAGCCATTATAGACTGTACAATATTAATTGACATGGAGAAAGCCAGTTTGGTTTCTGTCTCTCAAGGCCCCCCTCCACTTGTATAAAATACCCAAAAATTCAGCCATTATAGACTGTACAATATTAATTGACATGGAGAAAGCCAGTTTGGTTTCTGTCTCTCTAGGCCCCCCTCCACTTGTATAAAATACTAAAAAATTCAGCCATTATAGACTGTACAATATTAATTGACATGGAGAAAGCCAGTTTGGTTTCTGTCTCTCTAGGCCCCCCTCCACTTGTATAAAATACTAAAAAATTCAGCCATTATAGACTGTACAATATTAATTGACATGGAGAAAGCCAGTTTGGTTTCTGTCTCTCTAGGCCCCCCTCCACTTGTATAAAATACTAAAAAATTCAGCCATTATAGACTGTACAATATTAATTGACATGGAGAAAGCCAGTTTGGTTTCTGTCTCTCTAGGCCCCCCTCCACTTGTATAAAATACTAAAAAATTCAGCCATTATAGACTGTACAATATTAATTGACATGGAGAAAGACAGTTTGGTTTCTGTCTCTCTAGGCCCCCCTCCACTTGTATAAAATACTAAAAAATTCAGCCATTATAGACTGTACAATATTAATTGACATGGAGAAAGCCAGTTTGGTTTCTGTCTCTCTAGGCCCCCCTCCACTTGTATAAAATACTAAAAAATTCAGCCATTATAGACTGTACAATATTAATTGACATGGAGAAAGCCAGTTTGGTTTCTGTCTCTCTAGGCCCCCCTCCACTTGTATAAAATACTAAAAAATTCAGCCATTATAGACTGTACAATATTAATTGACATGGAGAAAGCCAGTTTGGTTTCTGTCTCTCTAGGCCCCCCTCCACTTGTATAAAATACTAAAAAATTCAGCCATTATAGACTGTACAATATTAATTGACATGGAGAAAGCCAGTTTGGTTTCTGTCTCTCTAGGCCCCCCTCCACTTGTATAAAATACTAAAAAATTCAGCCATTATAGACTGTACAATATTAATTGACATGGAGAAAGCCAGTTTGGTTTCTGTCTCTCTAGGCCCCCCTCCACTTGTATAAAATACTAAAAAATTCAGCCATTATAGACTGTACAATATTAATTGACATGGAGAAAGCCAGTTTGGTTTCTGTCTCTCTAGGCCCCCCTCCACTTGTATAAAATACTAAAAAATTCAGCCATTATAGACTGTACAATATTATGAAAAATGGACAAAGCCAGTTTAGGGTCACTCTGTCTATGACACCCTACCCTTAAGGATAAATTGCCCTAACAGCAGCCTTTCAAGATGGTATGTGATATGGAAATGCCACAAGTCCCTTTCCTCTTTGGGGGTAGATTGCACCCTACACTTACATAGAAAGTTTTAAAAAGATGTTATCGGCATCATCTTCAGCTTCATCCTCACCCTCATCAGTGTTATCGTCATCATCACAGACTATCAATTCATCGCCGCTTGAATCCGCCATTAGAGAACAGTCAGTGCTTGCATGTCTTGGATGGTGAAGGCCTTCCTCGTGGAAGATGTAGTTCATTTTTATAAACATCATTTTCTCCACATTTTTGGGAAGTAACCTTCTACGGCGATCACTGACTAAGTTCCCTGCTGTGCTGAACACTCGTTCAGAGTACACACTGGAGGGTGGGCAGCTTAGGTATTGCAAAGCAAGTTTGTACATGGGTTTCCAAATAGCTTGCTTTTCTTCCCAGTAAGGAAAGGGACTGTCTGACATTTCCATATCAACTACCTCTTGAAAGTAATCCTCCACCATCCTTTGCATGTTTATACTCATATTGGATGGACTTATGGGCAAAGTGACACTTTTTTTTGAAAAATCCTTCAAACCAGCCCAGATGTTAAATTGTTCTCGTCTGCCCCCTGTGTCTTCCCTGCTTCTTTTTTGGAAATTTAATTTTTTACGAGCAACAGCTTGAGAAAGTGAAGGAGGACACGTCGTCAAGCCGAGGCCCAGTTCAGCGGCCAACTTGCTGAGCAATAGCTCCTTGCAAAAGTTCACATCTCGCTCATTTACAAGTAAAGACTCAATGTAGGTTTTAAACCTTGGATCAAGCACAGTGGCCAAAACGTACTGATCCGAGTTCAAGATCTTAATAACTCGAGGATCATTGTGAAGCGAATTAAGTACTTGATCGACAAGGCCAACATACTTTGCTGAATTGCTTGCTTTCAGCTCCTCCTTCATTTTCTCAAGCTGCTTTTCCAATAGTCTAATTAAAGGAATGACTTGGCTCAAACTAGCAGAGTCTGCACTGACCTCACATGTCACAACTTCAAATGGTTTCAGCACCTTGCACAGCACTGAAAGGATTCCCCACTGTGCAAGAGTGAAATACATCCCCCCTCCTTTCCCAATGTCATGACTTGTGCAATATGCTTGGATGGCTTTGCGCTGTTCCTCCATCCTCTGAAGCATGTACAGGGTGGAATTCCACCGAGTTACCACCTCTTGCTTAAGTTGGTGGCAGGGCAAGTTAAACTGCTCTTGGAGCTGCTGTAATCTCCTACATGCTGTGGCTGAATGCCTGAAATGGCCTGAAATTTTACGGGCCACCGAAAGCATCTCCTGCACCTCACGGTTGTTTCGTAGGAAGCTCTGCACCACCAAGTTGATGGTGTGAGCAAAACAGGGAATATGTTGGAAATCACCCAGCTGTAATGCTCGCACTATATTGTTGGCGTTATCTGAAATGACATACCCTGGGGAGAGTCCGAGTGGTATAAGCCATGCATCAATCACATCTCTCAGTTTGCGTAACAAATTGTCAGCCGTATGCCTGTTAGTGAAGCCGGTGATACAAAGAGTGGCCTGCCTGTGACAAATGTTACGTAGTGGTGTACATGCTGCTGCTGTTCCTGCTGGTGAAGGTGAATGACCAACCCAGTGGGCTGTCACAGTCATATAGTCTTTGGTTTGGCCACTTCCACTTGTCCACATATCTGTGGTTAAGTGAACAGTGGGCAGAATGGCATTTTTCAGCGCAATCTCTACATTTTTACACACTTTTTGGTATAGTTGTGGAATAGCTTTACGGGAGAAATGGTGTCGCGATGGAATTCTGTAACGCGGACACAAAACCTCAATTAACTGTGAAAAACCAGCTGCGTTTATGGTGGAGATTGGACGCAGATCTAACACTAACATTGCAGCCATGGCGTCTGTGATTCGCTTGGCGACTGGGTGACTGCTGTCATATTTGCTTCCCCTCGCAAAGGATTGTTTCACAGTTAATTGCTGAAATGTAGGACTGCTCATTTTATTCACCTGCCTCTGGGATGACGATTCACCCCCAGCAGCAGCAACAGCAGCAGCAGGACTAACGCTTTCTTCAGAGGAATCAATAATAGTGCCGGAGTCATCCAGCCTTAAGTGGGATGCCGGGCTAACTCCGAGCGCTACTGAGGATATTGATGAGGATGGTGTGGTGGGTGTATTTTGTGGCCGTCGGTATGTCGGTGAGCGGAGGGTCTTAGCTGATGAGGGAGTGCTTGTATTCTTTTGGGAAGAACTTTCAGCTTTTCCCAACACTTTGCCATGAACTCTCGTTAAATGGCGTAACATAGACGAGGTTCCAAGATGGTTAAGGTCCCTCCCTCGACTGACTGTGGCTTCACATACACTACAAATGGCTATACAATTGTTGTCTGGATTTGGGTAGAAATAATTCCACACATAAGAAGTGGATTTTTTTGTTTTATGCCCAGGCATGACAATGGCCTTTTTCTTGTCACGTGCCAGAACTGCTGCCACTGGTGCAGGACTTACACAAACAACCTCATCCTCATCAACATCCTCATTAGCGCCCTCGTCGCCTACACAAATCTCCCCCTCATCCTCTTCTAATTCCAAAGTGGCATCCTCAATTTGGGTATCACCGGCTACACTCGGGCTATTAAGGCACACATCAGCAGAATGCTCACGATTAGACATCCCACTGTTGGATGGACTCTCCACAGGGATTGTTGTCATTTGTGAATCAGAGCAAATATTCTCCTGTAATGCCTCACTGGTATCTTGCAGCTCAGCTTTGACGCGTAACAGTAGTTGTGCACCAATTGTAGGCTGGGTAACTTTTTGGGATCTGCCACTAATAGCCAAAGGTGAAGGCCTCATTCTCTCTTTGCCACTGCGTGTGTAGAATGGCATGCTTGCAATTTTTTTTTTATCGTCACTTAACTTTTGCTCAGTTACACTTCGTTTTCGCTTCAATACAGTAAATTTTTTTTTGGTTTTTGTTTTTTGCACTAATTTGAAAACACTCTGTTGTTTGACATCGCCTTGGCCAGATGACGTACTGGGAACACTAACATCAGGACTGGTGACAGAACCTGGTTGCTCATTTAGATCATATGTGGACTGCTTTGAATCCATTGCGTAGATACTGCTGACAGATATGACTTTTGACAGCCAGAAATATTAATGCACAATTAGGGAGGACACCCCAAAAACACTGAGGAGTGCTAAAAATTATTGAGTAGATACTGCTGACAGATATGACTTTTGACAGCCAGAAATATTAATGCACAATTAGGGAGGACACCCCAAAAACACTGAGGAGTGCTAAAAATTATTGAGTAGATACTGCTGACAGATATGACTTTTGACAGCCAGAAATATTAATGCACAATTAGGGAGGACACCCCAAAAACACTGAGGAGTGCTAAAAATTATTGAGTAGATACTGCTGACAGATATGACTTTTGACAGCCAGAAATATTAATGCACAATTAGGGAGGACACCCCAAAAACACTGAGGAGTGCTAAAAATTATTGAGTAGATACTGCTGACAGATATGACTTTTGACAGCCAGAAATATTAATGCACAATTATGGGGGACACCCCAAAAACACTGAGGTGTGCTAAAATTTATTGAGTAGATACTGCTGACAGATATGACTTTTGACAGCCAGAAATATTAATGCACAATTAGGGAGGACACCCCAAAAACACTGAGGAGTGCTAAAAATTATTGAGTAGATACTGCTGACAGATATGACTTTTGACAGCCAGAAATATTAATGCACAATTAGGGAGGACACCCCAAAAACACTGAGGAGTGCTAAAAATTATTGAGTAGATACTGCTGACAGATATGACTTTTGACAGCCAGAAATATTAATGCACAATTAGGGAGGACACCCCAAAAACACTGAGGAGTGCTAAAAATTATTGAGTAGATACTGCTGACAGATATGACTTTTGACAGCCAGAAATATTAATGCACAATTAGGGAGGACACCCCAAAAACACTGAGGAGTGCTAAAAATTATTGAGTAGATACTGCTGACAGATATGACTTTTGACAGCCAGAAATATTAATGCACAATTATGGGGGACACCCCAAAAACACTGAGGTGTGCTAAAATTTATTGAGTAGATACTGCTGACAGATATGACTTTTGACAGCCAGAAATATTAATGCACAATTAGGGAGGACACCCCAAAAACACTGAGGAGTGCTAAAAATTATTGAGTAGATACTGCTGACAGATATGACTTTTGACAGCCAGAAATATTAATGCACAATTAGGGAGGACACCCCAAAAACACTGAGGAGTGCTAAAAATTATTGAGTAGATACTGCTGACAGATATGACTTTTGACAGCCAGAAATATTAATGCACAATTATGGGGGACACCCCAAAAACACTGAGGTGTGCTAAAATTTATTGAGTAGATACTGCTGACAGATATGACTTTTGACAGCCAGAAATATTAATGCACAATTAGAGAGGACACCCCAAAAACACTGAGGAGTGCTTAAAATTATTGAGTAGATACTGCTGACAGATATGACTTTTGACAGCCAGAAATATTAATGCACAATTAGAGAGGACACCCCAAAAACACTGAGGAGTGCTTAAAATTATTGAGTAGATACTGCTGACAGATATGACTTTTGACAGCCAGAAATATTAATGCACAATTAGAGAGGACACCCCAAAAACACTGAGGAGTGCTAACATTTATTGAGTAGATACTGCTGACAGATATGACTTTTGACAGACAGAAATATTAATGCACAATTATGGGGGACAACCCAAAAGCGCTGGGGAGTGCCAAATATGAAGAAAAAATAATAAACCTCTATCCTCCTCTCTGCACTAGCGATTTTGGTTAGAGCAATTGCAAGAACAATATTGTATTCTTTCTCTGTCCCTGCTCTAATTAGCCTATGACTACACCCTGCTCTCTCCCTCTGTCAAATGGCGATGGATTGCTGTGGAGGCGTGTATTTATAAAGTTGAAGTATCGCGAGAACCGAGTCCCGAGATCCGACGACGTCACAATGACGTTCGGCCTCGATTTGGATTCGGAATTGGCGGGAGAGTACCGAGCTGCTCAGCTCGGTACTCGGATACCCAAAGTTCGGGTGGGTTCGGTTCTCGGAGAACCGGACCCGCCCATCTCTACTTATGAGAGTCACACATTAATCTGAAGAAGAAGAGATAACTGTATATTGCTAATATACAAAGTAAGTCATTTTTCAACAAAAACAAAACCAGAAATGCCTGTGTAGCACATTATCACAGACACATATTTCACCATTAAGCAACTATAAAGGAGCGGGCCGCCATGTATATTTGCATGACTCGTTTAAACAAATGAATTGTGCATATCCTTGAAAGTGATAGCATTGCCCCAAAATGCAGCCTACTGTAACATTTGGGCTATTTAGGGAGTTGTCATTATTAGAAGTCACCATTTTTCATTTCCAGTGACTTATTACTTTTATTACGTTATTTAATCTCATACTTACCTACTTTTTCAGTCTCTCTTCCAGGATGTCCAGGGACAGGTGGGCGTGTGGGGGTGGGGCTCGAGGAATCGTGTCGCTAAGCCCTGCCCCCGCCATTTAACTTTGCAAACTGGCAGGGATGTGGGAGGTTGCCCTGCTCTCCCGGGAGTCCAGAAGGACTCCCAGAATTTCGGGGGTCTCTCGGACATTCCGGGAGAATAGGCAACTATGGTTAATCTGCACCTTTTAACATCCTCCTGCTATACAAATATATATGTGAATTGCATTTCTGTGGCTATCGCACATCCAATATGTACAGTGTGCCCATATCTGCATTCTGGCACAGTGGTCAGCATTGCTGTCTCACCAGGTCATGAGTTCCATTCCAACCAGGGCCGCATCTGTGCTGAGTTTGTATGCCCTCCCTGCATGGGTTTTCTAAGGGTGCTCCTGTTTTGTTCCTACAGTCCACAAAACATACTGATAGGTTAATTGGCTGGGCCGTAGTGTGTGATAGGGAATTTAGACTATAAGCTCTAATGGGGCAAAAACTTGTGATAGATATTCTCTGTACAGTGCTGCCTAATATGGTGATGCCAGTGGCATATCTATAATTGGCGCAGGGTAAACAGCGTTCTCTGCTCCCAGAGCAGTGACCATATTTCCGTCTCTCTCTTTGGGGCTCGTAAGCGCCACTGACAGATCTCAGTCCCTTGATCTCTCCATAGAGAGCGCTGGAAAGATGGCAGCAACGTCTCTGAGACTGTAGCATAGTCTTTGCCCTCTTCTTTGCAGGCGCCGTCTTATTTCCATATCTCCTGGGGTAGTTTGGTGCATAAACTTGAAGACGGGATCAGTCATTTTTTTAAAACACCTGCGGTTGGTGCTACATGAATAGACAGCAGGTTTGCAAAAAATATTCAATGTTTTGTCAATTCACCGTGTAGCTCTGTAAAAACAAGTGTAATTGCTGAAAAAATAGGCACAGGACAGGAAGATGCAGCGTCAATGTATTCCACATTAATTAGTTAATGACTCCTAGGGGTATATTTATCAAGATGTAGTTCCGAAAAAACGCTGTTTCTCATAGGTTTGCCGTCATTATTTAAAATGTCATGTTTATTAAAGGGAAAGCCCGTCGGGGCCAGGAGGTGATGGGGGACCAGGTCCTTCCCTCTCTGATACCCCTGGACCCACCCAGACTCCCGCAGTACTCCCCGATGCCCCCTCTCTGCTCCAAGCTGGGCTGTGCATGCTCAGATCAGACCCCCCTCAGATTTTTTAAGAAGGGGGGGGATCAAGAGGCTAGAGCAGCATTGCGGGTCCCTACCCAAATTTTGCTATGGGGCCCGGCTAAGCACTTTTCCGCCCCTGCTCATATTCCACATAGATTAAATGGAACAGGCAAGTGCAATACCTAAACCATACATGCCAACCTTAAAGATTTCTCCTCCGAGAGATCCGGGGGAGAAGTCATGTGACATAGGGTAGGAGGAGGGCGTGGTCGTGGTGACATTGCATAATTGCAGCATTAAGCCCCGCCCCTTCCGTTCACTGCCGTGAATTTTGGCAAATGCGGGAGCTCTGCCCACTCTTCCGGGAGTCCGTGAGGACTCCCCGAAATTCGGGAGCCTTCTGGGAATTCCGGGAGAGTAGGCAAGTATGACCTAAACTTCACCTTCAGAAAGAATGTCAGATATAGGGGTTGGGGTGGAAGATAATTAGCAACCAACAGGGGAACCAATAAAAAAGCATAAACAAGGTGAAAGAGAAAAAATCTTTTAAAAAGAATGGCGGAATGCAAAATAAAAGGAAATCATGCAAAGAATATGACATTACAATATCATCATGACGTTGACAGAGTGGCAGATAATGTTATTTCAAGCACTTTTGTCTTGTCCTACGCCTGCGGGCTGTGCATACACACAGGCGATAGAGCAGGTCTGACAAGATAACACATCGCAGGTAGGCTTCCCTACAGCTCCAATGAAACTACCCACCGGGGCACTTTCCTCTCAGCGGCTGTGTGTTCTTGGCACACGTTGGTGGAGTTTTACTTGCACAAACGCTGAGAAATTTTGTTTTCTTTATTATCAACAGTGAGAAGAGAGATGTTTTTTAAAAGGGTCTGGACGGACCTGGGATCAGACCAGATTTTCAAGGCAGGTTTAGGACGACGAGAAGGCATTGGTTCGGGGCCCTTAGCAACAGTGTAAAAGGGACCAATAGCGTTGCTTGTGTTGCTGGGCCAAATTCCAGCAGACACAGGCCAAGTGTTTAAAAGCTGTGCCAAGGAGTAAAACAAGGGTACTTTTTTTAAAAAAAAAACTTGGGAGTTACATTTTTTCCCCCTTCTGTGATGCCGAGCTCCACTTGCTAATCTGTTTCCCATTACACAAATAAATAAAGTAAAAACGTGCTGTTAACCCGCTTCGGAAACATCTTGCAGAGCACTAGCGCTGAAAGGGTTACTCCATGTGCACACTTTAACCCTCTCCGTACCGGCCCATCTGGCAGTAAACCTTTAATCCCAGCAGCCAGATTGAAAGAAAGTTCATATTTGCTCAGCGTAAGACAAACAGGAAACAGATTTTTACCAGCAAAAACATTACTTTGGCCGTGGAGCTGCAGAACACCCATAGGATCTGACAGAGTTAATGTTTGCGCAGCCAACAGATACAGCTCCACTACTAAACATTGGCTCTGGAGAGACTTGGGAGTCTGTACACTGTTGTATTGTGTAAGTTTGAAAGCAGAAGCTCTGTGTGTTTTGTTAGTTTTGTTGTTCCAGTTGCATCAACTTGTATAATATACAGAGCAGTCCCGCCGGGAAGGAGATGTGTACTGTGAGTGCACCCACAAAATGTAACTAATAAATCACAATGTGTGTATTTGTCAACGGATTTCTGCTTGTATTGATTTGTCACTGAAATCTTTTGTCCCTAACTATGTCCCTGCTTTTATTATAACATAGACCAAATGCACAGTGTAATCTCACTTAGGGGTATATTTACTAAAGTGCGGGTTTGAAAAAGTGGAGATGTTGCCTGTAGCAACCAATCAGATTCTAGCTGTCATTTTGTAGAATGTATCAAATAAATGAGAACTAGACTCTAATTGGTTGCTATAGGCAACATCTCCACCTTTTCAAACCCGCAGTTTAGTAACTATACCCCTTAGCCTTTATGCTGCGTGGCTGAACACTTATTGATTGCTAGGGTTACAAAATAATTGTTATATGATGACTATGGGTTAAAATAAACAAAGCCCATATAGGGTTGAACGATACCAACGCCAAGATTGGGTTATTTTATTCTAGCACCATGTTTCATACAGGGGTTAACAATGGCAGTTCAGCATCTCCTTCGTGGAGCTAGTCCCTGTGCTTATGTAGCGCTTCCTGTTCCCCCTCTTCCTTTTGGATTCCCCATGCTCCCTTCCCCAAAACAAAAGCTGTCGGTTACGTTGATGTCTTTACCGTGTTTTTTGCTTCTCCGCTAATGTTTTCTATTTTTCAGCTGAGGCCACAGTTTGGCGGCAAAGAGCCACGGTCAGCGACTCATGCGTTGGTGTCATAGGGATAGAGAGGAGCTGTTCCACGGAGCGCTGCCCCCTTCATCAAAGCGACAGTATGTGCTGATCTTGCAGTTTCTGGACGTTCTAGGGCTTGCCTTTACAGGGGGCCCCAACTGAGCCAAAGGAGGGGTGGAGAGACCGTGCCCCAGCAGGCACTGGAGGGTTCGGATGGGCCCTCCTTTATTTTTTGGTAGTGCTGGTTTTTAGCTGAGCGACGCTCAGGCTCGTTTGCCTTGCCACCACTTTTCAGCGATCAGGTAATAAAGATGTGATCTCCGTTTTTTCCAAAGATAAATGGTTGTTAAGGGTATAGTGCCATAGGCAAATCGAGGAGTGGGGGTTTCCTAGTGCCTGGAAACCCCCCTCCAAGCCTTGGGAACTGTGTAATTGAGGAGGCTGGACACTACCCCCGCTTCACACGGCTCTGCTTCGAAAAGAGAGAGCTGCGTGCACCTAACAGTAGTGCACACAGCATTGCCCATGTATATTATGGGGATAGGGAGAGTTGAAACACTGTCTAAAATTATAGCCACGCCCCCATGCATGCTGATCACACCTACTGGTGGTGTGGTGTAAAAAACCCCCTCTACAAATCCTGCGTTTGCCCCTGAGTACGTTATCTTATGTCCATCTAGATAAAGGGATATATTTATCATAGGGCGCTACTGTGAAATTGGTTGTTTTCCCTCCTGATAGGGCCACATCTAGGGATCACTACTGGCGACAGTGGTGGAACTACCATTGGTGCTGCAGGTGCAGTGCATCGGGGCCCACGGAGATAATGGGGCCCGCTGCATGGCAGATGCAGAGGGTCAGGGGCTGGTTCCCTCCTCCCCGCCTCCCTGCACCGGGGTTCATAGCTCACTAGTTCCACCTCTGACCTAGCTGCGTTCTGCCGCTGATAGCATCCCTAAGCAGCCATTTTGTGGGATGGTAGAATATTGAGTCTATCGATTAATACCTCACACCTCACGCCTCAGTAATGTCTCAGTAATGTCTCATGAATATTGGTTCAGCCCACACAATGTATGCCTCTATTGTAGCTGACAAACAGGGTCAGCGCCACTATTAGGCGAACCGAGGCTGTTGCCTCTGGCGCCGATAGTTAGTGGGCACCTAAAACACTGAACGAATTACATAAGGGCACTCATCCAGTGATTTTAGTGCCCTCACACGGAGCCATGGCCACTGTCATGAAGCAGCCAACAGTTTCTTACATGTGAAGCTGCAGCTCCTTCACGTCAGTGTTACACTGGGAACGTGGCGCTTGGATATGATGTCACAGCCAAGTGCCACACTTCCAAGACCTGAGGGTGCCATCCCCACAATGGGGGGAGGGTGTCTAAGGCTTCCCCCCAGGGCTTGCACAGGCCCTGCTGACAAACTTAAGGTATGCGGAGACCTGTTCTGCACATTCTCCTTAGCTCTGATATTACCAGTGCTAAATGCCTTAATATTTTGGATAAATCCTTGGTCAGGACGAGAGAAGAGCTGGAGAGAACTGATACTCCACCCTTCCTCCTGTTACCCACATATGTAGTCAAACTGGAAACAGAGCCTGTATTTCATTGACTAGCATAAATCTTAAAATTATCTCTTAAAGAAGTAATGAGTAAAAGAACATCGATAAATTCTTTACTTGATGTATTATATTTGTACATGTTAATGTTTAAGTGTATTTATATTTGTGCAAATATAAATGAACATTCCTATATAAAGTGTGTCTGGGCGGAGAAAATCCCATTCAAAGTAATATATTTGTAAAATCGAAATCTTGTTTACTTGTTTCACAAGATCACTCCGCAATCTACTCAAGTACTCATCATCATCATCATCATCAACATTTATTTATATAGCGCCAGCAAATTCCGTAGTGCTTTACAATTGGGAACAAACATTAATAAGACAATACTAGGTAATACATACAGACAGAGAGGTAAGAGAACCCTGCTCGCAAACTTACAATCTATGGGACAATGGGAGTTAGAAACACAAGGGCATGTGCTACATCATATTGCACACTGGACCAGCTAGAATGCAAAGGTAAAAGTACAGAGTGGGCTGTGTGTGTAACAATGTTGGTCAGAGGGTTGTTATCGTGTGTTAGCTGTGTAGAGGGTGGTAATAGGGTCACCTAGGGAGATTAAGATGGTGGTTGAGGAATATTATAAGCTTGTCTGAAGAGGTGGGTTTTCAGAGAACGCTTGAAGGTTTGAAGACTAGAGGAAAGTCTTACTGTGCGAGGGAGAGATTGTTACAAAGTTAGTGAAGCCTGAAAAAAGTCCAGTAACCGAGAATAGGAGGATGTGATGAGAATGGAAGAGAGATGCAGATCTTGTGCAAAATGGAGGTGTCGAGTATTCACAACAGAGGAGGTGAAATCTTACACCCAAATCGTTTTCAGAAAGGTGGTTTTTGTCTCTGTAAAACATCCTTTTGTAGACACCTTATAAATACTGTACCTTCCCCTGTATATGTAGCTAGAAGCCCACAGCTATTGTGAAACTCTAAAGGACAGATCTGATCTCCTTGAAGGAGAGAAAGGATAAAAGACATCATTCCACGTGCAGCATGCTTCCAATTGATCTATAACCAATTACTTATTAAAATGTAATTGAACTGCAACAGATTGTAACGTATGCTAACTAATATGTAACAGTTCACAGCTATTTCATTAAGCATATTTAATTGGATTTCCAGAAGATAACTAACACGATTAAATAGCAATAGGCTTTAATAGAGTGGTAAAGATTATGATGCTATTTAATTGAGTCAGAATAACTTCCTATGTGCCAATTTGATGCTTATTGAATCACTCTATTAATTATATTCTTTTGATTTTTCTTGCATTAATTTTTCTATTTTTTTTAGTGAACTGAGTAATATATTCTACAGTGAATGTTTAAATGATCTAGAAAAGAAGTTAGTAACCTATGTCTTTCTGGTGAGCTGGGAAGTGCTGGGACTTGTAGTTTAACAAGATTTGGAGAGCCATAATTAGCGTAAGCCTGATCTGCAATACGTGGCACGTACAGCAATTTATTATGCAGTTTTTCTTCTTTTTATATGTATGTATATATCTACTATATAAATGCCTAGTGGCGTGTGTGGAAAAAAAAAACCAAGCTGCAGCGCCACCTGCTGGGCAGAGTTATACACTGACCTATATACTTCTTGAAGAAGAAGTGACAGTTGGAAGTTGTTGGTGGTTGCCGGGGGTGACAGTGGGGAGTTTTTAACACCTTAAGTAGCTTGATGAAGGATGTGGCGATGAAGATGAAGGATGAGGTGATGGAGAAAAATGATGAGGTGGTGACATGTGGACAAAACCACGTTAAAAAAGGGCGCTTGCGTCGGGAAGTAACGCTCATCCCCTGAGGAGGCCTGGGCTAGGCCCAAATGCATGACAAGAACCTTTTTAACACCTTAAGTAGCTTGATTTGACTAGAATGCATGAGTATCATGCACGGGTTAACTTGTGTATATATATATATATATATATATATTTAGAAGTGGTGGTATGTAAATTTAGAGGCAGCAGTTTAAAAAATATAAGTGGATGGGATTTGATAGTTTTACATTTAATGGAATAAGAGCCACTTTCTTATATGTATGTATATACTAGTCAGCCATAACTTTTAAACCACTGACAAGTGAAGTGAATAACATTGATTATCTTGTTACAATGGGACCTGTCACTGGCTGAGATATATTAGACAGTTAGTGAACAGTACGTTCTTGAATTTGATGTCTTGGAAGCGGGAAAAATGGGCAAGTGAAAGGATATGAGCGACTTTGACAAGGACCATATTGTAAAAGGCTAGACAAATGGGTCATAGCATCTCCACAACGGCAGGTCTTGTGGGGTGTTCCTGGTATGCAGTGGTCAGTACCTACCAAAAGTGGTCCAAGGAAGGACAACCAGTGAACCAGTGACAGGGTCGTGGGTTTAATGCCCGTGGGGAGCGAAGGTTAGTCTGTCTGGTCCAATCCCACATAAGAGCTACTGTAACACAAATTGCTGAAAAAGTCAATGTAGGCTATGATAGAAAGGTGTCAGAACACACAGTGCATCACAGCTTGCACCATATGGGACTGTGTCGCACGAAAGCGCCTACAATGGTCATGTGAGCGCCAGAACTGGACCATAGAGCTAAAGAAGAAAGTGGCCTACTCTGATGAATCCTGTTTTCTTTTACATCCTGTGGACAACTGGGCATGTGTGCGTCATTTACCTGAGGAAGAGATGACACCAGGCTACAATATGGAAACAAGGCAAGCTGACTGAGGCAGTGTGGGCTCTGGGCAATGTTCTGCTGGGAAACCTTGGGTCCTGGCATTCATGTGGATGCTACTTTGACATGTACCACCTACCTAAACATTGTTGCAGACCAAGCACACCTCTACATGTCAACAGTATTCCCTGATGGCAGTGGCCTCTTTAAGCAGGATAATGCGCCCTGCTACTCTACAAAAATTGTTCAGAAATGGATTGAGGAACATGACAAAGAGTTCAAGGTGTTGACTTGGCCTCCAAATTCCACAGATCTCAATCTGATGGAGCATCTGTGGGATGTGCTGGAAAATCAAGTCCGAGCCATGGAGGCTCCATCTCGCTACTTACAGGTCGCAAAGGATCTGCTGCTAACGTATTGGTGCCAGATACCACAGGACACCTTCAGAGGTCTTGTGAAGTCCATGGGCTAGCTTTACTAAAGATACTGGAGATGCTGCCTATAGCAACCAATCAGATGCTAGCTATCATTGTGTAGAATGTACTAAATAAATGATATCTAGCATCTGATTGGTTGTTATAGGCAACATCTCCACTTTTTCAAACCCACAGTTTAGTAAATAAACCCCCATGCCTCGATGGGTCAGAGCTGTTTTGGTGGCACGAGGGGGCTCTACACAATATTAGGCAGTTGGTTTTAATGCTGTGGCTGATCGGTGTATATTGGTATTTATAGACATGATAGATACAAGATAGATATATTTTTTAAGCTGAAGTCTTGTTTCTCGGCTACTTATAAATTTAAATCCATGTGTCTGGCCAATACATTATTAATTTATATTACTTTATATTTTACAATATGGTTTCCTTAGCAACATGAAATGTAGCTTAGTGTTTTTTTTTTATTTCTTGGTACGATATAAAGTAGTTATATTACTGAAAAAAAAATTTGGTATAATTCTGTATTGGGTGTGATTAATGCAGTGTGAGTAATTGAACGTGGCTTAATTTACTTTGTTTGCAGTGTGTTGCGGCCACCAGCTGTGTCTCTTATTTAGTTTCATTGAGCATCTATTTGGATGTATTTCTCAGGTTTTATCTACACCCTTGCTGCCTAGGGCTGGAAACAGGATAAGATCCCACACGCTGTCACTGTACACTAATAATTTCATTATGTGGCAATTAAAGTAGACCTGTCTAGTTGACTGAAGTAGAAATTATTATTTTTTCCATTGCCTTCTTACTTCTATCAACAAACTACACTGGCAGCAGACATCTTTTTATCCTACTGTACTTGATTATCCTTTGAATACGTCTTCTCCTTCTTTACATAGTTCATTACTGGTGTTACGGAAGGCAGGAAGGAATCAACAGAGACAAATGACATGATATATAAGTAAACCTTTCTAGACTATTATAACTTTATAACTTCCCCATCCTTTACATTTTGACATTATTTTGAAGACCCTAGAATATGATTAATCAAAGAATAGTAAATATATGATTTTTGTACTGTAAGCCATGTGTTTGAAGCATAGTTGTCTACTCTCCCGGAATGTCCGGGAGACTCCCGATTTCTGGGAATCCTCCCGAACTCCCAGGAGAGCAGGCAATTCTCCCTGTTCTTAGCTGGCTGTGTAAACTAAACAGAGGGGCCTAGTGACGTCATGGACGCGTCATCGTTGCCCCACACCCCTGTTTTTATTGGTCCAGAGTAGTGATGTCGGTTTTGGGGTCGGGGATAATAACGCAATTCTAATAGCCCCGCCCCCACACACCCACTTGCACCCCGGACCTCCTGAGAATCATCTTGCCTATGTTGGCAAGTATAGTTTGAAGTACAAAACCAACCAAAAGGATTTACTGATCTATTCCGTTTGCTGTTCTCTTGGAACTCTTCTACACTATTTTGTCTGAATATGTTCTGTTTATTGCATTTAAGGGGCAGACACTTTGTGGAGACAATGAAGAAACCTATATAAAGATTTTCTTCAGACCCCAATAGAATGACTGTGGAATTCTGGGACTAAACATGGCATTGCCCATGCAAAAGAAAGAATTATTATGGGAAAATGATAATGACGTTCTATATATGTAAAGTTCCTTCAGGTAATACTATATCTCCAGTCATCATCAGCTATTTATATAGCGCCACTATTTCCACAGCGCTGTACAGAGAACTTACATCAGTCCATGCCCCAGTGGAGCAGCTTACAGCCTAAATTCCCTAATATACACACTCAGAGACAGAGAGAGACTAAGGTCCATTTGATAGCAACCAATTAACCTACCACAGTGTTGGCTAGCCTGTGATACTCCAGGCGTTGTGAAACTACGAGTCCCAGCATACCCTTCCAGCAATAATCTGCTATATATTGGCAACGCATGCTGGGACTTGTAGTTTCACAGCACCTGGAGTTTCACATATTAGCCAACACTGACCTACCAGTATGTTTTTGGAGTGTGGGAGGAAACCGGAGCACCCGGAGGAAACCCACGCAAACAAGGGGAGGACATACAAACTCCACACAGATAAGTTCACGGTCAGGAATTGAACTCATGACCCCAGAGGTGTGAGGCAGAAGCGCTAACCACTAAGCCAGCGTGCTGTGAACCAACATGAAGCCACAATCCAACAGAATTTTTTTTTCCCCAAGGGGCTGTAGTTTTAAAATGCTTTGCTACCACTGCCAGCCCCAAGCAATGTTTCCAGCAAACAGTTAAATCCACTTCCCTCAAACGGCTAAAAAAAATAATATAAAGGCCAAAACATTACAAAGTACTAAACTGTTATATGGAGCATATGTGAAAATCACGCGTGTCCGCCTGTATTTAGTAGGGTTTGTTCCCCCTAAGGAGCGAAAGATTTGAACGCTGCACCTGCAAAAGTAATTTCCCTTATAAACCAATTTGTTTTAAAACACATAATGGATCACATTTTAATATCCCGTACATGATTGTGCTTATAGGGAGATGAACGGATTCAGTTTCACAGTGTGAAATCTATTCTTCCTCTTGGAAGAATGGTTCTTTGTCCTTGCGGAAAGTTTAAAAATGTTAAGAAGACTTTTCCAGGCCTTGGTTAGTGTAAATGGACAGTTTCCCCAGAACAAAATATACAGGTTGGTGCCAGGTAAGATTTCCATGTCTAACATTATCCATGGTTGTAAGTCTCGGCTGGTATTATGTATTTCACTGTTCAAGATCCTGTCTGTGTCCATGCAGGTCTGGTGTGTGACAACAGATACAACTTCTGCAGCAAGTTACAAAGGCCTAGACTGTGCGCTGGCAACGAAACAACTTCTGTCATGGATAGATTAAGGCGTAGAAAACAGACAATAGCTGCCAACACTTCCATACAGTTTCCAGAGATATATTGTATTGCTCACATACAGTATTTATATTGCACAGTTATATCATACTTGGACAGTTATATCATACTTGCCTACTTTTGAAAGCAGCTGTCCGGGGGGAAGGACCGTCGAGGGGGCATGGCCATGAGTGGTGCACCATTAGGCTTCGTCCCCTGTCAATATTGAACAATTTTGGCCAATCGCAGTAGGGGGCGAGGGCACGATGGCATGTTTAGCCCCGGCCCCACCCACTTCAACAATGGAGATGGCTGGATCCGGGATGTTTGCCTGCTTTCTAGGGAGTCCAGGAGGACTCCCAAAAATTCGGGAGTCTCCCGGACATTCCGGGAGAGTAGGCAACTATGAGTTATATGTGATATGCCCCACTGATGGGAGCCCCTTCAATGCTACACTTACCAGAGGAGTTTTTTTAAGGGGTGATAGTGGGGGGTAAGAGCCTGCCCGGGTTGTTGGAAGCGCAGGACACTCCATTCCTGGGGACGTGGGATGCCCCCAATATGACTTGGTCACGTCAGATGGAGCGTGGTCAGGCCTACTTCTTGTGCTCACGTACTCTGTCCAGATATGGGATAGCGTAAAGTTGGGAGATATGTATTAAATTCCTAGGGGGGTATTCAATTAGCTGCAGATTGCCTCAAAAACGGTCATGAAGGCACTCTGCATTGCGAATTTCTCCTCGCACCACTATCAGGGGCAAACGCAGGATTAGTAGAGGGGGGTCTCCACACCACGCCGCCAGTGGGCATGACCAGCATACATGGGGGCGTGGCTATAATTTTAGACAGTGCTTGGCTGCTCTCCAACTCTTCATATCCCTATAATATACATGGGCAATGCTGCGTGCACTACTGTTAGGTGCACATAGCTATCCGTTTTCAAGCAGAGCTGTGTGAAGCGGGAGCAGGGTCCAGCCACCTCAATTATACAGTGCTCCAGGTTTGGAGGGGGGTTTCCAGGCACTAGGAAACCCCCTTGGTTTGCCTATGACTATGGTGGGAAATCCGCAATGCTGAGGTACCGTAGTACCTGAAAATGTGAGCAGCCGCGAGGTTCGGTTGAACATCTCAGCTAACTGAATACCCCCCTTAGTTTTTACATGGAATTCACTGTATCTTTAAAACATCAATTAAAGGGATTAGATTTGAGCTGCTAACAACTGGTCATATGACATCTTTTACGCCACTGAATATCCTCTCTCAAACTGCTCCAGCGAAATATTGTCAAGAGCCCATTTACCAAAACATAATGTCAGGGGCTAAACTTTTACACTACTAGAATGCAGCTGAATCTGTCTCTTCCCCATGTTTTACACATGGATGCCAGTGGAATTAGGCAGGAAATACCTGCAGTTATGTCAACAAGCAGATTAAAAACGGGTTAAGCATGGACCCTATACTACACTTGCCATGAGTTTGTGTTAAGTTTTGATTTACAAATATAAATGCAATCCTAAATCTAACTGTTGGTCGCATACACTCTCTAGCAGAGTGTATCTAACATGCACACTTTCTGGCAGATTCTCGATCTGCGGGGGACTGAGTATATGCAGACCTCTACCAACACAACACATTGACTCTGGGGGTGCCGAACAATAATTTTCACTTCCAGGTTCTACCCACCTAATATTGAAATCTAATATGACTTGGGGGTATATTTACTAAGCTGCGGGTTTGAAAAAATGGAGATGTTGCCTATAGCAACCAATCAGATTCTAGTTGTCATTTTGCAGAATGTACTAAATAAATGATAACTAGAATCTGATTGGTTGCTATAGGCAACATCTGTACTTTTTCAAACCCGCTGTTTAGTAGCTATACCCCTTGGAGTTCCTTTGCTAAACTAAGCCTAGTGTTAGATAAATGGGACCATAAGTAGTAATCAGTGTTGAATATTTGCTGCCATTTTCTTTTATCCCTCCGGTGCCGTACGACTGCGGAGAGGTACAGTGCGCGGGGAATGACATCCTTTTGGCCTCGCCTCACAATGAAGCAATCGTCAAGAGGACAAAATGATGCCATTTGCTGAATGCAGCGGCATTGAGACCCCATACCGCCTACTTCACTAGGTAGTGGACAGGATGTGGGAGAATGGCCTGCTCTCCCGGGAGTCCGGAAAACCAACCGGAATTCAGGAGTATCCCAAACATTCCGAGAGAGTGTTTATATAGAGTTGTGATATAGATGTCTCCTAATGCAATTCACAAGACACTCTCCAAGTCACACATAACGAGACCACATTTCACTTTGTTTTATCAAGAGGAAGACCCAGATTCTGTTGAGTTTCCCTTATCTTTACTAATATATTCAGAATAAACTGGATTTATATCCCGCTGTTGTCAGAGAACGATGATTAGTGGGTGTGGCCTGTTTCTCACATTCGCACAGACCCCACGACCAATCAGGCAAGAGGTTGCCCATCCTATTGGTAAAATACACATAAAAAGTAACCTCTTTGCCATATTTCCTAAAACTTTAGCGACTGTAGCACATCTTCAGTGCACACTAAGGGTTAACCTCCTTCTGGAAAGCCAGCGAACGTTTGCAATGTGTTACACGCTCCGGCGTTTTTATGCGCTGTCGGTTTCATTTGTACATTCTAAAAATATTTTGGCTGGGAAACCTCCGTGATATGTGATATTAAGCAGTGTCATTTGACAGCGACAGATGCTAAAAACCGATGTTGCATCAACAAGCAATGATGCGTTTAGACAGGGATCCATATGAGAAGCCAGAGCATTGGCCAACGCTGGCTGCTCCGTCGCCTTTAAGTCAGCTGTTTCATTTCACATACTGTTGATCTCCTGAAAACAGAATGTGAGGGAAACAGAACACACTGCAACATACATTATTTTTGCTGTTAGTGGTCTGGTGGTTTCTCTCTCTCTCGCTCCCTTTTTTTTTTTTGGACGCTAGTCTAAAAATAACGCAGCCCAAAAATATGTCACAGCTTGTTAGCTCATCCGAGCCAGCTAAAAAATATCTCTTTATTTTATCTTCGTTTATAGCTAGTGTATGTGAAATTAAAACACCCTGGGAGTCTTCTATAATAATGGATAACACAGGAATCTGAGTTAAATTGTCCTTAAAATAAGTTTTCTTTATAAAGTAGCTTTATAAAGTAGCTTTTAGCTCCATATTAAGACATTTTTGCTATCACTTTTTATTGTACTTTTTTACCTTTCAACAGCTTTTATAACTTTTTAACTTTAAGTTTTAGTAACAACATTGCTACATCTTTGAATTTTGTGGAGACACCAGAAATTCAAGTCCTGAAAAGAAAGGTTTTAACCCTATCCAACGCGTTTAGAGAACATGTGGGCACATTTATCTATATATCCCTGATCACAACGATAAGTAGGGCGTTTTATTGCAATAAAAAATCTCTTCCTGCTGGAATGTGTCAAAAAAATATTGCAGAGGCAGCTGAACGATACTTAGCTGCCCAGGCGAAAATGGCGCAAAGCGGTAAGATTTAATTTACAACTTTGCTGGGCCAGTTTCCGCAGTTGTCCGAACGCTGATATAATGATGGTAAATCCTTTCAAGTATAAGGAGTTTTGGACTGGGTGATATGTTTTTTTCTTATGTTAACCTGATGTACCTTGATATTTACAGCTCGGTGTTGGTGAACGGCTGGAAGACTGACCAATTTTCAGTTCTGTCTGGGGTCAGAAAAGGCTGTCTTCTTTCACCTCTTTTTTTTGTTTCTTGTATAGAGCTCTGCGCGACGTGCAACAGAGGGAATCCAGAGATAAGAGGCATCACCGCACCGGGTCCAGAACATCTAAAGGCCAAGTGTTCGCTCTACATGGACGACGTCACTGTTTTCTGCGTTGATTAGCGTTCGGTGGCAGCACTCGTCCAGACCTGCGAGAACTTTGGCCGCGCTTCAGGGGCAAAGGTCAACTTCGGGAAGTCAGAGGCGATGCTGTTCGGACAGTGGCACCTCTCACCCCCCCGCTGCATTCCCCTTCACAATCAAGCCAGACTTCATCAAGATCCTTGGAGTTTGGTTTGGTGGAGGCGGCCCTGATGTTGCCTATAGCAACCAATCAGATTCTAGTTATCATTTATTTACTACATTCTACAAAATGACAGCTAGAATCTGATTGGTCGCTATAGGCAATATCCCAAACGTGGTAAAATATTGGCTAATTGCCTACAATTTTCATGCCGAAAGAACCCACAAGGCAACTAGGGAGCTATCGCTCCTAATTGAATCTCTCCTATGAATAGTGCTGAGATAAAGACGTTCAGTTCCTTCTGCAGTGTGGGGAGGCTGGAGTAGGACTGGGAACGTATAAGGCCAAATTCGTACAAAATTCTGTGGCCAAATGGGGAGCTGCTCAACTCTAATCTTGCTCCATGTTATTTCTGACTTGACATTTAAATAGACATTATAAGCATTATACGTTTGTCACTTTAAGTTCCTGATGGCTCAGCTTTTCCCAAAATATACAAGCTTCAAAAACCTATTCCCGAACAGTAACGAGCGGTGATATCAATGCACAGCTTTAATCTGCAAATCACTGGGTGATTCACGACTTTATTGAATCAATTAAACATAATTACCATCACGAGGATATGTGCTAAGTCGCCATCACCAGATAAATATTTTTCCAGGTGAGGATACGTAGGAGGGAAACGTCATCTGTCTTTGAAGCCATTGTGGGACAAGCAATCAGACAGCCACCCTGACTTCATATGTTAGCCAAACAGCAAAACTACAATGGGGTAGATTTATAAAAGTTTCCAAAAAGTAAAAGTGGAGGTGTTGCCCATAGCAACCAATCAGATTCTAGCTATCATTATCTAGTACAGTGTAGAAAATGACAGCTAGAATCTGATTGGTTGCTATGGGCAACACCTCCACTTTTTCGTTTTAGAAGTTTTAGCAAATCTACCCCCATTGATAAGTACGAAGAACAAAGCCCCTGTAATAAACATTGCGTGTATGAGAGATACTCCAGTTATATCGCTCCTTGCAGATACAGCCTGTTCCAGAGCATGTCAACTCACTTCATGAAACACTAATATAAAAATACATAACTGTTCTGTTTTGTTCTTGTGAAATAAATATGAATGGAAGGATTTTTTTGCATCGCACGTAATTGAGATTCCTCTTTTCTCAGCCGGTACAAAGGCCAATATTTTTTGGCTTTCCAATCTCTCAGTCTGCCAATGTATATGAATTCTGGATTTTCGTCTTCTCAGAAACAACAGGCTGTATCTTACCTGCCGTTGGTTGACCTTTGGGGGCTTCCGAATGTGCAAGTCCCCTCATATAGTACCTCGCAGTGTAAGTCAGCTGATCTCTGAGCATTCTGATACTACAATGAATGATATTGCATTATAAATTCACCTATTCAAGAAATGCAGCGTGTAAAATGAAAACGTAAAGTGAGAACTGCATGCAGAACAAGGGAAATGTGACTCAATACTAAAAACAGAAATTGTTTGTGACAAAGCATGAAAAAATAGGACTGTAACTGCACATAAGGAACAATATGTACCTCGCTCATGCTGAATATAACATACTTCATAGTCATCATCATCAGCTGCTTATATATATTTATATAGCGCCGCTAATTCCGCAGCGCTGTACAGAGAACTCACATCAGTCCCTGCAACATTGGAGCTTACAGTCTAAATTCCCTAACATTAACACCATAGTTGCTCACTCTTCCAACCTCTAGGACATCTAGGCAGGGCTGCCAAGAAGAATTCAGGGCCCGGGTACAACAAATTCATGGGGCCCCCCTCATAGTGAAGTAAGCCCCAAAATTTTTTTGCGCCGCCTTACGGCGGCGCAAAAAAGATTAGGTATATGGTCATGTATTCAGGGGCGTGGCTAGCCAAACGGCAGTGCAAAAATTTTGGGAGGTGCGGTCATGCATTTGGGGGCGTGGCAAACGTGCCATTGGGGCGTGGCTAACATAAAAACCACTAGGCTCTCAATTCGCCGGAGCGTCACATATGTTTAAGCACTCCTGACTTTCAGGACATCTACCACCACAGGGTAGTATACAAACAATGCAGTGTGTACACAAACAGTTCAGTCTTGGCCTACACCTTACATTGGACACAACATTCACCAAAAATTGGTATTGTCCCTACTAGAATCACAACATTTCACACACTGTGCTGCTCTCTCCTACCTGTTCTTCTCACTTTCTCCACCTGTGGCTGCTGCTTTCTTTAGTTGTGGCTTGTCCGGATCCAGAAATGTTGAAGGACCTATTTTGAAAAAAAAATGGCTACATTTAGAAAATTACAGCCAGCCCCAGCGTTAAATCAATAGCACCCACGATTAATAATTAGGCCTTCCTCCAGCTCCAATATTACAATAATGTGCCCCTTCATCATCGCCATGCCTTATGATCACACTGTGCCCTCCATGCTGTTTTTGCCCCCTTCATCTGGCTCCCCTTCATCAGACTATACTATGCTGCTCCCCCCCTTTTTCAATCCCACTGTGCCATGCCTCCCCCCCCCCTTTGTAACCCCACTGTGTCATGCTGCCCACCATTTTTTAACCCCACTGTGCCATGCTGACCCCTGTTTATTAACCCCACTGTGCCATACTGCCCCGTTTTTTAACCCATCTGTGCCCCTCTCATTTTTTCACCCCCTCTGTCATGCTGCTTTCCCATTTTTTAACCCCTCTGTGCTCCCCCCTCAATTTTTAACCCCTCTGACATGCTGCTTTCCCATTTTTTAACCCATCTGTGCCCCTCTCATTTTTTAACCCCTCTGACATGCTGCTTTCCCGTTTTTTAACCCCTCTGTGCTCCCCCCTCAATTTTTAACCCCTCTGACATGCTGCTTTCCCATTTTTTAACCCCTCTGTGCCCCCACTCATTTTTTAACCCCTCTGACATGCTGCTTTCCCATTTTTTAACCCCTCTGTGCTCCCCCTCATTTTTTAACCCCTCTGACATGCTGCTTCCCCGTTTTTAACCCCTTTGACATGCTGCTTCCCCGTTTTTTAACCCCTCTGTGCTCCCCCTAATTTTTTAACCCCTCTGACATGCTGCTTCCCCGTTTTTAACTCCTCTGACATGCTGCTTCCCCGTTTTTTAACCCCTCTGTGCCCCCCCTTATTTTTTAACCCCTCTGTCATGCTGCCCCCCCGTTTTTTAACCCCTTTGTGCCCCCTCATTTTTTAACCCCTCTGTCATGCTGCCCCCCCGTTTTTTAACCCCTTTGTGCTCCCCCTCATTTTTTAACCCCTCTGTCATGCTGCCCCCCCGTTTTTTAACCCCTCTGTGCCCCCCTCGTTTTCCTCCCTTCACTTACCTTTTCTCCTCTCTTGGTCTTCTCTGCTGTTCTGTGCTCCATTGCTCCAGACTGACTGAATGCTGGGCATGACATGATGACATCACACCCAGCATTCAGACAGTCTGAATAGAGCACAGAGCAGCAGAGAGGAGGGATGCCGGCTCCGCGATCAGGTGAGTATGTTTTTTTTTTTTTTTTAAACTAGCCTGCTCCCCCCACCAACGACCGAGCCCCCCCCACCCCCCCGCCAAAAAAAAAAAAAAAAAGGAAAGGAAAAAAAACGTTTTGAAAAAAAAAATTAAAAAATTAAAAAAAATCAGCAGCGCAAGGGCCCGGGCCGGGCCCCCTGACATGCCGGGCCCGGGTAATTAGTACCCGCTCCCCCCCCCCTCTCGGCGGCCCTGCATCTAGGAGGAGAGGGCATGTGACAGGGGACAGGAGTGGGCATAGCACCGCCCCCTGCTGGGAAATACAAAATTTCACGGCATTTCATAGAATGAGGAGGTGGCTAGTGAGGCGACATCGCGTCATTAAGCCCCGCCTCCATCACCTCCGGAAGGATGCCTACTTTTCCGGGAGCCTCCCGGGATATTCCGGAGGTTTGGCAAGTAAGATTAACACACACAGACCGAGAGAGACTAAGTCCTAATATCCTGCACTGTGGAGTTAGGGCCAGGACACGTCCTTTTTGAAACGGGGATGTGACTGAGTCATGGTGGGGAACTGACCACATCACCTGTGCGTGTATCTAGAGCTTCTCCTCACCCCTCTCCTCCCTCCACTGAAGACTGTATAATATTTTGCTGCTTGACATTGATTTTAGCAGGACCTATATGCCAGCATTCAAGCGGTGGGGAAAAAGTCCCTTCCAATTTGGGATAACGCTGGAAAATAAAGGAACATCAGAGCAGCCTTTGTATCAAGTAACAAATATTTATATTATATATATATATATATATATATATATATATATATATATATATATATATATTATCTCCAATGCATTGGTTTTCATCTGCATGGCTACCTGCATTAAGCCTTACCGGTAGCATACTTGTGCCCAGGGGCAGGCTGGCAAATTTTAGACCACAGGGCAAGACTCAACTCAGCAGCCTTTTAGGAACATTTTAAAGGAAAAAGATGCAGGTGACCCAGTGACCCAGCCCAATGTAGCCCACTATGGGACCAGCCCGGGGAGCAGGTGCCACCCTGCCCCCCAGCCCAGCCTGCCCCTCCTTGTGTCTCCTTTGTGTAAGAGACTAAGGGGCAGATTTATCAAACCTTCTAAAAATGAAAATTGGAGGTTTTGCCCACAGCAACCAATCAGATTCTAGCTATCCTTTTGTAGAATGTTCTAGATACATGCTAACTAGAATATGATTGGTTGCTGTCAGCAACACCTCCACTTTCTCTTTTTAGGATGATTGATAAATCTACCTCTAAATTAAAATGTCATCAAAATTCTGCTTCCCATCACTTCCACGGTGGTCTTCTTGCACAGCTTATAAGCCTTGTGGCACCATGTAAAATTAGGAACACCTTTGTGTATTCACAGTCACCTTATTTACATATCTTCTTTTACAAAACAAAATTGTCACGTTACCAGAGAGACTTCAACTGGATCCTGATAGTTCAGCCGAGATTGACGTTACTTCAGCGAGGGGCGCGGAGTCTAACAAGTGAAAGGTGTTCACCAGAGATTCCCGCAAGGGAATATGGGCTTTTGCGGCTTCCACTTGCAGGTCGCGGTCCCCTGGAGAAGTTCTCAGCGAACACAGCAGACGGAGCGTAGAATCAGGTAGAAGCAGCGCTGTCACTTGATAGCGGTGTTTAGGCGGGAGGTTTGGCAGCGTTGTCACTCGAGAGAGGAAATATAACTGAGATGTTCAGCGAAGTAGTCACTAGGGAGCTGGTTAGCAGGAAAAGATAGTGTCGCCACTTGGAAGTGCTTTACCGGAATGCAGCAGCGTAGTCACCTGGAGGTGAGTTCCCCGGAGAGACGTAGCTTGGAAGCTTGAGGGAATAGCAAAGACACAGGAGCTGTTTCCAATCTTAAAGTCAGGGATTGACTGAAAGAACCAGCATTGAGTTCTGGTCAGAGGAAGTAGATATAGTGCAGTTCCAATTGACCAGCCAATAGAGGGCAGTGAGAACACATAAAGCAGTTAGACGGTTCTGCGCATGCGCAGAACCACTGAGCGCTGAACGGAAGAAGGGGAGAGACAGCGCTGGAGAGCTGCAGCAGCGTGGACCAGGTAAGTGAAAGAAATAGCGGGTCTTGGTGGGGATGGCCCCTGTAGTTAGCGGGTACACCCGCCGGCTCCCGGGGAGGCAGCGGGAGTCCGGTGTGTGACAGTACCTCCCCCTTTAGAGGTGGGCACCGAACACCTAGGACCTGGTTTCTTCGGAAATTTGGAATGAAATTTTTTCAGCAGAAGAGGAGCACGGATGTCTGCAGCCCGTACCCAGGAGCGCTCTTCGGGACCGTACCCCTTCCAATCCACTAAATACTTGATTGTTCCTCTAGAATTTTTGGAATCCAGAATATGGCTGATCTCGAATTCATCAGTTTGTTGGAGAGAAAGGGGAGTGGTAGATGTGACAGGAACCGAGAACCGATTAATGATGAGTGGTCTCAATAAGGAGATATGAAAGGCATTGGCAATACGTAGAGTGGGTGGTAGCCGTAGCTTAAAACACACGGGACTGATTACTTGAATGATCCTGTAAGGACCAATGTAGCGAGGAGCAAGTTTCATGCAGGGCACTTTAAGACGGATGTTCTTTGTAGATAACCACACCTTGTCGCCAACCTTCAAAAGAGGAATAGCTCTGCGTTTTTTATCTGCTGCCAGCTTGTAGCGAGTAGAGGATTTCTGAAGGGCCTTTCGAACTCGAGACCAGATGGATAGAAAATCCTGTCGAAGAGTGTTAACTGCTGGAACTTGGGTGGGAGGGAGGGCTGAAAACTCTGGCATACGCGGATGGCCTCCAAATACCACGGAGAACGGAGTGGTTGATGTGGATTCGTGAAAGGAATTGTTATGTACGAACTCTGCCCAGGGTAGCAAATCCACCCAATTACTCTGGTTGGCTGAAGAAAATATCCTGAGAAACGTCTCCAGATCCTGATTGACCCTTTCTGTCTGGCCGTTGGTCTGGGGATGATATGCGGAGGAGAATTTCAGACGGATACCCAGAAGATGACAAAGGGATCTCCAGAATTTTGAGACAAATTGTACCCCACGATCCGAGACAATTTCAGCGGGGCAGCCATGTAGTCGGAAGATTTCCTTAATGAAATGTTGAGCTAGACATGCTGAGGATGGAAGGCCGATGAGTGGAACGAAGTGTGCCATTTTCGAGAAACGGTCCACAATAACCCAGATGGTATTAAAATTATTAGCTGGAGGTAGGTCAGTGATGAAGTCCATGCTAAGATGGGTCCATGGCTTGGTAGGTAGTGGAAGAGGTTGAAGTAACCCTTGTGGAACCTGGCGAGGAATTTTGTTTTGGGCACAGATAGGGCAGGCAGCCACGAAATCTTTAACTTCGGAGTGGAATTTGGGCCACCAGTACTGTCGAGAGAGTAGTTCGAATGTTTTACGAGAGCCAAGATGACCTGAAAATCGTGAAGAATGACACCAGTGAAGAAGGCTCTTCCGTAGATGAGGAGGAACAAATGTTTTTCCCTGGGGGGGAATGGGGTTTGAGGAAGTTGAGAATAATTTAATGCATTTGGAGTCCAGGATGGGACGTTCCAGCAAGGTGTCTGATCCCAAATTTTCTGGGAAAGCCCGGGATAATGCATCCGCTTTCCTATTTTTGATACCGGGTTTGAAGGTGACCCGCAGATCAAAGCGGGTAAAAAAGAGGGACCAGCGGGCTTGACGTGGATTCAGGCATTGGGCTGACTGGAGATAGAGTAGATTCTTATGATCCGTGAAGATCGTAACCGGGTGACGAGCCCCCTCTAGAAGATAACGCCACTCAGTTAGAGCCAACTTCATGGCCAGGAGTTCTTTATCCCCAATGGCGTAATTACTCTCTGCTGGCAGGAACTTGCGGGAGAAGAAAGCGCAGGGATGGAACTTGCCTTGAATATTTTTTTGCGAAAGAACTGCTCCTACCCCGGTGGAAGATGCATCCACCTCTAGGAAAAAAGGAAGAGAGACATCGGGTTGCTGGAGGATAGGTGCCGATGAAAAGGCTCTTTTGAGAAATTGGAACGCTTCCAATGCTTCTGCGGTCCAATTTTGCGGGTTTGCCCCTTTTCGGGTGAGAGCTGTCAGAGGTGCCACCACAGATGAGTAACCAGCAATAAAGCGCCTGTAATAATTGGAGAAACCCAAAAAACGTTGAATGGATTTGAGTGTAGTTGGTTGGGGCCAGTTGATTATAGCATGAACTTTTCCCGCGTCCATTTGTAGACCGGAGCCAGAAACCAAATAGCCCAGGAAAGGCAACTTAGGGACCTCAAATATGCATTTCTCCAATTTGCAGAACAAATGGTTGGTACGTAATCTGGAAAGAACTTCAGCCACATGTAAACGATGATTGGGAAGATCTTTGGAGAAGATTAAGATGTCATCCAGATATACTACGACATTGGAATATAGCAGATCGCGAAAGATTTCATTCACAAACCCCTGAAAGACGGCTGGGGCGTTACATAAGCCAAACGGCATCACTAGATATTCGTAATGGCCGTCCCGTGTATTAAAAGCCGTCTTCCACTCATCCCCAGAGCGAATCCGGATCAGGTTGTAAGCTCCGCGTAGATCGAGTTTAGTGAAGATTCTCGCACCTTTAATGCGATCGAAGAGTTCGGTGATTAATGGAATGGGATAGCGGTTTTTAATAGTGATGAAGTTCAGGCCTCTGTAGTCGATACACGGACGGAGAGCTCCATCTTTTTTTTTCACAAAGAAAAACCCGGCCCCGGCGGGTGAGGAGGAAGGTCTGATGAAACCACGTTGCAGATTTTCCTTGATGTAGAGTGTAGTAGCCTCTGTCTCGGGCAGTGAGAGCGGATAGACTCGACCTCGTGGAGGAGTTTTCCCCGGAATGAGATCGATGGGGCAATCCCAAGCTCGATGGGGTGGTAGACGCTCAGAGGAGGCTTTAGAGAAGACATCCGAAAAGGAAGAATACTGGTGCGGTAACATAACTGTGGTGGGTTCTGAAGGAATCTGTGTGAAGCCGAGAGGTTTGACTGGTGTTAGGCATTGGCGAGGGCAGGCAGGACCCCACGCAATGATTTGTGATGAAGGCCAATCCAGATGGGGTGAATGTAGATGAAGCCATGGTAGACCTAGGATGATTGGGCTGATGGTTAGTGGGAGAACGAGAAAGGAAATCTTTTCCCAGTGGAGAGCCCCAACTTGCATGGAGATGGGTTCTGTTCGTTTAAGAATACTTCCATTAGGGAGACGGGAACCGTCAATGCCCGTAGTAGCCAAGGGCTTCTTCAGCGGAACAGTGGGCAGCGCTAGCCTAGTAACCAGAGATTGTGACATAAAGTTCCCGGCTGCTCCAGAATCCAACAAGGCCTTGGACGACTGGGGCCCTGAAAGCAAATGTAAGGTGACAGGGAAAGAACACGTTAGATCTGGAAAAGAAGTTGGAGAGGAAGTAAGAGTCCCTAGACTGACCTCTCCAGTGCAGGCTAGGGTTTGTCGTTTCCCGAACGCCGGGTACATGAAGCCAGGAGGTGACCAGGATCTCCACAATATAGGCATAGTTTATTCTTCATTCTTCTCTCTCTTTCATCCGGAGATAAACGGGAGCGCCCCAGTTGCATAGGCTCATCCGTAGATGTAGGTGGTTGAAAACGAGGAGCTAGACGAAAGGTAGACCGTCTAGGAAGGTCTTTCTCGGACGATCTTTCCCGAAGCCGAAGATCTACCCGGTTGCAGAGAGAAATTAGGGCATCCAAGGTGGGTGGCAATTCTTGAGAAGAGAGGGCATCCTTGATTTTATCTGACAGCCCTTGCCAGAAGGCAGCAACAAGAGCCTCATCGTTCCACTGGAGCTCGGAAGCTAGGGTCTGAAACTCAATAACGTATTGAGCCACAGAACGGGAATTTTGACGTAGTCTTAGGATGCTAGTAGCAGCGGACGTCACTCGTCCCGGCTCATCAAAAATCCTCCTGAATGCCGAAGTGAAGGCGGAAACATCATTGAGAAGATTGTCATTACGTTCCCAAAGAGGCGAGGCCCATGCCAGGGCTTTCCCGGATAGGAGGGAGACCATATAAGCGACTTTTGACCTGGGAGTAGGAAAATTCTGAGGTAATAACTCAAATTGAATGGAGCACTGATTTAAAAAGCCTCGGCAAGAGGTAGGATCACCATCAAATTTGGAGGGTGTAGGCAAACGCAGAGAGGAAGCGGCTGCAGCAGGGACTTCGACTGCTTGTGGTTGAGCAGCCGGCTGAGGCGGGGTCTCCTGTAAGGCGTCTAAACGAGATGCCAGAGTTTGCAAACCTTGCAGAAGTTGCATCTGAACTGCATCCTGACGCTCCACTCTTCCAACCAGGTGTTGAAGCATGTCCTTGGCGGAAGGTTCTCTATCAGGATCTGACATGGCTGGTTCTTAGTGTCACGTTACCAGAGAGACTTCAACTGGATCCTGATAGTTCAGCCGAGATTGACGTTACTTCAGCGAGGGGCGCGGAGTCTAACAAGTGAAAGGTGTTCACCAGAGATTCCCGCAAGGGAATATGGGCTTTTGCGGCTTCCACTTGCAGGTCGCGGTCCCCTGGAGAAGTTCTCAGCGAACACAGCAGACGGAGCGTAGAATCAGGTAGAAGCAGCGCTGTCACTTGATAGCGGTGTTTATGCGGGAGGTTTGGCAGCGTTGTCACTCGAGAGAGGAAATATAACTGAGATGTTCAGCGAAGTAGTCACTAGGGAGCTGGTTAGCAGGAAAAGATAGTGTCGCCACTTGGAAGTGCTTTACCGGAATGCAGCAGCGTAGTCACCTGGAGGTGAGTTCCCCGGAGAGACGTAGCTTGGAAGCTTGAGGGAATAGCAAAGACACAGGAGCTGTTTCCAATCTTAAAGTCAGGGATTGACTGAAAGAACCAGCATTGAGTTCTGGTCAGAGGAAGTAGATATAGTGCAGTTCCAATTGACCAGCCAATAGAGGGCAGTGAGAACACATAAAGCAGTTAGACGGTTCTGCGCATGCGCAGAACCACTGAGCGCTGAACGGAAGAAGGGGAGAGACAGCGCTGGAGAGCTGCAGCAGCGTGGACCAGGTAAGTGAAAGAAATAGCGGGTCTTGGTGGGGATGGCCCCTGTAGTTAGCGGGTACACCCGCCGGCTCCCGGGGAGGCAGCGGGAGTCCGGTGTGTGACAAAAATATAATTTTGGGGGATCTTGCCTCATTACACCTGTCCAAAGCACTTAGCAACACAAATGATCCGTCCGACGTCCTGTGACACATGTAGTCTTTCCGCACTGCGGTGAGCACATACATGAATAGCTACAGATCAATAAGCTCATGGTCCACCAATAGACTGGTGTCAGAAGTGGGATTGAATTCGTAACCATTCAAACTGTTTCAGAAGTGATATTGTTCATTAATTATGATTTAAATACAAATGTTTTCACCTATACATGGTACTTAATGGACTGGAAAACCTGTCTGAAAAATTATCTCTAATATACATAGTAAACAGACTTTTATATTGAGTGTTCCTCTGCAATAGAAGGCATCTGTCTCTGACTGCAGAACATAACACCGCTCAGCAGGTATTGGAGAGAGTAATGTCTATGGGGAAAGTAATACCCGAAGGAACCAAAGCTGTGGCTAGCCAATCACATGCCACCTTCTCCATGCGATGGTAACCTTTCACATTCCTTGTGCTGGACAGTCCTAAATTGAGGGGGTCTCCCTAACATCCCAACAGTCAGGACTTTTATCTCAACTGTTGGGAACTGTGTTCTGCTGTTAGTGGATACCGCACACACCTGCCCCTTGTGCGCGTGGCAATACAGAGGTGTTCTAGAGGAGGGGTCAACCTAGTGCTTGGGTCAACCTAGTGCTTCAGGAGCACTTGGCACTCCCTTGGATGATGTGGCACGCCCCAACACTTAAGCAGCCACACCCCAGTGTAGCATGATCACGCCCTCTTTAGAGGCTATTCGTGCACACATCCCGATTTACACATTTGCAATGTTGGGTAGAGTGCTTTGAGGTTAGATAAATGAAAATATAGTTCCAAATTAGGGCAGTGGCAGAACTACCACTGTAACAGGGGATTCAGCAACTATGGGGCACAGGGGCCCTTTCAATGGTGATAGTTGCTCCACTGCCCGCACCCGATATCATCTCTTTTCAACATAGAACATGCGCGGTGAAGCCTAAACTGAGCTTTACAGCTGACCCCCATCATCCCACGTGCATGGTCAGAAGAGTTCTGCAGGAGACATAGGAGGAAGGATCACATTACCATGCCCAACCCCAAAGATTGTTATGGGACCAGGTGATGTAGAGTATTGACCCTTGAACAGGGTCCAGTATTGACTTACAGCTTAAACTAAGAAATAACATGAATCTTATACACAACATCATTTTCATTATCTAAGGACATTTAAGACAATGGGTGCACAGGTGCTATTATCAGGAAACATAAATGCTGTTAGCCATATAAGAACCAGACTTTGACTTCACTTTCCAAACTGAACTAGAAACAGGGCAATATCCGGCTACCTGTGCACCTGTTTTTGTAAACGTTTTCCCCATTGGTGTCTACAGCATCCTTTGGTAGCCGTAGGGTTAAACCTAGTCCCTTTGTAAAATATTAACATGGAAACTCTTATTAGATAAAATCATATAATAATAATAAAATAGCATCTTAACAGCAATAAAATATTCAAGGTCTTGGCGCTGGGCAGCGTTTAAGGCCGAGGGGGGAAAATTTACTGGCAGTAATATATTCCTGGCTATTGTTACCAGATATATACATTTGCCTGGACAATAACCCGGTTGCAATTATTTCTCTATGAATTTGCAGAAGGGATTTCTACGAGGGAAGACGTACTCCGCTGATATCCTCTTACTGCGTTGGGCGGTCGTCCAATTACTAATCATCTTAGTTTCACTGGTGCTGAGTGTATTGAGAGGCGATCGCTATTCCTACACAGTAACGTTTGCCGAGGAAACGAGTCCAACTGGCAGACTTTAGAGAGGATCTGACATAGTCGTGCTTTTCAGCAGCTAATGCCAAAAAATTATTTGCGATCTCATTTTCTGAAGCGTTTTCACCCTAATTAAATGTCCACCTCTTAGATGATAAAATATCCATTTAATACAAGGGAAGTGTTCTGCCTCTTAAATACTTATCGTTACAGCAGCTGAGCAGATTGATAGGCACCAGTGATATTTGCACACTGCATTCATTTGTTTCTTACAATATTTAAGCGTCTGGGATAACAATTGGAAAGTTACTCAATTATTTAAACAAATCACGGAATGCCAATGTATTTGCATTTGATTCAATTTCCAGAGAAGCAGGTCTGCAGATAGCATGTTAGGATTATATGTGTGTATATATCAGGGGAGGGCTGGGCTGGGGGGTAGGGGGGCATATGACCCCCGGGCGGGTCCCGTAATGGGCTACCTTGGGCTGGATCACTGGGGCATCTGCATTTTTATTCCTTTAAAATGTTCCTAAAAGGATGCTGAGTCCAGTTTTGTTCCCAAGGCTAAATCACAATAGATTTGAAATTAACCAATGGAGGTCATCATCATCATCATCAACATTTATTTGTATAGCACCAACAGATTCCGTAGCGCTTTACAATTTGGAAGAAACTGTAATAATAATAATAATACTGGGTAATACATACATACAGAGAGGTAGGAGGGCCCGGCTCGCAAGCTTACAATCTACGGGATGCAATTGAAGTGCAAACTTACAGCTTTAATACCAGGGTTGAACAGATATATTGTACGAAACATTTCAGAATTGCAACCATTTTTATACACAGTTCACTATTTTCAGGGACAAATTAACGTAATCATAATTAAAATGTAAATTTTTAATACTTTGCTACAAATCCTTTGTAGGCAATGACTGCCTGACGTCTGGAACCCACGGTCATCACCAAGTGCTGGGTTTTTTCCTTTGTTATGCGTTGCCAGCTGTTGTTTGTACGTGGTTGTTTCTGCCTTTAGTTTGTCTCCAACAAGTGAAATGCAGGCTCGATCGGGTTGAGATCAGATGATTGACTTGGCCATTGGAGAATATTCCACTCCTTTGCCTTACAAAACTCCTGGGATGCTTCCACAGTATGTTTTTGGTCATTGTCCATCTGCATTGTGAAGCGCCGTCCAATCAACTTTGCTGAATTTGTCTGAATCTGAGCACACAATATAGTGATAAAGAAAATCGGTTATTGACAAACTTAAACCAGAAAATATTGCAAAACTCTGAAGCACAGGCTATTCTGGGGATTAACTTAGTATTTTATCAGACTCTGCTTTGCAGATGTGTTCATGTGTGAGCCAAATTGCCAACTCGCACATTTGGGCTTTCAGTTCCACTTAGTTAAAAAAAAAAGTTTAAAATTGATAAAAATACATAAATTTAATATTTTCATATACTGAGCGAGGCGCCTGTTCATAAATGTGCCCCTGTATCTATTATATAGAGCAAGAAAAGTGTCACTGAACCTGGTTCTGTATATGGAATACAACCAATACCGAGAACTGAGCATCTAGAGAAGTGTCACTGAGCAGTGGTCACTACTGTCCACTAATATTAATTGCAGAGCTCAACTGCAAGTTGACAGGCAATTAAGTAAATAATTAGAAAAGTCTCTAAAACAATTTACTAGCAGTGAGAGCTATTAAAAAAACATACCACTGAATGACGAATCCACTTCAGGGCTCATTCGCTCAACCTTTTATTTTTTGCATTGAAGGCATGTTTCTTTAATAAAGAATAATGCATTTAAAAAAACAAAAAGTAATGGTTTTAAATAGGGTAACACATCCATTGGCGTAACACTATATCGTCCCGTAGCAAAATTGTTTTGGGGCAATACCGGTGGATCTGTATCCAAGGCCCCTACGATGCCATTCCTTCTGCCTTATGCTACTGAGCATGCACGGGGCCTTAGCGCATGCAGGAAAGCCCCATTTGGGCTTACGGTTCTGGAACTTACCCTTTGCAATGGCAATAGTTCTGTCACTGCACACACACCCGTATTGTACTTTGGTGAATATTTCAGGATGCAGCATGCGTTCTTCAGATCCATTCAAAAACAGGTCAGAATAATAATATATTCAATAGGAGGCGTTTCAGCAGATCAAGCCTCTGTTCTTACATTTTATATTTGTTTAAATTCCCTCCTTACTGGTCTTCTCAAAATCATATTTGAACCCCTACAATCTATTTTGCACACAGCGGCTAGATTGATTTTCCTTGGAAACCGTTCTTCCTCTGCTGAGCCACTCTGTCAGTCTCTACGTTGGCTGCCTGTATATCAACAAATCCAATATAAAATTCTTCTACTAACATACAAGGCCGTCAAAAAAATTGCACCGACATACATCTCCTCACTTGTCTCAAAATATCTCCCTACTCAACTCCTCTGTTCTGCACAAGATCTGCGTCTCTCCTCCACTCTCATCACATCATCCCATTCCCATTACAGGACTTTTTTCGGGCTGCACCCACTTTGTGGAATTCCCTCCCACGCACAGTAAGACTTTCCGCTATTCTTCAAACCTTTAAGTGTTCTCTGAAAACCCACCTCTTCAGACAAGGTTATGATATTCCTCAACCACCATCTTAATCTCCCTAGGTTACCCTATTACCATCCTCTACACAGCTAACACAAGACAACAACCCTCTGACCAACAATGCCACACACAGCCCACTCAATACTTTTACCTTTGCATTCTAGCTGGTCCATTGTGCAATATGATGTAGCACATGCCCTTGTGTTTCAAACTCCCATTGTCCCATAGATTGTAAGCTTGCGAGCAGGGCCCTCTTACCTCTCTGTATGTATGTATTACTCAGTATTGTTTTGTTATTGTTTGTTCCCAATTGTAAAGCGCTACGGAATTTGCTGGCGCTATATAAATAAATGTTGATGATGATGATTTAGTTTGAATCCCAAAGTATATATATATATCTTTGCTATCAGTGTGGGGGGTACCAAGGGAGAGGGTATGAGTACCTTTAACTGACCCCAAGCATGCTCAGTGCTATTTTTAATCTCTTAACTGAATATTCTAATTTACCCACAGTTCAGTGAGCCTAAAAACTGTCATTACAGTTTGTATTAAAAAAAAAGGTACATTTAAAAAAAAAAAAAAAAATCTATTTTATTAAAAATATGCAGACCATATCACTGCAAGGGTTAAAGCGAGCAGACAGCATGCCAACATTTAGTCAGGAAAATATATTTCCCCTTTGAAAATATTTACCAACTGGGAAAAACGAAACTTTCAGCATAAAGCAAAGGGTTGTTAAGCATCATGTCATTAAACTCGGATAATGATGTGCTATTGTTTTATTTTTATTGTTCTGTTAAAATAAAAAACAGAAAAAAAATATGAAGGCGTACTGGAGTTTACATTATACAAAATATTTCCAAAACTCATAAAATATTACTGTCTGTTTCTGCCATAAAGTTAATGGCCGAGGATACTTTTTGTGTTACTCACTTCAAATTAATGTTATCATTTAATGATTTTTGATATGTTTCTTTTCTACCTGAATTATTTTATGACAACAGTTGTTGCTTAATTATTTTTTTTTAACTGCATGTCTTATAGAGAAAAGCTGCAAATAGTGTATAGGCAGGGTGAGGTTTAGTAGAATGATGCTGTGAGATTTCGACAGTTGTATTATATGATTTGGCAGCAACTGGAGGCTTGGAATAAGTATCTCACAAGATTGGGTTAGCACCAGCCCAGCTTTCTGACCTTCTGGGAATTGTAGTCCAGTTCACGTCTCTTTCAATAAAGTTTTATCAGAAAGACAACTACAATTCCCTGAAGCCCATGTACAGCTCACATGCTATTTTCATTTTTCAGAAGCAGCGAATCATGGGTATGTACATATATGTGTGTGTGTGTGTATGTATATATATATATATATAATATATACATATATATATATATATATATATATATATATATATATAGTGTTCTTGTATACAACATGAATTTCCAGTCAATTTTTGTCAAGTGACAAGAACACTGCTACCCCTCCTGTTTCTGTTTGAGCAATGTCACTGGAGACTGGAGAGTGACAAGAACACTGCTACCCCTCCTGTTTCTGTTTGAGCAATGTCACTGGAGACTGGAGAGTGACAAGAACACTGCTACCCCTCCTGTTTCTGTTTGAGCAATGTCACTGGAGACTGGACTGGAGAGTGACAAGAACACTGCTACCCCTCCTGTTTCTGTTTGAGCAATGTCACTGGAGACTGGAGAGTGACAAGAACACTGCTACCCCTCCTGTTTCTGTTTGAGCAATGTCACTGGAGACTGGAGAGTGACAAGAACACTGCTACCCCTCCTGTTTCTGTTTGAGCAATGTCACTGGAGAGTGACAAGAACACTGCTACCCCTCCTGTTTCTGTTTGAGCAATGTCACTGGAGACTGGAGAGTGACAAGAACACTGCTAACCCTGTTTCTGTGTGAGCAATGGCGCTGGATCTCCTGGGGAGGGAGGTACTTATGGAATCCAAAACCCACGAGATCCAACAACGCAACAATGGCATTTTGCTTCGATTCAGATCCGAGGAAGGGCGTAAGTACCGAGCCGGCTCATGAGGCTACTCGGATGCCCTAAGTTCGGGTGGGTTCGGTCTTCAGAAAACCGAGAATATATATATATATTTATATATTTATTTATATATTTATATTAATATGTATTTATATTTATATATCTAATTATATTTATATATCTGCTTATATATTTATATATGTATATTTATATATACATTAAATTCATAAGACAAGATGCTTTTAATATGTACTGTACGTACATACAATGCATTTTTAAAGTCCCTCATCCTAGCATACACGTTATGTGCTAGCTAGTGGCACTCATAATTGTAGTTTTTAATACCAATGTCAGTCGTCACTATCAGTCTGACTTACACCTGCCCTGTATCTGATACAAGGGATATGGCTGAAAACAGTCACACTTAGGAGAAACCTAGGTCTTGAATTAGCCGCATCTGAGCCGGCTTACCCACGGCGCCCCCATGCTGTACATGGCCGACATTAACCCAACCCTTCCCGCCAATGTTCAGCCTCTCAAGTTGTAGGCAGCTGTAAGTGTCATTTGCGTTCAGACATAAATTGTATTCAGTTGCTTTCATTGGCGGATGGTCCATTTTAAAGCACACGCGGATCTATTGTACACAACATACGGCACGGGAATGAACTTACGTCCGAACATGAATCGGGCCATATATGTTCCTATGTGTAAGTGTACAGGTGCTGCTATCATTCTGTATGTATGAATATCTATCTAGCCCATGACTCACATGTTGTATACTGGATTAAATTCTTAATATTCATATGGAAAATTAAACAGGTATAGGATTTGTTTAATATTATATTCAGCACTATATGTATGTGTTAACACACTATTATTTTAAAAGCTGCAATCGCACAAAGACATCTTTTTTGTTATTAAACAGCAAGTGTCACCCTATTCAAAACAAGGTATATTTTTGGGGGGTTTCCTTCCATTACTTGTGTGGGAAATTATTATGGCTGCCTCTGGAAATGACCTTGTTCCAGAGGATATTGTCATCCTATCTCTAAGTCAGAGCCCTCCTTGTATATACATTATGGCATAGGAAAGTTTGGGGTAGGAGGGATTGTGCTGGGAATGCGCATGCGGAAAAGATCGGTGTCCCAAAACCTCTCCGTTCATTTCTATCATATGTAATGTGACTGTGGTTGCCATGGTAGTTTCATGACAATGAGCAAACTGGAAATCATTAATAACAAGTTAAAGAAAACAATTAAGGAAAAAGAACAAGTGTGTGTGTCTTCAAAGTGTCAACCACAGGGATTTATGTTAAAAAACACCCATCATCTGTAATGGGATTGCGGCTTTATAATATATAGGATGTAAATATTAAAAAGATGGGTAATGTAAACAATGAAGTATATGATATTGTCGTTAATAGGGACCCACCGTTACGAGTGTAGTTCAAAAAGAATCCTCTTGACCTAATCTTGTATAAAGCATTTTTGTACATCCTGAGCCTAGGGTTCTCTTTATTTTATTTCCCAATATACTGTTATAAGATATTTTCATGTTCCAGAGCTCTTTAATAGAAATGTGTTTAAACGCTGGGATTCCGCCCATAGAAGCTGCTGACCTGTTTGCGAGGTCACAGCTTCCCAAAAAGAATTATGGCTTCTATTTCTCAGAAACAATCAAATTTTAGCACATTCCCTGCACAATAAGTCTAGTTATTGCCTTCACTGTACTAAAGAAGTGTGTCCTCCGGAAGGCTGTGTTTGTTTCCTAATGTCATACATGAGCCTTGAGAGATCCCGGGGCTAATGAGCATGCTGCTCCTCCTTCAGTTAATGAATCACTGGGCTGGGATGTTAACCAGCCAGCCAAAGACCTCTGGAGGTATCAGATAGTTGTAATATATAAGCTGTTCTTTCTGTGAAGGCCAAAAAAACTTTATCCACCCTGCTAAACTGCGATTGTGTTACAGCTACTTCCACGCGTCACCTGGGACAAGGACTGAATTTAGAATGTAAGAGGCCTGCAGCAACTGAACCTGCAAGACCCTGTCACCTTCTCCTGAACTTTAGTGTTGAAGCAACGCTTGGCTGCTTCCCTGGCACAGATAGAGTTAATTCAATTTATGTGTGTGTGTGGAAAATACATTATCATTTAAAGAGAGGACCAGCGAGGTCTGTGCGCTAGAGCTGCAGAACGTAGACGCCCAAAGTAGAAATTGTATCTTCCTAAATAGAAGTTACCCCTTTCACAGAGGTTCCACAGAGGGCTGGGGAGAAGTGCTCTGGGCGCTCCCCTCCGCAGGTGCTAACCCACCCAGAGCCACTCACCTGGTGTGGACAACATTTTCCATACTTTGCATTGGGGAGCTTCGCTGGAGGCCCCTGTCGAAGTCTAACGAAGGCGAAATCCCAGGGTAGCCTTCACCAGCCTGGGGGCTTTGTTAAATATAAAGAAGCCCTACATCTGGCGAAAACTCTTGCTTACACTGGATCTAGGTCTTTTCTATCACAGTGAAAGAAAATTTTGATGTTACCAGGATTTACCGTAAACTTTTCACCGGCAAACAGTTTCGCCAGGTATCTCTTGGAGAAAGCTTTCCCATGAAAAGCGTGGGCAAGCCTCATTCCCATTGAAAACCTGTGACATGACCTAAGGAGGCTCATTCACAATTTGATGGACTGTGACCTTTTTTGCAAGGAAGAGTGGGCTAAAATTGTAAAGTTGTGCAAAGTTGATGGAGACTTATTCAAAAAGACTCACGGCTATAATACGGATGTCCCACCTTAGGCAACCATTTTAGTTTTTTTTTACTCTCAATTCTATATGCTAAAAATTGTCTATTTGTTCTTCATTTGAAATGTTTTACTTGTTGATTCACGTTAAAGTTGGAAAATGTTCTGCCATGATCCATCTAGATTTCAGGCTTTACATCACAAATACCGGCAATTTCAATAAGGGGGTTGTAGACTTTTTAGATCCATTGTAGGGTAACCATTGACGAGGGGCGGCTTGGGAGTATAGAATTGCCGGGGAGGTGTATATGTACTAATATTAAATCAGTGTTGGCTACAGAGAACATAAACACGGTTAAATAGAATGTACGCATTCTCTACTTATACATACTTCAGGTGGAATTGTGGGTAAAAACAATTCCAGGTTTAAAAAATAAAAACAGCCATTGAGCCCCTGCAAATCATATTTGTGCTGTATGAATGAGTTGACAACCCATTTTCCAGTATACAGCTCTCGGTCTCCGTTGTGTAGCCCTTAGTGCACCAAGTCTCCAGTATACAGGCCCCCTGTCTCCAGTATACAGCCCTCAGTCTCTATTTAGTAGCCCTTAGTGCACAGCTTCCAAGTCTCCAGTATACAGCTCCCCTAGGCTTAGTATATAGCACCCATGTACACCGTCACTTTCTCAGCTGCCTAAAGCTCCCCATAAGGATCATGGGTCAACAATGCAGGCTGCTTCCTATTGGTTAATAAAACAGCAGCCACTGCCCAATCAGTAGGGGAGCTTGCAATAGCTGGAGAAATTTGAGCAATGGTGACTGGAAGCCCCAGACCTCTGTGAAAATCACACCTGTACCATGATTTTGCAAAAATAAAGACAAGATAAGACAATGATAGGAGAACAAATGCTGCTTAGAATTAACATACCACAAAAATTTGCGTGTGTGTATTTTTCACTAGCTATTTCATGCCATCAGATTCCAGCTTAAAAATAGAACCGTGAGCGAGGGAAATCAAACATTCATAAAAGAATGTCACACTCAAACAAAAAATAAGTCTAGGTGAAAGAGTGGGCAAACATTTTCAACAAGAGCCTGAGTCGATTTTCTTTAAAATGTGTTATCTTCATCATAGCGGAGGCAGCCAGCTCCCCATTGCAGATTCATGTACAATTTGAGAAAACATTCTGAGCTCAAACTAAGAGAATGTTGTGTACCGCGGCCAGTTGGCAAAACTTTAAAGTCGTCGTACTGTAGAAGGTGATTTCTGACTTTTGTTTAACTAATGTGAAATATAATAGAAGCCACATTTCATGACTTACACTGCATAGTTTCCATTTTCATACATGTCCTTGTTTCTGAAGGAACACAGTATCAGTGCCTGTGTGTACACAGAAAATCAACTGTACCGTATCTTCATGGAGAATTTGCTTGGTGTTTATAAGGCTATGTACCGACTGGTGTTATTTGTTTTAGATGTGATTCTAATACATGTAAACATATGTGAAAATAAGAATCGCTGTACCATATGAGACCGTACCTGTTTTCATTTTTACGTACATTTAACTGGCGTTGAACTGCGGTGCATTATTTTGACCACTTCTTGTTACATTTAATTTAATCTGACATTTGTCAGTGTAGTTGAAAACTTACATTCAGCTCAATGGGACCGCATGGAGCCGTTCAATAAGGGGGGATTTGCGCACATTTATTATAAAGTACCAGATTTGACCAACAAGTTGAAAGCAAAACTAAAAGATTTTATTTCAGCACTGACTCCTTCAAAGTTTTGTGCCCAGTACTGATTCCACAGCTGTCTTTGGCTCTTTGTCCCAACTATTGAGGAACTGCTGCCAGCAATCATGGAAGTAAATATTCCAATATGCCATTAACTTGAAGAACATGCCAATGGTTGTTGAACCACAAACACCAGCATGCCCTTCCAGCCAATGGCTATCAGTTCATGTGAGGGCATATAGTTCCACAATAGCAAAAATGTTTGAATAAAGGACTCTCCACTTTATCCTAAAACAAAACCTCTTGTCCTTCTTGATCATAATATAATGGGAAATTCTTCTGTCTTTACTAACCAATGGGAAATCCTTCTACCTTTTTAATGAGAAACATAAACTCAAGACTATATAATGTAGGAACCTGTAGTCACTTATAGTCTACGAGGATTTTGTTTTGTATTGTGTGTTTGTACCTAAAAGTGCATTGGAGTTACCATGCTGGACTGTGGAGAGTATGGACCAATGAAGGTTTTTTTTTCCTTTCTGTCCAATCCTGTTTATTAATGTTAGGAGGGTTGATCTGCATAGAAAAGTATGCCTGGCCAACCTGTGGCTTTCAGGTGTTGTGAACTACAAGTCCCAGCTATCGGCTGGCTATTTACTGGCAAAGCATGCTGGGGCTTGTAGTTTCACAAAACCTGGAGAGCCACATGTTGGCCAGGTCTGGTGTAAAGGCTATTTTTAGTAGCAATCTAGGGCCTGATTCATTAAGGATCTTAACTTGAGAAACTTCTTATTTCAATCTCCTGGACAAAACCATGTTACAATGCAAGGGGTGCAAATTAGTATTCTGTTTTGCACATAAGTTAAATACTGACTGTTTTTTCATGTAGCACACAAATATCAACTTTAAATTTCAGTCTACAAATAAGTTATCAAGTATTTGTGTGCTACATGAAAAAACAGTCAGTATTTAACTTATGTGCAAAACAGAATACTAATTTGCACCCCTTGCATTGTAACATGGTTTTGTCCAGGAGACTGAAATAAGAAGTTTCTTAAGTTAAGATCCTTAATGAATCAGGCCCCTAGTGATTATGAAGTCTAGCAATTGACATGGTGCATTCACTTATAATGGTGCATTATAGGTTGTCAAGCCTGATTATTGACCAGCGTAATCATCACTGCATAATAAGAACATCAGTGACTTTAAAAAGTGAAAAATGTTCTTAAACAGCTGGCGCTGAATGATTTAGGATTGCAGATATTATCTGGTTGTGCACTGGTATTTTGTCACTCCAAGTTGGGTCAAGTACCATATGAAAAAGACTCATGAGAAGTATATCTCAACGTTGCTCTGAGGTAGCACAACACAATCAGACATCTCCTCTGGCAGGATGGAGTCCCTAACTAAAGTTCGGGATACTTGTGAAAGCAGAAATATTGCAAAAAGGGAGTTTTGTATTTTTTTGAGAATTCTAAATTGACAATTTCGGACTTCTCAAATAACTCTACTTTGAGCTCCTGCTTTTCTTTAATCCACTTTCATAAATTTTCCCAGATTTGTGACTGGGGGCAGCAGAGAGTGACTGGTACCTCATTCCGTACCTAGCGTAGCACATATATTAAACTTTGTTCATAAGCAAAGAAAAATCAGCTGGTTTAGCCATACTAATACTTTTTGTACCACTCTTCCAGGAGATGTGGGTGAGAAGCATGGAAAAAGAGGTGGGCGTGATTTAGTAATTGCATTTGCATAAATAAGTGAGTGGGACAACACGTAAGATGATGCTACTTTTGCGCCACTGCCCGCTTTGTTCTCTGAGGTGGGTGGGGCCTGAAGACACAATTTGCACCAACACGCACATCCCTGCACTCCTTTCAGGCAGATAAGCAACCTTGCAGGCAAAATGTCTCCTGTCTTGGGAGTCCAGGGACTTTCACAAACTTTCTGGGACAGTAGGCAACTACGGGCTACCTGACATTTAAGAATTATCTGAGGAAAACATTAATTGTGTAGGATACTGCCCTTATAATTTGCAATGTAATAAGAGTTTTGGAATGTTTTGTATAAAAGAGGTGTGACTAGCGCATAGGGCGGGGCTCAGACCGTCATAGGTTGTGCGCCAATAGCCTCCAGTTATTTGAATTTGACCCTGTATGTGACCATTGATGAAAATTAATATCTGAAACCCAAGATGTCCCCATACCGTGAAAAAATGTAATATATTTGAAACTGTATGTTGAATTGAGAGCAACTGATCCTACATAAGCCTTTCTGAGCAGCTGTATTGCCATTAACTTCCTGTTCTGACAGTTATACACTACAGCTCATCTGTCATCCACAGCCTTAGAATGATGGGTGCTGTAGTTCACTGATGTAGCTGTTGCTTTAACTTCCCTGACACCTGCCCAGGCTACTTATATGATAGACAGCGCAACCAACCCTCCTCTCTATGACTGGAATCCATTGTTATGGTGGCACGGCCGTAATGCTATATACATTCTGTCTGACACGAACTGTGAGGAGTGTTTCGATTAACATCTGCTGCCCAACACAGGCTGAATAGAAGTCATCTTATTCTGTCTTTGTGGACAGAGAAGTCTAGGTTTAAGACTGCTCTGTGTTTATAGCTGAACTTTGTAGAGCCATACCAAACCCCTATTGATCAGAGACACGTTATTTAAACATAACCTACTGTATTTATTTGCTCTGTTCGGCTAAGTCAAACAAAAAAAGGGACAGCCTTTAAGTAAATCCCTGCGTGACACTGCTGCCGTGTGGTTCATTCAGTCGGGATACAGATGTTTCCAATCTGTACAGTTTGTGTCTCACATCAATATGAGATGAAGCAGGCTTGATTTAAGCTGGGATATATGCCAGGCACTAGATATATAGTTAACTCATACGCGTTGGCTCTGTGAAAGCTTCATTATTGCCCCTCGCTGTAGGGTAGACGTTGAAACACATATTTTCTCTCTTCTGACTTCATTTCTCTGAAACAATATTTTCAACCATAATCAGATAAAATAAACATCGTAGCCTCATTCGCCCGGCTCATTTGTAGGTCGTCGTCAAAGGGAAATAAATATTTAAGACATGCAATATTTTTATGTCTTCCTGGAAACTGGGCCTTAGTTCACCTTTTGCCTCAACAACTACATCAACCCAACACTATCCACCCCTATGGTAAAGGGACATCCCATGTAAGTTATACTACAAGGGATGAAGCGGCTTCTTATTGATTAATCTCTGTCATGTATCTGCTCAAATGATTCATCAGTTGTGTGTTAATGAGTAAAATAACTCCAGGACAGGACAGCTGGAGGACATATCTTGGCTGCTGGGAATGAAAATCCCATTCATGTTCATTTAAAGTGGAAGTACGATGCAAATAGGGTTACTAGTCATTTCTGGACTCATATGACACATTTGTTATTACTAGAGATGCTCGGGCTCGGTTTTCTGAAAACTGAACCCATCCGAACATAGGGGATCTGAGTAGGCTCGTGAGGCAGCTCGGTACTGTTGCGCATCCTCGGATCTGAATCGAGGCAAAACATCATTGTTGCGTTGACAGATCTCATGGGTTTTGGATTCCATAAGTGCCTCCCTCCCCAGGAGATCCAGCACCATTGCTCACACAGAAACAGGGGTAGCAGTGTTCTTGTCACTCTCCATTGTCCAGTGCCATTGCTCACACAGAAACAGGGGTAGCAGTGTTCTTGTCACTCTCCAGTCTCCAGTGCCATTGCTCACACAGAAACAGGGGTAGCAGTGTTCTTGTGACTCTCCAGTCTCCAGTGAAATTGCTCAGTGCCATTGCTCATACAGAAACAGGGGTAACAGTGTTCTTGTCACTCTCCATTGTCCAGCGCCATTGCTCAGTGCCATTGCTCATACAGAAACAGTGGTAGCAGTGTTCTTGTGACTCTCCAGTCTCCAGTGACATTGCTCAGTGCCATTGCTCACACAGAAACAGGGGTAGCAGTGTTCTTGTCACTCTCCAGTGACATTGCTCAGTGCCATTGCTCACACAGAAACAGGGGTAGTAGTGCTCTTGTCACTCTCCAGTGACATTGCTCAGTGCCATTGCTCACACAGAAACTGTGGTAGCAGTGTTCTTGTCACTCTCCAGTCTCCAGTGACATTGCTCAGTGCCATTGCTCACACAGAAACAGGGGTAACATTGTTCTTGTTGTCACTCTCCATTGTCCAGGGACATTGCTCAGTGCCATTTCTCACACAGAAACAAGGGTAGCAGTGTTCTTGTCACTCTCCAGTCTCCAGTGACATTGCTCAGTGCCATTGCTCACACAGAAACAGGAGGGGTAGCAGTGTTCTTGTCACTTGACAAAAATTAACTGGAAATGACCGGAAATTAATGTTATTGAGGTTAATAATAATGTAGGAACAAAAAAGAACCAAATTATGTGATTTTAGCAAAAAAAAATATGGAGATTTTAGAAAAAAAATAGGGATCCAAAACCAAAACCAAAACACGAAGTTAATCCAGATCCAAAACCAAAACCAAAACACAGGGGTCAGTGAACATGTCCAGTTATTACGCACACGTGCTGCATGGCTTCATTACAAATAATTTGTACAGTGTACATCCTACACACATGAATGACAAAAATATGCATGTAAATACTGACGATCATGGATGTAAATTAGCCTTTAACAGGTAATCCATAATTTTTCGGACAGTCTGGGATTCCTGTGGTAGCCTTGGAGTCCACTGAATTTTGGGATATAACAATTCTTAATTTATTTTACTCCTCTTCCTACTTCAGACACCCTGAATTATTTTTCAGGGTAGCAGGAAAGAAAGATGCAGGTGGAACTCTGTTGTGGCCGTCATATTGGACATGATCCACCCACTACCTTCTAATTGACCACCGGAATTGACCAATTAAAAACCGGTGGCACATGTCACTTGGCAGGTTAGCTCCACTGAGACAGTGCTGTAATCCGATGCCCGTTCCAGAAGGTAAGAGAAGAAGACATTTGCAGGTGGGTGAGCAGGAGCTGATTATGGGGTTTAGGCCGTCTTAGGCTAATATGGTCATATAGCCCCCTCACCTTCCACGTCAGGCTAATGCGCAGCATATAATAACAATCTCTTCCTTAATTAAAAATTTGTCTTCTTTCACCCTGTCCCCAAAGTTTATGTTCCCGTGTTCTCAAAAATTAGCTCCAATTAGCTTTTTAAAAGGGTCACGGAATTCTTTCTCACTCATTTCGTTTTCATTAAAAACAGAACTGTATAGCAGAACTGAGGCGTGACCCAGCACTACTGAGGGTAATAATGTGGAGGGGGGGGGGGGGTGTCACGCCCACACCGGTTACCATCCTTGTCTCTCTTACTGGCTTATTTCCAAAGCTTGCTCAAGGATGACTCATTATCTTCAGCCTCTAACATGGGAATATGCCAAGATTAAAACCTTACAACATTTCTCTTTAATGTTTTTTTTTAACTTTGGAGAACAACTATTCTGTTATATTTTAAAATGATTTTCAGTTTAGACCTCTGCCTGTCAGATTTTTGCACCCCTAAAAATTGTGTGCCCGAAAAAGCCTTGCGCCCTAGGCTGCAACCTTGTCAGTCTATTTTATATTCTGGCCCAGTGGGTGAACATTGTGACTGTTTCTTATAGGTCATTACTGCTACTATCACTGGGCTTTCTGACTTTACTGGGAGCTAATGAGCATTTCTGGAAACTAATAGGCATCTTATTGGCAACTAATGGACATCTTATAGAGTATTAAAGGGCACCTAACTGGGCATTAGTTTTACTGATGGGCATCTTATTATGCATTACTGCTAATTTTACTAATACTCATCATATTATGCATTACTGGTAGAAATAAACAAATTACTGGGATCTGCTGCTACTAATGAGCATCTTACAGAGCATGATACTGATTATTACTGGTATATTAGATGTTGCTGAATATCATCACTGAATATTAGATCTTGCTGGGTGTTAGATGTGGGATTTTAGCACTTATATATTTATAACTGTCATATCATATATTCTGGACTTTATTGCTGATACACTAGATCTTGCTAGGGATTATTCCTGGCACATTAGATGATGTTTGGGATTAATACTAAGATCTTTAAAGGCAAAACTTGCCTTTAAAGACATTGCCGTTTTAAATTTCCCCTGCAAAGTCATCAAATAGCGGCGACTTGCAATATCCGCAATTTAATGCATTTACCCCCTGATATATTAGAAGTTGATGGCAATTATAGTTAGCATATTAATCTTGCTGGTCCTTGTCACTGACATATTAAATTTGACTCATAGCATGTAAGGTTGTGCTTGGGGTTATTTTATTGGCTCAGTGACAGCCCTCTCTGGGCACTGCCAGTAGGCCAAATTATAGTTGCCACCTATGCTCTGTGGTCCAGTGTAAAGAAGCAGATTTGTGACTTTGATACTTGTCATACCTGTTCAGTTTGTCAAATTTGTATTTATTTCTGTTTTATTGATAAGTGTTTATCCACCCACTAATTTGCATAACCCCACCCCCCATATAATTAACTGCTATCACTGCATATCGCAACTCTCCCCGATCTCTAACTACTGCTTTGACTTCAAACCAGAGAGGTTTTTTCAAATGTTGACAACCATGGTCATTAATCAATTGGTTTGGCATGAAACACTGTCTCGCCATCGCCAATAGCTTTTTCTGCCTGACTGCAACATTTGTTAAATAATCACACCTCAAACTCTGTATGATTTATATAGTGATAGAGAGCAGCACAATGCAGTATATGATTTCACAACATAATGTACAGTGATTTAAGGTAGTGACCATATAACTGCACGTATGGAAGTTATGTCTTTACAGTTCAATGATTTTTTGTAGAAATGGTGTATGAATTCTAGCTATCACTTGTGCATGAGAATGCACTGAGTATGTTATCAAAATGAGGTTGGATTATTTACTAACATAGAAGCACAAGTGCACAAGCCAAACAGCAACCAGTCAGAATTTACATTTGATTGGGTTAATGCATGTGACACTAATAAAATCACTTATTTAATTGGTTGCTACAGGTTACTTGTTACTTTTGCACATATTATTATTATTATTATTAATTTTTATTTATAGGGCGCCACAAGGTGTCCGTGGCGCCGTACAGGGACAAAAACGAATTACAATACAAGGTGAGACAGCACAGTACAGTAAACATAAAGCACAGTAACTCAGTAAGCTCAATGCACAGCTAGTGAGGGCGGGGGGAGTATTCGCAAATGACGGGGCCTAAAAGGAGGGCACGGAAGACAGGGAGACGCCCAGAGGGGGGAGGAGGGCCCTCGAGGAGGAGGGCAAAGTAGCTGGAGAGCAGAGTTAGAAGTGGAGGAAACAGGAGGAGAGATGGCCCTGCTCAGAGGAGCGTACAATCTAAGCGTACATATCCCTTGAGACAGGCCAGGCAAAGTGGTAAGTTAAGCCTTAATATTCCTGGCCAGTTCTGGTGAGGCAGCTGGGTAAATCATGGCAATAGGTGGTTTTCTATCGCCGTGACAAGCAACGATAGAAAAATAGATCCCTGTTTGAGAATGAATCTGTCCTGTTGCATTTAGTAATCCTCTTTGGCAAACACATACAGGGGTCTCTGTGGTCTGTTGCACTTGCTGATCCTCTTCTCTTAGACTCTGTGTACAAGCATACTGCAAATTAGTACTGCCAGTTCAGGACAGCATAGTTACAGCTGCAGCACAGCTGTACAGCAGCTGAAATTCATACAATTTATTTTGAACTTGATTTGGTGCACAACACACAATTAACATATTACTCCTGCTAATTATTTACCAGGAGTTTATAAACCACTCCTAGAATTTGGTTGACAATGGTCAATTCATTCTACTATGTGTTGTGCCTGTGGTTGGATTGGCAACTTTTAAAATCAAATTTTGCCATTAAAACATGTAAAATTTTGTAGTCTGCGCGTCTAGGCCATAGGTGCTTTTTAACCACTCCACTACCATTATCATTTTCCTGAGGAAAAGCCAGAAGATCGTGACAAACACTTCCTTATAGCACTCCTGTCACATGACCCATTCGATGAGCGCTCTGGTTTAAATCACATAACTATCAGTGAAGGTAAAAGCACCTACATATGATAATCGTCTCATACAAGCACCTTGCCAAGACCTAGTAGGAACAATACAATCAGTTTATGTGTTCATTTAACCCTTCCCTGCTTTCCACCATAAAAAGGGTAAAATGGACAATATTCCATCCTGCTCCTTTCATTGAGTAGCAAAGCATGCTGGGAGTTTCAGAGGCACAGGTTGACAAAGTTGTACAGCAACCAAGTTGCCCTCAAAATGACCTATTTTGTCTTAAAAAAAATGTCCATTAAAAATCTTAAAACAAACTTTACAGCTATAAGTACAGCTGGCAAACATGAGAAAGTTTTATGTTTTATCCCGAGCTGGGTCTTTTTTTGGCAGCGGCTCTTGGAATGTCGCCATCGCTGTGTATTTTAATGTAAATAACATGTATCTGTATTTTTACTTATACAAAATTTGTGACATGAGGATTGGCTTTCTCTGCACTGATCTCTGCTTACCCATCTCAGACTGTTAAATATATTTTTATTTACTAAGATATTAAGCGTCGTAAATTATTGTTCCACCCAACAGCTTTGGCCAAGGTTTTATTTCTATCAGGGGTGTAACTAATCTACTAATCTCACCCATTGAAATCTGACGTACAGCTCCGGGCTAGCTTGAACTAGTGCCTGCTCATTCACACATGCAAATGGCAATCATCTACCAAACAGATTTATGAACATGTCCGGAGAAGATCTTTTGATTGGATAATCCTTGGCGCAGCCAAATGGTTTGGGGCCTCACGTGCTTCATTATTGGGGTAATTTACAGATACTGGAAATATATGCGGCCAGTTTTAATGTGAAGACGAAGACACTTCCCCACACAAAGTTGATTGACTAGATATACTGTATAACAGAAACAAGATATGATTTTCACGTGTCCTTGCCTGTCCAAAATACAACTAAAGAGGAAAGTGGTTTGACTGCCTGTAAGGAGATGCCATTAAATGAACTTATCCATAAAGTCATCAAATTTTCCAAGGACTCTCTGCTCACTACCTCATGTGCCATGTGACTGTGGTTGTCATGGTAGTGCAGAATCATAAATCGTTAATAGCAGACTGAAGAGAAAAACAAAAAATACCAACACACCAGTCTTTTTCATGGGATATGCAAATAAAGATTTTCATGATTAGAAAAAAATGTTCATATAAAGCAATTTGAATAATTAAAGAGAGTGAAGGAAAAATGTTTCCTCAACAAAGTGCAAGCAAGACCAAACATGCAAGTGAGTGTTACAAAGTGTCACTTCATACAAGAGACATTCTAGTTATTATCACCCTGTCTACCTTCAGAGAGGAGAAAAGAAAAGACCAGATATTAACAGCTTGGTACGGCTAGATTACCTCCAGTGATGCACATTCCACAGACTGGGAGCTCATAATATAAAAGCGACAATACAATGGTCAGCACAGACGCAGAGAGATCTATCCTTCTTATAACCAAACAGTCACAGGTTCTAACTAAGGCTTGGGGCACACTGGAGCTTTTTCGTCCAATCATCGGGCCAATCAGCCAACATATGACCGTTCGGTCGGAAGTCGGGTTAGTGTGTATAGTAACACAATGGTCGAAAGTTGTCCCAAAGTGTCGATTGTCGGCTCATTTGGTTGGTCGTACTGTTTAATATTTTCCAACCAATCACCTTCTGATCATGTAGTGTGTATGCACTCATGCCCGTGATCCCCATAGAGTTTACAGAGTCTGGCTCTTTTCAGCAGATGCTAGCAATGAATGTCCTGATGCATAAATGTGGAGAGGTCTGTTGAAGGAATAATTCATTTATTTGTTCTGAGACAGAATGTTTCGTTTCAGAGTCACAGAAGCTAACGAAATTCGTTAGGACATGTGGATAGCTATAACAAGGCGGTTTTAATCAGTGTGACAATGTGACAGGAATGAATGAATATTGTGCTGTCATTCTCCGGACTAGAGGACCAGATAAAGAGCACAGATCTGAAGGTAAATCGTGTCAGTGTGGATAGATGAATCGTCAGACTGATCGGACCTTCAGTCTTAAGTACAATCGTTTGAGAAAACACGTAGGTCGGAAAATTCTTCAGTGTGTACCTAACCTTAGGATCTTGTTCAGCTGGAAAACCACAGAGCAATATCTGAAGAAATCAGATTATGACACTAAACTATATTATGATACAATTTCATTATCGCTGCCATCTGTGAGCTCCAAAACTATTTCCTTGACTCCTAAAATATGATTACAAAGAACATTATTACTGAGAAGGAAAGCAGGGTCATATGTGGCACTGTAAACGATACCTCTTATCGGCTGCATTAATCGCTTTATTTATGATAGGCTTGGCCTGGTAATATGCGGAGCCAATAGTAACAACTCTTCATCTGAACGCTAAGTAGTGTGGTTTGGCAGCAAGTATCCAGAATTTATTTGTTTTTTCCCTTCCGTACTGGCTCGGCAGGAAAACTGTTATCCAGCACACGCTCTGGATGCTGGGCCGTTGGTAGCAGGTTACACTGATTGGCTGAAAGTGGTCATTTAACCCACAAATCCTGGGTATATCACAGACGGTTATATCTTTAAGGTCCTTAAAGGGTAGACAATATCTATAAAGTTGTTATCATGCGAGTACCCACAAAACTGTGGGGGCACCTGCATGGAAACCTCACAAATGGGGGGAATTGGGGAATATTGTTAAAATTAGTTGTTCACTGACCCCCATGTTTTGGTTTTGGCTTTGGATCTGTATTAACTTTGTGTTTTGGCTTTGGTTTATTTAATTTTTTTTTTTACAAAATTGCAAAAAAATGCTAAAATCACATAATTTGGCTCTTTTATTTGTTCCTACATTATTATTATTAACCTCAATAACATTCATTTACAGTCACTTCGGGTCAATTTTTGCCAAGAACACTGCTACCCCTCCTGTTTCTGTGTGAGCAATGTCACTGGAGACTGGAGAGTGACAAGAAGTGCTACCCCTGTTTCTGTGGGAGCAATGGCTCTGAGCAATGTCACTGGAGACTGGAGAGTGACAAGAACACTACTACCTCTCCTGTTTCTGTATGAGCAATGGCACTGAGCAATGTCTCTGGAGACTAGAGAGTGACAAGAACACTGCGACCCCTCCTATTTCTGTGTGAGCAATGGCACTGAGCAATGTCAGTGGAGACTGGAGAGTGACAAGAACACTGCTACCCCTCCTGTTTCTGTGTGAGCAATGTCACTGAGCAATGGCACTAGAGAATGATGAGTGACAAGAACACTGCTATCCCTGTTTCTGTGTGAGCAATGGCACTGAGCAATGTCACTGGAGACTGGAGAGCGACAAGAACACTGCTACCCCTCCTGTTTCTGCGTGAGCAATGGCAATTGAGAGACCCGCGAGATCAGAAAACCGAGCCTGAACATATTTAGTTGTAGGTGGATCTCAGTGCTGTCCACAGCCATTGTTTTCTGTCTATGCTCAAATCAGCATTTACTTAGCGTTGCCTAGATTGCTGTGTGAACCGCCCTTGAGATACTCATAGAGACCAATGATCCCACTGTAAAGTCTTGTCTGGGCTGAATTCTGTTTACCGGAACATAGCTACAAAGGTGGTACAACGTGGGCTAAACTTCCATGTGCACGCACCCATAATGTCAGGACTATTCAGATAAATTGCTACGGACATTGGTCCTGAAATGTTGGAAAAGTTGAGATGAGACATATTAACACAAATGTTAAATAAGGGACATACAGACAAAAGTGTTGCAAAACTGTCTCATCGGTCAATAATTATCGTCAAGGACTTGAAGCGCCATTTGTTGAGTTGCGTCATTTGTTGTTCGCAGTGTTAATGTTGCAGTTAGGTTTAGGTTTAACTTTAAAAATAGAAAGCTTAAAAATGGTTAAAGAGGAACAGAACTGATGTGATATAAAATATATGGTTGAATAGTACTCAAAATCTACTTTAGAACTACCGAGCATCAGAACCACAGTACACATTGCTCCAGCATAAAGAACATTGAGTAATCATCGTCTTCACCATTTATTTATATAGCGCCACCAATTCCGCATCGCTGTACAGAGGATATTTGTCATTCACATCAGTCCCATTGGAGCTTCCAGTCTAAATGCCCTAACACACATACACATTAATGTTAAGTTTGTCAGCAGCCAATTATCCTACAAGTATGTTTTTCGGAGTGTGGAAGGAAACTGGAGCACCTGGAGGAAACACACGCAAACACGGGGAAAACATACAAACTCCACCATGGTTCCCCCAAATGAGCTTAAAACAGGACATTTAAAACTATTTTACCTGGTATTTGACACGTACTTGCTATCTGTTATATATTACATACCTCTCAACTTCGGAGTGCCGGGAGTGGAGACAGGGGGTGTGGCCACACAATGACTGGGGCGCTCTAAACCTCCTCTGCTATGCTGAGCAGCAGTGATTGGACGTTCCGACCTGCAGGACTAAGATGACCCAATCGGGATGGCGAGACAGAGCAATCAAGTCAGACTGTCCTGTCTAATATGGGAGGTATGTATTATATGGTTATATATTCAATGGTATCTAATGGAATGTAAATGGTTTGGGTAGTAATGGTGCAAAATCTACTAACATTTCAAAATTAATATCAAAATTCATAAAACCCACTGGGCCTGATGAGGTGTAGCGCTAAACACCTTTTGGTGGTGCTGAGCTCCATGGCTTGCGCAGGTGCATTAAGATCTCACTCAAGTGGCATGGGGAGGAAGAGCAGGGCTTTGCGGAGAAGAACAATATTTAATTGGCTGATGGGTAGAGTTGGCCAGAACATGTTCCTTCTTTGCTAAGTACCGCGTAGGCACACTACCAAGTAGCAGAGTAAAATTGCATTATTTGATTATTAAAAGGAGATTAATGGGTAGAAGGGACACCTTTGAAGGGTATCCCCGCTTTGTGGAAGGGTGGACATCCATTGTTACTCCACAAAATATATATTTTTTTAATTTTGCATACACTCTGAGCTGACAGTGATTGGCTATCACCCTATACTATTATTGGGATGCATTTCCACCTTTCAGTGGCATTTCCACAGAGAAGCACATTTGGAGGTGCACTTTGCCCAATGAAAAATAAACTTCAAACACACAAATGTATAATAAATGCAGGTCCTATACCCTGTAGACCTCATGATTTATCTAAGCCATAAAATAGGCTAAGCAAGCAATATTTTAGGAGAAAACGGAAAAGTTTAATTTAAGGGGGGAGTTTTAATGTGGTAGGCTGTTGGTCTCTGATGTGATTTTCACACTTTTGCGCAGTGAACCCATTATGATTTTTTTGCCATTTAAATGATGTTTTGGCAAGTCACAGGATGCTTCCAGATTTTTGGGACGGCTAGTATATAAATGAATGATAGTCCTACCTCTAAATTCCCAATTCTACAACACTACTGCTATAGATATTGTCGACAAGGTTTTGTCCTGTGTAAAAAACCCAGTTGCCTCCGCTGACTTTGAATAAAGTGGTTAAAACATCTAAAAGTGACTGGCGTCCGTCTAATGTTAAACACTTCACCAGTATGTAGGGCATACCTCCGAACATTTCACAATGTAAAAACCAGCCATGATCTACCGACTCCACACTTTTGGTCCACCCAAACCCCAATGAGATCCATCAACCATCATCATCATCACCATTTATTTATATAGCGCCACTAATTCCGCAGCGCTGTACAGAGAACTCACTCACATCAGTCCCTGCCCCATTGGGGCTTACAGTCTAAATTCCCTAACACACACACACAGACAGAGAGAGAGAGAGATTAGAGTCAATTTGTTAGCAGCCAATTGACCTACCAGTATGTTTTTGGAGTGTGGGAGGAAACCGGAGCACCCGGAGGAAACCCACACAAACACAGGGAGACCATACAAACTCCACACAGATAAGGCCATGGTCGGGAATTGAACTCATGAACCCAGTGCTGTAAGGCAGAAGAGCTAACCACTACGCCACCGTGCCACATTATCACACAGCCACACCCATTTCATGATATACCAAACCCCTCTCTCGGTCTGAGAACCAGGACGGTCCTACCAAAATCAGGCCTATTGGAGGTAATGTTTCTGCCCCCCTGAGAGCTGCTGCAGCCATGCAGGAAGGTGATGGTAGTGCTTGCATTATGCGATAACGCTCCTGTATCAGGTAAGAGGTCTTCACATACGTTTTTAGTTTTAGTTTAAATGGGGGAAAAAATTAAACCCACAATTAAGTTCCATTTTGCACTGCTTTGCATAGCATGTGGGCGACGGTGCGATGCGTGAGGGGCGAAGGGGTTACAAAAGCTCAGACAACAACTGTTTTGACTGTGCAGGTAAATAAAATTATATGGCTCTTGATACCATGCATTACATTACAAACTCCTCATGGATGAAATTAATTTCTAGGTGTAAAACGAGACGTCCAAATTATCTCATAAAAACAACCCCTAAATGGTTTAAAACTCTTAACTGCTGCTTCAAAGTAACAGTGCAAAATAAATGGTAGTTTGAGAGTTTACGTGTTAGAACACAGCATATCTAGCCTTCCTAATTAGCACAGACGAGAGATAGCAGAGTGTAGCATGGAGCTTTTGTTTGTCTCTGAGGATACTCTGCCGTTGCTTTAAACATTTTTTTCAAAAAAGTCCAACTATAAGCCTCACTTAGCATTTGATGCATTTGACACTCTATACATGTACGTAAAGATTCTGCTGTAAAAAAAATATTCTCAAGTGTAAATGTTTAGTCAAATGTATCTCAAGATACCTCCAACTAAAACACAGCAATATTTCTGCTTCAGTCTTGCAAATGCGCCAGACACGTGGGCATCTGCCCACCGGTCCGGTCCCAGAGCGGGCTACTTTGGGCTAGGTCACTGAGCTACCTGCATTCTCTTTCCTTTAAATTGTTCCCAATAGTGTGCTGTGCCACAGGGGCTAAAATTGCCAACCAGGCCCTGCAAATGAACCATCATAGTGTAAACCTGCAGCTTGAGAGTGTTAGTAGTAAATGCAATAGTCGTTTTAGCCAATTTGTACACAACATAATGTCATGAAAGGTCAAGTACACAAGAGGGAATAGTGTCAGTGTTATTAATAAAAGTGAAAGTTGCATTTCCATATAAGATGTAGAAATTCAAACATCTGCAGAGGTCAATGCACAATGAGTCAAATAGAAGTGGCTACAGGTGTCAGATATTTTGGTGCGCACACATAGCTCAGAAATGCACAATTGTATGCTAAAAAAGTTGACATACCCAACTTCAAATAAGGTCTTTTGTTGGAAAAAGCAAAAATGACAAAACATAGCCAAATTATCGTAGATGGCTACAACATACATTATTACCTAAACAATAACCTGGCATAATGATTCTAAATGGAAAAATGTGCACAATGCCAAAAGAATACTTCTTAATTAGAGATGAGCAAGTTATCAAAACTGTTCAACATTTGCCAGCAAAATGTTATGTTTTACCAATGGAATTTGGCCTCAAGTGTTCCCATCCTACCCAGCAGCATGAATTGAGCTTCATCATCCCAGCTCCATTCATAGACTATGAATTCCACAGAATTTTAATTTACAAATACAATGCAGAATGACAACGGAAGAAATTGAATTTTGTTTCGCCAGAACTTTACGCCTCTGGGAAACAACCTACTCCGCTGAGAAACTCAATTTGAGGCACATTTTACAGCGGTTTCGTACATCTCCTGGTAAATTAGGCAACTCCACAGGTCTGTTACGATGATGCCCAACTGTTAATACCACTTGTCTTTCTAGTGAACCTGCCCCCCATGTCTATTAGCCCACTGTGCCTTTTGAAAGCAGAATATTTTAATTATCGCACAAAAAAAACTGGAACATTAGTGGATATACAATGGAGGTGAGACAGCTCCAGCACCATCTCTTATCTCCTTCCTGATCAATAAACAGTCTCTATTTCTATGAAATATCAGCAAAAGTAGGGTATAGGGCAGTGATGGCTAACCTGTGACACTCCAGGTGTTGTGAAACTACAATGCTTAGCATTCTTTGCAAGTAGATAACTAGCTGGCAGAGAATGCTGGGACTTGTAGTTTCACAACACATGGGGGTAAATGTATCACGGTCCGATTATGCAAATCCAGCGATTTTATCGTGAGAGTTGAAACTTGCAGATGTATGAAGCTGAGATTTCATGCAAAATCGCCAGAGTTCTGCTTCTGTCAAAATCGCTATTTGCAAAGTCGCCAGATATCAAACTCCCGACTGTTTGCCACTGCAGCTATGAGCGTTGCACATGCGCAATGAACTACGCTCATTGCGCAACGGAGGTCCTAGCTAGTATTCTATTTACAGTATAAGTTGATTTCCCCAATAGCATGGGAAAATGACCTAATACAGTACATAGACCTTGCGCAATGAACGTACTTTCATTGCGTAGCGGACCTCCTACTAGGTAGGAGGTGTTTGCAGCGGCTCCAGGTTTTTTTTGTTTTTCTTCAATCAAGAACCCAGATTCGGGATGTACAAATATGGGCCCCCCCTGGCCAAAGAAAAGAAGACTACTATCAACAATGGGCCCCTCCTGGGCGAAGCCAAGAAGAGATTTTTCAAGCATGGACTTTGGAACTATAAATACTTTGGGACTGGGGCAAAGCTGGAGATTTGGATCATTAATTTGTTTTGGGACTTTTTCAAGCATGGACTTTGGATGGTATAAATACTTTGGGACTGGGGCAAGCCGGACATTTGGAATTATAAATTGTTTTGGGACATTTGTGACAGAAAGAAGACTTCATTGGTGAGTATTAGGGGATTTATTATTTTTAATAAACATTTATGGTGTAATTGAGGGTGCTTACTGTGTTTATTGTGGGTTTTTTATTTTTATTAAATGTTAGTGGTTGTAATGAGGGTGTTGTGGTTTTTTAAACATTTTATTTTGTGGAACTACAGGTCCCAGCCAGCCATGGATGTCAGGGCATGTTGGCACTTGTGGTTCTCCAAGTGCCAACATGCCCTGGCTGCCGTGGGTATGCTGGTGCTTGTAGTTATACAAGCAACAGCATGCCCACAATATTTGGGGCAAACTGGCTGGCTGGGACTTGTAGTTCCACAAAACAAAATGGCGTTCGTTTGTTATTTTAACTCTTTATCGCCGTTATTACCCTACTGCTCACAGTCCAGGGGTGTAGGAAAAGCCCCAGTGCTATCAGCACTGGGCTGGTTGTCTCTAGGGGGAAGGCCCGCTCGTTTTTTTCGGCGGACCCCACTCCCTAGGGAATCCAGCCCAGCGCTGAACAGTCTAGGGTTGGTTAGTCATTATGGCAGGGGGACCCCTGCTGGGTGTCCCACTGCTATAGTGCCGCCAACCCAGGCTGATTTGCCTAGTACTGGTTAAGTGAAAATCAGTGGGACCCCACGCAAATTTTTTCCCCGATTTTCACGGAACCAGCAGTAGTCAGGCAGCACTAGGGTTAAGCAGGAATAGAGGGGGGACCCCACGCTTTTTTTTTTTAACTTTCATCTATTCTTTACAGTTTTGACACCTGCCGGAGCTCCGGCAGCTGTATGACAGGCAGTGTAATGGTGATGTGTTTGACAACTCGCTGCTACAACACAGGAGAGTTAGCTAAACACGGCAGTGTTTACATCGCAGCAAATCGCCAGAGATGACCAGCGATTTTGAAGATCATGGTCAAAATCGCAGCTTGATACATTTCAGTTTTTTTGCCTAAAATCGCGGGTTATCAGCCGCGACTTGCCGCGATTTTAACACGCTGTCAAAATCGGACCTTGATACATTTACCCCCTGGAGTGTCACAGGTTAGCCATCACTGGTATAGGGCATAGAGCAAGGGGCGGATCTAGACTTTTTGTTTAGGGAAGGCTTCATAAATCCTTCCATTGTGGCTACATGATCTATCCACTTCTAACTCTCCCTTTACAGCCGGTCACATGACTCATTCACTTGTCACGCAAAATCACCTTCATTGACGGGAAAACAGATACTTCTTTGCCAGCAATTAAATGGATTTCAGGTCAACCTGCTGCATTGCAGAGAGCAGTTCTGGGGAAAATTATCACCCCAATCACTCCTCTTCTGGATACACCATTTAGTTTGTGTAGATGTTCCCTTTGGACGTCAAGATTAGTTTAGATATTTGCCACAGAGGAATTTCATTGATCTGTCAGCATAATAGCTGAACATACCTAGGCATGTTTTTCAAGACCAATACAGCAGCTAACTTTGTAGGTGTAACTCTGAGAAGGAGCTGGCCTTCAAGCAAAACTATAAAGGTGGCCACATCCACTGTGATATCACATCTGCTATTGGGCAAGTGGAGCCCCATAAATACAAGGATCCACAAGAATGATCCAATCAAAATATTTAGGATCGTTATTGGGCATGGTGGAAAATGCAATCAGAAAATAAGTGCTACGGCCTGTCAGAAGAGTCATCTTTCAACTACGCTTAAGCTGGAAGTGATCTGGCTCATCTACTTTGTCCACCCAAGTTGAATAATGTTGCTTGACTGTCAGCTCCAGTAGCAGGACCAGCTCCAGTAGCAGGACCAGCTCCAGTAGCAGGATCAGCTCCAGTGTGCCCACCTTCAGTGTCAGTGCAGCAAATTGTCCAAGATGAAGGCCCAATAGACTGCACTACATCTCTCAAGAAGCACCCCGAGTGACAACCGGTGTAGCATCAAAGATAGGAAATGTTAGGATGGAGGTCCCGAGTAAGAGACTAGTACCCCTACTCCCTACATTCACCACAAACAGCTATACATAACAGGTATGAAAGTCCATTTGTTTATATTTACTGGCTAAGACAACTAGAAAGTTAGTGATAACCTGAATAATGCTTCCTTGCAACTGACCAATGCTTCTGGTTATTTTTAATAAAGCACTGAAAAATATGTCATAGTGCCTGGGTCCTTTAATTCTGGTCAGTGCGAGGACTAGCACACATGGTAACAATATTCATCATTACCTGCTTGTTGCCCTCCTCCCTGCACTGAAATCCCGTGTCACCTCTGAAGTCAGCTCTTGTCCAAACTGTAGTGTAAAAATGACTTACAAAATTATTTGCATTAGTTCTATATGTTGACGGTGAAATGGGGCAATTTAACTAGCTACTGTTACAACTCTGCCTATACTTTGTATGTGGCTGTAGTACCTGCATTCCACCATAGGTGCTGCTGTTCTGCCCTTGAACTTTACACCTTGCCTGTAGGGGTTAATCTCCTTACCTGATTAGAACTGCACCTGTCACACCTTCTAATACCTGCCTCAATCTGTGTTCTGTGCAGTTCATCGTTAATCCCTAACTGCTGCTTGTTTCTTATTTATCCTTGTTCCAGTTTTGCTTTACTACTGTCTGATCTCCCGTTGTGCCCCTCTGCCTGATTACCGGACCCTGCTTGTTTGTCTGTTGCCCTGACCTCTGCCTGATTACCGGTTTATGCTTGTTCGCTTGTGACCCTGACCTCTGCCTGGTTACTGCATTATGCTTGAATTCTTGTTACCCTGACTACTTCCTGGTCACTGGACTCAGCTAGTCTGTCTGCTTCCCTGGACTGCCTCGTGCCTCTGGCAATCGGGAATCCTGATCCCTGCCTCCTTAGTCTGAAGCCTCGTGCCTCCTGGCAATTTGGTAACTCTGTGGCGCACGCAGGGGGGGTTTCTGGTTCTCCAGAAACCCCTCCCCTCCGCGATCCACCGGTACTGTACAGCAGCCGTGGCGCTGTCAAAGAAGCGTCTGCGGCAGTGCTGTATTGTAGTATAATACAGCACTGTCGCGGATGCTGCTTGACAGCGCCGCGGCTGCTGTAGAATTCAGACTCACCGAAATGGAGCTGCTGCTCCCTCTCGCAATAATTTTTTTTTTTTCCGGGGGGGGCGGAAACCCCCCCTTCTAAATCCTGCGTTTGCCCCTGTAACTCTATATGCATTTTAAACTGTATTTATCATTGTTTGGAACCTGTTGCATCTATGTACTATTCCTGCCATTCATCACACCTGTTCATATTTGTGTATTGGAGTATACCTGTTTATTCTGCTACCTGAAATCTGCATATTTTATGAACAGAGTCCTTGTTCACATATTTTGCCTAGACTCTTGGTTTTTATACTTCTGTTCCTGAATTCGCTAGGAATCATAACAGCTACAAAAAGAGTTGCTTTTCCCAGCTTGCCTCCGGAGATGGCGCTAGCAGCTCCTACCTATAGTCAAAGCCCAGCCAAAGAGAGCTCTTCTGATCCCTCCCCAACAGGCTGCACACTCCTACCCACCATCCTGACAGTAATTGGTTTATGCACATGTGCTGCCTGATGGCCAGGCATGCAGTAAATAGGCATAGTGGAAGGGTAGAGATAGCGATAACATTGGTCTAGACTCTGCTTGGACAGCCTCTTATCTGAAGCGCTGTCTCAACATAAATTTTATGATAGATAGCTGTGATATATGCAGGGCCGGATTAAGAGAACGGAGGCCTCTGGGCTAAGGGGACCTCCATTCCCCAGTGAGGGCCCCCCCGGAGAGGCCCCCCTCCGTGATCCAGGCCCCCCCCGGTAAGCCCCCCTGTAAGCCGAGCCGCCCCCAGCCCCCAAGGCACTTACCTCCTTCTTCTGGCATTGCAGTCCTTCCCCGGCGCGCTATACGCTCCTTACTGAGGAGATGTCGTGAGAGTGAGACTCACGAGATCTCTTAAATAAGGAGACTACAGCGCGCCGGGGAAGGACCGCAGTGAAAATGCTCAGCAGCATTGATCGGGCTGGGGCGCCCCCGACCGATCAATAATGCTGCTGAGCATTTTCAAGGGCCCCCTGGATGCCGAGGCCCCTGGGCTGTAGCCCAGTTAGACCTCGGGTTAATCCGGGCCTGAATATATGGCAATCAGAGATGCTAGTTAACAAGGATGAAATGTGGCCATTAATAGACATTGTGGTTCTAAAGCTAGTCTGTAATGACTCCCTATCAAGCCAAGACATGTCAATGGCTTTGCTTATAAAACATGTGTATCGGTGTGCGTCTAGACAAGTGAATTCCGATGTTCCGGCCTGGTGCAAGTGTTTTTGTTTAGAACCACAGTTATGAGGAATAGGATCCTCACTGCACTAGGCAGGTTGAACTAATAATGCTGAAAACACTTGAAAAAGATGAATAGTTTCCCCATCCAAAACACACACCTCACATGTGCTGACATGATGATTTGTATGTCTGTTTACGGCGAATACGATAAAACCACCATATACCTAACGTCCTGTACAGGATGTTACTGCTAACCAGTCATGCGATAGGGAACAAGTTTATATGTCCTGATGGGAATAGCTCCATGAGTTAACATCACAGGATCTAGCACATTTTACTGCTGTATTTTAAACAATAAGGCACATAAAAATCAGCTAATGGGTCAGAAATCTGAGATCTGGCAACAGGCAACATATTGGAGTGGACGGAAATACTGGAATTGTTGCAGTGCTTTTTATAGTATTCTTTCAACAGTTTTGTCTTTGGCTAGCGGTATCGTGCTCATTATCACACGTGGAGAATCAGAACTGGGTTCAGTGAGGAATGAGCTAGTATTACTGGACAGGGAAGCACTCCTCATAGAAGTCATCATCATCATTTATTTATATAGCGCCACTAATTCCGCAGCGCTGTACAGAGAACTCACTCACATCAGTCCCTGCTACATTGGACTTTACAGTCTAAATTTCCTAACATACACACACAGACAGACACAGATAGACTAGGGTCAATTTGTTAGCAGCCAATTAACTTACCAGTATGTTTTTGGAGTGTGGGAGGAAACTGGAGCACCCGGAGGAAACCCACGCAAACACGGGGAGAACATACAAACTCCACATAGATAAGGCCATGGTCAGGAATTGAACTCATGACCCCAGTGCTGTAAGGCAGAAGTGCTAACTACTGAGCCACCATGCTGCCCACGGTGGCTCAGTCAATCAGAAACTTACCTTTGCTTCTTCTGTTAATGGTGCATGTGTTTGTTTCTTGAACTGAACTTCATAGGGCATGTAAATGTTGACAAGTCCATGGGAAAAGATGGTATCTGTGATTTAGTTTGGGCACACAGGCTAATCCTGCTTTTGCTCACGAACATGGCAACCTAACAAGGTAAGATGACTGCACACACAGGCTCATAACGGTCATCTTCTCACTGCATTTTCAACCAAGTTCAATACTATATACAGATATAAATTTAAAATGCATCCTTATTAGGCATCATATTTAATTGGGGGCCTGGCACACTGGACTGTCGGACCAATTCCTTGGTATCATATTGCTTTGTGATTGACCTGCTTAAGATTGATAGTAGACACGAGAAGTTGTTTATAGATTAACCTGTTGCATGCACTGTGGAGACACTTTGCAGATGCAATGAATCTCCAACCAGTATGAAGAAATAGGTGAGCCATTAAAAGGCCAGAGTCCATCTTTCTGTTGTCTTGCCAAGCAATGCCTCAATGCCTCAAAGTGGAACTGTTATCTCCTCATGAAACCAATGATGTGTAAAAACATGTTCAGTGTTCGAGATGCTGAAGTTGTTCATTGAATGAATTTTAAAGTTTGAAAAATTTGCAATAAGTGCTTGGACTTTAGATAGACTAAAAATATTCACGCAAGGCATGCAGGTTCAAGCATGTTTAAGTTGGAACCATAGATGTAGCTTAACTAGATGTTAAGTAAGGCCTTTTACACTACACCACATTGAAGACTGATAATTAATTTGTAATGCCTGGGATTGGATAGAAAGGTTGTTAGTAATTACGATATTGGTTGAGCAACAGTAGTAGTACTAAATGGAATACATTCCACAGATGGAGAATGTGCCAGTGGATAACCCCGACTATCTGGACTTGGACCAGTCCTTTTTAATATCTTTTTTGGGAACATTACTACTAGCATTGAAGGGAAAATATGCCTTTTTGCAGATGATACAAAGTTATGTAACAGGATAGGCACACCAAGGGGGGACTTTTTTTTTTCACGGATTTTCAAAGTTTAATTAACTTTTTAACAATTTTTTTCTCTCTCTGCGGTGCTGCTACAGTGCAAAATGAGGGGGCAGAAAGAGTGGGCTACAGAAAAATGAGGGGGCAGAAAGAGAGGGCTACAGAAAAGCGAGTGGGGTAGAAAGAGAGGGCTACAGAAAAATGAGGGGGGCAGAATGAGTGGGCTACAGAAAAATGAGGGGGCAGAAAGAGAGGGCTACAGAAAAATGAGGGGGCAGAAAGAGAGGGCTACAGAAAAGCGAGGGGGCAGAAAGAGAGGGCTACAGAAAAGCAAGGGGGCCAGAAAGAGAGGACTACAGAAAAATGAAGAGGGCAGAAAGAGTGGGTTACAGAAAAGCGAGGGGGGCAGAAAGAGAGGGCTACAGAAAAACAAGGGGGGCAGAAAGAGAGGGCTACAGAAAAATGAGGGGACAGAAAGAGAGAGCTACAGAAAAGCGAGGGGGGCAGAAAGAGAGGGCTACAGAAAAGCGAGGGGGCAGAAAGAGAGTGCTACACAAAAATGAGGGGGCAGAAAGTGATGAGTTCCGGGACCTTTTTTTTTTATCAAAAAAACACTGCTTAAAGGTATATATGTTTAGCACCTACATATACACTACATACAAGGAACATGGATTAACTTGCCCTACTCATCTAACCTTTGGCCCAAGAACCATACAACATATATATTAACCCACAGAACATTTACTAGATATTTGAAGATAAATAACTCATGCTCAGTTTTGCTACCTGAATTTTATGTTCTATATCAACTCCTTTTTAGCCGTTATTTTAAGGGGATGATTCTGACTGTCTTTTCTGGGGCAGGGGACACTCCTCACACTTAACTTTTCAAGAATGCTACACGGGAAAGTATAAACAGTATATATTAGATTTGTGCTTTATATATGTTATTTTCACATGACAGCTTTACTTGTCCTTCAAGACCTATTATTGAGTCTATATTTAGAAGGAAATATTATTATTGACATTATGTTCTGAACAATATGAAAGATATCATTCTAACGGAAATCTATTATCTTGGACATACGTGGTCTGGTAGCAATTGTGTTATCACTTGTGTTGTTTGTCAGTCAGTCTTGATAATATTTGTCACAAATAGGCCATCAATAACCTGGTTCTCATTGTGTTGGAGAAAAACACAACATGTCCCATCAACAAGTGCGATGTCTCTGTCTGTCCTTGATGCCTCGGACAATAAGGGATGGTTGATCTTTGGGTTTCCTGGTATGTAACCTGCAGATAGGACAACATCCTTTCTCCACATAGAACTCTAGATAGTATTTGTTTTGCCTTTACCCACCGTAGCCAAAAGATAACACCTATAAGTGTTTCCATAAAAAGAATAGAAAAGTCATTATTCAGAAGCACTGATATCAACAGCTAAACAACAACTAAACTGTTCACGTTACACACGTTCAAACTGATTTCCTGCTTTTAGATGCTGGGAATGGAACAGTCCTTAATGATAGACAGACATGTTAGAGATGTCCCACCCAAAAACATATTTTAATAATGAACCCCTCACTCCCCAAGTATCGGAATGGTAGCCCAGATCCTTCCAGTAGATCACCCCACCCCTCCCCAAGTGCCTCACTAATGGTTAATTCTCCTTTAACCAATGGCTTGGAAATGTCTTATGTTCTGCTCCTTAAACATGATGATTATTTTTTACCATTTGGGTGCCACAAATCCCGTACCGCCATACAATCATCTTACAGATATGACATACATGTATATAATTATTTGATAAACACACTAGCACAGGGTTTCCCAAACCCAGTCCTCAGGGCTCCCCAACAGTGCAGGTTTTCCGGATCACATGTGACATAATTAGGACCACCTGTGGATCTGTTACAATGTGTCAGTCAGTAATGACTACACCTGTGCTCCAGCAAGGAGATATGGAAAACCTGCACTGTTAGGGAGCCCTGAGGGCTGGGTTTGGGAAACTCTGCACTAGCAGATACATGGATAGAATTAAGTATAAGAACACTTACATGGATCGTCATGAATTAACCATTATAGCTATCCCTAATTCTGGGTATGTGTCTGAACAAACAGCAGAAGATTCAGCTTAAGGAATAACATCAGGGTTGTACAAAGTGGACACATGTGAGACGTAGGGTAGAGGAGATCTTGCCCGTGACACCTTACATTCTAGAGCAGCTTTTCAATGGATGGTGCGCTTGACAAATTACAAGCTCCTGTGTGTTGGAAACATTGGATTTAAACATTCTAGACTGGAGAAGCAACTGCTAGAGAGAAACATAGGGGATGGGGAGTTCGAGGGGGGGGGGGTATTTCTCTATTGACGGGAGTCTTGGACACTGCTGTTCTGATATTTGGTAGAGGAGGGTTTGGTAATAAAATGTGTGGTTGGGCAGACATCTCTTTTAAATGCATACAAAAATAAACCAACAATAACTAGCAATCAACGGTTATAATTGACAACTGTTTGTAAATTGTTCGGATAGTCACCGCTTTTTAAGGCTGTATCCTTGTAAGTTATTGCCCTTGGCAATGTCTCTGCTTTATGGTATTGACAAATTGCACGATACTGTTTCTATTGTTCTAAATTTAGGATAAAATTCATCCTTAATCTGTAGCACAAGACGATCAAGAAACGAGAAGAATAAAAACTATTTGTAGTGGTGCTCAGTGTAGTAAGATAGTTGATATAGGCACCTACATCATCAAAAAAAACGAGCTTCAAGTTCCATTCATGATCTGGGCCACAGGCAAGCTCAGTAGAGCTCATCAGAGCTGAATGGACATGTTTCTCCTATCACTCAGATACCACTGTGATAAAACAATAATAAATTGCTGTGATAAGTCCTTTTTTATCACTGCCATAAGAAACGATATTGTTTTTTTTTTAACCAAATAAGATTGTAATGACAAACAGTGCCCTAAGACAAAGCTAGCATGTGTCCAAGGAACATGACCAGTGAAGAGTTCAAAAAATGTGTGGTCAATTTGCTGAGCTGTTACTTTCCCATATTATAATACATAATAGCCTTATAAGTAAGGCTAATTTATGTAAAAATTCCAAAAATTCTGGACCTCATTCACAGTGAGGAGTCTGTCTACTTGCGTAGCCTGCTTCAGCACTTTTCCATACTGCGCATGCTCAGAAAGTCAACGCATGGAACTGCGGCTATTCAGACCCGCAACTTTTTGCCACTGATGACTTCTTATTCCTGAAGAGACGTGATGGGAAGGTGTAATCTAGCGTAGGTAATGTACAGTGAGGCCGTGTCAGAGCAATTGCGTACGGATTCAGCCTGGGGAGTAGTCATAGATACAGCTGAAAATATTTGCAGGTGGTCGGGGGCAGGTGTAGGTAGCGGATGATTATTATGATGAACCCCTGACCTAGGGAACTGCTTGTGATTAAGGGGAATGATTCATAGATGATTATTAAAACTTTATTAGTACCACATCCATAGATTAGGCTTTGCTGAGCATGTTGTAGCAAAGATACTAAAAAATATATTGTTCTGCATGCATGTTGGGATGTCATTGCTTATAATGGGTGAAATCCGATATCATCAGTTCATTAGGAAAACCTGTGTATTATTTTCATAATAATATTGCAACTCCCTACTGTAAATGTCTATGGATATTAGAATTTACCTTATGTTTCAATGACTCACATATAAGTAATCGTCCCACAGAATTTCTCAGTAACTTCTAATATTCTTAGAATTTATAGTTCGGGGGGGGGTCATTATACCGTATGTACAGGGCCGCCAAGATTAAGGACCTGGGTGGTTTCGGACCCTGGTACAGCAACTTCATGGGGCCCTTTCCATAGCCATTGAAGGGTTAGTGGCTCCTCCCACTACACAATCAGAGGAGGGCATCCAGGCAGGTCTGGACCCCGGTACTGTCAATGCACCTGCATATGTATCATCTCTGCATATAGGGGCCTATTTAATAATTAACAGGTTTTACCCTATTAATTATCAGCTGTCGTTGCAGCAATGAGAGATGACATTTCATAGGAATCTACTATTCATCATCATTTATTTATATAGCACCACTAATTCTGCAGCGCTGTACAGAGAACTCACATCAGTCCCTGCCTCATTGGAGCTCACAATATAAATCCCCTAACTTACACACACAGAGATCGAGAGAGACTAATGGCAATTTAACAGCAGCCAATTAACCTACCAGTATATTTTTGGAGTGTGGGAGGAAACCTGAGCACCTGGAGGAAACCCACGCAAACAAGGGGAGAACACACAAACTCCACACAGATAAGGCCATGGTCGGGAATTGAACTCATGACCCTAGTGCTGTAAGGCAGAAGTACTAACCACTGAGCCACCATGTTGCCTATGTCATATCGTGACAGTGCATCTTATATGAGGCTGTCCCAGTGATGACTTTTCTTTAATGAAGACTCCGGATTCTGACCCTAAGGCCGCGCATGCACATATGTTATTTACTTAAATGAATGCAAGGGGAGAGCAGGGTGGCTGCAGAGATGGATCCGAAGATCCCTCTACTGCAATGCTCTCCCCATAGACTTGAATGGCTAATGTCAGCTTCAGATGGCATTAGCCATTGGGGGCAAGTTTCGAAAAGCTAATCTTTTCTGAGCTTGATAAAAATTGCAGTCCCCATTGAGTATTATGGAGACTGCTGTTAAAGCCTTACCTTGCCTAATTAAGGAGATATCTCCAATATCTCCTTAATCCTAATGCAGGAGATATCTCCGATATCTCTGCAATCTCCTGCATTAGGATTCTCTTTTAAAAAAAGTTTCCTTAAAAATATCAATACCATGCAGAAAAAGCGGCTTCTGCATGGCTTAGGGCAGGGATGGCTAACTTGTGACACTCTAGGTGTTTTGAAACTACAAGCCCCAGCATGCTTTGCCAGCTATCCGCTAGTTATCTACTGGCAAAGCATGCTGGGGCTTGTAGTTGCACAACACCTGGAGTGTCACAGGTTAGCCAACACTGGTTTAGGGCTTCATAAATAAGCCCCATAGTTTGCAGTTTTATACTTGGGTCTATAATCTCTGATATATCTCATAGCTCCTTGAGATGGTTATATTATACATAAAGCTTCTGCCTTCGAAAAAAAATAATTACATAGATGGTTAAAAAAAAGAATATTATATGAAAGTGAGTTTTCGAAGAATTTCTGACTGCCTCCACGTTGACACTGCCAGCATAGTATTAGTGTAAGAGAACAGTATTACGTTCCTCAATCATAATTGCTTTCTGCGCACCAAGGTCTTTTCCAGGCTTGTTAGACTGCTGCTGTTTTATTCAGAAAACTGTCTATTTGTATGTTAATAGTTTCATCCTTGCTTTATTAGGCCTGTTGATGGAAAAGCAGAAATCAGATGCTTTACTACATTCAGACAGCACTATTAATCTGCAATATTTTTTTTGTGCCAGCTTTAAACCATTTCAGCATCCTCTGCCCTAAATCCTCTTAATGAAAGAATGAAGAATGACAAAATACTTCCTTTCATAAAGCCCAAGGCAGTGCCAGTTCCTTTTCAGCGTGTTCGTTCACTGGAACGGAGGTAAATACGCAGCTCCACAGGTGCCTTCTCCTGCAATAACACCGTCCTTGGTAATCGATTAAACCCATCCAGACCTGTTCTACGCTTGCTCTTTGAACCGTGCTTCTAGTGACTTAGTAACACGAATAAGACAGACTTATACTCTGACTTGTGACATGAACGGTTTGTCTGGTGACAATGGCAGGAAAGAAAGAAAGTTTCCTTACTGTAGAAGACTAAACATGTTTCTGAATAATTATTGATTTTAACATTTTCTTGCTTCTTATCTGAATAGTGGACAAATTATTTGACAGATTACATTTTTATGTTCACTGTAGAAAAAGCCAAAGTATTGCTTAGGACCAGTGATGGGTAACCTAGGACACTCCAGATGTTTGCGAAACTACAAGTCCCAGCATGCTCTGCCAGCTATCAGCTAGCTATCTACTGGCAAAGCATGCTGGGGCTTGTAGTTTCACAACACCTGGCGCGCATAACCTCTACTGATTTTTTTTTTCTTATTTTTTTTTCTTAATGGCGGCGGCGGGGGGCCCTCGGAGAGAGGGGGGGCGGGTTGCGGTCAGGTTCGGGGCTCCCTGCGTTGGTGGGGGGAGCAGGATAGTGAAAAAAAACACAGTAAGAAAAAAGGGGGGAAGAGAGGCACAGTAAGGTAAAAAGGGGGATAAGAGAGGCACAGTAAGGAAAAAAGGGGGATAAGAGAGGCACAGTAAGGAAAAAAGGGGGAGAAGAGAGGCACAATAGTGTGGACAATTAATTAATTTAAGATGGGGTGGTTTGGGCGCTACTGAATGTGGGGGTGAGTTTGGGGAGAATGAGGTCCCTTTATTAAATGTGCCTATGAATTATTTAATGGCAGTGAAATAGGTATATTTCTGAAATGTAAATACTATTAATTTATTGCTGGGGCTGTTTGTAGGGAGGGAAATAGGTTTATTTATTAAATGTGAATACTATTATTTTAATGTTGGGGCTGGAGGAAGGCCTAATTATTAATCATGGGTGGTACTGATTTAACGCTGGGGGTGGCTGTAATTTTCTAAATGTACCCATTTTTTTTTTTCCAAGTAGGGCCCCTAACATTCCAGGATCCAGACAAGCCGCAACTAAAGAAACCTGCAGCACAGGTGGTGAAAGTGAGAAGAACAGGTAGTAGAGAGCAGCAAAGTCTGTGAAATGTTGTGATTCTAGTGGGACAATCCCAATTTTTGGTGACCGTTCAATGGTGTACACAACAATGCAGGTTTTTTGTCTGTAGGAGGGTGGCCTGGCCATGCCCAATGATGCATTATCAATAGTATTTTAAATTGCGGTATCATTGCTAGTTTTAATGTGCATTATAAATTTTATTTTTAAAGTTAGGTATCATTGCTAGTTTTAGCGTGCGGTATCATTGCTAGTTTTAGTGTACGTTATCAATGGTATTTTTAATGTATGATATCATTGCTAGTTTTAATGTGTGGTGTCAATACCCATTTTAATGTGGTGTTTTGATGATTGTTTTAATGTACAGTATTTTAGTTTGTGGAAGCAATGATTTTTCTTATGCAGACAACCTAAGCGAGCCCTCTGGGAGAGCTGTAAGTGTCATACTGTGGGCTGTAGGTGATGTAATGCAGGATGTGTCACTATGCTCTTAATTTTAGATCTTAGGGGCCCCCCTGTCTTAAGTGCCCCGGGCCCCCCGAAGCCTTAATCCAGCTCTGCCGCTGACGTTGGCCCAATGATGTATCAGGGTAGGCGGTCACCGTTTGGCTCCAATTCTGATAATACTAGATACACTATACTGCAGAACATGTCTGATGATAGTACATAGCTAGGTCAACATTATGCTTTAATACCTGAGCTTTACAAATTATGTAAATATTTCTGTTTAACATACTGGGCCTGAGTCATTAAGGAAAGTAAGGCAAAAAAAGGAGTAAATGTTCTCCGGGACAAACCATGTTACAATGCAAGGGGTATAAATTAGTTTATTATTTTGCACATAAGGAAAATACTGACTGTTTTTTCCTGTAGCACACAAATACTTGATAGCTTTATTTTTACACTGAAATTTAAAGTTGATCTAGGACATGCCCTACCCCAACTATAAATCTGTCCCCACATTGTAAATTTACCTCCCCCTCCAATGCAACATGGTTTTGCCCAGGTGCAAAGTCACTCCTTTTTTTATGCTTTGCTCTCCTTACTGACTCAGGCCCACTTTGTGTAATGATGAAACCTCTGTGCAGGAAGCTTGGAATGGGTGGTGGTGGTGATAGTTGGTTTTATTAGGTAATCAGCAGTTTGCTTTGCATAACAAGTGGCTTAAAACTCTATAGCGAAGGTTTAGTCTGTTACCGACTGATGTTTAAGTACCGCGTCTGACTTGCAAGCGCAAAGCATGCAGACACAAGTGAAAACAAAACCCACTCTGTTCTATGTGTCCGATCGTTTCATTGGGGTGTAGTGCACATGCGTGGAAAAGCTCCATGTTCATCGCATACTGGATGCCAGGGCATATGAACTGCAGGTATACCACATATGAACCATTTATCAACATATGCGCAAATATATAGTGCTTCATGCGTTTAAACACAAGGGGTTTGCACTTGTTTTGTAAAACATATAGATCACCACACTGAGTGCCAGAAAGTTAAAATTTCTATCTTATTTTAAGTATCCTAATTCCACCCGAACCTCAAAACTGAGTTAGAAAGGATGTGCACTACAGGGTTTTCAGCAGATTTTAGGGCTAAGCATACGATTATAGGGCTATTCACACGATACACAACATATCGTATTAGTGTATATGCTCCAACAATGAACGATTATTGTTCCAAAGGATATGTTATGGTTTGATTTGATTTTTAAACCGGACTAAAAATCTTGTTTAACGATGCAACAATGTCGTTTCAATTCTGCAGTGTGTGTGCACTCAGGACCGGCAGTGTCCATAGATTTCCATGGAGTGTGCAGAGTCACAATGTTCTCAGCCGATGGTTATGACACCGGCCCTTTGAAGCCGTTTTTTAAAAGACCACGGTAATCAGCAGTTCTACGGAGATGCTGCAGCGCAAATATACCCCTTAGTCTTTAAACAAATGCTTATTTAATGTTTTGGAATAAATTTGGCTGTAGGTCCACTTTACTCATGCTGAATTTATCTTCAAAAGAAGAAGAGTAGTCAGTGGGCTAGATTTACTAAGCTGCGGGTTTGAAAAAGTGAGGATGTTGCCTATAGCAACCAATCAGATTCTAGTTGTCATTTATTTAGTTCCTTCTACAAAATGACAGCTAGAATCTGATTGGTTGCTATAGGCAACATCTCCACTTTTTCAAACCTGCAGCTTAGTTAATCTAGCCCAGTGTTTAACACCCCCATGATTCCCTCTCATGGTGATTTGAAATGTCTATGTAGGGATTGCTCGCATGAAATATATACAAGCACCATCGAATATGGGGCAATTTCACTCAGGCCCCGATAATCGGCTTCTGATTTGTTCACATATTTTGCAGTTATTGAAAGCGATGTTGAATTAAAAGGAATTCTTCACCTGGAGGTATAAGCCCTAATCACTGTGAAATACAAAAGTCTTGATAAATATAAGTAATACCTGAAGGGGGCACGTCTAACCAATCACATGCCTGCTGTCCCATGAGTCACACCCCTTTCAAACCTCCCGCTGCCCAATCACAGTCTAAAACATTGATTGGGTTGTACGCTGAAAGGGGGAAAAAAAACCCTTTAACTATCGTTTGCCGAAAAACCCAGTTGCCGCCAGTTCATTAATTCAGTCCAGATTACTACAAACGGAATGTCGGTGGACAAAGCTTTTTAGCAATGTATTTATAACACCAGACAGAGTTGTTTATTTTATTACCCTGGGATACGACATTAAGCTGCTCACTGTGCAATTACCCAGGACAACAAAAACAGACCTGATCATTTAAGAGATGACTAAAAAGTTTGCAGATAGAAAAGCAGAAAAGCGGGTAAAGGATTCACAATCATGGTGTTCGAGAAAGGCAGATAAAGTCATAGAGCACCAAACGCTGCGTTTAGTTTACGCTATTTTGCGTAGTGTAAATTGTGCCCATTTGCACTACACATGCCCACACAGAGAACGTGCGCCGAGGCAGACTTGCACGTATGTGGTATTGGCGCCACCTTGCAACTGGAGAGGCGGAATGGGATGGGAAGTAAACCAGGCGCATATGCGCAGCCAACGTGGAACCGGACACATCTCGAGCTGTGTATGCCTCCGCGTGTTGGCGGAAATACGCAATTTTTTGCATCCTCTGTTTTTCAGTGTAATTCGCGGCAGTTGTGCTAACAACTCTGTATTGTACAATAGTGTATATCTGCTTATTAGGGCTTATCAATAGTGCTCACAAATGCAGAGCTTCATTTCAATCTTGTACATAGAAAATTCTAAAGTATTCAATTGATCCCTAAGTGGTTAGCACTTCTGCCTCACAGCACTGGGGCCATGAGTTCAATTCCCGACCATGGCCTTATCTGTGTGGAGTTTGTATGTTCTCCCCGTGTTTGCGTGGGTTTCCTCCGGGTGCTCCGGTTTCCTCCCACACTCCAAAAACATACTGGTAGGTTAATTGGCTGCTATCAAAATTGACCCTAGTCTCTCTCTCTCTGTCTGTGTGTTTGTGTGTTAGGGAATTTAGACTGTAAGCTCCAATGGGGCCGAGACTGATGTGAGTGAGTTCTCTGTACAGCACTGCGGAATTAGTGACACTATATAAATAAATGGTGATGATGATGATGATCCAAGAAATATTATTGGAACAACTCAACCGGGGCAGGCATCACCAGGACTGGCTCCTTCAAGGAGATCGCAACTTCTTTAAAACTTTGGAAGTACAATGCTGAAACAAAGCTCTACATTTGTAGGGGACCCAACCATCATGTGATACAGTGATTAATAGCGCTCCAGTTTTACTTTTTTCCTTTAGAAAGAAAATATTTAGTAAAGTTGCAGGGGGGTATGTACAAGCCAAAAAATATGAGGGCAAAGAACCTCACAAAACAGGTGAAGGTCAACACACTCCAATGCAATCTGATTACACATTCGCCGCCTTTAACGTATCTATGTGTCTTTTGTCCTGAAATATTACAATTAAATACATTTATTGAAGCGTACAAAGCATTTAACCCTGTTACTTCTACACTGCAGTAAAATTGTCTAGTGCCATTGACAAATATTTACTTATTTGTATTCATCAAACCTTATCTTTAATTTATTTTTTTCTGCTTTTTTCATAAAAGTATTTACAGGAAGAAAAAAAACCCAAAACAATTTATTTTACTCCCCCAAGAAAAGAGGGATAGCGGTATGATTATTAGTAAGTAATTCAATTTATTTCAGTGACCCACAGATATATAAACACATTGAAATGATTAATTACAAGCAGGAGCCATTTCAATGGAAACCTAATCTAAATAAAGGGATTTATTTCCAAGGCTCCAAGCGTAAATCTCACTTTTTCTCTCTCTCTCTCTAGAATCTGTTGGCTGAAAACATTTAGAAGTTTAGGTTTTGGGCTTGTATAAAGAGGGACAAACAGAAATCTATAAAATGGATTATCTGGAGACTTGCAGTGGTAAAAACAAATGACAGGATGTGGGAGGTCAGCCTGTCTGGTCTATTCTACTAACTGGATTATTTCAGGTTATTGTGATGGAATCCTGATCACTGACCATTTAATTTTAAGATAAAAATTTCCTAAAAGGCCAATATTTATCCGCCTGCAATTACAATGATTTTGAGTAGAGTGTTAGGTAGTGATATAAAGGACTTAAAGTTACCGTAAATTCGATTTTTACTAAATCTTCTCCCTACTCAATAAATTGATGGGGCTTAGACACCAGTAAAAATTTGGTAAAAGGTCACAGTTTATTTAGGTATAAAAATGTAAGTATAAAACGGGTGGCAGCATCAGCAGGGCAGTCAGCCAAACTATTTGCAAAACCAAACAGTGGAGGGTCAGACCATTTCACCACTGGTCCCGGGTTATAATCTTGTAAGATTGGCCGGTGCTAAATTCTGGCAACAGAGTGACTACTCCCCTTCTGGACTCCACAATGACGTGTCCACACAAAGCAGGTCAAAGAGATCCTCCGCACAAGGGGACAGAGAATCTGGTTGCTTCGACGGGGGCAGTTACCCTTGACCAATCAGCGTATCCTTAAGAGTCACTGACTGTGATGCTCTCCTGCCTACTGTGCCTCGTCTGTGCGGGGGAAGGAATAGTTAGTGCAAACATTAATGCAAGACAGTCATGACAATAGCATGGTAGGAGGGAGTCATTCGGTGCCGGGAAGACAAGAGACCCAGCATTCACTGGAGTGGAAATATATAGGGCAGCTTGGGAACCTCCCTGTGGACCTTATTGGCTGGGTTTGCATGTGACTTAACCCCAAATGGGTAAGTGCATGACAGACACACACACGTGAATTTAAGTGCGTTTGGCTTATGGCCTCTCTTGTCAGAATGGGACTTATACTGTATAGTATCCTTCTGCATACTATAATTGCCATCGTAATGGGGCGTGTATTATATATTTGTAAGGGGTTGGACTAATCCTTGCTTACAGTCCCGGAATGTGTCAGAGATTCACAAATTTTGGGAAATTCCTCCGGACTCCCAGGTGACTTGGCCATCCGCCTGCATCCTGCCCACTTCCTAGTGAAGTGGCCGGAGCAGGGGCCTCAATGACGCAATTCATTCATTTAAAAAAAGGTTGATTTAACAATCAAGTGTACATGTATTATTTACTTACTTTTGATATTTTAGTATAATGGACTGAGATCTTAGAGACCTCTTCAGTGGCAAACGCAGGATTTGTAGAGAGGGGTTTCCACGCTACACCGCCAGTGGGCGTGACCAGCATGCATGGGGGTGTGGCTATAATTTTAGACAGTGCTTGGCTGCTTTCCAACTCTTCCTATCCCCATAACATACACGGGGCAAGCCACCTCAAGCATACAGTGTCCCATGCTGGGAGGGGGTTTTCCAGACACTAGGAAACCCCCCCCCCTTGTCTATGCCCTTACCATTACACTGGGAACCCAGGGATCCCATTTGTCCTCATCACCCAGGCTCCCAAAGCCTAGGTGCTTTTGAGCATAGGGCTGTCAGCCTCTAGGGAGAGTAGGACCACACTGTTCTTTGCACCCTATTCGAAAGAGGCTCAAACCCTGCTCTGACTAGCCTGGGGCTTGATTCCATTATTAAAAGTGACCCCACTCTTGTGGTCTCCCTGTTAATAGTGGAAATCTGTCCAACTTGTCTAGTCAGGGCAAGTTTGCACTCTAACTAGGGGGATCCCACACTCATGGTCCTTCTGTTTTAGTTTGAACTCCCAGGTATAGCACTTTAGCTAGTTAAGGAATTTGAGAGGGGGGAAAGCTGCATGGTTGTTTAATTATTTATTACAGGAGCTTTCCCATCCAATCAAGTGGCTCATTCATTTCAATGGGGTTTCTACATGTAGTGCACATGCTGGAAATCCCATTAAAATGAAAGGGTCATTGAAATGAATGGGAAAAGCTCTGTTCCACATACCATGCAACATGAATGGTTAAGGGGACTTAGGTAAGTACCATGGAAGTACTCATATATACTGTAGTTATGTCAAAACTAATTGGTATACTTTCAGACAGCCATTTCAACACTGTTGATATAATGTAATGTATCAACATAAAGGGCTCTATTTACTTTGTGCACAGTGTACTGGGATAGGTATCATTATGTACCACAGTATTTCACTGCAAAGCATAGTGTTGTAGTGCTAAAACTTACCTTCTTTGTGTTGCATTGAGAAAGTCACCCTCCTGTGTGATAGAGAATGGGGCTTCGCATTGCTCCTAACGCCAATGCGATGGTCTTAAGCGATGGTTCTTCCTTCCTATTGATCATCTGCACATGCGCCGGTAAAATATAATGTATACCAACGGCTATGTAAGTTTTTTGGATGTACCTGCAACATCGGGTGCCTAACGTCATCCTGAGATGGCGTTAGGATTTAAGCCTAGATTTAATAAATTGGATACCGTCTCAGTCCCCATATTGATCTATGTCTGCGATATGTAACGTTAAATGGGTTATGGCATGGGTCTCCTGCATTGATCACTTGAGAAATTACGTGCTGAGATGCGATGACCATTTTACAGAGGAACCTGCTCTATTCTTTGTTTTTATGCCTTTGTGAATAGACCCCTAACAGTTCTAGTGGCAAAGTTCTATAGCAGAGAATGTTGAGAATGGAAGGGGGGGGGGGGGGGGGCTGAGCTCAGACTCCTATCTTATCAAACTGAATTGATCTCCAACTCACCACTAGATATTTTAAAAACAACTACTTATTTTTCCACCAGAAGGCAACATTAAAGTGAATAAAAATAAAAAATTTGCAAACGGTCTTAGGAATCGAGAGCTATAACTGAGGGTAAAGGTATTTTTAAACATCGATGATTTTATTTAGCCCATGTTATTGCATCTAGAAAGAAGAAAAGTTGAACGTCTGGGTCTTTGCTTCAGATTGAAAATGGTTGAGTTATGAAACAATATATTTGGAACTTATATTGCACAGGGTGTAAAGCTGCCCGGTACAGTATGTGAGAGTTCAGACCAACAGTTTTACAGCAGCTGTCTGCTTCGTAAATGGCCAACGTCCAAACTCGTGAAGCAGAATGATGACTGACAGCTCCGGTTTCCTGAGAGTTTCTGCAGCTGCTTTGCTAGTGTTCCGTGGTGGACAAAGTAGTCATTATAGGTTTCCTAATGCATGGAAAATATTCCGGCATGCATATATTTCATGGGGAAACATGCAAGATGTCAAATTCATTAACTGCCAAAAGTGACCTTGTGTTAAAGGAGCACATCAAGTTTGTAGTCAGAAGCAGGAACGCCAGTGGAAAGACGATACTCCAGCACCTGGGAGTACCATTAGTTACTACACCTGTCCGGGCGTTTTATTTGGTCACGTTAGACTGACGTGACTTACTGGTAATACTGACATAGAGGCACACACCCTAATAATCCCTATTTTTAGCATATCTCCTGTTATGAGCGTTTTGTCGCTATCCAATACCGATTGTCGAATCTCGATATGTGTTTCCAACGCACAAAGATTTATTATCAAAAAGTAGCAGTAGATATATCTTAGCGAAATAATAGTAAGTACAGCGTTACTTATTGCAGGCGCTCTGGATCCAGTGAACAGTCATTCAGTCCTGAAGTCTGTGGTCTAGGTGACTGAATTTTGGATGAGGAGCTGCTGCTTATATGCAAGCAGAGATACAGTAAAACAATGCAAAGGGTGTGGCTTGCTTCTATTGGTCCAGGCATCAGGAGGGTCCAGGGGGTTGCAGATCATAGGCTAGTTTAAGCTCAGGAATCCAAAGGAGGGGGTCATCTCTCCAGGGGATGAGCTCTGATCTTCCAGCCAAGATTACTCATCATAATAGTCCATAATTCCTTAACATTCATAACTTGCGTATGCACTCTGCGATTCCTTCGCACGCAGAGTGAACCAGACAGTTGCAAATGCGAAGAGGATTAGTATGATACCACACATGACTAGATTCCTTCCACGTGTACCATATGTTTTACTGATATGCCTATAACTTATAATATTACATATAAATACTACTATATTTCGACATAATTGACTATGTGTTGCAACTACCATTAATGTGTACTATTTTACAAGTGTGCGTGTTTGTGTGAATGTATGTAAAAGACTAAATACTGTTGTTGCCACGTGTTGCAGTTGCGTACGCCCTTCCACGCCGTAGCGTGCCCTTTTACGCCGTAGCGTACCGTACGCATCTTTTCAAACAAAGACAACCAAGTTCGCTCGATTTTAATTGAAATGACTTTATCCAATATGCTGACTTCGACACTCCCAACATTCCTGAATTGGAAATTGGGACATTTTAGCGCAAGCCACTGATCTGTTTTAAGAGACATTTTTCATTTTTATGTTGGGTATAGTCGGTATGTTTTAGAGAGAAGTCCCCACTTTTTTCCCCAAATGTTGCCATTTTTCAATGTGATGTATAGGATTCTATTAAAAAAAATCCATGAACTAGATACAATAGGTACTTTTTGGGTTTTTAAATGCAATGTAATAGCTATAGCATCCAATTATGTGGATTTTTGCGTTTGTTAGAGTCTACTTAAGTATTATGTTACTTTGTATACAGAACGCTGTGTGTGCTCCCAAGTGTGACCAAAAGTGTGTTGGTTTATACAAATCTTAAAGTTCATGTCAAAGGCTTTTGATTGATCTAGGGCCAACAGGTAGTTAGCCAACCTCTCAGATCTGCAGGGTTCAAAGGCTTCCCAGATGCCTAGGACAGCAGAAACGGTGATTTATCAATTTACTGGGCTATGTTGATGGTGGGATATCAACAGAAATGTAAAACAAATCAGACGATTAATAAGAATCTACACTAGTATCTTCCTGCCAGACTTGATAAGAGTGGTGGGGCACCTGTTCTCAATCCTGGTTGGATCTTTCCCATTCAATAGCAGATTAAGAGCAGAGTTCCTCACATAGGAAGCAGACAACCAGTCCTTAGGTCATTATTAAATACTCCAACGAGAAAGAGGATCAATGAATCATTTAATTCCTTATAAAAGACAGCTGATTAGCTGATTGTTCCTTGTGATTTTTTTCTTAAACATACCTTCTACGGCCATCTTTACATCCTCCACTCTTATTCTACTATCCAAACCAGCAAACGAGATGCCATCGTATACTGGCACTGGAGCATCGCCAAGAAAACTGACTATATTGTCTAAGTCCAGCTCAAAACCTATGAAAGATCAGTACAAAATCCCTTAACAGCATCCAAGATACGTTCTTTACACTTTACAAGGACCCCAGATTAGTTTTCAAGGCATATATTGACTTGCAGGCTACGGATTTCTTAAAATTCTGGACAGGATCTGTGGAATGGTAAATCCCATAATCCCTTTCAAAAACCAAAGAAGCTTATTATCATATTGATATTCTCTCAAATGGTCACCATGGATACTTCCTCATAATCTGCCTCAAGTGATCACAGTTTATCCAGTTTTCTAAGGGCTAGGTAGGTACAATATTTTTCCGGCCATTTTCTTCTTGCTTGATATTGGGAAAAATATGTAATTCATTTTTTAACTGTCTTTCTCCACTGCAACTTACTATTGCAAACATACATTCAGGATGCCATCATCATCTATTTATATAGCGCCACCAATTCCGCAGCGCTGTACAGAGAACTCACTCACATCAGTCCCTGCCCCATTGGAGCTTACAATCTAAATCCTCTAACATACACACACAGACCGAGAGAGACTAAGGTCAATTTAATAGCAGCCAATTAACCTACTAGTGTGTTTTTTGGAGTGTGGGAGGAAACCGGAGCACCCGGAGGAAACCCATGCAAACACGGTGTGAACATACAAACTCCACACAGATAAGGCCATGGTCAGGAATTGAACTCATGGCCCCAGTGCTGTGAGGCAGAAGTGCTACGTGGGGCAGCACGGTGGCTTAGTGCTGCTCCAAAAACATACTAGTAGATTAATTGGCTCCTATCAAAAATTTACCCTAGTCTCTCTCTCTGTCTGTCTGTGCATGTATATGTTAGGGAATTTAGACTGTAAGCTCCAATGGAACAGGGACTGATGTGAATGAGTTCTCTGTACAGCGCTGCGGAATCAGTGGTGCTATATAAATAAATGGTGATGATGATAACCGATCCTGGGCTTACCCTCTGCCCATACAGAAGGTCCAACCTCTAAAGCCTTAAGGACCATATTGCTCATTGCATAGCGCATAAAAAGCAGACGTGAGACAAGTAATGATGTTAAAATCTCCATCCAACTCCACCACAGTTGCAGTAAAAAGTAAGTACTTAACCATGGCAAGCTTTTTCCTATTCAACGCTTTCTGAGGCCTGTACATGTTAATTATTATCTTCAACAGCCATCGTGCATCTATCCATCTCTTTCTCCATAACTGTTGTGGCTGTTACCGTACAAAGAACTGACACTCCACCGTAAACCACTTAACCGTAAAGACCCAAGTGAGGGTCCCTCTTTTTTGGCAAGATAAACAGTGGCTTCTATACACAGAACACGCGGTCACCCCCTAAGGTTAGAATAGAGGAAATTTCACAACCAGCAAAGGAAGGGTTTCTTTACAGTAAGGGCAGTCAATATATGGAATTCATTGCCAGGGAAGGTTGGGATTCAATAGATATGTTTTAGAAAGGGTTAGACAAATTTTTAGCGGAAAAGTGTATCCAGGGATACGACCGTTAATTAAAATGAAGGACATTAGTGGATATAGGAATAAAATAGGACTATAATATTGGGTTTTTGCAACTGAAACAGATTGGCGGTTGCTTACTCTGGATCAAATTCAAATATAAGTGCAGGATCGCAGGAGATCCAAAATAGGTTGAACTTGATGGACTGGTGTCTTTTTTCAACCTCATCAACTATGTTACTATGTTCTTTATGGAGCCCGCTCTCTTGTAAAATTTAAATTTCTGTTTCAGTATGAGAGAGAAAAGCTTTTCTTCTTCTTCCGAGAGCTCTTAAAATTCATTTTAATGACCCTCTTCAAAATATTTTTTCACCTCCTAAGCCTTCATCTTTCCACCATATTCCCCACCCAGGAGAGTGAGGTAAATATATTAGATACTGGGATTATTGTAGTAATTGGACTCCCTGAAACTGGAGCAGGAATACTAGACATTGTTGTTTTCTGATGACCTTGGGGCGTTAATCTAACGGGGGCGGCCCTGGCTTTGGGAATCATGTTTTAAAGATTGAACAATTATCTGATTTGGGAAGTACTATTCCCACTATAAGCAGGTATCTCCGATGCATGCAGCAAAGCCCCATACGTGATGCGGTCAGTGGCGGATCCAGGGGGGGGGGGCGATCGGGGCGGCTGCACACTGTGCAGGTCCGTTCAGCAGTGACAGTGTGCTGCCCGGCTGCTCTGATTGTGTTTTAAACACAATCAGAGCAGCGGGGCAGCACACTGTCACTGCCGAGCGGACCTGCACATACTGTGCAGCCGCCGGCAGCCTTAGAAATTAGAAAGGGGGCGGGGCCTAAATCGCCCTCCCCCCCCTAAAATCGCCCGGGGTATAGCAATAGTCTGGATCCGCCACTGGATGCGGTCGCACACCTCCTTTCAGAGGAAGCGCGGTGGTGTCACAATTTGGATAATCCAAATGTTGGGAGGCTGGTCTGAGCAAGATACAGAAATTGTGTAGAGAAAAAGCCCTGTGTGTTCATGCAAAATTAGAAACTAGGTGAAAAGCTGCCTCACTGTGTAACAGAGGAATAATTGCTTTACCACCTTGCTGTCCAGTCACCCGTTAGCAGCAAAGTGTACCTCCCGGTGGACTGATTTTGCAGGGTCTATAGAGGGGTGGAAACAGAGGCGGAACAGGGGACACAGGGTGTGACTGGAGGGTGGGAGGGGTCAAAAATTATGTTTTGATGCGGGGAGGGGCCAAAATGACGCGATTCACAGAGAATTGCATTATTTTGGCCAGGTATTTGCTGGATGCGGGAGACTTGCCTGCTCTCCCGGGAGTCCGGGAGACCGACCCGTATTTCGGGAGAGTTGGCATCAGATATACAGCACAGTAAAGGTATTTAGTCAATATAGAATTCCAATTGATCACTTAATCGTGTATATAAAAAGATGCCTCTTACATTTAGCTGGACAAAATAATCTCCACCCAATCAACCATGTCACCCAACCATGTTCACGAAAAAAAAAGCTCTTACCCAGAGCACTAATCCATGACATGTAATTTTAACACTGTGCTAATAGCGAAGTGTGTGGTAGTGACCAATCCGCACAAAATTAAAAGATTTGTGCTTTCATGGGACCTGATTCCCTGCTGACAAATTGGGCGTGGTCTTGGCAAATCAGGGGCGTGGCTTGCAGGTCATGGCACCCACCCACCCAAATCACGTGCATGACCCGGGCTGCTTTGTACATAATCCAAGGCAGACACATGAAAAGAAAATAGTGGAATGGTTGCTCAGGGCTAACCTAATTACACCCCCAGTTAATAAGCCTTGACGATGTAAATATTTATAAACAGTGCCAGAAGAGTCATTTGTAATCCCAAACGAGCTAATCACTACCACTTGCAAAAATACCTTGTGTTTTCCAAAATAAACTGATGCCATTAAGTAAATAAATAATAAACAACGAGTGTACTTGACCTCAAAACTGAAAAAAAAAAAATAGACCTGTACGGTAGATTTTCTGTAATGCCAGTTTGAGGTCAACAATATAATTCTGCATTGGTTTTCTGTCTGGTTTTCATTTACTTGGGAGCAGCGTATTTTCATGTGCAAGACACTGAATGGGAAAATAGCAGAGCACATTAGCATAACATATGCCTAGTTTATTTCTGGAAGAGGCTTTATAGTAGGAAAAAGATGGGTAGAAACATAAATGTATAAACATATTTGTTAAATCAAGATATTTTCTTTTATTCCAAGAGTGCATGGGATTTCTAAAACCCCTTTGTAATGTTTGAACACTTATATTTATGTAAATGTGTTTATGTGTATGCAGCAGCCTTGTTAAAGCAGGTTATTTAGTTCCATTTTATGTTTTGGGGCTGAGGCGCTTAGGTTACAATGCAGAATACAAACAAAGTACAGTTATTTTTAAAACAAATGGCAGAAGAATGCGCAAACATCCCTAATGCAGGTTAATTTGAGTCTTTTCAGTGTATCGTTTCCAAGAAGGTTAAACAAAAGACTTTTCTGGGAAGAAACCTTCTAGAACGGAGCTGGATTTCTGAGTAAATGAAAATAAAATGCAAAAATCTAAGCAGAAATTCCACTTGGACACAGGCTTATTTTGGAATGGATCTGTCATTTATACACTGTGGAGGAAGACATTTTGTGTGCTGAACAGTAAGCCAGTCAATTCACTAAGAACCTAACTAATATTGAAACAGGCGGGGCTTATGGAGGAGTGGGTGGGGCTTCACCGTGTGTGTGGTCAAGGCAGGGTTTCTATAAATTGGGGCATGGTTTAGTCGACCAGGGAGTTGCTTATTGTTTCTAAATTTTGCATGGACAAATGTTGAGATGGCTCAGCCTATTTTTTTTTATAGATTTTAAACTTACAAACAGGGCCCTTATACCTCTTTTATTGCTATGTTTGTTCCATATTTTGCTTTATTCCTGGAATATCTGAGAGACTGGAATTTCTAGAAGTTCTCCCGGACTCTCCGGAAGAGTAGACCATCTTCCAGGATCCTGCCGGGACTGTGATGAATGCTGCAGTTTCCTCTGAATCGTCATCATCATAGCCCCGATCCCTTTGCGTGATTTTGAGAATCCCAACATTGCACAGTGAGGAAGAATAACCCAAACTCTCCCTCCCACGCACTTGACCCTCGTGCCTCCTTCTAAGGATCTCGCACAGGAAAGACAATAAAAGTGGGTAAGGATGGTGTGTGTCCAATCGTAAAGGGCTATGGAATATGCTGGTTGAATTTGCTGGCGCTATATAAATAAATGATGATGATGATGATGATGATGATGATGATGATATATATATATATATATATATATATATATATATCTATATCATGAATGTCTGTTGTTTGTGTTTTAAAAACCCCCAGAAAGATTGTCTGTGTTTGGGAAAAAGCCTCCCAAAGAGTGTGTTAGGCTATAGGAAAAGCCAGTACAGTATAAGGGTCCCTGTGGTATAAATGGAGAGAGAAGGGTGGGCTCCATTCCAGAGTCCCATTTCGGGTTTTCCAACAAGCTAGGAAGCTGCTAGTAATCAGGGGTTGCACCCAATGAGGTGCTGTTAAATGGCAGCTTGACAGTTCATTCACTTCTCATTACTAGTGGAGACAGACAGGTGGCTTCTGAGAAATTTAGCATTTTGTGATCTGCAAGTTTCATCGTTTTGTATGTGTGTGGGACACTAGGCTCCTCACATTAGAGAGGGGGTTCCTGTGTATAAGATAGAAGGCAGGACTTTTTGTTTCTGTTTCTTTATTTGTATGTCTGGAGAATAAAACTGTGACATTTCTGAAAATATGTGTACAAGAAAAAGGGGCTAGAACAGATAGCAACAAATCATACATTTGCTTTAATTGTTAAACTGCATTTTAATTAACTAGCCATGATAATAACCATGCATTTAGGCTGGGTACACAGTGTGTTTAGCCATTTATCGGGCCATTCCAACGATAAACGTACGTTCGGCCCGATATCGCATTAGTGTGTACGCTGTAACGATGAATGTACCCAGCCTTAATTATCTCAGCTCAGACGCACTGCTACAGTTTGAGCATACAGCTGCCTCCTCATTAATCTGTCCTACAAGAGAACAAACATGACGAATACTATCTTTTTTCTTTAGGAATGCAGATGCATTATATTCTACAACCCTCCATAACTCCTACTGAGACATCTGTACAACTTCCTCCCCTGAGTCCTAGCGCAAAACACAGGACATATCTAACAAATGTAGCAGGAAGTGAATGACTTTTGAAATGCTTTGAACACTTTGGCCTGTTCCCGTAAACTTTCACATTACATTTGACATCACGTTAACACAGAAAATAATGAGATGTTAAGCAAACAGCGCAAGTGCAATGGACCTATCATCACTGATTTAACCTTCTTTACGGTAACGTCCATTAAATAAATACATTCTATTGATTGTGCTGTCATAACTGCTGATAATGGGATACCTTTTTAGCAATTACTCTTTCTCTTTGGTGCCCCCCCTGTTTTTGTTTACAATGTCATCTGTGGCTTGTGGTGGTATTGAAACAGCATGAAATAGCCCAGAAAATAGTCAATATTGCAAATGATCGAACCTGACTATTAAATAGACACAGCGCGTAGAAGCAGATTATGTTCCATCGCAAGGCAAGAAACATCACAGAAACAGCCCTGGACACTCGTCCAGTAAAATAATGGTTAGTGTTCAATAAAACAAAAAAATAAAAATCTGGTAAATTATAAAATCCATCCAAATTCAGGAGTTGTCATTGCTCGTCCTCTATTAAATTCAGCTTAATGGAATGCAAAATGGTTACTTCAACAACAGATTGGTTTGTTTCAAACAGTTGGTTGCAGAGGCGAAACTAGCGAACTGTGGGAGTGATACGGGGAGGATGGAACTGGGGCCCCCGAGTGGGCCCTTTTATCTCCATGGGCCCCGATGCACTGCACTTGCCACACCAATGGGAGTTCTGCCACTGGTTGTGTGGGAATTGGAGCGTGGCGTGGGACTGCTAGTCACACCAGTGGGTCTGGAGAATAGACTTCAGCAGGTATGTTTTCGTTCTTTATTTTAACTCCTTGTACTCTACCCAAAGCAAAATTGCTAGTTTCAGGGGCAATTTAAAGGGATTGCCCACATTTGGACAACCACTTCTTAATTAACACTGTTTGGCCCTTGTGACATCTTGTTGCCCATATTGGCTTGCAAATTTTCATGCTTTTCCATGCAGGAAAATGGGCACATTACAAGGTATCCATAGCACTTCAGTAGACCTTGATGGAAAAACCTCAATAGCTATCATCAACATCATCATCAACATTTATTTATATAGCGCCAGCAAATTCTGTAGCGCTTTACAATTGGGAACAAACATTAATAAGACAATACTGGGTAGTACATACAGACAGAGGGGTAAGAGGACCCTGCTCGCAAGCTTACAATGTATAGATATATAGCTATGGATGGACAAAGTCCTCCAAAAGCTGAACCTCCGATACCAGTAACAGAGGTGGCTCCCTGGCTGGGGGGTAAAATATCTTATAGGTGGGGCAGGATTAATTAAGAAATCACCAAGAGCTACAGCCGTCTCAGTAACAAGGGAGGGGTTAAGGTGGGGGCTCCAATATTATATGTGGGAGCAGGATTAATTAAGAAGGGGTTGTCAAAATCTAGATACCCCCTTTAAGGAAACATCCGAAGGTTGAAAAGTTGAAGGAAAGTCTAATGCAGTGAACTAGGAAGCCCTATAAATCAGGTACAAACTATTTTCCGCCTAATAAAGCAACGTTTAGTAATTTAATATTTGCATGGCACTGTCTAAGTACAGTACTTGTCAATATACAGACACCCATATAAAATAAAATTATACCGTGTGATAAGACCCTCTTATTCTACCACTGCTCTTATTTGACTACATCACTTCTGTTTCAAGAGGGGAAAAATCCCAATTATTAAACCACTAAATACATTTAGAAACGGGGTGTAATTAGAGTATTATTAATTGTGGCTGTTATCTATTTAAAACATTCCGTTAATTATTAGTCTGTTTTGATGTTTTTCGGTTATTTTCTGCACTGCTTGATTACCGCAGCATGAAGAGGTTAGAATGGAATTTGGCCTTTTAAGGAAGATACCCACAGACTTTGGATATAATACCAATGAGCAAATATATTTCCAAAGTTAATGTTATTAATATTTAAATGGTATAATTGGGTTCCCTACGTAACATTAATCAATGGGAAAAACACTGTTGGTTTTTTTCTGTCACAAGTGATCATAGTTTGCTGGTTAGTAGCTGAGAGAAAGGTCTCTACATATAGACCTATAATGTGGGAATTTGTCCATTGGTCAATAACATATTGTACACTTATTGGTAATTGCAGTACCTAAATGCCATTGTAACTGCATTCAGTCAAGTCACTAGTTACATACTTGATCCCCAATGAGGTATCCATTTGTACGACCAAAAAGAGTTAGAGAAACAAGGGTAGCCATTTTGAAAATGGGCACAGATAAAGTGGCTGACGCTTCAGGAAAGTGGTTAAGGCAAATAATGAAATGAGAGGGAACAACGTTATAGATGGTACTTGTAGGCACTATAGGGTAGATGTATCAAACCTTCTAAAAAGCAAAAGTGGAGGTATTGTCAATAGCAACCAATCAGATTATAGCTATCATTTATCTAGTACATTCTGGAAAATGACAGCTAGAATCTGATTGGCTGCTATGGGCAACGCCTCCACTTTTCCATTTTAGAATGTTTTATACAAGCACTGTACACTGTGCGTCTTGTTCTCCCCATAACAGAACCTTATGTCACGTTGACTTTCTATTTACATGAAAGAAAATGGCATTACAAGTGTAGTGCAAGTTCTCCTGGCGAGCTGTAGATTTTGCAGATCCGATTGAAACAACCATACACAACCCTTTCAGGTTCCTGTGCTCTCTAATATTTTGCACTCAACAAGGAGCTACAGACATCACAATGTGAGTAGACACCTAGATTAGTTATGCAACAGCTGACTTTATTAAAACACTTATAGCACCATTAACTAATCAATCATTTCAATGAATGTTCATCTGATACCTTTAGTTAGACAAACAACCCCAGCTCAACCAATGATCAATTAAGCCACATTCCTAGGTCATCAGGAGTAGCCAAAATTTTCATATAGAGACCTGTACTGGTCCATCATAGAGCCTTGGCTTCCAGCTCACCCGTGTACAAGAGCAATGAAGGCCACAGCCCAGTGTAGGCAGAGCCAAACATGAAAGATCCGGTCCTCATACTAGACTGCCCTTCTACTGTAATAGGACTCACTCCCAATCTGCAGAGACAACATAGTGTCAGGCACCACCTCCGCACTGTCACTATGTGCGAGAGGCGGCTATTGCCCCGTTGATCTAAGGGGGATATAAGGGAGACTCTGGCACCATTAGGGTGCCAGAGTATTGGTTTAAAATCCAGTCTTTTGCCTACTATTGTTTCCTATATCTGTTCCTGATCCAGCTTTTCTCTGACCTTGCATTTGGATCATCTTTGGTACCTTATCTCCTGCTCCGGTTTCCTGACATTTGGCCTTCCTTTGATGATTCTTTGGATCTCCTTTGTACCTTGCTGTCCATTTGGTTCAGACCCGATTTGATTGACTACGCTTTCTACTCTATTACTACGCTGGTGGCCGTCTTGGAGAACCGGGACCTGTGCACCCTCTGCAGCAAAGCCCAAACTCCCTTGTGGGGGTCCCTGGTGAATACCGGGGGTGCGTTAGACTCTGCACCTCCTTGTTCGGCTGTGCAAATACCAGCTAGTGACCAGAACGTGACACATAGCTCCCGTACATCTTCCGTACAAATTTCCTTTAACTGGCACTGACGCCAATATTATGAAGCCTACAACTGCCGAAAAAACCTATTGTGATGTTCACCTATTAACCCATATGTCTTACCAAGTTCGGCTCCTGGACAAGGAACATATGCATTGCTCATGAAAGCTAAATGACAAAAAACAAAACTTGACGTCAGAAGAACAATGTGGGGTTAACATGGCCTGCTACAAAGCTTCTTTTCAGTATAAAAAAAATAAGAGCTGGGACAATTGAGGATTGAGATGGTATTTTAGGAATGTGGATATTTGGAGAATTCTGGGCATGGGACAGACAGGAACATTAAACCCCCTTCTAAGGATGAATAAGGAAGAATTAAACCCATGTGCTTTCCCACAGTGAGAACTTGAAGGAAGTCATTTTGTCTCAAGACATGCGGAGGATGTCAGCTCAACCTTCACAAAATATGCATTTATTAGACTAAGCTGTATTGGGTGCAGTGTCAGAGAAGTATAGCAGGAAACTGAGAAATGCAATGAAGGGAGAATCTGAGTATGTGAAAATATTTTTAACGGAATTGTATGTATATAATTTTTTTTACTGTGCTGTGATTTTTACTTCAGTGAAGTTAATGCCCAATCTCATTAGCTGTTTTCGAGCACAATGTAACCCGAGATGAGGGGCTAAACGTAAGCTGTAATCTACATTTTTTTTTAATGTAACATGTTAGTATTGCTTATGGCTAGTCTTCAAAGTATTCATTGCAATATCTTCAACAGAACTTAAATAAAATACACATCCATGTACACATGAAGGGGTTGATTTATCAAGCCCTTTAAAAAGGAAAAGTGTTATAATTTCTGGAATGTACTAGATACATGATAGCTAGAATCTGATTGGTTGCTATAGGTGCATCGGCCTCCACTTTAAGTTTTTAGAAAATTTGATAAATTTACCCCCTATTCTTTGATCAATAGTAATAAAAGCATCACCTTTGCTCATCCAGCAATATTGTTATATAGTATATCATATTATATTGCATCACATTATATGATAACTCATACTTGCCAACTTTTCCTCGTTGGCTTCAGGGAGATCCCGGGGGAGGTGGGCGTGTGGGGGCGGGGCTTGACAAATCACATCATTTTGGCCACGCCCCTAAACGATTGTCACAATTTTGCCCAATTACAGCAGGGGGCTAAGATGACAAGATTTTTGCCTCATTAAGCCCCACCCCCCCCAACTTATCTATTGCGGCGGCTCCCGGGAGGTCTCCTAGAAATACGGGAGCCTCCCGGACATTCCGGAAGAGTAGGCAACTATTCGTTAAAGAAAAGCAGCTAATGAATCTCTAGGGACTGAAGTGTCTTTTATATTTCTGTCTCCATTACTGAAGTCATGTTGTCTTACCTGTCAGTCTTTGATTAAATCTTGGTCTCCATGATAATGGCCACCTCCATAGGCATCAATTCATGGACATAGGACACAATTTCTGAACTGTGTCATCATGCCACAGCCAACCACGTCTTGTACTGGCTCAGCATCAGGGAGAATGCCAGACTCTTCAGGGAGTGAGGGAGATCACCCCTATCTCAGGGAGTCTCCCTGACATTCAGGGAGAGTTGACAAGTATGTCATATCTAATTGATCATTTATAGCAGAGAAAGCTGCTGTGGATCTACAAGTCACAAGATATCCTGTATATAATATACTTACCAACATTTGTGTGAGGACTGAAGTGGGCGGGGTGCGGCAGATAGCGTAATTTTGGCACACAATGATACAAAAAAAAATTTTTTCTCATGGTGGTGTGGACTAAATGACGCAATTCACCGCAAATCGTACCATGGAGGTTCCCATTGGATGCGGGAGAATGGTCTGCTCTCCCGGGAGTTCGGGAGACCTAGCCGAAATTCGGAAGTCTGGTATATAGAAAGTGGGCACGTATGTCGTGTATATATATAGTGTTTGCTACTTTCACATTTTTTATGTGGAATCTGTGTGCCTACTTCACTGTAAAACAGTATACTACATACTAGGTACAGCAGTAACCTGTAGCTCCCCAGCTCTTGTGCAAGCACAGTAGAGCATGCTGGTACTTGTAGTTGTTCAGCAGCAAATGGATGTTTTCACCCCTTATCGGAGTCATTCTTACATTGCTAAATGAATGAATTGGTAGATGAAAGAAGTTTCCACCAGTGTAAGTGAAGGCTTCTCCTCGCCTCTCCATAGGGAATGCTATTTAACAAGTATCGCAGCAGTATCTGTCCCGTTGCATTATCTGATCTGTTAACGTTGTTTCAGGATAGCGATAACAGAACAGAAGCATTTAAAAACTGCTTTATTCACAGACGATAATGTTTTTTATAAAGTTCTTTTTAGAGTTTATTTTTTATTTTTTTCCTCATGAGTGTAACTAAACTCCTAACCTGGGCTCTCAGTTCCAGCATGTACGCGCACAACGGCAGAGACTGGGCCGACGGATTTATAGCGCTTTCCACTCCGGGCCAGTATCACTCAGCTGCTTCTGAGATACGCTTGTAATAAATGCTGGCGATGTGAGATTCTTCGATCGATGCCACAATGTTAAATGGATTGAGAGATGTGAGTTATGTTAAGCAAGAAATTGTTACTTATGTGCGCTTCCCCCTAATCCGGGGAGTACGCAACCCTCCAAGCAGACTCCTCTCTCCTGAACAGCGCTGGGCAGTTTGGAACTGCTAGTGTATAACAGGACGCTCAATGGGGAGGGGCCTTGACAGGAGAGAGGATCTGCTGCTGAACTAATTGGAGGCATTGCGGGAACTGCTGAGTTGGAGTATTGGATGACCACTGTTTCCATTTTAATTGAATTTATCCTGTAACAAAGTTAAACAAAGCCAATCAATTCTGCAAAATTGAGTGTCCTTCTTAATACAATACAGTTTAAATTACAAATGTGTGTATTAATAATAGACAGAAAAAAATATAGTCATGTAAAAGCAATATTAGCTGAGGAAAGTGTTCAAAGTTTTTGCGCAAAATTTTTTGCTTCATTCCGCATTTGGCTGCATCATTTCTCATGTCTGTAAGGAGTTTGTATGGTCTCCCCGTGTTTGCGTGGGTTTCCTTCGGGTGCTCCGGTTTCCTCCCACACTCCAAAAAACATACTGGTAGGTTAATTGGCTGCTAACAAAATTGACCCTAGTCTGTCTGCGTGTTGTCTCTGTCTGTATCTATGTGTGTGTGTGTTAGGGAATTTAGACTATAAACTCCAATGGGGCAGGGACTGATGTGAGTTCTCTGTACAGCGCTGCGGAATTAGTGGCGCTATATAAATAGCTGATGTTGATGATGATGTTTCACTGGTAGAACTTGTCCTCACCTGTTCTCGGCCCTACTCCAACCCCCTGCTTCCCACAGCAGAAGGAACTGACCATTATCGTCCCAGCTCTATTCATATCTTACAAATTCCGCACACTACATTGCTGAATGGTGTTCTGTGGAACGGCAAAGCAAACTGGAAGATTGTATCGCTGGAACTCTGCAGCCCAATCTACCCCAAAAACCCGATTCATGTAGAGTCCCGCCGCAATTTCGCTTATCTCTACCACCACTCTTTGTTAACACAACAAAGAGATTTGGGGGTAAATGTATCAAGCTGAGAGTTTTCCGGCGGGTTTGAAAAACCAATCAGATTCTAGCTATCATTAATTTAGTACATTCTACACAATGAAAGTTAGAATCTGATTGGTTGCTATAGGCAACATCTCCACTTTTCAAACCCACCGGAAAACTCTCAGCTTGATACATTTACCCCTTGATATCTGAGATGTATAAATATAGTCCGCACTCACAGATTTAGTTACATACAGTTAAATGTTCATAACCAAAAAAGAAAAACTGCACAAAATGCATTTTCAAGTAGTTATCCAATCTCTTGACCACATGTCATTTGCTGAAGCATTTACATTTTTGAGACATTAAGAAAGCTTTGATTGCATCGGATTTGAGTCTGAAGGAAACACACATCCATCAAATTCAGCGTTTCTTCAGGATTTGCCCATGGCAGAGAGTTCTGTTAAGTAACATTCATTAAAGCACATCACTGTACCTATTGATACCCTAAAGGTTTAAAAAGTCATCTAAGTTCTTTAGAAAAAATGAGAACTGGTGCTTCATCCATCATACACAGGGGGGACGTGCTCTCTCCTCTTAAACACTTACAGTAAAAAATCACTTTCTTAAGATGAGAATTATACTGCCCCAGAGAGCCAGTGGCTCTCTCTTTTCTCCTTCTCTGTTGGCAAATGTGAAAATGATCCCTTTATAAATCTAACTGCAGCTTTATAGCTTTTTTTTATAAAGGACATTTTATTGAACATTTCTATACAGAAAAAAAAGACTTGTTGTCAACGTATAAAAGCCAAAATAATTTGTTAAATAACGTGAACAGTGACAGATGGAAAGAAGACAAAGGAAGAGAATAGCTAGAGAAAAACATGGTGTACAGAATGCAATGTTCGGAGATTTATCAGGAGGTTAGAATTACTATTGACAGGCAATTATGGAGGTAAATTGAAATTAAATTTATTATTTGAATTTTTTTTTTGTAAATGTCATCTGCATATTAATGCATGCTGTACCCTGGCTTCATCCACCTTAATCATACCATTGACATGTAGCGTAATTATTAAGTAGAGGGCTTCACATTCTAGTGAATCATATGAATTTTACGTTTGTTAAATGTTCCTAAAATGTACAGATATTGTACGTATAGCTGTGACACACCAAGCTCAGTGGTCGAAATACAGTTACAATATTCAACCTGGCTTTATGATATTATCACCTTCACTACTGAACATTTTTCTTATGTTCTGGGTGGGGAATATACCCTGAGTATAGGCTAATGCATACTTGTCAACTCTCCCGGAATATCCGGGAGACTCCCGAAATCTGGGTCAGTCTCCCGAACTCCTGGGAGAGAGGGCAATTCTCCCCATTCCCGACCGGCCGTGGAAAAGTAAATGGAGGGGGAGGGGATTATTGGCGTCATTGTGGCCCCGCTCCCTAGTTTTGTTGGTTGAAAAGGGTGGTGACAGCATTGGAGGTGGGGCTAACGTAGCGATTCTTCGAGCTCCGCCCCCACACACCCACCTGCCCCCCGGACCTCCCAGGACACAAGCTGCCAATGTTGGCAACTATGAGCTAATGTCATGTTACTCCCCCCATGGAAACCATTGCTTTCACCCTAGGACCTCCTCAACGTTCCCAAATCATGCTGCTCCCCCTCTTGTTAGTAAAATTTGCATGTTTGGTAATTTTAGTTACAGACTTTTATCTATATCTGGTTGCCCATTTGTTTCTACTTTTATGTTTGTAACTTGTTTTTTGTGCCGTTTGCGATGTTTTCAATAACTAGTATTTGCAAAAAAAAAATCTATTGACAAAAAATGATCCACTAGTTTCTTCCACGGGTGCTGTACGTGTCACTCTGTGTGTGTGTGAAAATTTTTATTACATTGGTCAGAGTGCACCGAGAAATATATATAACAGGTTTGGTCAACCAGTGGCTCTCCAAGTGTTTGTGAAACTACAAGTCCCAGCATGCTCTGCCAGCTATTGGCTGGGTATCTACTGGCAAAGCATGCTGGGGCTTGTAGTTTCACAGCACCTGAAGAGCCACAGGTTGGCCAGGCCTGATGTACATGCTAATTCCTATAAAAAATTTAGGACAAGACCCAAAATGGCCATCGCCCTCTTCACTTAGATATAAATATATAAATTAGTCCTCTCCACACATTTATCTCATTTCAATAGTACTGTCCACAAAATGAATTGTGTTGTGTCGTACTACTCCTAGTCCCACTTCCTTGTGAAGTGGGTGGAGTGACCCATCTCTTGTTATCAGGTCCTGACCCCTGCAGCACCTCCACATGAATTTGCATCATCATGCTCCCACATTTGACCCTTGGACCTCCTCTCCATGTTTTCCCAGAGGGAAGGTCAAGAATGTAGGCAAGTGTAATCTGTCATCTACACACAGTGGTGGCAGCCATTTTGTGTGCTGAACAAACATTCATGAGAATGCAGCTATCAGCTTACTAGGAACTAGTGACATTACTGAGGCATGATGTACCTCATTTATCCATCCTAAATGCTGCTGCAAGACTGATCTTCCTCTCTCACCGCTCTACATCTGCTGCACCACTTTGCAAATCCCTACACTGGCTCCCTGTGTCCTCCAGAATCCAATTCAAATTACTCACCCTTACCTATAAAGCCCTCAACAAAACTACCCCTGCATAGATCTCAAATCTCATATAAAAATACTTTCCCTCCCGCCCTCTTAGATCTACCTCTGACCTGCGCCTTGTCTAGTCTCTGGTAACCACCTCTCACTCCCGTCTACAAGATTTCTCCCGTGCTGCTCCCCATTTATGGAATTCCCAACCACGCTCAGTCAGACTTTCCCACAGCCTTCATATCTTTAGACGTTCTCTAAAAACCCATCTCTTTTTTAGAGGTGACCTTATCCCCGATAACACTATTCACACTAATGCACCCTCACAACTGTCTCAATCTCCACTCTGAGCCACACTCGCTCCTCTTGTTTCAGCTGTGCCCTCCTCCGCTTAGAATGTAAGCTCTCTAATGAGCAGGGTCCTCCATACCCTTTGTTTTCATGTCTGCATTTATTTTGTCTACCTTGTATGTCCGTTTTATGTATGTCCTGTTTTCTCTCTACTGTACAGCGATGCGGAGCACTGTGGCAACTTACAAATCTACAATAATTATAATAAAAATGTCACTAGTTGCTAGTGAATTGAAAAGTTGAATATGGGTTCAGCCCACAAAATGACTGCTTTAACTTAGGCTAGGAGATGGGTCCACTTTAACTTAGACAGAAAACAAGAATTCATCTGTTATTTATATTAAGAATATAACTATCCACTATGATGAATAGGATGGAGGGTTTTCTTATGTTTGCATCTTATGGGTTAATAAGGCTACAGCCTTCTTACACGCACCTCCCAATTTTCAAACAATGCAAAATGAGGACAAAATAAGCCCTACATTCGATTCAGCCAACTTCTGCCCCGATCTGCCCAAAAGACCACTTTGGGATGAAACTCCACCCATTTTTAGGTAAACCCTGCCCCTTTTGGGGTCCCCGATTTGGAACTGTCCCGACAAAATCAGGACAGTTTGGAGGTTTGCCTACAGATATCAGAAAATGTTAAAACAAGTGCTAGTAACCTTCCCTGATGCAGGATTCAGTTTGATGTTATGGAAGAACTTCTGTCAGTGTTAACGTAATGGTATGGAAATTTTGAAGAGTCTTTGATTGGTTGTAGCTGAAGATCAGTCTCATGCACAGCTCAAAACTGTCTTTAGCTGTCTCCATCCAAGTCTAAGTGGTAATATCTCTCGAGAATCCCATTTAGAAGTCTCCTCTCAGTAATCCGGTAATGTTCTAAAACATTTTTATACGTTTACACAAAAAAAAAGGTAAAATCACATGCATTAATGTAGTCTACCCACATAACGAACATTCAAACTAATTGAACATCCTATTATTATTGCTACTATTGGGAGATCCGTGCAGCATTCCCTCTCTAAAGGTATCACAGCTCAGTATTTTCCTAGAAGCCTCATTTAATTTAATTGAGCTACACTTGCAGGCTGTCTGTTCTACGAAATGAAATACTCATTTTACAGAAAGAGACTCTGATCATTTTTTAAAGCACAGGCCACGGTTATTTCACAGGCCGCAATCTAAATTGAATCCTGGGAAGGGATGTTAAAATGATGAACATGTTGTTTGTGATGTGTGACTCTTAAATGATGATGTTATTGAATGGAGAAATTAGATCTGTGTCAGATGTGATTTTAAATAAGATACCTAACCTACAAAAATGGTTTTCAGGAGACATTTTTATGCTAGGAAATCGCTTCTGATAAACTTGATTTTAGAAAGCGTCTTGCAACATGATAACTTTTCTTCAGAAACTGGATTTAATACTCTATATCTGTGTGAGGGGTATGAGTAATTTTAGGAGGATAACAGCTAGATGTTGGTGTTTGTCATAGACCTGTAGCTACACAATGAGAGGCTTGATAACCTCATTTAATGTTATATAGTTATTTTTTTCTTACATAGGCACTTGGCAAGAACACTACAGTGGGATTTGCTCAGTCATCTTGGGATTAGGGGACAGGGGCATGAGTGGCCCTCCTAGGGAATGTAATGCTAGGGGTCCATGAAATATTTTGTTTGTGTGACGCTGCTGAAGGAGCATAGCCAGCCAGTAGAAGGAGCTTGGTCAGCCCACAAAATTTTATTTTATTTCATTTGGTACTTGTTAATTATAAGGACGCAATAGTAGCTGTTCAAAGATTTGCGCTTCTTCCACTAGAACTGCTTTTTTCAATTGCTCCGCTGCCAGCTTCAAGTCAGTGAATAGTTCATCACGTCAGCAAGTCAAAACAAAACAGCAGCTCAAGTAGTGCTGGAGACCATTCTACAGTCTGATAGTGGAGAACAGTGGCAGGTGAGGTACAGCAGCAGGGGATGTCTGACAGAAGGGATGATAAATGTGTTGTAGGGGCCTACCTACCATGATCCTAGCTCAGAGCCACCTCATAACCATTCAACATCCTTCTGCCAACCATTCCATCAAAGAGCCTTCATTGGACAACTCTTGCCTCATATTGAAGCATCAACCAGCTATGCAATAAGGTCATCTGGATGCCTACAGGAATGATGACAAATGTAAACACACTGAGAGCAAAATCTTTTTGTTCAAGATCCCATATCTGTGCCAGATATTTCTCTACTTGTCTGATGATCTTTTTGTCATAGACTTATATTTTTGTAACAGATTCTGGATACTATATTACTAATCTTGATTAGCGCTGGCTTACCTGAGGTGCAGAGTCTAACGATCTCCCCGGTGTTCACCAAGAACCGCCGCAAGGCGGGGTGGGCTTCGCTGCCAGGAGTCGCAGGTCGCGGTCCCCAGGTTCGCCTCAAGATGTAGTACAGCGGAGTGAAGCGGTGGTAGCGGAGTCAACAAGCCGGTTCGGTACACAGGAATGGAGTCAGGCAGAATCAGAAGGCAACTCGGAGTCAACAAGCCAGGTTCGGTACACGGGTCACAAGAATAGGAGAATGGTCAGCAAGCCGGGTCGGTACACAGGGATTGGAGAGCCAGGTAAGTCAAACAGGCAGAGATCAGCACACAGGAGACACTGGAAACAGGAAGACACTGCAATCCACGAAGAGCAGGAGCCAGGAACAGGTAAGTGTTGCTCTGACACTCAGCGAGTGTCAGAGTGAGGTTTTTATACTGAAGGGGATTCAAAATCCCCGCCTCTAGGGTTGTGGTCATGTGACCGCCTCCGGGTGCGGTCACATGGTCCTGAATGCGGAAGTGTGGCTGGACGGAGCGGCGGGGATCAGGTAAGTCCGTGACAATTTTCTCAAGTGTTAGGCAATTTGAAACAATTTTCTACCTTTATTTGCCATTTCCTATTTGGTAAATCATTCACAAATCTAATCTTAGTCTAAGACAATTAATACGATGTATTAAATCTTGTCCTGCGATGACATATAAGACTTGTAAGGAAGCTGACACTAAAGACAGTTTGGATAACTCACCGGCCGCCTGATCTGTAGCCCGTTCCATTTCACTTATCCTCATGGACCACTACAGTCTACGATGAATTGATATGCTGTGTTCTACCTGAAATAACTTCAATTTTACCGTCACTGCTTGAAGTCTTTTCCACCTTCAAATACATTTATTGGATCCTAAATGCCCTCCTGTATCATTTACTAAGTACATTGCTTTATCTCTCTTGTCTGCTCACTTTATTTTTCGCCAAATGACATTATATCTGCCAGACAGATTTGTTTATTTTTATTTTCCTTGCCCTTGAATGTGGCAGATCAATTCTGCTCTTTGCAATGGATACAATCGTATCCACTAAGCAGTTTTGTGTGAAAATAAACAACGCTGCTTGGATTATATAAACTTCTTTATCTAAAAAATAGCAAAACTAAACATAAAGCAAAGGAAAGCAATATAGATATGCCAATAAATTTTGCAAAAATGATGGCAAAAGAAAATAAATAGATTTGTTCTAATAAATAAAATAAAGTTACGTAAAGGTTACAAACCCCTTTCTCTCACTTCGTTATAGCTGTATATGTTTATTTGGGTGGGGTACGGCTTAACGGTGCTGACTACACCGACATCTTCAGTTCGGACGCCTGCTTCCCGACGAGGCTCCATGACGACTGTTCTGTGAAGCGACTTCAGCCAATCATGATGAAGGAAGACGCCAGCGGGACTTGACATCAGTGAGTTAAGAGACGCTGTTAACGCTGCTCTTAAGGGGGTAATGTAAGTATGCGGCTATTTCCCTTTCTACAGTACATTGTACATAGTCGTATAATTACATTACCAACTTAAGAGCAGCTTTAACAGCGTCGCCTATCTCTCTGATGTCATCAAGTCCCGCCGGCGTCTTCCTTCATCGTGATTGGCTGAAGTCGCTTCACAGAAGAGTCGTCATGGATCCTCGTCGGGAAACAGCCGCCCGGACTGAAGATGTCAGGGTAAATGTTGTCGGTGTAGTCAGCATCTATCTGCTGACTACCACCGTTTATTTGTTATCATGTTTATCACTGTCACTTTAAACTTGATTTTTATTTAAAGTTACAAATTATCCTATGCATGTTTATTTTGCAATAAATATTAGTGCCTATTGGCCATATTATCATGCAAAATGGAAGAATACTTGTCTGTGTTTACTAAGCAATAACGTTTGAACAAATGAATTATCTCTCACATATGCCAGTATCCATCATTTATTAAACATTTATATATGTAGAAAAGCTGGATGTTCAGGATAATACAATTTCTATCCAGTGTTACAGTTGTAAAATGATCATTTTTAATTCAGCATCTGGATTAAAACATTTATATAAGAATATACTGGTTGGAGATATAATTCTTTATTAATATAAGAGACTTCTAAAGAGGGAGTAATTAACTTTTATTTTCAGTGTAGTGATTCAGAGAAGGCGTTTAGGTTTGGAGGGGTCAGGCCATTCTGCGAGCCATCCTGTATTAACATTTTTACAATAAAAATCCCGACATATTTTCACATATGAGACAACTTTCCAACAGTCCTTCATTCGGCTCTCTGTGGTTGGAACCACTTTGGCTCGGCTTCCAGCGAAGGAAAACCATTCCATCCATTAAATATTTTCATGATTTTGTTTCTAAATATGTCATGGGAAGAAGAACATACATCTTTTGGTTGTTGAATTATCCATCCCGCAGTGGGAATACCAGAATGTTCCACTGTTTCAGCCAAGAGTTCATGTGTAGAACGTAGAGGTTTGTGTAAGTCAGTATGTACAGTGTGTGTGCAGAATGCAGAGATGTGTGTAGGTCAGTACATGTATGTACAGGACATGGAGACTGATGTAGGTCAGTACATGTATGTGCAGGACATGGAGATTGGTGTAGGTCAGTGTGTATATGTACGGAACACAGAGAGTTGTGTAAGCCAGTACGTATATGTGTACGTCAGTAAGTACACTACATGGCCAAAAGTATGTGAACATATGAACATCACATTCATATGTAGAAAATGGATGATAGACTTCTTCTTAGCGCTCTCTACGGACTGCTGCTGTACACGTTGGTACCACAAAACCCTAAAGAGGATGTCTATAAGTAAAAAAGGCTTACACAACCAGGTGCGTACCATCAAATGTTAAATGGGGTTAAACATACATTAAGCCAAAAAAGTCCCTGAAAAATATCCAAGTCTTTGTGTGGTATAGTTCAGTTATTACAAAAATTTATTTGCCCAAATCTCCAATGGATCAAATAATAATGACAATTCTTGCATAGCATCGGAGTTCATTCATGTTTCTGTTGTATTTACACATATATATGTCTACAATACGGTAATCACTTAAAGAAAAAAAAGAAAAGAAAAGAAAAACCATATTTGTATAGTATATAAGATGAGAAGCACACTCAAACTTCACCGCAACCCATATGGATCAGATAAAGCAATAATGCACAATCGTATAAATCATACACTATGGGCTAGATTTACTAAGCTGCGGGTTTGAAAAAGTGGGGATGTTGCCTATAGCAACCAATCAGATTCTAGCTATCATTTTGTAGAAGGTACTAAATAAATGAAAGCTAGAATCTGATTGGTTGCTATAGGCAACATCCCCACTTTTTCAAACCCGCAGCTTAGTAAATCTAGCCCTATGAGTACGTGACTGTGAACGTTTACTTAATTACTACGATTTATAGATCACGTGAGAATAATCAGTCAATATGTGGACAGGGCTCTTGCCCCTTCAGATGCACTTGCTTTATAGCCCTACGGCCGTGTATTTGTAAGTCATCAAATTTATCCACCTTCTTGCGTCTCTTCTTATAAGCTAACGTTTTATAGATGTTAATACATATAAAACAAAGAAAAAAAAAACATAGCTGGCATTATAGCTTAAGGCAACTTTTAATAAAAAAAATGACATGAGCAGCACAGTGGCTCAGTGGTTAGCACTTCTGCCTCACAGCACTGGGGTCATGAGTTTGATTCCTGACCATGGCCTTATCTGTGAAGAGTTTGTATGTTCTCCACCATGTTTGCGCGGGTTTCCTCCGGGTGCTCCGCTTTCCTTCAACACTCCCAAAACATACTGATAGGTTAATTGGTGGCTATTAAATTGACCCTAGTCTGTGTGTGTTAGGGAATTTAGACTGTAAGCACCAATGGGGTAGAGACTGAGGTGAGTGAATTCTCTGTACAGTTCTGTGGAATTAGTGGCGCTATATAAATAACTGATGATGATGATAATTCATATGTGCTTGTTGAACATCTCATTACAAAACCATGGGCATTAATACGGAGTTGGTCCTCCCTTTGCTGCTATAACAGCCTCCACTCTTCAGGGAAGGCTTTCCATTAGATTTTGGAACATGGCTGCCGAGGTTAGCATCCATTCAGCCACAAAGGCATTGGTGAGGTCCTGCACTGACGTTGGGTGAGAAAGGCCTGGGTCACAGTCGTCATGGCAGTTCACAACAAAGGCGATGGATGGGGATGAGGTCAGGGCTCTGTGCAGGCCAGTCAAGTTCTTCCCCACCAAACTTGGGAAACAACTTTTTGATGGAGCTGTCTTTGTAACGCTGCACCAAGGAAGGGCCTTACCACAATGTAGAAAGCACACAACTCCCTAGAATGTCATTGTATGCTGCAAATTTAAGATCTCCCTTCACTGGAGCTATCAAGCTAAGTTAAATACTGACTGTTTTTTCATGTAACACACAAATACTTGATAGCTTATTTGTGCACTGAAATTTAAAGTTGATATTTGTGTGCTACATGAAAAAAACAGTCAGTATTTAACTTATGTGCAAAACAGAACACTCATTTGCACCCCTTGCATTGTAACATGGTTTTGTCCAGGAGACTGAAATAACAAGTTTCTTAAGTTAAGATCTTTAATGAATCAGGCCCTAGACCTCAGGTTGAACCTGAAATCTGAACAGTCTATTTCCTCAACTCTGACTCTGAACTTGACCCTTTTATAATTTATAAATCAGGGCATTAGGTCAGACTTGTCTGGATTTATAATGTACACAAATTTGTAACACACACTTTCCACTCACATTCCTCCACCCTCTCCAAACTTCTTAGCCTCATTATTGTGGTCCAAGAGGACTCATATAGACATTGTTTACCTTGCCTGGAACTGTGTCATGAAAAACACTCAATCTGCTCCATGTAATAACACTTACATTTACATTATACTTTTTATATCAGAATATAATTTACTTTCCTGTTTATTACTCTATTTCAAATTAATATAAAAACAGTCACTTCTCAAAACAGTAGTGGATAGATGGACTCACACAGAAGCTACCTGTCCTGATTTGATGTCAGCATCCATAATTGACATCTCACTGCCTTGTGTCAACCTACGAAATATTACTAACTACTAGTAACCATGAATATAAAAGTGAATAGCACATACATTTTGTTTTTCCTGCATACAAGGATAAAACACAACTGAGAGCAGAGATTCCGTATTTTCGATTGATGCATCAAGGTCACATTAGTCCCATGTAATGAATGACTATTTAGACCGGTTCGCTGACCTGCTCCTAAACACCAACAAGACAAAGGTAGGTGGCGAGAAACGGTGAGGTACAGGCCAATATGTGAATAGGCAATAAAGCTACAACATTTGCTCACAAACTTAAGCTAAGCTGAATCTATAAGAAGCAGCTATCAGGATTGTGCTTTTGTAGTGGCTCTTGTCAAAGGGTCAAGATGCATGCATTCACGTATGTAAATAGGCGCACAACAGGGCGTGCCGTTAAGCCTTGAGGGACACACAGAGTACCTAGGTGTAAGCAGTGCTGGAGGTTAAAACAGTGCTACTTTGCGTGTTATATATACACTTAAGTAGGGGTGAGAGGGTTCGGATTTTTGAAATCCGAACACCCCCGAACAGTGCTGATCCGAGCCCGGATCCGAGCACTGTTCGGGGATTCCCGCCCGACGCAAAACTCAGAACGAGGCAAAACGTCATCATCCCGCCGTCGGATCTTGCGAGATCCGGATTCATATTATTCCCCACTTCCCGCCGCCATCTTCACTCGGGCATTAGAGAGGGAAGAGGGAAGGTGTGTGGTGGTGTCCTGTGCTCTGTCCTGCTCAGTCCAGTGGTGCTGTTCGGTGCTCTGTCCTGCTCAGTCCAGTGGTGCTGTCTTGTGCTCTGTCCTGCTCAGTCCAGTGGTGCTGTCCTGTTCTCTGTTCTGCTCAGTCCAGTGGTGGTGCTGCCATAATTCCAGTGGTGCTGTCCTGTGTTGTCCTGTGCTGCTTAAGTCCAGTCCAGTGGCACTGCCATATAAGTCCAGTCCAGTGGTGCTATCCTGTGTCCAGTCCAGTGGTACAGCCATTTAAATCCAGTGGTGCTGTCCTGTGCTGCTTAAGTCCAGTCCAGTGGTACTGCCATATAAGTCCAGTCCAGTGGTACAGCCATATAAATCCAATGGTGCTGTCCTGTGCTGTAAATGTCCAGTGGTGGTGTCCTGTACTGCATAAGTCCAGTGGTTCTGTCCTCTGCTGCTTAAGTCCAGTCCAGTGGTACTGCCGTATAAGTCCAGTGGTACTGCTGTATAAGTCTACTGATCCTGCCGTATAAGTCCAGTGGTACTGCTGTATAAGTCCACTGATCCTGCCGTATAAGTCCAGTCCAGTGGTACTCTCCTGTGCCGCAAATTATTTTTAAAGGCTTTGCCGAGTGTGTGTGGCTTAGGGGTACGCTCTCTTGTGCTGCATATAATGGAGAACAAAAATTTGGAGGATAAAGTAGGGAAAGATCAAGAACCACTTCCTCCTAATGCTGAAGCTGCTGCCACTAGTCATGACATAGACGATGAAATGCCATCAACGTCGTCTGCCAAGGCCGATGCCCAATGTCATAGTAGAGGGCATGTAAAATCCAAAAAGCCAAAGTTCACTAAAATTATCAAAAAAAAGAAATTAAAATCATCTGAGGAGAAACGTAAACTTGCCAATGTGCCATTTACAACACGGAGTGGCAAGGAACAGCTTAGGCCCTGGCCCGTGATCATGACTAGTGGTTCAGCTTCACACAATGATCTAAGCCCTTCTCCCCCCCACCCCTCTAGAAAATTTAAGAGAGTTAAGCTGTCATCAAAAACACAGCAAACAACTCTGCCTTCTAAAGACATGGCATCACAAATCCCCAAGGAGAGTCCAAGGGTTTTGGTGGTTGCGATGCCTGACCTTCCCATCACTGTACGGGAAGAGGAGGCTCCTTCCACCATTTGCAGCACACCCTCTGCATATGCTGGAAGGATCACCCACAGTGCAGTTCCAGATTTTGATAATGAAGGTGTCAATGTTGTACACCAGGAGGAGGATATTGATGTAGCTGGCGCTGAGGAGGAAGTTGACGAGAAGGATGCTGATATGGTTTGCTTAAATGAAGAACCAGGGGGAAAAACAGTTGTTGTCCATGGGATGAAAAAGCCCGTCGTCATGCCTGGGCAGAAGACCAATAAATCCACCTCTTCGGTCTGGAATTATTTCTATCCCAATCCGGACAACAAATGTATTGCCATATGTAGCTTATGTAAAGCTGCAATAAGCAGGGTAAGGATCTTGGCCACCTAGGGACATCCTCCCTTATACGTCACCTGAAGACACTTCATAATTCTGTGTTTAGTTCAGGAACTGTGGCTAGGACCGTCAGCAGTCCAGGGACACCTAAATCCCTTGGTCCTGTTGTATCCACACCAGCAACACCCTCCTCGTCGATTTCCTCCTCGGTCCGGATCGGAGGTAGTCCTGCAGGCCATTTCACCGGCATGACTGAGTCCTCTTCAATCCGTGATTCTTCCGGAGGATCCTGCAGCGCTACGCCTACTATTGCCGCTGCTGCTGTTGCTGCTGGGAGTCGGTCATCTTCCCAGAGGGGAAGTCGTAAGACCACTACGTCTTTCACTAAGCAATTGACCATACAACAGTCATTTGCCATGAGGACGAAGTACGACAGCAGTCATCCTATGGCAAAGCGGATAACTGCGGCCTTGACAGCTATGTTGGTGTTCGACGTGCGTCCGGTGTCCGCCATCAGTGGAGTGGGATTTAGACGGTTGATGGAGGTATTGTGTCCCCGGTACCAAATCCCATCTAGATTCCACTTCACTGGGCAGGCGATACCCGGGATATGTGAGGATGAGGAAGTACACACTGAAGGGGGCGGAGAATCAGAGGATGAGGATGAGGACGACATCTTGCCTCAGTAGAGCCAGTTTACTTTGTACAGGGAGAGATGAATTGCTTTTTTTGTGTGGGGGCCCAAACAAACCAATCATTTCAGCCACAGTAGTTTGGTAGGCTCTGTCGCTGAAATGATTGGTTTGTTAAAGTGTGCATGTCCTTTTTCCGCAACATAAGGGTGGGTGGGAGGGCCCAAGGAAAATTCCATATTGCATCTCTTTTTTTTCTTTGCCAGCTCGTTTTGTGGGGGTCCAAACGAACCAATCATTTACGCCACAGTTTTGTAGGCCCTGTCGCTGAAATGATTGGTTTGTTAAAGTGCGCATGTCCTATTTCCCCAACATAAGGGTGGGTGGGAGGGCCCAAGGACAATTCCATCTTGCACCTCTTTTTTTGGCATTATGTGCTCTTTGGGGCCTAGTTTTTTAAACTGCCATCCTGTCTGCCACTGCAGTGCCACTCCTAGATGGGCCACGTGTTTGTGCCGCCCACTTGTGTTGCTTAGCTTAGTCATCCAGTTACCTCGTTGCAACCTTTTGGCCTAAAAACAATATTGTGAGGGGTGAGGTGTTCAGAATAGACTGGAAATGAGTGGAAATTAATGTTATTGAGGTTAATAATAGCGTAGGAGTGAAAAAAAAACAAAAATCTGGATTTTTAGCAGTTTTTATGCTTTTTAAAACAAAAATCAGAACCCAAAACCCAAAACCTTGAGGGAGGTGTTTTGGCAAAACCCATTAGAACCCAAAAGCTGAAGGTAATCAGAACCCAAAACCCAAAACCCAAAACGCGAAAAGTGGCCGGTGCATATCCCTACACTTCAGATAACTCAACCTTTCATTTTTCCTAAAACTTTGCCCCCTGTCCTTGTTGCTGAAAGGGGTTAAGCTTTATTTTTATCCTGTGCCAATAAAAGGGGATTGGATCACAGAGTAGGAGTGAGACGAACCAGTTGATCTGGAGAATGATTGGATTGTCTTGTGTTGTCCATAGCATTTCAAACCTTGCTTAATTAACCTTGATTAGAAATTCCAATTATCAAAAGTGTAATTTCAGAGACCATATTTTGAGATTGGGGCTCCAAAGGGAGACACATGAAGAAAAAGACAGACATGTAGAAGAGTAACAGATGTACATGAGTGAAATTGTATTTTTCCGTGTGACCAGGTTGAGGTAAGCAGACTGTAGTGGTTAGCACTTCTGCCTCACAGCACTGGAGTCATGAGTTCGATTCCCGACCATGGCCTTAATCTGTGTGGAGTTTGTGTGTTCTCCCCGTGTTTGCGTGGGTTTCCTCCGGGTGCTCCGGTTTCCTCCCACAGTCCAAAAACATACTAGTAGGTTAATTGGCTGCTATAAATTGCCCTTAGTCTCTCTCAGTCTGTGTGTGTGTATGTTAGAGGATTTAGACTGTAAGTTCCAATGGGGCAGGGACTGATGTGAGTGCGTTATCTGTACAGAGCTGCGGAATTAGTGGCGCTATATAAATAAATAGATGATGATGACTGTTGGGGCCCACCATGGGTATAGCCTAATGGCATTTGCAGCCTTTGCTAAGCATATGTCCTTAATTTGGTTTCAATTAGATGTATGGAACAATATAATAGTGTCATCACTGCTGCTGTGTATCACACACCGGGCTCTCAGGTCCTGTAATTTATCACTTCGCTGTCTTTCTAAGCTGTCTCTGCAGTCCACAGGCTCTGCTGGTCTCAGATTTCTCTGCAGTATGTTGCCCAGTCTGTCTCCACTCCAGAGATCCCTCCAAAAAAACAGTACATGGGCACTGCCATCTTGGATTCAGTCACCTGCTCTTCCTCAGCTAATCAAAATACTGCTTCAGCTCAGCTGACTGCAGCTTCCAATCAGGGTATAACAGTTTCCTCTCCACGGTTCCCTCCAAAACCAGTTCCTGGGCACTGCCATCTTGGATCTAGTCACCTGATCTATCTCAGCCAGTCAGAGTGCTGCTTCAGCCCAGCTGACCACAGTCTCCTATCAGATAACTATAATTAGTATAAAAGTAACCACTCCGGTTCCAGCACTCTGGCCCCATTCCGTTCCGGTTCCAGCACTCTGGCTCCATTCTATTCCGGCTCCAGCACTCTGGTTCTATTCCGTTCCGGCTCCAGCACTCTGGTTCCATTCTGGCTTCAGCACTCTGGTTCTGTTCCAGTATGGTCCTGCACTCTGGTTCTAGTCCGTTCCAGCACTCCGGTTTTAGTCCGGTCCAGCACTCTGGATCCAACCTGGTCTCCTCTGCTTAATCTGATCCCTGTATTGCTATTCCTCACTTCTTGCCAGTCTCCAGTACCATTCATATTCAGTAGACTCCTGAACACTCAGCAACCACCACCTGCACCTGTTTTTTCCCTCTCATGCAAAGGAACATTAGCAGGCCACCCAGCTTTGTTTACGTAGCCACCAGTACAGCTTCAGAGACACAACTCAGTCCAGGTACAGATAAATCCCCAGGCGTGACACTGTGGGATGTTGGTATATTAGTTTACCCACTGAAAAACGTGATGTAGGGTAAATTCAGATGAGAACATGGTCACTCTATGCCAATTCCTACCACTAAGCCTGCTTATTCACGTCACTTTTACTACACAATCCATTAAAAACAATATAAAGTAGACAAGGAACTTATTGAAAAATGACTGCAATGGCCTACCATAATATATGTGTCATATAAATATTAAGAAGCCATTAGATAAAATATTAATATTGTTGGACATGTGAGGATACTGGGTTTATCTGGTCCAATTCTACCCACTTCACACTGGCTGGCCACCCAGGGGTGCCTTACTATGCCAGGGAAGCCTACCCAGTACCTTCTAAGGTTCCTATAATCATTAATGTGAATGCAGTTAGAAAGTAAAACAATACATTTATTGTAATAAAAACAACTAGAATATTATATACACACAGTAAATAAATGCCAGGCAGGTTTACCACATAATATGTCCCTTACCCCACTAGCTTAAGGAGTTATATTCACCTGGCTCTCCTGACTTGCAGAATTCAAAGCCCATGCATTTCTTTCAGTTGCAGATGTAGTCCATTGGAAGAAAATGAAAACTCAACACCAGCAACCCTGCACCTTCCAGCAAAAACCTCAGAATCAACCTCCTATGCCCCTCAAGTGACTTCTCATATCCAGGGTCAAATATTCACAGTGCTTTCCCCTCCCTGGGCAAACCCCTGGCTCTCTTCCTCTTAAACATTGTTGGGTCCTGGACAAGGGGGTTGGAGGGGGGAGTGGAGATGAGCTGTAATTCCACTGGGACTCCCCTGTTGGGTTCCAGACAAATGTCTGCACTAGTCCTGTGGAGGACAATGGATAGTAGCCTTCCCTCCTCCAGAGATAGGGTAGCAATCAGCCCCTCCTGAAATTAACCCTTTACACTACTTTGTGATGTCACAGGGACCCCAGCTATTCCATGCTTCCTGTAGAGAAAGAAGGGGGGAGAATGAAAGTAATTATAGTCCCCTCACCTGTGTCCTGGAACCTGATCTTTATGCATAACCCACCTGGCTTCAATTTAAGAACAATGAATACCAGCTTCATTGCAATAACAATATACAATATACATATTTACAATGATACAATGTCCCCTTATCCACATGTAATTAGGTTGTACTCTGGCGAATTGGGGAACAAAAACAGGGCTATAAAAAGTATACTTGTTATACTTCACATTTGGTGAGAAATGAGGGGCAGGCTGGTTAAGGTGTTGGCAAATTTGTTTCGTCACAGGACATTATGCTGCTAAGTCTATATTTGAAGAGCCATTGTTTTTGTCTCTGTTCCTGTCAATTTACCTACCCTCCTGTCATTTTATTCAAATATAATGTCCAGGTCTGATTTAATTTGGGGTATGGACAGTTAGAGGTCTGGACAGCAGCCAAAGAGGAGGCAGTCTCAAACCCATAAGACTGCTGTTAGCCTTAATATAGAGATGGCATAAAACTATGTCTGACAATTCCCTGTACCCCTTGCACCCCAGTAGCTGTGTTAAGAGTTGTTGCATTATTTCTTTATATATGGTACTATTATGCCATGTGCTGTCTTGTTGTTTGCCCTCTGTATGGTGCTGCAGACCTCATGTGGTGCCCTATAAATAAACATTATTATTATTATTATTAATAATAATAATAATAATAATAATAGTCCCAATTAAGCAAATCCTAAATTCCACTGTCTAATATGTATGATTACATTTATATACTCACGCTGAATAGTATCCCTCCACTGGGACCTCTTCCGCTGAGCCAGAGTTACCCCAGTGGAACCGGACCTCTAACGAGCAGAGCTCACCACAGTAGAAAATAATATTGGTCCCGACGTCTCACGTTTTAATCCTGTTTCTTCAGTCTGCCACCAAAATAACATTTAAAAAGGTTCAAATATTTTTACACCAGTCACCTGAATTGATGGCCCAAAGTTACTCTTTGATGGAACAAGCTATGGAATAGCTGTGCCTATCCGGTTATTTATTATGTAGGCCCATTTTAATCAGGGCCTGGGGGAGGGGGTATATCATGGGAGACCCACCACCCACCTTATTCAGATGTGAGTGGTGGGTAATTAAAAAAAAAAAAAAAATACTTATCAAATAGAATAGTCCTTGGATGATGTTAGGTATATGGAAATAGATACTGCTAGAGATGTTCACTGACCCCCATGTTTTGGTTTTGGTTTTGGATCTGGATCAACTTCGTGTTTTGGTATCGGTTTTGGCAAAACCACCCTCACGTGTTTTGGTTTTGGATCCCGATTTATTTTTTTTATTATAAAATCCCTATTTTATTTTTTTAATAAAATCACATAATTTGGCTAATTTTTCCCCTACATTATTATTAACCTCAATAACAAATAACATTCATTTCCAGTCATTTCCAGTCAATTTTTGTCAAGTGACAAGAACACTGCTACCCCTCCTGTTTCTGTGTGAGCAATGGCACTGAGCAATGTCACTGGAGACTGGAGAGTGACAAGAACACTGCTATCCCTGTTTCTGTGTGAGCAATGGCACTGAGCAATGTCACTGGAGACTGGAGAGTGACATGAACACTGCTACCCCTGTTTCTGTGTGAGCAATGGCGCTGGATCTCCTGGGGAGGGAGGTACTTATAGAATTTAAAACATGCGAGATCCGACAACGCAACAATGACGTTTTGCCTCGATTCAGATCAGAGGACGTGCAGAGCTACCGAGCCGGCTCGCGAGCCTACTCGGATCCCCTAAGTTCGGATTGGCTCGATTTTCAGAAAACCGAGCCCGAGCATCTCTAGATTCTGCTGGAATGGTCTTGAAATATGTAATTGAGTATGGGCCCTTGTGCTTGTTTTCAGGCAGGGTTTCTGTAGCACAATAATATTTTCATTATGTTATCGTGATGATCTTTATTCTCTTTCTTTCCTTTTACACACTTGTTTATCATTACTTTTATGTGTAACTGGGTTACTATAAAATCCACTTGTGTTGTATATTTTGCCGTCGCTCTTCCTTCAATCCTTTCTCCTTTCTTTTTTTTTTCAATTCGAAAAATCTCAGTTATCCCAAAAAAAAGGAGATAATATATTAAGGCACCATATAAGTTTTTAAAATATAAGACAAAAACATTCACTGCTACCCAGACTATATTTCATGCAAGCCGAAATAAACAGTGGTGAAAAGAAAAGGGATCGTTGAATCAAAGTCAACCAATCCGTTCTCTGTAATCACCTCTAACTCTTGATTTTCACAGATGCTTATAAACAATCGTTCTGCAAAGCGCAGGTTCCAAATGCAGAATTAAGTATCTTGGGCCGACGAGGAGACACAAATAAATGTCTTGATTAGCGAAGCTTGACACCCGTATAAACATGTGGAACCGACAGATTCCCAGCCAAACCTTTATGTATAGATTTCTGTTAGAAAAGATTATAGTAAAGGAGAAAGAGAGCAGAAAGAAAAATCAGGTTATCCGGGCATCACTTGATACTGCAATGTAACCACTACAGTAAATGAACGCTTTTTTTCTTCCTTTTAGCACTTCCTGTTTTAAGTTTGGTTTTATTGATCTCTGTACTATAATGCCACAAGACGCTGCAAGGATCGCACTTAACTGTCCTTATTGTCTCTTGCGCTGATTGAGGCTCTAGACACATTTATCAAGATGCTGTCGCACCAGCAGTCAGCTATAATCCGAATGGGAATAAATAGTATATTATTATTAACCTGAGGGATATGGAGCAGAGTTAGACCAGTGATATAAAAGAATAGGCCATTGTACGTCTCAGCTAAAAGCAAATGAGTCAAATACGTTAGAGTGGCAACTTTTATGATTCATGTCATTACGTATGGAGTTGGGCAGATAGTTTATGGATAGTTTATAGCATACTTGCCAACTCTCCCGGGAATGTCTGGGAGACTCCCGATATTCGTGTTGGTCTCCCGGACTCCCGGGAGAGCAGACAAGTTTCCAGCATCCTGCAATTCCCTGGCCAAAATAATGCGATTGACAGGGAATCGCGTCATTTTGCCCCCAACCCCCCCAACAAAACATCATTTTCAGCACAGGGGTGGGGCCAAAATGGCGCGATTGACCGCACCCCGCCCCCTCCCGCCCTCTAGTCACGCCCCCTCTCCTGGACTGCACTACCTGAAAGTAGGCAAGTATGGTTTATAGACCTACCTATAATATAATAAATGTGGCAAGTTTTCAAAGGGGAATGGGTAGTGCTTTCTTTGTGAGAGATTTAGCATGTTTATTGCATTGAAAGATAAGATACATAGGACGTGTTGATATCTATTCTTACCCCTAATTTATATAGCATGACCATATTGCACAGTGCTTAACAGAGAATTAATCATTCACATTAGTACCTGCCCCAGTGGAGCTCACGTATGAATTCTCCTACACACACTAGGGTTAACTTATTTAGAAGCCAATTAATCTACAAGCCTGTTTCTGGACTTTGGGAGGAAACCCACACAAACACTGGTAGAACATGCAAACGCCACACAGACAGAGCCCCCGGTTGAAACAGAACTCAAGGCCTCAGGTCTACGAGGCAACAATGCTAACCACTGTGCCACTGACAGGCCACGACTAGAAGGGATCCTTATTGATTGTTATAGCCTAGGATAAGTTAATTAGAAATGAAAGGAAGAACACTGTAGATAATTACAATACATAGATTTACATGGATAACTGTAAAAATAGTATGATAGAACGTTCACAATGTCTCCTGATTTATGCTGTTGAATATTCTATGACAGCTTCTTCCACCATCCACTAACAATAACAACTTGATCTTTGATCGTGTCACAATACTTACCTGCTCCACACTCCTGTGCTGCTGATTTCTCTGCCTCTGTGTACAGCAGAACTTCCTGGTTCGGGCGGTCACATGACCATGGCTGGGAGTCGGCATATACAATCTGCAGAGTATATAAAGCTCACATGGACACTGTCAGAGCAACAAGTTACCACTTGGCCTCTGGCTCTCCATGTGTACCCTTGTGTTACTTATTGGTGTATGACCTTTTGGCTTAATAGACCTCTGCTTCTGGACATCTACTCTGCTCCTGTGTATAGGACCAGGCTATCCATACTGACTAAAGAAAAAATGGGATACTGTCGCATTAATAGCCTAGAGTTGATAACCCCACTTTCAGAGTATACTTTTGTAATTATAGAATAATATTATACTATATATAATAAAATCTTTATAATTGGGGGCGCAACCTTAAACTTCTCAGAGTGAACAATAAAAGAGAGAAAGAAGTTAATTATCATAGATGCACATTCAGGACTCCATTTTCAATTTGATTAGCAGGAAATACATTCAAAGGATAAAATTAACTTTTATTATTATTGTAAAATATAATATAAAATTAGAGAAATATAGGACAAAGAGATAAGTGTCCAAACATAAGTGTATTAAAACTGCTGACTGCACCTATAGTCTATATATAGTACAAAGGGCTATGGCTCCATATATGATCTCTAGGAAGGTAAGCTCCAGATAATAACTATTGATCCCACCTTAATCAAACTATATGTCTCCTATCATCAAGCAATCATATTTTGAAACTTCTATCCCTTAAAGCTGTCTGTAATGGGTTTATATAAGCGTGGGAGTTATAGGAAGTGGTGTACTGGCTACCTGATAGAGACTCCAAATAAACTGTGGGCTTAACCAGACAGAAATCTACAGGTTTCCTATCCCCTCCTGTTAGTATATATATCTCGTAGGTTCCTCCTGTTCACCTCCTATTATGGTGATCACTATAGGAATCTCTATATCCTAAAGCTATCTCTTAGCAAGCTATTACAACATTATGGCTTGCTACCTAACCGGACCTCCAAATAGACTGTGGGTTTAACGGAGCAATTCCTATATAAGGGAAGAGCAGCCTCAAAATTGAAATAGAACAAGGTGCAAAGAGCAGAAATGCAGACGCGCATTTCGCTAAGGGTGCGTTATCAGAGGCAAACCACCCACATTCAATCTCCCCCCCATCCTGCCGCTTGCAACATTGCCCGCATCCAGCCCTTCTTATCTCAGGATGCCACGAAAACCATCATCCATGCACTCATCATTTCCCATCTTGATTACTGTTACCTTCTCCTCACCGGCCTCCTCCTCTCCCACCTTGCCCCCCCTCAGGTCTATACTTAATGCGACTGCGAGACTCATCCTCCTCTCCTGCCACTCCTCTTCTCCCATCTGCCGTACCTTACACTGGCTCCCCATCCCCTACATAATCCTCTTCAAACTGCTCACCCTCACCTACAAGGCCCTCTCCACTTCCACTATTCCCTATAACTCTAACTTCTCCTTTCACACTCCATCCAGCTCCCTATGTTTGACCAATGACTGTCGTCTCTCCTCCACTCTGATCACCTCATCCCACTCCAGAATCCATGATTTCTCCTGGGCTGCCCCCCTCCTCTAGAACAACCTCCCACGCTCCATCCGACTGTCCCCTAATCTGTGCACCTTCAAACAGGCACTTAAAACTTATTTGTTCCTCAAAGCCTACCACCCTTCCACCATCTCTCCTGCTTTATCTCCTCACCTCCATTGTCCCGCTACTCACTCCTCTTGTGACTGATCATCTCTGACTTCCCATTTTGCCTCCTGTCAGCCTGCCCTCCCTTTAGGATGTACGCTCTTATGAGCAGGGCCCACTTCCCTCCAGTCTCTCTACCTATTCTTTACATTTTTTATCAGCAGTCAGCTGTCTCACAACATCGCTGACCGACGGAATTGTAGTTGGACTGCCTATTTAAGGTAGACTCAGGCACTGCTCCAGTGTCAGAGAATTGGTTCATATTCCCTGTGGCCTAATCCTGGTTCTGCTTCCTGAATGCCTTCAGTTCCAGACTACTCCTCTTATATCTTGGTTCAGACTTCTACCTGTTCCCGACTACCCTTCTGCCGCATAAATTTGTTTTGTTTGGATCTTCTAGTTCTGACCTCGGCTACCCCGACTACTATTCTAATCACCTTTTAGCACTGTCATTGCCTGTTTTGGTACTGACCTGGTTTGTCCTCTTTTCTCTTCAAGGGATTCCAGCTACCTTGCCAGCAACTGGCTCTGAGTGCTATGACCTGCAATTCCCACGCATCTAAGACCAAACCTCATTGCAGGGGGTCCCTGGTGAACAAATTGAGCGTGACAGACTCTGCACCTCTTTTCCAGAATATGCACATATCTGACACAAGACACCGCAAAAACATTAATTCATGCACTCATCATTTCCTGCATCGACTATTGCAATTCCCTCCTTACTGGTCTTCCCAAAGTGAGACTTGAACCCCTACAATCTATTTTGCATGCAGCGGCTAGATTGATTTTCCTTACTAACCGTTTTTCCTCTGCTGAGCCACTCTGTCAGTCTCTACATTGGCTGCCTGTATTTTAACGAATCCAATATAAAATTCTTCTACTAACATACAAGGCCATCAACAAAATTGCACCGACATACATTTCCTCACTGGTCTCGAAATATCTCCCCACTCGACACCTCCGTTCTGCACAAGATCTACGTCTCTCCTCCACTCTCATCACATCCTCACATTCTCGGTTACAGGATTTTCTCCGGGCTGCACCCACTTTGTGGAATTCCCCTACCTCGCACAGTAAAACTTTCCTCTAGTCTTCAAACCTTCAAGCGTTCACTGAAAACCCACCTCTTCAGACAAGGTTATGATATTCCTCAACCACCATCTTAATTTCCCTAGATTACCCTATTACCATCCTCTACACAGCTAACGCAAGACAACAACCCTCTGACCAACATTGCAACACACACCTTTGCGTTCTAGCTGGTCCATTGTGCAATATGATGCAGCACGTGCCCTTGTGTTTCTAACTCCCATCGTCCTATAGATTGTAAGCTTGCGAGCAGGGTTCTCTTACCTCTCTGTCTGTATGTAATACCCAGTATTATTTTATCAATGTTTGTTCCCAATTGTAAAGCGCTACGGAATTTGCTGGCGCTATATAAATAAATGTTGATGATGATGATGATGATAGCCTCATCTACTAACAGGTAATATGTCTATTTTTCCAGTGACTCATGACAAATATTATGTTTTCAATGCTAGTTCTTAAACCCTGGTAAATGTGATTTAGTGCTGATTGTCCAAATAATAAAGTAACAGAATGGACCATATACAAGCGCACTTTCTAACAAGTGTTCACTTAGCTTTGCTTCATTTCCATTTCAACATGGCCCGTCACATTCACAAGTATTAACGGTCAGTAAAGTATAATGGTGTTCTATGGGAGGGCCCATTACGTACTCAATATACTATGCTGCAGGTAAGCTCTTAAAACTTGCTCTAAATGCTCATTTAAAGCAAAGTACAAGGTTTTGTGTACACTTTTAACAACTACAATATGTATGAGCCACAAAGCCATAAAATGGTGAACAAATTTAAAAATACAATTAAGTACTTAGTGTTCTTATCTTATCACATAAAATTACAATATCAAATGGATGAATCTACTCACATCCTCCAATCGCACATAAATAACAATAAACCCACGTTAGTCAGTTAATCTTTCTGTTCTCTGTTTCAAAATTCCTGTCCCCAAACCAAGATGGTTGGCACAATACCAACAGCACTTGACTGTAATTAGAAGGAACCAATATCAGCAGTAGTTGACTGCAACAGTAGCACTTGACCATTTTAGAAGTGACCAATATCAGCAGCACATACCTGTATGTTTAGCAAATGTCTTAATTAGAGATGGGCGGGTCCGGTTCTCCGAGAACCGAACCCACCCGAACTTTGGGTATCCGAGTACCGAGCTGAGCAGCTCGGTACTCTCCCGCCCATTCCGAATCCAAATCGAGGCCGAACGTCATTGTGACGTCGTCGGATCTCGGGACTCGGTTCTCGCGATACTTCAACTTTATAAATACACGCCTCCACAGCAATCCATCGCCATTTGACAGAGGGAGAGAGCAGGGTGTAGTCATAGGCTAATTAGAGCAGGGACAGAGAATACCATATTGTTCTTGCAATTGCTCTAACCAAAATCGCTAGTGCAGAGAGGAGGATAGAGGTTTATTATTTTTTCTTCATATTTGGCACTCCCCAGCGCTTTTGGGGTGTCCCCCATAATTGTGCATTAATATTTCTGGCTGTCAAAAGTCATATCTGTCAGCAGTATCTACTAAATAATTTGTAGCACACCTCAGTGTTTTTGGGGTGTCCTCCCTAATTGTGCATTAATATTTCTGGCTGTCAAAAGTCATATCTGTCAGCAGTATCTACTCAATAATTTTTAGCACTCCTCAGTGTTTTTGGGGTGTCCTCCCTAATTGTGCATTAATATTTCTGGCTGTCAAAAGTCATATCTGTCAGCAGTATCTACTAAATAATTTGTAGCACACCTCAGTGTTTTTGGGGTGTCCTCCCTAATTGTGCATTAATATTTCTGGCTGTCAAAAGTCATATCTGTCAGCAGTATCTACTCAATAATTTTTAGCACTCCTCAGTGTTTTTGGGGTGTCCTCCCTAATTGTGCATTAATATTTCTGGCTGTCAAAAGTCATATCTGTCAGCAGTATCTACTCAATAATTTTTAGCACTCCTCAGTGTTTTTGGGGTGTCCTCCCTAATTGTGCATTAATATTTCTGGCTGTCAAAAGTCATATCTGTCAGCAGTATCTACTCAATAATTTGTAGCACACCTCAGTGTTTTTGGGGTGTCCTCCCTAATTGTGCATTAATATTTCTGGCTGTCAAAAGTCATATCTGTCAGCAGTATCTACTCAATAATTTTTAGCACTCCTCAGTGTTTTTGGGGTGTCCTCCCTAATTGTGCATTAATATTTCTGGCTGTCAAAAGTCATATCTGTCAGCAGTATCTACTCAATAATTTTTAGCACTCCTCAGTGTTTTTGGGGTGTCCTCCCTAATTGTGCATTAATATTTCTGGCTGTCAAAAGTCATATCTGTCAGCAGTATCTACTCAATAATTTTTAGCACTCCTCAGTGTTTTTGGGGTGTCCTCCCTAATTGTGCATTAATATTTCTGGCTGTCAAAAGTCATATCTGTCAGCAGTATCTACTCAATAATTTTTAGCACTCCTCAGTGTTTTTGGGGTGTCCTCCCTAATTGTGCATTAATATTTCTGGCTGTCAAAAGTCATATCTGTCAGCAGTATCTACTCAATAATTTTTAGCACTCCTCAGTGTTTTTGGGGTGTCCTCCCTAATTGTGCATTAATATTTCTGGCTGTCAAAAGTCATATCTGTCAGCAGTATCTACTCAATAATTTTTAGCACTCCTCAGTGTTTTTGGGGTGTCCTCCCTAATTGTGCATTAATATTTCTGGCTGTCAAAAGTCATATCTGTCAGCAGTATCTACTCAATAATTTTTAGCACTCCTCAGTGGTTTGCGCTCAGAATGGATTCAAAGCAGTCCACATATGATCTAAATGAGCAACCAGGTTCTGTCACCAGTCCTGATGTTAGTGTTCCCAGTACGTCATCTGGCCAAGGCGATGTCAAACAACAGAGTGTTTTCAAATTAGTGCAAAAAACAAAAACCAAAAAAAAATTTACTGTATTGAAGCGAAAAAGAAGTGTAACTGAGCAAAAGTTAAGTGACGATAAAAAAAAAATTGCAAGCATGCCATTCTACACACGCAGTGGCAAAGAGAGAATGAGGCCTTCACCTTTGGCTATTAGTGGCAGATCCCAAAAAGTTACCCAGGCTACAATTGGTGCACAACTACTGTTACGCGTCAAAGCTGAGCTGCAAGATACCAGTGAGGCATTACAGGAGAATATTTGCTCTGATTCACAAATGACAACAATCCCTGTGGAGAGTCCATCCAACAGTGGGATGTCTAATCGTGAGCATTCTGCTGATGTGTGCCTTAATAGCCCGAGTGTAGCCGGTGATACCCAAATTGAGGATGCCACTTTGGAATTAGAAGAGGATGAGGGGGAGATTTGTGTAGGCGACGAGGGCGCTAATGAGGATGTTGATGAGGATGAGGTTGTTTGTGTAAGTCCTGCACCAGTGGCAGCAGTTCTGGCACGTGACAAGAAAAAGGCCATTGTCATGCCTGGGCATAAAACAAAAAAATCCACTTCTTATGTGTGGAATTATTTCTACCCAAATCCAGACAACAATTGTATAGCCATTTGTAGTGTATGTGAAGCCACAGTCAGTCGAGGGAGGGACCTTAACCATCTTGGAACCTCGTCTATGTTACGCCATCTAACGAGAGTTCATGGCAAAGTGTTGGGAAAAGCTGAAAGTTCTTCCCAAAAGAATACAAGCACTCCCTCATCAGCTAAGACCCTCCGCTCACCGACATACCGACGGCTACAAAATACACCCACCACACCATCCTCATCAATATCCTCAGTAGCGCTCGGAGTTAGCCCGGCATCCCACTTAAGGCTGGATGACTCCGGCACTATTATTGATTCCTCTGAAGAAAGCGTTAGTCCTGCTGCTGCTGTTGCTGCTGCTGGGGGTGAATCGTCATCCCAGAGGCAGGTGAATAAAATGAGCAGTCCTACATTTCAGCAATTAACTGTGAAACAATCATTTGCGAGGGGAAGCAAATATGACAGCAGTCACCCAGTCGCCAAGCGAATCACAGACGCCATGGCTGCAATGTTAGTGTTAGATCTGCGTCCAATCTCCACAATAAACGCAGCTGGTTTTTCACAGTTAATTGAGGTTTTGTGTCCGCGTTACAGAATTCCATCGCGACACCATTTCTCCCGTAAAGCTATTCCACAACTATACCAAAAAGTGTGTAAAAATGTAGAGATTGCGCTGAAAAATGCCATTCTGCCCACTGTTCACTTAACCACAGATATGTGGACAAGTGGAAGTGGCCAAACCAAAGACTATATGACTGTGACAGCCCACTGGGTTGGTCATTCACCTTCACCAGCAGGAACAGCAGCAGCATGTACACCACTACGTAACATTTGTCACAGGCAGGCCACTCTTTGTATCACCGGCTTCACTAACAGGCATACGGCTGACAATTTGTTACGCAAACTGAGAGATGTGATTGATGCATGGCTTATACCACTCGGACTCTCCCCAGGGTATGTCATTTCAGATAACGCCAACAATATAGTGCGAGCATTACAGCTGGGTGATTTCCAACATATTCCCTGTTTTGCTCACACCATCAACTTGGTGGTGCAGAGCTTCCTACGAAATAACCGTGAGGTGCAGGAGATGCTTTCGGTGGCCCGTAAAATTTCAGGCCATTTCAGGCATTCAGCCACAGCATGTAGGAGATTACAGCAGCTCCAAGAGCAGTTTAACTTGCCCTGCCACCAACTTAAGCAAGAGGTGGTAACTCGGTGGAATTCCACCCTGTACATGCTTCAGAGGATGGAGGAACAGCGCAAAGCCATCCAAGCATATTGCACAAGTCATGACATTGGGAAAGGAGGGGGGATGTATTTCACTCTTGCACAGTGGGGAATCCTTTCAGTGCTGTGCAAGGTGCTGAAACCATTTGAAGTTGTGACATGTGAGGTCAGTGCAGACTCTGCTAGTTTGAGCCAAGTCATTCCTTTAATTAGACTATTGGAAAAGCAGCTTGAGAAAATGAAGGAGGAGCTGAAAGCAAGCAATTCAGCAAAGTATGTTGGCCTTGTCGATCAAGTACTTAATTCGCTTCACAATGATCCTCGAGTTATTAAGATCTTGAACTCGGATCAGTACGTTTTGGCCACTGTGCTTGATCCAAGGTTTAAAACCTACATTGAGTCTTTACTTGTAAATGAGCGAGATGTGAACTTTTGCAAGGAGCTATTGCTCAGCAAGTTGGCCGCTGAACTGGGCCTCGGCTTGACGACGTGTCCTCCTTCACTTTCTCAAGCTGTTGCTCGTAAAAAATTAAATTTCCAAAAAAGAAGCAGGGAAGACACAGGGGGCAGACGAGAACAATTTAACATCTGGGCTGGTTTGAAGGATTTTTCAAAAAAATGTGTCACTTTGCCCATAAGTCCATCCAATATGAGTATAAACATGCAAAGGATGGTGGAGGATTACTTTCAAGAGGTAGTTGATATGGAAATGTCAGACAGTCCCTTTCCTTACTGGGAAGAAAAGCAGGCCATTTGGAAACCCATGTACAAACTTGCTTTGCAATACCTAAGCTGCCCACCCTCCAGTGTGTACTCTGAACGAGTGTTCAGCACAGCAGGGAACTTAGTCAGTGATCGCCGTAGAAGGTTACTTCCCAAAAATGTGGAGAAAATGATGTTTATAAAAATGAACTACATCTTCCACGAGGAAGGCCTTCACCATCCAAGACATCCAAGCACTGACTGTTCTCTAATGGCGGATTCAAGCGGCGATGAATTGATAGTCTGTGATGATGACGTACACACTGATGAGGGTGAGGATGAAGCTGAAGATGATGCCGATAACATCTTTTTAAAACTTTCTATGTAAGTGTAGGGTGCAATCTACCCCCAAAGAGGAAAGGGACTTGTGGCATTTCCATATCACATACCATCTTGAAAGGCTGCTGTTAGGGCAATTTATCCTTAAGGGTAGGGTGTTATAGACAGAGTGACCCTAAACTGGCTTTGTCCATTTTTCATAATATTGTACAGTCTATAATGGCTGAATTTTTTAGTATTTTATACAAGTGGAGGGGGGCCTAGAGAGACAGAAACCAAACTGGCTTTCTCCATGTCAATTAATATTGTACAGTCTATAATGGCTGAATTTTTTGGTATTTTATACAAGTGGAGGGGGGCCTAGAGAGACAGAGTGACCCCAAACTGTCTTTCTCCATGTCAATTAATATTGTACAGTCTATAATGGCTGAATTTTTTAGTATTTTATACAAGTGGAGGGGGGCCTAGAGAGACAGAAACCAAACTGGCTTTCTCCATGTCAATTAATATTGTACAGTCTATAATGGCTGAATTTTTTGGTATTTTATACAAGTGGAGGGGGGCCTAGAGAGACAGAGTGACCCCAAACTGTCTTTCTCCATGTCAATTAATATTGTACAGTCTATAATGGCTGAATTTTTTAGTATTTTATACAAGTGGAGGGGGGCCTAGAGAGACAGAAACCAAACTGGCTTTCTCCATGTCAATTAATATTGTACAGTCTATAATGGCTGAATTTTTTGGTATTTTATACAAGTGGAGGGGGGCCTAGAGAGACAGAGTGACCCCAAACTGTCTTTCTCCATGTCAATTAATATTGTACAGTCTATAATGGCTGAATTTTTTAGTATTTTATACAAGTGGAGGGGGGCCTAGAGAGACAGAAACCAAACTGGCTTTCTCCATGTCAATTAATATTGTACAGTCTATAATGGCTGAATTTTTTGGTATTTTATACAAGTGGAGGGGGGCCTAGAGAGACAGAGTGACCCCAAACTGTCTTTCTCCATGTCAATTAATATTGTACAGTCTATAATGGCTGAATTTTTTAGTATTTTATACAAGTGGAGGGGGGCCTAGAGAGACAGAAACCAAACTGGCTTTCTCCATGTCAATTAATATTGTACAGTCTATAATGGCTGAATTTTTTGCTATTTTATACAAGTGGAGGGGGGCCTTGAGAGACAGAAACCAAACTGGCTTTTTCCATTTCTTTACATATTTAACTATAAGTGTAGGGTGTAATATACATTCAAAGACGATGGCTGCATTGCCAATATGCATAGATGGAGAGGAAGACAATCTGTTTTGTGTGTAGAATAGGCCTACCAACGAAGAATTAAACTGTTTTTTTGGATGATTTATTACCTCAACAATTAGATTACTTGTCTCTAAAACAGTTGGAGCACTAAATTGGGTTAATTTAGGCCCAAAAACATGGATTTTCCCAAAAAATAGCAAAACAAAACCAAACAAAACCAAAACCAAAACCAAAACACGCAATGGCGGTTTTGCAAAACCAAAACCAAAACCAAAACACGACGGTAATCCAGATCCAAAACCGAATCCAAAACCAAAACACGGGGGTCAGTGACCATCTCTAGTCTTAATAGACTTCCAGGTTTTACAATGTATAGAAGAGCAATTGTGCTGCCAATATGCCAAAGAACCAAGTGACAAAACAATCCATCTATATTTGATAAATAAATTATTAAGATATGGATCAAGATATGTAAATAAGTGGAATGATGCTGCCAATTACATTTTGTATATTAAAGTAAAAATATGCAGAGCAGCAGTTGTGAATTGTAAGAAATATTTGCACAGGGCACCGGAAAAGTCAAAGTGGCCCAACACTAGCCAGGTGGCTGGTTAATGTGGCACTCGTGCATTTGACTATTTACACCCCCAATAGGGTTTATGCCGCTGAATATGTAATAACTTGTCCAAATTTTATTAGCCCCCCAGATATCTTTTATATTATACTCTACAGAGAGGAGTTCCCTTTTATCTCTAAGTGTTAGTATGTAAACAAGCAATGTTTCTTTTTTGCCTCTATTGTGCAATGTACAAAGTATTTTGTAACGTATCTTGCGTCAATATGCAGCAGAGATACATCACTTTTGCCCTATGATCCTTTGTATTGTTACCAGAATATATGAGTTTCTACATATGTTTCACTTGTTTTATTTGTGCTTTGAGAGTCCCCTGCACCTGACATTATTCTATTGATATGTGACTACCTGTCTATTATTGCATTGTATGTGTGCATTATTTTCTAAACGTGTACGGATTAGGTTCTGGATGACGGATTTACAGCATTTTACTTTAATCTGTAAGGCTGACAGTCCTCTGCCAAACATGTATCTGTAACCAATAATAATTTTCAGGAACAAGGCACTCTCAAACTCTGTTTGTGAGAAGCTCCGACATTTCTGACATCAATCCCATGTCGCACAGCCTAGGTCTGAACCCGAGAAATTTGCACTTGACTCCAGGGTTCTGTTTTGACTCGACTCAGTGACAGAAATCATAAATTATTTCTTCGGTAGAGCCACTTTTTCTTCCAGTTTTGAGCATTGACACGCTGTCAGAAAAATAGCAAAGACTTGTTACAAGACCATTGAGTTTGGAAGAAAATCTATAAATCTAGGATGACAGATACCTTGAATGGTGGTTGAGATACAGTAAAGAAAGCAGATGACAAACACACTAAGCAATACACTGAGTTCTCCTGGGAGGCTCGGTCTGAAATGAGTAAAGGGGACGCATCTTAACAAAATGTGTACAAACAAGGAGCGAAGGAACATTTTTTGGTTGAGCGGAGCCACGATCCAATAAGCCTACTCTATGGAAAAAGTATCAAAAATATCATTTTATAAAATGTTGAATATCATTTAATATAATTAAACAGTGCAACATATTTTCTTATATATTTTTTTAGGATATGTATTATTTTGTTACGTGCCTTCTGCTTAGTATTTAAGTTAGTTTGATTATTATATTCCGGAGGTACAAGTTTTTAGACCATTTCTATTACTGCTGTAAAAGGGTTGTATGAGACTTGGTAGTAACTAGCAACTTAAGAGAATGGGCATTTATAATGTATTCTTTTGGCTTGCAGGCCCATTACACGTATTAGAGAAGTGGCGGTATGGCATACTGTATAGACTCCCGAATCCAGGTTAGGTCTCCCGCACTCCCAGGAGAGCAGGCCGTTATCCCACACCATGGCCCACTTCCTACTGAAGTGGGCAGGATGGGAGTGACATGATGTGATTTGCGGTGAATCGCATCATCTTGGCTCCGCCCCCAGCGTAAAAGTGAGGCTTTCACGGCATTGCATCGCAACAGCTGGGCCAAAATAACGCGATTCGCAGTGCCCTGCCCTCTTCAGCCCTCACGCCTCAGTTCCTGGAGGGTAGGAATGATATATACAGTACTGTGCAAATGTTTTAGGCAGGTGTGTAAAAAATGCTGCAAAGTAAACTTGCTTTCAAAAATAGAAGTGTTAATAGTTTATTTTTATCAATTAACAAAATAAAAAGTGAATGAACAGAAGAGAAATCCAAAACAAGTCAATATTTGGTGTGACCACCCTTTTACTTCAAAACAGCATCAATTCTTCTAGGTACACTTGCACACAGTTTTTGAAGGAACTTGGCAGGGAGGTTGTTCCAAGCTTCTTGGAGAACTAACCACAGATCTTCTGTGGATGTAGGCTTGCTGAAATCCTTCTGTCTCTTCATGTAATCCCAGACAGACTCGATGATGTTGAGATCAGGGCTCTGTGGATGCCATATCATCCTTGTTCTTCTTTACGATGAAGATAGTTCTTAGTGACATTGGCTGTATGTTTAGGGTCGTCCCTCACCCCCACCATCATGCATCACTGTTGCCTGCAGACACTCATTATTGTACTGCTCTCCAGCGAACAAACTGCCTCCTGTTACAGCCAAATATTTCACATTTTGACTTATCAGTCCATAGCACCTGCTGCCATTTTTCTGCACCCCAGTTCCTATGCTTTCAGGCATAGTTGAGTCGCTTGGCCTTGTTTCCATGTCAAAGATTGCCATTATCTGTTTTTTTTTGTTTATATTTAATTGATTAAGGCACATTTTAGAGTTGTTTTATTTGTATTTTACATTCTAGAGCAGTTTGTGCTTATCAGTGTTAAGAATCCATCTTGATTCCCTGATGTCAGAAAATAAAATGTGAAAAAAAGCCGAAGGTCGTGAATACTTTTTAATGTTCTTGGTATGAACATAATTCTTTGCCCTTGCTATGATTATTAATATTATTTTAGAATGCATTAAACATTAAGTTGATGAGGACATGAAAGGTTACAAACCATTTTGTTCAAATACACTATTTACAAGGAGCAACAGGGTATCTGTTTCCTGTCATCTCCATCATACAACTGCAGGCCAGGAGCCCAATTACAGTGTGATATCTAATCAATACACACCTTATTCCTACAGCAGGAAGTAAAGGAGTACACGCTAGGGAGCCAGAGTTCAAATTACTCTGCTGTCAATTCTAGATAGCAGCTAATGATAGAATATACTTTGGAAGAGAGAGGGTGGGACTATGTCTCTTAAAGCGAAAGTGCCACTTTAACTGAGCTGATTCTTCTGCTCGTTGATTTAGCTGAACCTAATTACTACAAAGGAACATTACATAGTAGATAAAAAGTGACAGAGCTGTCATTCAAATGTCATTTTTATATATGTTGTGTTATGTGTAATTAACGTTTAACTTTGCTATTTAGTTCAACTCCCAAAACTTCCACTGTTAGTCCTGTTTTTAGAGTGTCCTTCTATCAGCGGAGGGCTGGGAAATTTTAGCCTGGAAGGCACGACTCAACTCAGCAGCCTATTCGGAACATTTTAATGGAAAGAAAATGCAGGTGGCCCAGTGGCTCAGCCCAAGGAAGCCCGCAATGGAGCTGGTCCCAGGGGCATATGCCCCCCTGCCCTCCAGACCAGCTTGCCCCTGCCTTCTATGTTAGACCAAAGTACTTGGTGGCCAAAGGCTTTGGGGCTGGTACGACTTAAGTTCACCAACTAATTATTAGCTCAGTGGTTATGACTGAGCCACCTGGGCTCTGGAGAGAGATATTTAAAGGGGTCCTTTCCCTGACACGCTATGGAGGCTGCCATTCTGTGGGAAAATGCTACAACCTATCCATTCCCTAGGGGGCAGTCACATCACTGAGGTGCTTTGAGGTACTTTGGCTGCATTATCAGTGCCTTGGTGATGTCATCGGTTCATTGTAAATGGGTAGGGCATTCTCAGGAATGTGTGGACACTACATGTGGGCTTTATAGATCTGCCCACCACTGTGAGCTAGTGTTTTAAAATAAGGAGAATTTATGTCTAGATTTTAAGTACCATTGTTGCTATCCATGAAAAGGTTTTATCATTGAATAGAGGCTTGTTCGTAAGGGTGATCTCCTGCGCTTTTAGTCTGAGGTGCCTTTACCACTAAGTGAATGCCAATGACCAAGTACTACAAGTAGGGTTAATTGAACTCTATGCCAGCGGTTCCCAAAGTGTTTGCCGCGGCTCCCAGGGGTGTCCCGCGGCGCTGTCACAGGGGTGCCGTGGCCAGGAAGAAAAAAACCCCGAAAACTTTCCAATCCGGTGGCGCCCAGGAGCCGGCATCCTCCTCCCTCCTCGCTTCTCACTAAATGTCGGACGTGACATTGTCACGTCTGACATATTCAGTGAGAAGCAGCAGGAGAGAGGAGGATGCTGGGTCCCAGGCGCCGCCGGATTGGAAAGTAGACAGAAGAGAAGACAGAAAAAATAGAAGAAAGAAGGCCAAGTATGGTAAGTAAATAAAGGGGAGGGGAAATGGTGATAGGAAACAGCAATTGAGGGGCAAAAGAATGAAGGAGGGGCAGAGTGGGGATGAAGAGCGGCAGATTAAAGATGAAGAGGGGCAGAGTGAGGATGAAGAGGGGCAGATTGAGGATGAAGAGGGACAGATTGTGGATGAAGAGAGGCACAGAGTGTATGGTTGAGGGGGACACAGAGTGTGTGGATGAAGGGGGCACAGAGTGTGTGGATGAAGGAGGGCACAGAGTGTGTGGATGAAGGAGGACACAGTGTGTGGATGAAGGAGGGCACAGTGTGTGGATGAAGGGGGCACAGAGTGTGTGGATGAAGGAGGGCACAGAGTGTGTGGATGAAAGAGGGCACAGAGTGTGTGGATGAAGGGGGCACAGAGTGTGTGGATGAAGGAGGGCACAGAGTGTGAGGATGAAGGGGGCACAGAGTGTGTGGATGAAGGGGACACAGAGTGTGTGGATGAAGGGGCGCACAGAGTGTGAGGATGAAGGGGGCACAGAATGTGTGGATGAAGGAGGGCACAGAGTGTGTGGATGAAGGAGGGCACAGAGTGTGAGGATGAAGGGGGCACAGAGTGTGTGGATGAAGGGGACACAGAGTGTGTGGATGAAGGAGGGCACAGAGTGTGTGGATGAAGGAGGGCACAGAGTGTGAGGATGAAGGGGGCACAGAGTGTGTGGATGAAGGGGACACAGAGTGTGTGGATGAAGGGGACACAGAGTGTGTGGATGAAGGAGGGCACAGAGTGTGTGGATGAAGGGGGCACAGAGTGTGTGGATGAAGGGGACACAGATTGTGTGGATGAAGGGGACACAGAATGTGTGGATGAAGGGGCGCACAGAGTGTGTGGATGAAGGGGACACAGAGTGTGTGGATGAAGGGGGCACAGAGTGTGTGGATGAAGGGGGCACAGAGTGTGTGGATGAAGGGGGCACAGAGTGTGTGGATGAAGGGGGCACAGAGTGTGTGGATGAAGGAGGGCACAGAGTATGTGGATGAAGGGGACACAGAATGTGTGGATGAAGGGGACACAGAGTGTGTGGATGAAGGGCGCACAGAGTGTGAGGATGAAGGAGGGCACAGAGTGTGAGGATGAAGGGGGCACAGAGTGTGTGGATGAAGGAGGGCACAGAGTGTGAGGATGAAGGGGGCACAGAGTGTGTGGATGAAGGGGACACAGAGTGTGTGGATGAAGGGGACACAGAATGTGTGGATGAAGGGGACACAGAGTGTGTGGATGAAGGGCGCACAGAGTGTGAGGATGAAGGAGGGCACAGAGTGTGTGGATGAAGGAGGGCACAGAGTGTGTGGATGAAGGAGGGACACAGAATGTGTGGATGAAGGGGACACAGAGTGTGTGGATGAAGGAGGGCACAGAGTGTGTGGATGAAGGAGGGCACAGAGTGTGTGGATGAAGGAGGGACACAGAATGTGTGGATGAAGGGGACACAGAGTGTGAGGATGAAGGAGGGCACAGAGTGTGAGGATGAAGGGGGCACAGAGTGTGAGGATGAAGGGGACACAGAGTGTGTGGATGAAGGGGACACAGAATGTGTGGATGAAGGGCGCACAGAGTGTGAGGATGAAGGAGGGCACAGAGTGTGAGGATGAAGGGGGGACAGAGTGTGTGGATGAAGGAGGGCACAGAGTGTGTGGATGAAGGAGGACACAGTGTGTGGATGAAGGAGGGCACAGTGTGTGGATGAAGGGGGCACAGAGTGTGTGGATGAAGGAGGGCACAGAGTGTGTGGATGAAAGAGGGCACAGAGTGTGTGGATGAAGGGGGCACAGAGTGTGTGGATGAAGGAGGGCACAGAGTGTGAGGATGAAGGGGGCACAGAGTGTGTGGATGAAGGGGACACAGAGTGTGTGGATGAAGGGGCGCACAGAGTGTGAGGATGAAGGGGGCACAGAATGTGTGGATGAAGGAGGGCACAGAGTGTGTGGATGAAGGAGGGCACAGAGTGTGAGGATGAAGGGGGCACAGAGTGTGTGGATGAAGGGGACACAGAGTGTGTGGATGAAGGAGGGCACAGAGTGTGTGGATGAAGGAGGGCACAGAGTGTGAGGATGAAGGGGGCACAGAGTGTGTGGATGAAGGGGACACAGAGTGTGTGGATGAAGGGGACACAGAGTGTGTGGATGAAGGAGGGCACAGAGTGTGTGGATGAAGGGGGCACAGAGTGTGTGGATGAAGGGGACACAGATTGTGTGGATGAAGGGGACACAGAATGTGTGGATGAAGGGGCGCACAGAGTGTGTGGATGAAGGGGACACAGAGTGTGTGGATGAAGGGGGCACAGAGTGTGTGGATGAAGGGGGCACAGAGTGTGTGGATGAAGGGGGCACAGAGTGTGTGGATGAAGGGGGCACAGAGTGTGTGGATGAAGGAGGGCACAGAGTATGTGGATGAAGGGGACACAGAATGTGTGGATGAAGGGGACACAGAGTGTGTGGATGAAGGGCGCACAGAGTGTGAGGATGAAGGAGGGCACAGAGTGTGAGGATGAAGGGGGCACAGAGTGTGTGGATGAAGGAGGGCACAGAGTGTGAGGATGAAGGGGGCACAGAGTGTGTGGATGAAGGGGACACAGAGTGTGTGGATGAAGGGGACACAGAATGTGTGGATGAAGGGGACACAGAGTGTGTGGATGAAGGGCGCACAGAGTGTGAGGATGAAGGAGGGCACAGAGTGTGTGGATGAAGGAGGGCACAGAGTGTGTGGATGAAGGAGGGACACAGAATGTGTGGATGAAGGGGACACAGAGTGTGTGGATGAAGGAGGGCACAGAGTGTGTGGATGAAGGAGGGCACAGAGTGTGTGGATGAAGGAGGGACACAGAATGTGTGGATGAAGGGGACACAGAGTGTGAGGATGAAGGAGGGCACAGAGTGTGAGGATGAAGGGGGCACAGAGTGTGAGGATGAAGGGGACACAGAGTGTGTGGATGAAGGGGACACAGAATGTGTGGATGAAGGGCGCACAGAGTGTGAGGATGAAGGAGGGCACAGAGTGTGAGGATGAAGGAGGGCACAGAGTGTGTGGATGAAGGGGGCACAGAGTGTGAGGAGGAAGGAGGGCACAGAGTATGTGGATGAAGGGGGCACAGAGTGTGTGGATGAAGGAGGGCACAGAGTGTGTGGATGAAGGGGACACAGAATGTGTGGATGAAGGGGAGCACAGAGTGTGAGGATGAAGGAGGGCACAGAGTGTGTGGATGAAGGAGGACACAGAGTGTGAGGATGAAGGAGGGCACAGAGTGTGAGGATGAAGGAGGGCACAGAGTGTGTGGATGAAGGGGGCACAGAGTGTGAGGAGGAAGGGGCACAGTGTGATCGTGAAGAGGCACGGTGTTATGATTTTTGTACATGTTGTTTTATTTTGTTTGATCTTATTCCTCTTAATATTAGCTGTAAATTATTCTTTGACAGAGATATAATTGAAAAAAATATCTAAAAATATTCTTTTCCCTTGGATGTATGTGTATTATTTTTGCAAACAACTTACTAAGTATTTCTGTCCTGACCTAAATACTTATTACATTATTTTGACCCAACTACTTATAAAACGGGACTGCTGGGTAATTATTTTGCAGGGGTGCCTTGAAAAAATTATGGAGTCTCTAAGGTTGCCGCGAACTGAACCACTGGTGTATGAGGAAAGGGCCAACAGTACACATGAGCTTACATTACACGATGGACGGAATATCGCAGCTGCACATTTTTACTGTTACTATGGTAAAATCTCTGCTGATTTTAAGTGCGAGGAAAAATCAGCAGAGATTTCTGTAAAAATCCTGCGGCCGCGATAGTCTGAGGAACATCGTGGCTATTTCAATTCCCCCAAGGTCTTATATCCATTTCGTTTAGCTATATATTTTTTTTTACTAGCGCTTCATGTAAAGAATTTTTATTTACATTGGGCAAAGCGCGGCTAGAAATGTTCTTTTCTGCAGTGGAATTGAAAGGAGCAAAAATATGTTCCATTATAAATATAGCATGAGACCAATATATATATATATATATATATATATATATATATATATATATATATATATATATATATATACATATATATATATATATATATATATATATATATATACATATATATATATACATATATACATATATATATATATACATATATATATATATATATATATATATATACATATATATATATATATATATATATATATATATATATATATATATATATATATACATATATATATATATATATATATATATATATATATATGTATATATATATATATATATATATATATATATATATATATATATATATATATATATATTATTATCATTATATTATGTCTACTCTATTTTTCTCCCCAGAAGATAATATTCATTCTTTTGGGATGGGATAGTAATTCTACTCACTTAAAAGATCCAAATTGGAAGAAAGATATTTTTTATTTGATCAATAAATATTTATTGCCAGTGGTTTCTTCTGTTAACACTAACCTGAGAAGCTTAATAAAAAGGCTCTCCTGTGCAAGTCAGCAAGGTTATGAAGATAACCCCCATAAAATGTAGGGCAAAGCAAAAAGCCACTATGGGCAGCGAAAACACCTGTATTTGGTGGCAATAGGGTGTTTCACCCCCTGAAAAATTGGTTATTAACCTTTTATTTCAGATATTGACGCATGTTCTAAATAAAGCCTGCTATCCAAAATCATAATAGCTTAATGTATGTTTTATTTCATTGTTATCAATGGTAAAATATTCTAAACACCATTACAAAGCAACAATGACAACTACTTATATATTAGCTGAAAGTAATATTCCCTGCCAGCCTATTCTTAAGCTGGGTTCACTCACACAAGATCACAAGATGATTGACCATTGGGTCAGGTATTGCCAGAGTGTATACACTCCCACAATCATGTCTTATCATAAAAAAAACACATCGCATGTGTTGATTTAATTTTTTGAGCTTCCTAAAACACACGGTCAACAGTGGAACGATGCTGGCAAATGTGGAAGTGTGTATGCACTCACAACCGTCTGTCCAACACTTCTATTAATAGTTCCTCCAACATATTGCAGCAGCGTAGGCAGATATCTGTAGAGTGTCTGGAGTCATGACCAGCAGCGTAGGCAGATATCTATAGAGTGTACGGAGTCATGGCCAGCAGCGTAGGCAGATATCTATAGAGTGTGCGGAGTCACGGCCAGCAGCGCAGGCAGATATCTGTAGAGTGTATTGAGTCACGACCAGCAGCGTAGGCCGATATCTATAGAGTGTGCGGAGTCACGACCAGCAGCGTAGGCAGATATCTGTAGAGTGTCTGGAGTCACGACCAGCAGCGTAGGCAGATATCTGTAGAGTGTACGGAGTCACGGCCAGCAGCGCAGGCAGATATCTGTAGAGTGTATTGAGTCACGACCAGCAGCGTAGGCCGATATCTATAGAGTGTGCGGAGTCACGACCAGCAGCGTAGGCAGATATCTGTAGAGTGTCTGGAGTCACGACCAGCAGCGTAGGCAGATATCTGTAGAGTGTACGGAGTCACGGCCAGCAGCGCAGGCAGATATCTGTAGAGTGTAATGAGTCACGACCAGCAGTGTAGGCCAATATCTATAGAGTGTGCGGAGTCACGACCAGCAGCGCAGGCAGATATTTGTAGAGTGTCTGGAGTCACGACCAGCAGCGTAGGCAGATATCTGTAGAGTGTACGGAGTCACGACCAGCAGCGTAGGCAGATATCTGTAGAGTGTGTGGAGTCATGACCAGCAGCGTAGCTAGATATCTATAGAGTGTGCGGAGTCACGGCCAGCAGCGTAGGCAGATATCTATAGAGTGTGCGGAGTCACGACCAGTAGCGTAGGCAGATATCTGTAGAGTGTGTACGGATTCACGACCAGCAGCGTAGGTGGATACCTGTAGAGTGTGCGGAGTCACGACCAGCAGCGTAGGTGGATATCTGTAGAGTGTGCGGAATCACGACCAGCAGCGTAGGTGGATACCTGTAGAGTGTACGGAGTCACGATCAGCAGCGTAGGCAGATATCTGTAGAGTGTACGGAGTCACGATCAGCAGCGTAGGCAGATATCTGTAGAGTGTACGGAGTCACGATCAGCAGCGTAGGCAGATATCTGTAGAGTGCACGGAGTCACAACCAGCAGCATAGGCAGATATCTGTAGAGTGTGTACGGAGTCACAACCAGCAGCGTAGGCGGATATCTGTAGCGTGTACGGAGTCACGATCAGCAGCGTAGGCGGATATCTGTAGAGTGCACAGAGTCACAACCAGCAGCATAGGCAGATATCTGTAGAGTGTGTACGGAGTCACAACCAGCAGCATAGGCGGATATCTGTAGAGTGCACGGAGTCACGACCAGCAGCGTAGGCGGATATCAGTAGAGTGTGTACGGAGTCACGACCAGCAGCATAGGCAGATATCTGTAGAGTGCACGGAGTCACGACCAGCAGCGTAGGCAGATATCTGTAGAGTGTACGGAGTCACGACCAGCAGCATAGGCAGATATCTGTAGAGTGTGCGGAGTCACGACCAGCAGCGCAGGCAGATATCTGTAGAGTGTGCGGAGTCACGACCAGCAGCGCAGGCAGATATCTGTAGAGTGTGCGGAGTCACGACCAGCAGCGCAGGCAGATATCTGTAGAGTGTACGGAGTCACGATCAGCAGCGTAGGCAGATATCTGTAGAGTGTACGGAGTCACGACCAGCAGCGCAGGCAGATATCTGTAGAGTGTGTGGAGTCACGATCAGCAGCGTAGGCAGATATCTGTAGAGTGCACGGAGTCACAACCAGCAGCATAGGCAGATATCTGTAGAGTGTGTACGGAGTCACGACCAGCAGCGTAGGCAGATATCTGTAGAGTGTGCGGAGTCATGACCAGCAGCGTAGGCAGATATCTGTAGAGTGTGCGGAGTCACGACCAGCAGCGTAGGCGGATATCTGTAGAGTGTGTACGGAGTCACAATCTTTTCAGCAGATGGTTATGAGAGATAGGGATTACAGATCTGACGGTAAATCTTGTAGGTGTGTACACATGAATCGACAGGCTCTTCGGGACTTTCACCAACAGTCGTTGGTGAAAACGTTACAGAAGTTGCATCTGAAGTAAGATTGCATAGGTGTGTACCCAATATAGAATTTAAGATAAACCCTATTTAACCTTCAGAAAAAAATACTTTTTATTGTAAATTAAAGACGAAAAGATGGCACGTTGTTTTTGGGAATGATTCATGGAGCCCCTGTGTTACACTGACCCTTATTTTATTAAATGAAACATAACAGTGTCATGACAGTCTTCAGAATTGTTGAACTTTTGACAAACAAATGGAAATACACATCTGGCACACACAAAAATAACCCACAAAACATTACAAGGTAAACATCAAAAACAGAGATAAACTACTTCAAACTCATTGAAAACACTTGTATATAAAATAAAAACTTTCCGTCTCACACAGTGTTCTGAGAAGCTGCCAGCTCAACTGGTATTGATCTCCCGGACACAGTGGTTATATTTGATTCTTTTTCGATACAGTTTTCCTAATGCACCCACTTGGCGTTTCGAAATGAGAATCCTGCTTCAGTGAACTGTTTCTATTACAGCGGAACCACTGGCTGAACTTCCTAAAATATCATTGAATTTGCTTTATGCATACAGCTGTGTTTATGGAAGGCGTATCATGTATGTAAATAAATTCAGATGCTGCTGGAGTTATTTTAGAACAATCTGTATAACACTTATCAGCTTGCTTATAAGCATCCAGTTACTAGGAGAAAGTGAGGAAATCACTGCGGAGAGCAGGATTCTGGGTACTTTTGTCAGCTGAAATGCTGGATAATACATGGTAGAATAGCAGCTTAGCGTTAAGTGGAAGCCACATATAAATGTGATATTTTCTGCTCTATATTTACCTTTATTATGGTAAAAAATATATATTTTTTTATAGTTACATATTTGCATCGTGGTTCAATTAATTATTATAATTATTCTGCACATCACACAAAGCTTAGGGGTACCCTAGGAATACCTTGGGCCGGAGTCCAAAAGCACCTAAGCTATCACATGATTCATATCATTGATTCATACAACATGTAGGCCTAGCACTGCATAACTCTCAATGACCTCGATTCACGGACCTCAAAAGAGGTGGGACTTGCAGAAAATATGGGTGGGGATTTGCTAGAAAGTAGGTGTGGTTATGCAGATTAGGTCCTGTTTTGTGTAAAATGGGGGTAGCTAGCACTTCATTGGTGTAGGTCACAACCAATGAGGCGGGAAGGTGTCTCCTCAGCGTCCAATACCTGACTTATTATATTGAGAGTTGGATCAATATAGATGCCACGGCTACTAAGTCTCGGGGTCCTTCTTAGTGAGTCCTGACTGCTCTTGGCACTATGCTGCAGTGAGATAGATACTAGATATACTAGAAGCTTGGTTAGTGACAGTATCCATGGATATTTTCCCAGCCCATGAAGAGAGGAAACATTCTACAGCCTCATCTGAGCGCATGTTCTTTAGAAGCGCAACTTGCCCAAACATAGACAATACTGAGTAATGTTAGTATAGAATACATTAATTTTCTGCAGATTCCGTTAAATCATAGGCTTCAAAACAGGGGCAAAATATTGTATCACTGGGCTCTGTAGCAAAATTCTCGACTCCCGTATCCTTGCCTTTTTTTGAGTATGCACTGTCTGGTGCATGCATCACGCTCTTCTTGTTTGAGGGATCTTGGAGGGTGGGTGAATTGACATTGCTGGTCTCCTCACCCAAGGGACCATAGCGGCTGCAGTCACTGTATTTCTGCCCCTGCTTTGTGATTTACCTAATTAATATAAAGTCAAAAAAGTAACATGTAAGAGTTATTTACTACTGAATGTCAATAATTGACTATACAAGTAGGTTAATTGGCTGCTATCAAAATTGACCCTAGTGTCTCTCTCCCTCTCTGTCTGTCTGTCTGTCTGTGTATGTCAGGGAATTTAGACTGTAAGCTCCAATGAGGCAGGGACTGAAGTGAATGAGTTCTCTGTACAGCGCTGTGGAATCAGTGGCGCTATATAAATAAATGGTGATGATGATGACAGTGGGCATTGATGACTTCCTTGATCAACATAGACCATTAACAAGAGAGGCTAAGGTCAATTTAATAGCAACCAATTAACTAATTCCTCAGTGCTGTACTGAGAACTCCCTCACATCAGTCCCTGCCCCATTGGAGCTCACAGTCTAAATTCCCTAACATACACACACACATACACACACAGACACACTAGGGTCAATTTGATAGCAGCCAATTAATTTACTAGTATGTTTTTGGAGTGTGGGAGGAAAGCGGAGCACACGGAGGAAACCCACGCAAACACGGGGAGAATATACAAACTTCACACAGATAAGGCCATGGTCGGGAATCAAAAACTCATGACCACAGTGCTGTGACACACAAGTGCTAACCACTGTACAATCTGGGCCGGACCCCACCATTACCCAGCTCACAGGCTGAGGGATCATAACTCCTCCAAATGGCCTCTATTGCACATTTGGAATGATAAACTTCTACGGCATGACTGGGTCACGAAAATGGATGGATTTACACTACTGGAGCCTGCAGGTACAAAAAACATGGGTGCTCTAAATTAAGTCCCTACTGAGATCTGCCTACACCACGCTCTATTCCGTTCACCCCTCACTCATATCTAGTGAGAAGAGACCTTTTCACTACTGGAGACCTGGGGGTAAATGTATTAACATGCGGGTTCTTCAACACTCGCGAGTTTGGCGTCTTCGGCGATTAAATTTAAAGCGGCGCTGCATTGTAAAGGGAAGTTTGCCTTTACAATGCAGCGCCGCTTTAAATTTAATCGCCGAAGACGCCGAACTCGCGGGTGTTGAAGAACCCGCATGTTAATACATTTACCCCCTGGACTGCACAAAAGAATTTGGCACTGTTGGCAGACAAGTTAATAGGCATCCATACTCTCATTCTAGCAGGATTGGTGATCACTACTGCCCTCTCTGGTCCCTGGGGGAATTACTGGTATAATAAAATGTACAATTCTTCATCTCTACGTGATTTATACATTCACGGATCATGATTATTATAATGACTTGGCTGGATACAATGCTTTCCCTTCTCAGTTACATCATGTCCCTCAGGTTATTACACCTCCAGTTAATTCTAGATTTTATTCTAGATTTTATAACATACATAGGATTTCCCTCCATCACTATCAAATGAATAAAGAAACAAGAAATAAAATAAGATAATAAAAATAACAGACATAAAGGACGAGTTTGAGACACACATTTTTGAATTTATTATATTCACCATGTAGATTAATCACCAAATTTAATTTTAACACACACTCCTTGTAATTTTGAGGATAATATTTCACTGTCTATTTTGATGGACCCTCTGTGGTTTTAAGAACATCGAACAAAAGGAAAAATCTTTTGATCTGGTTGGTAAAGATATGTAATAATCAATTAACACACAAAAAACACAACGATAAATATGGAGTATTTATATTATTTATTTATTTTTTATACACTTTTATTCACTACTATCTTCACTTGTAGTCAGTGTATGTATTATATGTACACATTATTTAATTTTTCTCACTTTTTTCTCACCCATTTTATTATATTTTAGCACACTCACAGGTTGCACTTTTGTTACTTTTATCACATTTATATGTTTCATATTTGAGTATATTGTCAGATATATTTTCACATTAATTATCACTGTACATATATTTTTTTCACTTTACATTAGTTATCTGTTCATCACTACCAATTATATATAATAAATAACATATAATATCACATGTCTTCTCATGTCATAAATATTAATTATTATTTTACATTAATATATATCATTGACAACACATTTGGACTCTACATATACATACATTAAATAACATCTTATAAAGAACCTATTTGGATCTCTAATAAAAACATCTAATCTATATACTTCAATATATTGCATTATCAGCCTCACACTTGAATCAATTCTATATTCCAATACGTCATGTCTGAATTTTATTTATGTTTTTTGTGTCATCTTGTCTGCTTATCTCTGGTTCTTTCTCTATTACCATTTTTATTACTAATTGCATGCCTGTATAATTATCTGTTTACTACATTCATAGCCTGGGAGCATAAACTGCTATAAAACTGCTGATATATATATTGTCTAAATAAAATTTACGCTAAAACTCATTTCATTGGTTGAAACTTATGCCAATCAAATTATGAAGTACCTATTGGCGGATATTTACTTAAATAACCAGCCCGAATTACACTCTGGTTGCCTCACAGTAGAAGCAATTAGTGAAATGTATGTCAGGTGTTGTTTTTAGAAGGAGTCTGTGAGTCAGGTCAAGCAGGGAGTCCAGCATCTAGCTGGTTATAAGAGAATCATAGATATATCAGAATGTAATTTTTGCTCTATTAAGGAACTTCTCTATATGAATCTAGTGGTAGATAATTAAAGATGTCATTAACAGAAATTAAAGCAGATATACTGTGATGAAATTCTAAAAGGATTTTTTTTATTATAAATCAATCCAACTAGGTCTCTAGTAATCTGACAGACAATAGAAACACAAAACAAATTGTGACAGTATAAAAAATATCCCATAAAAATTAGAGGAAAAAGATACGAAAATATTCATATAATTTAAAGTTTATCTATCTACCAGTCCTGGCTGCCAAACATCTGAGAAATAGCATTGGAACTGTGATTTGTATAACTAATTAACCAGCTGTAATGAATGGTATACTATAAGGTGCTGTTCCTAGAAAGAGCCTGTGAGTCAGGTCAAGCAGGGAGTCCAGCATCTAGCTGGTTACAAAAGGATTCATATATATCAGAATATGATCTTTGCCCTACAAAGGAACTCCTCTATATGAATCTAGTGGTAGACAATTAAAAATGTCTAACAGAAAACAGATATACTGTGATGAAATCTATTCTAATCTAAGTCTCTATTGTTTGTGTTAGAACACTGGAAACCCAAAATAAATTGTGACCATATAAAAAATACTCCATAAGAATCATAGGAAAAATATATGAGAATACCTATACAATTTAAGATTTATCTATCTACCAGTCCCGGCTGCTAAACATCTGAGAAATAGCATTGGAACTGTGATTTGTATAACTAATTAACCAGCTGTGATGAATGCCAGTTGTAGAAAAAGGTCTGTGTTTCTGAGTGAATATATACCAAACGAAATAGGGTATATGTAGCCAACTATGATAATTTTGTCATAAATATAACAAATACGAACTTTATTTTACTAAAATATTTTGCTACACCACCCCTTTTCTTGAAGGTACCTATATATATATATATATATATATATATATATAGATATATAGATCAAGAAAGCATGATTGATATACTATAATCACATTTTTCTAGATTCTCCAGTTATTGAAAATGTTTTGAATTTCAGCTATGCATGTTAGAACACTAGAGACTTTGCCCAATTTGTGGCCACATAACAATGAGAATTAATGTGGGATACATAGCAATACTGCTTCAGCAGCACAGATGTATATATGGTACCATTCGTATACAAGAATACATGTAGAATGTCCTTAACTGATGCTATACGTATTTAAACTCCAAAAAAAAAGGAGATATACTAGCCTTGCACTGGTACAGCAGAACAGGTGTATATAAACATGAAATAATTTGCCATCTATATACCAACGTGAAAATTTGTGTGATTTGAAGATTAACACAGTAATACACATACCAGGACTGTATATATTCCTTATTACTGTGGATCTCTTGGTCTTTACTGACATATTCTAGTGACATACTCATCAAAGGGACACTGACCCTATACCTCATCTATGTAAACCACACGTGACTGTATGATTCTCGTGTATATATGATGGAAACACAATACACTTACCTTATATGATCACTATTTATGAATTGTTGGTATTTTCAAGACCCCATCACAAGACATCTGTATAATATAACTACCATAGATAGAGACTCCTGGTATATATTTACGGAACCAATTAAAGTGTATTGATCTTGTGAATATACGTACCTGACCAAGACTCCGAAATGTTAATATTTTGCTTTTTAACCATACAGTTTTATTTGCATGACTAATAAATAGTAGTTTTATTGTGTAGTGTCAATTTATTTTTTTGTTCATTTCTATCCAGTCTTGTTATCCACAATGAAGTGTCCCTTCAACAATGCAGGATTTTCTCCATGAGTGTGCCTTCCATGCAAGTAGTACTTCTCCTTCTCTCTTATTATATTTTATAACATCTCAATTAATGATACTTCAACCCTTACAACCATATTACATGATTTTTTTTTTTTATTCCTAGAGCAGTGTTGGCTAACCTGTGACACTCAGGTGTTGTGAAGCTACAAGCCCCAGCATGCTTTGCCAGTTGATAACTAGCTGATAGCGGGCAAAGCATGCTGGGACTTGTAGTTTCACAACACCTGGAGTGTCAAAGGTTAGCCATCACTGTCCTAGAGTAATCAATTTAATTAATAAAATCTAAGGCAGCTAAGCGATACTCAACTTCCTTGGCGATTGTGGCCTAAAGGTTAACTTACTGCTTCACCGGACGAGTCTCTCTGATATGCGCATGTGTAGTAGAGGTGAAGGTTCAGATTTGGATTTTCAGTTCCACTCAGTGAAAAAAAAAAAAAAAAAATTATATATATATAAAAATAAAGAAATATTTTAAAATGATTGACCATTGGAAAAAATGCTTTATTAAAATAATAAAGCACTATTTATTCATTTTCTTCTGTTATTGCCCTCCTGAGATCCCTGTTAAATAGGTTTCCCATTTGAAAGCTGACGAATCTCGCCAGTGCAGTCACCGGCGGTAACCCTTTGACTCATAGAGTATAATTGCCGATCGTTTCATATTTTGATTAATATACTTATAAATTTCCCACAGCAATCACAACATCATTTAATTTGTGTCTCAAAGTTATGGAGCATATTCAATTGGCCACGTTATTACGGTAATATTGCGCGTAATTACCATTATTACGGTACTTTTAATGCCGGCTTTCTTTCAGGGAGCTGCGAGCTGAAATCCGGGTTAGGATTACCATAATGACAATAATAGTTTTAACGCCACGTTACTTTTGCAGGTAACGTGGCTAATTGAATTCCTCCCTATAAGACCCATATTTTCAGTCCCTGTACCAATTTTTCCTCTAGGTCAATTTTTACTTTTGAAACATTTTTGTATAAATACATAATATGTCAGCGGAAATGTTGGTTATCTGTAAATATTTCTGCAAAGGAACCTATTCAATCCGATGCGATAACGGCAACTGTTTGCTCGCACAAAAATATATTTTCGCACCCATCGTTTCACCCAATTCGTGCTTGGATCTCGCTGTCTCTGCATATTTTTGCTGCCTAAAGTGTGGTGAGCAATTTCAGATAATAATAATTTATTTCACACAATAGAAATATTGCATGAAAATACATCAATAGCACATTTCTTGCTTGCTCTATAATCTTCTATGGGTTAATAACACAGGACTGAAACATCCTTTTTTTATCACAATAGCGCAAAAAAAGCAAATTATAGTATGGCATGAAGCTAAAAATGTAACAAGTTTTCAAGCATGAAGCATTATCACTAGCAAATACGAGGAATTTTCAATGTTTGGCAACATTGCTCAATATGCACGTGTCTATCTTGTAAATCTGCTGCAAAGCCATCTCTCAGGTCGTCTCTGAGGTTTAACACACACACAAAACATTTGTCGTCCTGAATCTATCACAGCAATGAACACACTTTTTCAGGCACATCGTGATCCTGTCTCAGAACTAATACTGGTGTCCGGGGATATATAGTAACCTACTCAAGGGTAAAAAGAATCAGAGTTGGCTTAAATCCTACTAGTGGTTCAATGATCTACTGAGCAGCAGACTTAGATTGTCCACAAGGTAAAGTAGGCAGGTTTGATGTCTATGGGTGCGGTAATCCTGAAACATTCATCGCAGTTTATTAAAATATTAAGACATTTTGCAATAAAATGACTGTAATGTATACATGCATTTAATATAACACTACAACATATGGGTAAGATGAAAGTCTCTCTCTATCATGCTTTGACAAGTACCGTTATCATTGCATTAGTATTATAGCTTTCTAGTAGTTTTAAGAAATACAATAAATAATATAAAAGGAACTATAATGCAGGTCCAAACCTAGAGCATGATTTTAATGTATTTTAAAGGGGCAGCATGGTGGCATAGTAGTTAGCACTTCTGCCTTACAGCTCTGGGGTCATGAGTTCGATCACCGACCATGACCATATCTGTTAGGAAGTTTGTATGTTCTTCCCGTGTTTGCGTGGGTTTCCTCCAGGTGCTCCGGTTTCCTCCTACATTCCAAAAACATACTGGAAGGTTAATTGGCTGCTAACAAATTGACCCTAGTCTGTGTGTATTATGGAATTTAGACTGTAATCCCCAATGGGGCAGGGACTGATGTGAGTGAGTTCTCTGTACAGCGCTGCGGAATTAGTGGCGCTACATAAATGATGATGATGAATTCTCATAAACATTTTTGTCCATCCAAATTACCCCTCCTCTGGTACTAGCGGATGTGACTTATGCTGAGCAGCTCATTCTAATGGAATCTTTAGAGCCCGGTCTAGCCCTCTGCTTCTCTGTCACACCAGTTCTTACAGTGCCAGATTTCTTAGATTACCAGTCAATGTCTGTGTCTGTCAATCTATAATAGGTTTGTTCGAATATCATCTATGAGCGTGACCAGAGAATGACGAAGGGTTCAAGATGCCCTGGGATAATATAGCTGTAGTGTCCCCTGGCCTTGCACGCCTGGCTAATATATTATAGTCAAAAACAGACTTGTCCTTAATATAAAATCCGACTTCTTACACAACCCCCCCACCCCCCAAAAAAATTGTTTACGTTTAAGCGTTATTGAAACTAAGGTCCACTTGGCAATCTTTGTCACTCGATTAATTTTCATTAAAATTTTAGCAAACACAGGATTTGTAGAGGGGGGTTTCCAAACCATGCCACCCGTGGGCGTGACCAGCATGCATGGGGGAGTGGCTATAATTTTAGACAGTGCTTGGCTGCTCTCCAACTCTTCCTATCCCCCATAATATAAATGGACAATGCTGCGTGGACTACTGTTAGGTGCACGCAGCTCTCCCTTTTCAAGCAGAGCCGTGTGGAGCGGGGGCAGGGCCCAGCCACCTCAATTATACAGTGCCCCAGGCTTGGAGGGGGTTTTTCAGGCACTAGGAAACCCCCCTTCGGTTTGCCTATGAACTGTATTGTGGAACGGAGGCGGGAAAGAGCACTACACAGGGTGTAGGCATGTAGGACCTGTTGCGCCTGTGCCGTCCTTGTTTCTCCTAGGATGACTCATTGTCTTCAGCCTTTGAGAATATGTCAAAATTACAACCTTACTACATTTTTCTTTCATGTTTCTCTATTTAGAGAACAATTATTTTCTTATATTTTAAAATTAACTTTAGGCTTCTCCCTGTCACAATTTTGCACCCCCAAAAGTCTCACGTCGTAGGCTGCAGCCTAGTCAGCCTTTTGTATAATCAGGCCCTGAGTTGGACCAACAAAAGGGCATATGTATCTCACTATATACAACGGTCCACTAAATGAATATATAGGAATGGAAAATATCCTTCAAAGCCTAAAGATTTGTTTTGTTGCTTCAGAAGCCGATGGAATGATATTGCAGTGATGCCGTCTTGCCGAGTCCTTTTCTCCCACAGAAGATATAATATAATGACTTTTTGTGCTCTGTCAGAGCTCTGCTTGTTCCTACGTTCTGATTTCAAAGTCATTTTTCTATGGATTTTTTTTCCTCAACCTCATATATGAAACAAAGTTTCATGCAGTACATGAGTTTTGGGAGATAATTGTAAGTAATATTTGAATTACAGAAATGAGAAGAGAGAAATAAAACTAATCTAGAAGTACTCTCGGAATAAATTTGTCCTTCTGCAATGAAAGGTCAGTCAAATAACCATGATTGGTCAGGACTTAAAAGGTATGTCAAATAAGATGTACTCTTAGGCCTTATCCTGTACCTTTTATAATTTGTGTCTGTCAGACATAATCTAGATTTTGCTAGCGGTTGGTGTGGGCAGATGTTCCTGTGACACAGAGCTCATGTGATCATTCACAGCCAATGTCCTAAGCTGGCAGTTTGATGATGCCACGAGATGAATCACATCACCGTAAGAATGGTCTTGCCAGTACATGGGCTCTCTCATAAATATTCATAGCTACCCAGCAGAGTTTATGTATACACAGAATATAGAAGAATGCATTGGGTCGTATCACACACAGGCCTGATTTATTAAGAAGAAAAAACAAAAAAAGGAATAAATATGATCCTGGACAAATCATGTTACACTGCAAAGGGTGTAAATTAGTTTATTATTTTGCACATAAGTTAAATACTGGCTGTTTTTTCATGTATCACACAAATACTTGACAGCTTTATTTTTACACTGAAATGTAATGTTGATCTAGGACATGCCCTAGCCCAAATATAAATCTGTCTCCACATTTCAAATTTACCTCCCCTCCAATGCAACATGGTTTTGCCAAGGTGTAAAGTTACTACATTTTTTTTTTTTCCTTAATGACTCAGGCCCCCAGTTTCCAAGATGCCATAACACGTTCCTGCAATCTGGTCAATTTATTTATACATCCAAGACAGTCTAAACTCTACCTTGTCTTTAATCGTTGGTTAGATACATACCTACCAACTTTCACAGGTTGGAACCGTGTTTCACTCTCTCCAGTGACTGGAGAGTTTTACATGGTGAACTCCCAAATAACCATTTATTTTCTTTTAGAGGTGGTCCTATTAGTCTTAGTCTGCCGGGATATTGTCCTGTCACCACATCCTCTACCTCCCAACACTTCTGAGTAATCAGAGGTGAGGGTGGGGAAACAGAGACAGATTAGAAGAGCATCGACTCACAAGATCCAGAGCTGCCATCAGACATTGTAAGACCCAGTACAAATTAAACAGAACAAACAGTGTTTGACCTGGATTCTTTAAATAATTCTCTGCATATATATCTCTACCTGCCCTGACACCTGTCTTGTTTAAAGGAACCACTGTCCTCTCCTGCTCCTGACCTTGGCTTGGCTATTACTGTGCATTAACCCTTGCCAGTCTGATTCTCAGTTTCCTCTGCTGTTGCCATCTAGGTAGCTCACTACCTCCTGCATGTTCTGTCCACTCTCCACTGGGCAATAGTGAAATTAACAACTACTACTACTGAGTATGGTGCAATGTATCTAGGTCCTCGGAAAGGGAGTGGCTATAGATGAACATCTTGCAAAACGGTTCTTGTAATTGAGAATCACATGCCATATAGCCCTTAATAGAAAAGATGAGCTTGATGGACCTGTGTCTTTTTCAACTTTACTCTTTTGTTATGTGTCGAAAATAACTTGGATTGTTCTTTGTAGATGGTTAATGTTGAAAACCAGAGACAAATCTATAAAACCAGAGTGTGTACCTGGAAAACTAGGTAGACAGCAGCTATAATTTTTTGAATTTCATGTGTGTAAAATTCTAAAAGACCAATAAAAGTATATAACTGATTTTTATTGCATTTTTAGAACCTGACACATATGAAATTCACGTAAAGCATGGATGTCACGTAGCAGCATGTGTATTTCATATGTGTCAGGTTTCAAAAAATGTGAAAATAAATATGTGAAATAATAAAGTGAATAAGACACCAACATGCCATGGTTACTACTGGGTATAAGGCTCTGTACACACTGGCACTTGCAATGCATTTGTTTTCTAATTAAAATACCCACATAAAACCGCAAAACCTGCATTGAGTTTATCTACGTGTTGTATATGCATATACAAATGTGTTCAATCTGCTTTTTGTCTCTGTGACATAACAGATCTTGTTTAATCTAGAGATGTTCACTGATCCCCATGTTCTGGTTTTAGTTTTGGATCTGTATTAACTTTGTGTTTTGGTTTTGGCAAAACCGCCATTGCGTGTTTTGGTTTTGGACCCTGATTTTTTTTTTTTTTCTAAAATCCCGATTCCCCCCCCCCCTCCCCTAAAATCACATAATTTTGCTTTTTTTTTCCCTCAAGTATTAAGTCATTTTCAGTCAATTTTGACCACTTCACAGGTCACAATATTATTTTCATACACTTTCAAACAAAGACTGCAGCGACCTGGCTGGATGGTAAGCGACAGAGCAATGACTCAAACACACGGCAGTTCCTAGCACATCTAGGACACATTGGCAAACAGCAGTGGTGCAAGATGGAATTGTCCTTGGATCATGAAACCAGCTATGGTTCATTTGATCGCTCCACTTGTTCCTTGGATAACTGTGGTAATTCTATACCTAATACATGGCGACGAGCGCTGACCCCCCTCCCCCCCGGGATGCATGCTTTTATCAGATCCAGACCAATCTAAGGTGCCAGACAATGCACCAAAAAGGGCCATTGTAATTCCCAGCAAAAAGCAAGTACATCACTGAGCTTCGAATCAGCCCCAATTCCCACAAAATTATAATATAATTAGGTACCTTTGTAAAGTGCAGATTACAAACACTTGATGAAACAGCAGCAAAGTGGAAGATAATACATATACACGTCTATTTAGACATCCATGCTTACATTACTTCTGCAAGCAACGTTGTTCTTTGTTAATAAAACTGTTGTCTTTATACCATTCAAATTTTTTTTAAATAATCCTCCACCATTCTTTGGATGGTGATAGTTAATAGTAGGATCAGGTGGAGTTACAGCAGAGGTGTCACTAATTCTGGCCAATTCTTTTACAGTAGACAAGACCAGATGTCATAATGTTGAGTCATCTGCATCATCAATGGGTGTCTAAGATTTTTGCTAAACACACAACAGTACATTGCACATGTATGTAACATTGGCACACAGCGGTAGCTGAAAGGAAAAGTGGTGAAAGATGGATTTGTAATTGGGCCCTCCCAAGCACCCTTATGTTGGATATTAAAAATGACATGCACACTTAAATAAACCAAGCACTTCAGCCACTAAAGTGCCACTCCTTGTGGCTGAAGTGCTTGATTTGTTTGGGCCCCCACGAAACAAGCTAACAATGGGCTTAAGGCACCTAATATAACAGTGCTGTTAATGAACTCTACTGTGACAAGATGTTGTTGTCGTCATCCTCAGCTTCATCCTCACCCTCATCAGTTTGTACATCATCCTCACACATTATTAATTCATCACAGCTGGAATCCACCATTAGAGGTGCTGGATCGCCGTGGAGGGCAGTATTTAAAGAATCCAAAACCCGCAAGATCCGACGCCGTAACGATGATGCTTTGCCTCTTTTTCAATTCTGAGGGCGCGCAAAAGTACCGAGCTGGCTCGGAACTCGGATCTGCTAAGTTCGGGTTTCTTCTGATCTCGGGGAACCAAGCCTCAGCATCTCTAGTTTAATCCAAACACATGTGGAGAACAGGGGATGGCTGGCAAATTTTAGCCTGGAGGGAGCGAGACTTGGCTCAGCAGTATTAGGGACATTTTAATGGGAACCAGTGACCCAGCCCAAAGTAGCCCACTATGGGACCAGCCCAGGGAGCAAATGGCCCCCTGCCCAGTCAGCCCCTGGTGGTGAAGCATATGAAAAAGCTTCTTAAATGCATCTTACAATTTCAATGTGCTCCCATTGAGATGTATATAAGTTTTCAATTGCACTGATGCATGTCAGATGCACCGAAAAATAAGCATTTAAAAAAAAAAACATTGCAGCACAGCGAACATTTCATGTACATAAAAATGTTAATCTGAACAGTCTCATTTGGTACAATACTTTTTATTTTAACATCTGTTTATATGTGCTTAACTTGCATTAGCAAAGTAAAAGCAATATTTCAATGCCATGAAACTTTTTTGGGGTATATTTACTAAACTGCAGGTTTGAAAAAAGTCGAGATGTTGTCAATAGCAACCAATTAGATTCTAGCTGTCATTTATTTCGTACATTCTACAAAATGACAGCTAGAATCTAATTAGTTACTATAGGCAACATCTCCACTTTTCAAACCCGCCGGAAACCTCACAGCTTGATACATTTACTCTCCAGAGTCTGATTGGTTGCTATAGGCAACATCTCCACTTTTTCAAACCCGCAGTTTAGTAAATATACCTCTTTGCCTCCATAGGGCACTTTTGCTTTCTCCTTCCCCTCCACCATAGAGATGCATGTCCCTGACCTCCACCATGTATCCGTTATATAAAAGAAAGAAGAGTATTCTACCAATAATCTTAAATATTTCTTACAGTAACACATACTAACTGTTTTTATGTATTTTATTTATGACATTTGCTATAGTATAATATCTGGTGGTAATACAAAGTGTGTTTCGAATCCATTATTTCTGATGCAAAATCATTTTTGTGCTGTAAAAGTTTTACTTTGTAACACACATTGTATTTTGTGGGACGAAATTATTTCAGTATCGTGAGATCAATTTTGAAATCAAACACAGATATTCTGGCAGCAAGATATTTTGCAATACAACTATTTCAGTATTAGTTTTTGAACCTAAAATAGATTTTATGGCGAAATGCGTTAAGGCAAAAGCTGAATTTTGCGCATCTTGCGTAATGTGTTCAGTGTACATAAGCACATGCAGGAGAAAGTTTTGCCTCTGTATGTGTGGGTAATGTATATACGGCCTATAGGGGAGTTGTAGAAGTTTTTGGTTGGACATGAGAATTTGAAAGTGGAAAAACCCCAAGGTCCTGAGAGATTCCTCTTGTACACTACTTCATAGATGTTAAAGTAAAATAAATGGCATGAAAGAGACACCCTTAGGGGTCCCATCATTTAAACATAAAACTGGGACATCTATGTAACTATTGTAATGTTGTTCCATAAAGTTTTGAATATCCAGATGAAAACATTGTTCTACAACTATGGTAGATTTGTATAGTTCTCGCCCCAAGTCTATAAACTGATGACTACCGTATGAACAAATATAATAGGCTGTTTACAAGTGCTTTACACAAACCAACACGGATAATATGAGTTTAATTACTCATATATGTTATGCGTGTCAGAGTCATTTTAAAAAAAAAAGAGACTCTTCCCACCAGATAACGGCCACGTAAAAAAAGCAAATCTGGCAAGAAGCCACGATAAGTCTGGCGTCTCACGGAGATGTGCCCATGCAAATTTGATACACATTTTAATTTGCAACCTCATTTCGTACATTTCCCAGCTCCCAAATAAATGATCTCACTTGTTTCTAAAACTGGAGCATATATTATCAGTAATTTCTGCTTTTGCACACCATAAAAAATATAATGGCTCTCTTATGTCTGCTCTTACCCAGTTATTTAACAGTTCTTTGCAACAACAAAAAATGAGCAAAGCTGGAAGAAAAAAAATAACAGTTTCTTTGCAGGCAGGGGAAAAAAACGAGAGTCTTGTGTTATACTCCGAACAATGAGGTTGTTCATGACTGCTGTGAATGATGAGAGCAGATCATTTGCAGTTAATAGTAAAGAGACAATTTAACAGCTTGGTTTACAACTGCTGATAACTTATGCAAACTGTAACACAGGTCAGCTCAACATTTCTATATCAGAACATTTGCTTCTACTTGTACATATTTGTTTTCGCTGTTGACATACGTGCTAGTGGTATAGTCTCTTTTTTTCTTGCTTAACCTGGAAAGCACGTACTGCTTTTTTTCCCTGTGTGTGGTGTTGAAGAGACGAGGGATCTATTCTTCACAGTGGCTTGCAAACAACATAGTCTGTTCACACTTATGTGCCAAATGGGGACAACAAAAATGAAACAAAAAGTGTTTGGCATAAAATACACATGAATGGTAAAAAAAAGCAAAAATAAAGTTGGATGTGTGAACTTTGTTTCCCACAGAGGTGTGTTTGATGCCATAATATTCCTGCATCAGTGTGACAACAGCCTCAAATCGTTACTCTAATCTTAGGGACCCTGCTCCTTCCACTATCAGTCTGTGGGGGGTATTCAATTGTTAGCGAGTTTTTTTTTTTTCCCGCCACGTAAAAAAAAAAAAAGCTCCCGCGGGTTTTTGCCGGCAATAGCGACCGTTTTGAGTTAGAGCAGCGGAAAAACTTGTGCAATTCAATTGAAAAAGAGGGAAACGCTGTTATGTATAACACAAAAAAAAGGTTTTGCATACATTTCCATACATTAGATTGCATTACACATTGATACACATTGATAATATCTACATTACAGTACTTTATTTAGCATATTTTTTTATTGAACTATTTTTTACCATACAATCATCTATACCATGTCAAAACACATTGCTATAACATTACTTTATTCATATTTGTACCAAAAACATGCATAAATATAATTAGTGATTTATTTATTTTTATTTTGTTTTTATGTTTTTTTTATTTCAGTATTTTTTCGCAGGAAAATCCACTTACACAAGTTAGGCATTAGTGATAAACATAAGTTTAACGTTTTTTTAACATTATTACATGATTTCAAATACTTTTCAGAGGGTTTTTATTTTTTAACACACCCCGAGGAGGTGCGAGATAAAATGGCTCCTTATCAGTGCCAGCTGCAGTGGGCTACGCTAGGTAACGCCCCCTGGGGGTGGTGGAGAGTAGTGCTTTGGGTGGCATGGAAAGAGATTTTGTGGGATCCAAGTGTCTAGAAAAAGTGTGGTCTGGTTCTTATTTTGGGGTACATTCTATTTCACTTCATTGGTCTGGTCTGTGCCTGTTTGTGTTGATCCTCAAGTTTGTCTGAGTCCTGTTAATTATGCTCCGCTGCAGAGAGAGAAAATGACTGGTGCAATATCAGAGCAGGAGATGGAAATCCCAAAAATGATCAGACAGAGTGTGAGGCCAGATCAGGGTCTTCATGTGTGTTGAGTTGTAAGATCATGGTTGTGCGTTTACAGATGTTCCCTGGGAAGTTCAGAGACTGCACTCCTTTGAGTTCTGAGTGCGGTCGAGAGCACGTTAAAAGTCGCGACCATAAGAGTGCAAGCTTGACAACGCAACTGTCGGCAATGACCGTTAAAGGGGCCAATTTATCAATGTAGTTTCTGCAAAAAATCCCCCGAAAGCGGCAGTTATATTGAGCACCAGAGGTTATAAACTTTAAAGGATTGCAGCAGATATCTGATGCTTTCCCACTGACTTCTAATGCAAAACCAGCCCCCAGAGGTTTCTGTGAGAACTGCAGTTTTGCGTGATTTCACAAATTCCAAAAATCAAAAATGGCGTTAGCCATTGAAGCCTATGAGGAGAGCATGGGTCTTAGGTACCCTCACCGCAGCTTACCTGGTTTCCCCTCCGGTCACTATCGCAATTACGTCTCTGTGCACGCATGATCTACTTGTCATAGTGACTAAAGCGAACGGGAGTTTTCAGCTACTATTATTAAATGGGGCCAAAATCATCTGTCATCATTATGAGGGAAGATGATTATTAATGGTGCAAAACCCTGTTAATTAATAAATATGCGCCAAATTGAGAGTGACAATGCCACAACAGCTCCTACCGCCAAGTGTACCACAGAGTACAAAAGTCATAATATGATGATTAATTCCATTCATGTGAAGAGACAACATGGTTTAAGTTACCAAATAACTTACTGCTACTAAGTGATTTGTGCTGGAGAAGAGACATTTGGAAAGCTCTAAATAAGGGACTATAAATAAAATAAATCTATCTAACTTATTTAATCCAATAAATATAGCCCAGTTCCCATTCTTTTAATCCATAGTGACTGCTCAATGCTACAGCTGCATCACATCTACTGTTATCGAACCTACTCGTGCAGGAACACCTGTTTGCTGATTTAATCCATGGCGGCTGACCCAAGGGTACTTCAAGGTAAGATTTAATGACACCTCCATCCACTTAGGCAAACAGAACTAGAACTGCAGGGGACCAGAACATTGGACCCCACAGTGGAGCCACCCATCATCATCATCAGTTATTTATATAGCGCCACTAATTCCGCAGCGCTGTACAGAGAACTCATCCACATCAGTCGCTGGCCCATTGGAGCTTACAGTCTAACTTCCCTAACATAGACACACAGAGAGACTAGGGTCAATTTGATAGCAGCCAATTAATCTACAAGTATGGTTTTGGAGTGTGGGAGGAAACCGGAGCACCCGGAGGAAACCCACGCAAACACAGGGAGAACAAACAAACTCCACACAGATAAGGCCATGGTTGGGAATCAAACTCATGACCCCAGCGCTGTAAGGCAGAAGTGCTAACCACTAAGCCACAGTGCTGCCCTATGAGGGAAGGCGGGATTCTCTCTACAATCATTTTTTGTTTAACCAGAGTTGAGATGTTAAACTATCCGCACACTAGTAAAAGTGCACACAATACATGCTTGAAAAATAAACTTGTCTTCCACCGGAGTTGTATTTCTCAAAGGATTATGAGCAGATTTACCGGGCAAGTGAGGTGATTCATGACGGTTTCCAACTCCGAGATAGGAAGCTGAGGTATTTGATGAAGTGCTACATGTCAGAGTAATTTATTGATGCTTGACTTGGCTGCTCTGTCTGACAACTTAGCACTAGATTCCCATCCTAGAGAAAGATATTGGAAATAAAATAAGAAAACAAACACACAATATGTCACCAGCTCCTTATTTCAACGGTGCCATTTGGCAGCAAAAATACCATCTCGTTAGCTATGTCTGGGCTCTGAGTTGTTACAGTAGGGATGCGCTTTATCTCATAAAAGTGATTTAATAAATATATTGCATATTTTTGTAATTTATCTATCGTGTACATTATGCAGATTTCAATTTATTCCAATCAGTATTAAATTTTAGGATATTTAAAAAAAAAAAAATCATTGGGGTGGGTTCTCCTACATTTTGTTGACTCATTCATTTGAGTGTTCATTGGTGATTGAATATGTAAATGGTTTAAAAATTAAATCCAGAAAGGTCAGCACAGGGCTGGGTTGCATAATCAGGTCCACAAATCATCATTATCAGCTATTTATATAGTGCCACTAATTCTGTAGTGCTGTACAAAGAACTCAATCACATCAGTCCCTGCCCCATTGGAGCTTACAGTCTAAATTCCCTAACACACACACACACACACACAGACAGACACACACACACAGACAGACAGATAAAGAGAGACTAGGGTCAATTTGATGGCAACCAATTAACCTACCAGTATGTTTTTGCAGTGTGGGAGAAAACCAGAGCACCCGGAGGAAAACCACGCAAACACAGGGAGAACATACAACCTCCACACAGATAAGGCCTTGTTTGGGAATTGAACTCAAGACCCCAGTGCTGTGAGGCAAAAGTACTAACCACTGAGCCACCGTGCTGCCCATCACAAATGAGTTGTTCTCTAAAAAAACTTAGCAGTAGGGTCAGGGTTATGTGTGAAAGACATAGCAAATTCTGAAATTAAAACCAGCCCCAGGATGTCTAGCACAAAGTCTGGTTGGGGAATTGGGGAGTGAATTCTTCTTACTTTTTAATTAGTTTTTAATTTTTGTTTACCTTTAAACAGTCCTGGCCCTGTGGAATCCAGACTGATGTTGGAGTCAGGGGAATATTTTTTGGAGTTGGCTGAATCGATTAGACCCAATTTGTGCCTCCATGTTGCAATTTATTTAGAGAAGCCCATATCTAGGTGGTAGGAGGTTGGACTTTGGTATGATTTTGAAACGTTGCAAAGTGCACCCCTAAGGGATAGTCCACCTATCCACACATTGAGGAGTCTGCTCTCAAGGACTTCATAGACCTTCGTTGTGCTTTGTTCAGCAGCAGGACTGATAGAAACCAATGTTTGCGTAGAGAATTGCGTCTTATACTGACCCTGGTAATGTTTAATTGTTAACATTGTTATTAATATTATTAGTAGCAGTATTGCTTATTTGTAAGGTGCCACAGTGCACTGCAGACTTACATAGTTGGGATAACAGGACATACATAAAACAGGAACATACGAGGTAGACACTATAAATGCAGATATGAAAACAAAGCGTAGGGTGGGCCCTGCTCATGATAGAGCTTACATTCTAAGTGGAAGATGGTACAGCTGAAACAATAGCAATGTGTGTGGCTCAGAGTGGAGATTGGGACAGCTGTGAAGGTGCATTAGTGTGGGTAGTATAGGTGGGAGTAGGGTAAGCTCTAATAAAGAGATGGGTTTCCAGAGAGTGTTTAAAGATTTGAAAGGTGTGGGAGAGTCTGATCTGGCTTGATAGGGAATTCCATTAGTGGGGAGCAGCACAGGAGAAGTCTTGTAGGCAGGAGTGAGAAGCGGTTACCCGAGATGAGAAGGACACAGAGAAGTGGTAGATCTAGGAGGGCGAGTGGGATAGTATTTGTAAGATGAGATTTGAGCTATATGAAGGGTGGAGTTGTTGAGGGCTTTGTAGATAAAGATGAGTAATTTCAATTGAATTCTCGAGGACATGACAAGCCAGGGATTTGCAAAGTGGTGCAGCAAATGTTGAACAGTGAGAGAGGAAGATCAGTCCTAGATGGGTGAGGGCAATGCCAGGTAAGGGGTGGTTCTAGCAGTCAAAGAAAGAGATGATGACAGAGTGTAAGAGCTTTGATAGTAGCATGGGTAAGAAAAACAATTATTCTGGCAATATCTCTAAGGTGGAGGCGACAGGACTGGGATAGAGACTGGATATCAGGAATAAAGCAGAGAGCAGAGTCAAGTGTGACACCAAGGCAGCAGGCTTAGGAGGCTGAAGAAATTGTGGTGTTATTGACACCTATTGGGATCTCATACAGGTAAAAAAAAAACTGAGACTGCTGTCTTTTGAGCAACTGGCCCGACCCTGTATGTGAATCCACCAATCCATACAGTGCATTTCTGCAAAGCTGTGTTAGAGAAGGTCCCTCCTAATAGGACAACCTGCTGCCGAGGAGTGGAAGAGAGCATGTAGGACATATAAAGTTAAGAGTGAACACTCCAGTTATTTTAGGTATATAATTCAACTCAATAATATGCAGCCTATGTTATTTGTTAACATCAAACAGTGGCTTTACTTGTTCTTTAATGTATAAATGTTTATGATCGGCCTTTATGTGAGTATGTTGAAAATGATTAAATGGTAAAGACAACGAGATCATAGTGGTTTATTTCCTATTTTTAATAACAGAAACTGCATGATATTAGTTTTTCAATCTGATCCATTACAGATTAATAAAGTGCAGGTCCAGAAAAGGCCATAACAGTGTCAAAGTCAGATAATTGGATATAGTCATTTAAATTAATATCAAACAACTTGATTGTCTTTGTCTGAAATTATGCGTATAGCTCACTACGGCGTGGAGGAACCAGGGCCGGATTTACCGCTAGGCAACCTAGGCACCTGCCTAGGGCCTAGCGGCTCTCGGGGGGGGCACAGCTGGGGGAGACAGGAGCAATTTTTTTTTAAAAAAAAATTAAATCGGCCCCTCCCCCGACTCGCGGCACAGAGGTGGTAATGGTGAAGGGCACAGAAGTGGTGATGGTGAAGAGGCACAGAGGTGGTGATGGTGATTGGCACAGAGGTGGTGATGGTGAAGGGCACAGAGGTGGTGATGGTGAAGGGGCACAGAGTTGTTGATGGTGATTGGCACAGAGGTGGTGATGGTGAAGGGCACAGAGGTGGTGATGGTGAAGGGCACAGAGGTGGTGATGCTGAAGGGCACAGAGGTGGTGATGGTGAAGAGGCACAGAGGTGGTGATGGTGATTGGCACAGAAGTGGTGATGGTGAAGGGCACAGAGGTGGTGATGGTGATTGGCACAGAGGTGGTGATGGGCACAGAGGTGATGGTGAAAGGGCACATGTGATATTGTGAAGGGGCAAAAGTGACAATGAAGGGGCACAGTGTGATGATAGAGGGACAAGAGCACATACTTGGATTTATGCGTATTATTTTTGCAAACAACTTAAGTAAGTATTTCTGCCCTGACTTCAATATTTATTAAGTTGTTTTGACCCAACTACTTAAAAAAAATGGGACTGCTTGGTAATTATTTAGGGGTGCCTTTTTCTGCAGCAGGGTGGCCTTGCTCTTTTCACATGTTGGGTACGCCCCCAAAGATGCAAGCCACGCCCTCACCTCCTTTGGTGGCGGCGGCACATGCTTTCATATTTACTTAACTATAGGGGTATATGGTAGGCATGCGGCGGCACATGCTTTCACTTCTACGTAACTATAGGGGTATATGGTAGGCTGCAAAAATATAGTGCTATGGATTGTTTCAGGGAGGGGGCCCAAAAACAGTATCCTGCCTAGGGCCCTATGAGGTCTAAATCCGGCTCTGGGAGGAACGTAATTAACTGAAACACGTGGAAAACACTTTTACGCACATTTACATGGACACATACATTTGTAAATAGTTCATATTATAAGTAGTTGCAAAACAAAGATATTTGTGTTTAAATGGAGCAGAGTTTGTTTGAATTTATAAGGTTATATACAGTACATGTTAGTGAAATCTAAGGTTCAGGTCACAGGAAACAAATCATGTCTGGTATCATTCGAATTCCCAATTTATTCGCAGACCTCTGGTTCAATCGCCAAACAGAACGCACATTGTGTATGGTAGCTATAGATTCTAGGGATTAAATGATTAGAATGATATTGTTTGTGTAATGTAAATAGACTAGTTTAAACTGGATTCTTGGCGGGAAAATTGGAATGCATCTCCAGGAGAGTTGACCCCCACCCATGGATATTTCAGTTTGAACTGGCCAATGACCTGCATTGCACTGGATGCTCCTGAAGCCTGAACCTATGGAAGCAAGCCACATCATCTGTATTGTTTTACTGTATTCACTGACTGTATATAAGCAGGAGCTCTGGACCCAATAGTCAGTCTACTTGACCACAGCCTTCAGACCTGAATGACTGTACACTGGACCCAGAGCACCTGCGATAAGTAACGGCTGTACTTATTTTATTCTCACTTGTTACTTGCTACCTTTTGCTAATAAATAAATCGAATTGTGCTTTGGAACCACATCACTGGAAGTGGACAATCGTTATTGGACAGCAACTAGACGCTCATAAAAACAGTTATGAACACTTTATGATATATTGGCCTCATATTGACATTATGGCCCCATAAATCTGAATATCTGACCTGGGAGCTTGTCCTGAGTACTGAACAGCCGAATGTGCCCTACTTGGCCAAGCTCGGGTCTGACGAATTGGAAATGGATCCCAGTGTTCAGCATTGTACCAAAGTGCAATATTGACTTCTGTGTGACCAGCTTTACATAGAACAATACTAGCCCCAGCAACTCTATCCCTACCTTCCTTTAGTGTGTAAACAAGGTCATAATGTAATATTACCTGAGTGAGGTGATTCTTGTATCTTTATAAGGGGTGATTACTGATAATCATCCATCTCTATTTCCAAGTAGATAAACTTCTCTGAATATAAAAACAAATTGCTTCTGAACGGACTTATCACCCACAACATGAGAACATTAATGTCAAATTACACATGCAGAAAGCAGGTCAAAGGACACGTTATCTGTGACACAGACTAATATACTTTCAGGTGAAATGTAAGACTGTTTATTAGTTATGCATAAGCCACTGAAATCTATACTGATGAGTCATATGTTAGTTATAAACTACCATTCTGATTAGTCCAGGATATCTTACAAGAGTCCAATCACTGGAGAGACGTGGAAGAGTATAACCAAGTTAGGGAGCAACTGCAAAAAAATAAAATATCAACTGCTTAGGTAACTTTCAGCTTACAGCTGCCACTGTTTGGGATGCTTGCCATTGTAACAACATTATATGGTAATATATTTATATAAGACTGTCACAGATTGTGCGTATATTCATAAAACAAATCTAGTGTTCCTCATTGGCCATTGGAAGTGTTAGGAGTAGAAGTTCATCAATAGCAGTGGCAGGTCTATGGGCCGTGGTGATTGGGCATTACCCTCCTTGTTAGAAGGTGAGTGAAGAAGTGAATGAGTTATATAGAATATTTTTAGCATGCGCAGGAGGAGGAGCAGTGTTCCACAATCTGTGGATGGTCAACTCTCTGCCGCTGGGTATGCCTTAAAAAATTCACACTTATAGCCTAAAAACTAAACCTCGTTGTTACTATGTCTCGCTTCCATTTACTGTGAATCTACACATTTCCTGCCAATAATGTCTATAAGGATTCTGGACGGTTTAAAGTGTGCCTGCCACTAATAGACAATAGAAACAGCCATTTATTGTGATGAACCAATATTCCTAAGAAAGCAACCAGTACAATAGAAACCAACGCCTCGTGTATATTTCACCATACAGTTTCTGGTTCCTAAGCTGCATTCTCATGAACATTGGTTTAGCTAACAAATTAGCTGCCTCTGCTGGATCTCAGATACAAAGTGCACAGGATGTGCTCTGCAAGTCGTTTTGGTTATACACCAATGGTCTGAACAGTGCACAAATAGTCACCACTCTTAGTAGATGCCACCCAGAGGCAAAACTACCGGCACTGCAGGGTGCAAAGACGTTATGGGCCCAGAGGTAAGGTGGAAGGTAGGTAGGCCAATGCCAGGTCACCCCCGAGTTCTCTGTTCACCTTCAGAGGCCCCTAGTCTGGGCTTCACTGTGTTTGGGGATCTACAAGGCTTGAGGCACATCCCTGGGCCATTCTCCAACTTCTGCTATGGGTCCCAACGATGCAGTTTTCCGCCCCTAATGTCATCACAAACTAGAAGGGTGTCAAGGTGTGCGTAGAGGCTTCTGCAAAGAAAGGAACACCCCTACAAATTCACTCTTTCCACCCTTCATTTTAATCGGCCTACTAAATGACTTACTGTTTTGGCACTACTTTCCAAAACAAGAGGCCCAGTGCGCTAACTCCAAACTTTACAGCACTTTCTCTCTCTCTACCCATCTCCTCCCAATGTCCTGGACAAATTTCCGATATTCTGCAAATGCCAACATCTTGTTCTGCAAACACTTTGCGCTGGGTATAAGCACCAGAAGAAATTGAAGTGTGTGATGTTGCCAAAGTGGATTTTGCTTTGCTCATCATCAGTTTTACCTATGACAAATTAGGGCAACTGTGTATACATGACCAGTGCACTCTCATGAGGTCATCTACCAAGTACCCCAATGTGCATCACAAAAAAACCTTGGTTTTGCATTGGTGTACCACTATATTTGACATATCAAGGTGCACACTATGCAGAAAAATGACCAATCTTCACACTATCACCTACCAATGCTAAATGATTGAATCAGGGAGTCTCAGACTCTACCGACAAGCCAGTTGCAATGGTTTTCCCTTGCTGGCTATTTGTGATTGGCTGGCCCACAAAGAGGGGTCCCAATTGTAACCATTTACCCTTGGCCTGTGGTAGTGTGCTCTAGTGGATGTATATTAGTTGGCTGATCATATTTCTAGGTTCCCATATACAGGAAACCATTAGTCAATACGGTCACTCATGTTCATAAAACAATTTTTCATTCATATACTTATTCATGTAATACAGTAGACAGGCAATTATGACACATCGTGGAGCAGCTTGGTGTTGCATATTGGGTGGTGAGGAAAGCAAGGTCAGGACACTCTGTTTGAAATCTGGACCAGCAACACAATGTTTACATTCTGGTGGTAGTTATATCAGTTTTACTCTGTTGCTACTGTTACATTCTATACGCAAACAGTAGTACCTCTGTTGATATGGGCAGCACACAGATAAGCTCATATATTCTTGCAAGTGTCTGTATTGTCTCGGACTGGAATATTCTGCAAATAAGGGTTTTTTTTTCTCTCATATATGTATATAATATACTGTAAGACACACCAATAACGGCTCATACAGTAAGTAATTCTTCTGTTTAGTCTCATGGTTCACTTACTTACATCATCACAAGAAACACAATCTACCCGTTATCACAATCCACAATGGAGATCCCTACTCTTAGCTTTGCACCATCCTCTCTTTATACGTTGGGCAACTAGTTTGTCATTGATAAACCTGCTCACATAACAGGTTTATTTAATAAATAGTTCACTGTGTATGCCCTTCATCGCCTTACCATACCCTGAATAAGATAACCAACTTATATAAAATAAAGACACAGAGACTTGAGTAAAGTGGGAAACCGACGTATTTTATTATAACCTAATTAAACCTGGTGGCGGAGAAAGAGCACTGCGGATCAGCTCCAGCGATACCCAACCAAGAGTGGACATGGCAATATAGCGTTAAGTCCACCCACTTCTCTCATAACCCCACTGCTTGGCCGGCCCTAACCTGGCGTCAGAGTAAACTGCACTCACCTCACTACTCACACCCCCCTCCCTCACTGATCCGGGCAAGGCCCCTCCCCACGTAAGGGACAAGAGTTACGGATTGCCTTGTAAGGTAACAGCTACCTACGGCCAATCACGATAGAGCCGTATATATCAGCCGCTGATCGCAGGGCCTTCCTCCCCCGCCAACTACCTATAAGCCCTAATGACCTGGTTAAACGAACTATCACTTAAAAAATTATACCAAAATGGCGTGGGTGGGCGGGAATTTGCCAGCTGAGTGACTCAGACCAGGAAGTACAGTATACTATACAAAGCCACAAGACCCTCCCCTCAACCTCATTGGTCGGGTCTACATCCTTGTTAACCCATACGGGTAAGTGCAAGCTCGAATGCAACACTGTCACTATTTAATAGCGTTCGTCTATAGGGGACTCTCTTGTAATAAATAGTTCACTGTGTATGCCCTTCATCGCCTTACCATACCCTGAATAAGATAACCAACTTATATAAAATAAAGACACAGAGACTTGAGTAAAGTGGCAAACTGACGTATTTTATTATAACCTAATTAAACCTGGTGGCGGAGAAACAGCACTGCGGATCAGCTCCAGCGATACCCAACCAAGCGTGGACATGGCAATATAGCCTTAAGTCCACCCACTTCTCTCATAACCTCACTGCTTGGCCGGCCCCAACCTGGCGTCAGAGTAAACTGCACTCACCTCACTACTCACTCCCCCTCCCTCACTGAGCTGGGCAAGGCCCCTCCCCACGGAAGGGACAAGAGTTACCGATTGCCTTGTAAGGGGACAGCTACCTGCGGCCAATCACGATAGAGCCGTATATATCAGCCGTTGATCGCAGTGCCTTCCTCCCACGCTGCTGCCCTAAGGGCAAAGCAGCCCGCCACCATCCAAACCGAGCACTCTCCTCAACTCCAACCAAATGCTCTCCATAAAAATAAGCAACTCCTCATCCGAGAGGTGCACACCGTTTCTCCTAAAGACACTCACCCTATCTGCTGTTATCACCGGGTGATCCACCACAAATCCACCAAGGGACCTAATTACCTTCCGCATTGCACTATTAAGCTTCGGCGCCATTATCAGGATTTTCTTTAACGGGATTGGAGATCGCCAAGACAATCTCGGGATCATCGCGGACCAGCCAAGTATGATTGATGGCCATGTATTCTTAATATAGTGCAGGTCCTCTCTCATTTGGATAATTAGATCTAGGGACTTACCCAAGTCATTCCCCCCTAAGTGGATAACTAGTACTTCAGGGGCTCCCACCGCTCAATCAACTGTTTTAGCCATGGCAATAGACTACCCCAAACCAAACCTCGTTTACCTAACCAATAGACCCTGCTACTCCCAACACTGGTAAACCTCGTCTAAACCCCCGTCTGGTTAGCTGCCCAGAATATGTAAGAGTGCCCGATGATCCAAATATCTCTCGCATTTACCACAGCATCTAGAAAAGAGATGTGTTAAGTACTGCGATATTACCTGACCAACACACACAGCACTAAAGGTGCACCTAGTGATTGACAAAGGCAGCCCATCAGACGAGCATGGAGCATAGCTGGCAAGGTTAAAAAAAACGGGGAGAAATGGATTTGGGGAAGGATAAGTCACTCTCACACGAAGGTGAAACCCGATCAAACCCCAGAGGCACACCACTAACCAGGCCTCCGGAGAGAAAAAAATGGGAGAAAGCCCTTTGCGCTCTCGCTCAACGCGATGAGCAGATAAGCCTTGAGTAACCAGGAAGGGGAAAGGAGGAACGGACAATAGGTACCATATAAAAGGAGGTCCAGATAAACGTGACAGTGACAAACCATGAACAAAACAGCGTAAAGTACAATTGAAAAAACAAAACAAGAGAAAGACAAGGCACCAATACAGATTCAAATACAAGTCATCACATTTTAAACATTAGGCCTAATGTAACCTTTGTAGGCCTCGGATCTCCATCTACCCAGTGACTTTATAGCTTCCACCGATGAACCTGCCAAAGCCGCGGAGGTGGCTGCTCCGATTCTAAAAGAGTGAGAGCGGATGGGTCTAGCCCCAAAAATGTAATCGCATGCTTCAGCACCGCGTTAAATTGGTATCTTGTCAGCTGTGTTCCACTTCTATGAACTAGGAAAATTGGGTTAACTGGCCTAATTTGCATGAACTGGGAGCTTAATTTGACGGGACATGTCTCCTTATCCTTCTGAGCCTGCATCTGCAACCAGCAACCCCTCCCACCTTGATCAGTTTTGGATCTGGTTATTTTACAGCTTAGATGCTCTTCCTGTATGAAAATGTTTTCTGTAAGCAAACCCGTGGGGATATGCGTTCCAACTTGACCAACTAATTCCGAAACCCTGAAGGCCCCGAAGAACGCCAGGCTAAATGCAGTCCGAAACAACAAGGCCTCATACTCATCCCTCGTAACGTCCGCCAGTGCCTGCATAATTTGAGATAACGTTTGCAACGTGATTGGGTGATGCGTGTCTGATGTGACCGGCCTCTCCCTCGCCCAACCTTTTAGCGCTTTAGATATCAAAAAGCCCTTAGTGACATCCGCCACCCCATTCAGCCGTGCCATAAACGAAATGCCCGCCAAAGCAGATGACATACTCCCCTTGGAAGAGCCCTCCTTATACCTCAACCACATAAATTCCATGACCGCAACCCTCTGGCCTGCCTCTGACCGGTCCTTGGTGCTGCTGAATTGGACCCATTGCAGCCACGCTGCTCGATATACCCGCAATGCGCCAGGCCGCGTTCCGCCAGACCCCTTATGCCGACGTGATGATCTGCCAAACACAAGAGGGACAGGGAATGCCTATGGTACTGGCCTGAGGGGCAAGCTCTCAGAATCTCTTCCACTGAAAACGGGACAAGGCATCTGCTATATCATTTTTCACTCCTGGGATATGGCGCGCATTGAATGTTATCTCGTGCTAAGCAGCGAAGTATCAAATGACGCAGCAGAGCAATGGCCTGCGTAGAGGAAGCGCTCTGTTTATTTATGGACTGGACTACCCCCAGGTTGTCGCACCAAAAAACAACGTGACTGCCTCGTAAGGAAACAGCCCACAGCTCGATGGCCACAATAATCGGAAATAGCTCTAACACAACCGTGTTCTTTACCAATCCACTCCTATGCCATGACTCCAGCCACGCGTCTGCACACCACTTCCCGCCCAGATAAGCTCCGAAACTCTGCGCACCCGAAGCATCAGTGTAAAGGTCCAGCGTAGCATTGTTTACCTGAGGGGTGGGCCATATCCTTTTTACCATTGAATTCCCTCAAAAACCTCTGCCATACCAAAAGAGATTCTCTTATTTCCCGTGACAGGCGCACCACCGCATGAGGTCTGTTCCTTCCCGCTATGGCTCTTTGCAACTTACGACAGAAAACCCTGCCCATCGGGATAACCCTGCACGCAAAATTGAAAAGCCCCAGTAGTGACTGAACTTTTTTCAACGAGAGGGAAGGGGCGCCTAGGGTGAACACAATCGCCTCACCTAACTTCTCCAACTTGTCCTTCCGGAGCCTACAACAACCCATTTCTGAATCTATTTCAATAAACAAGAACGATAAACGCTGTGTGGGACCTTCCATTTTATTGTGTGCAATGGGAACCCCCGTGACTGTAAATAAGGCCTGCGCTGATTTTAATACTTCAAGGCATGTGCGGGACCTATCGTCTAAATAGTGAGATATCCCACTGTGCCCGGTTCCAGCCTGAATGCACCAGTGGAGAAAGCTGCTAAATTTCTCAAACAAGGCGCATGATATCGAGCAACCCATGGGTAGGCAACGGCCCATGTAGAAACCGTTGCGGTGTCTGAAACCCATAAACTGGAACGATTCAGGATGGAGTGGCAACAGGCGAAAAGCTGACTCTGTCGATTTTGGCCATAAGGGCCCCCTCCCCAAACTCCTGCACTAGTGAAAGAGCATCTTCAAAGGACTGGTATTGAACGGTACTCACCGCCGGGTCTATGGCATCATTTACCGAATTACCTAATGGGTAGGAAAGGTGCTGGATAAGCCTGAACTTACCCTCTGCTTTCTTGGGCACAACACCTACTGGGGACACTACCAAATTGGGGATGGGAACTTTTGCAAAAGGCCCTAACATCCGTCCTAACCGGACTTCTTTGGCTATTTTCTCGTCTAATATCTCCGGGAATGTAAAGGCCAATTTTAAATTACGGGGCCATGGTAAATCTAATTGTCTCAAAACAGAGATTCTGAAACCAAATTGAAAACCCTCACGAATCGTAATGGCGGCATCGGTATCATTATATAGTTTGAGCCACCTGTCCATCTCTTCTAGCCTAATTGGGGATTTGGCTTTGACCTGAAGTTGTTGTAGCAACTCCACGTCCCCTGCCCACTCCCATTCTGGCTCTACTACAATCTGATGCGGGGTGGAAACCGTTACAGTTGGAACAGGAGTGGCGAAATCTGTATGTCGCACCCCTCTGACATGTCCCTGAGTTAAACGCGAAGCACTTTCCTTTGCCAGGGAGGGGCTGCTGCGCCCTCCCAGCCCCAGGAAACCGCCTCGCTTGTGCCGACTCCTGTTTTTGACTACTGGGCCTCATGAGGTCCATCCAAGTGTCAATATCTTTGAAACCCAGGGGTAATTTCTCCCGCCTCGTCATCTTTTTACGAAACATCTCATCGTAGGCCCTCCAAATGACTGGCCCGTCCTTCAAGTACACATCCGTAATCAAATGAAGATACTTCCAAACCTCTACCTGTTCCTCAGGCATAAAGTCAGTGTAAAGCGTTGCAAACACACAAAATTCTTTTACCCATCTAGGGAATGTTTTTTTATAGTTCTCTTCCCCTACTCCGTTCCTATCCATCGCGGCTTCCAAACTCTTCTTGCCCTCGTCCATCAGGGTGAACATATCTGCGTAAAATCCCTTTTTTATTTTATCTCTGACACTCGGCCGAATGCCTGAGTCCCCACCTCGCGCCACTATGTCTGGCCCTAACGCCTGTAGGGGCCTAGCCACTCGCTTACCTACCAGCTGGGTCTGTAATAGTTTAATTAGCTTGCGGGGCCTATGACCGGACCCCGAGGATTCCTCGCTAGTTGTAGACATCACAGGGCTAACATCACATGTTTTGTGTGTAGGAGCAGAAATGTTCTTACCTCTCCCCTCCGTGGTCACCACCTCCGGCCCGACTCCCACCAGAGGCCCGGTCACTGTTCCCTCTTCTGACCTTGATGACACTTCCCCCATTGACCGATCTGCCGCTCCTTTCGAAGACCCTCCAGCTGCCGCTCCCGTCTCCACCGAAAGCACTCCCGTCTCTTGGGGCGCCGGCTGCTGTGTCTGTGAAACTGAAGACATTATCGTTGCCTTCCGGCACACCATAGGAAACATTTCCTACCCCAGATTCTGGCGGGGTAACGCTAGCTGGCACAACTGACGCAGAGGTGCCATCCCCAGCGCGGTACTCGGGCTCTCCGTGATAATAATCAAAAACATTGTCGCTCACCTGCTCAGAGCGAGGACCATAACCAAAATCATCCTCTCCTATATCACTTTGTCCCACGGACCTCTGGTAACAGCTTTCCATAGCCTGCCTAAAATACGGGGGGGGGTAACTGCTGATGCTGCACCCTACTCGTAGACCACCCAGTCTGGCCCCCAGAATGGAGTATTTCATCCACCCTCATCCCGGGCTGCCATCGGGTGTCCCAATCCATCCGTACCCCGACGGAGTCCTGACTCCAACCCCCCTATCCTCCTCCCTGTTGCGGGCAAAAAAGGCTCTGCGCTCCAGAAATGCCTCCTCCCCGCCGCTCGAGGAAAGGTAAAGTGACCTGCGGGCGGACATAGGCTGGGCCTGAAACTGCGCCCCCCATGCTGACCCCCTGGCGCTGCTAATCAAAAAGGGGCTTGGGGAAAATAAAGTTGGTGAGGAGCCTGACAACAAGCTCCTCTGTCTCTCTCTCTAGCAGCCAGCACAGGGGGGGTTAATGGCAATACCAACCCTGTGCTGCTCGGCATTGACTCCCTTACCCCCCCTAGTGGCCTGAAACTCACACTGGAATATGATTGCCCCTCACTCCGATGTTGAGGCGGGGTGACTGCCCCTTCCCCCCCTACCATGACATCCCCCCCTATTGAGGACACTTTGGGACCTCGCAGCTACTCTGCGCCTGCCCCCCCCCACGACAGAGAACTCCCGCTCTGGAGGCCGCGATCTGCGCATGCGCACGCTGCCCGGTGGTTCAGTCTGAACCGCTGAGCCGCGCCTGACGGACCTCCTCCTGCCTCGGGTCCCCGGGCAGGTAGGAGAACCACCGGCCACCAATGAAGATAAACGCCGGCGGGGGGCACTGACCATGCCCCTGCCGGAGCCCCCGCTAGTCCCCGCGACCGAGCCCCCATCCCCAAGATGGCGACGGATGTCGCCTGGGGAGGGGGAACGGAGGCGAACAGGCCTGACAACGGTCCTACGTGGACGGGGCATGCTACCACAAATGGCACAAAAGCACAAAATTGGGGAACAAACAGGAAAAAGAAAGAAAGGGGAGACAGATGTGGAATGGGGAGAAAAAGAAAAATCACAGGACACAAAGATTATAAATTGAAATAGGTTTTAATAGGTTGAGAACAAAGACAAAAACTATTAGAAGTACACCACTAGATAAGCAACAGAGATACCCCGAAAGAGAAAAGAAAAATACAGTTTAAGAATAATAAAATCCTTATCTGTCTCCTCGTGTTCTCCTACAGGAATTTGCCAGTCGATTGAATCAGACCAGGAAGTACAGTATACTATACAAAGCCACAAGACCCTGCCCTCAACCTCATTGGTCGGGTCTACATCCTTGTTAACCCCTTTGGGTAAGTGCAAGCTCGAATGCAACACTGTCACTATTTAATAGCGTTCGTCTATAGGGGACTCTCTTGTAATAGTCTACAACTCCTTTCTGTTGAGTGACACCTCTTACATTCAAGCACTGCTTGATAATTAGCATACCTGTTCACCAATGTTTCCCAAACCCAGTCCTCAAATACCCCTAACAGTGCTTCCATATCTCCTTGCTGGAGCATAGGTGTATTCATTAGTGACTGACACATTGTAACAGATCTACAGGTGGTATAATTATATCACCTGTGACCTGGAAAACCTGCACTATTAGGGGTCTGTGAGGACTAGGTTTGGGAAACACTGCTGTACACTATCACAGACACACACTGCAACATATTTTATTCTTCAACTTGACTCTCTCTGATTTTACATACGCCTTTCCCTTACACTTACAGTACATATATAATGGGGTACCACCTAGGGAAACGCAGACAATATAGCACACAAAAACAACAAATAACAAAAAAGATAAAACATTTCCATGCTTCTTCCTTTTTGTTGCTATCATGCAATTAGTTCAATAAAACCATAATGCATTCAATAAGAACAGCTAAGTATAGATAAGCACAAACTGGGGTTCTTTCCACATGGTAGCTGAAATGATACCTGTTTGTTCAACTTTTTAGGGTGGAGTTAAAGGTGCTTGCTGGGGGTATACAGCATGCACGTTTAACTGGGTCACATTCAGGGAGTCATGTTGAGTTGTATGCAAATTGTGTTGTCGATGTATAATAAGCTTTTTTACTTCTGAACATGCACATAAGGAACTAGCTTCAGAACGAACGCTCTGTGCACTTGCACGGATGTAAAAAAAAAAGAGTGTTATACGCAGAATACAATTTGTATACAACTTACCAAGACCCCTCAATCTTTGCGACATTTATTATTGATTATTATGCCAGTGTCACTTGTACTTTGGTGGAAAGAAAAGAACAATTTTAAAACTTTTTAAACCATATTTGAAATTCTATCTATTTATTTCCTCTTTGAACTTTTTCCGCTATGTGGGAGGTGTCACTCCTGGCTGCAACCAGTCCCCAGCAGTGGTGCTGGAATGGTTTGATGAAGGTTTTGAAATGAGAAAATTTGTTAGAATTTCTCCAATTTGTTAAAAAAACTGAGAAGGCCAAACAGGTTTGAGATGGTGGAACCACGTTCAAGCCTTTTCAACAGGGTTTGAGCTGGATAGCATTTGTGCAAGCCGGATTACACATGTACAGATTAAATTCAAACAGATGTGGTGGAATTTTTTGTGTACAGCGAACCTCAAACACCCAACACAGTAATGTTCTTACTTCGATTTAAAAAACAAGTTAAAATATTTTTATATTAATGAAAAATATTATTTTGATTGAATTTACAAAAAAAATAGTACTAATATCCATGCATTCTCTGAATGTGAACCTGGAATGCCAATGACGAACAGCGAACGCAAGCTGCAAACTTGGAACTGTAAAGTTTGCATCAAGGTCAATGGCCAATTGTCCCTCTATTGAATCAGAGAACTTTGATCAAATTTTCAACTGGTTCAAATTTTTAGAGCACCTCTAGTTCCCAGATATGTCACAATAATCACAAAGTTCCTGTGTCTTTCCCAATATAAAAGTGACTTCTACCTAGGGAAGAGAACTGTTTATTTAATCTTCTAGTGGTTGGTTAGTAAGGATATATAGATAGGTGGTTGGTTGCCCTGTTATCAAATAAAATGCTTTCTAAGCTTGGGTTGAACCCCCTCCAACATTATAGCTTTACTAACATCCTTGGATTAGAAAGCTGTCTTGATGACAATTAGATGATTTTCCTAGCTAGTCTACAACAGTAGGTTAGGTTTTATTTTTTTAATGTCAACTACTGTTTGCCTCTTCCAATATAAAAACCTTACCAGTGCGAGAGCAGGATCTCCATAGGGTTGGAGATAAATCAGTGGTATGGACCACTGGTAACTTCAGACTTGAGGAAAGTGGATAAAATTAAGGATACGTAGTCAAATGATTTTGCAGTCTGCAGCCAGGAAATGATTGCTAAATAAACCAATAGTATTGCCGAAGCTCTTAGCTTGTCTCTGCTTGTTTTGCCTTTTGCTCTGTGGAATGATGAATTTCGTACAGGTGTCTCCTTCTCCAGAATCAGGTGAGGATTGATGGGGAACAGAGCGACCATCCATCATCGTGGGCAGGTGGCACAGCATCGGAATTTCAGAAAATCTGTTCCCAATCACATCCGCTGCTGGGTGGAGGTAACGGCCCTATTTGTGACGCCTTGCTGAAAATCAATGTGCAGCACTCAAGGTCAATGTACTGATAGGAAACTCTTTAAAGGTTGATGGATGAGTTGTATTCATTTAGAATAAATGTGAGACGTAAGTGACAAGAGAGAATCCTAATACAGTATTTGTGCCAATTTTTTCCTCGTTGTTAGAGGAACCTTATACTATCAGGAATTACATCACCTTTCCTTCCTTTGTCCTGCTTTTATATTCTTCAATACAGCTGTTCAACTGTATATCTGGAAAGTGTCACTCTCTGCTCATCTAAACACGATGATTTTCCTGTTACTTTTGTTTATTTGATGCACAAAATAATTAGAGATGTTCACTGACCCCCGTGTTTTGGTTTTGGACCTGGATTAACTTCACTTTTTGGTTTAGGTTTTGGCAAAACCGACCCCGCATGTTTCGGTTTTGGATCCCTATTTATTTTTCCTAAAATCACATAATTTGGCTCTTTTTTTGTTTCTACATTATTATTTACCCCAATAACATTAATTTCCAGTCATATCCCGTCAACTTTTGTCAAGTGACAAGAACACTGCTACCCCTCCTGTTTCTGTGTGAGCAATGGCACTGGAGACTGGAGCGTGACAAGAACACTGCTACCCCTCCTGTTTCTTTGTGAGAAATGGCACTGGAGACTGGAGAGTAACAAGAACACTGCTACCCCTGTTTCTGTGTGAGCAATGGGGCTGGATCTCTTGGGGAGGGAGGTACTTATGGAATCCAAAATCCACGAGATCCGTCAACGCGAGCCTACTCGCATCCCCTAATTTCGGGTGGGCTCGGTTTTCAGAAAACCGAGCCCGAGCATCTTTACAAAAATAAGTCATTTCTAATAATGTATACTGTGCATCTGCAAGGATCGGCAAGGGATTGCTGGTAGTGTATCCAGAGATGTCGGATTACTAACAGACATTGTAAAAGCGATAGAAGCAAAGAAAAGAAGACAACCAGAGAATAATCAAACAAACCGGGGTCTAGTGTCCAAGCAGGCAGAGTTATTACTGATCAAATGGGGAGTTGGGCAGGCCAGGGTCAATATCAGAAGTTTAAATGGACACATAACTAGGACACAGTGTTATGATTCCTAGTGCATTCACGAAGAGCAGCGGGAGTATAAAGAAAAGTGTCTTTATTCAGGTAAATACATAAACAAAGATAAAAACTCAAATCCACGGATAAGAACAGGTTCCAAAAGAGACTGTATAGTAAAATGGCAGGAACAGGAATTATTAGTTTACCCCAGTCCTGAAGGCAAAAGGCTGTCCAGGAAAGCAGACAGAGTCCAGGGATCAAGCAGAGAACAGATAAACAAAGTTCAAATAGCCAGGCAGAGATCAAGGTCACAAGCAAATAAGCGAGGTCCAGAAGGCAAGCCAAAGGTCAGGGCAACAGGCAAATGAGCAGGGTTAAGGAATCAAGCCGAGGGTCACAACAGAAGATCAAGCAATGGAGCAAACACAGGAACAGGGCAGCAGCAGCCAGGTATACACGGATGAACTGCACCGAGTACAGGTAAAGGCAGGTATAAGAAGCTGAGGGCCGGTGAAGTTCTAATTGGCAAGGAGGTTAACCCTTTCAGGCATGGTGCAAGCTCAGGAGCAGAACAGCAGCACCTCTGATGGACCAAAGGCACCGCTGCCACATACAAAACACAGGCAAAGTTGTAACACACAGACTCATAAGACAAGACCGTGGCAGGGTAGACATATGGAAGGAGAAGGACCTGTTACCAAAACCACTACCAGAGTTCCCAGTCAAATCGTAGACTTTGCCTAAAGCAACTGTATATACCCTTGGGTCTGTGACCATGTACTCAGATGGCAGTATTTAGTATTGCACAAAAAAATGCCAGGACTTCAAAAAGCCAAACAAACGGCGACAAGACAAGGGCAGGAATGAAAATAAGGCAACAGCAACAACAGGACAGAACAGACAGAGTAATAGGGAAAAATAATACACAGGGCTAAGACAGGAAAGGAGATAGGACCAGAACATAAAAAAAAATCGGCAATACAGATGAACTAGTCATCTAAGAGCCAGGGGTTAAGAGTCAGAGAAGGTAGTTGTTAGAGAGACAAAAAAATCAGGAGCCAGAGATGCAGTTGTTCAAAAGCAAAAAAGGTAGTCATCCAAAAGCCTGGGGTGAAACACAGGAAGGCAGCCAGGAAAGTGCATTATACATAATAATAATAATAATAATAATGCTGGTTCATTGAGATAAGCTCAATAAATGGACAATGTGGTGTTCACAGGCAACTGTTTATATAGGCCTGAACATACAGTAACTGGCAATCATTACTAGCAGCAGGACATTAGGTCATTCCCTGACGCAGGTCTGAAAAGATGATGTCATAATAAAAATGATGCAGTAGGTTGTTAACTGAGCCTGTGGGTCCCTGTTCGGAGACTTCACTACCACAGCTCAAAGTTCACGGCTCTAAATACCTTATGCCGTGGCCTTATTAAGGGTTCAGGCCACCCTAGGCTAATTTGCTCATAGCGCCACCACTAATACATGAACTCGTCCTTAATTTAAGATATTTATGTTCCCTTGTTTTCAAAACTGCTCCACGTGACTTTTCAAAAACGTCACGGCAATCTTTGTCACTCATTTCATTGAAATGTTGGGAAATTAATTCTAAACGGTGAGCCCTGTGCGCTATCCTTGAGACATTCAGGGCATTTGAGACTCTCAAAGGCAGGGGAAGAAAAGTAGTATTCTCTGTAATTAATATTCTTAGGGCTAGATTTACTAAGCTGCGGGTTTGAAAAAGTGGGGATGTTGCCTATAGCAACCAATCAGATTCTAGCTGTCATTTTGTAGCAAGTACTATATAAATGAAAGCTAGAATCTGATTGGTTGCTATAGGCAACATCCCCACTTTTTCAAACCCGCAGCTTAGTAAATCTAACCCTTAGTCTCTCTGCGCACACATTTCTTAGATGAAACACAGTGTACAGGTAACATAAATCCACAACTAATTCCCATTCACTTCAATGGGAAATGTGTCTATCTAATCAAATATTAACGATGAACAAAGCAAGCTGAACGTAGCAACAAATACTACTTCATCTGTATTCATAGCACAGGGGTTTTTTTTGTCCTCAGCACAACTAAATGAACAATATATATTTTTGCAGACCTTTTAAAGCAGTTCAATATATTGCTTGCTTATTCGCGATCTGAAATCTATTTTGACACTATCCAGTTGGATCATACATGTCTAAGAATGTCCAAACACTAGTTCCGAAAGACAGCGTAATTCATTTGCATAAAGCGCCTTGAATTTTGAAGTGTCTCTCCACACGCTATTTGCCGATGACATTGTCCAGGTACATTCGATGATTGTGGTATTATGCAAAACCTATAAACTAACAGCATGTTGCTGTGGACATTTTGCTGACAAATGCTAAAATAATTATCCTTTTGGGATAGGATTTTACCTTCTCTTTAAAATTATTCAGTGGGAAAACCTATTTAATAGAATTATAGGCTCATTTCTGATTTATGAATGGAAACCGAGAATCACCTGCACCATTACGATGACAAAATGCCTTTTTATGTCTTTTTTTTTTTTTGTTGAGAATATTAGTGATGCTGGGTGTGCTGAAATAAAGCATCTTGTTTCATGTTAATATTGTGGGTGACCAGAAGCTAATTTGCAAGAGAGGCAAAGATTCACCCTGTTCTATCAAACAGCCATTCATTATTGAAATAGTGTAGTAAATGTACCTCACACCGCAAATGAAAACAGGTATTATTACAATCAAGGACATTATTCAGACCTTAATTACCCGTTGGAATATAAATAATTTGCTTAGTGCCAATCTTAAATAACCATATAATTATTAAAGCTGAAATAAGACAATTATTGAGGAATCTTTAGGATGGGGTGATGTTTGCTAAGCTTGAACATTTACCATCTTTGTCCTGTGTCATGCACATTAAAAACATTTCAATATGCAAACAAAAGTGATTGTATGTCACTGCATTCAACGGAAAAATGGTAGTTAATCTACATTTTTTTTTCCAAGTGACACAGAGCTTTAAAACATTAATATACATAAGATGTTCTTGACCTTTTCCGCTCAAGACCCAGATATTTATCAGCTTTACAAGCCATACATCAGTTTTTAATAATAATGTACTTCGATTTAATTAATGTTAAAAAATAAAGTATTATTATTGAATAAAATGAAAAGAAAATGAGGGATTTTTACAAAATAACATTAAACCAGTTTAGGACTTACTGTAATATATGGCAGTAGACAACATGTTCGCAAAAAATGGATATTGACAACTTACCCATTCTGATGACCTATGTTTGGGGTCTTGACTCAAAGGATAAGAATCCCACATGTACATTAAGTGTACTGTACATTACAGTTAAGTCTTAAAAATTTTCCTGATCAAAGAGGTGGACAGTGTAACCCTTTAATGACCAGGTTGTTTTGGTAAAAAAAAAACATTTTTTTTGTTTTGTTAGGGTATCTAAGTAAATTTTATATTATTTTTTTCAGGGACATAATTGTTTTTTTGGTAGAATCTTATATATAAAATTCAATGATCTGTTTTTTTGTTTGTTTGTCCGGTTATGTGTTGTAGGGGGGGTTAGACCCCCTGTTGCTGTACGCTAGGCAGAACTTTGACCCAGGGAGTCTGTTCTGAGCCTGTATTCAGACACCCCTGCACCAATTGAGATGAAACCAGCGTGAGCTGTTCCAGTTGAATCCGGGCCAGGTTTTAGGGGTTAGCTTTCCAGTTGGACCTCCCGTTGGTGTGCGCTGGTCAGAACTTTGACCCGGGGAGCCTGTTCTGAGCCTTCCACTAGATGGATTTGGGTGAAAACTTCACAGACTGGTAACATTGGATCTCAGAAGACATACTAGGGGGTTGAGGTCTCGGTTGGACCTCCTGTAGGTCTACACTGGACATAACTTTGACCCGGGGAGCCTGTTCTGAGCCTTCCACTGGATGGATTTGGATTTCATTTAATATAAAAGCAAAAATGACAATAGGATAATCTGGGTCTTCTGTAATTGTTCTATTGTTTTGAAAGTATAAAACGTAAATCAGTCATCAAGTATGAACTGTAAAGGTCTGAGTAAGCAGGATCACCAGCTCCAGTGGGGTGACTTTGTGCCTAGCTCACAAAACAAACGTATTGCCTTTTAAGGTGACATTCTAGACAATGAGAACTAGAATCTGATTGGTTGCTATGGGCAACACCACCACGTTTCCATTTTAGAATGTTTGATAAAACTACCTTTTGATCTTCTTCATCTCAGAGTTCATGTAAAAACATAAATAGGCCTCTTTCTCTGGAGAGAAGTGTGATTTTTTTTTATCACATTAATATAAATTTCCTTATCATTACAGTTGATTAAAATAATAATACTCGGCTTCACCGGGCAAACTGGGCCAGATATGCACATGTGTGGCCTAGTGGTTAGCACTTCTGCCTCGCAGCACTGGGGTCATGAGTTCGATTCCCGACCATGGCCTTATCTGTGTGGAGTTTGTATGTTCTCCCCGTGTCTGCATGGGTTTCCTCCGGGTGCTCCGGTTTCCTCCCACACTCCAAAAACATACTGGTAGGTTAATTGGCTGCTATCAAAATTGACCCTAGTCTCTCCCTCTTTCTCTGTGTAAGTGTGTGTCTATATTAGGGAATTTAGACTATAAGCTCCAATGGGGCAGGGACTGATGTGAATGAGCTCTCTGTACAGCACTGCGGAATTAGTGGCGCAATATAAATAAATGATGATGACGTAGCTGATGGCTCTGAGAAAACAAAAAACTAATTTAAAAATATCCCTTATTCAAAGAAAAACATTTTATTTATGAGTTTCATTTGTTATCGCCAAAGCGGAATTATCATTGGTGGTAACACTAGGCTGTATTAGGAAAATCCTTTAATCATCCCATTTTTGGAGTGGGAATGGCTGTGTACCCCTCCACACATCAAAGGATGGCCCTAGAATGTCATTTCAAGCCTACAACTAATGTTGAACTCATTTCAATAATCAAAAAGCAGAGATGCTATATTTGCACTGCTTCGCAAAGATGGTACAAATGTCTGGTCCTTTGTAAACACCGCCATCTTGCTCTGTAAACCTATGATAAATGAACTCCACTGAATTAGAGCCATGCAATACTAATTCAGCTTTGGATCTGCTGTGCACCTTGACTTGAGCAAATATGCCTAGTTTTCCGTTAAGAAGCATCCTTTATGGGGCAGGAAGGCCTCATTTGTGGAGAATCTGTAGTTTCCAGAGGGGAGGCGTTGGACAGAGTGAGAGCATTTCTGGCAATGTAAGGAGGAGACACAACTGTGAATTGTTTCGTGGAGCAGTGCAGAAATGTAATGTAATAACATAAATGGGGTGAAAGGAGGAGTTTTAAGAGGTGTTCTTCGTGCATGGTTGTTCCTTCTAAAAAGACTTACATTTTGAACCAGCTTAGAGCTTGAGATGATCCTTTGTCATCCTGTACTTTAAATGAAACAAAACAGGTGGTTGCATGGAAATAGACTGTTGGGATTCAGTCAGATCGGAGACCTCAGGCAAAGCAGCCATCTTGCAGACCTTGGGCAAAGCAGTAGTCTCAGAGACCTCGGGTAAAACAGTCAATGCGGGGAGGCAAACATCTTACGAACCGTGGCAAAAGTCAGTTCGGAGACTTTTGCTAGTTTGGGATCTTAGAGATCTAGGGACACAAATACATTACCTCTGGGACCTCAGGACATGAGGTGGTCATCTCCTGAACCTCGGGATAGAAGATGCTATCCCTGTTATTTCAGGAAAATTGGCTGTGATCACTGAAACTTCAGGACATGAGACTGTCAGCTCTGGGAATTCTGGATACAAGGCTGCCATGTCTGGGACCTCAGGGCACAAGGCTGGTATCTCTTAAACCTCAGAAACCGAGGCTGTCATCTCTGGGACCTCTGTACAAGAGGCTGTCATCTCTGGGACCTCAGGACCTAGCGCTGTCTGGGACCATGGAACAAAAGGCAGTCATCGCCAGGACATCAGCAGACAAGGCTGACATCTCTGGAACACAAGGGTGTCAGCGAAATGAGGGTTGACATTTCTGGGACCTTGGAACATGAGGCTGTCACCCATGAGACCTTGGTCACTCAAGGTACCTTGGTACATATCAGTCACAGACTGAAACCTCTATCAAGGCAGTTATCTTTGAGACCTCAGGACACAGGCAGGGACCGGAAGCTCTTGCAAGGTAGTCATTGCTGAGTCCCTAGGCAAGGCAGTGTCTGCAACCTCTAGCCATGTAATCATTTCTGAGACCTCTAGCAGGGCAGCAACAGCAACCTTGCAAGAGGAACTTGGAACCTCGGACAAGGCACAGTTATCTGTGATAGCAGATAACAGGTCACACTGTGGTATTAGTGGACCAGACAGAAGACATCTTGAAAAATCCAGTAAAAGTAAGGGTCAAAGCAGCAACTGGAGCCTCTGGCAAGGCAGTCATCTCTGAGACCTCAGGCAAGGCAACAACTTAGAATCTCATATAAAGCAGAGATTGTAACCTTGGGCAGGGTATTGACTGGAACCTAGAGCAAAGCAATCATCTTTAATACCTTGGGCAAGGCGGCAACTGGAGTCTCTGGCAAGGCAATAATCTTAAACCTTGTTCAAGGCAGCGACTTTAACCTTTAGCAAGGCAGCCATCTCTGAGACCTTGAATAAGTAAGCAACTGGAACTTCAGTCAAAGCAGTGAAAGGGCATGGCAGTCATCTCTAAAACTTCAGGAAAAGCCGTCGTCATATAGGCAGTGGCTGGAATTCAGCACAGGACAGAAGGCAGCAGCTCAACCCCTAGTACAATAAGCTGTGCTTATTGAGGGCAACTTAGTGGCTCAAGTATGCTGAGACTTTCTCAAGACATACGATTTCACATGTGTGTTCCTCCATCATCATCATCAGCAGCAGCAGCTATTTATATAGCGCTACTAATTCTGCAACGCTGTACAGAGAATTCACTCACATCAGTTCCTGCCCCATTGGAGCTTACAGTCTAAATTCCCTAACAAACACGCACACAGACAGGCAGAGACTAGGGTTAATTTGATAGCAGCCAATTATATAAGTATGTTTTTTGGAATGTGGGAGGAAACCGGAGCACCCGGAGGAAACCCACGCAAACACGGAGAGAACATACAAACTCTACACAGATAAGGCCATAGTCGGGAATCGAACTCATGACCCCAGTGCTGTGAGACAGAAGTGTTAACCACTAAGCCACCGTGCTGCCCATGGTTCCAATTATGAACCTCCTTCTCACATTGTTTAGCTAACTCTTGTGATTATTTTAAAACAGACCAGTGATTTCATATAACACATATATAACAAAATATAAAAAATGTAAACAGTGAAAGATAATCCTTTGTACTAGTTTGAATTAAAATCATATTTTCTATTATCCTCATATAAATATGCTATTATTTGTGTCTCTAAATACACACACTATTACTATTACTATTATATAAATTGATCCACATGATTGTCTTTATTTTCTTCATCCGTATAAAGATCATCTCTACTGGTACCTACTCAAAGACTATTTTACAGTTCTTATATAACTTAGGAAAGATTATACTGGTTTAAATCTCTGTCTAAAAACTAAATATACTCGTCGTGGTTACCTTGGCAACCCACCTTGTTTATATCTGATGGTTTACTACCTCCGTTTTCTTTTCCATTACAGGAGTAATATGAAGGATCAAAAAGGTGGGATATAGTAGTAGTTTTCATTTGTTATAATTTTATCCAATAAAAACATTCCTCTCTAAATCAAACTACTTATTATTTGTGAACATTATAAGACCGATAAATTGAAGAATTTACTTGTTTCTCTAGAGAAAATATTGAGAAGAGGTTATATCTCATCCCTAAATGATAACATTTTATCTGTAGAAGAAGAGAAAAAGGTGGAATTATACAAGAGATTTTCTAGGTTGGAAAGTGTGAGGAGCTTGTAGGACAGAATCTTGTTAAAAAAAAAAGACACCACACAAATTCCTAGGGCTAGATTTACTAAGCTGTGGGTTTGAAAAAGTGGGGATGTTGCCTATAGCAACCAAACAGATTATAGCTGTCATTTTGTAGAATGTACTAAATAAATGAAAGCTAGAATCTGATTGGTTGCTATAGGCAACATCCCCACTTTTTCAAACCCGCAACTTAGTAAATCTAGCCCCTAGTGACTAAGTGACTTAGGATAAGTAACTTTCCATCCAAGAAGGACCACATCTTATTGATAGTCAAGACAATATATTGGACAATTATTCATTTGATGAAGTTACTAATAAAATAGAGATAAGAAAGGGTACAAAAGATTACAGAGAAAATAGAAAATACAAATGCCCCTTTAGAGATGTAAAGATACACTAGGTTTTAGACAGGATGATTAATAATAAGGTAATTGCATTTGAGAATGAAATCATTGAGGGGAAGAACAAAACATTCATGAGAAGCAGCTATTATTACCAACATGGGACAATAAATGATTATAAAAAGAGGAAGTTAGGATGTAACTTCCAAACCTCAAATGAACCACAGAGAGAAAATATACAATCTAAATCTGACAACGTATATTTAAAGGGTAGAGTAAACGAGGTTCTTTGAAAAAATCTTGAACACAATAGGAAACCATCTTGGGATAACAGGAAGAGAGGAAGATACTGGAGTAGAGAGGAAGAGGATATAGAAAGTCTAATAAGGAAACCAAAGATCAATGCGATATGAACTGATATTCAAGTTGTTCTGAAATATTTGTATAGTGCACAACTATCTAAACAGATAAATCAATTAAACTTATACATCAGAACTCTTTGTCATTCATATTATTTTGCATACAAAAAGCTCAGGGGAGGAGATAAAGAAGCAGTATCTAATGTTTTAGATAGTAAAGCCTTTTAGACTTTGAATTATTATGGATAGAGGAGATTAGATAGTTAGCCTCATCGAACAAACATATTTTAATATATCAAGGTTACTTAACAGTTATTAAATCTGAAGAGAAAAGGTGATAGTGATATTAAGTCCCATTTGCTATGTTATTGAAGCCCTAAGTTAAATTATTACAATATGGGATTTTTTTTTATTAAAAAAAAGTGATTATCCAGTTAAAGGTTATCAATCAGAGGTTCAAAATGTATTGGAGAAAGCTTTGGTTGAGACGGTGATATCCAAAGAACATTTTCACAGTCTGGTGATTATTCTGTTACCCCTATTTTAGATCATCTTGACAAAATACCCAAGTTACTGAGTGTGCTCCCTGGTTATCCTATTATTTTTAGTATTGGTTTAGTTACTAATCAATTCTTTTTTTGTTAATCACATTTTACAGGGTGATATTGTGTCTCTTTTCGAATCCACAATTGAGAGACTATGCATCTTTTACATATATTTGTAATATTAAATGAAAAAGGACTTATGGATTTTATTCTCTTGACCTACAAGCCTTGTATAACCAGATTCCTCAAAGAGAAGGCATAAAGGATATAACCAATTTCTTATGTACTGATTATGTTATCTGAGATAACATTTTGACACAATTATTTTAGATGTGATCCACAATTAAAGTGACAAACACTTGGGATGGCCATGGGCACTACCTTTGCCCCGTGATTTGCAAATTTATATATGGGTAATTTTGAAGAAGATTATATTTGGAAGAACCCATGTAATGCTCTGTGGCCATTACATAGTTCATTTATTTTTCATTTGGGAAGGGTATTCCTATCTGGCACTTGATTTTGTTTTAATTTTTAACATACACTCACATATTTAGTCACCAGACGGTTAACGTAATGTATATCACTTGGATATCGATCCAATGAAATAAAATTACCTCAACATTGGTAATAGCAATTTTAACTTGATCAGTGGTAGATTTATTAAATAATTTAATTAAGTGATGTCTTTCTTAAATATTTTGTTTTTGTTCCAATATTTCTGTTTATTAAATAAATTATTTTCTTTTTTTTTTTTATATTAATGAATCATGCTGTATTAAATGTTGCCAGGGTATTTTATTTATGTGAATGGTCGGTGAATTTATTAACTCAGCATGCGTTTTTTATCAAATTTTTACTAATGTATACTCTGTTTAGTGGGAGTTGGATTTTAGAGCTAATGTGAGTTTGGGTCTGCTGAGTTACATTATTATGATAACTTGATGAGGAAGTTGGTGTTTCTTTCCTGTGAGTTTGGTTCTGTCCAACACGCCCAATATCCTTGTGGACTGATCTCCTTGCAAGGTGCTGAATCTCATTACTAGCCACATGTCAATCAATAGCATAATGTTTGTACTTTAGTACTTGGGGTGTTGACTTTTTAGTTTACTATTATTACTTTTCAATGTTTTTTTATGTATACAATATGATTGTCTTTTTATTTGTGTTTTTTTTTAAACAGTTTTTCTATTAGTCTCATCAGTGTGTTGGATCCTACCAATTACTGCAAACTTATAAAGCTGTGTGTTGTTTCCGATTGATTAGAACACAATTCATATCAGGCGTGAAGAGTACTAGCAGAGCCTACTTAGCGTCTCTCTCTCTCTCTCTCTCTGTGTGTGTGTGTGTATAGATATATATATATATATATATATATATATATATATATATATATAAATAACACAACATATACAGGAAAAGTTAGCACTCACCCATCAAAATGTATAGTAATGCCCAAGTACACCTTATGGCACACATACAGAAAAAGGGAGATCTTTATTCCTGGGTAGCTGCAAAGCATGGCAACCCATTGTATCCATTGTATCCAGGATTCTTAGAAAGAAGAGATCAGCCATGTCTGTATGTATAGGGACATTAATGTGTGGGTACAGAGTAGAAGTGCTAACCAATCATCGTGCAAGAATACGCATTGCATGACGGTCACCTTGTCACAGTGAAAATTAAAAACTTGTGCACTGAGATGTAGAGGCGACCTCATTGTGAGATGTACATGGAAGCCATGTGTTGTGAAGTATTCTAATCATATATGCTAAACTATATACTACCCATACTTTATCAATAATTGATATAAGTGAGCGTGGATCTATCTGTTTCCAATGTGTCGCTAGTTGACATTTTTTAGCATTTAATATGTACCATATAAGTTTCTGTGTGTGTTGGCATTCCTGGTCTCAATCGGGGAGCAAAGAGTATAAACCAAGGGTCAGGGATACAAATGTTAGTTATATCCAGGACTGGCGATTAACATTCTTCCAAAGGGAAGCTACCTTAGGGCACCAAATGTGGGACAGGATACCCTCCCCTCCAACAGACCTCAAAGATTGATCTAAAGCATTTGGACCGTTTCAAGGAACTGATCTATAACGCCATTGATATGGAATGAAGGTTGGTCAAATCTGCCTCAATTCCAGTCCCGACTTGAGGACTACTATGTGAACACCAATGTACTTATTGAGAGATATGTATTGCATTAGAAAATTTAGCTTAATCAGTGACTCCCAGGCTCCTCTCCCTGGAATGTCTGTGGAGCAAGTAGAAACAAACTCTTGGCCATCTATCCAACCAGATGAAATTGGAAAGCATTAAATGGAGATTTTCAAGTATTTATGAAGGTAGTCAAACAGGTAAAGTTTGTAAAAGAGACATTTTTGAAAAAATATCATTTTAAGAGCTACCTTTTTGCCAAACCAAGATATGAATTGTCTGCTCAACCTCTGAAGATCGCCCTTGACTGTAATCAGCAATTTCGGAAATTTGGCCAGGTAGACCCCAGATACATGATCTTTTATGTTTGCCAGCGGAACTTAAAGTTCTTTTAACCGGTTTGCTGCATCTTTGTGCTTATATCGAGTTTAGGACCACTGTTTGGCCCAATTGGCTGTAATAATCTGATGTTTTAAATCTGTCATTTGCTGTCTTTCTGCTCTTTTCTGGTCCACTGAGAGACTCATGAGTACTCCATGAATTGTAGCCTTATGAATCTCCCAGAGAGCTAGACAAAAAGTACCCTAAGATTTGGAGCTCAGGGAGTTATCTGGGCGCTCAAATAGTTGAGTAACTTATAAATAAATCTTACGCTCACTTAATATTCATATATTGAATCAATCAAAAACCTCTAAACTTCATAAAAAAATAAATATATATATATTCTTAATATAACATTCAATGCCTGCAATATCATTTGTTTTAAACTCGTAAACCACAGGGGTTTGTGAGTATAATCAGCTGCTGCTCGGATGGCAAACTGTCAAATACAAGTTGGTAAATTGGACAAGTTACCTGTGCAAGAGAGTTTGCATGATTATTCGTGCAAACCTTGGAGATCGCAGGGACTTGTGAATGGTGTCAGCTGCTACCTGAAAGGTAAATTCATATACACAAACCAGTAATTCAAGCAAGTTATTTGTATCACAGAAGGCTGCATATATCACTGACTGTTCCTTCAATGAAGAAGGCTCGTTTGAAAAGTTGTACAATTGATGTGGTTTTATATTTGGATGAGCAGGATTTAAAAGCCCAAAATAAATTGTTGAAAAAAGTGACTCAATATTTCACTATACTACACAGCCAAAACTTTACTTGTGGATATATACAATCAGTATTTTGTCTCAAAAGACACATTTTTTTGTGTAATGTAAGAGATATTTAACTGGGGAGTTGAATATAAGGATTCTGACTCCTAATCAGGAAAATTTTATTTCTTTAGCAAGGTGGAAATATAATATATTTATATATTTTTATGCTTTTATATGGTTTTCATGTGACTATGTTTTTTATGATTAATTTTGGTGATTTTATATTAGAATAAGAATAATAATATATGTGTTTTTTTAATTATAAGCTGGTTGGTGGTCAATAATATAATATAGAAAAAATGCGCCTCTTTTTCTTTTTGTTTGTTCTCCCAGAGAACTGACTGACGGGTGCTTCGGTTTCCTCCCACTTTCCAAAAACATACTAATAGGTTAATTGGCTGCTGTTAAATTGACCTTAGTCTCTCTCAGTCTGTGTGTATGTTAGGGAATTTAGACTGTAAGCTCCAATGGGGCAGGGACTAATGTGAGTGAGTTCTCTGTATAGGATTGCGGAATTAGTGGTGCTATATAAATAGCTGTTGATGACTCCAGAGCTGTGAGTCAGCAGTGCTAACTACTGTGGCACTTTGCTGCCCTGCTTAATGTCGCATGTTACTAGTTGCTCTTTTATATAACAGATCTTGTATTTGCAATTTTAGTATTTCTTTATATAGTACATTCAACATAGCAAGAAAAATCTGTAAAGCATCAGAGCCAGGTGAAATACAGATGTAGCTGTAGATGACGGCTTCCCCTTCTTCCTCTGTTGTGGTCATGTATAGACAGACAAACTTGTTTTTCTACCTTGATCATACAGTGTCTGGCCTTGTAGGAAACACTGTCAAGAATGCCAAAGTACAATGTCCCTGTAAACACGTATTAAACACATAATCACAGCCCCATTAATCAGTGGAAGCAGATCCCAGCAAAGGTTGCACAATTCTGAAAAAATGTGAAACCATCCTCAGTCCAGGACTTAAAAGAATTCCCTTTGTGGACACAGTTTCAAACAGTTAAGCTTTTTATAATCTATCAGCCAATTGTCAGTGATATTTTTCAGGTCCCGGTTATTTTAAAGATCTGTTACTGACGAATTCTCACAGTTAGTTGTCCTAATTTTGAGTATACTGAACTGGACCAATCCTCTGGTTTGTATGGCTGATGCAATTCTCATCAATGCTCTTTTAACTATATGTGCAAAACGGCTTATACCTTATATTATCAGTTTGTATTCTTATTTTCTTAGTATGGACAGTTGCATGATACCACAACTTTTATTCTGTATTCTGGAAACAATAGTCATTGTTGAGTTTCGCTCCGTAAATATGGATAATGACAAAGAAAAAGATGGTCCACAATCCCACCGGTGCAGAGTGCTCATCTCACAGGAGTCTTCTGGGGTACTCCGCACACCATGTGGCCCTTTGCGCCTTTAACTGTGGCCCCCAGCTCCTCCCTGCATTATTGTCATACCTTGTTTGTTATAATTTGTAACCCTTGTTTAAAATGCTGATAGTATTACAGATAGTTGTCTCTTTCTTTGATTAAATGTATTACTTTAACCTATTTTGAGATTAAGGTTACCCTACGGCCCTTTTGAAAGTTAGAGGGCAGCACCATGCGACCTCCGAAGGGCTTCAGGTTGCCTATGACTGGGATAGACTTTCGGAAACTTTTCAGGTGATGTTCTGTTCTGTATTTGCAAATTCTGACTTTTGCATTTAACAGAAATGAGGGTCTATAAGTAGAACTGCGATAACATCTGTTCCTTAAAGCCTACCAACCTTCCACCTAACCCCCTCATCTCCACCGCTCGTTCTCCCCTCTCTCCTCCCTGCCCCCCTCTTCTCTCCCCCATACTTCAACTGGCTCACCTTTGTGCCTGATATTTGTTTACCCTCCCTTAGGATGTAAGCTCGTATGAGCAGGGCCCTCTTCCCTCCTGTCTCCTTACCTGTTCTTCTGCTCCGTCTTTACTGCATTAACCTGCTTGGAGTTTCTGAAGTATTGGTATTTTTTGTTTATTGTATAGTAATGTTTCACCCTGTATAGTCTACTGTTTGTGCTGTGCACGGCGCTGCGGAACTCTTGTGGCGCCTAACAAATAAAGGATAATAATATAATAATAATAATATCGGCATCAATTCATTCTACTCTATGGTATCTATTTGGGTTAAATAAATGTCAAGTTGGAACAAAAATGATAAGGGGAAATTCCGAAAAAAGGAAAAGCCACATTGGAGTGGACATTACGGAGCAGTTTGTGTTGATCAGTGATAACTATTCCTTAATAAATCCATTTTAATTCCATGATGTAAGAAAATACAATGTTAAAAAAAGGCAAAGAGGGGGCGAATACTTTTTTTTTTTTTATAGCCACAGTATTTAAACGCAAGTCCTTGTTTTGGTTTAGTATATAGGAAGCTTTTCAGAGTGATAGGAAATGCCTAAAGTGCTGGGGAGCTTGTGGTCATATCAAATGACAGTATTTGAGAGTCACAGATTTCGAATCGCTGTTTAACTATTCTGGGTTTAAAACCCCCAGGAGAATACCCAGCTAGAACCATTTGTCAATGTAGATGGCTGCTGCAGAATTAGTCGGCAGTAATAGCTGATCAGTCAAGAGTTTTGATACCACAATGACTTAACAAGTGCAAAAATGAGGTTTATTAGGACTTGAATGCACAAATCGTGTGCTAATTCTGTTTCATAGGCTAATTAGTTTGTACCTGTTAATATTAAGTGGATAACATGATGGACTATAGGGATAACACTCATTAGTGTAATGAATCAAACTGTGAATAATTACTTTCTCACCTTTTTAAATGTGTATCTTCCATATATTGTAACAGAAGATCACTGCAAGTTTTATTCTGCGCTCATTCAAATACTGGGAGCAAGAGTGGAATAATATCTAAAAGTTCTAAAGAGATAAGTTTTGTACAGAATCCATAATATATATCCATTTAAATTGGAAGTAATATGGAATATTAATCTTCTACAAGTGTCCCTTTTCTGTGTCACAAAGGAAGGAAAATACATCTGACATGAGCCACATATTGCAAAATAAAGAAATATGGGCTATAATCCGATGAAATATTAAATTGCTTCAATTGTCTTAATTTAAATATGACATATGCATTGTAAGATATATCAATTTAAAGGGGTATCCCAATGTTGGCCTCTGATGAAACTGTAGTGATGGTGAAACAGGTCAGGTGACCCTCCGAGGTGTGTTCTACTGAATACAAAGAGGACAATCGAGCAGTCATAACTTGCAGATGGGATACTAATTAGTGGTGTAGATAACACCGACAACGACTTTATGGGCAAAATATGGGCGAACGTGACTTTAACGACATTAAAAAAATCCATACTTACCTTTTTAATGACATGAGAAGTATCCAACTGTCTTCTGAAACATCCCGATCAGAATTAATAACGGCACTGCGTTTTGACGTCATTAAAAATGGCCACCGCCATATCAGAAGTTTTGAAAGCGGCAATTCCGGCTGATGATTCCTAATGCTAACCCCAACCCCATCCCTAATCCTAACAGTTACACTTACCTTACATGAATGCCGACATTGCCGATTTTAAAACTTCTGATATTCTGAATAATGTGTGCCCACCAGGGCCGTCTTAACAGCATTATAGGCCCCTGGGCAAAGCAGTGCACTGGGGCCCCACCTACACAACCACTCTCAGGAAGAAAAATTTCAATTATCGATAAAATTAAGCTTATATTTATTGGTACCTCCAACAAAATCAGTGTTTAAACGTTGAAAAACACGCTGTACATCAGAAATTAATCTGCACAGACGTTTGGACAATATAACATGAGCTTTGAAGTTGAAAAACAAGAAATTCATCATAAAAATGGTGCTCAGTTGGTGAATCATACAGACGGAGATGGCACAGTATGAAATTACTATGACTTATTTATTAAGTGTTCAACACAAACATTTGCAAAAAATTTTTTGCAGAGAATTGCTTTATAATTGGCTTGAAGTCAAAGGTAATCAGAATGTCATTTTCCATACACATGAGTGAAAGCCAGTTCAAATGCTGCTGCCCATTGTGCTGCAAAGCTTTTTTTTTTTATTAGTTTCAGCTTTGAATATGAACGTTCTCCTGCACAGTTGGTTTTGAAGGTTCTGAATAAATCTCCTGGAATAATATACTGAAAAGTTGGCAAGCCTATGTGGCCCCTATGCATGTGGGGCCCCGGGGAACTGCCCAGCGTGTCCGTGCATTAAGACGGCTCTGGAGTCCCCTATGAACCAGCAGAGAATACCCACTGTGAATTAGCATAGTATTAGACAATGAACAAGTAAATCTCTACACTCATTGCTTATGTCAATAGGAAATTGCACTATATCCTCCTCAACTTCATTGAACCAATAGACACTTAAAGCAAACAGGCAAAATACGATGTGGCCACTATATCTAGGTACAATGTTCTATGTCCATAACACCCAGTAGTTCTTATTTTGGCAGGGCTGTTCCGGTTAGCAGGCCAGGTAGGAGGAAAGCTTACCACAAAATGGGTGTGGTTTTCATGTGAATGTAGGCTTGATTGGGTCGATCTGGGTGTGATTTGGAGGGATCCTAGGCAGGGATTCTGTTACCCCAACTTTGCTTTTTAAATGTAAGATTTGCTATGTTGGCATAGACTACACTGCACCACATGTGTATATTGTTCTGCTTCTCAGCAATATGTCCTTGCTACTAACCAAGTATGCAGGAGAAAGTACAGTTTGTTTTCCACAGTTTTATTATTTTTCTCCCTTTAATAATAGCTTGTTTGTCCTTTAACGATAAGCTATAGAATATTACTCTCCTGATTGCTATTTTCAGGCCCGATAGGCTCATTACTCTTGGTTATAATGTGATCTTTCACAGACAGAACAACTTGAACTTTAGCCATAAATTCATTTTTATGTAGTTTGTGCAATGTACATTTAAATATACAACACTGAAGCCGGCACCAGGTTCACAAGAGAATCGTATGTTATTTTAACATCCCTTTTGTAAGATCAGAATTTTATGCTTAAATACTTTTACAATGCAGTTGAATGGAGGTCATTTACCAAGTGAAAAACATCTAGTACGCAGCGAAAAATCAACTTAGGCCCCGCTGGGCACCTTGGTTTGCATAGGTGAACCTAGATTTCAACCCTGGCACAGAGTTTACAAAGCAAGGTGGATATGTGTTTACACAGGCTGAGGGGAGGATTTGGTGGCCATTACTACTGTGAGTAGGTGGACTGACTTTAATTAGCAAAGTTATTCAAAAAAGGGGTGAAGAGTGGACATTTAGGTCTCATACTATTCCTCTAATGGGACTCATTTGGAGCCTCTGATTTGCACTTTTGCAGACAAAACACATTTCCAGGTCTGGTAATAAAAAAGTTTGACACCTAAAATATTGCCACATGGAATAAAAATAGTCCCTTTGTCCAATCACTTTCATGAATAATTCAAGACGTAAAGAAGCTAAACCCAGAAGTATTTTTTGAAGTTTTATTTAATGAAAGGGGCCATTCTAAAGTAGTAAACGGTTGGACTTTGATGTGTTATATACACTTTTGCATGTGCTCCTCTGGAGATTGGTCAGCCACTAAGGTCTCCTAAGTGCTCTCCTAGTTTGAGGTGAACTCTCCTGGAAGCAGAGAGTAGGTGTAGTATACAGTACAGTCATCCAAGCAACGGTGGAACTGTCGTGGGTGCAGGAGGTGTGAACGCTACGGGTCCCGGAGGCGAATGGGTCCTGGCTATGACGGATGGTCTAAGGCCCCCGTTCCCTGCTTGACTCCTTCACGGCCCTCCTGAAACCCTGACTCTGCTCTCAAATGAGCAGAGGGCCTATTTGGACTGGCGCATGCTCACTAAGTGGGTAACCCGGTAGGCTAGAGCAGAATTGCCTGGCCCCTGCTCAAATTTTGCTCTGGGCACCAGTGATGCACTCTTTTACCACTACAGCCAGACACACTCCCATAAAACCAAGGAGAAATAAAATAAGACCCGGGGGGGGGGGGGGGGGGTAAATTTATCAAGCTGAAAGTTTCTGGCAGGTTTGAAAAGTGGAGATGTTGCCTATAGCAACCAATCAGATTCTAGTTATCATTTATTTAGTACATTCTACAAATGATAGCTAGAATCTGAGTGTTTGCTTTAGGAAACATGTCCAATTTTCAAACCCAACGGAAACTCGCAGCTTGAGAGAGAGATTTACACGCCCCCCAGTGTGTTTTCATAGGCACCCCCTTTAGAAGGGCGACAAAGGAACATTTAAAAAAGAAAAGATAATTGTGTGTAATATAGCTTTAAAAAAATATACACAGGCTTGAGTGCTCCGACAGACAGCGGAATATGCCAGGGCAATACCACAGCCAGAAATGAACATAATATATAACAGAATATAATCTACCCAGATAATTAATGGTTTTCAAAAGTAAAATGAGCTATGGTAAATCAGAGAAGAACAGAGAATGACACGTATTAAAAGTAGTGAATGGGACGTGAGGGAGATCCAATTGTAGGTAAAATATTGCAGAGGTATTCATGGTTGTAAGGTATTGCTGTCATGTAGAGAGAGAGGCAATCCATCAAATGAGTCATGTTCCTTACCAAACTCCGTGGCTGAAACTCCGATGTGACTGCAGCAATTATTTGTTTCTTAATCACTTCTTAAGTTCCACGCTGTAATTTTTACCCAAGCTATCATTTATTTGACCACTGGTTACTAAAAAAGATTTGGGGAATAAGTTACATAGATATTAACTGTTATTCATACTTTTTCCATGTAAAGAGTAAATTACTGGGCACTGAGTGATTAGACATGGAAAGACACAAGGGAGGGTCACTTCTGGATGGGACATGGGCCAGTAACGAATGTTGAACACATACAATGAATTTAGACAGATCTAGCCTGTGTGTATGTGGTCAGAAACTACAGTTTAATTCCACGTAAGAAGGGCATAAACTGCAGACATGAACTAACACCTAGTGAAATTGGATTATTTCATGAAAGAGGTGTACCATATTCTTCTATGCACAGATGTGCCTATTTCTGTGCCAAACACATACATTGGCGCATGTACCCGTCTGGCATTTGGTAGACTTGCTGTCATGCATGTTTGTAAATGTGAAAACGCCATATCACAGTCTTGCCTACTATCACTTTTGTTTCATAACCTTAATTAATTGCAATTTTTCCCTTTTTCCTCCTTATTCAATACCCACTGGACTCTCCCTGTAGTCTTAGTTAAGATAGTAATGATCCAATGGGCATGCCTACAGTTACACATTAAGGGCCTGATGTGGAGCTGCACCATTTTTATTGGTCAATATTTCCTAATGTGCAAGTGCACGAAAAATATGAAAGTGTAAGTCTCTATGTAGACTCAGCTGAATCCTACCCTTATAGTTCTCTATGTTTACAGTGATGGAATAGGGGAGCAGAGCTTCAACATAGACCAAGTACAGTAAAGGCGTGTTCACATACTTGCTGCCTATGTAGAGGTGGAGACACGCCTGTTAGGAGGCATATCTGTTGCATGTGCCTAAGCTCTGGGGTAAGGTACATGGTGATGATCATCATCAGCACAGACCTTAAAGTTGTTTAAAAATAAATAAAAAAAACAGCATGCCCTCCCACCCTATAAATATCAGTCAGCTCAAATACTCGGCTGGTGACACCAAAATCTGGGGCACAAACAACATGAGGTTCCCCAGAAATAGCTGTTGCCAGCACTAGGCTATGGCAGGTAGGGCTTGTGACACTGTAGCAGGGAAACCCGCAGCGTGGGCTTCCCCTGCCATAATGTGAATCAGCAAAAGCCCGTTTATCATAGAGCTGAATTCCCTAAAGAATTCAAATAAAACTGCAAATAGGTATTTGTCTCTAAATTCTTCTGCTCTACCCATGAGATATTTATGGATAGAGATATCCAGAGGTGTAGCTACCGATGAGTGCCCAATACCAATTTATGGCTTGGGTCGTAAAAGCTAAAACCATATAATACTATCCAACAACAGACTCCTCACATTTTTCTTGGTGCTGTGATTTCTCAGGACATCTCAACTGAGTGAAAGGAAACTGAGCAGCTGGGATAATTGTAAATGAAGGAATATAAGGACAAAGTGAAATGACATATTTTCTTAAATATCATACTTACAAGAGTCATGTCTATTATGTAAACAAAAGGGGAACATATGACCTGATGTGTGGAGGTAATATCATCTTTGAAGGACATTCTGGAAAGAAATTAGGCCAGTGTAAAAAAAACCCTGACTTGAAAGGTGTTTGAAAAGATGGTCATAAAAAAATTATTTGCATTACACAGACTATCTAGGTCTGACATCACAGTGGAAAGGGGACTGTGGCACCTGAAGCTTGTTTATAACGTCCTGTAAAACTAACAGATTTTAGTTAGTTTTTTGAGTCAACTACATCTTGATGCTCTCCCAGCAGACAGAAAAGTGATCATTCCTGAGTGTACTATTTTATTTTATAAAAACTATTGTATTACATTTTTGTTAAATGTTTTCATCTTAAGTATTGTTAATTTATTTTTCCATATTGAATTACACTTATTAAGTTTATCTCTTTGTGTTCTTATCAATTCACATGTCGGACTTTGCTTGGTATTAGAATGCTACATAGCTGAATCAGAGGAGATAATCTGATTTATTATAACTCTGGATGAGGGGAGATCATTCGGTTTATGATAACTCTGAATAAAATAAGTTGTGAGCGATTAGTTTAGATAAAGGGCAAACCTAAGGCTTCCTGGGTAAGAGTGTCAGCTCTTCAGAAAACACCTTGGTAGTGACCTTATTGGTATTCATGATACCCACTACCCTAGGAAATAAACAGGCCCATGCTGAAACAATTAGGGCTTTTCCTACACCCCAGTTGCAGTGTGTAAAAGGCAATGTAATCACTAAAGTTATATGACTGAATTTTACTGGAGAACTACAGGTCCCAGCTATCCCTGTCATGCCTAAAGTGTTAGAACTACAGGGCCAGCATACCCATCGTGCCAGAACATGCTGACACTAGTAGAACTACAAGCACCAGCATGCCCTGGCATCTTCGGTTTGTAGCTCACCTGTAAAAATAATCACACAGAAAAATAAATAGACAGGCACTAGTAAAAAAAAAAATTCTTTTTTGCAAATAAAAACACAGACACACACCCTCGTTCTCCACTTTATGTCTCAACGCCAGTCATCATCATTAACGATACGCTTTAAACGTATCTTTATTTAGTAGACACATTTAATGCACATTTTGAACCATATGTAGCTTAAGATACTGTTTTGCATACACAACTAAATAAACTTCATATGTAAACGGCAGATAAACAAATGTAGCTGTTTTTTTGCTTTTTAACCAAGTAGGTCAACCAGAGCCAGATTTAGGCCTCATGGGGCCCTAGGCAAGACACTGGTTTGGAGCCCCCTCCCTTAAAAAATCCATAGCACTATAGTTTTTAGCATAACATATACCCCTATACAGGGGCTGGCTGGCAGACTTTAGCCCAGGGGGGCAAGCACATAGCACTGGCCCATAAAAAGCGGCCCATTTTTAAAGGTTGGTCTCACTGCTGGCCCTGGGAGGGCCCTCTGGGGACCGCTGGGCCCTAGGCAATTGCCTAGGTTGCCTAGTGGTAAATCCGGCCCTGAGGTCAACCATCGTGTGGTACCATCCTGACACATCAAATTCTGATCCATCATCATCATCATCATCATCATTTATTTATATAGCGCCACTAATTCCACAGCGCTGTACAGAGAACTCACTCACATCAGTGAATGCCCCATTGGAGCTTACAGTCTAAATTCCTTAACACACACACACAGACCGAGAGAGACAGAGACTAGGGTCAATTTGATTGCAGCCAATTAACCTACTAGTATGTTTTTGGAGTGTGGGAGGAAACCAGAGTACCTGGAGAAAAGCCACAAACTCCACACAGATAAGGCAATGGTCGGGAATTTAACTCATGACCCCAGTGCTGAGAGGCAGAAGTGCTAACCACTAAGCCTCCGTGCTCAGGCTCATATGTGATTATTAGCGGACCTCAAAGTGGTCGGGAACTCGGAGACCCACAGCTGGGTCCAGTTGTTCAGCACTGTGCCACATTTTTGGCCAAAATGACCAGATTGCACATTGTGTGGCCAGATTCATCATAGGGATTTACTAAGTAATCTCACCTTGACATCATTTCAAGGTCGTGATAATGTTCTTTAGACATGTACTAATATTTAGGGCCACAAATTTGAAATTAGGGCAAATAATTTTTTTTTATAACAAAACTAAGCCTAAAATTAATTACAATATAAAAATTATATGTACCTGCAGTCAGTAGACATTGTTTTTGATTTTACAGTAATTAGGTAGGTATAGCTATGTACCTTGAATATATGTTGTGGTTAGATGAGTTTGCTATCATTAACAGCTGTACCTTACTGAACAAAAGGAAAATATATTTAATTCTCACCTAGGAGTGTGAAAACAGCTCCCTGATTATCTCATAAGAAATAATCATAGCATGTGTCATTGAACATGTTCTCTTTTTTGATTGTCCCCAACTCCAGTGCCTTATGCCACCCGTCACTCTGTGACGCACAGGAAAACACGGCTAGTGTCTTAAACAAAATGATTTGCCGTGATCGGGTACAAACAAACGCTTCTCTAGAGGATCATACAGAGGATGTCATTTTGCACATTGCACATTATGAATGCTCTGCCATCACCATGTACAACGCCAGCCCATCAGTTTGCATCTTTTCCTGTTCAGTGGCGTTGAAGGAAATGGGCGAGAGACGTCTCCTTGAAGGGGGGATACATTCTCCAGATTGCCCTTGACTGCAACATCCAAAGGAGAGAGTGGTGGTCTGGTAAATAATTGCTTTACATTTATATGTCACCAAAGCAATCTTTTTTTTTTTTTTTACGTAGACTACGAATTATTACTTGGCATTTTAGACTTTCCTTAAGCTAAAATAGCTGTGGAATTGCATCAGTCTGCACAGAATTAATGCAAGTTAAATGTGAAAAGGTGACCATTTGTACGCCAATGCCCACAATTCTTTGGTCTGTGTTTTGAAGTGTGTCCTCTGTTTCTGTGGGGTCTTACACTGGCTGAATGCAGTTAAAAATGCAAATGCCTTTGTGACTTTTATGACAAGCGAGGCCACTTAGGTCGAAAGCGCTTAAAGGGCCACAGTGTTTGTAACAGAACGTACACTTACATTTAAGGGTTAACATCAGTGCTGGCCCGACCAATGATAGCTCTTGTGGGAGGGTCCTGGTTTCATATAGGTGGCTGCACTTCCTGGTTTCTTCACTCTTCGTCACGAGATCCCACCCACCCACTCCTAGTTACGGTGGTAGTTATTTTATGTTTTAAACAATTTTCGCGGTAGGAAGGCACTGCGTTCAGCGGCTGATTAGTTAGGCGCTAGTGTTTGTTGGCCGCAGGTCACTGTCCCCTTAGAGGCACCAGTAACTCCTTGGTCCTTCGGTGAGGAGGGTCCCCTGTACTGCTCGGTGAGGGGGGGCAGCATGAGTTTAGAAGAGGTACAGTCACTCTGACGCCAATTCAACTCATGATAGTTTTGGGATGAGATCCCCCTGTTAGTGGATGTACGGCGGTTTCGCCAGTTCCCACGTTTATCTGGTTGTATCAGCTTGTGAGCTGTCCCGCAGTGCCCTTTCTCCGCCACCATAGGTTAGTTAAAAGTTACTTTAATTAATAAAATATGTCCTCCATTTTTCGCCAACCATATACATGAGTCTGTGTTTTTATTTTAGTTAAGTTGGTAAGCTGTAAAGGTGTTGTGAAGGTGGGGGGGACATACACGGTGAGCCATTTATAGAAATTAGGATTAAACTGCTTCCAATGAATTCCTTTGAAAACCTAGAGGGTTAAAAATACCTGCGGCTCATTGCTCGTGTGAGGGAAACGTTCTTACAGGAATCAGCGGCCACTTGCTATCTACATAACGTATCATGTCATATATTAAAGTGAAATTCGTGAAAACTTTTTTGCATGGCTAAAAAACAAAGCTATTTCAGGGACTTAATAAATCACACCGTACCTTTTAACATGTAATAGACATCGTGTGCTTGGCAAGAAAACATGAGTACACTTCATGCCAAAACAATATTCCCTTCACTCATCGACACACATCAGATATGTCACACAAGATGGACATAAGCTGGACACCTGAGTCCAAAACATATTTTGCGTGTTCATTGTGTGCAGAGCCCCTGTTATGTAATTTTCAAGAGTAATACCGATATCCTGTTAGTCCATTGTGGCGTTAACCCATTGCTCTCCAGTCCTGCACTCTTTCACCAGTGCAGTAAAAATGTCTAGTCCATCTGCAGACTCTCTTCCTTTCCCCAACAGGTGTTTCCTTTCATTACCTGTGACCTCATGGAAAGTCACTTGGTCGGATTACAATTTACAAGCTGTTCCCGACACCACGTTTCCAGAAAATAAAAGGACATCGCATTTGGCTGGGTTCCATCACCTCTCCTTTCCTTTCTCACCAAAGGTGCCAGTTCATTCAATTGGAAAGGACATCTTTTATCTTTATGTCAATGGAAGTTTGCCTTAAAAATTGAACCTCTTGGTTCTATACTTACTTATATTAAGCAATTGACTGTAGCTATGTACAACATTCTAATGAAGAGTTAGGGTGCTGATCATTTAACATCTCTTGAGGGCTGTTATTTGGGGGGTATGACTGCATGGCACGATGCATCACCTTAACACATCTCTCCAAAAACTCACCCTTTTTCTCCAACATTCCAAATGCAACACACATTCTCCTTGATACATTCCCCCGGCCCACTGCTGGAAGACTCTTTACTAATGCACTTCCGCCATCTTGAGCTAAGTTGAATATAAGGTTTCCTCATAAACATTTTGTAACGACTACTGTATAGCATGCGTTTTGGTTTTGTTCTTTTGCTCTAAGTAGAGATTTTCTGAGAACCGAGCCCACCCGAACTTAAGGGATCCGAGTAGGCTCGTGAGCCGGCTCGGTGCTTTTGCACGTCCTTGGATCTGGATAGAGGCAAAACGTCATTGTTGTGTTGTCGGATCTCGTAGGTTTTGGATTCCATAAGTACCTCCCTCCCCAGGAGATCCAGCGCCATTGCTCACACAGGAACAGGGGTAGCAGTGTTCTTGTCACTCTCCAGTCTCCAGTGACATTGCACAGTGCCATTGCTCATACAGAAACAGTGATAGCAGTGTTCTTGTCACACTCCAGTCTCCAGTGACATTGCTCAGTGCCATTGCTCACACTGAAACAGGGATAGCAGTGTTCTTGTCACTCTCCAGTCTCCAGTGACATTGCTCAGTGCCATTGCTCACACAGAAACAGGGATAGCAGTGTTCTTGGCACTTGACAAAAATTGACTGTAAATGACTGGAAATTAATGTTATTGAGGTTAATAATAATAATAATGTAAGAACAAAAAAAGGAGCCACAATATGGGATTTGAGAATAAAATAAGAAATTAAAACCAAAACCAAAACACGAAGTTAATCCAGATCCAAAACGAAAACAAAAAAAACAACGTATCCTGCAGTCTGTTCTGTTTGTTAACACATGAGAAGTACTGTTTTGGTAGAGCATACTCATAGGCAAACCGAGGGGGGTTTCCTGGTGCCAGGTAACCCCCCTCAAAGCCTGGGGCACTGTATAATTGTGGTGGCTGGACCCAGCCCCCACTTCACACAGCTCTGCTTGAAAAGGGAGAGCTACGTGCACCTAACAGTAGTGCAGGCAGCATTGCCCATGTATATTATAGGGATAGGAAGAGTTGAAGAGTAGCCAAGCACTGTCTAATATAGCCACGCCACCATGCATGCTGGCCACGCCCACTGGCGGCGTGGTGTGGAAACCCCCCTCTACAAATCGTGCGTTTGCCCCTGCCCCTAATACTTACTTTATACCCAAATTCAAATGGAAACGAATCTTGAGAGCCACTTAGATTTAGCTATGGGCGCACGTGCGCTCAAATTCTGTGTTTGTTTTAAAAACACAACTTCCGTGCAGGTGGCGTCTGAAGATGAATCAGAGCCCTCCCAACTTACAGTAGAATCCCACTCAATCCGCTTTGTACCTAGATCCCCAAAGAACTGTCCGTAAATCTCTCAGAATACAATGTACACTTGCACTTTTTATAATAAGCTCTACATAATAAAATGCCATGTTTATTGTAGAGAGCATGCTCTCAAAGGAAGGGATGCAATAAAATTGTCATTTACAGATTTGTGTAGAAACCGCTTTGATTTTCTCATCATTAGCAAGTTGTAGTTTTGTTCAGATAAAAGTGCTGTCGGCAGCATCAACAGAACGGAAACTTGCTAATCATCCTTTTTCCCTGCTTGACGTTGTCTTTGAACAGATTGTAAAAAGCGTTGCCTAAGTCGCTCTCCAAAAAGGCCTTGGTTAAATGCTCCCATGCCTGGCTGTGTAACACACCGGAACTGACAGGAATTGGCACGCCTGTAAGCAGACCATATCGGGATCCTGCTCTGACCCAGCGATTGGGCAATTCTGAGTCATCAGCAGATGCTTCTTCTATCTGGGTGAGTGTAATGCCATGTTCAAGGACATTAGTCAAACTTGCAAGCAAACAATTCTAATTATTAGCGTTGTAGCAAAAAATAACGTCCCCCCCTCAAAAGATATCTATATACTTATCAGGGTAGACTTGTTGTTCGGAGCATAGTTACATTCTTCGCTGATAACTCGCACCTACGTCTTGAATTAGTTTATTTTTGTGCACATCAATCTGGACTGTGGTTATAAATTTTTCAGAAATACATTATTATAGGACTAATGCCACAATTTCCCTACTTGCTTCCCAAAAGGAAATAGGAATGGTATTTTCTGGCTCCTTTGTGTTGGCTGACCACATGATTATCTGACTGATAAAGCTGATATCTGATTGGTTGCTATGGGTTAAGACGAGAAATTAGTGCAATTTACAAAACTGCTCAGCAGAAAATTTGCTTAATTACCAGCACAATTTGGCTTTAAGTGTTTCCAGTTGTGCGCTTGTAGAATGGTGTTCTCCTGAAGCAGAGTCCATGAATAGGGCAAAGAGAAGAAGAGAATTCCACTCGCCCAACCAGCGATCTAGCACAGGTTCTCTCTTCCGACACTGTACTCCCAGCATTGGTGAGCCAATCAGTGGCTAGGACAGTGAGCCAATCAGAGCTCACCTTTGACCATTTGAATTTGGTGCTGCATCGAGCCAATCACAGCTGGCCATGTCACTGAGCCAATCCTGGCTCACCACGTCGCTGAGCCAATCCTGGCTCACCAAGTCGCTAAGCCCCGCCCCATGTACTGATCTGATTGAAGTACAGTACAGGAAGCTGAGAGAAGAGGATTTGAGGAGTGGAGCAACCGAGGAGAGAAGGAAAAGAGAAAAGGCAAAGTATTCTGAAGACAGAAGAGGACAGATGAACATACATAGCAGGATGAGAACTAGGTCACAAGCAATCATTTATCTTCTTTAGATCTCTGATACTTGTAATGTCTATATCTTTGACAGGTAACACAGTCTCTGATATATGTGCAGATTTATGTAAAGAGGTCTAACTTGTAGAATTATAGGTATAGCATTCTTTTCTTAATGCAGCATTAATGGTGTCAGAGTGTTTGGTATGTTATTACTTATCTCTTTCCCTTTTGATGAAGATACGGGTCTTGACCACTGTTGAGTCGTGAACTAACTGTAGTCCTGGTCTTGCTTGCTGTCCCTCTCTGCTCACACAAAGTTCGCTAATATCGGGAGACTCCCTCACTACACATAGGCTCGCTTTGCTGTGTAATTGCCCTCAGGCTGCTTGATAGCTGATTTTCTTCCAGGGACCCAGCTGCAAAACTTTCTTGTGTAAGGCTACACTCAGCTTCTATTTTCATAGCTTGGGTATCCCTCTCTTCTTTTGTACACTCTGTCCTTCTGGCAGACTTTCCTTTCCACACACACTTCACTCCTTCTCCTGTCGCTGTCACACATCTCAGGCTGCCAGCACCTCACACCTCTCTCCTCTACTCTCCTCTCTTCCCGTCAGCTCTGGTTTCCTCTCCTCCAAGACTCTCTGGCAGGGCTGACCCTTGCTTCACCCTGCGTTTCCATAGAAACCTCAGCCCTTGGCTGCTCAGTATAAGCCAACCTGGTTACACAAGGTAATTTGTTTCTCCATAACAAATAAACACACAAGCTGATTGACCATGGCTGAGAAACGTTGGCTGCAATACCTACGTAACCGCATTAAAAAACGCCTTTATATATTAGTCCTTAAAAGCATGGAACTCTATCAATTGTCTTAATTTATTCAGTACTTCCCAAGGCACAATCTCTGTCTGTTATAAATATATTATTTGAAGTGTAACTGCCATTATTGTCTTTGTAGTATATAAAGTTAAGGTGGCTTTCCACATTCCATTGCACATTAGGTAATTGGAGTGTACAGTACATGCCAAGGGGTGACTACAGCTCAGAGCAAACATAGCACATGGTGCTGGGGAAGGATTTCTGTGTACAAGACTTTAGTCAATGTCTATGTATCACCAGGCAGCAGGGCTGGCGCTACCAATGTCTATGTATCACCAGGCAGCAGGGCTGGCGCCACCAATGTCTATGTATCACCAGGCAGCAGTGTCGGCTCTACCATTAGGCAAAACTAGGTGGTTGTCTAGGGCGTCAATGGTTAGGGGATGCCTAAAACACTGGATGAGTGACATAATGTTACTCATCCAGTGTTCTTACTTTCCTCCGGTACTCCCACATGGAGCAGCGCTGCTGAACCGAAGGAGAAACAGTCAGTAGCTTCCTACATACTAAGTGCCCACCTGCTAAGGTAAGTAGCTGTGGTATTGCCAGTGCACAGAGCAGAGCTGTGTCATATCCCAGGGCAAAGAGATGAAACATCTCTGATGATATAACGACATGGCTGAAAAGCAAAGAAGCAAGCTAGGAAGAAAAGCAAAGTTGCAGGACAGCATGTACAAGCAAATAAATGAAACACATCTGAAGGCGGAAAATCCCTTTTAATGTGCTGCTTTTTTAATTCTGGCATGTAATGGCTATTCCACTGTCTGATAAGTCTTCAAAGTTGATTAAGGAAGAACAAATGTTATGTTGTTTTGATTTACATTTAGTTTTAGTTAAAGAAAAGCGTGTAACAATATTTCTATGAAACCACCGGAGACCAGAGGACAGATATACCACGTGCGTGTGCATGGAATCAGAGACGGTCTTTTGAGAACCTATTAGCGGAGCAGCAACGGTTTCGACCAGGTCCTGATGTGGCTGCTTCTCTACAAGGATTGCCAGAAAAAGCTGGTGCTGTGAGAAAAGCCAAAGGAGGTGACTGCAAAACTTCCCCCTTAGGTTACCTGTGTGAATGTCTCAAAAAGTGCATGTAGGGGTGTGACAATGCTGACAAATTAGAAACTATTGGTCCACACAGTCATCTTCAGGGGAGGCAAATTTTAGCCCAGGGGCCAAGCCTCGACTCAGAAGCCTATTAGGAACATGTTAATGGAAAAAATGCAGGTGACCCAGCCCAAGATAGCCAACAATGGGACCGGTTCGGGAGGTAGATGCACCCCTGCTCCCCAGCCTAGCCTTCCCATGGTTATTTTCCCTTGCCTGTAGTCCATCTCAGATTTTCACGGAGCCCCAAGAGAAGCCCCAGTTACATTATACCACCTCCCTCTCAAAGCTACTGGTTCCTACTATTTGAACTTGAACCAATATACCGCCCCTGCAGCACATTATTCTGTAAGCGCTAGTGCTGCAACTATCTGATCACATGCCTTTGACATCCAGAGAACAAAGTGCTGATGGGCGCTATATATTAGTAACAGACACCCCAGCGCTGTCAGGGAATGGGTAGCTTGTGTAAACCATCCTAAAGTTGGATATCCCCTAGAGCACATTATAAATGCCTCTATTGTTCTTTTAGTAACCAGAAAATAACAGGCAGCTCTGTCCATATGTAGATAGAATCATTCTTTATTGAATTACTTGTTTGTGTTTTAATAATAAGCAGATAGAATCATTTCTAGCGCCTGTTCGATGAACTTAAGTCAGAATGAGACAAAGGCTATATTAGAGGGAGCGGTGTGGTCATCTGAGTGCGTGCTGGTTTGGACGGGTTTGTGTGGTTTTTCTGTACTAGGTCTTGTATCAATTGACTTCTTGTTGTCTGTTCAAAACCCTCACGGGGTTACATGAGGACTGCTCAACTCAATAGCCTTGCCCTCTGCCATTGCATTTTAATATAGGTTTATAGTCTCTGAGCTATATTCTGTCCTGCAATTATTCATAACTCCCTAGTATTTTCTATAGGCTTTTTCTTACAGCGTTGCATTCTGTCCTTTGTCCACAAGACAAGGGATCATTGTGTATAGAGTGGATGTATAAGTCAAATACAATGCGTGAATTTCTAAGTATAAACCAGTGGGAAGTAGCTGCGTCCAAGGTTGTTATTGATCATTGTCCTTATCTATAACATCAACAGGTTCTGTATGAGAGGGATTAACCTGTAATTGACTGATGGGCTTGGTGTTGGATTGTGTAGCCTGTTCGAGTACTGTAGTTTGTGCAAAACAGTTTAGAATTCTGTCGATAACAAAAGGTAAACACCACAAAACATAGTCATACACCCTTCCTACTGTAACATCTTTCAAGCAGTGAGATACAACTATTTAAATATTTTTAATTTTGACATTTGTTATCATTTAAAAGTTTCCTTTATCGTCATTACAATTTTCTACGTAAAAACTGCATTTAACATGTGTTATGTTCGGTGAATACAATTTACTGTAACATGCATCTTCAGTGGTGTACCTAAATATCCTTGAACCCAAATACAAAATTTGAGCAGGATCCACCCGACCAACTTAGCCTGCAATGCATGATAATATTTTGTCCTGTGTTTCAGCTCAGAAAAAAATCTGGACAGAATAAGCCACAGTTAAGTATATAATAATAATAATAAAAGTATATAATTAAGAGACAAATGGGTATATTTACTAAACTGTGGCTTTGAAAAAGTGGAGGTGTTGCCTATAGTAACCAATCATATTCTGGGGCCTGATTCATTAAGGATCTTAACTTGAGAAACGTCTTATTTCAGTCTCCTGGACAAAACCATGTTACAATGCAAGGGGTGCAAATTAGTATTCTGTTTTGCACATAAGTTAAATACTGACTGTTTTTTCATGTAGCACACAAATACTTGATAGCTTATTTGTACACTGAAATTTAAAGTTGATATTTGTGTGCTACATGAAAAAACAGTCAGTATTTAACCTATGTTCAAAACAGAAAGCTAATTTGCACCCCTTGCATTGTAACATGGTTTTGTCCAGGAGACTTAAATAAGAAGTTTCTTAAGTTAAGATCCTTAATGAATCAGGCCCCTAGTTATCATTTATTTAGTACAGTCTACAAAATGACAGCTAGAATCTGATTGGTTGCTATAGGCATCTCCACTTTTTCAAACTCGCAGTTTAGTAAATATAACCCAAAGTCTCTTTGGCATTTATACTATTTAAAGAGACTAAGTGAGTGGGCGGCGCTGACCTCTGGAATTAACTTCTGCTCCTCTGCACAATTCTATTAGTGCGGACATGTTTGTATTACTGTCTTTATGCATTAATATGACCTAGTAAATTATCTAATTAGTTGCACATATAGATGACAGAGGGGCCACTAGGAATATTTACAGCACTTTTGTTTGGCCATTTATCTGAATAGGTGACACACTAAACCGATCTAATAAGGAATAATGGTGGCGCTTGAGAGCTGAACGGAATAATGAGGGGACCTGCTACACGTCTCTTTGTGGCTTGCGGTACATCATTTCACGGTGCCATCTATGTTAAGCTTATTTATGTAGCACATTACGTGGTACGAAAGCCATTGTTTTTCTTCTGCATCATTAACAGTTGTACAAGTAAAACATCTTTACGCAGCCTAATGAACTAATGAGGTCCTGAAAATTCATTCATTTCATTTGAGTATTTGAACACACTATGCAAAACTCGGTATATCTTTTCAGGGTTAGTCTGGGTTCTCTATCTGTCCCTTTTGAACCAGGATACTCTGCTTTTGGGATATCCTGACCTGGTTTTGTTAAATATTATTTGGGGTTAGGTGCTCTTAAAACTGCACTTTTTCTAGTGAACTAATGGCCTTAAAAATGCATAAATAAGAACACATAACAGAAGAAGAAAAGGTTAAACACCAAAAGGGAAACATAGAATTCTAAATAAATATAACAGAGGGATGGAATTAGCCCGAGGTGATGTAAACGCTGCGGGGGCATGTAGATGAAAAAGTTCAGGCATAGCAAGAGTTAATTTATAGGGGTGGTAGCCAATCGAGAAGGACGGAAGGGGAGGGCTTAGCTTTCAGAGAGGCTTATAACATATAGGAAGAGGTTTCAACTTCCTCTTACCGTCTGGAGAGTTTACCCACCCACCCATTCCCTATTTCGGTATAGGACTGAGTATTCGTTAGTCATCATTTAAGTGATTCATAGCTTTAATTTACATGGGGCAGTAAGCAGCCCAATCAGCGACCAATTTGGTTACATTTAAGGCGTGGTAGGCACTCTCCCCTTAAAGGGATTGGGCAATTAGTCTGAATAGCCCTTCGGGGTTAGGGGGCTCCGCTTAGGCGGGCGGGCCTCAGCTAATGTGCCAAATGGGGGAGTTTGGCATGACTAGTTGGGTCCAAATTAGTTTGGATGGAATTTGCAACTTACTGGTGTGGCCTGGAGACTGATTGGTCTGCTTAGATTTGCCACCAATTTTTTCCAGCATATTCGCCTTTAATAAATTCCTGACCTTTCAATTCGCCAATTCAAGTCTCCGTGTCGTTATTTTATGTCAATAAGTTAACTCTTGTAAGGGCAAAATATGGTAAAGGTAAGAGGTCCACCGTAAGCGGTTTATTAAAGAGAATCATAGAAGTGGGTATAAATGTGTTGCATTGTACTCTATTGTTGGGGCTTGCTGCCGGTATTTTGGTTTTTGTCCTGAGCAGTACTGTAACTGGAAACCCTGAATAGCAATATTCTGAAAATCCATAGAAAGTCTAATAAATTAATAATCTTCAAATTAAGATGACTATTTACCAAATAAAGATAAAATCATCTACACACGATGAAGACAGCTATTTTCTGGGCTGATTGGTTATTCATGAGAATACATCCTGGGCCTGAGTTGTTAAGGAGAGCAAAGCGAAAAAAAAAAATGAGTAACTTTGCACTTGGGCAAGACCATGTTCCATTGGAGGGGGGGGGGGGGTACATTTAAAATGTGGGGACAGATTTATAGTTGGGGTAAGGCATGTCCTAGATCAACCTGAAATTTCAGTGTAAAAATAAAGCTATCATGTATTTGTGCACTACATGAAAAAGCAGACAGTATTTTCCTTATGTGCAAAATTGTAAACTAATTTGCACCCCTTGCATTTTAACATGGTTTTGTCCAGGATCAAATTTACTCTTTTATTTTGCTTTGCTCTCCTTAATGACTCAGGCCCCCTATCAGTTCACTCAGAACTAATCACCAGTCTCTTTATGAAATGCCTTAGTGATCAGATGTTTGCACAATAGTATTTGACATATAGTAATTACTAATTTGTAAGTTCAGTATACTCCAAATAATGCTTGTAATAAATGTTAGTAAAAATCCAAATAACATACAACACATACTGAACATTAATATAATGTCCTATTTAGAATTATGAATAAATTTGCTCCTGGATAAACCATGCTGCAATCCAAGGGGTACAAATGCACATATTAATTTGTACGCGGGGGGAGAGTTCTGGCTGATTTTGCACGTAGCACGCAAATACTGTACAGCTTTATTTTTACACTGCAATTTAGAGTTGAGTTAGGACACGCCCCCTCCCATCTCTAAAACCATACCTCCCAGCTGTCCCGGTTTAGGTGGAACAGCCCCGATTGGTAGGAAAGTTGGGAGGTATTCCGGTCACTGCTGCTCTGCATTGCAGTGCAGGAAATGGGTGTCGAAAATGGTGTTTGGAGGGGAGTACAGATCAGCCTAGCACTTCAAAAGTGCTAGGCATGCCCCCGGGGGTGTGACCACACCCTATTGTGCCATTGACACGCGCCACCATGCCGTGGTCACGCCCCTATTGTTCAGTGGCCACACCCCCCCGTCCTGCTGCCAGAGAGACTAATGTTGGCTGGTATGCTAAATCTGTCCAGGCGTATTAAATAAATCCACCCCTGCAGTGCAACATGGTTTTGCCAAGGTGCAAATATGCTTCTTTTTGGCTTTGCTTTTAACTCTAAATGTGGCCTAATTTGCCCTTATCATATGATGATCCATTGCATGCGGATGACATGGCACATTTCCCTGTGCCCAAGCAGAGTACTGGTATGATGTTCCACGCTTTGGTACAAACGCTACAACTTCTTGTAGGTTGGAGCAGGCAATGATTTGGCAAGATATTGACCGTGGAGAAGCCCCAAGCTGGGATGCATAGTTTTCTTTGGCACCGATAAAAAGGGAATAAACACCACAAAAAAAATGATGTTGCAAACTGGACGTTTCAAATTCAGATCTTACTGTAACACAAAAATAAACAAACTCCCCAAGAGCCAGTCGTCCAATTTGACTCTATTGTGAAAAGGTCAGAGTCCATCTGGGTGTCTGCTGCTTCCAAGACATCTGATAGTGATATTCTTATTTAATTTTAACCCAGTAAGAGACAAGTCATTTTTTTTATTTTTTTTAAACATTTTGATTCACTAGGGGAATCTAAATCCTTCCAGATGCACAGTAAAGGCCTAATAGCACTACACAGTACATGTGGGATTGTTACAGATATCAGGAAATGAGTTTCATGGAAATTAAGAGGCTTGTTTGAATCACGTACAAAGATGAAGATACCGGCCATCAATTGTCAGATAAATGATAAGCAGCTAATAAGTTTTCCCTGGACAGAGGTAACCACTGTGTAAATTGATACAATATTAAATCCATACTTACCTACTTTCTTCAGCTCCCTTCCGGGGGCCAGCCAGTGGAGGGGGGCGTGAGGGGGCGGCCAAAATCGCGTCATTTCGGACGCGCCACCTGTGACGTCATGCTGCAAATTGCGTCATTTGACAGCGGGGGCGGAGCTAAATGCCGCGATTCATCGGGAATCGCAGCGTTTGGGATCTAATTCTGCCCACTTCACTAGGAAGTGGGCACTTCCTAGTGAAGTGGGCAGAATTCGGGAGATTTCCACACTCACCCGGGAGTCCGGGAGACTCTCGCAAAATGCGGGAGTCTCCCGGACATTCCGGGAGAGTTGGCAAGTATGATTAAATCTTACTGTTGACTAGCAACTAGTGACATCACTGAGTTATGAGGACCTTTGTGATTGGCTGAAGTTTAGGGAACATAGGTTCAGGCTACGAAGTGTCTGCATCCAGTCAGGCAATAGGGGCAATGTTATTAGACCCATATTGAAACACGGTTCCTTAATTCTAGCAAACATTTTACTTTTAATAGTTTCGGTTGGAGTCGTATACTGAAATGGCTCAGGAAACACTTGCAACATTTTTGCATTTAGAAACTTTCTACTTTTCATGTATTCTATTGTATTCTATTGAGTAAATGTTGGGAATTCCCAAATGAGATTTGTGACTACCTCCAGATCTGTTATTGGCTCATAGCTTGATATAATATTCTGTGTATTTCTGGTATAAGGCAACCAGCAGACAGGGACATGTCTAATGTCTGTTATACATTATATCTATGAGCAAAAACATCATCAGAGTTTTTGAGAAATTCATAATGCAACACCCAGAAACACCTATCAATCAAAATCCATATGTAGCATTGAAGAAGTCAATGTATGTATGTATCTAGCCATCTATTGCTTCATGCACCAGAAGCATGACAATAAAAAGAGAACTTAAACAGACAAGTAAAAAGGAAGTGACAAAGAAAGCTAATGTGAAAATGGAAACATATATGGTTAACAGAGGCTGTAGCAATCATCATGGCGCAGAACTCCTAAATGTCCCAATTTCAGTGGGACAGTCCTGAATTTAGGGCTCTGTGGCAGCTGGTTTGTTCCGCAGGTGGGAATGTTGAAGGGGAAGGGAGGTAGCAAATTGCAGCCTAGCGATTTACAGCGCTAGACATCTCTCTGGGGCATGTTAACAGCCCCCCCCCTCATCCTTGCATGTTGGGAAGCACGTGTTGATTGAATGTGAAGGTATTATTCAAGTGTTGCACTGATGCGCTATAGTGAGTATTTTATCCAGTTTTACTATTAAGGGACTTCTTTTTATAAAATGACTAGGTCCCGTAGGATGCGCTATTACCCAACAACGGATGTTGCTGTAGAGAGTTGGGGTACCCCGCTGGACACAGTGCTAGATTAGTATTGTATTGTTCTTGGTCTGGGCTTAAGGCAGGCACAGGTTATACGATCCATTTCTCCCTCCCTCTCTTCACCTATGTCTGTCAGCCTCCTCCCTCCCTCTCCTGTGTGCGTCCATCACATGACACATGACCACATGACAGACACCTTCCCACGTGTACAGGTTACAGAGAGTCTGCCTCTCCAACACAGTGGCTGTGTTGGAGAGTGTGAGAGGGGAGGGGGGCTATTAATGTAATGGTGAAGTGTAAGTGGGGGCTAATTATTTAATGGTGGGTGCTCTTAATTTATTTGTGCGGTTATTGTTCGGTATTTAATTTTAATAATGGGGTGTATTAATTTAAGGTGGGGTGATGGGTACTTTGATGCTGGGGTGTTTTGGGAATATTACTTGAATGTGGGGCTGAGATGGGGAGAAGGAAGACTATTTATTAAATATGAATATATTATTTAGAGATGGGTGGGTCCGGTTCCCAGAGAACCGAACCCACCCGCACTTTGCCTATCCGAGTACCGAGCTGAGTAGCTCGGTACTCTCCCTCCCGATCCGAATCCAAATCGAGGCCGAACGTCATTGTGACGTCGTCGGATCTCGGGGCTCTGTTCTCGCGATACTTCAACATGATAAATCCCTGCCTCCACAGCAATCCATCGCCATTTGACAGAGGGAGAGAGCAGGGTGTAGTCACAGGCTGATTAGAGCAGGGACAGAGATTCCAATATTGTTCTTGCAATTGCTCTAACAAAAATCGCTAGAGAAGAGAGGAGGATAGAGTTTGTTTTTTTTTTTTTAATATTTGGCACTCCCCAGTGCTTTTGGGGTGTCCCCCATAATTGTGTATAAATATTTCTGGCTGTCAAAAGCTATATTTGTCAGCAGTATCTTACCAAATAATTTTTACCACTACAAGTGCTTTGCGCTCAGAATGGATTTAAAGCAGTCCACATATGAGCAACCAGGTTCTGTCACCAGTCCTGATGTTAGTGTTCCCAGTACGTCATCTGGGCAAGGCGTTGTCAAACTACACAGTGTTTCGAAATCAGTCCAAAAGACCAAAACCCAAAAACAATTTAATGTGTTGAAGCGAAAAAGAAGTGTTACTGAGCAAAAGTTAAGTGCCGATTAAAAAAAAATTGCCAACATGCCATTCTACACACGCAGTGGCAAAGAGAGAATGAGGCCTTCACCTTTGGCTATTAGTGGCAGATCCAAAAATGTTACCGAGCCTACAAGTGATGCACAACTACTGTTACGCGTCAAAGCCGAGCTGCAAGATAACAGTAAGGCATTAGAGGATAATGTTTGCTCTGAATCAGATATGACACCAATCCCTGTGGAGAGTCCATCCAACAGTGGGATGTCTAATCGTGAGCATTCTGTTAGTGTACCCATAAAGAAGGGCCCTTTCAGCAGTTCTGCTGATGTGTGCCTGAACAGCCCGAGTGTAGCCGGTGATACACCAAGTGAGGATGACACTTTGGAAATAGAAGAGGATGAGGGCGAGATTTGTGGAGGTGACGAGGGCGCTAATGAGGATGTTGATGATTATGATGCAGACAGATACCAAATTGCCTTTCTCAATTTCTATTTATATTCTAGATTATATAATGGCTGAATAGTTTTCTATTTTACTCCTAGTGGAGAGGGGATCTGATGCAGACAGATACCAAACTGCCTTTGTCTATTTCTTTCTATATTTGAATTTCTAGTTCTACAGTCTATGCAGGCTGCTTTTTTTTCTATTTTACTACAAGTGGATAGGAGGGGGGGTCTGATGCAGACAGATACCAAACTGCCTTTGTCCATTTCTTTGTATATTCGAATTTCTAGTTCCACAGTCTGTGCAGGCTGCTTTTTTTTCTATTTTACTACAAGTGGATGGGAGGGGGGGGTCTGATGCAGACAGATACCAAACTGCCTTTGTCCATTCTTTGTATATTCAAATTTCTAGTTCCACAGTCTGTGCAGGCTGCTTTTTTATATTCAACTACAAGTGGAGGGCGGGGGGGGGGGGGCATAGATAGCCACCAAGCTACCGTGGTCCATTTAATTTTACTTTCTAGTTCCACAGTCTGTGCAGGCTGCTTTTTTCTATTTAACTACAAGTGGAGGGCGGGGGGCATAGATAGCCACCAAACTACCGTGGTCCATTTAATTTTACTTTCTAGATCCACAGTCTGTGCAGCCTGCTTTTTTTAATATTCAACTACAAGTGGAGGGTGTAATATACACCCAAAGACGATGGCTACATTGCCAATAATCAAAGATGGAGGAGGTAGACAACCAGGTTTGTCTGTATAATTTGCAGACAAGTGTTCGAATTGAGGACGGCCTACCAGGGATTAAACTGTTTTTTTCATAATTTATTAGCTTTAGAATTTCCTCACTTATCTAAGAAACTGGTGGAGCACTAAATTAGGTTATTTTAGACCAAAAAAATTGTATTTTTTTCAAAAATAGCAAAACAAAACCAAACAAAATAATAATTGTGAGTGGTTGCAGGGTGGGATGCCTAATAATTAAATGTGGGTGCTATTGATTAACACCGGGGCTGGTAGGGACTTTCTAAATTTGTTGTATCTGTCTTTTTTCCAAACAGGGCACCAAGATTCCAGGATCCAGACAAGTAGCAACTGAGCTAATCAGACAGCAGCAGCCGCAGGTAGTGAAAGCTGCAAGAACAGGTAGAAGAGCGCAGGTCAGTCTGACAACACTCTTGAACCTGATGCAGCAGTCCTCAATTTGGGAGAGTGTCCCGCTTAGTCAGGATTTGATCCGACTGCAAGGACAGATGGCAGGCATGTCTTGCTTCACACTGCTCTGGTCATGAAGGGAGAGCTGCGTGCACCTAACAGTAGTGCAGGCAGTATTGCCCCTGAGTTTGTCTAAAATGATAGCCATATTACATATGGGCCCTCTGTCTTAAGAGCCCTGGGCCCCCCAGAGCCTTATTCCACCTCTGGGTGGAGAGTATCAGCCGATGGCAGAGTCTTCTGTCCTTCTTACCATTTACCTGTATCCCAGCTGCCCCACTGGCTGCGGTGTACTTATTCATAGAGGACAAACAGTCCTGGTTAACTTCCGTTCTGCGGTGTGTTCAGCAAGTGACTGATTGGTGCTCAAAGTGAGCGTACAGCAGCCTAACTGTAAGCCTGCACCTATGCAGTTTACATGCGGATTTTTTGCATGATAAACACATGAGACTTAATAAAAAATGTATTCCAAGAACAACCGATGTGTTAGACAGCGCGGTGCAGGCTGTGTGCTACACGGGGGTGACATCACTGTACTGTCTGTGTATATAGTCAGTGTCACTGGATACAGTGGTGACATTACTGCTATACCATCCCCATATATACTGTGTATTATGTATACTGGGTCAATTATAAAGGGGCCCAGAAGTGAAGTAGGACCCCAAATATTTAAAATGATGGGTCCTTGGGACCCACAATAATTTGAACTTAGTGCGCTCACTGATTATTTATGCTTTTACATACATTTAAATTAAATGCCATGCCAGCTGAAAACCATCTTAAATGGATTATCCCATTTACATTTCTGTGTGAGTGATGCTGTGGGTCAGGTCAGTGCCAGTAACTCTTCTACTACAGCAGAAACAGACAGAACCAGCCTGGATTCAGAGGTTCTCATGACTAGAATTGTACAGGCATCAAATTGTGATGACCTTTCACTGCTGTGACTTGAACTCTGGATATCTACAGAATATTATTATAATTGACCATACAGGTGAGCCCCTATCATAAGCTTACATTTTCCTCAGTATACCTATTGTTGTCTCCTTTTCCTAATCTATTATGAGTTAGTGTGTCTTTAATGGTGAACCAGTGAGAAGACATACCAGCTTGAACAGAGTTCAGAATTGGGATTTTGAACAAAGTCTAAGGACTAGATTTACTAAGCTGCGGGTTTGAAAAAGTGGGGATGTTGCCTATAGCAACCGATCAGATTCTAGCTGTCATTTTGTAGAAGGTACTAAATAAATGAAAGCTAGAATCTGATTGGTTGCTATAGGCAACATCCCCACTTTTTCAAACCCGCAGCTTAGCAAATCTAGCCCTAAGCATTGTCTAAAGCTGGATACACACTATAGAAAATTTCTCCCAGTGTGATATGATTAACGATTTTACCAACGACTGAAAGTCCCGACCAGCAGCCGATTCCTGTGTACACACTGTACACGTTTTACAGGATTCACCATCAGATCTGTGCTCTTCATCTGTCATAACCATCGGCTGAAAAGATGGTGACTCTGTAAATTCATCATCATCAGCTATCTCTATACCGCCACTAACTCCATAGAGATCTATAGACACTGCTGATCATGGGTGCAAACACACTTCAGAATGTACCCAAAATCGTTCCATCGTTGATAGTGATTTTTAGTCAGTTTATAAAATCCAATCTAATGATACGATGTGCCTCGGTGCGATAAAACGTTATCATGGGAGCGTACACACTAATGAGATATCAGACCTAACAGTCGTTTATCGTGTGATTGGCACCGTACTTGGGCGAAAAACCTGTAGTGTGCACTTAGCTTACCTCTGAATGCTTTGCCTGTTTATTCCCCCGCCTCTAGCTTACCTTATTACAGTGTCAGGCAAACTGATACACTTTAGGGGCTACCTAGTGTAGCCCTTCAACCTTCTAAGGTGCTACACACTACCCTTCATCTCAGTGGTATTGCAACACACACAGCCCACTCAGTACTTTTACCTTTGCAGTCTGGCTGGTCCATTGTGCAATATGATGTAGCACATGCCCTTGTGTTTCAAACTCCCATTGTCCTATAGATTGTAAGCCTGCGAGCAGGGTTCTCTTACCTCTCTGTCTGTATGTATTACCCAGTATTGTCTTATTAATGTTTGTTCCCAATTGTAAAGCGCTACGGAATTTGCTGGCGCTATATAAATAAATGTTGATGATGATGATGATGATGAAGTGGTAAGTTAAAAGAATACATTTTACTATAGAAAGAGACACCTATCTGCAGGGCTTACATCAGAAACTGTGGGTCCCAGTACCAATTAATCTGGCAGGGCCCCCCTCCCCCATACATGGGCCCCCCTCCCTCATCGCCCTAAATACGCCCCCTATCCCTCATCACAGTACATTCCCCCTACTCCTTGATCATGCTAAAGGCTTCCCTCTTCCTAAAAGAAAATGTCCCCCTCTCCCCCCCAATCACAGTTAATGTCCTCCTCTTCCCCCTAATCACAGTTAATGTCCTCCTCTCCCTATCCCCCATACACAGTTAATGTCCCCTCTTCTATCCACCTCTCTCCTATAAAATGAATACCTAATAAACTTATTGTCTCCTCGGCGATGCTGCAGCTCCTGGTCACTAATACACTGGGAGTGCGGCGCTCAGTGATGATGTCACCACGCGGCGCTCCCAGCCTATCAGTGCCTGGGAGGCGGAGCTGCAGCATCGCGGAAAGAAGGGGCAGCACGATCAGTCAGACTGAGGGGCCTGGACAGTCCAGGGAGACCGGACAGACAGAGAGGTCTCTCCGGGGCCCCTCACAACAGTACTGGCCGTACCCCCCTGATGGCGGCCCTGCCTATGTGTAATAACATATCAACAGGAATTTTATTGTAAGATAAACAAATGTTACAAATTATCACAAACAAATCTGAAATCAAAGCATGAAAGAGCTGGTGAAGACCTAGAGGGCCATCACTGCCTTATAACAATGATTACCTCTGAGTCACTGCAGTACACATCTGCTCTAGAATCCACTTTTTATCTGATAATCTGCCCTCCAGTATTTCCATAGGTCCTAACCCAAATGAACAAACACCTGTTGTTGACAATAAAACTTTATTCCCAGGTCCAACAAAGGAAACAATGGTCACTGTTACACAGAGCTCTATATAGCAGTCTATTTTCATTACCTGTACAGTACAATAAGACCTGAGATTGTTTCTTTGAGGAACTCGGCATCACAAATTAGGCTCCGGGAATAAGATATGTTGCAGACTGATCTGCACGTTTTGAACCAAGACTTGACAATCAAATCCCCGTGCTACTATATTAAAGTTTAGAAACCACAGTAATATAGCTACCCAAAAGTTCTGGCAAGTCACTGTGATATAAGCAGATATAAGTTTGCAAAACATCTGCAGTTTAGAAGTGTACCAGTCGCTTTTGTAAAATAGTATTGCAAGCTCTGACAGAGACAAATTAGGACAAATGAACCGAAATAAGGCAATGGCCAAAGCTCTGCCGAGTGACCAAAGTCTTTTGAGACTTGTAAACCAGACACTTTTGTGGTTGACCGAGGGCCATTTTGGAGATTGGATGCTTGACCACAGAGATGAAACTGATCACCTCATCCTGTCTTGTAGCAAAAGGATATCCTGATCATGTGGAAACAGCCTTGTATATAACTAGGATCATCACATCGTGATCCCAACCACCACTGACCAAAGCCACAGAGGCACTAAACAAACAAACCAATAGGGGAAAAATACAGTGTGGTCACAATCTCCTGTAATGTAAACAAACTATGTCTGCAGCCTGACTGAGAGCGCAGAGCTTAGAATACAGTCGGCCCAAAGAGGTCTATCCAGAACTTGGTGCAATGATTTCATGATTAAGTCATATGTAATACAGTGGGATTTACAGATGACTACAAGGGAAGGATGGAAGGGTGGAAGTATTCTGCAATAAGAACTAAACCTATTACATAAAAATAAGCACATGTCCATTGACTTTGTAAAAATAGCACCAATGGAGAATGTTATATCTAAATGCACCTGGTGTAACTACACATGGACAAAAAACAACCACTTTATTTTACCTTTGCTGAATTTGTTAAATGGGCAAAAGCCAAAACCAGTTGAGTTGTGATGACATGACTCTCAACATTCCCAAATAAAGTAAAAATGGGACACAATTGTCCAATGCCCCTGGTGCAACTAGCAAACATTCACTTAGTCATCACCACAATCCTGTATGATAGGACCACCCCTGGAAGATGATAGATATAGTTTCCTTCAGAGGCAGACCCAGACTTTTTTTTAGGGAGAGGGGCAATTTTGCATAGCCACAGCCCTCCTCCACTCTGGTAGGTTGGTCCTGCCCCCTTTTCGCTGATGATCGGACCTCTCCACAGCAATTTAATGAGATGAAGATTGCTGCTGGGGGGGGATTGCCCAGATTGACCCCCTCTGCATCCGCCAGTGGTTTGCTTTAAGGGGATTTAGGCATAATTAGTTTCTATCTCTCTCTTACTATTCAAGAATGTTATCCTTTTTTTTTTTAGTTTTGAACAGATAAAGAATTATTTTAAATAGTTTATTTGTGCTAAATAAAGAACACCAACATATCTAAGTAATAAAGCGGGCATTTAAGAGGAGCAATTACAGCAGTTTGGATTCATGTCTTCCCGAAGTTGCTTAGTGGGAATGAAAACACCTAAGAATTTCCTACACTTTCAGCGTTAAAAACGTTCTATCCCCTCTATACCCTCTATCCCCCATTGGCCAGTGGTTTAGTGAGAAACTCTGTTGGGAGTATCACTGTTATGGCATGGTTGATAAAATAGACTTCTCTGATTAGTCTTGTATTAGCAAAGATAAGTTACCTGTGGCTGTGGGGTAACAGTGATACCCAAGCAGGGCTTATAAATGAAGCCTTGCACAAAATTAGGCCGGGATATTTTTGTTGCCCATTTAAGGTGGTGAGTGGAAGCAGAAAAAGCTCCTTCCTTGAGGAAAGGGTAGCTTGATTATATAGACTGGGCACACTACTCAGTTCTGCAAAACACAGAATCCACATGGTGACAAGGAAACAGATAGGAACACATCTTTTTTAAACCATGCACTGCATTTTGGGGTGTGTAAAGTCTTTAAAGGCCAGAAAAAATATCTTCCATATCACTCAGGATCTTCCGTTGTCTTAGGCACCAGATCGTTCTATAGTGATTATAATATTCAACAGTGCAAAATTAATCGACTCCTTTGATTACACAGAACAAAGGAGAATGGTCAGTTCTACTGTATTATTATTATTATGTTGCCATGGGACCCCTTTATTCCTAGTTCCCCCCCTGATACATTATACCCTGATAAGGGTGTAACTACCAATGGTGTGAGGTATGTGGCTGCTACCAGGCTCAGCAGGGGTTAAAAGCACATGAATAGCCCAGAGCATTATGTACTGGTTTATGATCATGCGGAGGTTGGACATGTTTGGCCTGGAGGACTAACTGATGTTAGTGGCCCAAGTCCTTCTTCTGTTAACAGTTTGATCCACCCATGAATATTTTACAAATGTTCCACTAAATTCTGTCATTTAAGCCGGCACTTGTATACTGCACATGAAGTTGTAGTCTTACAAGGACAGGGGTTGAAAAAACTGCATCCTCAATTGGATTGTCAGATGCATATTAGTTGTAATGTGGAAATGTTTAACTGTTTCAACAAAGGCAATTTTGCTTTTGGAGTATTGCAATGAAAATTTCTTAAGAAGGAACATGTTTATGCACATGGGAAAAGCCTCTAAGATTGAGCGCATGTGTAGAGCTTTTAACTCCTAGGGGTATATTTACTAAACTGCGGGTTTGGAAAAGTGGAGATGTTGCCTATAGCAACCAATCAGATTCTAGCTGTCATTTTGCAGAATGCACTAAATAAATGAAAGCTAAGATCTGATTGGTTGCTATAGGCAACATCTCCACTTTTCTAAACCCGCAGTTTAGTAAATCTAGCCCTAGTCTCATCCACTACCCAACCGAAAACTCTAGACGTGTATTATTTGGGTATATAAAGTCAATTGTCTTAGCATTCCATGTCACTCCATAACAGTCCAGTTAGGAGAGATATGTCTTAGGAGTTGGGTTTGCTGGAACCCAGGTTATTCTTTCAGTTGTTCTTGTGGATATTCCATTGGGAGAGGATCTCTATGGTGGTGTGAACCACGCAGTGAAGTTGAAGACCTAGGACCTCACTCATTAAGACGCTCAGCTGGAGATATATTGCAGATAATGTTCACAATTACTCTGCGCTTGCCCAGTGCCGAACCATACACCATAGAACGCAGCAATGGTCCATTCATCTCTGAGCACAAAGGACCCTTACTACAGCCTACGACTTCAGGAAGGGAATGGGGAGGGGACTGTACAATAAGGACGTGCCAAGCTCAAATGCATGCAGCAGTGTCTGTTCAAAGCCTTGGGCATCTGTAGGGTACAGGATTTTCAGTTGTACACTTGCACCCGCTAAAGGTCTAGTCTAAGTGCCGCTCTCTAGTGATGATAGTTTACATGCTAGAACATGTGTTTGCAATCAGGAACAACTGTAAAAATCTATTTTATTTACAGTAGACACTAATTACATATTAAATGTATTTTATGGAAAAAAAAGTTTTTGTTTAGCGTTTAATGTTTTGTCATGACTATATTATTAACAGGTGACATTAATTGACTAGTTTTTACTTTTATCTGTGTGTTCTTTAGTGACTTGGTATTCCAGATTTGTATTGGATGTATCCTACAGTGTACTGTCTGTTAGAGCAGAGAGGACCTAAGGGTTTATTTACTAAACTGCAGGTTTGAAAACGTGGAGATGTTGCCTATGGCAATCAATCAGATTTTAGCTATCATTTTGTAGAATGCACTAAATAAATGAAACCTAGAATCTGATTGGTTGCTATAGGCAACATCTCCACTTTTTCAAACCCGCAATTTAGTAAATATACCCCTTAGGCTTGAATACGGATGTAGGTGTACCCGATGTACTTGCGTTTTAAAAAAAAACGCACATTGCGTTCGCTTTGTGCTTAGTAATGAATCAGGCCTTGACTGCTGTGACACTTTTCTGCACTGTAATTTATTTTGTAATGTATATAACACCATGATTAACTCCAAGTGTATATAGTTCTGTCTGTAAGAATTCTCTAATACGGTTCCCATGTATTCCAGCTTACCAAGGACAGTCCCATTTACTTCACAGAAAATCTTTAACTTTTACTGCTTGTTTTTGCATAATTTAATCTACTGATGAACCTACATTAACAGGCAATGAGACATAAGGTCTGATAACTTTATATGACATCTAACAGGGAGTATTGGATGGCTTTATGACTGTAGCAAGCTCCAGGTCCGGTGGGTGCCTCATTTTATTAATTTCATAATTATGGGAGACTTGTACACAAAATGAAATATATGTGCAAAATATCAAATTGCAGAACTGATTATGGGCAGGGGAAAAAGAGTGCATCACCGAGCCCCATAGCAAGGCTTGGGTTGGGGCCCGGCGATACTGATGTAGGCTCCTAGGACCCCCCACTCTGCTATGAAAAATACAGACAGTGGACCTCTTCTGAACATATGCAAACTCTGCATGGAATGCTCAGAAGATGACTCTCCTTTTCAGAGCAACAAAACACTCCTTGGGGGTGTTTTGTTGGCTTGGGGGGGTTCAGTGTCTTGGAGGTAGAGCTCTCATCACCTCCATGGCCAGTACTAGCTGCACTCCTTACACTCGCAGCTCTTCAACCACTGATTATAGGTAAAGTAACCAGGAATATCCCTAGAAAGGACGTAGCAGGTCTGTTCTACATTGAATGCTTTACAAACTAAGCATACAAAATTTCAGAAGTGTACGATGTTTAAATAATGGTGAGGGGATATCCCTATCCTTAATAGAAATTGATGAGGCTTTACAGAGTAAAGTCAATTCAGGGCTGTTTTTTTTTTTTATTTAATTGGATTTAAAATTAGATTGGTTTGCTGTAATACTATGTGGGAACAATTAAAGTGAATAGGAGAGCCGTTTATCAAAGTTAAAGCTGATCTATTGTGAATACATTTACACTATTCCCCAGACGGTCATGTGTAGAGTTACTTTCCATTCATCGGCCTTACACTTTCTCATGCGCTGTTTGCTTAAACCTCTGCGCGAATTACAATAAACAGTGGTATAAATTACCTCTTTCCACAACAGCAGAAATAAATGTAGATGTTGGTCCAAATCTAGTCCACTAAATGGGTGATTATCTTGTCCAATAATCGAGACAGGAAAACCACGATTCCAGCTGCACTGTCCTGTGATATTGAATGTCAATGCCACACCGCTGGGGAATTGCTAAATCAAGGAAAACGGATGGGCACTAGGACATACTTGCCTGCTCTCCCGGAATTCCCAGGAGGCTCCCGGAAGAGTAGGCAAAGCTCCCGCATTTGCAGAAAATCACGACATTGAATGGAGGGGGCGGGAATTAATGGTGTCATTAGTCCCCGCCCCCTCCATTTAATGCCGTGAGTTTCGACTTTTTATAGCTAGGGCGGGGCTATGGTGACGCGCAATCTCCCCCGAATCTCCCAGGGGAGAAATCTTAAAAGTTGGCATGTATGCACTAGGAGAGATATTACTAGAATCCCACATGGATCAAATGTATGGTAAAAATGTAAACATGTATTAACAGGGCTAATAAAGTTATGCGCTTACAAAACAAGCCCTGTTTTGCAGACTATAATCACTTAGGGCGCTTCCTTGGCATCTTGTGTTCCCCTGATCTGGATAAGGGGATGGCTTGAAAGCAACATACTGGTAGGATAATTGGAAACTGACTAAGGAACCATGTTGTGTGTGTGTTTGTGTGGTAGACTATAAGGTCCAATGAGACAGAGCCTGATGTGATGTATTAAAATATTATCTGCAAAGATCTATGCAATATGGTGGTGCTATATAAATAAATGAATATAATAGAACCTGGAGCAATCCAAAAGCAAAATTTGATATGTGCACTAAAAATAATAAAGAATGAGAACCCCCCCCCCCAAACTCAGTTTCCTATGGCATAACCCAACCAGTAGTGTAATGTAACTTTAAGAAAATTGGCAACGGATCGAGCAACTAATTTTAAGATTTTGGAAATGTTCGATATGTGAATGTTGAATCGGCAGACTGCAGTCATTCTCCTGTTGAATATCTGTTGTGCTAGTTGTACACTGTTCTGTTGAATTTGCTATGTTGTAACTAGAGATGGGTGGACTCGGTTCCCCGAGATCCGAATCCTACCGAATTTAGGGTATCCGAGTAACGAGCCGAGCAGGATCGGTACTCTCCCGCCCGTTCAGTTTCGAACAAAACGTCATTGTGACGTATTCGTTTTTCTGAGCTCGGATCTCGCGAGATTTGAAAAGCATAAATACCAGCGTCCACAGCAATCCATCGCCATTTGACAGAGGGAGAAAGCAGGGTGAGGTCACACTGGCTATATCAGCGCAGGGACAGTGATTGATTGTATTCAATACCATTGAAAGCTTAATACCAGTTGTTACAGCAGTAAGAGGAGAGAGGAGAAGAGAGGAAGCTTTTTGTTTAGTTTCTGGCACTCCAAGTGCTGTTGGGGTGTTCCCCATTCTTTTGCAGAAATTTATCTGGCTGTAAAAAAAAGTCCTATTTTGCAGCAGTGTAAAAAAAATATATTTATTATTATTATTATTATTATTATTATTATTATTAATTTTTATTTATAGGGCGCCACTAGGTGTCCGTAGCGCCTTACAGGGACAAACAAAATTACAAAACGAGGTGAGACAGCACAGAACAGTAAACAATAATCACAGTAACTCAGTGAGCTCAGGGTACAGCTAGAGAGGTGGGGAGGGGAGAGGGGTAGGTCCGCCAACAGCGGCACCTAGGGAGGAGGGCACGGAAAAGAGGGAGACCCCCAGGGGGAAGAGGAGGGAGCGAGAGGGGACGGGGGAAGGGGGTCATCGAGGAGGAAGGCTAGGTAGCTGGTGAGCAGAGTTAAAAGTGGTGGAGACAGGAGGAGAGAAGACCCTGCTCAAAGGAGCGTACAATCTAAGGGGTGGGGTAGACTGACAGAGAGACACAGGGGAGAGAAGGAGGAACGGAGGATAAGGATAAGGGAAGGGGAATGAAGTGGAAGAGTCGGAAGAAAAGGTAGGAAGTTAAGTGGGAGACTGGAAAGCTTTAAGAAATAGGTGGGTTTTTAAAGCCCGTTTGAAACTGGACAGATTAGGGGAAGTTCTGATGGAGGGAGGGAGCTTGTTCCAGTGGAGGGGAGCAGCGCGGGCGAAGTCTTGGATACGCGCGTGGGAGGAGGTGATCAGGGGGGAAGAGAGGCGACGGTCATTGGCCGATCGGAGAGGGCGGGATGGAGCATGAGTTGAGAGGAGGGAGGAGATGTAGGGTGCAGTGGCACCCTACAGGAGGGAGGAGATGTAGGGTGTAGATGTAGCACTGCCATTTGTTTTTGGGGTGTCCCCCATTCTTTTGCAGAAATGTATCTGGCTGTGAAAAAAGTACTATTTTGCAGCAGTGTCAAAAACAATTTGTAGCACTACAATTGCTTTGGGCTCAGAATGGATTCAAAGCAGTCCATATATGAGCAAAATGAGCAACCAGGTTCTGTCACCAGTCCTGATGGTAGTGTTCCCAGTACGTCATCTGGGCAAGGCGATGTCAAACTACACCGTCTTTTGAAATCAGCCCAAAAAACACACACCAAAAAAAAATTTACCCTGTTGAAGCGAAAAAGAAGTGTAACTGAGGAAAAGTTAACTGCCGATAAAAAAAAAAAAATTGCCAACATGCCATTCTACACACGCAGTGGCAAAGAGAGAATGAGGCCTTCACCTTTGGCTATTAGTGGCAGATCCAAAAATGTTACCGAGCCTACAAGTGATGCACAACTACTGTTACGCGTCAAAGCCGAGCTGCAAGATAACAGTAAGGCATTAGAGGATAATGTTTGCTCTGAATCAGATATGACACCAATCCCTGTGGAGAGTCCATCCAACAGTGGGATGTCTAATCGTGAGCATTCTGTTAGTGTACCCATAAAGAGGGGCCCTTTCAGCAGTTCTGCTGATGTGTGCCTGAACAGCCCGAGTATAGCCGGTGATACACCAAGTGAGGATGACACTTTGGAATCAGAAGAGGATGAGGGGGAGATTTGTGTAGGTGACGAGGGCGCTAATGAGGATGTTGATGATTATGAAGCAGACAGATACCAAATTGCCTTTGTCCATTTCTTTGTATATTCAAATTTCTAGCTCTACAGTCTATGCAGGCTGCTTTTGTTCTATTTTACTACAAGTGGATGGGGGGGGGGGGGCTGATGCAGACAGAAACCAAACTGCCTTTGTCCATTTCTTTAGATATTTAACTAGAAGTGTAGGGTGTAATATACACTCAAAGACGATGGCTGCATTGCCAATAGGCTAAAATGGAGAGGAAGACAATCAGGTTCATGTGCAGAATTAAGGATGGCCTACCAGGGATTAAACTGTTTTCTTCCTAATGTATTAGCTTTAGAATTACCTTACTTATCCAAGAAACAGGTGGAGCACTAAATTTGGTTACTTTATGCCCAAAAAAATTGATTTTCCAACAAAATAGCAAAACAAAACCAAACAAAACCAAAACTAAAACCAAAACACGCAATGGCGGTTTTGCAAAACCAAAACCAAAACACGAAGATAATCCAGATCCAAAAACAAAAACAAAACCAAAACACGGGGGTCAGTGACCATCTCTAGTTGTAACAGAAGTCTCACTTTACTTTCTGTTTGTATGCTGTTTAAATGACCAAGCCACAGCCTTTGCAGCCCCCCTGGGAGTACATTTACTAAACTACGGGTCTGAAAAAGTGGAGATGTTGCCTATAGCAACCAATCAGATTCTAGCTGTCATTTTGTAGAATGTACTAAATAAATGATAACTAGAATCTGATTGGTTGCTATAGGCAACATCTCCACTTTTTCAAACCCGCAGTTTAGTAAATATACCCCCTGGTCTCAGTGTATTATTACATGTGTGCAGTCATTATTTAATATACCACAGGAAACTAGACCCTGTATTATAGTCTAGGTCAGTGTTGGCTAACCTGTGACACTCCAGGTGTTGTGAAACTACAAGTCCCAGCATACCCTTCCAGCAATAAGCTGCTATATATTGGCAAAGCATGCTGGGATTTGTAGTTTCACAACACCTGGAGTGTCACAGGTTAGCCAACACGGGTCTAGGTGACTAATATGACACTGGCTGCTGTACTGACAAACACATTGATAGGTTGGCAACGCTCTTGGAACTGTTTTTTTTGTTTTTAAATCAGCAGATCTAACCTATCACATTTTTATAACTAGGACCCTCCGAGTTAAATCTAAGAGCCTACAGGGGATGTTGTAAGTTATATTTTAAAGAAAGACAGTATTTAGAGGAAATATATTATTTGTATCCACAGGGAAGCTCTCTTTACACTCACCAAATCCTAGTCACAAAGCATCAGACATCTTATAAATCTCTGCCATGTCCCATTAGTCAGGGATTATAAGCGTTTTCAGCATGATTACCATCAATGAGCGGTGAGATAGAAGTTTGAGTGAGTTGTAATTAAACACATTATCCATTTTCCAGTAGATCTGCCCATGAGTCTACATTCCACACACTTACAGCAGGTAACAATCTGGCTCACATATTTAAAATAACATATTTTTCTTGTTTCAAATGACATACTTAACATGGGATTTAATTATGTTAATTGGAAAATTACAGCACTACTGGTGTCTGAAAAAATCTGATTATATGTTTCTGTGCGCTCTCATTTTCATGTTAACCCCTAGTGGCGCTTGCACGTGCCTCAGTACACAAATTGCATCCATATTTTGTCTTGCGCTTGCGGTCCCTTGCACATGTAATTTCAATATAGCAGGGTCATGCAGATGCAAGTCAACCAGGTCCCTTAGAGGTGCATCTGATGTTGACTTACAGATATCTCATAGTTGCCTATTCTCCTGGAAAGTCCAGGAGACTCCCGAATTTCTGCGAGTCCTCCTGGACTCCCGGGAAAGCAGGGCAACCTCCCGGTTCTTAACCACCTCAATAGTAAAGTGTCGGGGGGTAGGGCTTAGGACGCGAATCACCGCGTCATCGTGGCCCCACCCCCTGCTGTAATTGGTAAGAAAATGTGATTGATGTTTAGGGGCCGGGCCATATTACACAACCCACTGGGCCCAGCCCCCAACACGCCCACCTCCCCCTGGTCTCCCAGAGCAGTCCTTGCCAAAGTTGACAAGTATGAGATACCTTGCAGATAGCTAGCTTTTAGCAGGCATATCTTTGTACATCCCATAGGCATGGTGTAGATTTCTGTGTTGACGATGATGATGGCGATTTAGAGTTCCACGTACTGTATCATAAGATATGTGGGACGCAAAATACAGCCATTTTTGCATTTAGACACAAGTTGCATTTTTATGTTCAACTCTAAATGAGGCCCTTAATTCACATCCCATAAACTCGTAAAAAAAAATAATTGTAATTTACAGCACAAACATTGGTACTGCAAGTTGTGCTTGTGCAATAGACCCAATGAGCCGGAGCATGCAGAAACATGAAGACACTGCCAGAGAAGACTTCTTACCATCAGCCATGCTGCCTGAAAGCATTATCTGTTTTTGATCTTGTCCAAGGTCACATGTAGCTGCACTCCATGTCATTATTGTTGACTGAGCAAAGAACCTTCCGTGTATGAAGAATGAGAGGCCAGAGCACAAGTGTTCTACATCCCAACATTGCAAAGCTTACATGCATATGTCCACCAAAAGGATCTACCAAGTCTGAAAATATTCTCACCAAAAGGACCAACCGATTATGAAAATCTTCTGCAGAATACACAGCTTATTTCTATAGGCTTGGGAAGACTAAAATAAGCCCCAGTTTTGCTGGTAGGCCATATGATGAACAAATATGGCATCTTATGAGCATTACCGGATGTTATAAATTAGGCAACATCTATTCAAACCATGATCAGAACTCACACAAAGAGCTTCACCTACCGGCATTATACAAAATGATTGTTTCTAATGTTGCCGTCATACGGGCTGGTATGAAACTAGAGAATTTCTACAAGATCCTCCAATTCCCCTTTAGGGGGCCTATGTATGCCCCAGGGCCATCTTTTCCATTGGGCACGATGGGCAGGTGCCCGGGTGCCCCACAGGCAAGGGGGCCCCATAGACAGGGCTCTTAAGTAAAATAAATAATCCTGCAAATATCTATCTATCTATCTATCTATCTCTATCTATCTATCTATCTATCTATCTATCTCTGTATATATATATATATATATATATATATATATAATGATACACATATATAGAGGTAGGGGCCCCTCTGCACCTCTTTGCCCGGGGGCCCATAATGTTGTTAAGGTGGCCCTGGTATGCCCTCTATCTGGTCTCCCCGCGCCCTGGGTCTGTATCAATCTTTTTATAGCTGAAACAAGGTGAGTAACACTTTCTAACTCTTTTCTCTCTTTTTTTGGCTCTCTTGACGCCAGGACAAAATTATACTTTAAAACTGAGGCGCTCAGTTGATCAACTATATTGCGAACGATTTTACTTGCTGAGTCCACCTGTCAACTTTGAAATTAAGAGACCGATATTGTGTTACCCTGTCTCACCTGTTGCACCATGAAACATTATGAGTACATGCTTTTCACACTTGAAAATTGTCATTGTTCTCTGACACTTGTTTTTACTATGTACGAATCTGAACTTCTTCAATAAAATGTTGTTAAAAAAAAATGTGACTCAACAAAGTATTAAATCACTTTTCCAACCTGTTTTTCAAGTGCTTAATTTTTTTTCAAATTTTTTAGAATTGTTGCTTTTTTTTTGTCGAATGTTGTAAGGCAACATGTATAAATAAAGTTGGGAAAAGTTTGATTTAAAAAAAAAAAATAATAAAAAAAAAAAGGTTTCTAACACCATAAAATGCATCAAAAGAATAAAATAAAATACATTCCAAAAAAAAAAATGTTTTTTTACGGATGGTTTGGTGGGATTGCACCATAATAAACATGAGCACTTCACAGCTGACAGCTTTGTTTTTGCAACTTTACAGCCCTGCTTTGAACCTTTAGCGCACAAAACAAACTTACAAATAGATGTAACGACGGAACATTTGCTCCAAGGAAGACGCGATTTTTTGGTACTACCACTGAGTTCATTTGTATTTGCAGTAAAAGAGAATGTAATGGATCTTTTCGGCTATTATGAATAAATGAACCGTGCCTAACAACAAAATTCAAGGATAACGGAAGGAATATTCTTGCAAAATGACTGTTTTTATGACTTGTAGAAAGTAATTAATTGAAGAACGGGCGTGCACAATGAGGATTCTAGAGTTTGCTTTTCGTGCGGCTTGATTTTATCGAGTTAAAATTAGCTGAAAACACAGAGAACTTAAAAGAAAAGAGAATGACAACCAAAACTAAAACGTACCGAGGACGGGAGCTGTCATTTAATGTTTTTGAATAAAATTTGGAGTGTTTTAACTCTTTCTTCGCTGATACATTTTGTGCTCAGAGAGCGGTCAGCTAGAGATTGGTCAATCTCCAGCCATTACAGTTGTGGAACAACTTACAGTATTTGGGCAATAGTTCAGTTTTTCTTTTATTACTTGTTCAAACAAAACGGTTGTTTAAAAAGACATTTTAAGTAGTGATGTGCACCGGCCACTTTTGGTGTCTCGTGTTTTGTGTTTTGGATTCGGATTTGCTTGAGGTTTTGGGTTCGGATTTGTTTTGCAAAACACCTGACGAAAGGTTTTGGTTCGGATTTAAGGTTTTGGATTCGGATTTATTTTGAAAAAAACATACAAAGTGTTAAAATCAAGTTTTTTGGTTTATTTTCACTCCTACGCTATTATTAACCTCAATAACATTCAATAACAATCATTTCCACTAATTCCCAGTCTATTCTGAACACCTCACACCTCACAATATTGTTTTTAGTCCAAAACGTTTCACCGAGGTAGCTTTCTGGACTGCATAGTGCAGTGGTCCCGGTACACAATTTGGTACCGGGGCCACAATACCTCCGCCTTCAAATGGTTTGAATTCCACTGCACAGCTGCCTGCAGTAATATAGCAGTACCACTGGACTTATACTGCTGAATCAGTGAACTTTGTAATATAGCAGTACCAATGGACTTATACTGCAGAATCAGTGAACTTTGTAATATTGCAGTACCACTGGACTTATACTGCTGAATCAGTGAACTTTGTAATATTGCAGTACCAATGGACTTATACTGCAGAATCAGTGAACTTTGTAATATTGCAGTACCACTGGACTTATACTGCTGAATCAGTGAACTTTGTAATATTGCAGTACCAATGGACTTATACTGCAGGATTGTTTTTGGATATTTTTTTTTAATTTCTTTTTTTTATAATTATTTTTTTTTTATTTTTTTTATAACTTTTTTTTTTATTTTTTATAACTTGGGAACAATGGGGAAATAACAATGCCCTTAGAAGGACAGAGCACAGGACACAGCACAGGACCCAGCAGCACCACTGAACTCAGAAGGACAGAGCACAGGACACAGCACCACTGGACTGAGCAGAACACAGAGCACAGCACAGCACAGAACTGAACAGCACGAGATATAGCAAGACAGAGGACCACCTAACACACCCTCCCTCTACCCTGATCAATGCCCGAGTGAAGATGGCGGCGACTAGCGGGGAATTTATAGGATCCGAGTATCGCGAGATCCGACAGTGGGATTATGACTCAGAGCCTCGGTTTCAGTTTTGCAATTGGCGGGAATACCCGGATCTGTCTCGGATCGGGCTTGGATCGGCAACGTTCGGGTGGGCTCGGATTTCAGAAATCCGAGTGCGCTCATCTCTAATTTTAAGGGCAATCGTGTTAAATTTGACATATTTTTTTAAATATGTTTGTGAATAGAACTTAATTAAAATCATTTTAAACACAATTATATCCCAAATTTCAACATGATCCTTGCCAACTAGGTCCATCCAGTGAATTTCACAGAACTCTTGACAGCTTCACACTTCCACAGTACCAGACATTACCATTACCATTCACATAGCTGAGATTTTGAAAAAAAAAAATGATGGTTTCTGATACCAAAGTATGCAGCACGGTGGCTCAGTGGTTAGCACTTCTGCCTTACAGCACTGGGGTCATGAGTTAAATTCCCGACCATGACCTTATCTGTGTGGAGTTTGTATGTTCTCCCTGTGTTTGCGTGGGTTTCCTCTGGGTGCTCCGGTTTCCTCCCACACTTCAAAAACATACTGGTAGGTTAATTGGCTGCTATCAAATTGACCATAGTCTGTGTGTGTGTGTGTGTGTGTGTGTGTGTAGGGAATTTAGACTGTAAGCCCAAATAGGGCAGGAAATGATGTGAGTGAGTTCTCTGTACAGTGCTGCGGAATTAGTGGCACTATATAAATAAATGATGATGATTTTGATGAAATGATGCGTTCAATATTTCAGTCAGTTGTTAGCGTTTCTAAAAACATAATTCTCCACTTTATTTACTTATGTTTTATACTTGTGCACAAATACAGTTGACATGAATTAATATCTATGGGAATTATATTGTAGATCCACCGTTTCTCGACAGTTTGTTTTCGGAATCATCAGTGCAACAAGAACAGAAGTGAGTCAATTTGAAAAAATCCCTTTGGATCAAGAGCACTTTGTAATCTTGTTGTAAATTTTGTTTAGCAGTTGTTTGTGTTAAAGTCATTACATTTCGATGTTGTTTATAGAGTAATTACATTTTGGTATTTGTATAGCCAGTTGAATAGAGTGACTCCTCGTTGTGGTTGGTTTGTGAATGGTATATAAGAAATACATCATCCCTTTTAGGAAGCGACTGTAATGTAGGTGCAGCGATAACAGAAATGAGTCATTTTTAAACATCAGTAGATTGGAAACATGAAAAGTGGAGTTATCAATGTTATTGTTATCATGTCTGGGTTAGTGCTGTGCAATGCCTGTTTGGCGTTTGTATATTCTGCAACATTCTTGAGTTTTGTCAGGTGTGTATGCAGTTCTCTCATTTAAACAGTGAGCTTATTAAGTTAGATATGGTAAAACTCTCTATGCCTCACTGCATCATCATCATCATCATCATCATTTATTTATATAGCGCCAGCAAATTCCGTAGCGCTTTACAATTGGGAACAAACATTAATAAGACAATACTGGGTAATACATACAGACAGAGAGGTAAGAGAACCCTGCTCGCAAACTTACAATCTATAGCGCACCCCTGATTGTCGCTACATCCCAAGAGGACAGCTAGGAGAAGAGTAGTTTGGATCACTGTAGGATCTGGACGAGTTAGGACTGTGGATTGTCGACAGATCCCATCCGCTGTTTCAGCAGATGTTCACATAACTGAGATTTTGCTGAAGTGATGCGTTCATTATTTCAGTCAGTTATTAGCGTTTTTACTTACAGGAACACAATTCTCCACTTTAATTACTTATGTTTTATACTTGTGCAGCAAATACAGTTGACATTATTATTATTATTATTATCATTTATTTGTTAGGCGCCACAAGGTATCCGCAGCGCCGCACACACTACTAACAGTAGACTATACAGGGTGAAACCATACAGAACAATAAACACAAAGTACCAATACTTCAGAAACTCCGGGCAGACATATGGAGTAAAGACGGAGCAGAAGAACAGGTATGGAGACAGGAGGGGAGAGGGGCCCTGCTCATACGAGCTTACATCCTAAGGGAGTGTGGACAAAACAGTCACGGAAGGGAGCCGGTGATGCAAGTGGGAGAGAAAAAGGGGACCAGGGGAGAGAGGGGAGAATGAGCAGAGTAGATGAGGAGTTAAGTGAATGGTTGGTAGGCTTTGAGGAACAGGTGAGTTTTGAGTGCCAGTTTGAAGGAGCACAGATTGGGAGAGAGACGGATGGAGCGAGGGAGGTCATTCCAGTGCAGGAGGACAGCTCGGGAGAAGTCTTGGATTCTGGAGTGGACATCTACGAACATCTACTGGATTCTGGAGTGGACATGAATGAACATCTAAGGGAATGATATTGTAGATCCACCAATTCTCGACCATTTTCTTTCGGAATCATCAGTGCAACAAGTGAGTCATTTTGGAAAAATCCTTTTGGATCAAGCAGTTGAATATATAATTTATATTCTGTTCTTACTGTGCATTAAAGTGATATTGAAGTTGCGTCCTTTTCACGCGCAGAAGTAGCTTCACTGCGCATCCTCTGGCCCCTCAAACTCCCGCACTTGTTCCAATACCTGCTCTGTTTTCTACAGACTATATCATTTGTGCCGAAAAAAATGGCGCAGACGGCCTGGCAGGGCTCCCCAATCCCTCTGGCCTAAATAACAATTGTTGCTCTGTATTTACTGTTAAAAATGTAAAGTCTCACTTACACTAGAGGGTAAAGATACACCCTACTGTAATGTAGACCCAAAAATTTACTAGAGAAGAGGTTCTAACTGAACTCCTAAAATTAAAGTAGACAAATCAGTGGGTCCAGATGGAATACGTCCAGGAGTATTAAAATAACTACAGTAAGAGTAGTGCTTTCAGCACCATTAATCAAACGTAAATATAACGAAATATAGAATAACTATAGATCGAAGCCTCACATCAACAGTAGGGAATCAATTGAATCACTTGTTCAGAAAAAAGAATTGTTGGCTATTTAGAAATTACAAGATCCAATGGAGATTTGTTGTTGGGAGATCATACCAAAGAAATCTAGTGGATTTTTCTGGTTTGGTAACTAAAGTGATCTGTGGGGATCAACTTATTCTAATTTTAACCGGACATTTGATATGTTATCTCATAATAAATGAATTCAGAAGCTAAAAATCCTTGTATTTGACCTGCATAGTGGAATGGATAAAGGTTTGGCTAAAGGACACCAGACAGAGTGTTGTAGTCTATGACATAAGCTCAATTGAAGGGCTAGTACACAGTGCTGTACAGTCATGGCCAAAAGTTTTGAGAATGACACAAGTATTGGTTTTCACAAAGTTTGCTGCTTCAGTGTTTTTAGACCTTTTTGTCAGATGTTGCTATGGTATACTGAAGTAAAATTAGAAACATTTCATAAGTGTCAAAGGCTTTTATTGAAAATGTATTAACTTTATGTAAAGAGTCAATATTTGTAGTGTTGATCCTTCTTTTTGATGATCTCTGAAATTCACCCTGGCATGGTGTCAATCAACTTCGGGGCCACATACTGACTGATGGCCGCCCATTCTTGCCTAATCAATGCTTGGAGTTTGTCAGAATTTCTGGGTTTTCGTTTGTCCACCCGCCTCTTGAGGATTGACCACAAGTTCTCAATGGGGTTAAGGTCTGGGGAGTTTCCTGGCCATGGACCCAAAATTGCAGAGGTCTTCATAAAGAAGGGTCAACACTGCAAATATTGACTCTTTGCATAAACTTAATGCAATTGTCAATAAAAGCCTTGTATACCATAGCAACATCTGACAAAAAGGTCTAAAAACACTGAATCAGCAAACTTTGTGAAAACCAATACTTGTATCATTCTCAAAACTTTTGGCCATGACTGTACCTTATGGATCCATTCTTGGACCTGTTTTCTTTATTGTACTGCAACCTTGATACCTTTTAATAGGGACACAGGCAATAAATTAATTCAAGAATGCATAGGACAACTATGTTGCTGTAGTTGAGACTTAGAATATATTAAGAAAGGAATATTAACCAACCCATCCCACAAAAAAAAAAAAAAGGGTATACCAGATGAACCTGTAGTCATTTTTCTGCTGTCAAATTCCATGTGTCTCTGTGTAAGAGAAAGAATGATACCCTCTCTATGGGGTTATATATCAGCGTGATGTAGTTTGTTCCTGAGCACATGACCAGACATTTGCATCTTCATCAATGTATGTCAGATAGCTATGTGGGAGTCTGTTGCTTGCACCTGGAAGAGAGATTGAAGGGTTAGTATCTTTTGTAAACTGAAACCTATTGGGAAAGGGAACTCATTTCTTAGTAAAAACTTACACGTTCAGACTATTGTTAGTGTTTCAAATCTTCGCTGACTCTGAGCAAAATTGCACCAGGCCAAGCTGAACTCTTGAGGTTTTGAGTGAACGCTTCCAAATGTAATAATCTGATTGGTTGTATTCGTTTACAGTCTTTGTGGACAAATATAACACAAAGAAAGGTTCTCTTGACCAAACAGACTAACTAGCTACATGCTTAGGACAGAACTGTTCATGGGACAGCATAGTTAGTTTTAGCTTTATTTTATTTTTTACTTGTTTGTATTTGCATGACTCTGGTCTCAGTGTCATATTGCCAGCGAATTAAAGGAGAACACCACTTAAAAATGCTTTTCCCTAACAAACACCCACAACTAGTAGAACTGTGAGGCCCTGAGACTGTGTACCGAGAAGATCAGGAGAGAGGTATCCCCAACCCAGCAACTGGGAGAAGCTGGAAAGTAAATTGTGGGCATTAAAAGGTTCTTGATGGAGAAACACAGTTACTTTATGAACTGCAAAAGTTTAATAAATCCAGTTTTGAGGGTATTCTTGTTTATTAAATTTAAGATATATTTATGTATCTCTCAGAGTGTAATTATAATAGTCCAAAAATGAGCTAAAACGGGGATAATGAATTTAGTCTCAGTAATGCCTACACCTGTATTTCTCAAATTTAAGACACCCATTCTTGCCTGAACAAGGTATTCTTACTGAGCCTCTACTTGAATACACTGATTTCTCCAATCTTTGGCCTCAGTAAGTGACCTTACCTATTTTTCTCTCTTCATTCCTGACCTTGGCTTGTGACCCTGATTTTTATATGTTTTACAGTCCCTGACCTCAACCAATCTGTTTGACTATTATTTTGTCTGGATCTACTACCTGGATGGATAAACATACAAGGCACAGTTTTAGTCCCTAGCAGTGCAGGACCTATTTCTGTGCAGGACCTATTCCTGCGCTAATCAGGTCTGTAAAGTGTAGAATTTTAGAAGTGTGTTCAGTTCAGAAATCTCTACAAAAGATCCTCTTTCATTCAAAGGACTCTTACTGTTTCAGAAAATGTTCAACTCTCTATCCAGGAAAGGAAATTTGTTTTCTAAGTAACGCTTGTAGTAAGTCACGCCCACAGTGACTACAGGTGAAGGTGAGTTAAGTACCGAGCCACGGTCCTTGTGAAGGGGGTGTAGCCAGGGTGTCTGTTAAGATAGTGTCTCAACTAGTTGGTATGCCAACAAGACACAATAGCCTGTTAGTGAGTGAGAGAAGGAAGAAGGGGCTGTAAGCAGGGAGGGTGTTAGGATCTGCCTTCATTTCTACTGAAGCATTGTATCTGCATGCTGCTTTGTATCTGCAGCTCCGTCCTCTGGAACTATATTGGACTTTATACTATTGTACTGTACCCCTGTTTCACCAGAGGTGCTGCTACTAATCTTTGTCTCTTTCACTAGCAAGGGTTAACCTGCTGCACTAGCTAATCATCTACACCTATTCTCTCATTATTTATACCTGCCTCTGTCAGTTACCTTTGCAGGTATTTATGTTGCTGATCCTGATATTGTTGTGCTCATATGTTTCTCCTGTTACTCCTCCTGTTCCCTGGGACTACTACAAGCTGCTTGCCGACATCTCTGTACCTGTTTTTTTTCCACTCAGACAATTCACCTGCACCAGCTGTATTCCTTTTTACCTGTTTTCAGCCTCACCCAAAGATCCGTTGTCTGCAATACTTAGTTTGTACCATTTTCTGCACTATCTGGATCACATCTGCTCAATAAATATTATACACTTTCACCATATCCTGGGCTCCATAGCTGACATTTACAGTTCTTCGCACAGTAGTGTGACAGGGATATTGGGGAGGAGGAGGAGGGTCCTCTGTGTCAGAGAGGAAGAGAAAAGTGTGGTAGAAGGGAGAGAGCAAGTGACAGAGAGGAGAGGTGATGTAACAGCCAAGGACCCGGGAGGAGGTACTGTGCATTGCCTGGGAAAAGGTTCATGATGGCTGCCACATGGAGCAATAAAGAGAACCCCAGGATAATAATGTGGCAGCGTAACTGCAGAGAGAGGGAGAGAAGAGACCCTATAAAGAAGGTTGTTCCAAAAACTGGTGTAGCAGCAGTAGAATGCCCCAGGAGAGACTGAGAGCATACTAAGGTGTTAGAGCCCGTGGCTGAGAGTGTGTATAACAGGGCAGGAGGTAGTGTGTGTATCACAATTGCCTATTCTCGCTGTGTCCAGCAGGCTCTGATTTTTAGGCTTTTCCCCAGACTCCCTGGAGAGCAGTGCTTTGCGCATTTAGCTAACTTCCATGGTGGTGTAGTAAGCGAGGCCTAATAATGTGATTCACAGCAAATTGTGTCATCCTAGACCGCTCCGGGCTCTATTACCCAGCAAATCAAAGCATTTCAGCAGCCCCCCCACACACACATGGTGGTAGTCACTTCTCCAACTACAGAAACCCTGACACCAATTTGCCCTCCATCGCTGTTCTCATGTAGGGCAAATTAGTGTTGGGGTTTCTGTACTCAGTATTTAGTACCCGACCCCATACACAGTCCACACCAGGATCTCCCCTCTATAACTTTCAGGAGGGGAGATCCTAAAAATTGCCAAATATGGTGTATATTAATGGGGGGAATATGCATTGCTGATGATTGAGCATTGTGTATTACTGTGTTCATATATGAACAGTACCAACTCTCTTTTCTTCTGGCGTTAATTTTTAGTATTTGCGTTTATTTCATATATGGGCGTGATAGTCGTTATGTGCAGTCCTAACAATGGAGAACCCCGCCCTTGGTCTATCCCCTGGGCGCCTTCATATCTAAAACTAGCCCTGAATACAACCTGTTACTTGAATAACAGAATGCATTGTGGAAAACAGAGGAAACAGTAGGGCAGGGAATGGCTACTAAGAAGCAGCTTCATAGTAAAGTCTATATATTCTGCTCATTCTGAATAAGTCTAGTTCAAGCTTGTACAATAGTCAATGCAGGCAAAACACACACTCAACAGTTTAACATTCAAAATACCTTTATAATACACAAGTGGTATAAATTATGCAGAATATTAATACTTGCATAAACTCCTGTAAATAATATCTGCATAATTTATAATCTTTGAGAAAATCACTACAGTGTACAGTAGGAAAATGTATTTATTTATGTAAGAAATAATGAACCCCTAATTGTATTGTGGATTTTAGAAGTCATCACAGAAGCAGTCTAAAAAGCATTTTCTTCAGTGACTTCTAATGTCTGTATAATTTACAGTAGGAAATGCATTATCCCAAAATTGGTGAGTTCTGACATCACAGCTCAATGATTATAAAGTTTTTATTTTGCCACTAATATGTATCATATGTTCACATCTACATTATATAAATAAGAGCACAATTTGTATAAAAATTTAATTCCCTCCAGAGATAATGTACAGCTGGTGAGAATCCTGGTCTTGGGTTTGCCCCAGTTCTGCCTAAGGCAAGCTTCTTAAGTAACCCCCATAAAATGAAAGAGAACAAATTGGCCATCTAATCCTTCTCTAATCCTTGGCCTATATTCATGGGAATAAAGAACACAACAATAAACAGTAGTGCATTAAGATGAGGGGAATTCTGAGACATTGCAGGCCTGATTGCTGCAAACTATGTGTTGTTTTTGGATATCACCTTATTCTATTGTACTTTGGCCTTGTGCTGTGTGTGGTCCGTTCTGAAGAGTCTGTCGCAGTCCTTGGACTGTAATGTAACCGTTTCCTTATAAAAAACAAAACAACAGATCTATTAGGCTACAAGAAAAAATATTTAAGGCTGCAGAAGCAAAATTAAGTAAAAGTGGAATGTGTATTATAAAGCTACTCAATAGATAGCTTGCATTAGTACAGGACTGGCCAAGCTGTGGCTTTCAGGTATTGTGAAACTACAAGTTCCAGCATGCCCTGCCAGCTATCGACTAGCTATCTACTGGTAAAGCATAGCTGGGGCTTGTAGTTTTACAACACCTGGAGAGGCATAGGTTGGCCAGGCCTGCACTAGCATATGGCTAGAAAATGACCATATGTAATCCTTTTGGAATGATGCTATGAAGACAAAGTTATATGTGTGAGCTTCATTAAATATAGAGAGGCATTTTACAACCCAATCTGCCTGCATCGATGTGACCGGAACCGCACACTGCGGCGTAACCAGCTCCAGAGCAGCCCATGTGGCAGCTATGGGGCGCTGCAACAGTGGCGGCACGCAGCTCAGTGGTTAGCACTTCTGCCTCACAGCACTGGGGTCATGTGTTCAATTCCCGACCATGGCCTTATCTGTGTGGAGTTTGTATGTTTTCCCCGTGTTTGCGTGGGTTTCCTCCGGGTACTCTAGTTTACTCCCACACTCCCAAAACATACTGGTAGGTTAATTGGCTGCTATTAAATTGACCCTACTCTGTGTGTCTGTGTGTGTGTGTGTGTGTTATAGAATTTTGACTGTAAGCTCCAATGGGGCAGGGACTGATGTGAGTGAATTCTCTGTACAGCGCTGCGGACTTAGTAGCGCTATATAAATGGCTGATGATGATGTAAGTCAGTAGATACTGATAAATGCCCATCAAAATTGGCCTCTTTTGAAATTGAACGTGCTTTTTCCACAGTTTGCAGACATTTGACAAATGATGCAATTAAATATTATATTTGCAAAATATAAGTGTTCTAACGACATGCACTTCTGCAAAAAAGTTGCTTAATAAAAGTATTTTTACTCCACAGAGCTCTGCATGCTGAAGAGCCTGGAAAACATTAAAGTACTGTAAAATGAAGAGAGAGTTTTTCTGTTTTGTTTTTACTTTAGATTATATAGACTAAACTGCTACCATCAGTAGGAACTTCATTTAGGGTTATAATTAGGGTTTTGCATTAAATCAGGACAGTTAAGTATGTCTGGCCTGAAGACTTTCTGCACTGAAATGAGAACCAGACATTTGGCTCCTGCTACTGGCACCGTTTGTAAACAGAGCATTTAACAGTGTTTGTGCAGCGTAGAAGTGAGCGCGCTCATTAAGTAAAAATGGACTCCCGCTTGCCAACAATGCGTGAGCGAAAGGCATGTATAGATGGAAACACTTCTCGGATTCATGTGTTAATGTTTAGGTTGACATTGCAACAGAGTTCAGAGACAACAAAGTAGCAGGAATCCTTTACTACTTATTTTATAGTTGTCAACATGTCTCTTAAACAGGGTATCAATTTAGAGCACTAAACACAGGCTGGATTTTACCGAGCTTCGCTCGATTTATCCCCATCTCAGGCTTGCGGTGATATTAAGTAAAGTTAATAACACGGTTTGAGAGAGTCCTGGATGAAAATTATTTTTCTGTTTGGTGCCGTATTAAGTGGAGCAGACGTTCTCCGACATTGTCCAATCTCACTAGCAACATAATATTTAAAGGTCACACTGACCTGAGGTTATCGGACAAATAGCTTCATGTCATTTAAATGCATTCAAATATTAAATTTGAGCCAGTTGTGCAACTGCCATTCTATATTATTTCTTTGTCATTTTTTTAATTTTTTTTTAATACAGTTTTAATTATTATAGGCTAAAATTAGATGGCAGATGGAATATTACAGTGTTTTAAGTGACAAAATTAAATTAAAAACTTGTGAAGTTTGTCGGGTCATGCATTCTGCTTCCCAAAGGAAGCGCTAGCATCTCACCAGGACAGACAACGTGCTGCCTTTAAGAGTTAGAAGTTATGTTATAACTTTTAAAGAAAGCAATTATGATTTTATTGCATCTCCCGCGCTGGTGATTAATGCTGGCAGCCCCGGGGAAAATGCATCCTATCATTTGAAAAACACACACACACTGTAATTATGCATACCTCTCTCCAGGTACTGTAATCTAAGGCCGCCGAACAAAACGCTGCCTTCAACGGGGAGTAGGGCAGTAGTAAAGTATTACAAATGTGTTATCATATAAATGAGATGACTCTGGCGTGATAGTGGCCTTAATAAATCTCTGACTTAGATTGCAGACAAGATATGTCTCTGGCGGGTCCAAACAGTCACTTAATCTTCCCTACAAACTGTTTATATTGCCGAGCACCCTATAATAATACATGCTTCACGGAGCTTTGATGGCTGCTGGATTAATGTCTTCTATTTTCCTACAGGTCATTTTAGAAACAAATGTTAAATGAGCTCTGCTAGTCGCAAGGTTATACGACCGATGCACTTGCAGCCTGCAGCTAAAAGTGATATGTCTATTATATATATATATATATATATATATATATATTTATTTATTTATGTGCATATATATAAGTATTTATCTGTATATATATATATATTAGGGATGTGCACCGGCGACTTTTGGTGTCTCGTGTTTTGTGTTTTGGATCCGGATTTTCGCGATGTTTTGGGTTCGGATTTGTTTCGCAAAACACCTGCCGAAAGGTTTTGGTTCGGATTTAAGGTTTTGGATTCGGATTTTTTTTTAAAAAAGCATAAAAAGTTCAAAAATCAAGTTTTTGGGCTTATTTTCACTCCTACGCTATTATTAACCTCAATAACATTCAATAACAAGCATTTCCACTAATTTACCGTGTATTCTGAACACCTCACAATATAGTTATTAGTCCAAAATGTTGCAACGAGGTATCTTTCTGGACTGCGTAGAGGAGTGGTCCCACAATATAATAAGAAAACCATCAACTGGTCTTAATCGCACCAAAAAATGTACCTGGACTGCATAGAGGAGTGGGTCACCACAATATAATTTAAAAACCCTGAACTTGTATGATTCGCACCAAAAAATGTATCTGGACTGCGTAGAGGAGTGGGTCACCACAATATAATAAGAAAACCATCAACTGGTCTGAATCGCACCAAAAAATGTACCTGGACTGCGTAGAGGAGTGGGTCACCACAATATAAATTAAAAACCCTGAACTTGTATGATTCGCACCAATAATGTACCTGGACTGCGTAGAGGAGTGGGTCACCACAATATATATAATAAGAAAACCATCAACTGGTATGAATCGCACCGAATAATGTACCTGGACTGCGTAGAGGAGTGGGTCACCACAATATAAATTAAAAACCCTGAACTTGTATGATTCGCACCAATAATGTACCTGGACTGCGTAGAGGAGTGGGTCACCACAATATATATAATAAGAAAACCATCAACTGGTATGAATCGCACCGAATAATGTACCTGGACTGCGTAGAGGAGTGGGTCACCACAATATAAATTAAAAACCCTGAACTTGTATGATTCGCACCAATAATGTACCTGGACTGCGTAGAGGAGTGGGTCACCACAATATATATAATAAGAAAACCATCAACTGGTATGAATCGCACCGAATAATGTACCTGGACTGCGTAGAGGAGTGGGTCACCACAATATAAATTAAAAACACTGAACTTGTATGATTCGCACCAATAATGTACCTGGACTGCGTTGAGGAGTGGGTCACCATAATATAAATTAAAAACCCTGAACTTGTATGATTCGCACCAATAAATGTATCTGGACTGCGTAGAGGAGTAGGTCACCACAATATATATAATAAGAAAACCATCAACTGGTATGAATCGCACCGAATAATGTACCTGGACTGCGTAGAGGAGTGGGTCACCACAACATAAATTAAAAACCCTGAACTTGTATGATTCGCACCAATAAATGTATCTGGACTGTGTAGAGGAGTGGTCACAACAATATAATTAAAAAACCCTCCACGGGTCTGAATTCCCCAAAAAAAGGTTCTGGACTGCGTAGTGGGGTGGCCCCGGTACACAATTTTTTACCGGGGTCACAATATTATTAAAAAACCCTCCACGGGTCTGAATTCCACCCAAAAAGTTTATGGACTGCGTAGGGTAGTGTTCCCCACAATATTATTTAAAAATTTTGCAGCAACAGTCAACGTTGTTTAATATCTGATACACCTCTATCTGGACTGCATAGTGGAGTGGCCCACTGGTACCAGAGGACAGTATTTCACTCCAGAATACTGTGGTCAGAAAAGACTGAAGCCAGTGGGAGTACAGCTATATTATATACACTCAGTGTTACATAGAGGTTACATAGAGAACAATGCAGATGACGTGGCTTGCTTGTATAGGTCCAGACTTTAAGTGGGTCCAGTGTAAACAGGTCATAGGCTAGTTCAAACAACCCGCTACAAGGCTGCGGGTCAACATTCCAGATGATTCTCCCGCCCAGAAACCAGTTTAAGCTAGTCTATTTACACATTACAGTCAGTATAACTTTAAGTATTTATTCCCTAACATCACTAATTAGAGCATGCAATGTGCGATCTCTTCGGCGAAAGAACTGGACAACTGCTGATGAATAGGGGATTAAAATGATACCAGACATGACACATTTGTGTGTGCGTGTGTGCTGAAAGACGTTGATTTAATGATGTTCATCATCATCATCATCATCAACATTTATTTATATAGCGCCAGCAAATTCCATAGCGCTTTACAATTGGGAACAAACATTGATAAAACAATACTGGGTAATACATACAGACAGAGAGGTAAGAGAACCCTGCTCGCAAGCTTACAATCTATAGGACAATGGGAGTTTGAAACACAAGGGCATGTGCTACATCATATTGCACAATGGACCAGCTAGAACGCAAAGGTAAAAGTATTGAGTGGGGGGGTGTGTGTTGCAGTGTTGGTCAGAGGGTTGTTGTCTTGCGTTAGCTGTGTAGAGGATGGTAATAGGGTAATCTAGGGAAATTAAGATGGTGGCTGAGGAATATCATAACCTTGTCTGAAGAGGTGGGTTTTCAGAGAACGCTTGAAGGTTTGAAGACTAGAGGAAAGTCTTACTGTGCGAGGGAGGGAATTCCACAACGTGGGTGCAGCCCGGAAAAAATCCTGTAACCGAGAATGAATGGGAGGATGTGATGAGAGTGGAGGAGAGACGTAGATCTTGTGCAGAACGGAGGTGTCGAGTGGGGAGATATTTCGAGACCAGTGAGGAAATGTATGTCGGTGCAATTTTGTTGATGGCCTTGTATGTTAGTAGAAGAATTTTATATTGGATTTGTTGAAATACAGGCAGCCAATGTAGAGACTGAGAGTGGCTCAGCAGAGGAAAAACGGTTAGTAAGGGAAATCAATCTAGCCGCTGTGTGCAAAATAGATTGTAGGGGTTCAAGTCTGACTTTGGGAAGACCAGTAAGGAGGGAATTGCAATAGTCGATGCGGGAGATGATGAGTGCATGAATTAATGTTTTTGCGGTGTCTTGTGTCAGATATGTGCGTATTCTGGAAATGTTCTTTAGGTGTATGTAACATGATTTAGATATAGAGTTGATGTGGGGGATAAATGACAGTTGTGAATCAAGGATTACACCTAGGCAACGAGCTTGCAGGGTGGGATTTATGGTCATGTTATCAACAGAAATTGAAATGTCAGACAGGAAGCTTCTGTTTTTGGGTGGCAATATTATTAATTCAGTTTTGAAAGATTGAGTTTGAGCTGGCGAGAAGACATCCAAGATGAAATGGCAGAAAGACAGTCAGTAACACATTTCCTATAACCTGAACCTTAAATAACACTAAAGTGTACATATTATCATAATATATAAACTAATAATAAACTAAATACTATCGGCTCATAAATCACTGTGGATTTGAATCATTATAAATATGAAATATATAAATAACAAAATTTTGTTGTGCGAGTGTGTGCGTGTGCATTTTACCGCGTGATCGCACATTGATAAAACAATATTAACCAATATACTTTCGTTTACCCAATTATACGACTTCGACAAAATATATATATATATATATATATATATATATATATATATTTATTTATTATATATATGGGTATGTATGTATGTATGTGTGTATGTGTATATATATATACATATATATATACACATATACATATGTGTCCATATATATATATATATATATATATATATATATATATATATATATATATATATATACATATATATCCTACCAGAATTGTTTATTTTTATGCTAACAGATAAACGTAACAAAACGTGGTGAAATAAATAAGTGGTAGACTGCCGCCCCTTAATTCTGCTACTCTGAGCCCAGGCTCATCCATAAATCTGTCCCTGCATGCCAATGACCGTAAAGAATAATATGTATTTTCACCTTTGAAAGGTTTCCGGGAGCTTTCATGTTTTTTGGCTATATTGGGAGGTTGCTTGCTGGCAATATGTTCAAAATATTAATTTTATACATCTGTCGTTGACATGTCACAAAAAGATAGTGGAAATAGCAGTACGTAACTATGTTACTTTTATGGTAACTGAGATTAGCATTGTAAAATTTCAAGATGACGGGATATTGAATCTGGAAGGATGGATTGACAGCACTGTGTCTGACATAAACACTCCGTTCATGGCCTCTCGCCCTATGTAACGCTCTGAAGTTCCTGCACTTGACTCTAAGCCCTAGTTGTATCAAAAACAGAGCATTAGTGTAATTACCCAAGAGGAGTTTACCCCCCACCTGATATCTTAGCTCTGGTCCTTGGTGACTATTCCTCCAGATCATAAAACCTATAATCAAGTGGTTAGTTGACAATAATTGTAGGCATCAGTGTGACATCTTCATCGTTATGGCTCCCAGCAGAGATCATTAGCCCCAAACTCGCCAGAGAGTGAAATCTGCCTCCTGACACTTAAGGTTGTTTGTGAAGTGCCTAAAAAAATAAATAAAAGGTGTCAACATCAAGAGATGTTTCTAAATGTCAATGTTTCTAAGAACGCTATAAAAATAATCAATAAGTAAACCAGAAAAACAAAAATAAAAATATTTACTTTGACTTTTTTATTATGTTTGTTTAAAGAAATTTTATGTTGTTCTTTTTTGTTTACTGCAATAATATTAAGTTCAAGTACAGTTTGAAAGAATCGGTAACACTACAGGTTAAAAGACTTAATAATGCTAAAACTTTCATTCTTTAATGTGCTTTCAGCCACTTGTTTAAACACCTGACCCCCCAGAGCTGCACTTCGGAGTGTTGAAGCCCCTCTTTATCCTCAGCGCCGTGTAGACCTCCGAATTAGTCCCAGCAGAATCTCAGCCGTGTGTATGTTACATGTTATCTGCCATTGTGCTTTTGTGAGCCGTGGACTTACAAGCCGATGTTTGAAAAACTGGAAAAAATCAATCAAGTTGCTTTCAAGGTGTGAAAAGCAACGAGCAGGGGGAGATCATACTCAATCACTCCACCATCCTATAGAGTTAATGTATTGGAGAGATTAGGGTGTCATTTTCTATCAAAGTCTTTAAAATATTTAACCTTGATGACCGAAATGAACAAGTTTTGACATTGAAAGTGATTTCCTACTTGTGCAAATGTGCCTATTTGTCTGCTGTAAGGCTAGATGTTTATTTTACTGTTTCAGTGACAGCACTATTAAAAGAAAAGCAGTAACAGATTGCAGGTATAAACCACAAAGCATCATAACTTTGATCATGGATAGTTGTAGTGCACACTTACTTGCAAATGGCACTGGAGTATTGTATGCAAACCTTATCATCATTAATTATATGTATTAAATGGGTAATGCCTGGATAGGCCTCCTCTAGAGGTGTGAAATATTAATTTGATGTCTGGTTGTGCAGTGACTCTACCCCGGTGAGTTTCTCTAGGCTCTCAGCAGGTAATAAATGAGGACTTAATCCACCAGGGGGCGACCCGGGAGAACCACTGCCTGTCTCCTCTGACACATATTAATACCACAAATGTAAAAGGGGGTCAAGCCAATGTAGCACATTTATTAATTGAGCCAGGAAAATGAACAGGGTTAAAACAGGAACATGATTCAGTGCAAGATGTATAAGCACAAATAATGTGTGGCGTGTAATAGCAATTCAATAATAAACTGATAAATGTTAGTGAGTCAATAATTCCCTATCAATATATTTAATTAATATAGCAATAAATCTCTCACATACACACTCTAGCAAATATACTGACTCTGGCTAATAGCATGATAATAACAGGGGTGCTGTCGCCTTCACACATTAAGGCAGAATATGATCTTGTGGCAACTCCCACAGCAATAGATGTTAATATTCAGTCTCTTATCCTGTTGTATCAGGAAAAAAGAATATATATGGCAATATGTGTATCTCTACATTAATCCGGTACTTTCCAAGGGATCTACGGTTAACAATAGGTGATTCTGTAAGGATCAGCTTTACTCATGACCCTTAGTTTGGCACCATGCTGCAGAGACCTTGGGCCTGATTCATTAAGGATCTTAACTTAAGAAACTTCTTATTTCAGTCTCCTGGACAAAACCATGTTACAATGAAAGGGGTGCAAATTAGTATTCTGTTTTGCACATAAGTTAAATACTGACTGTTTTTTCATGTAGCACACATACTTGATAGCTTAATTGTACACTGAAATTTAAAGTTGATATTTGTGTGCTACATGAAAAAACAGTCAGTATTTAACTTATGTGCAAAACAGAATACTAATTTGCACCCCTTGCATTGTAACATGGTTTTGTCCAGGAGATTGAAATAAGAAGTTTCTCAAGTTAAGATCCTTAATGAATCAGGCCCCTTGTGTCCTAATTTGGCTCGATCCTACTCTCCATGACATTCACTGAGTTCCGATGTCTTCCTCTTGTCTCTTTACTTTCGAGTTCAGTACATTATAGTGTATTATAGCCAGCTGGAGCTTGCCCGGTCTCTTCTCCAGCAGGCTCCCTCTCTTCCTGCATTCTTCCTGGATCCTTTGCATAAAATAATTGCCTTACACTTGGTAAGACAGCTGCTTAGAACATTCATAAGTCCAAATGCTTGAATGATTGAAATTGTTACTCCGAAGTCCTGCCGGATACCACATTAGGACCCCACCCCCCTTCATTAATTTCAATATTTCCATTTTTCTTCTAACATACTGATCAATTATGACTTAATAATCAAAGTGAGTGGACATTGGGATTGTTTTTTGTTATGTTACTTTTGTATATTTTAATGTTTTTATTACAATAATTGCGCTATCCCTCATATAATGTACCCATTATCAGTATAGGAAGACTCTTGAATATCAGAGCCTTCTGAGTACACATAAAAGCCGTTTTGGGTGTATAAAAATGCTGTTGATCCTAAACAGAGAAGCCCCCTAAATGTGCCTTCGTCGATTCTTAAATGTTGCCCTGCAAAACTACAACTCATGTCTGTTACTGTGTGTGCATAACTAGCTTACATTCAGCTAAGAACATACTTGATCCACCCATCAGAAGATACAAAATTATGCACCTCTACAGATATCACCATATTGGTAAGCAAAACAAACGGTATGAAGGACCCTGCTCATTAGAGAGCTTATATTCTAAGTAGAAGAGGGCACAGCTGAAACAAGAGGAGCGAGTGTGGCTCAGAGTGGTGGAGATTGGTATAGTTGTGAGGGTGCTTTAGTGTGAATAGTGTTATTGGGGATAAGGTCACCTCTAAATAAGAGATGGGTTTTCAAAGAGCATCTAAAGATTTGAAGGCTGTGGGAAAATCTGACTGAGCGTGGTAGGGAATTCCATAAGTGGGGAGCAGCACAGGAGAAGTCTTGTAGGTGGGAGTGAAAGGTGGTTACCGGAGACGATACAAGATGCAGGTCAGAAGTAGATCTAAGAGGGCGGGAGGGAGAGTATTTTGATATGAGATTTGAGATGTATACAGGGGTAGTGTTGTTGAGGGCTTTGTAGGTAAGAGTGAGTAATTTGAATTTGATTCTGGAGGACACAGGGAGCCAGTATAGAGATTTGCAAAGTGGTGCAGCAGATGTGGAGCGGTGAGAGAGGAAGATCAGCCTTGCAGCAAATGAAAACATAGATGGAAATGAGATAAGAAAAATATATACTTATTGCACCATAAGAATTAGTATACATGACATGGTTAAAAACGTACATAGTAGGTATAACCTTTTGGTAGATTTAGTTCAGTATTAGCAGAAGGGCTAAAAGTTATCCTCAAATGTTTTGGTTTGTTTGTTTGTTTGTCTCTCTTACCTTTCTTATATGTGTCCTACTTCCACTTGTCCCTGCTTTCTCTGTCTCCATAGACCTTCTGTCTACCTTAGTGCTTCCTTCATAAACTAATCGCTATCACTTGCCTCATTTAAAAGATACTTCCTATGTGTTTGGTTCCATGTTGCTTCTATATTTCTTGAAAACTGTAAACAATAAATAAAGTTTAAAAAGTTGACAATGCCTCAGCTTTACTTCTGCTGAAGTTATTCATCACAATACCTTTTATATAGATTCATTATTTCAGCAATGGAGTTTAAATGTCCCATTGACACGAGAAAACAACCCTCCTAATTGATATTGGTCAATTCTGACCATGCTCTAAATTGGACAATGGTTTGAAGCCGGGTGGTGATTTTGACGCAGTTTCAATGGAATTGATTTACTCCCAGCTTTAAATTTCGTTGTTGTATTGATTTTTTCGGTAACACCAAAAAAGAAAAAAAAAATGTCAATCTAATAAAGTAATTTAATTCCTTCACATTCAGAGAGATTAGCAGCATCAATTCCACAAATAGCTCTGTTGTAGAGAGAGGGGGGGCACCTTACACTCTTAACTTCCCTGTGAATCAAGCTGAATTATATCTGAAACGGCAGCAATTTCCTCTGGAGAGGCAGCTGATATTACAGGCACTTACTGTACAGTGAGAATGCTGAGATTGCTGGAGATTCAGGATACTGCGCTGAATGGTTGGGGAGGGCGGCTTCTGTACAGTATCACCGGTTGTCTTTTAATCTCTATAAACCCAAATGTCGTTCATGTTAGAATTATGCTTCTCTCACACTACATTATCCACCTCTCCCGTATTACATTAGAAAATATACGTCAGTTATTGCCCTAAATAGCCAAACTAAACATCTTACTATGCAAATGCCTCCTACATACAGTAGAGGCAGCCATTTTGTTGGCTTAACCAATATTCCATGAAAATGCAGCCAATCAATTCATTAGGAACTAATGATTGAGTCATGAAGTGTTTCAGTAATGTCACTGGCTTCACAAAATGGCAGCCTCTATTGACTGTACACGGCAGGTGCACTTTAGTGGGAAGCATTTAAAGTGAGCATGTGAAACAAAACAGACTAATTGCTAAACTGAATCTGGACACCCTTTATGCCATTATGGTTAACGGATGTAGCAAGAGTTTGTCTCATTTAGTGATGCTCGGGCTCTGTTTTCTGAAAACCGAACACAACCGCGCTTAGGGGATCCGCGTAGGCTCGCGAGCCAGCTCGGTACGTTCGCGCGTCCTCAGATCTGAATCGAGTCAAAACGTCATTGTTGCGCTGCCGGATCTCGTGGGTTTTGGATTCCATAAGTGCCTCCCTCCCCAGGAGATCCAGCGCCATTGCTCACACAGAAACAGGGGTAGCAGTGTTCTTGTCACTCTCCAGTCTCCAGTGACATTGCTCAGCGCATTGCTCATACAGAAACAGGATGGGTAGCAGTGTTCTTGTCACTCTCCAGTCTCCAGTGATACTGCTCAGTGCCATTGCTCACACAGAAACAGGAGGGGTAGCAGTGCTCTTGTCCCTTGACAAAAATTGATTGGAAATTACTGGAAATAAATGTTATTGAGGTTAATTATAATAATGTAGGAACAAAAAATTAGCCAAATTATGTGATTTTAGCAAAAAAAAAATAGGGATTTTAGAAAAAATAGGGATCCAAAACCAAAACACGAGAGGGCAATTTTGCCAAAACCAAAACACAAAATTAATCCAGATCCAGAACCAAAACCAAAACACAGGGGTCAGTGGACCTCTCTAGTCTCATTGGCCCTTGTTCTGTGCTATTTTTTCTTATTATATATATATATATATATATATATATATATATATATATATATATCGCTCTATGATATAACATGTTAGGACATGTACTGCACTGTGCAGTGAAGCAGTACCGCCTGTTTGTGTTAACTGGCAGCTTTCTCTATTATTACATATGGAACAGAGTATGTGGATGTGACTTCCAATTTACCTTTTTTCTCAGATTGGCCAAATAATACAGTTTTCACCTCAATCGCTGCCTTCTTCCTCTCATCCAACAATAGCTAGGTACATATACGTACTTAATGACATTGTGAGGTTTTGGATTGAAGAAAATATAATAACAGGAACAGTAACAACAATTTAATGTGCATGTAGGTTGCAATTGGACGAAATCCAGACATTTGACACTTAGACTGAGCGACAGAATAATTTCTGTCTTCATTGGGTTCTGTTAGTACGGTCAGTAAGTGTCCACACTCCCCAAGCCAAAAGTAGGCATCTAACAACCACATTATGCAAAATGTTCAAAAATAATCCAATCAATATAGATCAGACGATTCAAGAGCATCGCTCTCATTTTGAGCCCTCTAATATCGAGCCTATACTGATACTGCAAGTGACATTACAGCATGTGGTCAGCTTTGCTAATATGTTTTACTAAGATCAGTCTAGAATACGACGTCTGTATTATATAATGTGTGTTCTGTATTATATACATACACCGATTTTATGCATTTGTTATTTGTTACTATTTTTATCATACGTTATAATTACTTTTATAGTTCCTATCATTACCTAAAAGTACTAGCCTAGAATCATTTCTGTCTTTACTGGATTCTGTTAGTACGGTCAGTAAGTGTCCACACTCAACAAACCAAAAGTGGGCATCTAACAACCACATTATGCAAAATGTTCAAAAAAAATCCAATCAATATAGATCAGATGATTATAGAACATCGCTCTCATTTTGAGCCCTCTAATATCGAGCCTATACTGATATTGCAAAGACATTACAGCATGTGGTCAGCTTTGCTAACATATTTTACTAAGATCAGTCTAGAATACGACTTCTGTATTATATAATGTGTGTTCTGTATTATATACATACACCAATTTTATGCATTTGTTATTTGTTACTATTTTTATCATACGTTATAATTACTTTTATAGTTCCTATCATTACCTAAAAGTACTAGTAAAATAATTTGTGCTTTAAACAGCTGGTTTACATTAAAAATAAAGAGCGAGGTTCAGACTCCATCGAGTATGGACAATTCATGCAGTGTTTTCTATCTTTTTTAATGGTGTAATTATTATATGGGCCATGCCAGCAGTTATCACTTATAGCTGCAGCCAACGTCTAAGCCTAGTTTATAATTTATTAGAAATACCTGGCTTGTAATGTTAAATTCATGTGTGTTTTATACAAAACCAAAAAAAGCTTAAAGAATCCAAAATCCGAATCCACGTCTTAGCTATAATTACAATTTCTGATTCCTGATATGCTTGGTTTCTGTGTCCTAAGAAATGCTGGGGACTTAATAAATGTCCTTTCTATTCTGAGCTGGAAGATGCTTGTTATAATAAGCAATCACTGGATTACTCTAATCATATGTTGATATAATAATTCATTTACGGAAATCTCCCGATATAATTAAAAGCCATCTGTGCCGCAGACCCTCCCAGAAAAATCTCTTTTTTAACTTACTTAAGAATTCGCATGGGGAAAATTCAGAAGAGAGAAAATTTTCCCAACCTTTCCTTATTTTGAGAGAGAAACTTTTCTAATGTGGCCGAAAGCCGACATTGCTCTGTCTGTTCCTTAGGTCAAAATAATTTTACTTTCTGTCCTTTTATTTTCACAAATAGTTCAAATAAACAGAACATACAACATGGAAATGGAATAGAAGCAAAATGTGATAAGTGGAGAATGTCATATAACAAAATATAATTAGCTATACCATAAAAAAATTTGGAGACAAAATAAAAACAATTATTTAAAAGAGTAACAAACTACACATATGCTGAATTGAATGGAATAGTACAATACACTTTTCAGCATGCTGTTGATTGTGTTTTGCTGTATAGGTATAGTTCTTTAAATATGTCATATTCAGTTTGGGAATTTGTACAGGCTTAGAGGCTTGTCGGCCTATTTATGAAGTCTTACATGATGTAATTACATCGGCAAGTACACCTTTGTGGGGTGCACTCCACCTTTGAGAATTTACTCCCTGGCAGTGGCAGCTCCCCTCTGGGATTGGCAGCTTTTTCAGCAAAATTTGCAGCTTTCTCTGTAGGAATTGTAGCTTTCTCTGGGGTGTTTGTAATCCTTATCACCTTTACCTTCACTGTAATGGCATTGATATATGAGCTGTGTTTGCCTCTCCCTTCTCTACATTACTCACTCACCCAGTAATCATTGTGCTCCCTAGCAAATTCAGTGGACTTATCTTTCCGTAGCCGTGAAGCGCGGGCCATGGTGGGTTGTTGTGGTGTGGATTAAATCAGCACCACAGCAACCCACCACGGCCCAGGCTCCACAGCTATGGAAAGATAAGTATTACCTATATCTAGTCCTACTAGGCGGAGGAACCCGTGTTAGTAGCGTACACACAACACCTACACAAGTCGAGCGCAATAGTATAACAATATTAAGTTCAGTGGATATGCCTGCAATGCTCCCCTCTCTACTTCATGAGGCAGTGGTCCTGACATTGGGGCATTGGAAAGCCCACCGCCAGTGGCACCACCTCCTCTATCTCTAATCTCCTATCTCCTGGGACCTGGCCTCCCTGCACAGGTGACTGCTGGGTCAGGGGTTGCATGTTCATTATTCATCACTTTCCTAAACCAGATTGCTTACCCCTATAAATCTGTGTGACCTCATAACATTTGGTCTGCATTTTTGCACTTTAGTAAATTAACTTTAATATATTATCTGGCAGTATGTGACAGAGTAGATGTGATAGTTTGAAGATATTCTCAAACCAATCATGTCCCTAGTTAGTTGAAATGAAGGAACCATAGAGATCCTCCAATATCTTGCACAGCAGTTACTGATCAGGGAAACAGGTGTATCCAGAGCCGGGGTGCACAACCTTTTCTGGTCTGAGGGATCGTTCTCATTTGAAGAGATAAAAATGAACATGGCATAAAAATGTAACATACATAGAATTTACTACAGGAAAAAGAGAACCTCTTCGCAGCCCCAGGCGGCAGGGGAGAGCTGACAAATTTTAGCCCGGGGGTTCGGAGACTCAACTCAGCAGCCTATTAGGAACGTTTTAAAGGAAAGAAAATGCAGGTGGCCCAGTGACCCAGCCCATGGTAGTCCACTATGGGACCAGCCAAGGGGGCAGATGCCCCCCTGCCCCCCAGCTCAGCCTGATCTTACCTGGCAGGAAGTGTGTTGGTACACCACCAGATGGGGCGTGCCATGCTCCTACTATGTTATATAGTTGGCCCTCTCTTTTTAACCAATTTCTGACCACCACCCTTCCCTATAACACATCCCCCCCTCACCACTACCACATTTCTAATTATCTCTTGTAAAACATTTGCCCCCCCCCCCTCTCATCGCTAACATATTTCCTCCATCCACTCTAACACGTCTTACCTCCACCGTTACTCGGTAACACATTTGTTCCTATCTCACATATAAAATACCCTACATCTCTGTAACATGTTTGAACTCCTCTCCCCTAACACATTTCCCCTCCCTCACCTTCGTCACACATTCTTACCCCATCCCGTATCACCCCACGACTTCACACACACATCTAGCACATACTTTCCTATCCTGTATTTAGTAGGGCTCCCAGGCGGTAACTTAGTGTCACAAGAAGTGACTTCGTTCAATGCCTCATTTGCATGACTTAACTCCACAGTGCAGCGACAGTCTGGCAGGAAAGTCAGAGTGCAGTTAATTAATTCTGTCAGGCTGTCTGACCTCACTGATGAGTGGTCAGGTCTTGCTGTGGCTGCGGTGGTGGGGACTGTGAGAGTTCCTACTTCCATAGTCACAGTGAGACCCAATGCAATGCAGGGCAGGACTGATACAGGGGGACTATTCCTGTCTTGACATCCTGTGCCCCAGTGTATGAAAATTTTGCTCTTGTTGGGCAGGATAGTGGCTTAATGGTTAGCCCTTCTGCCTCACATGGCATTATCTGTGAGGAGTTTATATGTTCTCCCCTTGTTTGAGTGGGTTTCCTCCTGGTCTACCTGGTTTCCTCCCACACTTCAAAAACATACTGGTAGGTTAATTGGCTGCTATTATATTGGCCTTAGTCTCTCTTGGTCTGTCTGTGTGTGTGTTAGGAAATTTAGACTGTAAGCTCCAATGATGAATTGTCCTGCTTCCTGTGGGACACGAAAAATAGCCTTGTGGATCACCTATTTCGAACATGCCCTTAAAGAGCAATTCTGCTTAAATAAGATAACACAGTTCTACTCAACTTAGGTCTGATATTGCCCCAATCTGGCAGATCCCCAGAGGCCTTTAATAGTCCAGTACCATGATCCTCTCTCCCAATACCGCTTGTCTGATACAAACAGGCAGCAGTATTGTTGTCTACACTCTGCCTTGCAATTCTCATTCATGTGAATGGGAAGTACACTAGAGAGGGGCACCGACAACACCCTTATAGTGTATGGAAAGAACCTTATCTTACCATCGTGACAATTACAGGAATTAAATATTGGAAACAGATCTCTGCCCTCCACATCGGTTTCCAATATCTTTAACAGACAGTCTGAGTCTGACGATATGCAACTTTTTTCTAGGAAGCCGATAATAAAATGTTTACATTGAACAAAGATAGTACCAAACTTTTCCTCCCTTAGCACAAAAAAACTGGTATTTGTACCCAAAGATGATCCACACATGAGATACCACTTTAAAATACCTTCTTTTTTTTTTAATGAAATAACACTGTCCTTTACGAATAATGTTTAATCATGATCACATTAGGAGCAATTTATAAGAAAGTTCAGTAATAAAATGAAATAGCTGTGGGGAAAAGCAGGGTAAGAATGCTAGGATTAACTAGAGCAATATAAAAAATAGATTATGTTTAATGAAAAATTTCCCAGCGTTCAACATTTTTATTATAGTTAATAACGCCAAGCTTCATTTTTGTCTGTGGTAATTGTGTGTCCTTAATGGCTGGCACTACTATTCCCCAATTGAATATTGGCAGACATTAATAAACTTAATTCTCCAGGTTTAAGTTTAATGTTAGTGAAATATATAAGGTAGTTACATTTACACTTAACAACTAACAGGGAAGTAATGGCCTTATGCTTTCTGGCTTAGGAATGTTCCATTTAGGAAGAGTATAAGCTGAACTGGAATAAAATTGGCAATGCAAACATTATATATATATATATATATATATATATATATATAAAACAAAAAAGTAATCACATCAATGGCAGCTTGCAGACATAAACACACACGACAATCACAATTCACAAACACCTTATTACAGCTTGTCTATTGAAGAAGTGGAGCCAATTTTGCACCCTGTCAAAGGACAGCTGTCCTGTACACAGAGCAGGAAACCTGTAGTAAATAAGAATGTAGCCTATCACTTCACTAGTAATCTGTGACATCACCAGGGACGGACCTAAACTCTATTTTTAGGGGGCGTGATTTAGCATAGTCACACCCCTCCTTCATTCTGATTGGCTCTGGTTGCCCCACCCCTGGCCCCGGTTGGCCTCACCCCCTCCTCCGTTTTGATCGGTGTCTTGGCCGCAATTTAAAGGTATGCTTTTGCTGGTAGGGGAGGCGATTGCCCCAATCGCCCCACCTGGATCCGCCACTGGACATTACTGAGGTACTTGATTAGGAATGGAGAGACCCTGTCTCAAAATCTGCAACCAGCACAAGGCTATGACAGACTGGGCTGGTCGCAGTACAACATGGAAAGTCACAGCGTGGGATTGGCGTGTTATAATGTGACCGAGCTTCAGCCTGTTCAGGACTGAATTTATTAGTGGAAACCAGCCCATAAAAACACAAAAAATCACCCCTACCCCTAGAAATAGCCAGGCATGTGCTTATAGCACTTCTCCCTACACCCCTGGCCTGTAGGTGTTGGTCTAATATGCGTAAAATATTCAAAAATATAATTTTTATGTGTGGCACTATAAGTCCCAGCATGCATTGACAGTCAACTGCTTGGGTATGATAGGAATTGGAGAAGTGAGCATGTACTAGCAAATTAACACAAAGACAGTCTGTAAGAAGTCTTTTAATTGAAATAAAGACTCACCCTTCCCTTGTTGTCCTCTTTATTGTACACTTAATTCAAGAGGGATCTTCTTTCCTTCTTCCTTATTACTTCTTTTTTATATGTTTCCTTTTCTTCTTTTCTTCTTTCTTCCTACGTCTTTTACTTGCTCGGCTGAATTTCAGAGAGTCAACAGTAGCTAATTATGTTGAAAATCGACCCTGCTTAGCCCAATATTCGCCATTGAAGAGTAAGCTTCAATAGTTATCACTTGCGTAAGTAAAGTGTTGTATAAGGAGCTTACGGCACTCTCATTCTTCCTGGATTGTATTAGGAGCAAATGTCTGTGCATTGCTGTCTGGGACTATTAGTAGCCCAAACTACCGTACATTTGAATGCTCACTACATAGCTGTGTAAACAATATTCTGGCATTGTCTGTCTGATTTCCCTTTTTATTTGTACACATTTTACACCCTCCCTACAACACAATGATAGATACAAAATACAATTGTCTTCTCTATTAGTGCCTGTTGTATTATTTACAGTAAACTGGCCGGAGAAAAACAAAATTGTTTTCCGAACTCGTCATTAGTGTCATTACCTATATATGTGTAAGATACACAGGCGTTTCTCAAACAATGCATTTATTTTTTTACAACACAATGTCTGGTGCACTTGCACTGATTGACAGTTACTTTACAGACAATGACGACTTCTATAAAGAAGAGAACAGTAGTCAAAAAAAAAGTCTCAAGCTTCCCTTAAGCCAAAGCAGTGTCTTTGTCGATAAGAGTCAAACACATCAAGTTGCGGACTGGTTAGCGCATGTTGGCAGGTCAGTTGTTAATGAAATATCTTAAACTTTATCAAATTGTCACACAGAGGTTTTTTTTTTTAGGTGCACCTTTGCGGGTGTTGAGGACTGGCGCGCTCTTGCAGGACAAACACAACTGTCCTTTATGGGACTTGATCTCAGAACATGGAAACAGTGGTTCTGCAAGGTGAGCCATGGCAGGAACTGATTATCAGAGCTCCTATCCAGAAGCGCTTACACCTGAAAAGTGTGCATAGGAGCATGCGCTCCACCCACTTCGGGCCTACAATCAATCGCTTGCATTCTGGTGGGTAAAAGGCTGGCAATCAATTGCACCTGTTGAATTTATTATTATTATTAATTTTTATTTATAGGGCGCCACTAGGTGTCCGTAGCGCCGTACAGAGACAAACAAAATTACAATACGATGTGAGACAGCACAGAACAGTAAACAATAAGCACAGTAACTCAGTGAGCTCAAAGAACAGCTACGGCGGGGGGGGAGGGGAGAGGGAAAGGTCCGCATATGACGGAGCCCAAGAGGGAGGGTACGGATGACAGGGAAACCCCCCGAGGGGAAGAGGGTCCTCGAGGAGGAGGGCTAGGTAGCTGGAGAGCAGAGTTAAAAGTGGTGAAGACAGGAGGAGAGATGACCCTGCTCAAAGGAGCGTACAATCTAAGGGGTGGGGTAGACAGACAGAGGGACACGGAGGAGAGAGGGAGAGAAGGAGGAACGGAGGATAAGGATAAGGGAAGGGGAATGAAGGGGAAAAGGTAGGAAGTTAAGTGAGAGACTGAATGATTATTGGGCCTTGAACCATAGTCCAGCACTTCCTTAATGCTTGTTTGCTGATTGTTTACCCAAATTCTGACTTACGGCTTTATCAGACAACCGCTCCGGCTCTGGTATTTCTGACTTGTTCCTGACTTTGTCCCTGGACCACTATTCTGGCTACAAGCAATTGGGATCATTCCCTACACTTTAAACAATAGCAGCACCTCTGTCCCCAGGTCTGTGTAGCAGATATCCGGTCCGTGTCAAGCTCCTGTTGTGGTAAAAACAAAATACATATGAAATCCCAATTGAGTGCTAGTGACTGTTTGCAGCAGTTGAAGAATTAGAATTATTAGACGTATGTGATGGTCATCCACAGACGAATGTTAAGAATACACAATTACTGTCATCCTATGTTCAACTATGGGCAAAATATAATGCTAATTTACCCCCATGTGCTAAAATCTGGTATGGGTAAATATACTCAGACAGCCTTACATTGTTAACTATAATGTTCAATAAAAGGAAGCAATGCTAGTGTTAGTGGTAATGAAGCAAAGAAAAGTGCTGCTGGTGCATCCTCATCTAACTTTTTTTAGAACCCCAAAAAATATCATGGGTGGCAAACATTTGGCAGTTGTACACAATGGAAACAATCTGTGCTTATGGATACTGGTAATGAATCATAATATAAAATACACTAAGCAACCAAATTTCCAAAAGTATTTGTGAAACTGTGTCAAGCAACAATGAGGGAAATTAAACTAGATGCAGTTCTCATTCTGCAAGTACATAAGCGTTAAAAAAAAGCTGACCCACCAACAGCAACCGAGAAGCACACTTGGTGACGCTTAAGTAAAACTATTATACTGTGATACTGTAATTCAATAACAGACAGTCCCATCCTTCTCCAACAGACTTTAAAACAGCCACAAGAAATCATCCAATCCAAAAAATGCTGGCCATACATCATCTAAAAGGCCAGCCACCATAGAAAGATGGAAATCATTGCATTGAAATTGCTTAAAAGTGACATAAATATGACATAACATGTCCATGGGCAAGTGCATAGTGTGTGTACAATGGTCAAGGTCACAAAGGAACAAAGCCCAGAAAGTTGGCTCTGATCCAACACATGGAAAAGCATCTTATTCTTTTGTGTTATACAGATAGCATTGTTTTCCTTGCTGAGGGTGATAAGGTGCATATTGATTGTTATGGGAAAAGTTGAATGTGATAACTATTCTGATGTGCAAACTCTAAGTTCACAGTCATTGGACAAAGAGACAAAATACAGTAGAACTTATCATAGAGCACTCTCCCGAAACAGCAAAACTGTCAGCTTTAGCAATGTCCCTGTCCATCTCTACATTTATTTGTACTCAGATTCCGGTTTGCAATTGAATGGCTATAGCCAGGGTCAATATATGGCTCTCACTGCTGAACAGGTAATTCTAGAGTATCCAAAAAGGTCAAACCACAAGTTATTGTTTTTTATCATCACCGAAACCATCATCTTTGTCATTCCTGTAACAATTGGCTTCCACATTTCTAATAAAGGAGAAATTTAAATAATGCCGCCAGCTACCATTTACTATATATATATATATATATAGACACACACACACACACACACACACACACACACACACACAAAGTGGGCCTGATTCATTAAGGAAAGTAAAGCAAAACAATAAGTAACTTTGAACCTTGGCAAAACCATGTTACAATGCAAGGGGTGCAATTTAGTTTATTATTTTGCACATAAGATAAACACTGGCTGTTTTTCCATGTAGCACACAAATACTTGATAGCTTTATTTTTACACTGACATTTAAAGTTGAACTAGGACATGCTCTACCCCAACCATAAATCTGTCCCAACATTTTAAATTTACCTCCCCCTTCAATGCAACATGGTTTTGCCAAGGTGCAAAGTTACTCATTTTTTGTTTTGCTTTACTTTCCTTAATGAATCAAGTCCAGTGTGTTTGTATGGTTAATATATTCAAATATGCAGGAGCACAACTGAAATGACCAAGAACATACATATAGGCTAAAAATGGAAATGCTGCAATATTACTAAACTAGGTAGTTATTTAATCAAATTGTTAAATAAGAATCTCTTATTTCTGACACATTGCACACTGTTAACTTATTTTTGTTCAAATAATGACCTAGTTTAGCAATATTGTACCATTTCCAGATTTCCTTGTTTTAGCCTACATATATCTTTTTGGTTATTTTATGTATGAGCCTGCCTCTTTGAATCTATTATATACTAGCTGAAGTATGCGCGCGATGCCTGGGTTTAAATCTTCAGGTTATTAAGCTATCAATGAGTTGGATGCAACATTTTAAAAATAATTAGCAGCTAATATGTCATCCAGATCCATCCAGTGGATATCCCAGAACAGGCTCCCCGGGTCAAATTTCTGCCCGGTGTGCACTAAAGTGAGGTCCGACTGAGACTCCAACCACTCCATTAGGCATCCCAGACCAAATGGCACCCCTCTGTGAAGTTTTAATCTAAATCCATCCAGTGGAAGGCCCAGAACAATGTCCCAGGGTCAAAGTTCTGGCCAGTGTATGTCTGGCACCGCCGCGACTCTCCTTACCTTCCTGCTGGCGTCCAGGCCATCGATATGGCGACCGGGACATCACTTCCGGTTTCGGCGTCCCGGTAGTTTGGGCAACAGCCGGGACGCTCTGGATCCTCTGCCGCCGTGCCCGGCCAGCTGGCTAGCAGCCGGGCGCGCACGCACAGGCTACAGTTAAGTTAGCCAATCATGGCTATTTAACTACCAATAGCTACCTATAGCTGTTTAGGGCACATTAGTAGGTATTATGCAGTTGAGCACTGCATTTCTATTGGCCATTTGTACTCCTGCCATTAGGCAAAACCTACTCTAAGACCTAGTCCTGATTGGTTCCTAGTACTGTTTAAGGCATTAAGGTCTGAGCCTCACTGCCGGTTATAGCGTTCTGTTCCAGTACTGCTGCCTGCTCCTGTTCCTGTCTTTGGTGTTGAAACCTGTGATTGATTACCCGTGTATGACCTTTGCCTGTTTCTGGATTCTGAACCTGTGTTACTGACCCTGATCTATCGCCTGTTCCTGGATCCTGAACCTCTGTTAGTGACCCTGACCTATTGCCTGTTCCTGGATCCTGAACCTGTGCATGTGACCTTGACCCTTCTGCCTGTACCTGACAAACTCTCTGGTGCTCTGTCCAGTCCACTGATCTCTGGCCTGCCGCTACACCATGTGCTACCTCCTGTACCTGTGCGCTGCCGTGTTAGCAAAACTCATACTACTCTGAGCATAAGACCTGGGGGCATCCGAGTACCTGTGAGCATAACCAGTCTCTACGGGAAAGGCGGCTGCTAAAGGTGAAGACCTCTTCTACCTGTTCTATGAGTTTATGCCGCACTGGTGGCCATAACAGCGTATACCAACGGGAGGTCAGACCGAGACCCCAACGATTCCATTAGGCATCCCAGACCAATTGCTACCCCTCTGTGAAGTTTTCGTCCAAATCCATCCAGTGGAAGGCTCAGAACAGGTCCCCCGGGTGAAATTTCTGCCCAGCGTACACCAACAGGAGGTCCGACAAGGACCCCAATCCCCCTGAAGCCTGGCCAGGATCCAAATGGACTACCTCGCATCCCAATCAGTGCAGGGGTGTTTGAATGCATATCCAGACAGACAGACAAACAAACAGACCAATGATTTTTATATATAAGATTCAGTCACTGCTGTGTAGTATCGTGCACAATTTATTTAAAGTAATACAGTTTGTGCAACACCCCATGGTTTTATGTTCTAAGAAATATTTTTTTATGTATTTCAAAGATATTTTGTTGGTGAGTGCATTAGAACCACATATCAAATACTTGCTGGAACATAGACAATACTTATATTAAATATAAAATATTTGTTGTTTAACTGTTCTTTTCTGGGACAATACAGTTTTGACCATTAGTAACTGTGGAACATTTTCGTATATATATATATATATATATATATATATATATATATATATATATATATATAGTGTGTATTTATCCCTGAGAGTACCAGATTGTTTATTTTTGTTTATTTCTGTAATTATAAAACCTGCGGTAAGTTATTTATCAAGAAAACTTTTATTTTTGGAGAACACTTCTTGCAGCAAAGCACCATTACACCCTGCTGCTTTTGTTGAAGACATTAAAAAGTAATAACAACTAATTTAAGTTTTTTTTCTAAATCCTCCCAAACCAAACAAAACATAAACTACATAAAACACACACACTAAAAATAACAATGAGTGTGTGTGTGTGTGGGGGGGGGGGGGATATCTCTACTGATCTGAACCAAACATAAAACCAGATGCAGGAACGGCAGCAGTGTATTAAGTCTGATAACAATGCAGAGGCTCCTGGTGTCTTGGGTGTAAGTCTGTTTGCTTAGTGTAATATATACAAAACGCAAATTGCGTTCCCTCTGCGCTCCTTAATAAATCAGGCCCATAATGTCCATCTGAAGGCAGGAGAAATGTTAGTAACTATAATTTGCAAAGCATCTGCTTATCAATTGGGAAATATGAATTAAAAAACAATGTGGTGATGAATCCCCTTCAAACTGAAAATAAAACATGGTGACATATAAAAAGGCTCCGCACTGAACAATCAGCCTGAATGGGTGAATTGCAAATAATGCTAAAATGTCTAAAGGTGGTAAAATAATACAATAATATAAAACAGTAAATTGAAAAGTGATTTAGATTATGAGCAATTAGAAAATAAGCACAGAAAACATCATAGCGCAAACGCAATGCTGAAGTAGATATTATTCGCTGAATATAAATGCCAAGGATATTTAGAAAACGTAAGTAGTGCCTAAATCTTTCTTACTTTCATCATCATCCTCATCATCAGCTATTTATATAGCGCCACTTATTCCGTAGCGCTGTACAGAGAACTTACTCACATCAGTCCCTGCCCCATTGGAGCTTACAGTCTAATTTCCCTAACACACACACACACACACACAGACAGAGAGAGAGAGAGAGAGAGAGACTAGGGTCAATTATTGATAGCGGCCAATTAACCTACTAGTATGTTTAATTGAAGTTACTTTTGCACTTTTCTGCTGCATTATCAAATGGGTGTAGTACCTATTAACGGTACTGACTACTCCGACACAGAAGAAAACGACTGAGGAGTCTGATTGGATCAGGGGCGGATCTAGAAAACTGGTGTACCCGGGGCGATTTAGGGGGGGGGGTGATTTAGGCCCAGCCCCTTTCTAACATTCTAACATCTTAGGCTGCCGACGGCTGCATACTATGTGCAGGTTTGTCCAGCCGTGACAGGCAGGGACAGTGGGCTGCTCTGATTGTGCCGTCGGCAGCAAGTGTCTGCTAGGGGGGGGCGATCGCCCCCCCCCCCCTGGATCCACCACTGGATTGGATACTACAGCGACCTGCAAAAAAAACAACTTACCAGGATGCAGATGAGTTGATGGGACGCCTCGCTCTGTTTCCTACTCTAATAAATGACATCATCAGAAACCGCGTCTTGTCTTAAAGCAGCGATGGACGGACCCCACTGTCCTTTATGTCAAGTAAGTATTTTTCTAGGGGTATAAGGGTTAGGAGTTAAGTAGTTTTTTTTTGCAGGTCGCTGTAGTATCCAATCGAACTCCTTGTGTTGTTTTCTTTGGTGTCGGGGGTATTCAGTACCGTTAAACTGACGACCACCGTATTAAATAACCCCCAAAGTGGATGTTGAACAAAGGTGACAATAAAGAATAAGAAGGTATATTGAATTTGAAGACCAAAAAGTGTACTATGGGGCATATTTATCATAGCGTTAAGAGCCCTAATACTGGTAGAAATGGTGCTTTTCACTGGCGACAAACCATGCTGGTGGTACCTTATGGAGGCTTATACCATATCTATAAATTGTTTCTTCTACTCCGATACCTGTTTTATTATCACTCTCCCAGGCTGATGATAAAACATTAAAAAATATATTTATTCGTTCCATTAAACATTTTCTCCATGAATGCTTCAAACTATTATTTCATTTTTAAAATACATAATTACCGTATATACTCGAGTATAAGTCGACCCGAATATAAGCCGAGGCACCTAATTTTACCGCAAAAAACTGGGAAAACTTATTGACTCGAGTATAAGCCTAAGGTGGGAAATGCAGCAGCTACTGGTAAATTTCAAAAATAAAAATAGATACCATTAAAATTACATTAATTGATGCATCAGTAGGTTGATTAATGAATGAGTATAGATGTATTGGATTCGTACAGTATAAAGCAAATATAAACAGTAGACAGTATAAATATGGCACAGTGTTAAACAGAGGTAAATGTTACAGTGTTCAGCATGCAGAGCAGTATTTCTAATGGATGCTGTAGGTATTGCACTGATAAGAGTGTCCGTGCCGCTGGTAGATGGATGTAAATAGTGCTTCTGCCTGTATTAACTTTGGCAGCCTGGAATGCACAGTAGGGGCTGTAATGGTGAATGTGTATCCCGTTCAGATGTGACAAAAGTATGCAATTACCTTCTGATGGTAGTCAAACTACCATTATGGTGGATGCCAGGGGTCTTGTGCGCGGTCCCGGGTAGGTTGGGTAGACGCTGACCGGTCTGAGCAGGAGCGATGTCTGTGAGGTCAGGCGGGCAGCGGTGTCCTGTCCGGGCGGTGTGTGAGCTGGCACTGAGTGCTGGGTAGTTTCCCCGCTGGTGGCTCCGATCTGTGTTTTTGCCGGGCAGCATCTGTTCCTGACGTGGCTCTGCGCAGTGTGACGTGATGTCAGAGGTCACGCTCTGCTGCATCCTGCATTGCTCTCGGTACGGCACCTTCTCTCCCCACTAGGAATGCCGCTCACTTAGATCACCCCGAGCATCACTCGAGTATAAGCCGAGGGGAGGCTTTTTCAGCACAAAAAATGTGCTGAAAAACTCGGCTTATACTCGAGTATATACGGTATCTATTTTTAAAATGTTATTTTATTTTTTATACATTTTTATCAAGTGTAAAAAAAAATCTGTGGCAAGCCGGTTCACACAACTACCAAAATTGTCCCGTTATGTTATTTTGTGCTGCTCCAGGCCAGTACTGTCGGCAGGGCTGGATTAAGGGAAGGGAGGCCCCGGGCTAAGGATACTGTGAGGGACCCCCCGTGAACTTACCTCCTTCTGTTGTTCCACTCCCTGTAGCAATTACACGGTAAGTTCTACAGTGACAGCAGGCGGTTAACAGCAAAACATTTGCTGTTAGCTGCCTACCATTTTCCTTGAACAAGTGACAGTCAGAGACCCGATAAATGTCGGCGGGCCCCCCAGCTGCCCGAGGCCCCTGGGCTGTAGCCCCTTTAGCCCTATTGTTAATCTGGCTCTGACCGTTGGGAGAGTTATTCTGTAAATTATTTTTCCTTGTTTATGTCAATAAAGTTATTTTTTTTTTACCACCAGGACAGGTATTACAAGTTCCAAAAAAGGAGCTGCAGGATTTTTAGGTGCACAGAATTCTGTCCAATGGCATTAACTAATTGCTCAAGCTTGCACTAAAAACAACTTTTTAATACCAGAAATGATTAGTTATTAAAACAGAAGCTCGCCACAAGTCCATATAGTATATTCCCCCACCATACAGACAGCTAGCACCAATATAGCTCATCTCAGAGCTCGAGCTGGTAATCAATGCTGAAGAAGAGATCCCCTTGGTTTAGACTTTTGATAGAGACAAGAAGGAAACCTGAGAATTGAGACTGACAACCAGACAACAAGCTCCTAAATAATGCCAGCGCTCTGTGCTTCAGGCAAAGTAATTTTCTTTGTGTCAGCTTATATCAAGAGTTATATGTAAAGATATGAAAAGTATGCATTGAATTTAGGTGCATTAGACTAAGAACTGAAGGTGTTTGAATATTTGCATGTGGCCTTGAATTATATTAAAATAAGGTGTCAATTTGGAAAAGGAAACAGATAATGCTGACTCAGAAGTGTAAAGCAAGGCGGAGAGATGGAAATGCGGATTTTTTAAACTGAATTATAAAATATTAGCATTAATCCCTTCGCTGCTGAAATCAGTGGAGGTCTCCTAGGCTCGCAAGCCAAACACCGCCCAGTGGCTCGAATTCTATTTTTAGGGTCTCAGTAATCCGGCAATAGACATCGTTTGTAATATGGATAGGCTGCTAAGTGAATAAGACATCCTGATTTTGGAGTGGATTAAACGCAGCTTTAAATCTGGCAGATCCCATCAAGAAGGAGTCGAGACAAGAGATAAAGACCAGGATCTTCTTCTCCGAGACGGTTTCCTGAAACTAAACTTGCAGTGTCCAAAAGCCTCTACGTAAATTCATTCCAGCGTCTGCCCATTACTTAAAGAGATGATACCTGATGCTCAATAATGCTGTCATCTGGTGCTTGGGGAAGTGCTCTAAGCCTGTTCTATATCAATACTGCAACACGTCCCTGGTATTAGGTGTCTTGTTTACCCTCTCATTAAAATTAGTATCACTTTCAACAGCTCCACAGTTGGTCTAGGTTTGCGAATATACTGCTCTTAAATCTTTATTGAGTACTCAAATTCATCTATAAAACCAGGGGCCTGATTCATTAAGGATCTTAACTTGAGAAACGTCTTATTTCAGTCTCCTGGACAAAACCATGTTACAATGCAAGGGGTGCACATTAGTATTCTGTTTTGCACATAAGTTAAATACTGTCTGTTTTTTCATGTAGCACACAAATACTTGATAGCTTATTTGTACACTGAAATTTATTTGTGTAGTTGATATTTGTGTGCTACATAAAAAAAACAGCAAGATTTAACTTATGTTTAAAACAGAATACTAATTTGCACCCCTTGCATTGTAACATGGTTTTGTCCAGGAGACTTCAATAAGAAGTTTCTTAAGTTAAGATCCTTAATGAATCAGGCCCCAGATCTGTAATCACAAAAGAGGAGATCCATTTATCGTTCAAAGTTATAATTGTTAGAGATGAGCCAAAAGTTAGAGCAAATCAAATTTTGTCTCTGAACAGATCGTTTTTCAGAGGTGCCAAATTCTGGAAATACCATCCTGTACCCTTTGGGTTGCTGGTACCAGAGATATTATTCATTGTCTTATTGATATAAATAGAGACGGTGTAAATTGACATAAGAAATGTCCTATTTTTCTTGGCGTTACATCTGTGTAGTGTATTCAGGAAGGAAGCCTGTGTGTATAGGCTGTTCCTAACTCAATAAGAGTTTAATGGTCACATTTTATGTATGTGTCTAGCCTCCTGGTACCACTATATTGTAGCAACATTTTAAAAACATGTTGTTTTTTTAGCATTTTTGTGCATTATAAAGTACCCAGCTGAGAGATGCTTTGTCTAAAAGTGCTTGTTATTAGAGATGCTCAGGCTCAGTTCCTCGAGAACCGAACACACCCGAACTTAGGGGATCTGAGTACCAAGCCAAGCCGGCTCGGTACTGTTGCACGCTTCGGAATTGAAAACGAGGCAAAACGTCATCGGATCTCGGATCTCGCAAACTTTGGATTCCTTTTTAGGATCCAACATAACGGTGGGTGGGAGGGCGGGTGGGCCCAAGGACAATTCCATCTTTGGAGGAAGGGCGGGCCCAAGGACAATTCCATCTTGCACCATTTTTCTTTTCTGCCACTGCTGTGTGCCAATGTGTCCTAGATGTGCTAGGAACTGCAGTGTGTTTGTGTCATTGCTCTGTCGCTTACCATCCAGCCAGGTCGCTGCAGTATGTGTCTGAAAGTGTATGGAAATAATATTGTGACCTGTGAGGTGGTCAAAATTGACTGTAAATGACTTGAAATTAGTGTTATTGAGGTTAATAACAATGTAGGAACAAAAAAAGAGCAAAATTATATGATTTTAGCATATTTTAGCAATTTTTCTAAAAAATCCAAAACCAAAACACGAAGCTAATCCAGATCCAAAACCAAAACCAGTTCACAGCAGTGAGTGAGCATCTCTACTTGTTATTAACATAAAGAAAATATTCACAAAGGGCGGCAGGAGCAAAAACCACAGTGCTATGTGAAGTGACCATGATCATGGAATTAATAATCCACCCCCACTGCCCCATTTAATAAAAAATACCACATATTTATGTACAATAGTAATTCATTTAACGTGGCTCCAAATTACAGAAGAGTGAACTGTACGAGACTGTACTCAGAATATTTACCTCATTCTGCAAATGGCTGTGGAATTTTGCACATATCTCAGACAGAATTTGGCCTTAAGTCTTCTGCGAGGAAATCCCCCTATCATTTTGTGCTATGCCAAGACTTCTCTCTTAGTTTACCCCAACCACAGCACAGAGCAGAATGAATTGACCACGTTGTCCTCAAAGCTCCATATACCTTATAAATTCTGTGGGATGTGGGATTTATAAGTACAGTGCGGAATGCCATACTGCAGGTTGACAAAACATAAATGGAATTCGAAGATCGAATCACCAGATCTTCACACCTCTGCAAAATGTTCTGCGGCAAAACTCAATTTGTATGAAATTCTGCAGCAACTTCACTAATCTGTACTCCAAATCAATGAAAAAGTTTCCACATGAATATAAAGCCCCTAAATTTAAATTATTTACCCAGATTAGCATAGCTAATTCCACTTTCATTTTTCTACTACTTTTAATATTGTTGTCCACCCAATTCACTTAAATCCCATACAACTGTTATGTAATGAAACTAGTCAACACAAGAACGGCTGGATATACACCGGTCAATCCAGACGCTTTCCCTGACTGTCCTGTGACTTGATCACTATCGAATTTGACCATAGGCATAAATGCACACGTGTAGCCTAATCTGAACGATCTATCAGGATAGACACTGCTCCGTTGGCGCAATTGGATTGACCACATGCGCAATGCACACTCAGATGCTGTCATTGTTCCACCGCATTTCTTTCCATCCCAATTGACACCTCATTCACAATCAATGACAATCAGACGTTGACTGGGTTTGGATGTCATCTTTAGCCCATACATGCTACGATTTGGTCTAAAACTGCCTACTTGGCCATTGGCCATTGCAGCATGTTGGGTCAGTGACGACATATCTCTGTAAAGGGCTCTGGACCAAAATAGAGGAGTATGTATGTTCTCCCCATGTTTGCCTGGCTTTCCTCCAGGTGCTCCGGTTTCCTCCCACACTACTAAAACATACATTGGCTGCTAACAAAAAATTGACCTTAGTCTGTGTGTCTGTCTGTGTGTGTGTGTGTGTGTGTGTGTGTGTGTGTGTGTGTGTGTGTTAGGGAATTTAGACTGTAAGCCCCAATGGGGCAGGGACTGATGTGAGTGAGTTCTCTGTACAGCGCTGCGGAATTAGTGCCGCTATATAAATAAATGATGATGATGATAGATATTTACACTTGAGCCCTAATGCATGCTGTGGTCATATGGTTGGTTAAATATCTTCTGGCTTTTATACTAAGAAGCGTGAGAAATGGGGGGGCTCAACCACTAGACCGAAAAGCGAAAAAAAGGACTAGTAAGAAGAAATCCAGCAGTATTAATATGTCCCATGGAATGGCGGTACACAATAATAATAGCATAATTATCTCTCTGCGTACCCAACATGATTGACAGAATCAGAAAGTGCCGTAATAAAATTAGCTGTTGCCAGAGAGGTTTCACCAGACGATGCAATTGGTCATGATAACATCTTTTCAGCAATTAGTAGAATGTTCAAAACAGTCTTAAGAACTCAAGAGCTAAATCCACAAACGATATAGTTATAAGATTGGTATTATTAGCAGTTTAATTATAAGTCAAGAAAAGAGAGATAGTTCTCCAATATGGCTTATACTTGTTGTCTATTAATAATGCACGTTTTAGCAGCTATAAATGAGGGATATTTGCTTCCTATGTGATGGATGGTTCCTATGTGTGTAAGCAGAAACTAAAACAAGGTTTATCAATCTATAATTTCCACTGGCCGTTTTTAGACACCCAACATGATTGATACAGGGGTATTCTGACTTTAGAATTAAACATATGTAAGTTTTACCCCAAGGATGACTGAGTCATTGAACACAATCATGATCCATTTCTATTGCATCGTAACATATACATTATAGTCATTACAAAAAATGTAAAACTATACTTAGCAGACAATAAGAAAAAAACACAAAACCAAAAGGAAACAGGAACATTGTCTTGAATGCAGTTTGCCAAATCTTCATTAGAAAGTTGCCAATTTTTTTTGTCCTAATTTCCAAAACCAGAACTCCCCAAGGGCTACCAGCAGTTCATGTTCATGTTTTCAGGATCTCTTTCATCATGCACAGGGGAGTTAATCTGTTTTTCTGGATCAGTAATTATCACAGACAGAAATCTTGAAAACATGACCTGTTGGTAGCTCTTGAGGACTGGGTTTGAGCACTTCACCTCTAAGCAGTATCAGTCTCCCATATCGGGACATATGGAGCCAAGTTTAAGCCAAATTCTGCGACCTAGGCTGCTTTTGAGGTCCCTCATCGCTTCGGGAGTCCATGTCCACCGATCTCAACAACACATTATAAATAAATATTCTACAAGTAGTAGAATGTGATGGTGTGACAACATGTGTGCGCCAATCCTCCCAACCCCAGCAGAAGAAAAGAGAAGAAACAAGGAAGTAAGATAATCGAAGAAAGAAGATTTGAATTTGGAGCCACTATAATCCTGCTACCCATGGCTTCTCCATAGATCCTACCTGACGTGTCTGGTACAAACAGTCAATTTGAAGCCTCGCCATTATTCTTCCACACTCCCCTTACGTAAAAGCTCGGAGGACAAATCACGGCTGCTTGTTGTGTGCAAGCAAAATCACTGCCTAAAAAATAGATCATAGCTAAAAACAGAATATTACTGCCCAGAAATAGAATGTAACAATGGACAGCATTTTCTCAGTTACATAAATAAAGTATATTTTGCGGTCAGTGTCCCTTTAAATGAAAGGAATTATGAAGTATGTCTCGAGGAAAATAATTTGGGAGGCTGGCAAAAAAAAAAACCCTCTGAACCTGAAGCCTGACAGTGTTGGAAAAATGTTTTAGTATTATTGAGTGTTTCATTACATACATGTAACTAACACAGAAATATACATGGCTCCTGTTCACAGTCAACGGACGTGAGTGGGAAATTTCATGCACACCATTAATGTGACTTGTCCACTGAGCGGCAGAGATTTGTGAGTCACCATTATGTATTCACATCATAGGGTGGAAATGGATAGCGTTCAGCTCTATGGCCTGAGGAGCATAATCAATGAAGTAGAGAATATTTATTGGTTTGCGTTAGGAAGAATAATAGATGCTGAAGAACGTTAATTGTAAGCATGTCAGTGTCATGAACGGGGGGAGGGGGGTATTGTTTGACCACGTATAGGCCACCTATAATAATAACATCTCACGCCAAGACAGAGGTAATAACTGTACAAAGAAGTATTGAAGTATTGTTTAATATGTTACAATTACACATAAGGCAATACTTTGAGACAAAAACAGAGAAAAAATAAGCCTGCGCCCGATGTATCCCATATTATACATATATATATATATATATATATATATATATATGGTACCAGCTGCATGGCAATAAGTCTGCGCTCGGTATACATTTTTGGTATATATTTTTGTTTTGTATACATATATGGGCATTTATATTGCTGGTACCATATACAAAATGGGATATTCCAAGCACGGGCTTATTTCTCTCTGTTTTTGTCTCAAAATATTGTCTTATGTTGTCATAGAAGCTGTCAATCAAGCCTATTTAAGGATCATTTGGGTGTGGCTTACAAGCCAGCCTTTGCTAAATATAGACCCCTATACCTGGGAGGTGAATGCATCTGATTTTAACTGCATTTTAATGATGTTTAAAACATATAGGACAGTTTAGAAAGTGCATACAATGAGGTGCTCTTGACACTGGGATGCAGGCTTAAATGTTTTGATCAAAATATGAACCAATACCTCATGTTTTCATATTGCTAGACACACACAGATATGCAGTGTTAAGGATAAGCGTTGACAATAACTGTCTTTTTGTTTTGTATACAAAAAAGAATGTTAATGTAAAGTTAGCAAATTCCCCTAAACAATAGGGCCATTTCCAAGGACGACTGGGACTATCCATGGATATAAGGTACAGTTCTTAACTATATCATAGGAAATAACAGTAGCCCTAACTGTAGACTATACAGCCATTAAAAACCACCTCTGTGTTTGTAGAGCAGGCTGTTCCTATTCTAATTTACATAATTTTCTTTTCAAAAACAATAGTTACGTAGGGAGCGGTGACCGGTATCTATCCCACCGCAAAATTAATTGAACTTTGCCTTAATTGTCCTGTTTTTCTTGTATGCAGCTCTGTCAAATGACATGATAGACTTAACTTAATAACGATTTTAATTAAAAAAAAAGTTGTTTGAACTTTTGTTCCCTATCAAGATACTTTTATTAAATACTTTCTAGAATGTTAGAACCAGCTGCGTACTGCCCACTGATGTTAATATATGAAAGAATATTTAAGACGGAATGCCGCTGTCCCCCCCTATTGTTAGCCAGCTCTTAAGTGCTTAGTGAAATCTGGTAGCTCCCGTCTCCCACATGCCATTCAGGTGATTTCTGCTGGTAATCACAGAAGCCAGGGGCATTTGATTTACACAATAATGTTACATTACTGAACGTGCCATTATTGTGCTGCTACTCGTGAGTTTAGCATCGTCTGAGCAGTTTATCATCTTGATATACTCAGCTCCTGCCTGAAAGTGCCATAAAATCTAAACTCCTCCATTGCCTACATCTGTTTAGTGCTGTCAGAGGCCTCAGCAGGGAGCTGGGCAGTCCTGAATGGATTCTTCTCAACTTTACTCAAACGTCGACTTAACAGCCGCTGAAAAATATGGGATTCCGCAGACATCTCGTAGAGCTTTCTGATTCCTGGTCTGTTCACAGGAATGGGGTGTTATTCTGACAGTAGGAATGCGATACATACATACTACATGGGTAATATATCAGGGATGGATGACAAAAACAACTATACACTGCAGTTATAATGTTTCCTCCTCTGCTTGTGTAAGTTTGCTTCATTTTTAACAGTAGCCTTTTATTTAAAAACAAACAGAACACATTTGAGTCTGTACTGCTGGTAAAGTTATCTATACAAAGATTCCCTAGTCAGTCACTATTACTTTGCTTTTAATCGCTAAGGCTGGGTATACACTACAGAAAATAACTCTCAATGTCATATAGGTAACAGTTTTACTAATGGCTGAAAAAAAAGCAAAGTCCAGATCAGCAGCCGATTCCTGTGCACACACTATACACGTTTTACAAGATTTTAGCGTAAGATCTGTGCTCTTCATCTGTCATAACCGTCGGCTGATAAGATCCTGACTCTGTAAACTCTATGAAGATCCAGGTTGTGAGTGCATACACACTGCAGGATTGTAACGACATTGTTCCATCGTTGAATGAGATTTTTTCGTCTGCTTTAAAACTCAAATGAAATGATACGATGAGCTTTGTTCATCGCTTTAGCGTACAATAATGCAATATCAGGCCTAACAGTCGTTTAGTGGGTGATCCGCCCGATAATCGTTTGAAAACCCTGCAGTGTGTGGCCAAGCCTAAGCCCTAACAACATCTTCTAACTTAGGCAACTTATTCACTTTTAGCTCTAGATAATGCAATACCAAAAATCATTGTTCCAAATGAGTCCATATCATCATCATCAGTTATTTATATAGTGCCACTGATTCTGCAGCGCTGTACAGAGAACTCATTCACATCAGTCCCTGCCCCATTGGATCTTACTGTCTAAATTCCCTGACACACACACACAGACAGACTAGGGTCAGTTTAGATAGCAGCCAATTAACCTACTAGTATGTTTTTGGGAGTGTGGGAGGAAACCGGAGCACCCGGAGGAAACCCACGCAAACACAGGGAGAACATACAAAGTCCACACAGATAAGGCCATGGTCGGGAATCAAAGTCATGACCCCAGTGCTGTGAGGCAGAAGTGCTAACCACTAGGCCACTGTGTTGCCCATATCAGTTTGTGCCTTTACTTGCATTGCCCTGTGTCAACGCGGTTTGAAACATCACTTTTTTTATTTCTGTGCTTATGCTACTTTACAGTATATTTTAAGCAGAGGCGGTGGGCCCTAATGCAGGGAAACGGGGAGGAGGGAATCAGGGCCCACAGATAGCTGGTTCCCCATGCAACGGGCCCCCATTATCTACATGGGCCCCGGGGCACCTCACCTGCTGCATTAATGGTAGTTCCGCCACTGGTTATAAGAACGTGCTGATGATCAGTTAGGAGCAAAGCATAACAAAGTAGGCTGCCCATTAGCTATCCCCCTCCCCCCCAAATTCGGTTAAACATGTCCACAGGCCGGACAGCAGGACAGAGCCCTAAATTCAGCACTGTCGCGCTGGAATCAGGACAGTTGGGAGGAATGTCCAATGCAACATGGTTTTACCAAAGTGCAAATTTGCTCTTATCTTTTTTTTCTTTGCTCCTAAAACAGCATCAGGACCACAGTGTACAAACGAATATTCTCATAGCCACATTCACATACCTCCCAATGATTCTCAGACCTTGAAATGGGGTGGGGCTTATGTAAAAATGGGCGGTGCTTCATCCAAACGTAGGGGGAGGAACTGGCCAGTGTTTGTGTTCTTTGGGGTGGAGCTTATTTTGTCCCGATTCAGCATGTCTCAATGTCGGGTGGTATGGATTCACTGAACTGGTGCACAGAAAAAAACTGCTGGAACCCATAACAACCAATCAGAAGCTTACTTTCATTTGATAAACCACTACAAAAATTATAAATATCTGATTGGCTGCTATGTGTTACAGAATCCTTTTTTTGTTGCCATGACGATGTAACACACAAGTGATATTAACCTAGGTATAAAGAGGGAGTACTGATGTCATCGTCTATAATGGGTGAGATCTGATGCCATCACATCTCTATTGATAATGCAATCTTATGTACAACACGTTATAATGCACCCAAACTTTAAATGACTTAAATTTTAGAAGCCTTGTCGGATTTCCGTGACCTCTATAAAAGCATTCAGATATGTGGTTTATAAATGTTCACAGAATATACATAGAATTTAGTGTGGTGGGTGCGTAGTGGTTAGCACTTCTGCCTTACAGCACTGGGGTCATGAGTTCAATTCCCGACCACGGCCTTATCTGTGAGGAGTTTGTATGTTCTCCCCGTGTTTGCGTGGGTTTCCTGCGGGTGCTCCGGATTCCTCCCACACTCCAAAAACATAATGGTAGGTTAATTAGCTGCTATCAAATTGACCCTAGTCTGTGTGTGTGTATGTTCGGGAATTTAGATTGTAAGCTCCAATGGGGCAGGGACTGATGTGAGTGAGTTCTCTGTACAGCGCTGCGGAATTAGTGGTGCTATATAAATAAATGATGATGATGATGATCCCCTATGAAGCATTGTCACTCTAGAACAAATAGAAAAGATTCTATTATGAACTTAGTGGAAGCTTTTTCTGGTCATTTTGAAAAAATAAATAAATATACCTGCAGTATCTCATTACAGCACTGTCAGTATCCCATGCGGTTATTACATAAAGAGAGAAACAAGGGTACTCGCTAGCCGTCACCATAACCTAAACATGTTAAGTCTATTCTTGCACAATATGTTTTCCCCGCGGCTGCTCAGCGATTCCTACGGGTCACTGCTCAGAACCGAAATGATAATAATACATACATCCAGGTGCAGAACTGCAACACCTAGGATTTTTCCAAGTCTTGGCTTTGTAAACTTAGAATATTGCTGGTTAATTGTTGGCTAGAAAAGACAAATTATGAGCAGGGGAACTGTTCTGGGAGGATTTAGTGTATTTGAATAATTTAGACCCCTGCGGTTAATGTGACAGGATTGTTTTTCTCTTGCCGTACCCCGCTGGTACAAGAATTAAAACTGTCGGGTGCACTGGAGTCTGTGCCTGGGCTTAGTAATGAGGTTGATCAGTCAATAAATGATTTTATGCAGCAAATTAAACTGTAAATTTGGTGCGGGTGGTAAATATTTTGAGTACAAAGATACCTGGCTAATGAGGAGGTCTGGGTGGGGAACGCATAACTGAAATGTCAATGCCTTAAATCTTTAGGACGGTGGGGTTTTGTGAAAAGTTTATTGCTGGAGTGTGAGTTTTTCAGCTCTGTAAACAGCAGGGGGATATTTTATAGACACTGTATTTACAGAAACATTTCACCTTTATTTACATCAGTAAAACCAAGCTCAATACAGCCTGCAGATCACTTACAGACATTCCGGTTTTTCAAAACCAATAGCAAAAATCGGCAGAGAGAGAACGGTAATTTATAAAGACATTTGAACGTTATTAGTGATATTCTGACGTTATTGATGTCTGATCAAAGGACATGAATGATACAATTAACTAGACACATTTAGATAAAACAGCTTACCTTTGCAAAATGTCACAATTATATAGTACGGGAAGAGAGATGGTTTCATTTAGGGCTTATTTAAGAAGTTCGGTGGTCTCTAGAGAGGTCGGCTGTAAAAGTCTCGTTTGTCAATCCTTTGTGCTGAGGAATTTGTTTTATTAGTGTCGGTGTTAATAGAAGCACATCGTAAGTGCTTGGATGAGCTCCTTTTAATCTTGTATATTGCATTAAAACACATTGAGCCTGATTCACGTGCGTTTGGTTTTAAATGGACGTAAATCGGCTCTGCGCACTCCCGAACTCAACAAGGAACGGACCTGACGATACGTACGCTGATCAATTCGGGTGAAGGCCTTCTGACAAGACACTGGAGGATATGTCCAATGACTATGTGGACTATAAATTTATAAAAGAGCGCACAGAAAAAAATAAATATATATATATATATATATAGAATTAATGTCACCAGTTAATAAGAAAGGCATTAATGAAAAAAACAGTTTGCTTTTCATTATTATTTTTTTCCCTATGAAATACATTTATTAGGATGTTGTTAATGTCCACTGAACATAGAATACATTTTTACAGTTGCTCCTGTTTGCAAACACATGTTAAAGCATGCATAGGAGACTATCATCACTACTGATCAGGGCTTAGGTCCTGTAGCTGGAGCAAGAGATACGGAAGAAAAACAAGTAACTTTGAGATGCCCAGAGATTGATCCTGTGTGTGTTTGAGTTTGGCACGCCCTTACTGTAAATTGACTCCGGCAAGACACCCCTTCCCCGCCCTGTTCACTCCCCGAAATTGTAGCCTGTAATAAGTGTCCTTTTTTGCTTGCGGACGGAGCAGACGGGGCTGTGTTTACTGGTGTATGGTCCAGTACTGGACGTTGGCAGAGTGATTTTGCGAACGATAAGCTCAAAATCGGCAGATACGCGCTTTAGTGAATGAGGCCCATTAAATATAAAGAAAATATTTTTATATAGAAAATAACTGGACGTGGGGTGACTGGGGTGAACTGGATGAAGAACCGGGCCCCATAGCAAAACTTAGGTGGGGGCCTAGCGATATCGTTGTAGCCTCCCGTCCCACACCTACGCTCTTTTCAGTGCAGAGAGAAGGTATCGATGAGTGCTGAGCGAGCCTGGGTGGGAGAGGGGGTCAGAGGGGGAAAGGGAGGGCCATAATGGCTGCATCCATGATAGTTCGGCCACTGGTAGGTTTTGGCTGTTTGGTTGACAGAACAGTTTTGTTAACTACTCATTTCCATGTTATAATTTCAATGTTTTTTTTTTATGAAAATCACAAATGTGGGCTACTCTGCATATTTGCTATATTTACAATAGATATTTATTGCAGAATGATAAATAAAGTAGAGATGCTCAGGCTCGGTTCCCCGAGAACCGAACGCACCCAAACTTAGCAGATCCGAGTACCGAGCCGAGTCGGCTCGGTACTTTCGCGCGCCCTTTGAATTGAAATCAAGGCAAAACTTCATTGTTACGTCGTTGGATCTCGCGGGCTTTGGATTTTATAAGTACCGCCCTCCACGGCGATCTAGCGCCATTTCACAGAGGGACACAGAAGGGGTAGCACAATCTGTAGAGCAGTTGGACAGCGTCATAGGTAGAATAGAAATAGGAGGGGTAGCAGTGTTCTTCAAAGTCTACAATGACATTCAGGAGAGCTCCATTGCTAATTGTCAGTGCTGAAATAGAAATAATAGGTCTGGCAGGCTTGGTCTACTAAATCTGCAGTCACATTGTACTGTGCTATATAGGTAACACACAGAGAGGAGAGCTCCATTGCTAATTGTCATTGCTGAAATACAAATAATAGGTCTGGCAGGCTTGGTCTACTAAATCTGCAGTCACATTGTACTGTGTTATATAGGTAACACACAGAGAGGAGAGCTCCATTGCTAATTGTCATTGCTGAAATAGAAATAATAGGTCTGGCAGGCTTGGTCTACTAAATCTGCAGTCACATTGTACTGTGTTAAATAGGTAACACACAAAGAGGAGAGCTCCATTGCTCCATTGCTAATTGCACCACTTTTCTTTACTGCCACTGCTGTGTGGCAATGTCTCCTAGATGTGCTAGGAACTGCTGGGTGTTTGTGTCATTGCTCTGTCGCTTACCATCCAGCCAGGTCGCTGCAGTATAAATGTCCGAAAGTGTATGAAAATAATATTGTGACCTGTAAGGTGATCAAAATTGACTGCAAATGACCTGAAATTTGTGTTATTGAGGGTAATAATAATGTAGGGGGGGAGCAAAAATATATTTTATTTTAGCAAAAATAAAAAAAGGGATTTAAGAAAAAAATCGGGAACCAAAACCAAACATTTGCCAAAGCCAAAACACAAAGTTAATCCAGATCCAGAACACGGGGGTCAGTGAACATCTCTGAAATAAAGTAACTGAGACAGATGATTTGTGAATTTACTAGAGAGAGCTATGCGCTGCGTGCAACTCACAAGGGAAGTTAAAGGTTAAGCCCACTCACTAAGGCTTACATGGGTAAGTTCAACCAAAGTTGAGCAGCTGGCTATTCATGTTGTGTTCAGGACAGGGGATCTGAGGGGAAAAAAGTTACCACCAGCCAAAAATAAATGCAAAAAAAATGTTGTCCTAAAAACATTATTAGTAAACAGAGTGATAAAATCTGTATTAATGAGAGCAAAATGTTTGGAAGAGTAAAAGAGAAATTGCAGACATTTGTTATCCATGGTTTCTATGTACAAGTGAACAACCTCATTAACAGAATTTATTCACCTTTTAATTATTGCAAATAAGAACTGTGTCCTTTGCATCATGACTTGGTATAATCAACTCTCCATTAGCTAAGAATTAATACATCGCACTGTGTGAGAAGGACGGTAATAGACACCAGGGCCATCTCTTCCATTGGGCACAATGGGCAGCTGCCTGGTGGCCCCACGGACAAGGGGGCCCCGTAGGCACGGCTCTTAATGAGAATAAATAATCATGCAAAAGAAAAAAAACCTGCAAAAAAACCTACAAGGGTCACTGAGCAAGTACATCTATCTATCTCTATCTCTATATATCTATATCTATATCTGTATCTGTATACATCTATATATCTATAGCTATTTCTATATCTAGGGGCCCCGGTGCACTACATTGCCTGGGGCCCCTAGATATAGATAATGTTGAATTGACCTTACTAAATATGGGGCTTTGTTCCCGAGTCTGACCAGGAAATATACTATAAACATCTGTCTGCCTCCCCAGTGGCCACACCATACACCAGCCTGCGAGAATGGGGGGCAATAATGTAACCTCCCATCTGTGTCAAGAACTCAGGATAGACAACAAAGTGCAACAACCGTGGGTAACATTTCTAATTTGTGATCAGTGGGAAGATTCTGACCACAAACAGCTGAGACTCCATAGTCACCATGAGAAAATTAAGGCAAGTGGGTGGGGATGAAATACTGCGCTCAGCCTATAAAAGTGTCTACTGGCCATTAAGCCCTATCTATCTGGATTCACAATTGAATGCTCTACCTCCCTAAATCATGTGCCCATTCCACCTAACACGTGCCCCTTACCCCTGCATCGACTAGGCCTCTGGAAATATCTGCTGAACTCAAATCATCTTTTTAGATGGTATTTTTTTCAGCCATTATTTTACTAGTCTTTGGGGGGGGGTATTCAATTGACTGCAAGAATTTTTTTCTTTGCACCGCCTTAAAAAAAAACAAAACACTTGCAGGTTTTTAACTGGTATACCGACCGTTTTCAGTTAACACAGCATGAAAACTCGTGCAATTCAATTGAAAAAGAGGGCGCGCTGCCAACGTCCGCTAATAATTGTGTTTTGCGAGTTTTTAGGGGAGTGTTTAACACAGTCATGTATAACACAAAAAAAAGGATTGGCATACATTTTCATTCATTTTATTGCATCAAACAACCATTCTAGTTGAAAATATCTACATTACAGTACTTTCTTTAGCATATTTTTTTATTGAACTATTTTTTACTATAGAATCATCTATACCATGTCAAAAGACATTAGTACAAACATATTTGTACCAAAAACATACATAAATATATTTAATTATTGATTTTTATTTTTTTATTTTTTTTGTATGTTTTTTGTATTTCATAATTTTTTCTCAAGAAAATCAACTTTTACAAGTTATGCATTACTGATAAACATAGTTTAACTTTTTTTTTCTCATTATTACATGATTTCAAATAGTTTTCAGAGGTTTTTTATTTTTATCACACCCCAACGAGGTGCGAGATAAAACAGAATATTGGCCCGTTTAACGCACCGCGTTAAAAAACAATTAAATAGCTTTTAACGCGGCTGCCTCTCGCACACCCTATACTTTCAATAGACCTCCTACTGGAGCACGGGAGGACTGTTTGATGAAAAAAATGGAGTGTTAAAATGTAATTGAATGGTGGGTAAAGTTAACCGGCTCGAAAATGATAAAAAACAGCGTTAAAATGACTTAACAAAGTCTTAAAAAAAAATCTCACGGTCAATTGAATACCCCTTTTTGAGTACCATATACAATATGCCATTTGCCTTTTGGAATTTCACACATCAGACACTAATCTCTAGTCTATGAATTTGATATATTCAAGATTAACTCCCAACATTTGAAGTTGAGGAATAGAGACAATGAGGTAACTTGGGCACATAATACTGGGGACCGGGTCACATCACGTGGGCTGTGTCACATTTATAAGGGAATTCTGAAGCCTTAGCCCATCTACACCCTCTGCCCTCCTTTAAAAAACACCCCAGTGACCTAGACATAGATCCCAGCAATTCCAGTAGTCAAGTCATCGAGACGTTGGAATAGACACCTAGGATGGCGAAAATTCCACCAAAATTAGGGCAAATTAGCTGCTGTAGATTGGTCTGTCCTACATTATATTCTTTCTTTAGACAAGGTCCAGATTATTCTGCTGCCTGAAAGAGGCACCACATTAACATACTGTATAGACTCATATGTACAGCAAAAAATAAGGTTCATTTTTATGGAGACGCGAATAGATCTGCAGATGGCAGCTGTTGTCGGAGTGCCAAATTTTCTTGATGGGAGGAGTGGAGAAAATTGGGGTTGTCTTCGCTGATCACAAGGTGGGTGCATAAAAAAGTTGAGTGTGTGAGACAGCAGTCTACCCCACTACCTTCCCTTCTCCTGCTCCTTACTTACTATGTACTTCATTTGGCCATTGACGGTAACCTTAGTGATAGAACCTTACGGAACATAACAAACATTCAAGGAGCCAATCAGCTTCCTTCCAGTTTAAGGCAGAAAATACTTCACGGCAATCCAGCAGTGTTAGTTTGTGTTGGGATAATGGACAGGTTTTTCCGTTGGAAAATAAGTGACAGTATATCTATGTCACGGCAGACTTTGCCACTTTTATATATCACAATTGTCAGAACACTCTGTTGAAGGAACAATGCCTTTCAACCACAATTCTTTTTTTGTACGTCCTCACTTCACCTTCGATATGGCCCAGCAATAGAAAGCAGATTATTAAGCTTCTCGGGCAGGAACTGGAATCAATCTCACTGCGATCTGTCACAACCATTCCCCAGTCAGGCAAACGAAAACTGCATTTCTGTGGACTAGCTGGAGGATTGAAATGCATTTCCTACCATACTATTTTAACGCTGTGAAATCTATTGTCAGTCACTTAATTGACTACTGTAGACCTTATAGACAGCCCCAAATCTGCTCTTTCATTATTGTTTGTAAGACGTACAAAAATATATCCTTCTGGCTCAGTCATTTTATGGTGTTAAAATCCCCCAAAAAAACCCTATGTTCAAAACCTGAAAAGAACTACAGTATGTTCATGTATTTATAAAACACAAATGATGCTTATATATGTATAAACGTCTGTATATATTATGTGTATAAAGAGTGAGTTATGATGTCATCACTTCATTGCTTAGTTGGAAAAGCTGTGCAGTACAGTGGCCTAGTGGTTAGCACTTCTGCCTCACAGCACTGGGGTCATGAGTTCGATTCCCGACCATGGCCTTCTGTGTGGAGTTTGTATGTTCTCCCCATGTTTGCGTGGGTTTCTTCCGGGTGCTCTGGTTTCCTCCCACACTCCAAAAAAATGCTGGTAGGTTAATTGACTGCTAATAAATTGCCCTTAGTCTGTGTATGTTAGGGAATTTAGACTGTAAGCGCCAATGGGGCAGGGACTGATGTGAGTGAGTTCTCTGTACAGCGCTGCAGAATTAGTGACGCTATATAAATAGCTGATGATGATCATAAGGATTGCAATCTCTACTGTATATTATTAGTCATCTTGGAGACCCATGCCGGTATACACCAATATATTACAGTATTTTAATTTGGAGGATATCTCATACTTGCCAACTCTCCTGGAATGTCCGGGAGACTCCCGCATTTTGCGAGAGTCTCCCGGGCGAGTGTGGCAATCTCCCGAATTCTGCCCACTTCACTAGGAAGTGCCCCACTTCCTTGTGAAGTGGGCAGAATTAGATCCCAAACGCCGCCATTTTGGTCATCCCGCCCCCCTCACACCCCCTCTACTGGCTGGCTCCCGGAAGGGAGCTGAAGAAAGTCGGCAAGTATGGGATATCTGTGTCAAATTGCAAATGGTGTCATTTTCTAAATTGAAAGATATATGTCCAATTTAATAACACGGTGCAGTGTGAACAAATGTGCTGTAACCAAGGTCTTTTTACATTTTATAATAGAAATTCTCCTCTGTCTGTAACCCACATCAACCAATCAGATTACAGTTCTCGTTTTTCTTAGTTTTCATTCAGGAAACTGTCTAACATCCAATTGGTTGCTTGCAGATATCAACTTATTATTAAATAAGCTGCTCTAATTCGCACCCTTACGGGGGCAGCAGTATAGTGCATCCAGCGTTTTGTGCACTCTAGGACAATAGTAAATAATTTGACCCTAATTACCCTATATTATGCAGGCTCATGCAATTCCTTCACTGAATCGGTGCAATCCAACATGTTGACTTTATTTCACGGGACTCTGTCCCCTTTTCATCAGATATGATGTGTGCCAATTATTGTGAGTCTGGAAATTAATTCTAGATTCAGGAGAATTATCATGAAGCCCCTAGGCAAAGGGTGAGATTACTGCCAGGAAACTGCCAGATGTGGTTATAGGAAGGGGCCACTGGAGAGATGGACGGCTCCCAAGAGGCTACAGGGGGACTCAGCCCTGAGCTAATGCCCATGTCTCGGGCATGGAAAGCAGGCATGGGTTGGTAGAACTCACACACAGAGCAGGATGTCCCTCAAGTGTGCAGACATAATTATTTGTTTTTGTGTTCTGCTCATAGCCCGAGATTATTTGTCAGCCAGGCGGATAATTATGTAGCGATAGTGAAAAACAGTATCTTCTGAATAAATGAAAAATACGTCATTGCCATTCAGCAGGCCAGACTTAACATTTTTCCCTAGTTATACTTACTCTTCATCATTTCCACAGTGACAGTGAGCTTAGAAAATGGCAAAACTGCCAGGACCCTGTTGCCTAAGCAGTGGATTTTTATTTCCTCAAAGTCTAATGGTCAGATCATATACCGTGTTCCACAGACTGCTTTGCAAAGGTGTGCTTGGCGTTTTTAAAATATATTAAAATTCAATCAGTGTCTCCTCCGGCAACACATATTTATTCATTCATTTTTAAATGAAAACACCCATTCTTTTGAAAAAATAAATAAATGATGAAGTGTGTTTTTGTGCGTTTTACAAGTTTTTTTGAGAAAATCATAATACAACTCCACTCGCCAGGTTATTATGAGGTGGGATGTACTCAGCTCATAAAATATCTCCAAATTTCACCGTTATTTATTTTACAGAGCTGTCTATCTTTTTGATGTGCAGAAGAGTTCACAAACACACAGCACAATACGTATATGAGGTGTTGGTTGGGACAGTGCATATATAAATTGCAAAATATTTAAGAACAACATCATTTAGGTAGACGATGTTGAGGTAAAAATTCTGTCAGATAAGCTTAGCGTGAAGAGGAAATTAAGGATAGGGGTCTAGGAAACAGCATTGCAAGAAATAATTATGTGAGGGAGTTAAAATCAGGACTATGGGGCTTATTTATCATTAGTGCTCCGATCTAGTCGATAAGGGATTTTTGGCATTTATATTAGAGATGCTCACTGACCCCCGTGAACTGGTTTTGGATCTGGCTTAGCTTCGTATTTTGGTTTTGGCAAAACCGCCCTCGTGTGTTTTGGTTTTGGTTTGGTTTTGGATTTTTTTGTTCCTACATTATTATTAACTTTAATAACACTAATTTCAAGTCAATTGCACTCAATTTTGACCACCTGACAGGTCACAATATTATTTTCATACACTTTCGGACAAATACTGCAGCGACCTGGCTGGATGGTAAGCGACAGAGCAATGACACAAACATACGGAGGGTCCTAGCACATCTAGGACACATTGGCACACAGCAGAGGCAGACAAATATAATCGGGGTCCGCCCTCCCTCCCACCGTTATGTTGGATCTTACAAAGGAATTCAAAACTCGCGATCCAACGATGTAACGATGACGTTTAGCCTCGTTTTCGATTCCGACGGCTCGGCTCGGTACTCGGATCCCTTAAGTTCGGGTGTGTTCGTGTTCTCGAGAAACCGAGCCTGAGCATCTCTAATTTGTATACCTAAAAAAATATATATTGCTGGATCGGCTGAGTGGTACTGGCACAAGGTAAGGGTTAACTTACTGCTTTGCCGAGCCAGACTCCATAGTTGTGCGCATGCGTTTGCCGAATTGCCAGTGTGCGCAGAAGCAGCTAGAATGAAAGCCCTTATCGGGACTGCAGTTCCATTAAACAGAAAAAAAGTACAAAAATAGATTTTAATTATTTGAAAAATAAATATTTGAAAATAGAATTGCAGTTAAATTAATGTTTTGCTCTAGAAATAAAGATTTTGTGTATTGTTTTTGTACTGTGTACTTAAGATGGCTATAACCAGACAGTCACGGTGGTGATACAAGTGAGCGTAGGGAAGCCTTTGGCGCATCTTACAACCGGCAGAGTTATTGCTGGTGGTCACCACTTTCTTGTATTGGGCATAGTGAAAAAAAGCCTTATCTCCAATGGCTCTTTGATAAACATGGGCCTGATTCATTAAGGATCTTAACTTAAGAAACTTCTTATTTCAGTCTCCTGGACAAAACCATGTTACAATGCAAGGGGTGCAAATTAGTTTTCTGTTTTGCACATAAGTTAAATACTGACTGTTTTTTTTCATGTAGCACACAAATATCCACTTTAAATTTCAGTGTACAAATAAGCTATCAAGTATTTGTGTGCTACATGAAAAAACAGTCAGTATTTAACTTATGTGCAAAACAGAATACTAATTTGCACCATGTCTCTATGTCAGGCCCCATGTCTCTAAAATCAGGAAATAATTACAATTACAAGGCCTTGCTCCTGTCAATATCCAAATGAAATACTTCAGGAATAAATGTGGTATTACAAATCCAGTGATTGTTACATAGACATGTCTGTATGGTAATTATATATGGGGGAAAAAATAAACCAATAACTGCAGCAGGGCCGATATTATATTTTTCGTCACCCAACAGCGGATCTGAAGAAACGTTTCCAGTTGAATACGGGTATAAGTACGCTCTGCCTATACGGCACTTGCCGTAGAACACACTGCTGGATACTCATAATACACATTTGCAATGTAAAGTTCCATCAGAACGCACAAATAAAAAAATATTAAATACATTAACATTTATTTTATTTTTTTTACATGAAATACATATATTGGGATGTAATTAATCATATTTGCCAACTCTCCCTGAATGTCAGGGAGACTCCCTGAAATAGGGGTGATCTCCCTCAGTCCCAGAAGAGTCTGGCATTCTCCCTGATGCTGAGCCAGTACAAGACGTGGTTGGCTTCGCCATCTGTGGCATGATGACCAAGTTCAGAAATTGTGTCAAATGTCCATGAATTGATGCCTATGTAGGTGGCCATTTTCATGGAGACCAAGATTTAATCAAAGACTGACAGATAAGACAACATGACTTCAGTAATGGAGACAGAAATGTAAAAGACACTTCAGTCTCTAGAGATTCATTATCTGCTTTTCTTTAACGCATAGTTGCCTACTCTCCCGGAATGTCTGGGAGACTCCCGCATTTCTGGGAGACCTCCCGGGAGAACAGGGCAACCTCCCAGTTCTCGCCCAAGCAATACATAAATGGCAGGACGGGGCTTAATGACGCTGTAATTGGCCAAAATTGTGACAAACTCACGCCCACCTCCCCCCTGGATCTCCCTGAAGCCAACGAGGAAGAGTTGGCAAGTATGCATAAAATGCATTTACGCAGATGCTCTTAATTGCAAATACATGTTCTGGCATGCATACGTGACTGTCATTACTATCAATCGGCACTTACATCTGCACTGCAAATGATACTTCAAGTAAAAATCATGTACCTCAGATATGCCCAGAGCCTGAATTGGAAGTGTGTGTGTGCGTTCAACATATGCACGCCCTTACTATACATTAACTACGTGCCTATGCCCCTTCCCACCCCTGTTTCGCCCTTCAAATTGTAGGCTGTCAGAAGTGTCATTTGCGTTCAAAGATGAATTGCATGTACTTGTGTTCACTGACGCACAGTCCGCTTCTGAGCATGCGCAGGGCAATTTTTCACAAAATAAGGCACACAATGGACTTACATTCCTTAATAAATCAGACCCTGTTTGTTTATGCTGGAAGGTATAGACAAGTGAAAATAAGTGAGGAAACAAAGAGAAGTCTGCAAATTCTGCCCCTGTGGACTCTTTAAAATCTAGGCCTGACTTTAAGTACCGATATTAGCCCAGAAGGTATATTTATCAAGCTGCGGGTTTGAAAAAGTGGAGATGTTGCCTATAGCAACCAATCAGATTCAAGTTATCATTTACTTAGTACATTCTAGAAAATGACAGCTTGAATCTGATTGGTTGCTATAGGCAACATCTCCACTTTTTCAAACCCGCAGCTTGATACATTTACCCCCAGAACTCAATGCAGCTTAGCACGTCCTGTCAGCTTCTCTCGACACCCCGCTGACGAAAATTCTCCGGCCGCTGAAGGAGACATCAAAGGGAGGTGGAGATGAATACTCCATTAATGGGGTCTTGCAGTTTTAAACAATTAATTTAGATGGCGTCAGGCAACTGACTAGACATTTTGGGACCCCACGGCAAAATTTTGTAAGGGCCCTCATGTAACACTCAATAATGAAAAAGTCACAAATACACATTGGGCTTTGACAGGGAAGGCAATCTGCCATAGCAACAACATTTCCTGTACCTTTGACAGTTCCGCCCTTGCATGGAGTTCTCCTTTAATTTACAGAAACCATTAAATAACGTGGATTCCTCCTGGCATGATAGAATCTGAAGGCATCTATAGAAAAGTTTATTTGGATAGCTATAGTCTGCTGTGAGTGAACAACACAGATCTGACCTAGTTGTCTCGACGCAGTCGTTCACACCACAGGATCAGATGCTACAAAAAAGCACAATTTGTGTCAGCAGAAAAAAAAAAAAACATGAACCGGTAACTGTTATGAAACGCTACGAAGACACTGACAAGCGTGTGTGGAAAGCACAGCACACGAGGCTGCAATTTAATCTTCTTATTTGAAATATAAATATTTTTACTATCAAACTTGACAGTACAGAAAATGTGTGCCCTGCAGCCGTCTGACAAAACAAAATTTATATTTAAAACTTCCTGAAATAATGCCTTTCATGCGCAAGGGTTTTGTCACATTGGAGTGGCTCTTAGCTTACCTTATGGTCCTGTACCTTTAATTATTTTGTGCCTAGGAGACAAATTTTAAATAGAAGAGGCGGGCTACATGCGTTTTGACAGCTGGGGATGATTAAATACTGACAACATGTACTCTATAAAATTCCCTAAGGTTTCAGTTGGGCACTGATTCATATGAGAGTTGAAGATTACAATCCAAAAAAAAAAAAAAAAAAAGAAATGTTTTTTTTTTTTTTATCCACTAGCACAAAATCTGCAAGCCAATGGAGTATATTTCCTTCTTTGCAGAAACCTGAACAAATATCTTAAGGCTAAGAGCTTGAAAATTCATCAACACGTCGTTTACAAACGTCTTGGTTAACAAGCCCGTAGCCATGTTTTGTCTTTAGATTTATTTATTTTTATTTGACTGGGCCTTATGAGTCACTAAAGTTAGTAGCCAAAGAAGCATGTTTTATGATGTCCCCATTGGGTTTTTTTCCGAGTGCATTAACATGGAAAAACAAGGAAATTGGTTGAAGTTATTGAGGGTTATTTCCAATGCCCCCTGAAGGACAAGTCTTTCACATGTTAATGACGGCAGACGGCTGAAGGCTTCATGGCTTGCTCAAAGTGACTGGGAACAGATTCCCCAATACTGTGTTTGATTCATCTAATTGACATTGTGAACCTTTGACAATACTTAGAGAATACTTCTAGATAGTTTACATAACTACATAATCTATACACACCATAATCACCACCCTTTGACAATACTAAGGGAATACTTCTACATAGTTTGCATAGCTGCATAATCTATACACACCATAATCACCACTTTCTAAATCTGTTTATGTTAAACAGTGGCTGCCGGGCTGCTAAATTGCATTGATGTCATCAACATGATGCAGTTGTCGGCGCGTCTCTTTGATGACAGTCATCATCACCTATCATCACCAGTTATTTATATAGCGCCACTAATTCCGCAGCGCTGTAGAGAGAACTCACTCACATCAGTCCCTGCCCCATTGGGGCTTACAGTCTAAATTCCCTAACATACACACACACATACACAGACTAGGGTCAATTTGTTAGCAGCCAATTAAAATACTAGTATGTTTTTGGAGTGTGGGAGGAAACCAGAGCACCCGGAGGAAACCCACGCAAACACGGGGAGAACATACAAACTCCACACAGATAAGGCCATGGTCGGGAATCGAACTCATGACCCCGGTGCTGTGAGGCAGAAGTGCTAACCACTGAGCCACCGTACTGCCATATGCGATAATCAGTGGTGAAGCTACCGCCACTGCAAGGTGGTCGACCTCTATGGGACCCAAAGGTGAAGGGGTCCGCCAATACCTGGTGGTTTCCTCAAAGCTCTGCTCATCTGAGCATATGTGGGGCCAGAACATGTTCAGTGAAGCCCAAATGGGACTTTAATGCGCATGTCTCGGCACAAACTCAGATAGCGTTGCTGCCTTTTGGCCTTTGTAGTGGACCGGAAACGTCTGGACCGCTACAGTTTTGCAATGATGCCATGTACTCTAAGGAAATTAGATTTTCCGACAACTGCACTGAGGTTATGGATGTCAGAGACAGCATCTTCAACTTTATATAAAAACCGTAAAAGGTTTTCCTTGGAAAAACAACATCCTAGTAAGTTGACATTCTTGCTAATCACTTTCATGTTAATAAACAACCTCAACATGGCGGATATACTCAACGTGGTACCAGTCTCAGGTTCATCGCATATGCCCAGGAACTCATACGTTCTGTTACAGATTCCAGTTCACTGTACACAGCATCTAGTCTACAGATCCCTGCAGACTTGGGGGTAAATTTATCAAGCTGCGGGTTTGAAAAAGTCAGATTCTAGTTATCATTTGTTTAGTACATTCTATAAAATGACAGCTAGAATCTGATTGGTTACTTTTTTTTAGTAAATATACCCCTCGGTGTTTTTTAAGTGGCTGTTATGTCAGCTACTTTGCTTATATCAGGGGATAATTGAAAAATCTTCCTTGGTGCAAAAAAAACAAACAAAAGCATAACATTTGTATCGTTTGTAAAAGTCGCTATTTTTCTTTTTTTTTACTTTCCACCATTTTCCCATCTATAATGCTCTTATAATTGAAAATCAAAGCAAACTATTTAGATATCTAGCAGCAAAAAAAAATTGAGAAAAATTGAGAAATTAGCATGGGTATTAGCATGGGTACATAAAGACGGGGCAAAATTGTGAGTTCTGGTTAGATGGTGTAAATTATCTTTGGTCATTAAAGGGTAAAGAGGCAATTACCAATTCCCCTAGCCCTTCAATATGAAGTTCAATTATACAAGAAATCTGCAAGAAACAATCTCAAATCACAAATATATCCCCAAAAATGTAAATAAATGTCAGAACTAAAATATGTTTGAAAAGTAGTGGATTCCATAGGTAAAGCATTTACTATATAGAATTCTTCATGCTTTTAAAGCTATCAAACAGCATATTCTCAAGTATTTCAGACCCTCCATCCCCCCGAGTGTCCCAGTTTTTGGAGACTAAATAGGTTGGGATTAATAATTTAAGGGAATGATCTCAGCAGCCTTCGAGAGTTGTTGGGTACATTGGGACCATGTTGAGAGATACGGCTAACAAGAATACATACACATTCATCAAAGTTTTAAAAATACAATTACAAACTTTCCAAGGGGCCTATAGAACAAAAAGAGGCAAACTGGAGTTTTCGCTGGATTAAGGGCTTCTCTTCTTTAACAAAGCCCCCAGGTGGCGGTAGATGCCGCCGTGTATAGCCAGCAGGGCCGGATTAACCCGGGGGCTTCCTGGGTAGAGCCCAGGGGCCCCGGGCATCTGGGGGGCCCTTGAAACTATTTAAACTTTAAAAAAAAAAATCATTTCTGTGTACCGCTGGCATTCATCGGGTTGGGGATGTCCCCGGCCCCAGGCTCCAACTGTCAGGTCATGGAGAATGGCAGGCAGCTAGCAGCAAATGTTATGCTATTAGCTGCCTGTTGTCACTCTAGTGCTTCCGTGGTGTGCAGTAATCTCCTTGAGAGTGAGAGTGAGATTATGGGCTAGATTTCTAAACCCGCAGTTTGGAGGGTTTGGAAAAGTGGCGATGTTGCCTATAGCAACCAATCAGATCCTAGCTTTCATTTATTTACTGCATTCTACAAAATGACAGCTAGAATCTGATTGGTTGCTATAGGCAACATCTCCACTTTTTCAAAAGTGCTGTTTAAAAAATATACCCCTCAAAGTCTCACTCTCACAAGATCTCCTCAGTATGGAGCTTATTTCGCACCGCGGGAGCACTACAGGGAGTGACCGAAGAACCCCTGCAGCAGCCTGTAGTGAAGAAAAGATGTATCTGGACCACAAGGAATAAGAGGTGAGTGCTCGGGGAAGGGGGGGGCAGGAGGAACAGAGCAGAACTATTATATTATGCCGTATTATATATATCGTGGGAGGGGCTCACAGTAACTTAAGCCGGGGGGGCCTCACAGTACCCTTAGCCCGGGGGCCTCCATTCCCTTAATCCGGCCCTGATATCCGGTGATGACTTTCGCCACGGCCCTGATAACCAGTGATGACTTTAGCTACGGCTCTCTGTTGATGGCTTCCCCAGATAAAGCAGAATAGTAATAGCAGCGACTCTGCAACAGAAAAAATGGTTTATTATTGAAATCAAGAATTTTTTCAGAAATATTGTATATTTTTTACATTTTTAGCTTTTTTGTTTACATTCTTTTAAGGTAGATTTTTTTTTTTTAATCAAAAGAAACTGCAAACCCAAGTCCATCCATGTACATAGGCTCCCATACTGGCCTGGCAAAGCGGTAAGACCAGCCTAACCACTGCCACCCAGTATCGCTGGCGTGCTGAGCATCACCCCGCTGCCTGGGTGAAACTTCAAATTAAATTTTGACAAGAGAAGATTTTCTATCGTTACGATTGGCAGTCATAGACGACCTTCTAATCTTCTGTATCGCCATGTTTTGTTTTTTTTTAAAGTTTTATTTTTGAGAAGGTCAATAATGAGCATCAGTCCAAGACAAAATCTGTTACAATCAGGTTATGCATGTTCAGGGACTAATACAATCATTGTATATCATAATAAAAAGAGTTTTGATATTGACCAAGTTTTAACTATAAGAATAGAAGAAAGAAGAGACAGAAAAGAGAGGATAGTCAGAGAAAAGTGGGCAAGATAGATTAGGAGGCGGTGTGGCAGGCCGCCAAAAGAAGAAAAGATAAAGAAAGCAAAGCAAGAGGTAGAAGAGAAGTGGGGGGGAGGCAGGGGGGGCGTGGGATGGTAGCAGGTTGAGGGGGGATATCAAGTGGAGTGTTTTAGAGGAGTCATAGAGCAAAAGGAATTTGGATTTGAAAAAATGACATCCACGGCTCCCAGACTTTGTTGAATGATTTAGAGGTATTGCGCAGTATGCATGTCATAAACTCCATTTTGTATGAGTGCCAAACTCTATTAATAATTGTCTGCATAGTAGGCGCGGAGGGTTGTTTCCAATTAGTGGCAATTTGACACAGTGCTGCAGAAACTATGTGGCAGAACATTTTTGTTTGATGTTTAGTTGCGGATGGAATCCCAAGTGGGAGAAGGAAAAACCTGGGAGAAATTGGGATGTCAATCTGTAGAATCTGAGACGCAAAGTTCCGTAGTTCCAACCAGAATGGGGCAAGCTTGGGGCATTGCCACCAAATATGGAGGAAGGACCCTTCCGACGAACATCCTCTCCAACATGAGCTGGATGAGTCCGGAAAGATTTTTTGTAATCTGGTTGGGATCAAGTACCATCGATAAAGAAGCTTATAGGCATTTTCTTTCAGCTTCACACAGATTGAACTAGAGGCCGTGTTGGCTTTTATTTCATCCCAATCTTCCCCATCCAAGGGACCCCCCAGATCCTCCTCCCAGGCTCGCTTATGGGAATCTTGGGTGTCTGAGTCAGGGACTCTCAGCTCTCCATATAGCCGAGATATAAGGCCATTGGTAGAAGATCGCCGGAGGAAAAGTGACTCGAATGAGGTCAACGGCCTGATTCTTAAAGATGATTTAGTGGTGGAATGAAAATTTCTTAGTTGCAGGTATTGAAAAAAAAAAGTGTTGGGAATATTGAATTTGTTTTTTATGTCTTCGAATGAGAGAAATGAAGCGTTTGTAGTGATATTATTAAGATAGTAAACATCGTTCCTTTTCCAAAATTCAAAGGACGAAACTATACGACCCGGTGGAAAATCTGGGTTATCAAAAAGAGGAACAATTGGACTTGTAGCCGGGGCGAGATTAAACTTTGAGTTTGCTTGGTCCCAGAGAGAGAGCGAATGCGATACAATTGGGTGATAAAGAGCGGACCGAGGACGTTTAGTGCGAGGGAGCCACAGGAGAGAGGAGGCGGAGGAAATACCTAAGCTTTCGGTTTCGATCGAGACCCAAACTCTGGAGGAGCCCGGGGAGTTCCATAAAATACACTGGGCAAGTTGCGCTGCCAAGAAATAGTTTTTAAAATTGGGGACTCCCAGACCGCCCTCCTGCGTCGACCTTTGTAGGACAAGGAGCCGAACTCTTGGACGTTTTCTACCCCATATGAATTGTGAAGTATAATGTTGCAAAAATTTGAATACATAAGGGGGGATGCGTATGGGAAGGGCTTGAAAAAGATATAATAACCTGGGCAAAATGTTCATTTTGACTGAATTGATTCGCCCTATCCAAGATATGAGGTTTTTACTCCAGGTTTCTAAATCAGATTTAATTTGGGATAGTAGTTTAGGATAGTTAGCTTGGAAAAGCTGACTATATTGTTTAGTTATGTAGACGCCTAAATATTTTATCTTTTTTTGGTGCCATTTGAAGGGGAATTGTTGAGTGAGACAAGATTTCATGCTATCTGTAAGATAGAAATCAAGAGTTTCTGTTTTTTGAGGATTGATTTTGTATCCCGAGATGTAACTTGTATCGCCATGTTTTTGATAAATAGAGTACCAAGTCTAGATGGAAAATTATCGCATATACAGTATATTCTGTATGTCAGTATAATATACCTTTTAATTCTATTGAGGGCAATGAAACAAAAAAGAAATCTTCAGTAACATGACTGTTTGCAAATGTGTATGCACAGTAATTGGGATCAGCCAGTGTGTCCTCCAGTTTATTGCCCTAAATAAACATGTTTTTGTAGAAAATAAACACACACAGACTTGTCTTAATGGTTCTCTTGCTATTAAATTGTGATAACTATTATCCGTTGGCTATTCGAGTGAAACTAGAAACTCTCAATTTCTTACAGGAAAAAAAATTAGGACAATTTATTATGATAGTGAAAAATTAAACAAGTTGTGGCATTATTAAAAATAGACACAGTTCCAAACTATTCTGGTGAATTCTGCATCATTTTTCTTCCACGTGAAAAATTGTCAAAGTCTCACTGGAGAATAATGAAAGAATGCTGGAAACAGTGTCTTCATTTAGTATTTTTTTCAGGATATGCAGGCAAAGTGGTAGATGCAATGGTGCTTTGGGGATTAAAATCTAAACATAAACACCAGAGATTTATTTCAGTTCGTCTCCAAATTTAGACAAACATAAGTAACAATTTATCACAACTACACACACTGTACTTTGCATTTAAAAAGAACAAGCCGTGCTTAATCTTTATGACATGTTAAACGTTGCATAAGTAACAATCCTAAATTCTCTTTATTGAACTGTATCCTCACTCTCCAACATGGCTCTTGGGCTTAACTATTTAAAGGCCACCTGTAATGCCTATATACAAAGGAGGCAGCTTTTCTGTCAGCTGATCATTGCTAGCGAGTATGAAGCCTTTCAATTCACTAGGAATAATTGCCTTATGAGCACTAGTTATGTAGTGCCTTAGTAATGTCATAGGAACATTTAATTTGATGGCAGATAACAACCGCTTGGCCCATCTAATCTGCCCATTTTTAACCTATGGTAACCTCCAACATGAGGTTAAGTCTACATTTTGCATTTCGGCCCAGCCAGACTGCAAAGGTAAAAGTGACTCATAAGCTAAATGATCCTGTCACACAACAATGTTGGTCATGGGGTAGTTGTCTTGTGTGAAATTGTGTAACGGGTGGTAATAGGGTAATGTAGTGAGGTTAACAGGGAAGTTGAGGAATATTATAAGCTTGTCTGAAGAGGTGGGTTTTCAGAGAACGCCTGAAAGTTTGTAGACCAGAGTCTTATTGTGCGAGAGAGAGAATTTCATAGAGAGGGTGCAGCCCGAAAAAAGTCCTGTAACCGGGAATGGGAGGATGTAACGAGGGTGGATGAGAGACGCAGATCTTGTGTAGAACGGAGTTGCCGAGTTGGGAGATATTTTGAGACAAGAGAGGAGATGTGTGTTGGTGCAGCTTTGTTGATGGCCTTGTAGGTTAGCAAAAGTATTTCATATTGGATTCTGTAGAAAACAGGCAACCATACATATTAAATCTTTTTAAATGCTCTATTTTAGTTGCCCTTCTTTGTACAGTCTCTAATATATTTATATCTTTCTGGAGATATGGCCTCCAGAACTGAACACAGTATTCTAGATGAGGCCGTACCAATGATCTATACAGTGGTATTATTACTTCTTTCTTCTACTGATTCCTCTCCCTACACAACTAAGCATCTGACCTCCTTTCTCATTGCTTTGTTACATTACTTACCTGCCTTTTTTGCATTAAACTGTAATTGCCACACTATTGACCATTCTTCTAGTCTACCTAGATCACCAATCATTTGTTATACCCCTCCTGGTGTCTCTACCCTATTGCATATCTTTGTGTCATCTGCAAAAAGGCATACTTTCCTTTCAATACCGTTTGCAATGTCACCAATAAAGATATTAAATAATGTCAATGATTTCTATTGAATTAATAACCACTTGGTAAATGCAGCACAAGTGGTACTGCAGACAGTGTTCAATGATCCCTATGATAAAAGTGAAAACAGGACACACAAGTATTCAGAGGGAATTCTCAGCACACATGGAAGCAGGATATCTATTTGATAGGGAGTAATATGATATGATCCAGAAGATTAGTTAAATTATATAGATTATATGCTGATTTCTGTATGCGTTGAATGTATTAATTTCTGGGATGTGCTGTATGAGGTTCACCAGTTTGTTATTGTGTAATCAATACTTTCCATTGCTATAATCAAAAATTTAACATAACACACATTTTTGGTTGACTACATGAATCTATCATTAAATATTACCAGGGAACTATAGGGAGGGTTTTCCTGAACCATCCCCGTTACTTATATGTCAAGAATTTACCCAAAGTGTAGTATAGATTCAGTTGGAGGCACAAACCTCTCATTATAACCTAGTAAAGGGGTATTTATATATACTGTGACTGAATCGTTGAGGAAAGTAAGTAAAAAAAATTGAGTACGTTTTTTCCTGGACAAATCCATGTTACAATGCAAGGGGTGCAAATTAGTTTATTATTTTGCACATAAGATAAATACTGGCTGTTTTTTCATGTAGCGCACAAATACTTGATAACTTTATTTTTACACTGAAATTTAAAGTTGATCTAGGACATGCCCTACCCCAAATATTAATTTGTCCCCACATTTTAAATTTGCCTCCCCCCTCCAATGCTACATGGTTTTGCCAAGGTGCAAAGTTATTTTTTTTTGCTTTACTTTCCTTAATAAATCAGGCCCATTGTCTTTATACACTAGACAAATAAAAGCTAAATGCTGATTGGTTACTGCTAATAAATGAGCCCTATTGTATTGTAATGCCTTTTATTAAAAAATAGATAAAAAATATATATTAAAAATTTGGACCCAATTGGTCCTTTATATAAAATAATTACATAATTGCCTTTTTTAATGATATCCTGAAAATCCATATAGGTTTTCTTTCTCATCCTTTGAAACCCCAGTGATGTCAGAAAAATGATGTGCATGCATTCAATAGAACAAAAGATTTCAGAGGACTTACAGATATGATATACTTTAAGGAAAGCCAGATGGTCTCTCGAATACTTAACCGAGCAGGTCTGTGAAGTCTCCCTCTACCGTTTGCAAATCTTGGGGAAAGACAGAGAGAGAGAGTGGAGCTGTCCTCTCTTAACTCCTAGCAATCCCAGGCTCTAGTCAGGACATAAAAGTAAAACAGAGTTCGGTGCTCTAAACCAAACAATATACAAATCACTATGTGTCAGCATCTACATTCAGGACAACTCTATCCAAAACCACCACACAAAGACCTAATAACTGCTAATAGGGTCTATCGGAACAGCCAGGGCCGGATAAACAATGGGCCTGATGGGGCTGTAGCCCCAGGCCTCTCCAAAGAAATTTGCCCAGGCCAGTCACCCTGAACCCCCCTCCCCCTCCTCTGGCCCGGGGAGCGGGGTTCAGGGTGATGAGCAGTGTGGCGTGGTAATGTGGACCTCTGGTGGCTTTCCTGGTTGTCAGAAGGTGGTCCCATCATTGGAGAGCAACAGGCAGCCAATTGCGAGGCTGCTTTTTGCTGATTGGAGTGTGGGCTGTACCTACAGGAGCTGTGTGTGACTCTTGCTGTGTGACTCGTACTGTACCGACTTCCACCCAGTCCCAGACAGAGTTCAACGGCGCTCAACAAAATGGGTAGGAAGAATTTATTTTTAACGGGGGATATGGGACAACAAAGGATATGTGAAAATATAATATACATGTGTGAATGGCTTGTGTGTATTAGCATACGGATTCGTTCCTTTACTTACAACAAAATGACCAACTTGTTGAATGGAGATTATACCCTGGTGCCACTGACGGGGTAACTGTGTTTGACTATTTGTATTTTGAACTCTGCTCAGATGTATGAACACTTGAAGAAATAATAGTTATATATAACAAATCTTATACATTCCCCTTTGGTCATTTGAGGTGTTAGAAGGTATGAAAATGACCAACAGCTGATAATGACATTCTCACACATTAACTGCACAGTTTGTATCAATAAAAATCATATTTTACTCTCTATATTGGGTGGAGGACTCATGGCTGCCCTCTGTATTGTGTGATGGTGACGAGGTTACCCTCTGAATTGTGTGGTGGTCACAAGGTTGCCCTCTGTATTGTGTTGCAGTGACAAGGGTGGTATGTGTTGTATGGTAGTCACAAGGTTGCCCTCTGTATTGTGTGGTGGGGCAAGGGTGCTATGTATTGTGTGGAGGTCACAAGGGTGCTATGTATTGTGTGGCGGTCACAAGGGTGCTGTGAATTGTGTGGCGGCCACAAGGGTGCTGTGAATTGTGTGGCTGTCACAAGGGTGCTGTGTATTGTGCGGCAGACACAAAGTTGCTATGTATTGTGCAGCGATCACAAGGGTGCTGTCTATTGTGTGGAGGTCACAAGGGTGCTATGTATTGTGCAGCGGTCACAAGGGTGCTATGTATTGTGTGGAGGTCACAAGGGTGCTATGTATTGTGCAGCGGTCACAAGGGTGCTATGTATTGTGTGGAGGTCACAAGGGTGCTATGTATTGTGCAGCGGTCACAAGGGTGCTGTCTATTGTGTGGCAGTCACAAGGGAGCAGATGCCCCCCTGTCCAGCCTGCCCCTGCCTGGCTGGAAGTGTGTCAGTACTCCACGAGATGTGGCTTGCCATGCCCCTACTATGTAATATAGTTGGCCCTCTCATTGTAACGCATTTGTAATTATCCCTTGTAAATTATTTGTCCCCACCCCTCATCTCTAACATATTTCCTCCATCCACTCTAGCACATGTCTTACCTCCACCGCTCCCCGTTAACACATTTGTTCCTATTTCATATCTAAAATACTCTCCCCACAACTCTAACATATTTGAACGCCTCTGCCCTAACACATATTAGGACAAATATAGATAATTACAATTGACATTGTATTTATATATATTTATACATAGATTCAAGTTTTATTTTTGTATTTATTTTTCTTTAGTTTTCAGCACCCTGTTCTTTGTTCAATGGTAAAAACCTGCCTTTTCTCATGTATGTTTCTGTTAAAGCACCTTATTAATAAAAATAATCAACCATTGTTTGTATTTTTGTCTTTAATGGTCAATAAAATAACATACCTTTACCTCTCAAATGTCCAGATTCCATCAGGATAGTCCTGATTTTTAGGGGACTATCCTGATTAGCCAGCAGTATGTCCCGGCATGAGGGACAGCTGGGACGTATTTCCACTCTCACTTTACATACATGCTGTGTGACCAGTTAGTGGTGCACTCTTTATATAAGGAAGGATGGGAGGGAGATGTATGTGGTTGGAGGTAAGTGTATGCTATGCCCTCCATGGTGCTGACCATGCCCACACCCAGCTGGCCACACCCACACATCACTGGCCACACCTCCAGTGGGACGGCACTTCTCGCAATAGGCCCTTTATAATTTTCAGCCCAGGCTCATGTGGCACCTTAATCTGGCCCTGAGAACGCACTTTCTATTCAACAGTCTAAACTGTATGTCTTTCACACCAAAAGTCACTGCAGGCAAGTCTATGTATGCAGCAAGACCCACACATTTTTATATAGTGCTAGGCAAACTCACCTGAAATTATGGCCCAGGATTGGCCAAATGTCCATATTTAGGATGGACAGTACCAATTTGATTTGGCAAGTTGGTAACAACTCACGGGCCGTTGGGAGGTACCTTTGGTGCATGTGACAAGGTGTTTTTAAGGGTGTAAGCGGGTCTGTGTTGGGAGGTATGTTGGTCTTTAAAGTCCACAATGGATCTGGGAGGTCAGGCTCAGCTTTGTGTATAAAGCCTCTTCCAATAATACAAATAGACACACTCTTTGGTTACAAATGTTAATTCATGCAGGACACAGTACCATAGATTACTAGCCGGCCTGTGGGCGGGTTACACTATTTATTTTACATGATGATTTCTCTTTTAAAGCAAAATTAATTTAGATAAAGAGACAAACAGTGCACCTATTAAGGTTATATTGAGTTGGATAATAAAGTGTCTAATAACAGTCCATTCTAAATAATGCAGAAGGCGTCAATCCATGTCTTGCACTGATGAGCTCAAATAAGGTTTGATCTCACGAGCAAATCACTGGCTCTTCATAATATCTTTGGATACATATATATATATATATATATATATATATATATACACATTAGTATGGTATTGGTTCAGGATGCAGGACACTTTTCTCCAGTGGAATTTGTAATATTGGACACCTAAACAGATGTCAGTGAATTGGTAATATCAGAGAGGTATATGGAATATACAAGTTTTAAAATCAACTTTCATGATTTATACACATCTTTAAAAATGTTATAGATTGTCGTTGATTTACAATGCTTATGCAAAAATGGGTTAAGACGTCAGTGACTCTGTGATCTCTCGAGGACAAAGGAGGCCTACCGGTGTTCCTCCTCCGTACTTTGCACAGAACAACCTCACAACGGGTAGGGTAACTTAACCTGCCAACATGAAAATACTCCGCCGGGGGTATAGCTGCCGGACCCTGCGGCATTGGTCTCTTAATGACGTCAATCACACCGATAACACTGTCTACACACTGCAAGTGTCGGCATTTAACCTGCCGACATGATAACGTCAGCAGGTTAACTGGGATGGAATAAGGACTGCCACCTCTGACAATGCCCAATAACTCCCTTCAGTGTGTGCTCTTCACAACACATTCACACACCCATGCCCCTTAGTACATTTAGATGCACGTGGCCAAAATAAAGGGCCTCCACTGTCATCAGTCTTTGCAACAGGCTGCAGCACAGATCCGCTCCTTCTAGTGCACATCTTAAACCTCTAGGTTGGAGGAAAGAGACATTTGGCCATATCCTTCACAAGGGATTGCTGGCTTCAATCCTAGCTAAACAGAATGCCTAATTGCAGACATAGGTTACATCCCATTAGTTAATTAGATGCAAAGCTCTGCTGGTTACATCTCCTAGCGGTCTCTTGCCAGCTCTCAGCACTTACAGATTATCAGAGTTCGACATTAGATCATAAATATATCTGGGACAAAATCAAAAGCTGCCTGTGATTCAGTTTCTCATCACACTTTGCAGAGACCCAACACACGGGAGCAGCAATTTTTACTCCCAGATAAGACGTTTATCATAACAGCTCTGGAGCGCTCAACGCACAGGGAAAGCTATGGGTTTTCACAGGAAAGTGGGACCTTTGCCAGAATGTGATGAGCTTCATTTAGAGTGATGAGCAAATCCCGCTAAAGTGTGCACATTTATACCTAGACAAACCATGGGGCGATGAGGGGTGCAAATGCAAAAATACTGCCAGCTTTGGCATCGTGCATGCAAATACTGGCCAGCTTTATTTTTACATGGCAATCTAGAGTTGAGCTAAGAAACAGGCCCCCTCCCAACTGTAAACCAATCCATACTAGAGATGCTCAGGCTTGGTTCTTCATGAACCGAACACACCCGAACTTAGGGCATCCGAGTTCCGAGCCGAGTTGGCTCGGTAGTGTTGCGCGCCCTCGGATTTGAAAACGAGGCAAAACGTCATTGTTACGTCGTCGGATCGCAAGAGTTTTGGAATCCTTTTTTAAGATCCAATATAACGGTGGTTGGGAGGGAGGGCGGACCTCCATTTTTTTTTTTTGCCACTGCTGTGTGCCAATGTGTCCTAGATGTGCTAGGAACTGCCGTGTGTTTGTGTCATTGCTCTGTCGCTTACCATCCAGCCAGGTCGCTGCAGTATTTGTCCGAAAGTGTATGAAAATAATATTGTGATCTGTGAGGTGGTCAAAATTGACTACATATGGCTTGAAATTAGTGTTATTGAGGTTAATAATAATGTAGGAACAAAAAATGAGCAAAATTATGTGATTTTAGCATATTTTAGGATTTTTTTCTAAAAAATCCAAAACCAAAACACACGAGGGTGGTTTTGCCAAAACCAAAACCAAAACACAAAGGTAATCCAGATCCAAAACCAAAACCAAAACCAGTTCACGGGGGTCAGTGAGCATCTCTAGTCCGTACATTTTAAATATTCCCCCCTTAGAGTGCAACATGGACTTACTCTTAACTCTAAATACGGTCCAATAAGTCTCCACTACTTTCTATCATGCACATGACCTTGCTAGGAGCATATATTACACCTAAATTAATTATGTATCCTGTACAGTAGAGATGGTGAACAAGTCTGAACCAAGACTGCCTAACTTGTGCTCAACTGTCCTCCAGGGTTGTCAAACTCTTGACAAATCCCTGTCTTTGCTAAGTACATTCCGAAGTGAAGTACATTGGTGTTACCTTACACCAGACACTGCACAGCTCTAATGGACAGGAGGATAAGCTACGATGCCTGGGCTTCCATTCTTCCATTCTAGGCAATCAAGCTGCCAGTAGGAGAGGTAACAGTTCCAAAACACATCACCAATCATATGCAGTTTGAGTCTCCCACCAACTCCAAGGGCTGGATTTACCAAACTTTCTAAAAGCTTTCTGAAAAGTGGAGGTGTTGCTCACAGCAACCAATCAGATTCGAGCTATCATTTATAGAAGATGATAGCTAAATCTGATTGGGTTCTATGGGCAACACCTCCACTTAGAAGGTTTGATAAATCTATCCCCATGTCCCCCTCTGACCAATGGATGGTATAAGGCAAGGGTCTTCATCATTTTAATACCTACCGCCCACTTTTGTATTTTTGTTGATGGTAAAGTTTCCTTGCTGCCCACCAGTGCCGCAGTATCTCAATTTAGCGTAAGTGCGAAGTAATTTTTAGAGGGGAGGGTTATTGTATCTAACTATATAAGCTGCAGCTACTTGCAAAAGCCTATTTGAAAAAGGTAAACTCTGCAGTCTTGCATATACAGGTTACTGTATTCTCTCTCCAACTACCGCCCTATTTCTCTCCTCCACTTTGCCTCCAAACTACTTGAGCGATTAGTATATAAAAACGCCTGTCTCACTTTCTCTCCTCTCATTCCATTCTCGACTCCCTGCAATCAGGCTTCAGCCCCCAACATTCCACTGAAACTGGTCTTACAAAAGTGACCAATGATCTACTTACTGTAAAATGTAATGGTAATTTCTCCATACTCATTCTCCTGGACCTCTCTGCTGCTTTTATATACTGTTGATCACCCTCTTCTTCTACTCTCCCTTCATTCCATTAATCTTCGTGACACAATTCTTCCCTGGTACACTTCCAACCTATCGAACTGCTCCTTTAGTATTTCTACCACTGGCACATCCTCCCCTCCACTCCGAATATCTGTTGGAGTTCCACAAAGCTCTGTTCTTGGCCCTTCAATTTTTTCATTGTACACCTCTTCTCTTGGGACACTAATTCGCTCTTTTGGCCTCCAATACCACCTCTACACTAATGACACCCAAATCTATATCTCTTCCCCTGACCTCTCTCCTTCTCTTCTATCTTGTGTAACCAACTGTCTTTATGCTATCTCCACATGGATGTCCCAACTCTACCTAATGCTGAACATATCCAAAACAGAGCTTATTATCTTCCCTCCTGCCAGAGTCACCAACTGCCCTCAGATCTCCCTCACTGTCAATAACACCATCATTTCCTCAGTCTCCCAAATCCGCTGCCTTGGTGTCACACTTGACTCCGCCCTCTGCTTTATTCCTCACATCCAGACTTTCTCCTAAGCCTGTCGAATCCACCTTAAAAACACTGCCAGAAAACTATTTTCTTACTCAGTATGTATGTACTGTTTTATACTACTGCAATATTACTGTCCTGTCATCGTGGATTTCATTTATTTTTCTTGCCCCAGTACTACTGTATGTTGTAAGAAGCAAAATCCCGCAGACGCCTTTGGTAGTCACTTTATGTAGTCAGATCTACTGTCCCAAATCTGTCTGCATGGCATTTCCCATGACATGTGTAGGGTCACCAGAGCAGACTGAAGGCAGAAATTACATCCCGTATCCATACTTTCACAATGGGTAAAGGGGAATATGTTGTGTGGATAAAGGCATGACCAAGGTGACAGCACATTATACAGTATATCCCGATTTTTTAATTCAACATTTTGGCAGGCGTGGTATCCAACAATAGATAAAGGGAGGGAGCAAAAAAATGATCGCGTAAATGAAAAACAAACTATTATCAAAGATCATTTATGTATGGATTAATTATATTAAAAAAAGATACTTTTTAAACAAAATAAAGTAATAAGCGCATCAATATCTGGCACATATAAGACCTTACATGTCAGGTATTTGAGCTGCTGTGACATCACTGCATATGTGCAAAGCAAGTGGGCAAAGTTGTCAGTCACTCTGTGGCTGCTGCTAGTTTAAAGACCCATTATCCGACTAAAAGGACAGCCCGCTGAAGAGAAGTGAAAGAGAGCATGGTGAACATAAATCAGTATAATAGTAAAGTTATTTTACGGGTATTATTCAGCTACATAATACTCAGCCTCTGATATTATATTAATATCAAATAGCAGCTTTAAAAAAACAAAAATGTGCTGTAATAGTTAGCAACCAATAGGATTTCATCTTTTAGCAGTCTAGTGTAATCACTCTAAAGAAAGCTAAAATCTGATTGGCTGCTATGGGTTATAACTAGGGATGTGCACCGGCGACTTTTGAGGTCTCGTGTTTTGTGTTTTGGATCCGGATTTTCGTTATTTTTGAGGTTCGGATTTGTCTCGCAAAACACTTGACGAAAGGTCTCGGTTCGGATTTAAGGTATTGGATTCGGATTTTTTTTGAAAAAAACATAAAAAGTTTAAAAATCAAGTTTTTGGGCTTATTTTCACTCCTAGGCTATTATTAACCTCAATAACATTCAATAACAAGCATTTCCACTAATTTACAGTGTATTCTGAACACCTCACAATATAGTTATTAGTCCAAAACGTTGCAACAAGGTATCTTTCTGGACTGCGTAGAGGAGTGGGTCACCACAATATATATTAAAAACCCTGAACTTTTATGATTCGCACCAATAATTGTACCTGGACTGCGTAGAGGAGTGGGTCACCACAATATATTAAAAACCCTGAACTTTTATGAATCGCACCAATAAATGTACCTGGACTGCGTAGAGGAGTGGGTCACCACAATATCTTAAAAACCCTGAACTTTTATGAATCGCACCAATAAATGTACCTGGACTGCGTAGAGGAGTGGGTCACCACAATATCTTAAAAACCCTGAACTTTTATGAATCGCACCAATAAATGTACCTGGACTGCGTAGAGGAGTGGGTCACCACAATATCTTAAAAACCCTGAACTTTTATGAATCGCACCAATAAATGTACCTGGACTGCGTAGAGGAGTGGGTCACCACAATATATTAAAAACCCTGAACTTTTATGAATCGCACCAATAAATGTACCTGGACTGCGTAGAGGAGTGGGTCACCACAATATCTTAAAAACCTTGAACTTTTATGAATCGCACTAATAAATGTACCTGGACTGCGTAGAGGAGTGGGTCACCACAATATATATAATAAGAAAACCATCAACTTGTTTGATTCGCACCAATAAATGTACCTGGACTGCGTAGAGGAGTGGGTCACCACAATACATTAAAAACCCTGAACTTTTATGAATCGCACCAATAAATGTACCTGGACTGCGTAGAGGAGTGGGTCACCACAATATCTTAAAAACCCTGAACTTTTATGAATCGCACCAATAAATGTACCTGGACTGCGTAGAGGAGTGGGTCACCACAATATATATAATAAGAAAACCATCAACTTGTTTGATTCGCACCAATAAATGTACCTGGACTGCGTAGAGGAGTGGGTCACCACAATATATTAAAAACCCTGAACTTTTATGAATCGAACCAATAAATGTACCTGGACTGCGTAGAGGAGTGGGTCACCACAATATCTTAAAAACCCTGAACTTTTATGAATCGCACCAATAAATGTACCTGGACTGCATAGAGGAGTGGGTCACCACAATATATATAATAAGAAAACCATCAACTTGTTTGATTCGCACCAATAAATGTACCTGGACTGCGTAGAGGAGTGGGTCACCACAATATATTAAAAACCCTGAACTTTTATGAATCGCACCAATAAATGTACCTGGACTGCGTAGAGGAGTGGGTCACCACAATATCTTAAAAACCCTGAACTTTTATGAATCGCACCAATAAATGTACCTGGACTGCGTAGAGGAGTGGGTCACCACAATATATATAATAAGAAAACCATCAACTTGTTTGATTCGCACCAATAAATGTACCTGGACTGCGTAGAGGAGTGGGTCACCACAATATATTAAAAACCCTGAACTTTTATGAATCGCACCAATAAATGTACCTGGACTGCGTAGAGGAGTGGGCACTGGGCACCACAATAAAATATATAAAAAACCTTCAACAGGTCTGCATTACACTACACATACGGCTGCTCCTCCATCCTCTCCATCATATACATGTTGGAGTTTTAGCGTGTGACAACCTCTTGTTTTTGATAATGTCAGTGCATTTTGAATATTTTTCAATTTGCCCCACACCACTGAATGTACTTTATCTATGATACGCATCTATCTATCTTGACTGCGTAGTGTGGTGGCCCCGGTACACAATTTGGTACCGGGGCCACAATAAAATAAATACACCCTCCACGTGTCAGAATTCCACCAAACAAGTATCTGGACTGCGTAGTGGGGTGGCCCCGGTACCCAACTTGATACCGGGGCCACAATAAAATAAATACACCCTCCACGTGTCAGAATTCCACCAAACAAGTATCTGGACTGCGTAGTGGGGTGGCCCCGGTACCCAACTTGATACCGGGGCCACAATAAAATAAATACACCCTCCACGTGTCAGAATTCCACCAAACAAGTATCTGGACTGCGTAGTGGGGTGGCCCCGGTACCCAACTTGATACCGGGGCCACAATAAAATAAATACACCCTCCACGTGTCAGAATTCCACCAAACAAGTATCTGGACTGCGTAGTGGGGTGGCCCCGGTACCCAACTTGATACCGGGGCCACAATAAAATAAATACACCCTCCACGTGTCAGAATTCCACCAAACAAGTATCTGGACTGCGTAGTGGGGTGGCCCCGGTACCCAACTTGATACCGGGGCCACAATAAAATAAATACACCCTCCACGTGTCAGAATTCCACCAAACAAGTATCTGGACTGCGTAGTGGGGTGGCCCCGGTACCCAACTTGATACCGGGGCCACAATACCTCCTCCAAACATGCTACAGACAATTCGTCATTGAGATCCCATTAAGTATGTTAAAGACAGACAGGGTCCAAGTGTTATTAGTTGACTTTGTAAAGAAAAAAACTGTCCCTGTTGCACATAGTCGTGCAATGAAGACTTACTTTTTCATTTAAAGGCACGATCTTTCAAGTGTAGTGTTTGTAAGTCTAAGTCATATTATACTTTTGGTAAAATTGGTTTTTTTTGTTCCTCTTTATGTTAATTAATTAGTAATAGAATTAAAGTAGGAAATAGAATTAAATAGAATTAAAGTAGGAAATAGAGTGGTATAGAGTTGTAGTGTGGTATAGATAGAGTGGTCCACACAATATAATAATAAAACCCTCAACTGGTCTGAATTCCACCAAACAAGTATCTTGACTGCGTAGTGTGGTGGCCCCGGTACACAATTTGGTACCGAGGCCACAATATAATTTAAAAACCCTCCACGTGTCGGAATTCCACCAAACAAGTATCTGGACTGCATAGTGGGGTGGCCCCGGTACCCAATTTGATACCGGGGCCACAATACCTCCTCAAAACATGCTCCAGACAATTCGTCATTGACAGACCCCAGACAGACAGGGTCGTAGTGTTATTGTTTGACTTTGTAAACCCAAAAAAATGTCCCTGTTGCACTTGCACATAGTCGTGCAATGAAGACTGACTTTTTCATTTAAAGGCACGATCTTTAAAGTGTCAGAAAGAGAGAGAAGACACAGGAGAGGAGAGTTGTAGCTGGGGACCTGGGGTGGAAGCTCCCAGGCTCCCCCAGCATTGCCTGGAAGTCTGAGCGTGGTGACTGAGCCAGGGCAAGGAATGTGTGCCCTGGATGAGGGGGAGAACTCCATGCCACTATAGTGAACCCAAGAGAGAGGGGGACACTGCACATGGAAGAGGCCCTGGAGTGAGGACTGCTACAAGAGGCATGGTAGCTGTAGTGTCAGATCCTGAGGCTGAGAGTACACAGAGTGACGTGTCAGAGCACAGGAGACATTATCCCCGCAGAGGAGGGATGAGCTGCAGTTGAGAGGTCTGCTGTTGAAATAGGACATGCACACTTTAACAAACCAATCATTTCAGCGACAGGGCCTACCAAACAACTTTGACTGAAATGATTGGTTTGTTTGGGCCCCCACACCAAAAAAGCTATTCATCTCTCCCTGTACAGACTAAACAGGCTCTACTGAGGCAAGATGTCGTCCTCATCCTCAACCTCTGATTCCTCTCCCCCTACAGTGTGTACTTCCTCCTCATCACACATTATCAATTCGTCCCCGCTGGACTCCACAACCACAGGTCCCTCTGTAGTATCTGGAGGGCAGTGCTGTACTTCATTGAGGAATTGATTATTCATTTTTATAAACATCATTTTTTCAACGTTGTGAGGAAGCAACCTCCTTCGCCGCTCACTGACCAGGTTCCCCACTGCACTAAAAACTCTTTCCGAGTACACACTGGAGGGGGGACAACTCAGGTAAAATAGAGCCAGTTTGTACAGGGGCTTCCAAACTGCCTTTTTTTCCTGCCAGTAACAATATGGACTGTCTGACATGTCTACTTGGATGGTGTCAGCAAAGTAATCATCCACAATTTTTTCTATTGTGACAGCATCCAATGCAGCGAGAGTAGACATGTCTGCAATGGTTGGCAGGTCCTTCAGTCCGGACCAGATGTTATCAGCATCCCCGCCAGTGCCTCTTTTGGGAAAACTGAGCTTTTTCCTCGCAGCCATAGATGTGGAAGAAAATGAGGGTGGAGCTGTTGGCATGTCACGGTCCTCTTCAGAGGACAATCTCCTGACCAGCAGGTCTTTGCACCGCTGTAGATTTGTGTCCGCCGGAAACAGAGACACAACATACGCTTTAAACCGAGGATCGAGCACGGTGGCCAGAATGTATTCCTCTGACTTTAAAAGAGTGACCACCCTCGGATCCTGGCAAAGCGTACGAAGGGCTACATCCACAAGAGCTACATGCTTGCTGTAATCGCAATGGCTTACCAGCTCCTCCCTCACTTTCTCCAGCTGCTTCTGCAACAGCCTGATCAGGGGAATGACCTGACTCAAGCTGGCAGTGTCGGAACTGACTTCTCGGGTGGCAAGTTCAAATGGCTGCAGAACCTTGCACAACACGGAAATCAGTCTCCACTGCGCTTGACTCAGGCGCATCCCCACTCCTTTGCCTATGTCGTAGGTGGCTGTGTAGGCCTGAATGGCCTTTTGCTGCTCCTCCATCCTCTGCAGCATATAGAGGGTGGAGTTCCAGCGCGTCACAACCTCTTGTTTGAGGTGATGGCAGGGCAGGTTCAAGCTTTTTTGATGTGCCTCTAGTCTGCGGTAGGCACTGGCTGAATGCCGAAAGTGTCCAGCAATTTTGCGGGCCACCGCAAGCATCTCCTGCACACCCCTGTCACTCTTGAGGTAATGCTGCACCACCAAATTAATGGTGTGGGCAAAACATGGGACGTGCTGGAAATTGCCCATATTTAATGCCCGCACAATGTTACTGGCATTGTCTGACACCACAAATCCCCATGAGAGTCTAAGTGGGGTAAGCCACTGGGAGATAATTTCCCTCATTTTCTCTAATATGTTGGCAGCGTTGTGCCTCTTATTAAAGCCTGTAATGCACAATGTTGCCTGCCTTTGCATGAGCAGCCATTTTGTAGATGCTGCTACTGATGCAGCTGTTGCTGTTGCTGCGGAAGGGGATGCATCTACCCAGTGGGCTGTCACAGTCATATAGTCCTTCGTTTGCCCAGAACCACTTGTCCACATGTCCGTGGTTAAGTGGACAGTGGGTACAACCGCATTTTTAAGAGCACTGAGGACACTTGATCGTACTTCTCTGTACATTTTTGGTATCGCCTGCCTAGTGAAGTGGAATCTCGAGGGGATTTGGTACCGGGGACACAATACCTCCATCAACCCTCTAAATCCCACTCCACTGATGGCGGACACCGGGCGCACGTCTAACACCAACATTGCAGTTACAGCCGCAGTTATACGCTTTGCAATAGGGTGACTACTATCGTATTTGGTGGTCATGGCAAACGACTGTTGGACGGTCAATTGTTTGGTGAAAGACTTAGCGGTCTTACGACTTCCCCTCTGGGAAGATGACCGACTAACAGCAGCAACAGCAGCAGTGGCAGTAGTAGGCGTACCGCTGCAGGATTCCTCGGATGAATCCCGTATTGAGGAGGACTCAGTCTGGCTGGTGACTTGGGCTGCAGGACTGAATCTGATGGAGATTGTGGAGGAAGTTGACGAGGAGGGTGTTGCTGGTGTGTATCCAACTGGACCACGGGATTTAGGTGTCCCTGTACCGATGAGGGTCCTAGCCCCAGTTCCTGAACTAACCACTGAACTATGAAGGTTATTCAGGTGACGTATAAGGGAGGATGTTCCTAGGTGGGCAAGATCCTTACCCCTGCTTATTTGAGCTTTACATAAGCTACATATTGCCATACATTGGTTGTCTGGATTTGGATAAAAATAACTCCAGACCGAAGAGGTGCATTTTTTGGTCTTCTGACCAGGCATGACGATGGGCTTTTTCATCCCATGGACATCAGCTGTTTCCCCCCCTGGTGCCTCATTTACAATAACCACATCACCATCCTCATCATCAAGTTCCTCCACAGCTCCAGCTACATCATCAATAGCCTCCTCCCGAGCCACCTCTTCCCGTACAGTGATGGGAAGGTCAGGCTTGACAACCACCAACACCCTTGGACTCGCCTTGGGGATTTGTGATAATTTCTCTTTAGAAGGCAGAGTTGTTTGCTGTTTTGTTGCTGACAGCATAACTCTCTTCAATTTTTTGTAGGGGGGGGAGGAGGAGGAGGGCTAAGATCCGTGGGTGAAGCTGAACCACTAGTCATGAACACGGGCCAGGGCCTAAGCCGTTCCTTGCCACTCCGTGTCGTAAATGGCATATTGGCAACTTTACGTTTCTCCTCAGATGATTTTAAGTTTCTCTTTTTGCTACTTTTTCTTAACTTGGGCTTTTTGGATTTTACATGCCCGGTACTACGAGATTGGGCATCGGGCTTGGAAGACGACGTTGATGGCATTTCATCGTCTATGTCATGACTAGTGGCAGCAGCTTCAGCATTAGGAGGAAGTGGGTCTTGATCTTTCCCTACTTTATCCTCCAAATTTTTGGTCTCCATTATATGTAGCACAAGATACTGCAGAATGTGTGAACTTGGTAATATTGCAGTACCAATGGACTTATAATGCTGGATTGGTTTTGCAAATTTGGTTATAATTATTATATATTTTTTTTTTTTTTAAATTTTTTATTTTTTTTTACTTTTTTTTTATTTTTTACAAACTTGGGAATAATGGGGAAATAACTATGCCCTTAGAAGCACAGAGCACAGGACACAGCACCACTGGACTGAACAGGACACGGCACAGGACCCAGCAGCACTACGGAACTCAGCAGGACAGAGCACAGGACACAGCACCACTGGACTGATACTGCAGAATGTGTAAACTTTGTAATATTGCAGTACCACTGGACTTTTACTGCTGAATGTGTGAACTTGGTAATATTGCAGTACCAATGGACTTATAATGCTGGATTGGTTTTGCAAATTTGGTTATAATTATTATATATTTTTTTTTTTTTTAAATTTTTTATTTTTTTTTACTTTTTTTTTATTTTTTACAAACTTGGGAATAATGGGGAAATAACTATGCCCTTAGAAGCACAGAGCACAGGACACAGCACCACTGGACTGAACAGGACACGGCACAGGACCCAGCAGCACTACGGAACTCAGCAGGACAGAGCACAGGACACAGCACCACTGGACTGATACTGCAGAATGTGTAAACTTTGTAATATTGCAGTACCACTGGACTTTTACTGCTGAATGTGTGAACTTGGTAATATTGCAGTACCAATGGACTTATAATGCTGGATTGGTTTTGCAAATTTGGTTATAATTATTATATATTTTTTTTTTTTTTAAATTTTTTATTTTTTTTTACTTTTTTTTTATTTTTTACAAACTTGGGAATAATGGGGAAATAACTATGCCCTTAGAAGCACAGAGCACAGGACACAGCACCACTGGACTGAACAGGACACGGCACAGGACCCAGCAGCACTACGGAACTCAGCAGGACAGAGCACAGGACACAGCACCACTGGACTGATACTGCAGAATGTGTAAACTTTGTAATATTGCAGTACCACTGGACTTTTACTGCTGAATGTGTGAACTTGGTAATATTGCAGTACCAATGGACTTATAATGCTGGATTGGTTTTGCAAATTTGGTTATAATTATTATATATTTTTTTTTTTTTTAAATTTTTTATTTTTTTTTACTTTTTTTTTATTTTTTACAAACTTGGGAATAATGGGGAAATAACTATGCCCTTAGAAGCACAGAGCACAGGACACAGCACCACTGGACTGAACAGGACACGGCACAGGACCCAGCAGCACTACGGAACTCAGCAGGACAGAGCACAGGACACAGCACCACTGGACTGATACTGCAGAATGTGTAAACTTTGTAATATTGCAGTACCACTGGACTTTTACTGCTGAATGTGTGAACTTGGTAATATTGCAGTACCAATGGGCTTATACTGCAGGATTGGTTGTGAAAATTTTGTGGTAATTAAAAAATATTAAAGTAGTTTTTGGTATTTTATAAAAAAAATTTTTTTTTATTTTTTTAAACACAGGGGAATATTGGGGAAATAACTATGCCCTTAGAAGCACAGAGCACAGGACACAGCACCACTGGACTGAACAGGACACAGCACAGGACCCAGCAGCACCACTGACCTCAGAAGGACAGAGCACAGCACACAGCACCACTGGACTGATACTGCAGAACACAGCACAGCACAGCACAGCACAGCACAGCACAGCACAGCACAGCACTAAACAGCACAGAACTAAACAGCACAGAACTAAACAGCACAGAACTAAACAGCACAGAACTAAACAGCACAGAACTAAACAGCACAGAGGACCACCTAACACACCCTCCCTCTACCCTGATCAATGCCCGAGTGAAGATGGCGGCGACTAGCGGGGAATTTATAGGATCCGAGTATCGCGAGATCCGACAACGGGATTATGAGTCAGAGCCTCAGTTTCACTTTTGAATTTGGCGCCAATACCCGGATCTGTCTCGGATCCGACTCGGATCCGCAACGTTCGGGTGGGCTCGGATTTCAGAAATCCGAGCGCGCTCATCCCTAGTTATAACACATCTTCTACTTGCGCAGTTTTATTAAATATATTCTAAATTGTCCAATTGTACAGCTTCAGTACTTCAACTCAATCAAGGCACGAATAAACTAAATTCCAACAAACATTATTCATCCAAAATGCCTTGTAGTAACTATTGTTTAATAAACCAAACACTTAAGGTATGAAGGAAATTAGTAGCCTCAATCATTTTACATAAGGAAAAAAAAATCATATTTTTTTCCCTTTCTTCAAGTCGATTGAAAGATTGATTTTACTTCAAATTGCATCTCACATTAATTCCGGCATTTGGAGCTGCCGGTGGACTATGTAATCCTGGGATTTTAAATATGGATATAGCAATTTCTTAGCTGCCGTTTTAAACATTAGTATTGAAATTTCAACAACTGCCATGATACAATAAGCAATGTGTGCTTACTCCTGGATTAAATATGACAGACCAGGAATGTCATACCAATCACTGGTTTCCTTGCTAAAGTGCTTTAGTACAATATACTAATGACAACATCACTTAGAGCTGGGGAAACACACACTGATCACCGTATGTTATCCACGTGTGTGATAATTAGCAGGCATGTCAGTGTAGTCTGAAGAATCAAGAGAAACACTAGATACTGTAAGATTCAAAGCACAAAAAAACCCACATATAATAATTACAATGGAAAAAATAGCTGCTATACTGGATTTTTTTGCCATGCCATTATACATTTTTATAACAATTTTACAGAATATGATCCACGTAATTGAAACTGAGTAGGAGTCATTTTATATAGCTCTATAACGGGATGACAGTTTTACCTAGTCTACGCTTCTTATGTATCTAGATCAGTAGGCTAAGCACTGTCAATCCTTGCTGCTGTCGAGGAAACAAAGGCAATGGATTGATATCATTAATAAAAGAGTTGGTGGTGGAACCAATCAAAGCCAAAAGTGGCATATAATGATCAGAAATGGAGCGGGACATTATTTGTCAAAAATTTGCATCTAAAACAGAAGGAGTAGAGAACCGAAAAATTGATCCATATTTATTATAATTTAGAACTATGCTTAGTTTCCTCTGTTGTGATAAATGTGCAAGGGCGTTACTACTATTGGGGCAGTTGTTATGCATGGTGCTTTTGCATATTCACTGCAAAAGCACCATGCATTATGTGAGTTTTTAACCATTAGACATGGAGTCCCTTATAAACATGGGGCCACAAATGTCTAGTTACACCCCTGTGACCATTGATTTTAGAACATCAATGGCGGCTGCCCAGCAGAGTACCCTGGGAGGATCATAAGGCTACAAGTCACGGAATACTCATGAGTCTCTTGCGACAAAAGAGCAGCAAGACAGCAAATAGCAAACATAGAACAGCAAATTATTACTCTAACGGTCAGCACTTCAAAAGTCATGGCACTTATAGCCGACTCGTACTCTAAGGCCAGCTCAACCAACTATCATCCACATAAACATCTAAAACACTACTGTGGCTGAAGGAAAAGTATTACGGAAAAGGAGACAGAGCAGATATGCTGCTGGCCCGGAATTTGAGAGCAACAGGATATTGGGATAAAAGACTCCCAGAGATACCTCATATATGATCCTGGTAAAATAGGTAATCTCTTTCACTTCTACTATTCCTCTCCATACAACTTGGGCCCAGGTTAATTAGGCCCTCAGCCATTAAAGCTCAGAACTCAGGACTATTTGCGCTTGTGACATCTTGTGTGTCTTACCCAATCACAAATTCTGCAGCTTAACGCAGTCATTACTGTAGAGGTACTAAAGGAAGCTATAAAGGAGGTACAGCAATCAGTGGCTCCGGGTCCAGATGTCTTCACTGATGTATACTGCAAAAAAATTGCATAAACACTCTTTCCCATGCTAATAGGTCTACTTAATTCAATCTTTCAGGGTGGCAAATTTGATGGAGCTGCCACCAGGTCTGAGATAGTGGTAATCCCAAAACCAGGAGGACCCAAGCATGTGTGGCAGCGACAGGCCAATCACCCTCCTCAATCTGGATCTCAAATTATTTGCCAAGATTCTGGCCACCAGATTAGGTTCAACCATATCCTTCCTGGTACACGCAGACCAAATGGGTTTTATTCCAGGTTGCCAGACATCAGATAACATGGCTTTGTAAGGGGCGTTAGGCAGCAGACACTTCCAGCCATGGTCATGGCTCTAGATGCAATGAGGCCATTCTTAGGGTTGCATGACCCATTATACAGCAAACCCAATGCATCACGGGAATTAGAGGTGAGCTCTGCAGTGGAATTGCAGCTCTATATCACAACCCTAGCGATTCTGTACTCACTAACGTGTTTTCCTTGTCTGCATTTCAGATCAAAAATGGAACCAGGCAGGGCTATCCTCTGTTTCCTTTAATACTTGCTTTAGTCATGCAGCCATTGGCCTCCAGAATCGGAAGTAACCCAAACATTACGGGAAAGCTGGCCCACAAGAGTATAAAATAGTGTTGTATGTGGACAACGTTTTATTCAATCCACACATCACCATATCAAATCTTCTACGAGGATTGCAAGCTGTGGGATTTCAAATTTCAAGATTAATATGGACTAAACAGAGGTCCTAAACCTCAATATTCCTGCATAAATACAGCAAACTTTACAACACAACTTTAAGTTCTGCTGGCAAACACAATACATCATTAGCAGCACAGTGGCTTAGTGATTAGCACTTCTGCCTCACAGCACTGGGGCCATGAGTTTGGGACACTATAATTGTCAGAATTCTGAAGAAGTAAAATGTTTTCCTTTTCTTGTAAATAAAGGTCTTAATTTCTGGTTTTTTTCTATTTTTTTTTTTACATTCTTGTTTACCTTTATTACTTATTTTGCAGTGAATTTGGAATTCTAAGTCCATACTTTCAGTTCCAGTGCACATGAGCCTAGGGACCCAGCACTGGTCTGGTAAGTGGTAATCACCTTTATCACCTTTCAATGATAAATTGGACAAAATAAGATTTTCTAGCGCCGTGATAATCAGCGATAGAAAATCTCCATTGACAACAGGTCTTGATAAATAGACCCTTCAATATCCAGAGGATTTGACTGTCTTGGGAATCTCAATATTTTCACTGATATTAAGGGGTATATTTACTAAACTGTGGGTTTGAGAAAGTGGAGATGCTGCCTATAGCAACCAATCAGATTCTAGCTGTAATTTTCTGGAATATACTAAATAATGATAACTAGAATCTGATTGGTTGCTCTAAGCAACATCTTTACTTTTTCAAACCCACATTTTAGTAAATATACCCTTAAGTCTTCCATGGGCATTGCATGTGTGAGTGCTTAGAGAGACTTATAACTTCTTCTTCTGCTTATTACTTCTGAAACACCAGTAAGTTTATTTATATTTAATAACAAAGTTCAGAAAGCTCCCAATGCAAAGCAACACAACTTATTTTGACTTTTCTGCAACTTGAGAGCAAATTACTGAATAGTTGTTATGTATTACAGCAAATTTGTGCTACTAGAAGTACAGTTATTAAATGTTTTAGACCATATTAAACCTCTGCTCGTTCTTGTTAACTTACCAGTGAATAGTTCCAAAATTGTATGGAAGTTTCTAAAAAATACTTATGTGAGCCTGTGGGGTAGGTAGTTTTGCATTAACACACTGACCACTTGGATAAGTTAGGAACAGCAGCTTTCTGAGCTCATGCCACCTAGAGCAGTATGCCCCCAGACAATGCCGTAACTAGACATTTTAGTGCCCTGGGCGAGACCGGGCACCGGTGCCCCCCATCTAAGTGGGAGTGACATTTGCCAAGTGGGTGTGATCAAGCTAATGCGGGGGTGGGGCTAGCACATTACTGAAAGAATTCTGTTACACATATTTGCAAATGCATAATTGCTGTATATATATATATATATATATATATATATATAAAATATATATATATATATATATATATATATATATATATATAATTGCACACCATGGGAAAGGTTTTACTAGTAGCACCAGCCCAGAGACCCTACATAACATTAATACCTACCCCACATATGATAAATAACATACCACCCTTAACAATAATACTTACCCTATATTATAAAAAATACCCCCCCACATAACATTAGTCACTTTTCTATCTTCCAAAGCTGATGGAGGCAGCCATACAGCCATGTGTGGAGAGAGAAGGGGTGGAGCAGAAAGGGTAAAGGGGGGGAAGTAGGAGGGGAGGGGATGACTGGGATGGGAGAAGAGAGGTGGAGAACATTTGACAGAGGGAAGGGTCAGGAGTATAAAGGAAGGAAGCTCATTGGTAGCTGGTCCTGGGGGAGGAGCCAGCCACCAGGAATAACAGCAATGATGGGGTCTGCCCTCTTTAGGACAAGGCTGAGCCCAATAAAGCCACATAGACCCTGCTACACTTTTGGAATGAATGAGTTAGGCCCTCAACAAACTATTGAAAACTGAAAATAAAAAAAATTGTTGACGTCGGTCATTGGGCCCCTTTATCAGTCTGCTGTGCAGCATTCAGCTCCTTCATAGCCTGGGATTTGTCCATAGGGATTTGAGACAGGACAATATCCTCATTGATGGAAAAGGCAACATCACAATCTGTGACTATGGACTGTCAGCTGGAAATGTGTTTGGGGAGAAGAGAACTGAAGGTATTGTAGGAACGCTGCACTATATGGCCCCAGAAATGTTAGATGATGAACCGTATGGCTCTTCAATTGATTGGTGGACTTTTGGCATCAAACTTTTTCGGATGCTAACTGGAAACTTTCAGAGGAGCTGAGCTTGGAGGCCAAAGACATCTTGTCTAAGCTGCTTTCCAAGGAACGTCACACCTGCCCGGGATGGGATAGAGACATACGGCTGCACAGATTGTATACAACTATTTACTGGGAGAAAATATGAGTTGAATACCTTAGACTTTTATTAATTGGAACAATACCCAATGAAATAATTGCTGAACGATAATAATAGCTTATCTAGAGCTCATATAAGTGAATTACATATCAATCTGAGAGTGTTAGGAACTAAAGTGTCCCAAATGAACTTCTTAACTCCAGATTAACAAGCATGTACTGTGGTATAAAAGTCTAATTTCATTATAGCGTGTTCCAGGAAGTTATTAATCAGTGCGAACAATAAAAAGGTGCGCCAAGGAATAAAGGTCTAAACGAAAAAAACAGCATAAATATGGTGGAAGAATAAATTAGTTTAAAATTGACACAATTTTTTAAAGCTAATACAAAAAATACTGAATATCACAATCAAATATAACAAAACTAACCAAATAAAGAAAAATAAAAAATATATATGTATATATACAACACCAACAGATATATTATTTTTAGGCCCTATACATTCATATCTATCTATGCAGCAATAGAAAAAATTAACCACCGTTTGGATGGTATAATGGTGTCATTAATATGTATAAGAATTCAGCTGAAGAAATCATTAAAATAAATATATTTAGCTCATCGGCGTAAGACGTGAAAATATTACGTTTAATTTAATCACGCAAACACTCTTTTATAAAAATCAACACCAAATTGAAACATGCAACAGATAACTAATAAATTTGTTAATCCAATAAGGATTCAAAGCTCTAAATATATAAACAAGCATGCAGTCTCTGCATTCGGGAAACTAAATCCACACCTGTAAAAGTGCTCAAGAATTCAATCAATCGGGCAGAAAAAAGTCAGCGAGAATGATGTAGATAATCTCCGGAGTTATCAGTACAATACATGGACTATGGTACATTAGGAGGAGAAAAGATGATTCAATCATCACGACCTCCACAGTTTGCGGGTCCCATGGCTCGCTGGTGAAGACTGGTTTCAATAGTCCCCACTGAGAAGTGGTGCGCACCAATCAAAGCTGCCCGAGCAGATACACTTACGGGTGTTGATATTTCCTTAAAAGTTTGTTCCCAACTAGAATGATTGATATGGTCTTTTGGATCCAAAAAGGAGAGAGGTTATCTGTTCCACTCTGACGCGTTTCATCAGTATTACACTGACATTTTCAAAGCTATTATCAGTACCTATATGTTGGGTAGTCACCTCAAACATACCTCTTTGTTATTATACCTCCACAGATATCTAAAGTCAGTTCACACTACTATATTCTCTTTACCACTTTAGCAGCTTTAACCAACTTCTCGTTAATCGTAGGCAGCTCCAACTCACCTTAACGGCTCCCACTGAGATATTTGTTGACACGTTTCAGCTTCGTTGGGGACTTTCTCCACTGGAAATGAATACTCTGTGTTCCTCTATAAATACCTCTATGGTTATTACATTTTCTTTTTCTATAAACAATGCACATACGTAAATTTCCCATGAACGCATAAATACTATCACTTTTATCTTATATGTGGAAGTGTGAAGACTACACTACATAATATCTCCTACCAATTAATCCAACAAGTCGAACATCTAAGTATCAAAAAGACTCAGTGACTATGACTGTATAGACTTGGGACCTGATTCATTAAGTATCTTAACTTGAGAAACTTCTTATTTCAGTCTCCTGGACAAAACCATGTTACAATGCAAGGGGTGCAAATTAGTATTCTGTTTTGCACATAAGTTAAATACTGACTGTTTTTTCATGTAGCACACAAATACTTGATAGCTTATTTGTATACTGAAATTTAAAGTTGATATTTGTGTGTTACATGAAAAAGCAGTCAGAATTGAACTTATGTTCAAAACAGAAGACTAATTTGCACCCCTTGCATTGTAACATGGTTTTGTCCAGGAGACTGAAATAAGAAGTTTCTCAAGTTAAGATCCTTAATGAATCAGACCCTTGATTATTAAATTACCTATGACTTGATGAACCTCTACTTTCCTTAAGATGCCTCTGACAAAAGTGTTTCCCAGGTCTATATATTGAAGATAAAAAGGGAGCTGTCCATACAGATCCAGATCTTATAAAAATCATAATTCCTTTAATTAAACTCTTTAAATTCTAAAGAGTCATTTAAGCCCTTTCTGTGTAAAGATTTAGGTCTAATCATCCGGAGGGTCTTCCTACATTACTGTGCAAGTCTATTTCCTGAATGTGATACATTTTTAATAATGTCTGCTCATAACACTCTTAAACATTCCGGATTACTATTGTGAACCTGTGTGAAATGTTTAGGTGTTCTGTGTGTTTTGAAAAGTCTGTGTTCCCCAAACATAAGATTTTAGGGATCTGGTCATTCAGCCCACGTACTGTAGGTCACAAAGGCACTGCAACACGTAGACATCAATAAACAATAAATCACAATTAATTAATTCTGTTATATTAACTTAAGTACCACGTCAGTTACTCTATTTGCAATCTGATTACATGTCAAACGTACAAGTCTATTGCACTGAAAAAACTTTTTCGCTTTCTGTTTATTTTATATAAACACTTAAACACATAAACAGCTGTGAATAGGAGCCTGCAATGACCGACGATACTAAACAAACAAGGTAAAAAGAAAATACAAAATACTACACTCCAGAAAATGCAATAAATACTAACATAAAATAGGTATATCTTACGAATCAATGCTTTACATAAGATATTTATGCATCAATAAAATCTAAATATACAATATGCAACATGTTCCACAGTATCATAAATTGGTAGATAAAACCAAATAAAATATCATATAAAGGACTAATACATTGATAAAAGTCCCCCAAAAAAATTTACTGCGGGAAAGTGCAACAAATAAACTATCCACTTGAACTAATGTCCCAATGTTGCAGACCACAGTGAGTCTAGTTAGAGTCCACTGTCACTCTGTGCCATAGAGTTCCAGCATAATAGAAAAGTTAAAGAGAAAATTAAGTATAAAGCATGAAAGCATTAAAATAATTAAAATATTACTTGGAATATTAAATCCCAATGACTATGTTAATGAACACTAAGACAATTGCAAGACGAGAATTTTTATTAAAAAAAATTGAGTAGTGATCCAACTAAAGTTTATCAATCACAGCTTAAGAATTTATTGGAGAAAGCCTTCATCCAGGGGGTAATATCCAAGGAAAAATTTCACAGTTTGTTGATTATCCTGCCACCCGTATTCAAAAATAATGTACCTTTCCAAAATACCCAAGTCACTGAGCAAACACCATGGTCATCCTATTATCTTAGGCATTGGTTCCCTTACTAATCCTTTTTTGTTGATTACATTTTACAGGGCCAAGTTGCTTTTCTTTGATCCCACATCAGAGATACTATGCATATTTTACATATGTTTCATAATAGTGAATGGAAAGAGACTTATGGATTTTTACCTCTTGACCTACAAGCCTTGTATACATCAAATATTCAGGCCATGCCTTCTTATGTACTGATGATGGGATCTCAGAGAGACAATGTGACTTTATTCTTGATGCAATTACTTTCATTTTGACATATAATTATTTTCTATATGATCCACAATTTTAGCTACAAACATTTGGGATAGCCATGGGCACTACGTTTGGCCCAAGTTTTCCAAATTTATATATATATATATATATATATGCAAATTTGACCCACAGGCAGTTGATTTTCTGGATTTCACTGGGATATCAATCAAAGGGAATAAAATTATCTCAACAAATTTTAATAAACCAATAGATTTATCAAATTATTTACATTTTGAAAGTACCCATCATAGACACTGGGTAAATAATGTTCCTAAAAGTCAATTAGTGAGGCTCAACATTAATTGTAGAAAGAGGGTTAGAATTTTTTGGAATGTGGTTAGGTAATACAATTAGTGAGGTTAGACCGATGGAAGTAAAAGTTAAAAATCCAAAGTTTGATGCAAATTTTGAAGATACAGTTTTTATCCCTAAATATTATGAGAGTTCATATATTATTAGAAAGATTATCAAGAGCAATTATCCTATTTTATGACAGGACCTCATACTTAGACTTCTTCTTCCTGATATTCCTGTGGTAATTTTTTTTAAAAAGTACTCATTCAAGAAATTTGCCTAATTAGCTATTTAGTGAATGATTCATAGTGGAACACAAGCAAAAGTGTTATTTTTTATTGAAAATTTGCTCGCGAGTGTGTGCATATTTGCGCCATATTCACAGTTTAAGTTGCGTCCAGGTCTGAATGAGTAGTAGATGCATCCGCTTGACAACAGACACAGTCCTCAGACACTTATACCCAACTTGCTAACATGTCCAAAAATCTTTTATTTTACATGTAACAAACAATTACTTTGAAGCATCATTTTAACTTGAATAGCCGACCTAATACAGCGGAAACAACTTCTTGATATGCGTAGAAAAAAAATTTGTAGATGTTCTACAAATTGTAATCTATGGCCGAGCATCTAATAAAGTCTCAATAAACATCTGTGAATCATTTTTAATCTTGTAATTACAAGTGATTCACTAGTTCGGGGGTTCATCATCGTCATCCTCATCCGCTACTTATACCTGCCGCTTACCACCTGCAAATAAAACCTTTTTTTAGCTTTTCAGGCCTATCTGCAAATACATCTCCGGTCTGAATCCATAGGTAATTTCTGGAACACCCCTTTACTGTACATTGCTGACATTAAAACACCCCTATAATGTAGTTGTACGTGCCGAAAGGTCGCTGGTCTGAGTAGCAGCTGCTGCATATGCTACTCAAACATATATCTCACTCTACGTCGGGCATTATGTGTGCGGTGTGAGGTTCACATGCAATATACCCATGGATGATATCATCATCATAATCATCACCATTTATTTCTATAGCGCCACTAATTCCGCAGCGCTTTACAAAAAACTCACTCACATCAGTCCCTGCCCCATTGGAGCTTACAGTCTAAATTCCCTAACACACACATACAGACAGACACACAGACTAGGGTCAATTTGTTAGCAGCCAATTAACCTACCAGTATGTTTTTGGAGTGTGGGAGGAAACCGGAGCACCCGGAGGGAACCCACGCAAACACAGGGAGAGCATACAAACTCCACACAGATAAGGCCATGGTCAGGAATTGAACTCATGACCCCAGTGCTGTAATGCAGAAGTGCTAACCACTGAGCCACCGTGCTGGATGTGTTCGCATGAGTTTCTTAATGCATCCAGATGCACGCTGCAGTTAGTTTTTATCACTAATTTCAATAGCTTGTTCATTTCAGCAAGTATAAATTAACAAAATGCGCTTGAAACTACTGGGCTATTATCATCATAATCATCACCGATTTATATAGCGCTACTAATTCTGCAGCGCTATGCAAATGAATGGGCTATTGACACAAGTGGAAGAAGCTCCGCTAGTAAATGAATAAGTAATAAAAAGTGGAACCCAACACCTGCATGGTTCCAACTATGGTGCCTAGTGCCACCCCAGTGTTCCCAATATAATGGACCGAGGTCCCCAAGACCCCTCATTATTCCAAAATAGCAATAACACTCACACAGAGGTATCATTACTAAACTGCAGGTTTGAAAAAGTGGAGATGTTGCCTATAGCAACCGATCAGATTCTAGCTGTCATGTTGTAGAATGTACTAAATTTACTAGAATGTACTAAATAAATGATATCTAGAATCTGATCGGTTGCTATAGGCAACATCTCCACTTTTTCAAAACCACAGTTTAGTAAATATACCCCACAATGTTCAAATGCAATTTTTATATTTTTATTTTCCAAATTGTAAAAATTGTTTATGTTCCTCTTCTTCTATCGTAATTCAATGGACAATTATATAATATTATTATAATATTTGTCTTTCTAATCCAATGTGAGAAAGTAAACTCCATAAAAGTTGTTGCAACAGCTCACTACAAGTGCCTGCCAGTGAATGATTCTGTACTGGAGTGACCAGGAATGTTTGCAGTGTTTTTCCACACTGGCCACTTGTAATTGGCTAACAGCTAAGGGAAGCCCTGATCATTTCAGGTCACAGTCATACAGCGCAGAGTTCATAGCGAGCAGTTGCAGCATCTTTTTTAACAAGATAACATAGAAAGAAGAATTTCCTATTATGTTCTGGTGAACAATACAAAGAAAATGTTTAATTTATGTGGTAACAAAGTTTATTTTTACTATATTAAACTTTACTTATTTTCCCCCCCATTATTGTGGAACTAGATATCCCAGCATGCACGGGTAGCCATTGATTGGAAAGGCATGCTGGTGCTTGTAGTCAACCAACAACAGTATGGCCTTCCAGTCAATGGCTGCCAGGGCATGCTGGGATATGTAGTTCCACCATAACTGGCAAAAACAGTTGAGGAGTCAGCGCTGCTCACAGATGGACGTAAAACTAGAGTTTCGTGTGCAACATTCCTGATGGCCAAAGCCATGTTGCATTGGAGGGGGAGGTAAATTTAATATGTGAGGACAGATTTATAGTTGAGATAGGGCATGTCCTGGATCAACTTTAATTTTCGGTGTTAAAATAAAACTATCAAGTATTTGTGTGCTGCATGAAAAAACAGCCAATATTTATCTTATGTGCAAAATAATAAACTAATTTGCAACCCTTACATTGTAACATGGTTTGTCCCGTAGAACATTTACTTCCTTTTTTTTTTGCCTTACATTCCTTAATGACTCCGGCCCCTACTGTTCTCGCAAGCTCTGGTAAGCAGCCAGTTCCATTGCAATGGCTGAAACATCAGGGTGATAAGTGAAACTTTGGGTGTGGTACATTTGCATCAGTGAAAAGTTCTCCTTATCTTTCTATATTGAGTCAGCCCCTAATTGCTATATACTTCTAGAGACATCCACCATGCATGCATGAAACAAACTATACATTTTTTTAAAAAAGCAGAGATTTTGTTATTGTGCCTTATTTATTTAATGGCAGCATTTACCTATGTTTTTTTTGCAGGACCACAGTATTAAGAGTCTTAAAAGTGTGACCAATATCCCAAAGTTGCTTTGTATTATAACAGCTTAGACACACATAGCGCAACTTTATTTGTTTAATTACAGAGAAATTAGCCTCTACAGATCACCCTACTTTTTATATGTTGATAAATCATACTTGCCAACTTTTCCTCGTCGGCTTCAGAGAGATCCCGGGGCAGGTAGGCGTGTGGGGGCGGGGCTTGATGAATCACATCATTTGACCCGCCCCCCAAATGATTGTCATAAAGATGACACAATATTTGCATCATTAAGCCTTACACCCTCCCGCCACTTATCTGTTGCGGTGGTGAGAACCGGGAGGTTGCCCTGCTCTCTCAGGATCCCGGGAGGTCTCCCAGGAATGCGGGAGGAGTCTCCCGGACATTCCGGGAGAGTAGTCAACTATGCGTTAAAGAAAAGCAGCTAATGAATCTCTAGAGACTGAAGTGTCTTTAACATTTCTGTCTCCATTACTGAAGTCATGTTGTCTTACCTGTCAGTCTTTGATTAAATCTTGGTCTCCATGAAAATGGCCACCTCCATAGGCATCAATACATGGACATAGGACACAATTTATGAACTGTGTCATCATGCCACAGATGGCGAAGCCAACCACGTCTTGTACTGACTCAGCATCAGGGAGAATGCCAGACTCTTCAGGGAATGAGGGAGATCACCCCTATTTCAGGGAGTCTCCCTGACATTCAGGGAGAGTTGGCAAGTATGTGTTAAATTCTATGTAAGTTAAAAACTTATATAGAAAATGATGCCTTGAGTTCTTTTTATACAGCTCCATCAAGAATCGGAATTCTGGGCATTTAAATAATCATGTGCAGAGAGAAAGAGAAAAGAATGTGTATATAGAAGTGGTGCACATATCTGGAAATCACCATTCATTTTGGATCGTGGAAGTTATGCACAATGTGTCAGTGTTTTAAATAATGCTATTATGAGTGATTTCCAGATATATGTACCATTTCTATATACATACTTTTTTTCTTTCTCTCTGCACATGTTAATTTATGTATGTTGGTAGCACCTCCTGAAGACATTCTATGAATGCTATCTCTAATACATCAGTTTGAATAAGGAGCAGCATCTGGCTTAACCTATATAATCTTAATTCATTTATTCTGGTGCAACAGTCCTCTTTTTCCATTTAAATAAGCAGTTAGAGGCTTCCTGCGGTGAACATTAGGGCCGATACTTCTAGCCCCATTTTTTGCTAATTCTACACATTTTAATTAGAGAGATTGGCAGCACTCCGTGGTAACTTTGCCTGAGCTTTTATTGTCGGACTAATTTTATAAAAAAACTTTTGGACAGTTTTGTCATTTGAAACCTAAAACTCTGAAAGTGACAGACGGAAATTGTACCTGAATGTGCTCTAAAATGACCCCCATACAGCCAAAAAACTCCGTCCCTAACAACAGTCAAATGTGCACTGCAAAGAATGTATAAAGAAACATGATAGGCCTGATTCATTAAGGAAAGGAAAGCAAGCAAAATGAGTAACTTTGCACCTTGGCAAAACCATGTTGCATTGAAGGGGGAGGCAAATTTAAAATGTGATGGCAGATTTATAATTGGGGTGATAATGTTCTAGATCAACTTTAAATTTCAGTGTACAAAAAAAGCTATCAAGTATGTGTGTGCTACATGAAAAAACAGAATTTATTTTATGTGCAAAATAATAAACTAATTTGCACCCCTTGCATTGTAACATGGTTTTGTCCAGGAGCAAACTTACTCATTTTTTTGCCCAACTTTACTTAATGAATCAGGTCCGTTGTGTTTAGCAATCCTAATAAATGTAGATAAAAATCATATTAATAACATAGAGCTATAATTGTAGCCTTATTCCCAGTGATTACTGTATGCCCCAGTTATAATGTATATTTTCATTAGGTGGAAATTGAAATGTTCCTGAATCTAAATGCATAATGAATGTGTCCCTCCTGCCCTTTATGAAGATTGTGCTTATACAACAGAGAAGAGAGCAGAGTAGTCAATAAATGGCAAATCTGATACTTCCAGAGGCACGGGAGAGCGATGCAAACCTACACTCATGTTCAACTTCGAACTCGAGACCTCTTAAATGCAGCCTGACAGCTTAGCAGCCTTCCCTTCCTCTGTGTGTATAAAGCCCACAGTACATTTCATTCGGTAAAATAAGCTCACTCTAGAGGTAGATTGTCATATGTTATAAACCTTAAAATGATGCAATTACTTACCATTTTCCGTGTATTCAATATCATTTAAGTATGTTTGTGCTAAAGATGGAATTTCCAGGGTGGGAGAAAAATAGCTGCAAAGAAACACCTCACACGGGAAGACTTCAGAACCAATTAATGTTTAGGACGTATTGTTGTATTGAGGTTTATTATATTTTTTACTTACTGTAAAAATATGCTGCTCACTGTGCATTCTGCTGTTTCAGTGGACATTGCAGGTGTAAAATTATTACAAGCCAAGAACTATTAGTTAAATATTAAATATTATTATTATTATTATAGTTGTTATTGTTTTGCTGTTGTTGTAATGTAATATTATTATGATATTATTAACCGTACAACTCCCACCAGACAAATTACAGATTAATATGATCTGTGTATTGATCATACACAAGTATATTACTTCATTGCTAGCAGGCGACAAAAAATATTGTATTACTTAAGCACTGGAATTTGCAAAACATTTGCTAATAAACAAAGTCGCTGTCTTGGATGTAAAAATAAATTGACCAGATTGCAGGAACGTATTATGGCATCTTGGAAACTGGGGGCCTGAGTCATTAAGGAAAGTAAAGCAAAAAAAAAGGAGTAACTGTGCACCTGGGCAAAACCATGTTGCATAGGAGGGGGGAAGTAAACTTAAAATTTGGGGACAGATTTATAGTTGGGGTAGGGCATGTCCTAGATCAACTTCAAATTTCAGTGTAAAAATAAAGCTATCAAGTATTTGTGTGCTAGATAAAAAACAGCCAGCATGTAACTTATGTGCAAAACAATAAACTAATTTGCACCCCTTGCATTGTAACATGGTTTGTCCCGGAAAACATTTACTCCTTTTTTTGCCTTACTTTCCTTAATGACTCTGGGGGGGGTATATTTACTAAGCTGCGGGTTTGAAAAAAATGGACATGTTGCCTATAGCAACCAATCAGATTCTAGTTATCATTTATTTAGTACATTCCACAAAATGACAGCTAGAATCTGATTGGTTGCTATAGGCAACATCTCCACTTTTCAACCCTGCCATTTAGCAAATATACATCTTGACAGGTGGAAGCATTGGCAACTATGCGGCTGATACAACGTACAAATGAAAAGCATGATCTTAGAAATGTATAGAGATGTGACATAAACAAAACAAGAAATCTAGAAAAATAAGTCTTTTGAATGGTCGGCATGTCACTGTCAGCCCCGGGGGGACGGATGGGTTAAAATAAAAATTCCTTTTTTTTTTTTACAAATCTCGCTGTCAGTAGCTTAGACCATTACCCTGCAAAGTTACCGTGGAAGTTTATATTCACCATCGGCCAGTGTCTTCCTGCCACGCTCCCCAGGGATATGGGCAATCAATTTCATAAAGGTCCGCCAGAAATATCACACATCGCACAAGTGAGGTGAAGTCTTCCTGAGATGATAAGAATTAAAGGTTGGAGGGAGTCAAGCAAATGTTATCGCTCAGATATTAAAGCACTAATTACTCTGATAAAAGAATGAAGTGACAAGTAGATCTCAGTTCCATCCTTCTGGCTGCAGTGAGGCAGCTTTTCTGAACTATAATATAATCCTGGTGAATAATAAGCCTTCATTGAGTCAACTCCGAGGAGTTGGAACCAAAAGCATGCACAGTGAGTGGACCATAATAAAATAAAACTGCAGTGTAGAGAGGCTAAAGTGTAATATAAGTAGTGATTTACGTTTATAAGTGACACTGTTAGAGCCCCAAGCAGAAACGTCCCCCAAAACCTGAATCACGATAATTCTTTGTTTTAGAAGGAGGAAATGGCTTCAAGGAAACTCCTCCTGTCCCCATTAAAAAATTTTTTATAACCGTCTACAATCTAAGACCCATTTTTGTGGGGATCTTCTTAAGTTTTATGAACGCTGGCTTCGACAAAATGGCCGCCAAGATTCTTTTTCGCTTTTGGCCCTAGTGTTTTTGTGAAAAGGAAAATGCAGTAAAATTAAGTTACTTTGAGATATAGTGCTGTTTCTTGGCTGCCGGGATGTGAAGCGCTAGGTGAGTAACTGTAACACTAATTGTATTTTTTTTTATTTAATGGGAGATTAGTATTCATTTTGTTGTATTACTTCACAAGGCAGTACAATATATTATTTTCGCAAGATAGTCAAGAATCAGTTATGTAATGGAAATTGTTCAGCTGAGTAATACACAGCTCTTTGAAAAATTGTGTTTTCCTTCCTCTTAAATAGGTGTTTCAGACTTTGCTTATTTTACCAAGTCACTTTTGCAGTTAACTAGGGTGTGCCCGCGTACCCCTTCCCTCACAAACCGCACTTGCTACGGAACATGTCTAATTAATATTCCAGGCCCGGCCAACCTGTAAGTCTCTCCACGTGTTGTGAAACTACAAGACCCAGCATGCTTTGCCAATGGATAGCCAGACGTTAACTTGCAGGGTATGATGGGACTTGTGGTCTCACTTCACCTGGAGAGCCACTTTGGCAAAACCATGTTGCAGTAGAGGAGGGGAGGGGGAACTTAACATGTGTGGACAGATTTAGAGTTGGGAGGGGACATGTCTTAGCTCAACTCTAAATTGCTGTGTAGAAATAAAGTGTGCTACATGCAAAAGCAGCCACTATTTTCCCTGCATGCAAAACTAAATCCATGGGCACCCCTTACATTGCAACATGGTTTGTCCAGAAACTAATCTGTCCCTTGATTAGCAAATAAAATCCACGTTCTATATTGCTTGCTCAAGATTAAAAATAAATATATTGCAGAATACAGCAGTGAGCTTCTCATCTTTACACTGTGGCAGGAAAATATAACCTCTATTCACTTCACTTTTTTTTTTGGTAATGTAAATGAGAATTCAAGATGACATCCAATATTCCCCCTGGTTCCCACTATTCTCTGGTTATGTTTCCTCAATGTCTCCTGCTCGTCAACGTCTTCTATTGAAGCTATCGATGTGATATATTCCACACCGCAGCCGAGCTTCTGCACGCTGTTGCATGGGTGCCAGCTTTATTGCTTAACAAACATTTTCGCGGCTGTGCCGTAATTTATATCTCAGTGATTTACAGTATGTGCTCCGTGCACTCGGTTAACTCTGTCATTCTGATTTCTGTGTGAAACTCTTGACTGAACCTGGATTACGTTTGAAAAGGTCCTGCGGAAGATTTAAACCTAACTTGGTTTATTATTATAGGGATGTAACCTTCACTTATTATAGTATTCCGTTTTGTCGCACAAGTGCACACTTGGGTGCACCAGAGGTGAGGAGTTGGGTTCCTAAATGGGACTGGTGAGTCGCAATCATTTTATGCATTGTAGAAATATGAGGGGACTAATCACGCATTGAACAATTAGATTAAAGGTACAAATACGGTCAGTCCCCCAAAATCCCCCTTAACTACAAAGTAATCTAGTGTTGGATCGGGGTCTGCCACATCTCTTGGGTATACATCTTTACAAGATCATAAACCATACCTGTCTACTCTCCCGGAATTCCCGGGAGGCTCCCGAATTTCGGGAAGTCCTCACGAACCCCCGGAAGAGTAGGCAAAACTCCAGAAATTTGCGAAATTCACGGCAGTGAATGGAGGGGGTGTGGTTTAATTCAATGCCGTGAATTTCAGCTTTTTATAGTGGGGGTGGGGCTAGGGTGACACGAAATGTCATCACACCCTCCTCCTAACCCATGTCACATGACTTCTCCCCAGGATCTCCCGGGGCAGAAATCTTAAAAGTGGGCATGTAGGTCATAAACTAACCAAAACATTTGCTGATTCACAACCTATGTCTCCAAACAGGGTTTCCAGTGCTCATGGGAGGTACGTTATGTAAAATATTACACCGTTGGCAAGGATATGGCCTCCGGTTGCGATGAACATACAGATTACAGCACTAAAAAGTTTTCTTTTTTAAAACAGATCATGTTGACATTATTTGACTGGAGTCTTAAAGAACTTCTCTAGAGAAAATATAAAACTTGTTTTCCAAGACATTTTTGGGGGCTCAGGTTTAATCTACGCATGACCTGACAAGAGGTCAATAGATTGTGAAGTCTATTCTGGAAGATCAAACAAATGCTGGAACTTCCATAGTGAATTAACTTAAAATCTATTTTATTATAAAATTCACAGATTTTGCAAGTACCAGAGATCAATAAAATGTAAGTATATGACAGTCACTTCTAAGGTTTGCTCCTGATGTCTCTGTTGATACTCCAATAGAGAGCTGACCTCACACACACTGGTCCTCAGCCAATCCCTTTACGCCTGAACTGATGAAGTCGCCTCAGACGAAACGCGGGTAAGCTCTATGTTGGCGTATCAACAGAAACATGAGGAGCGAACCTTACGAGTCACTGTGATATATTTACTGTCACACATTGCAGCTACCTTTCATTTTGGTCACTGTTCCACGCACACCTGGGGCTAGATTTACTAAGCTGCGGGTTTGAAGAACGGGAGATGTTGCCTATAGCAACCAATCAGATTCTAGCTGTCATTTATTTTGTACATTCTGCAAAATGACAGCTATAATCTGATTGGTTGCTATAGGCAACATCCCCACTCTTTCAAACCCACAGTTTAGTAAATATACCTCCTGTTCTTTTCAAAACTTCCTGCATTCTCTCAATTGGTTAATTGCCTGTCATCTCTGTCTATTTAAAGCACCTGCTTCTCTACCAAGTTGCCAGATCTTCAGGTCTCCTTACCTGTTAGGACGCTGTTCTCTCTGGCTCCCATCTGCACATCGGTATCCTGTGTTATCTGTTCCACGATCAAGACCAGTGTTATTATTGCAAGAACCTCGTGCCTCATCATCGGTCCCGTCCTCAAGCTATTCGCTTTCCAGGGATCTCAGTGCATCAGTTTTCTGCAGTTCACCACCTCTCAGTCAGTATCCTGTGTAACATGTTCCACGATCAAAACCTGCGGTATTGTTGCAGGAACCTCGTGCCTTATAATCAGTCCTGTTCTCAGCTTTTCGCTTTCTAAAGACCCCAACGCTTTGATTCCCTGCCGTTCACCTGAATCTCTGCATTTATCATCCAGCAGTCCTGCTCCACTCCACGGTTCCATCTTACCCTGCTCTAATCCCCCTTAGAGGACCGCGACCTGTGGCTAGAGAGCAGCTAAGTCCATATTCCCTTGCGGGGATCCTTGGTGAATACCTCTCTACCGTTAGACTTCGCACCTCTCTGGGAGTAAGTCTATCTATAGCGGGGCTTCGAGGTCTATTCCAAACTCAGGCCCTCTGACACTTACATTTTATTGATCTCTGGTACTTGTAAAATCTGTGAATTTTATAATAAAATTGTTTTTAAGTCAATGTACCATGGAAACCCCCCATTTGTTTGATTTTTCAGAATTGAGTTTTGCCCGTGGAGATCTAGTTTGGAAGGGGAGCACGTGCGGACTAAAGTCTGCTTGGTTCGGAAAATACAAACACCGTGAGAAGGAAGGACTTATCACGGACATTGTAAAGTATCTAGACGGGTAAACAACATTTGCACTTGGTACTAGGTGCTATATTGACTGTTTATTATCACTTCGCGCACTGTGAACTGTGTGAATTAGATTATGAAGTCTGTTCGATGTTTAGATAAAGCTCTATCTCTGGCAAAACTGAGAGTTGTGCTGGAGATGGGACTTCTCCTTATACATCAAGAGCTAACACTGGCGGAGAGATTTGCCGGCCATTTCTGGCAATAGCCTTCCCCATGAAAAGCTTGGTGAGGCCTATTTAACAAGGACAGTGGAGGTACAAGTACTGCCACAGTCCTACTTGTGTTATGCCACCTGAGACTTGTATACCACTATTTCAGGATTCTGTTCCTTATATCACCTTTAACTCTGACTAGCTGTAGCTGTCATCTACAAGCTTTGCGCCTTTCAACGCCCATATACCTGCACGAGCCGCAAACTGATCAAATATATTCACTTTTGACTAATGCATGGAAGATTTAATCTTGGGCATCAGCTGACAGATCAAAAATATAATAGAGACAGCAATCCAAGAACAACACAAGAGTTGATTTTTTTTTATTATGGCAATTAAAAGTGTACATTAAAGAGATATCCCAACTGGTTTTGGGAAAAGGATTAGACACCAATCGATTAACTTAATGGGCAGTGGGTTACGGAGGCGAGGAAATGACCTTACATTTATCGCAATGCTTATTTACACAGGTGACATCATATTTCGTCTGTAGACGGAGATTACCAGATTTAACTCTAGTCAATAATACTAAACAGCCAATCAATAAATTATGTTATATATGAAGTATTTGTTGACACTAGGTGTTTTCAATGTTTAACTAAGTCCCATCAGGTCTGGGTTTCCTGAAACTCTATTAACTTTGCTCCGCCGTAGACTGTTATTATAATCGTTTCTGTCCACTAGATTAGTGGCTTTTACAGTGTATTGATGTATCTTGTGCATTGCATCTAGAATACTTTTATATGCTTACTAAAGCTTTATATTGTATATGCTTTATATATATTTAGTTTTGATGTTGTTAAATAGATTAAACTTTCCAGGAATGAAAGTTGTTGTATCAGGTACAAATTGCTACCATTAAGAAATACATTAACAGTGGATTTTTAAATATTTTTATTCATCTAAAGAGCACAAGCCTTAGAGCGGGAGGATGGTTGAACTTCGAGACAGACTGAGGGGGTATATTTACTAAACTGCAGGTTGGAAAAAGTGGTGATGTTGCCTATAGCAACCAAACAGATTCTAGCTGTCATTTTATAGAATGTATTAAAAAAATGATAACTAGAATCTGATTGGTTGCTATAGGCAACATCTCCACTTTTTCAAACCCGCAGTTTAGTAAATATACCCCTGAGACGCTATAAATCACAGTTGGAGATTTATTAGACATGGAGTATTTACAAGAGCCTTACGCAAAGCCAATATAAGCTTATCCCTGGAAATTCTCCCGACCAAAATATGACCGCGAGAGGAGGAACATTATTTGCGGTAAGTCTCTGTCCCGCAGGCTCTGTCATCTCTGTGTTGACCTTGCCCCTGTAACCTAAAAATTGAAGTCTTTGCACCCAGAGCAAAAATATCTTGTCCCCTCATTGGTAAGCATGCAGAAGGGATAGAACATGGCAATTTAAGGTTTTACACTGTTTGTCTCATTTCAGAGTATAGAATTATGAGATAGACAGTGTCTCTTTCAATGCCCTTATTTATTGATTTTTTTGTCCCCCTGTAGCTTCTCTATCTGCCTTCCTTTAATTGTTTCAGAGTTCCATGACTCCAACCTCTCCCCATAGACCTATTGCGGTCATTCCACAAATCCAGGCCAGCTTTCTTCTTCTACTGTATAAATCCGCCAACATCACCAAGTCATGTATTTTTATAGGTGGGCGCTCTAGGGGCCTGATTCATTAAGGATCTTACCTTGAGAAACTTCTTATTTAAGTCTCCTGGACAAAACCATGTTACAATGCAAGGGGTGCAAATTAGTATTCTGTTTTGCACATAAGTTAAATACTGACTGTTTTTTCATGTAGCACACAAATATCAACTTTAAATGTCAGTGTACAAATAAGCTATCAAGTATTTGTGTGCTACATGAAAAAACAGTCAGTATTTAACTTATGTGCAAAACAGAATACTAATTTGCACCCCTTGCATTGTAACATGGTTTTGTCCAGGAGACTGAAATAAGAAGTTTCTCAAGTTAAGATCCTTAATGCATCAGGCCCTAGGTCAGTAATTGGTCAATATCTCTTACCCTGTAATTTCAATGTTTTCTATGATGTCTATCTGAACAGTTGGAAGTCGAATTGGGAGTGGCCTGCTGCTAATGGGAGTGGTCTAATTTGTCCCAAGTGCAAAAAGTTGTAAGCTACAGTGTTGTTCGTGTCTTCATATTCCTTAAGCCTATATAAGAATAAAACCTTGCATTTAGGTTTATTTGTCTCTAAAATAAAATCACTTAATTTTATCCATTATGGAGGACAAGCTATTTTGTAAAAGCCCCACTTAAAATCCACATGAGCTAAATTCTACATAGAGGTGTTGCAGAATAGCTGAGCAGGAACGTTCAACAGTTTCTACCAGTGAGTTTTATTATATTCCTCTCTAGGCAATTTCACACTTATTGTATATTAGTATTAACAAAGGTCCTGAATGAGATGTTACGGCCACAATGTCTGAAATAGAAAAAAAAGGTGCAGTAATGTGTCACTAGAGAACTTAGGATCAAATGAGTTCTTATATTTTATGAAGAATGTAATCACTTTTCTCCTTGATTGTGGTTGCAAACATTACTGTTATTAAAGAGTTTATTAATCCTGGGGGATTTGCCTCTTTTGTGATGCACGCCTGCCGAGCAAAGCACATCCTATTTGCAGAATCTCGCTGCTATAATAAAACCACAGAATTAAATAGCGACATATTATTAGTTATAAGTAGAAAAAAATGCAAGTGCGGCTTCTTATATCAAAGAATGGGCATTGAAGAAAAGAGCAGAACATGCCTAGGGTGGGAAGAAGTTAGCAAGCTTGTAGGGTATAAAATGGTTTCAATTATTGGTTGAACTTGCCGAAAATGTCAGCTTTGGTTGGTTTACACAACATTTAAGTGTTACCTCGTAATATAATGATCATGTAGATTACTGATAGACAAACATGAAAGAGACAAGGCCCCCCAACTAAAGTTGGAAAAACAGGGTCCTAACTGTCTACCGACAAAGTCAATTTCCAATTTGGTTACACAGTGTGAGTATTGTAGGAAAATGGGCATCCAGAGTAAATGTCCAGATTTTTATTGCAATTGCTTATCAGGCTCAGTGCTCGATTTAGTGCCATAGCCATGGCGATATAAGGCAGTGGTGGATCCAGGGGGGGGGCAATCGGGGCAATCGGGAGGGGCGGGGCTAAGCGCGCGTGGGGGGGGGCTAAATGTGGGCCAGCCAATCAGAGTGGTCCCAGCCGGCGATCACAACGGGAGGGGGCGGGGCCAATCGCGGGCAGAAGGTGGGGTTTAACGCGAGCCAGCCAATCAGAGCAAAAGAGGGGCGTGATTATGCAAAATCGCCCCCCCTAAACATAGAGTCTAGATCCGCCCCTGATATAAGGACAATTTTCCATTATCACCAGCGATATCATCATGGTAACCATGTGAAGAATGATATTCCCGGTAAATTCTCTTCCTAAGGGTTGAGATTAAGGAATAATACAGACACTGCAGCAGTATAATCTATTTCGACAACTGTGACTTCTCATGCATTCATTTTCCTATCACGGATTAACTGATGCTGAAGCTGCAACAAAGTAGCACTAGTGCTGTCATCTTTTAATCAGGTGCAAAGTGTCATAGAACTATGACTCTAATGAGCCTATTAACTAACATTTTGTAAATGTACAATTATTGTTATTATTGTAGATTTATAAGGTGCCACAGTGCTCCGCAGCACCGTACAGTAGGGAAAACAGGACATACATAAAACAAGTCAGACAAAATAAATTTAGACTTGAAAACAAAGGGCATGGAGGTTACATTCTAAGTGGAAGAGGGCACAGTTGAAACAAGAGGAGCAAATGTGGTTGGGATTGGAGATTGGGACAGTTGTGAGGGTGTATTAGTGTGAGTAGTATTATCGGGGATAAGGTCACCTCTAAAAAAGAGAAGGGTTTTCAAAGAGCCAGCAGTAGTATACAGGTAGTGGACCCAAAACGTATCCACCTGGGTAGATGTGGGACATCAAGCATATTGAAAACAAGGGCTTCCACCCAGGTGTGCCATGCTTTAATTAAGCAAATAACATTCCAGCATAGTCAGGGTCACTTATATTCATGGACTGACTTGGTTTCCTAGAATTCCACCTAGCATGGACCCAAGAGGAGACCTCAATGACTTTGAAACAGGTGGGATTGTTGTGGTGTGTTTGGCAGGAGTTGACCAAGACAGCTCAACTTTCCAATGTTCACTAATAACAATGTCTAAGGTGATGTCGGCGTGGAGGGCAGAAGCACATACTCCAGGATCGTAATATCTGTACATTAAATACAAAGTGCAAGACAAAACAGGAGAGCAACTGCAGATCAATTCCTACCTGTGGTGCAAGCAGTCAGATCAATATAAAATGGCCAGGAATGTTTGCACATTCAGTGGTACAAAGTGCAATGGACCAGCGAGCAGTGAAGGAAGGTGATAGAGTCAGAGGAACCATCCTACACTATGTTCTCGACTATTGAGCAAGCACATGCGTGGTTCTAGTAGTTTCACAATGTTTTGGGAATACTCCTGGCACTGTATGGGTACAGTCCTTCCATATATGATAATAAGATTGATAATATTCTCTACTTAATGGTACAGAGTGGTCACCTTTACCCCATGTAGCAGCATTTGTTTCCTGATGGGGGGGTGATAATACCCCCATCCTCACAGCATCCGTGGTCGCCCAATGGTTTGATGTGCGTTACACTGAAGATATCCGTATGTCATGGCTTTAGCTACCAGGTTTATACTCAATTGAGTATTTATGAGATATTCGGGAACAACTCGTGAATAGTGTAATCCACCACCATCAACCAGAATCCAGTTGATGGACTTTCTTGTAGCAGAATTGTGCTGCATCTTCCCTTTATAATTGCAGACATTGGAAGGCTCAACGCCACAGTGCAAACATGGTGTAGAGGCTGCATGTGGTGGCCCAATGCCCTATTAAATGACTTTACATTGGCATTTACATGTTTTGTCCACTACAGAAATGTAAGTTGCTCAATCAATTTATAGGTTCACAGCAGGTACTTGAAAGGGTGGGGTTATCCAAATACAGGAAAAAGTCCCCCAACACACTGCTGTGAGCCAGGAAAAAGCTGCTATTCTATTTGTGCATAAAAATGGAGAAGTCTCAGTTACATACATTTGCAAATATATGGTAAGCCAGCCGGCCCGTCAAGACGCTTCTGCTCATGGGTGGTCCTAACTCTAAACAATGAGAGTCCCTATATACTGAATCATACATTTATATGTTTTTAAATTGAGAGCTAATTTACCAAGAGGTACCCCAGGAGCCTCCAAATGCCAATACAGCACCGGCACTCCCCCATCATCTACTGATACCAAACACACCTCTCGAACAACAATACAGAAAAAAAAAATTCTGTATTTTTTGTCCACTAATTGTACTATGTGTACCTTGGAGAACCCCTAAAAGCTATGGTGGATCTAGACACTTATGAAAACCAATAAATCTGTGAGCTTTACCCAACTAACCAAACTACTTTAGGCTAGTTTGTGATTCATTTTGAAGACATTTACCCTGAAAGGAGTTTTGTATTCCATCTTGAAGAAGCTAATCAAAATAAATGAACAACTAGTCAGAAACTTACATCCATGAAAGACAGTGGGGTATATTTACTAAATTGAGGGTTTGAAAACGTGGTGATGTTGCCTATAGCAACCAATCATTTTCTAGCTGTCATTTTGCAGAATGTACTAAACAAATAATAAGTCAAGTCTGTGTTGGTTGCTATGGGCAACATCTCCACTTTTTCAAACCGTCAGTTTAGTAAATATACCCCTGTGTTGTCTTCAGTCAAAATGGCATTTCTAAAAATAGAAATAACTGCCAGTGATAATTGGCTGTCATAATTAATATAATATTGAAGTTGTTGCATCTATTTAAAAATAAAAAAATACAGAACACATCAAGTTAAAGTGAGGCGCTACATGACTTTTGAATGGATGAACTGTGGATGGTGAACACATAGGAACCAAGATGGACAAAAAAAAGAGTGTTTTGGTTTTTTTTAAACATATTTCTAGTTTTAAGTGTAATAAATGTAATTGATAATAATATACACACACCAGTGCGCAGCGTATAGCATCCAATGAGATGCAAACCATAATGCACTCATAGGCTAAAATTATAGCACCATAAGAAGTGTTTTCATTTCATTTTTTGTTTATCCAAAATGACTGAACTCTTGATGAAAAATGCAGATCCTCAACCATTTCCCAGGAAACCAATAAAATAATAAACTTTCAAGTTTAGAAAAAGATCCAATATCAACAATGAGAACAGCTCATACCATTTCACTACACAATAATTACATGTGAATAGGTGGGAGCAGCTTATATTTCAACTACTGTGTCTCTTTAACACTACTATGCAGCCAAACATAACCAGTCTTTATAAGAGAATATATTGTAATAAGAACGTTCTTATGTTCTTGTTACTACATTAGAACTAGCATTATCCCAAAAAAGCCTTGCATGAGAAATTCTGATTAAAATTGCACATTAATCTTTTACTGCACCAATTAACCAACCGTGCGTCCAGAACTACTTACTGGCCTTGTTATATAAATACTGCCAAAAAAAATACACACACCCAAAAGTCTAACTTGCTCAATTGTTTAAATATTGTTAGATCTCATTAGTGCAAGAAATAGCTTCTGTGATGTGGGATTAGAAAGTAATTAAGCAGTGGACCCATTAGTGAGATGGCTTAGAAAGAGCCAAATAACTAGACACTATAAATGCAGTAAAAAGACATGAATAAATAATGCATTATTTATAAATGGGGGAGGTGGGAAAATATGTCAGATAAAGTATAAGTTCTTGTAAAGGCTGTGTTGATATGTGGAGTAAGCCAATGATTATGTTTCTCAGTCCTGATTATGTATTATTCAAAGACTTACAGTTTTTATAAAAACTTTATTGAAAAGATTGTGCATAAAACAGACAGATTTAAATGACTGATCAAGAGGACCCTAACTATATCCACATCCCTTAACTGCTAAAAAATCTGCATAGATAACAAGGCTCTGTGGAATCAATTGATTGTATGCACTTCATACCTTATAAATAAACTAGGGATGTGCACCGGCGACTTTTGAGGTCTCGTGTTTTGTGTTTTGGATCCGGATTTTCGTTATTTTTGAGGTTCGGATTTGTCTCGCAAAACACTTGACGAAAGGTCTCGGTTCGGATTTAAGGTATTGGATTCGGATTTTTTTTGAAAAAAAAATAAAAAGTTTAAAAATCAAGTTTTTGGGCTTATTTTCACTCCTAGGCTATTATTAACCTCAATAACATTCAATAACAAGCATTTCCACTAATTTACAGTGTATTGTGAACACCTCACAATATAGTTATTAGTCCAAAACGTTGCAACAAGGTATCTTTCTGGACTGCGTAGAGGAGTGGGTCACCACAATATATATTAAAAACCCTGAACTTTTATGAATCGCACCAATAAATGTACCTGGACTGCGTAGAGGAGTGGGTCACCACAATATCTTAAAAACCCTGAACTTTTATGATTCGCACCAATAAATGTACCTGGACTGCGTAGAGGAGTGGGTCACCACAATATCTTAAAAACCCTGAACTTTTATGATTCGCACCAATAATTGTACCTGGACTGCGTAGAGGAGTGGGTCACCACAATATCTTAAAAACCCTGAACTTTTATGATTCGCACCAATAATTGTACCTGGACTGCGTAGAGGAGTGGGTCACCACAATATCTTAAAAACCCTGAACTTTTATGATTCGCACCAATAATTGTACCTGGACTGCGTAGAGGAGTGGGTCACCACAATATCTTAAAAACCCTGAACTTTTATGATTCGCACCAATAATTGTACCTGGACTGCGTAGAGGAGTGGGTCACCACAATATCTTAAAAACCCTGAACTTTTATGATTCGCACCAATAATTGTACCTGGACTGCGTAGAGGAGTGGGTCACCACAATATATTAAAAACCCTGAACTTTTATGATTCGCACCAATAATTGTACCTGGACTACGTAGAGGAGTGGGTCACCACAATATATTAAAAACCCTGAACTTTTATGATTCGCACCAATAATTGTACCTGGACTGCGTAGAGGAGTGGGTCACCACAATATCTTAAAAACCCTGAACTTTTATGATTCGCACCAATAATTGTACCTGGACTGCGTAGAGGAGTGGGTCACCACAATATATTAAAAACCCTGAACTTTTATGATTCGCACCAATAATTGTACCTGGACTGCGTAGAGGAGTGGGTCACCACAATATCTTAAAAACCCTGAACTTTTATGATTCGCACCAATAATTGTACCTGGACTGCGTAGAGGAGTGGGTCACCACAATATCTTAAAAACCCTGAATATTTATGATTGCACCAATAATTGTACCTGGACTGCGTAGAGGAGTGGGTCACCACAATATCTTAAAAACCCTGAACTTTTATGATTCGCACCAATAATTGTACCTGGACTGCGTAGAGGAGTGGGTCACCACAATATCTTAAAAACCCTGAACTTTTATGATTCGCACCAATAAATGTACCTGGACTGCGTAGAGGAGTGGGTCACCACAAGATATATTAAAAACCCTGAACTTTTATGATTCGCACCAATAAATGTACCTGGACTGCGTAGAGGAGTGGGTCACCACAATATCTATTAAAAACCCTGAACTTTTATGAATCGCACCAATAAATGTACCTGGACTGCGTATAGGAGTGGGTCACCACAAGATATCTTAAAAACCCTGAACTTTTATGAATCGCACCAATAAATGTACCTGGACTGCGTAGAGGAGTGGGTCACCACAATATATATTAAAAACCCTGAACTTTTATGATTCGCACCAATAAATATATCTGGACTGCGTAGAGGAGTGGGCACTGGGCACCACAATAAAATATATAAAAAACCTTCAACAGATCTGCATTACACTACACATACGGCTGCTCCTCCATCCTCTCCATCATATACATGTTGGAGTTTTAGCGTGTGACAACCTCTTGTTTTTGATAATGTCAGTGCATTTGGAATATTTTTCAATTTGCCCCACACCACTGAATGTACTTTATCTATGATACGCAATACGCATCTATCTATCTTGACTGCGTAGTGTGGTGGCCCCGGTACACAATTTGGTACCGAGGCCACAATATAATTAAAAAACCCTCCACGTGTCGGAATTCCACCAAACAAGTATCTGGACTGCATAGTGGGGTGGCCCCGGTACCCAATTTGATACCGGGGCCACAATACCTCCTCCAAACATGCTACAGACAATTCGTCATTGAGAGACCCCAGACAGACAGGGTCGAAGTGTTATTGTTTGACTTTGTAAACCCAAAAAAATGTCCCTGTTGCACATAGTCGTGCAATGAAGACTGACTTTTTCATTTAAAGGCACGATCTTTAAAGTGTAGTGTTTGTAAGTCTAAGTCATATTATACTTTTGGTAAAATTGGGTTTTTTTGTTCCTCTTTATGGTAATTAATTAGTAATAGAATTAAAGTAGGAAATAGAATTAAATAGAATTAAAGTAGGAAATAGAGTGGTATAGAGTTGTAGTGTGGTATAGATAGAGTGGTCCACACAATATAATAATAAAACCCTCAACTGGTCTGAATTCCACCAAACAAGTATCTTGACTGCGTAGTGTGGTGGCCCCGGTACACAATTTGGTACCGAGGCCACAATATAATTAAAAAACCCTCCACGTGTCGGAATTCCACCAAACAAGTATCTGGACTGCATAGTGGGGTGGCCCCGGTACCCAATTTGATACCGGGGCCACAATACCTCCTCCAAACATGCTACAGACAATTCGTCATTGAGAGACCCCAGACAGACAGGGTCGAAGTGTTATTGTTTGACTTTGTAAACCCAAAAAAATGTCCCTGTTGCACTTGCACATAGTCGTGCAATGAAGACTGACTTTTTCATTTAAAGGCACGATCTTTAAAGTGTCAGAAAGAGAGAGAAGACACAGGAGAGGAGAGTTGTAGCTGGGGACCTGGGGTGGAAGCTCCCAGGCTCCCCCAGCATTGCCTGGAAGTCTGAGCGTGGTGACTGAGCCAGGGCAAGGAATGTGTGCCCTGGATGAGGGGGAGAACTCCATGCCACTATAGTGAACCCAAGAGAGAGGGGGACACTGCACATGGAAGAGGCCCTGGAGTGAGGGCTGCTACAAGAGGCATGGTAGCTGTAGTGTCAGATCCTGAGGCTGAGAGTACACAGAGTGACGTGTCAGAGCACAGGAGACATTATCCCCGCAGAGGAGGGATGAGCTGCAGTTGAGAGGTATGTTGTTGAAATAGGACATGCACACTTTAACAAACCAATCATTTCAGCGACAGGGCCTACCAAACAACTTTGACTGAAATGATTGGTTTGTTTGGGCCCCCACACCAAAAAAGCTATTCATCTCTCCCTGTACAGACTAAACAGGCTCTACTGAGGCAAGATGTCGTCCTCATCCTCAACCTCTGATTCCTCTCCCCCTACAGTGTCTACTTCCTCCTCATCACACATTATCAATTCGTCCCCGCTGGACTCCACAACCACAGGTCCCTCTGTAGTATCTGGAGGGCAGTGCTGTACTTCATTGAGGAATTGATTATTCATTTTTATAAACATCATTTTTTCAACGTTGTGAGGAAGCAACCTCCTTCGCCGCTCACTGACCAGGTTCCCCGCTGCACTAAAAACTCTTTCCGAGTACACACTGGAGGGGGGACAACTCAGGTAAAATAGAGCCAGTTTGTACAGGGGCTTCCAAACTGCCTTTTTTTCCTGCCAGTAACAATATGGACTGTCTGACATGTCTACTTGGATGGTGTCAGCAAAGTAATCATCCACAATTTTTTCTATTGTCACAGCATCCAATGCAGCGAGAGTAGACATGTCTGCAATGGTTGGCAGGTCCTTCAGTCCGGACCAGATGTTATCAGCATCCCCGCCAGTGCCTCTTTTGGGAAAACTGAGCTTTTTCCTCGCAGCCATAGATGTGGAAGAAAATGAGGGTGGAGCTGTTGGCATGTCACGGTCCTCTTCAGAGGACAATCTCCTGACCAGCAGGTCTTTGCACCGCTGTAGACTTGTGTCCGCCGGAAACAGAGACACAACATACGCTTTAAACCGAGGATCGAGCACGGTGGCCAGAATGTATTCCTCTGACTTTAAAAGAGTGACCACCCTCGGATCCTGGCAAAGCGTACGAAGGGCTACATCCACAAGAGCTACATGCTTGCTGTAATCGCAATGGCTTACCAGCTCCTCCCTCACTTTCTCCAGCTGCTTCTGCAACAGCCTGATCAGGGGAATGACCTGACTCAAGCTGGCAGTGTCGGAACTGACTTCTCGTGTGGCAAGTTCAAATGGCTGCAGAACCTTGCACAACACGGAAATCAGTCTCCACTGCGCTTGACTCAGGCGCATCCCCACTCCTTTGCCTATGTCGTAGGTGGCTGTGTAGGCCTGAATGGCCTTTTGCTGCTCCTCCATCCTCTGCAGCATATAGAGGGTGGAGTTCCAGCGCGTCATAACCTCTTGTTTGAGGTGATGGCAGGGCAGGTTCAAGCTTTTTTGATGTGCCTCTAGTCTGCGGTAGGCACTGGCTGAATGCCGAAAGTGTCCAGCAATTTTGCGGGCCACCGCAAGCATCTCCTGCACACCCCTGTCACTCTTGAGGTAATGCTGCACCACCAAATTAATGGTGTGGGCAAAACATGGGACGTGCTGGAAATTGCCCATATTTAATGCCCGCACAATGTTACTGGCATTGTCTGACACCACAAATCCCCATGAGAGTCTAAGTGGGGTAAGCCACTGGGAGATAATTTCCCTCATTTTCTCTAATATGTTGGCAGCGTTGTGCCTCTTATTAAAGCCTGTAATGCACAATGTTGCCTGCCTTTGCATGAGCAGCCATTTTGTAGATGCTGCTACTGATGCAGCTGTTGCTGTTGCTGCGGAAGGGGATGCATCTACCCAGTGGGCTGTCACAGTCATATAGTCCTTCGTTTGCCCAGAACCACTTGTCCACATGTCCGTGGTTAAGTGGACAGTGGGTACAACCGCATTTTTAAGAGCACTGAGGACACTTGATCGTACTTCTCTGTACATTTTTGGTATCGCCTGCCTAGTGAAGTGGAATCTCGAGGGGATTTGGTACCGGGGACACAATACCTCCATCAACCCTCTAAATCCCACTCCACTGATGGCGGACACCGGGCGCACGTCTAACACCAACATTGCAGTTACAGCCGCAGTTATACGCTTTGCAATAGGGTGACTACTATCGTATTTGGTGGTCATGGCAAACGACTGTTGGACGGTCAATTGTTTGGTGAAAGACTTAGCGGTCTTACGACTTCCCCTCTGGGAAGATGACCGACTAACAGCAGCAACAGCAGCAGTGGCAGTAGTAGGCGTACCGCTGCAGGATTCCTCGGATGAATCCCGTATTGAGGAGGACTCAGTCTGGCTGGTGACTTGGGCTGCAGGACTGAATCTGATGGAGATTGTGGAGGAAGTTGACGAGGAGGGTGTTGCTGGTGTGTATCCAACTGGACCACGGGATTTAGGTGTCCCTGTACCGATGAGGGTCCTAGCCCCAGTTCCTGAACTAACCACTGAACTATGAAGGTTATTCAGGTGACGTATAAGGGAGGATGTTCCTAGGTGGGCAAGATCCTTACCCCTGCTTATTTGAGCTTTACATAAGCTACATATTGCCATACATTGGTTGTCTGGATTTGGATAAAAATAACTCCAGACCGAAGAGGTGCATTTTTTGGTCTTCTGACCAGGCATGACGATGGGCTTTTTCATCCCATGGACATCAGCTGTTTCCCCCCCTGGTGCCTCATTTACAATAACCACATCACCATCCTCATCATCAAGTTCCTCCACAGCGCCAGCTACATCATCAATAGCCTCCTCCCGAGCCACCTCTTCCCGTACAGTGATGGGAAGGTCAGGCTTGACAACCACCAACACCCTTGGACTCGCCTTGGGGATTTGTGATAATTTCTCTTTAGAAGGCAGAGTTGTTTGCTGTTTTGTTGCTGACAGCATAACTCTCTTCAATTTTTTGTAGGGGGGGGGAGGAGGAGGAGGGCTAAGATCCGTGGGTGAAGCTGAACCACTAGTCATGAACACGGGCCAGGGCCTAAGCCGTTCCTTGCCACTCCGTGTCGTAAATGGCATATTGGCAACTTTACGTTTCTCCTCAGATGATTTTAAGTTTCTCTTTTTGCTACTTTTTCTTAACTTGGGCTTTTTGGATTTTACATGCCCGGTACTACGAGATTGGGCATCGGGCTTGGAAGACGACGTTGATGGCATTTCATCGTCTATGTCATGACTAGTGGCAGCAGCTTCAGCATTAGGAGGAAGTGGGTCTTGATCTTTCCCTACTTTATCCTCCAAATTTTTGGTCTCCATTATATGTAGCACAAGATACTGCAGAATGTGTGAACTTGGTAATATTGCAGTACCAATGGACTTATACTGCTGGATTGGTTTTGCAAATTTGGTTATAATTATTATTTTTTATTTTTTTTTTAAATTTTTTATTTTTTTTTACTTTTTTCTTATTTTTAAAAAACTTGGGAATAGTGGGGAAATAACTATGCCCTTAGAAGCACAGAGCACAGGACACAGCACCACTGGACTGAACAGGACACGGCACAGGACCCAGCAGCACTACGGAACTCAGCAGGACAGAGCACAGGACACAGCACCACTGGACTGATACTGCAGAATGTGTGAACTTGGTAATATTGCAGTACCAATGGACTTATAATGCTGGATTGGTTTTGCAAATTTGGTTATAATTATTATATATTTTTTTTTTTTTAAATTTTTTATTTTTTTTTACTTTTTTTTTATTTTTTAAAAACTTGGGAATAATGGGGAAATAACTATGCCCTTAGAAGCACAGAGCACAGGACACAGCACCACTGGACTGAACAGGACACGGCACAGGACCCAGCAGCACTACGGAACTCAGCAGGACAGAGCACAGGACACAGCACCACTGGACTGATACTGCAGAATGTGTAAACTTTGTAATATTGCAGTACCACTGGACTTTTACTGCTGAATGTGTGAACTTGGTAATATTGCAGTACCAATGGGCTTATACTGCAGGATTGGTTGTGAAAATTTTGTGGTAATTAAAAAATATTAAAGTAGTTTTAGGTATTTTTTAAAAAAACTTTTTTTTATTTTTTTAAACACAGGGGAATATTGGGGAAATAACTATGCCCTTAGAAGCACAGAGCACAGGACACAGCACCACTGGACTGAACAGGACACAGCACAGGACCCAGCAGCACCACTGACCTCAGAAGGACAGAGCACAGCACACAGCACCACTGGACTGATACTGCAGAACACAGCACAGCACAGCACAGCACAGCACAGCACTAAACAGCACAGCACAGCACAGCACTAAACAGCACAGAACTAAACAGCACAGAACTAAACAGCACAGAGGACCACCTAACACACCCTCCCTCTACCCTGATCAATGCCCGAGTGAAGATGGCGGCGACTAGCGGGGAATTTATAGGATCCGAGTATCGCGAGATCCGACAACGGGATTATGAGTCAGAGCCTCAGTTTCACTTTTGAATTTGGCGCCAATACCCGGATCTGTCTCGGATCCGACTCGGATCCGCAACGTTCGGGTGGGCTCGGATTTCAGAAATCCGAGTGCGCTCATCCCTAAAATAAACCAACAGCAATACATTACCACACACCCTTGAGGAAGTCTCTAGCGATAGACGAAACATGGCGGTAATATCAGGGACATTTTGACCAAGCGAGGCTTCCGTAGCATCTGGTAACCTTGCAACAGGACGAGAAAAGCAGACCTTTTTCTTTATTATTTATGCACACATATGTCCTACCTCACTACCAATAAAAAACACCCAGTGAGTTTATATATACATGAGTTTACTCTTTTATTTAATCCTTTATTTACCAGTTCAAATTTAGATATTTACTGCAGGACTGACAAACATAATCATTGGCTCACTCCACCTATTAATATGGACTTCCGTGTGTGAAGGATTTAGATTTCATGTCTCATATTACTGCATTAGTATGCTCTCTGGCCACCCCCCATCATTCTTTTTTTAAGATTATAAGGGGCTGATTCAATTAGCCGTGAGGTTCCACGGTAACTGTACGGTTATGTTACTGTATGATGTTGTAGTAACGATCTCATCGGTGTGCAAGCAGATATCATCAACATCAGCTAATTATATAGCGCCACTAATTCTACAGCACTGTACAGAGAGCTCACGTCAGTCCCTGCACCATTAGTGCTTACTGTCTAAATTCCCTAATACACACACAAAAACATACATACAGAAGGAGACTAGGGTCAATCTGATAGCAGCCAATTAACCTACCAGTATGCTTTTGGAGTGTGGGAGGAATCTGGAGCACCCGGGGGAAACATACAAACTCCACACAGATAAGGTCCTGGTTGGGAATTGAACTCATGACCCCAGTGCTGTGAGGCAGAAGTGCTAACCACTGAGCCACCGTGCTGCACAACATGACCAAAGGTTTCTTTACAGTAATTGCTTGTATCATAGCTGAGAGGGTGCTACAGATCCTTGCACAAAATTGAATCGCCCCCCCCATGATTGGAATTCTTGTATAAAAGACAGCACCAAGCTAAAAGTTACATACCATAAGACAAGCGTATATTGACGTACCCCTATTTTGTAATAGAGGGTTTTTCCAACCCACCTCACTATGAGTCATTACGGAACATATATGGCTATTCTGAGCATATCCTCCGCAAAATCAGTCTACGCATGCTCAGAACTGGCTGGTGTAGGAGTGAAAAAAAAGACTCACTACAGCCTACGATTTACAAGAGTGAACAGGGTGGGTAATAGGCGGATTCACGTAGGCAACGTATAGTAAGGGTGTCCCGTGAATTTCTGCCATGTCTCCTGCTCCAGCTAGGGTCCAGTCTAAACACTAGCGCCATGTCCGACGGCATTACAGCCGCTGGACATTTTTTTAAAAGGCATCACTCCCCCCTCCCAATCAGATTAACCCTTGTGGTGCTGGTAGTTGGGGGGTTTTATTTTTAAAAAAAGATAAATATTTATTTAAACACTTAAGCCCTATAGCTCCAATGGAGACATAACATAATGGGTGCAGAATACACTGTAAAAACTGAGACTGCCATTTAGTCTATAAAGAGAAAATGCAACTAGATATCTATTGCACAATTAGGCAGAGTGCAGCCACCGTGAAACAAAAATATACCAATGGTTTTGCATTTCCTCCACAATGTTAAACCTACGTTAATTTTTCCAAGGGATTGCTCATCCTATCTCAGAAGATCAATGGTTATACTGACACCTGTGAATAAGGAAACACAGACCAGAAGCCTTGATGGATATAAAAATCGTGTCTGTGTGTCCGACATGGAACATATGCTCCCCAGTATCTGTGAGGTCTGTGCCAGCGAGTGCCTCTATAAATAGTATAGTGGCTAAGTCCTGCAGATCAGCATGAAAAGACCAGGACTCAGGAAGGTTTTGGAGAGGATGTGGTAAGTGAGGTGATTTTCTAAACTTGCCATCCGTAGAAAAAAATACATTAGCTAATAGAGGAGTAAAACAAACATTTAATTGCACACCATGAAGTAAAACAGATACGGCTTCTTCCAAGAAGTTCAGAAATTCCCATGATGGCCGGATTAGACAATTAACTCATTCAGTTTATTCCTCCTTAAAATGGACATCATTGGAACATTGGAAACTACCTTCTACGAACATTTTGGAAAATAAATCTCTTCACACCATAAAAATAATTCACAGCAGAACAACTTACCAACTATGATAACGAGAACCATGGGACAATAAAATTCATAGTCACACGTATATACTAGAGATGCTCGGGCTCGGTTCCTCGAGAACCGAACACACCCGAATTTAGGGGATCCGAGTACGGAGCCGAACCGTTTCGGTACTGTCGCGCGCCCTTGGAATTGAAAACGAGGCAAAACATCATTGTGACATCGTCAGATCTCAGGAGTTTTGGATTCCTTTTAAAGATCCAACATAACGGAGGGTGGGAGGGAGGGCAGACCCCCATTTTTCTTTTCTGCTACTGCTGTGTGCCAATGTGTCCTAGATGTGCTAGGAACTGCCGTGTGTTTGTGTCATTGCTCTGTCGCTTACCATCCAGCCAGCTCGCTGCAGTATTTGTTTGAAAGTGTGTAAAAATAATATTGTGACCTGTGAGGTGGTCAAAAATGACTGCAAATTACTTGAAATTAGTGTTATTGGGGTTAATAATAATGTAGGGACACAAAAAGAGCAAAATTATGTGATTTTAGCATATTTTATGATCTTTTCTAAAAAATCCAAGATCAAAACCAGAAGCTAATCCAGATCCAAAACCAAAACCGGTTTACGGGGGTCAGTGAGCACCTCTAGTATATACATAACCGGTGAAACATTATAGAAATGGTTAGGTAAGATGTCAGTACAGTATAAAGTAGAAGAAATGATCTAGTACTGTCATTAGAGACACACAAGCCTTAGGGAGTAATTTAATTGCCGACGATGTGCTGCGCGGACGATGTGCCGCGCACATTACCTGTAATTACGGTAGAAATCTCTGCTCATTTTTCCTGGCACCTCTATGGGGCAAAAGGAAAAATTAGCGGAGATTTCTGTCAAATCTCTGCCACCAAGTGTCTGGCGGACGTTACGGAGGCACTTTGCGGCTAATTGAATAAAACATTTATGGTCCGTTAGTCAGATTGGCTACTTGTTGGCTTCTGATTTGCTGCCGTGACATTGTATGACATTACAGAGCAGTGCTTTATAGTGTTTAATCGGTCATATCAGTCCACTCCCCATCGGAGCTTACAGTCTAAATTTTTCGACCATACAAAACGGCATTTCCAGGGAGCGGAACTAAACTAACCAGGATTGGGGTGGATGTTAGTATAGAGGTTAAGGAAAGGGCAAAAAAAAGAAATGTATAGAAAGAGAAGGGTACAGTACAAAAGTCATCCCGTGTTATATTTTATAATGAATTAAATGAAGATCCTATAAAATGATATAGAAAGAAGGGAGCTATTGAAGTTATTTGGAAAGGGATAGGTTCTCTAGGACTGCCAATCTCATAAATCCTAGATCAGAGACATCTAGGGGTATAATTACTAAACTGCGGGTTTGAAAAAGTGGTGATGTTGCCTATAGCAACCAATCTGATTCTAGTTGTCATTTATTTAGAACTTTCTACAAAATGACAACTAGAATCTGATTGGTTCCTATAGGCAATATCTCCACTTTTTCAAACCCGCAGTTTAGAAAATATACCCCTAGCCTCTAAACATCTCCACAATAGAGGTGTGTAAGGAGAAATCCGCGATATTGAGGTACCGTAGTACCTGGAAAGGTGCAGAGTCGTGATTTTCGGCAGCCCATGTGCACAGTTAAATACCCCCCTCAATGTTGATTCAAGCACAAGAATATTAATATATTGCTTAGCCATATTTGTCCATATCTGAACCCACTCCTGTTAGTCTAAAGATAATCCTAGGTTCTGCGTCATATTTTGCATTATAGCAGTGAATGAACCAATGAGAAAATCCAAGAGATTGAACTCCAAGGGCTAGATTTACTAAGCTGCGGGTTTGAAAAAGTGGGGATGTTGCCTATAGCAACCAATCAGATTCTAGCTGTCATTTTGTAGAAGGTACTAAATAAATGAAAGCTAGATTCTGATTGGTTGCTATAGGCAACATCCCCACTTTTTCAAACCCGCAGCTTAGTAAATCTAGCCCCAAGACTATGGCTTTTTATAGCAGACTTTCTGAAAGGGTGTAATTGCTAACAAAGATGAGTGACCGTTGTTCAAGGAGGTCACAAATCCTTAATTTGGCTACTGGAAGAAAATGTTACCACGGGCTTTAGCGTCACAAAAGAACATTAGCGCTGTAGGTTAACATTTTTGCAGCTTTTAAAAGATTCTCAGCGGCTGATTCATCAAGGCGCGTATCTGCTGATTTTGAGTGTATCGCACATAGAATCACTTTGCACATACCCAGAACAGTACACTAGTAAACATAGCCCTATCTGCTCCATTTTCGAGCATAAAGGACTCCTACTACAGGGGAGTGAACAGGGCGGGGGGGGGGGGGGGTTGTTTTGCCGTGTTCAATGTATAGTGAGGACGTGCCATACTCATGCGCACGCAGCCATGTCTGAATCCAGCTCTGGGCATCTCAATGTTATCTGTTTTTCTGCCGTATCTCTTGCTCCAGCTACAGGGCTAGTCTAAGTCCTGAGTACTAGTGATGACAGTCATGCTATAACATGTGTTTGCAATCAGGAGAAACTGTAAAAATGTTTCTTATGTTCAGTAGACAGTGATATAACAACCCCAAACAAGCATTACATCACCGGAGGCGGTGCCAAAATGATGATAATCACGAAACCCCACCCCTCCCTCGTACATGCCGAATCTAATTTAGTGAAATGGGAAGATGCGGGAGAATCGCCAGCTCTCCCAGGATTTCAGGAGACCTACCCGAAATTCGAGAGTCTCCCGGACATTCCAGGAGAGTAGGCATGTATTTTTGTGTTTTTGTAATGTGCACAACAAGCAGTAAATACAGTTTGGGTTTATTCCTGTGTTTATATTATGAGACGTATCAGTTGCTTTGCAAAATATTTCTAAATTTATCTGTCAATGAGTAATGCAGCAGGAAGGATTATTTCTGGCCTTACTAGTCACTTACACACAGATGTTACTGAGAAAAGAATGTAATAGGATTGAGTCTCTAACCACAGTAAACTGTACCTAAGAGAAGAAAGTAATCTCCCCGCAATCACACGAGTTTAGTAAAAGAAATGTACTTAATGCAATAATGGTTTAGCAGTTTAGCAGTGCTGATGTAGACATAGGGGTAGATTAGCTAAAAAAAGTTTAAAAAAGAACAGTGAAGGTGTTGTCCATAGCAACCAATTAGATTCTAGCTATCATGTATCTAGTACACTCTAGATCATGGTAGCTAGGATGTGATTGGTTGCTATGGGCAACGCCTCCACTTTTCAGAAATGTTATTAGATCGACCCCATAGTGTAACTATTCAATGTTTCCTATTCCAGATCCTTATTCTGACTATAGCTCAACAAAAAGTAGGTTTACAGTCTAAGGGGTATACTTACTAAACTGCGGGTTTGAAAAAGTGGAGTTGTTGCCTTTAGCAACCAATCAGATTCTAGCTGTCATTTATTTAGTACATTCTACAAAATGACAGCTTGGATCTGATTGGCTGTTATAGGCAAAATCTCCACTTTTTCAAATCCGCAGTTTAATAACTATAGTCCTAAGAGAAAATGAAACATTCTATATAGCATACAAGCCATGTGTGATAAGGGAAACGTTTGCTGTGTATTAAAGGGAAATTCTAGGGAGCAGCTCATTTTTAATGCTAAATCCCATCTACAACTAGTAGAGCCATTGAGCTCTATGTCTGGAACCCTATGTTGGCCGAAGCTCAGCCCTATTAGTGTCTGTTCTGCATTACAGCCTGGAAAATTCTTAATACAATCTGTGTTCTGTGGGGTTGTCAGAGGTTGATTGGAAAGTTAAAAGGAAGTTTAGGATTAAAAATTAGTTTTGGCATTGAATTTCACTTTAAGCAGAGCCTTGTACCCAAAAATAGAATGAAAGACAAACTGTATACAGCATGTAATTGCATAGTCAGATTTAATGAAAACATATTTTTATTCTTTGCTAAAGTACATTTAGTCGATTAACTAATGGCTTGTTTATGTATACAAATGAGTTTTATGTTTCAACTCCCCAACACAACTGTGCACAAGTTTTATAACACAGAGAAGACAGGGTTCACAGTATCCATGCTTATCTGACTAGTCAAACAAGACCTACCGTCAACTAAGAACATACTTGCCAACTCTCCCTGAATGTCAGGGAGACTCCCTGAAATAGGGGTGATCTCCCTCACTCCCTGAAGAGTCTGGCATTCTCCCTGATGCTGAGCCAGTATAAGACGTGGTCGGCTTCGCCATCTGTGTCATGATGACACAGTTCAGAAAATGTGTCCTATGTCCATGTATTGATGCCTATGGAGGTGGCCATTTTCATGGAGACCAAAATGTAATCATAGACTGACAGGTAAGACAACATGACTTCAGTAATGGAGACAGAAATGTAAAAAGACACTTCAGTCTCTAGAGATTCATTAGCTGCTTTTCTTTAACGCATAGTTGCCTGCCCTCCCAGAATGTCCGGGAGACTCCCGCATTTCTGGGAGACCTCCCGGGCTCTCGGGAGAGCAGGGCAACCTCCCGATTCTAGCCCCAGCAATAGATAAATGGGCATTAGTTTAGGGGCGGTACCAAAATGATGCGATTTGTCAAGCCCCGCGCCCGCACGCCCACCTCCCCCCGGGATCTCCCTGAAGCCAACGAGGAAAAGTTGTCAAGTATGACTAAGAATAATGAGACACCCTGTTGAATTAGTTCATTTCTATCCAAAAAGGAGAGTTACAGCCTGACATAAAATGACAATACCAGAAAAATCATTGTGTAGAAATAAATCTAAAACAGTGTGTTGTTGTCTTTTTTATTGTTTAAAATAATACAAATCACATTATTTGTCATCTGTTTTTCATTACCGGTCCCCTTTAAACTTAGATTTCTAATGTCAAAATTTCCTTGCAAATGTGATTAATTTAAATTTTTTCTCCTAGCAGATTCATTTACATTCAATAACAGGTAACTCGATTTTGAAGCAGATATTTTATCATTACAGAGAGAACACACAAGAGACGAGATGTTCATTGCGGTGATCGGCCTTCAGCATGAATCACATCACCGCGAGCCCGAGTTGTACTGCAGGTGACTGCTGCTTGGACAAATCTGATCAGGCAGCAGGCAATGTCCTCACGGAATTAAACATGAAGCCATCTTTATTAGCATTACAATCTATTAGTACTACGGACGAAGGTTATTTCAAAACAGTTATCGATTGCCATTTTCACTTGGCTTGGAATAAATATTGACATGCGGACTAGGCATAAATTTTGCTGCGGTTTATCCAATCTCTTCATAAATTCCATATATGAAAACACTGTTTCCTGTCCTGATCACATATTATTAGAAGTGACGGAGCAGTTATAAGCTATATCATTAAGGAGCTCTATAGTTTCTGGCTGTGGTATATACCGTAGGGCATTGCTTGCCACACCGAGTGGAGTGCGGCCATCTCGCTCAGCAAAAAGACTTCATCATCATCTATTTATAAAGCGGCGCTAATTCCGCAGCGCTGTACAGAGGACTCGCTCACATCAGTCCCTGCCCCATTGGAGCTTACAGTCTAAATTCCCTAACACACACACAGACCGAGAGAGACTAGGGTCAATTTGATAGCAGCCAATTAACCTACTTGTATGTTTTTGGAGTGTGAGAGGAAACCGGAGCACCCGGAGGAAACCCACGCAAACACGGTGAGAACAAACTCCACACAGATAAGGCCATGGTTGGGAATCAAACTCATGTCCCGAGTGCTGTGAGGCAGAAGTGCTAACCACTAAGTCACCGTGCTGCCCCACTGTGCTTGAATTTTGCCCCAGTTAAGAGCTGGCGGTCTTGGGTTCTCATCCTATCGGGCATATTTAACAAGTGGCGCTATTAAACTTGTAGTGTCCGACATATTTATGAATGGTGCATTGCAGCAGATATCGTGGATATCTGCTGCTTTGCATTCTGTTTCGTTTTTGGGAGCAGTCACCATTCAATAGTAAGGTGACTGCTCCCTACCGCAATATAACAAGTTCCGAAAAAAAGTATTTTTCGGTAACCTGTTATGCTAATGTACGGCAGCTGAAGCTGGCGTACTTTATCATAATTGAAAAACGTCGGTGCTGTCAGCTCTGCTCCGAAGAGCAGAGCTGGACAGCTTATGTGTGGAGGGATCATGTGATCCCTCCCTGTCACTCACCGCTCGCTCTCTGCAATTATAGTTGCAGAGCGAGAGTAGAAATGTTTGTGCGCATGCCCAGGTCTTCGAACTGCACATGCGCAGTTGCAGTAAGAAAAGAAACGAAGAGGACAAGGAGGAGATCCGGAGACAGCGCATTACAAAGAGGTGTGATAAGTATCTTTTTTAATCACAGTAACAGCGGTTTATCGAAACTGCGGTTTCTGTGTTGCGTTCTTCATAAATTTGAGAAATAGTTCAATCCTTATCAGTGCGATAAGGATTGACAACTATTTTTCACTTTTTGAGAACATTGCTAAATGTGCCCCTATATGAGATACAATTTGCTCCTTCATGTTACACTCTGATGTCTGAAGCCACAGTGACATGTAATAAAAACAGCCCTGAGGTCTCTTTGCTGTCGTGATTACTTGAAGCCATGCGTGAGATTACCCTGAGCAGTATTGTAGGAACTAAAAAAGTAAAAGTTACAATTAATGAAAGGATGGTTCTGCGGTGATAGGAGGTCGGACTTTGATGTGACCTTTACACTTTTGCACTGTACACTTTTCATATGTAGTCATCTCTTAACATATGTAGTTTTTACCTTCCTATATGTTGGACGGATCATCTAGGTCAGAGGCGTCCAAGTTCAGTCCTCATGGGTTACCTACAGGCCGTGTTTTCAGGATTTCTGTCTGTAGAAACAGGTAGGATAATTGCTGACCCAGCCAAATAGATTAACTCACCTGTGCATGATTAAAGATATCCTGAAAACATGACCTGTTGGTAGCCCCTGAGGACTGAACATGGACACCTCTGATCTAGGCGAAACTTTGGAACACCAATGGACGATGCCCATCCAGTGTATCTTATAAATGACCTCCACTACTGCTGATTACTAATATTAAAAGTAGCCATGCAATTATCACCCTTTCTATGGCCTCTGGGACAACAAAACCAACATTATATAATATTTTTGCCTATGCTACAGACCCAGAATTGTTCTACCAGACTTGAATGAGCTGTTAATTGTCCGCAGAATGTTTCGGATACTGATAAACATACTCTTCAATGAGGATAGTGAAGTTACTCTTTTTAATCACATCATCTTCAGTGGAGAGAAGAAAGTCTACACACCCTTATTGAAATTGCAGGTATTCATGATATAAAGCCTTAAATGACGATAGGTTACTTCAGACTTTTATCCACGTTGCAACTGATAAAATTGAAGTGAAGTTTTTTTAGGAAAAAGAAGTGAAAAAAAGTGAAAAAAAAAAAATCAATACCTTAACGTACATACCTGTTCATTAAAGGGGCTGCAGCTGTATTCAAAGTTAACTAATCACATTCAAAAAGTTCGAAGGTACTTAGCATACACCTAGCAACAATAAAAGTGATTGTATAAAGATTAGCTGTACCTCCTTGCAGTTTTTTTAGTTGCATCCTACAGGGATTGCCATGGTCCGCAAGGAGCTTCCAAAGCATCTACGTGATCTCATTGTTGAAAGTTGAAAGTTCAGCTAGGGTACGTAGACTTATTATATACACTGTATATTAGGCAGAACTTAGTGGACAACATTTATTTGTGAATTTCATATATCTTCAATAAGTCCTCAGGAGTACCGATAATCACTGATTCATTTAAAGGTATTTTACACTATGTGGTATATTTACTAAACTGCTGGTTTGAAAAAAGTGGAGATGTTGCCTATAGCAACCAATCAGATTCTAGTTATCATTTATTTAGTACATTCTGCAAAATGACAGCTAGAATCTGATTGGTTGCTATAGGCAACATCTCCACTGTTTCAAACCCGCAGTTTAGTAAATATACCCCTATGTATTTACTTTTTATGTGTATATCGACAAACTAGTTTGATTTTTGGGTATTTCATGTCATTCTAAGACTTAGAACTAAAAAAAAACCCCACTTTTTCCATAGATAGGAAATCCTCAGGTGTCTAGTTGTTGGTAAACTACAGCTCCCATAATGCTCAGCAACCGGCTGGAGTGATCTGCAACAGTTGTACCAAAGACTGATTTTTTTTCTGCATTGCACCAACGCATTTCCCGTTATTTCCATATATTGTTTTTCGACGTCTCCTAATAACTGAAAGTGAATGAAATAAAACATTAGCTATGCAAATGTAATTCAACTTGCAGAGCCATTAAATTAAAATCCTTTATAACTTAAACAAGAAGTGGCACAGCCCTCCCTGGCAGCGGACGGCAGAGGAGTCCTAAGGGTTAAACATCCAGTGTGCTGCATATAGGTAAATACATTGGGTGGTAATGGCTTCATAATAGTCATATTAATTCACTCACATAATGTTTAACATAAACACTACATCGGAGATCTTTAGAGTAATTTATGCATCCCACTTTTGCAGAATTCCAATTGAATGAATATGAACATAATCATTTCACACAAATGTTCTCTGAGGAGTGTGTAGAAAAGTATGAAGAAAATGCTGTGGCTCCCCACTGTTTTATTCATAATGGATCAGTCTATTCATTCCTTATTAATTTAATGGAGTACAACCGAGATGCCAAGCAGCTCCAGCTTATGAGTTGTTCACAAATGGGGCTTTTTTCTTCTTTTTTTTTTTTTTGCCCGTAATCGCTTAATCCTACTGGCTGGCCTTCATAAATTGAATAAAAGAGGGAACGAAGTTTTAATTAAGTCCGAGGAATAAGCTCGTCTGAAGGCTAAAGCGTGTTTGTCTTGTACCACGCTAGAACCAGCATCGTACGTTACATGGATCCATGTTAGCTGCTTTGAAGATTTGTTAATGCCTCCGTTTTTTTAATTAAAAAATATATTTCCACTATCCTCTAGTGCAGCAGGTGAGAAGTCGAGTCTCCTCAGGGTGCGTTTAGTAACATAATCCTTGGTGTTTATGTTTGCATTGGAAAGCCCACAATAAGGATAGGTACACTGGAGAATATTCTGACTAAAGTTTTATCTACAACGATTGTACCTGCGACTGAAGGTCCGATCAGTCGGGCGATTCATTCGTACACACTGCACACGTTTTAAAAGATTTCTGGCAGACCTTGCAGCGACTATGCCCACTGGTGTTTGATCATACAAGTGGACACATCAAATACACATTCATAGAATACATAGCTATGTTGTTTTCTTATAGACTGGATGCACACTGGTGTTTAATTATGGAAGCAGGCATATGCAATACACATCTTTAGTATTTCGAATGTATGTGCCTTTTCTTGTAGACTACTGACAAAGGTGAAAAGTTAGGCAATCAGACATATGCTCTACACATCTATTAAATACACAGCTACTATTGCTTTTCCCTTAGAAGCCCTTACTTGGCATTTGACTGACGTGCGGACACTGCACCATGTGGGAGAGGTGAAGACATCAGAAATTTACATACACACGCCCAGAAAGTAGTCGCTGTTTGAGGAACTATCACCAGTTGGCCGTGAGATGGATCGTGAATTCATCACACTTGCCAACTTTTCCTCATTGGTTTCAGGGAGATCTCGGGGAGGTGGGCGTGCGGGGGCGGGGATTGATGAATTGGATTATTTTGACCCCGCAGAGTTCAAAAGATAGGCAACTATGCGTTAAAATAAAGCAGCTAATGAATCTCTAGAGACTGAAGTGTCTTTTACATTTCTGTCTCCATTACTGAAGTCATGTTGTCTTACCTGTCAGTCTTTGATTAAATCTTGGTCTCCATGAAAATGGCCACCTCCATAGGCATCAATACATGGACATAGGACACAATTTCTGAACTGTGTCATCATGCCACAGATGGCGAAGCCAACCACGTCTTGTACTGGCTTAGCATCAGGGAGAATGCCAGACTCTTCAGGGAGTGAGGGAGATCACCCCTATTTCAGGGAGTCTCCCTGACATTCAGGGAGAGTTGGCAAGTATGGAAGTCATACACACTACATGATCGGAAGGTGATTGGAATGAGATTATCAAACAGTACGACCAACGAAATGAACCGACAATCGGCACTTTGGAACAACTGTCGTTCATCGTGGAAGTATACACACTAGCGCAACATCTGACCAAACGGTCATTTATCGAGTGATTGGCCTGATAATTGCATGGAAAAACCTCCCGTGTGTACCTAGCCTAAAGCAGAGGTGTGTGGGTGTTGTGGGTGGCTCCAATCCTCAATAGCCAGCTACTAGCCAAGATTTAGGTATAGTACTAGTAACAGTATGCTTTGACAGCATGAAAGCCTTCTATACATTTACAATACGTCCAGTAGTTTGCCACGGTATCACCATGTCAATACAAGCCACACACCCTGTAGTCAACTAAAGAACATGTCCAGTTTTAATTGAATTGTTTAATTTTTTGTGAATTTTTTTACCAGTATTAGTTTGTACCTAACTTACACCATTAGTTAGATACACTCTCTAGAACAGTTTACCCAATGGTAACTTAAATTGTTGAAATCAAATTGCTATCTCTGTGTAATAGAAGGACAGAGTATACATGACTGTCCCCATCACCTGCCATTTACCGGATGTTAGAGGTACTGTAAAGCCCTGCTTTATGAGTTTCCAAACGGCTGGCATTGCCAGATGACACAATGTGTGGGTGGGAATGTATGTAAGATTGCATGGTATACATATAGTTATCAAATAAGGTAAAGTGGCTTAAGTGACTGTAACTGTGAAAGTTTCATAAAAAAAGACAATAGAAGGAATTTTGTGACAATAAGTATAACATTAACACAGTTGTATGACATTGAGTAATGACTCGGTACAATAATCAGCATGAACATTGATGATAAGGATATCCAATCACAATGATAACCAGGGTTCAGAATATTATAATGTGACTGGTAGCAGTACCATGTTAAAGGACTCACTCTAAACATGTAACCACTTTAATTCGGGGAAGACCTAATTTGGGCAGTGTCCACATTTAGACCTATAGGCACACACCCATTAAACTGGCTTATATGATGTCAGGAGGCACCATGGAATGGAAAAACACCAAGATCCAAGGGATTAAACTCTTGAACACGAGCTCTGAGTCAGAAAAAGTCCTGCGTACCACTAAAATAATTGTAATAGAAAGTCAACGAGTTACAATGAGTCCCTCTATGATAAGAGCATAGCTCTCAACATTCAGCAAGACAAAATAAGCCACACCCACCCAAACTCCGCCCGGTTACACCCAAATCCCACCCACAAATGGCCATAGTTGGTCAAACCCCATCCACTTTCCTATTGAACCCTGTCCCTTTTGGGGGACGTGAATGGGGACGCGAATCGGGCCGTCCCACCAAAATAGGGACAGTTGGGAGGTATGTATAAAATAATTAGAATGACTATTAATATGAAGAAGATAAAGACAGTGGTCCAAACGGTCATAATAAACATGAATTTGTGCAGAAGATGAGGGGACGTTTAATCCCATCAGTGTTAAGCAGTCCAAGGCCAGGCTAGCCGAGTCCCACATGCACAACATAGCTGCAGTAATTGGCTTGGTATTTAACCCTTACGGCTTCGGGGACAGTACCGCCAGGTAAGCTGAGTGTCCATCTGCTGCCCAGGTGATGTTTTTTGATAATTTGGTGATAAGGGATTTTTCTTTATCCCTGAAAAAACCCAGCCTCTGGAGAAAGGGGTCTACTGATAAATAAAGTCTTACGAAAGTGAAAGCAGCTACATACAGATTAGTGCACATGTACAAAACATAGTACTTAGCTAACATACATGTACTGTGTGTTACATGTAAATATTTACAATTGTATTGCACTGCTATATTGTGCGAGTAAAATATATTATTTTTCATCATTCGTAATTCAAAGATTGACAACCAGCAACTTTTGTGGGCAGGAATCACGTCGAATATTACCTAGCATTGTGTAGATCATTTAGATTGTAAGCTCTTTTGGTCAGGGTTGTAATACTTAACGTTGTGTAAATGATACATTTATATAGTTGTTATAATGGCCTATATATAGACTACTTAATCTATACACTGCTGTGGGAGTTGCTGGTTCTTATTAAATCAATAATGTTAATAAGTATTGAGACAAACGTGGATAACCCCTATTAATGTGTAAACTAAGTAACAATTGAATAGGTTTCCACCAATGCTGTTAATTTGGGGTCTGGGGATCCCACTGCCATGTTCTTCACCTCTGATGAAACTTTGCTAGCATTAGATAACAACAATGGAAGCTTTATTGAATGGCTCTCTGTCCAACGCGAACAAACTGCAAATTTTAGCCCTGGGGGGCAAGACTTGACTCAGCAGCCTATTAGAAATAGGAGAAGTCATGTGACAGGGGGTAGGTAGGGGCGTGGCCCCGCCCCTACTATAAAATGCCGAAATTCACGGCATTGATTAGCGGGGGCGGAGCTTAATGACATGATTAAGCCCTGCCCCCGCCATTCAATGCTGTGAATTTTGGCAAATCCGTGTGGTTTGCCTACACAGTTAAAATTTGTAATCATTGCAACTTATTTGCTTCCATGGTAACTACAGGTAGAGTTGATCACATTTTATAATTGCAATTACACTTTTCAGTCCCTGTTATGGCACTTGTTTCTTCCTGAGCCCATCCACTCTTTTACCCACCACATCATGAAATAGTTTGTTACGCCATAAAATACTTTTTAAACCGAAAGTGTTTACAGTTTCTTAGCTAGATTGTAACAACCAATAGTTCCCCAGAGAACCAGAGCAGGGATTAAACTTCATTTTATGAATTCAGGGTATTGAAATGCAAATTGCTGTACCCAGAATTCCCATGGTAAGGATTAATCCCTCCCTACCAGTTCTGAGAGTTAATGCTAGTTCTCAGACATAATGCTAGTTGTTATAGATTAGCTATGGGAATGTAATTACTAGAGATGATCGAGAATGTCAAATCTGTTCAAAATTTTGGAATTTTACCTTTTTGATGACCATGAACGTGTTTACGGTACAATCGTCAAAAGACCCCTATTAGAATTTATGGTTAGAATGTCAGAGTTGGTATTTGTTGTTCTCATATTCAAGGTTCACGTTACAATAACTTGTTAACACTTCTTAAAACACTATTATAATAATATTTTTAATGAATAAACATCTTTAACATCTTTTTTAAGTTGCCATTCACAGTTTTTTTAAATTGATCTAAAATTTGAGACACGCCTGCAAATTGTCATATTTTGGAACCGTACCGAGAATCGAAATGCGGCCACTTTAAATATATTTAATAAATATCATCTGTTACTTATAACAAGGCCATTTTAAATTACCTCAGCCTACAGATCAGGCCTGGCCAACCACTGGCTCTCCAGTCGTTGTGAAACTACAATACCCAGCATGCTTTGCCATGTAGATAGCCAGCCGATAGCTGGAAGGGAATTCTGGGGCTTGTAGTTTCACAACACCCGGAGAGCCACAGATTGGCCAGACCTGCTATAGATTATAATGGGTGTCCTGTTTGCTGAAAGACAAATTCTAAGAAAAGTTTGGGTTATCTCATAATCACAGAAATATAACGGGTGGTCTTAGGAGCATCAACACGGCTCTAAATTTTTAAATATTCAAGTCTTATCCAGTCATTCATATAAACCTGCAAACACATGATACTGTTCCGTGGCTTATTGCAAAATGTAAACACCATATCTAGAATACTATACTATACAGTCCAGTTCTCCATCTGCTCTTCAGATGTGAGATTTTAAGTTAAAAATCAGTTTTCTGATCCAGTTTGATCTCATATTGGTAAAACTTTGTCAAAAATCATGCAATAAAACCATACTTGCCTACTTTCGGCAAGTTCTGTCCGGGAGAGTGGTGTGACTGGAGGGCGGGAGGGGGTGCAGCCCAAACGCGTAATTTTGGCCCTGCCCCCACAACGGAAATGCCGTTATTCACAGCGACTCGCGTCATTTTGCGAAGGCAGTTGCGGGATGCGGGAGACTTGCCTGCTCTCCCGGGAGTCCGTGAGACCAACCCGAATTTCGGGAATCTCCCAGACATTCCGGGAGAGTTGGCAAGTATGATAAAACTCGTTGCTAAAAACTTGCCATATAACCCATGAAAAATATCCCACTTACCTTGTTGTGACTCTGCCCTGCAATATGTCACACGATAGTCAATGAAAATATGAAAATAAGGTAGAGTTTTACCTAATGAGGATTAAGAAGCGGGGACAAATGATTACAGAATCCAGTTTGTGTGACTCCAAATCTGTTTACCAGTTTTTCTCCCACTTCTATGCAATCATTTGAAGCTAATTTACGCTAAAAGACCTCCTTTTTCAGTTTAATATCGCCACAGTGTACAATTACATTTTATCAGAGCGTCAGCAAAAATGCCGTAATGAAACAGTTGCTGGCTGATTAGAGCACATTCCGTACACGGAAAAATGCATCGGACAAAGATGTTACCATCTAATTTTTCATTACATGTGTAAGGTGCCTGAAAACCTATCTCTATTAAATAGCGAATGCCCCATAGACCGATGTTATAATGAATTTTTTATTGATATATTCATATGTATGTGGTGTAACTGCACGGAGAGACAAGGCTCGGCTTCCACCTGAGGAACTGTATATTTAACGGTGACCTGAATCCTGGGTACACCAAGGTGATGTAAATTACAGCCTTTGAAGATAACTGTCTGATTTTCAGCCCACTTCAGCAGAAATAAAATAACAGATGTGTCCTTTGAAGGAAATCATCTGTAGAGAGAAGTGCATAAAAAGAAAGACGGGTCCCAATCATTAAGGAATTAATTTATAATGAATAAGAAAGAGCAGAGGACAAACATGGGCTCATTTCGATGTAACCCTTCCCACGAACGTGGCGGAGGTGTCTCACAGGCAACACACTGATCACCTCAGACAGAGAAAGATTTAAAGGTAAATACCATGAAAATTGATATAATTCAGACATTATCGTTTAGATAAATGTTTTGTGTTGTAGTTAAACTAAACTAAAGTTGACTGAACTTTCTAAAAGAACAAAATGGACCTGTTGCCCATAGCAACCAATCAGGTTTTAGCTATCATTTAACTAGTACATTCTAGAACATAATTGCTAGACTCTGATTGGCTGCTATGGGCAACACCTCCATTTTTACTTTTCAGAAGGTTTAGTGTATCTACCCTTATGACTTTAAGAGTTATGTTTATATAACTCTCCTCTCAAGTAATGCTAGTAAGGCCATATTATAGGGGAACTAAATCTAAAATAAAAAGATGTTTAATGTGTTGTGTTAGAAGTTGTTTGCTGATCACTGCCATGTTTCTTAGAAAATGTGGTCACTGTCTTGAACATACTTGTCAACTCTCCCTGAATGTCAGCGAGACTCCCTGAAATAGGGGGGATCCCCCTCACTCCCTGAAGAGTCTGGCATTCTCCCTGATGCTGATCCAGTGCAAGACGTGGTTGGCTTCCCCATCTGTGGCATAATGACACAGTTCAGAAATTGTGTCCTATGTCCATGTATTGATGTCTATGGAGGTGGCCATTTTCATGGAGACCAAGATTTAATCAACGACTGACAGGTAAGACAACATGACTTCAGTAATGGAGTCAGAAATGTAAAAGACACTTCAGTCTCTATAGATTCATTAGCTGCTTGTCTTTAACGCATATTTGCCTACACTCCCGCATTTCTGGGAGACCTCCCGGGAGAACAGGGCAACCTCCTGGTTCTCGCCCCACAATAGATAAGTGACGGGGCGGGGCTTAATTATGCAAATATCGCACCCAAAAATTAAGCAATTCGTCAAGCCCCTACCCTGCACGCCCACCTCCCTTGGGATCTTCCTAAGCCAACAAGGAAACATTGGCAACTATGGTCTTGAATCGATAAACTGATCAACACCCCCCCACGATCACAGCTGAACATGGCAGTACTGTGTTGTGTTAGCACAAGTAAGAAAATGTGTAAATTGTCCAATAATTAGATATAATCATCTTTAGAGACACAGAAAATGGTGGAGAAATACAGGGCAAAGCTCTAGTCTACCTTATTATTATTATTATTATTATCATTATTATAAACTTTAGAGATCTGCTATACCCTAAAATTTAAATATTTGTATAACTTTTTTTTTCTCCAAATCAGTTTATTGTCCTGTAAGCTGCACTGCCCGTAAACACGTTATTTTGTTTTTTTTTAACCATACTGTTTTTTAAACATGTATATATTTTTTCATACACAAGTAAACCCAAGCCCAAAGAGTTACTTTTAATAATGTGCCATTGACCAGACATGTATTTTTCCCCCCCAAAAAAGTATGAACTGTTATGTCAACTATCAAAATTGATCAAATACATTTCATTTAAAGCAGTAGAATAAAATGTATACAGTCAAGTCCATAAATATTGGGACATCAACACAATTCTCATATTTTGGGCTCTATACACCACCACAATGGATTTGAAATTAAACTAACAAGATGTGCTTTAACTGCAGACTTTCAGCTTTAATTTGAGGGTATTTACATCCAAATCAGGTGAACAGTGTAGGAATTACCTCCCACTTTTTAAGGGACCAAAAGTAATGGGACAAACTAAACAATCCTACAGCAAACTTTCACTTTTTAATACTTTGTTGCAAATCCTTTGCAGTCAATTACAGCCTGAAGTCTGGAACGCATAGTCATCACCAGACACTGGGTTTCATCCCTGGTGATGCTCTACCAGGCCTCTACTGCAAATGTCTTCAGTTCCTGCTCGTTCTTCGGGCATTTTCCTTACAGATTTGTCTTCATCAAGTGAAATTCATGCTCAATCGGATTCAGGTCAGGTGATTGACTTGGCCATTGCATAACATTCCACTTCTTAGCATTAAAAAACTCTTTGGTTAATTTTGCAGTATGCTTCGGGTCATTGTCCATCTGCACTGTGAAGCGCCGTCCAATGAGTTCTGAAGCATTTGACTGAATATGAGCAGATAATATTGCCCGAAACACTTCAGAATTCATCCTGCTCCTATTGTCAGCAGTCACATCATCAATAAATACAAGGGAACCAGTTCCATTGGCAGCCATACATGCCCACGCCATGACACTACCACCACCATGTTTCACTGATGAGGTGGTATGTTTTGGATCATGAGCAGTTCCTTTCCTTCTCCATACTCTTCTCTTCCTATCACTCTGGTACAAGTTGATCTTTGTCTTATCTGTCCATAGGATGTTGTTCCAGAACTGTAATGGCTTTTTTAGATGTTGTTTGCCAAACTCTAATCTGGTCTTCCTGTTTTTGCGGCTCACAAATGGTTTACATCTTGTGGTGAACCCTCTATATTCACTCTTGTGAAGTCTTCTCTTGATTGGTGACTTTGACACATATACACCTACCTCCTGGAGAGTGTTCTTGATTTGGCCAACTGTTGTGAAGGGTTTTTTCTTCACCAGGGAAAAAATTCTTCTGTCATCCACCACAGTTGTTTTCCGTGGTCTTCCGGGTCTTTTGGTGTTGCTGAGCTCTCCGGTGCGTTCTTTCTTTTTAAGAAAGTTCCAGAAGTTTTAAGAAGTTCCAAACAGTTGATTTGGCCACACCTAATGTTTTTGCTATCTCTCTGATGGGTTTGTTTTGATTTTTCAGCCTAGTGATGGCTTGCTTCACTGAGCTCTTTGGATCTCATATTGAGAGTCGACAGCAACAGATTCCAAATACAAATGTCACACCTGAAATAAACTCTAGACCTTTTACCTGCTTAATTGGTGATGAACTAACGAGGGAATAGCCCACATATGTCCATGAAATAGCTTTTGAGTCGATTGTCCCATTACTTTTGGTCCCTTAAAAAGTGGGAGACACATATAGAAACCATTGTGATTCCTACACCGTTCACCTGATGTGGATGTAAATTCACTCAAATTAAAGTTGAAAGTCTACAGATAAAGCACATCTTGTTTGTTTCATTTCAAATCCATTGTGGTGGTGTATAGAGTCCAAAATATGAGAATTGTGTCGATGTCCCAATATTTATGGACTTGACTGTATATAACACATATTAAAGAAAAATAAAGGGAGAGAAAAATGAAATGTCGGGAGCTCATTCAATGTTTTATAAAGAATAAGTTACAAATAAGGTTATGATTTGAAGTTTGATTGATTTTTTAAAGTGTTAGAGTCATAGACATGTGTTATACTCTTATATGTATCAGCCACCGATTATGGGAATATTATTTGTCAGTTCAGTTTTATCCTCTTTATATACAACTGTATTAATTAACGTTAGATATTTTGCCTCATGTTTACTTGAAATAAAGTTTGCTTTAAAAAAAAAAGTATAAAAATGTACACTAAAAAAAAAACCCCCAATGAGAAGTGAATGACAGTAACATACATGATATATCAGTGGGCAGATAAAATATGACACTAAAACACAGGCTCGATTTATGAAAGCCGCATCCGATGTGAAGAATTTATGTCTGAGGCAAGCAAGGCTCGGACATTTAACCTCACCGGAGTAATGTATCAATACAGAGAATTAAGCTCAGACAATGAATGATAAAACAGATTCTATTTTTCTGCTGTGTCAAATCCTCTAAGAATATTATAAAACTTTCTTTAGACAATGATCCAGGAAAGCGATGGCCTTGTGAGCTATCATCGGGTATTATTGCCACACTTGCCAACTTTTTCTTGTTGGCTTCAGGGAGATCCTGGGGGAGGTGGGCGTGCGGGGGCGGAGCTTGATGAATCGCATCATTTTGGCACCGCCCCCTAAGCGATTGTCAAAATTTTGGCCAATTACAGCAGGGGGTGGGGCTAAGATGACGCGATATTTGCGTCATTAAGCCCCGTCCCGCCACTTATCTATTGCGGGGGCGAGAAAAGGGAGGTTGCCCTGCTCTCTCGGTTGTCCGGGAGGTCTCCCAGAAATGCGGGAGTCTCCCGGTCATTTCTGGAGAGTAGGCAACTATGCGTTAAAGAAAATCAGGTAATGAATCTCTAGAGACTGAAGTGTCTTTTACATTTCTGTCTCCATTACTGAAGTCATGTTGTCTTACCTGTCAGTCTTTGATTAAATCCTGGTCTCCATGAAAATGGCCACCTCCATAGGCATCAATACATGGACATAGGACACAATTTCTGAACGGTGTCATTATGCCACAGATGGCGAAGCCAACCACGTCTTGTACTGGTTCAGCATCAGGGAGAATACCAGACTCTTCAGGGAGTGAGGGAGATCAACCCTATTTCAGGAAGTCTCCCTAAAATTCAGGGAGAGTTGACAAGTATGTTTATTGCATGTAAATCAAAGGGTAATAATCTTGGGGCTGGTACCCAAGTAAAGGTACGCCATTAAGCATGGGTTATAATTTTTATTACTTTGCTAAATATTTATGTACTACCAACAAATAAGTCATTAAAAACTGAAACACTTATTGATCAAGGGCACGACCTTGCTAGAGGTGGATGTCAGCTACACCTTTCTGTTACCAGTTTTATTAAGCAAACAGTATACTGTAGTTACTTCCATCATTCAGCCAATCTACTACTCTCATCTTATGTATATATATATATATATATATATATATATATATATATATACATACATACATAATCACTTTTTTTTGCATACACATATATGTGAAATCACTTTTTTTTTTACACACACACATTATATATATATATATATATATATATATATATATATATATATATATGTATATGTATATATATATATATATATATATATATATATATATATATATATATATGTATATATATATATATATATATATATTTATATATATATATATATTTAGGGGCCCCGGTGCGCTGCATTGCCCGGGGACCCATAATGTTGTTAAGGTGGCCCTGGGCCCTGCCGCCATCTACAAAAGTCTCGTAATAAGCCAGGATAAAGGGGACGGGACCCCCAGGGTCTGGAGGCGTCAGGCGGCTCAATGGGCCTCTTATATAACGTGACTTATGGTTATGACTGGCACTGATGGATACTGTGCTGTTTTTCTTTGCCACCATATCAAAAGATTGATTCAAATAAAGCTGTGACCTCTTTTTTCGCCAAACAAACCCCATATATGTTTTCGAGGGTAAAGGGGAAGGGGAACAAGAACACAATGGACATCAGCCATTAGGCAATTTATAGACCATATAGTCCTTACATAGACCGGACCGGTGGACTGGTCTCTGTTGTATGGATGCCCCCTAAATATGATTTGCAGGTTCATGCTCACAAACACGTATAAACACACCCTTGGATTAAATGATAAATAATCCCTTTCATCAATGAAGCTATAGTCATACTGGACATAGCAAACCGATGCAATAAGCCCTTAGAATTGGCAGTACAATAATAGTCTATTCATACTGCTCTCCTACAAACCCTGGGATACAATGGAATTACATTTTACATTTGATGCTGTTAGCAATGACTGTTTATATTGTATACTGACTCTAATTGTTCAACCAGACCTTTCCATTCACACTGCTGTGTTCATCTGCAAACGTCCCCATTGAGCTACCCTACTTCTTCCCTCTTGCAGCAGCTGGATTCTAAAATGCTCAGTGTTAATACCTTTTATCATTACACTTATACGTTATAGTTAAAACTTGATAACCTTTTTATCTAAAATAACAACACGGACACCAGATATAAATTTGGCAAAAAATGACGTATTTATTTAGTGGGAAATTTTATTTAAAACTCTGATGGTGACGAGAGCGAAGCAGTCAGCTAACAACCAATCTTTAAACCAATACAGCGTAAGGTGATTCTCAAAACCGCTGTCCCAAGACTTTACGAATCCCAAGTCTTTACGATTGGCCGGTACTAAACTTGGCGTCATCGCCACCGATCCCCTTCTGGACTCACATTGCCGCGTACGACTGGGTACCCTCCGCCCCAGAGGCCCAAGAGTCAGGTTACTGCAAAAGAGGCAAAGACGTGCGGCCAATTCAACGGTAGCACCTTCGATTAGTCACTGACTGCATTGCTCTCCTACCTACTGCACCTTGTCTTGAGACAAGAAATTAAATCATAGCATGAACCAACCTATGCCGGGTGGGAGGGAGGTATCTGAACTCCAGAACTAAGAGAGAACCAGCCCACTAATCCAAGCTAATTTATAACCTCTTGCAAAGCAACTCCCCCAAGAGTGACAGGCTGGCTGCCAAAATTGATTAACCCCTAATGGTCAGTGCTGATGAAGTATAACACAATATTTTAATTGCCCTCAGCTTAGGGCTTCACTTAAACTAGTGTTCCAATGGTCAAGCTTGTCCTCTGCTCCTTCTTCAATCTCAGGGCACCATGACATGTTTACGGCCACTTCTGTAAACAAGTGAAGGGGAGGCTGTGATCAAATCTGTGGTAAAGAACTTTCCTAACTTCTGAATGTGCTATAAGCAAAATCCTTTTTGAATGATCAGCCCATTCTTAATTTTATATGATTGTGTTTCTTGTCTGGCCACCTACAGGTACCCTTCTTCCTTAGATTGTACGCTCCTCTGAGCAGGGCCATCTCTCCTCCTGTTTCCACCACTTCTAACTCTGCTCTCCAGCTACTTAGCCCTCCTCCTCGAGGGTCCTCCACCCCACGTCCACTCTCGCTCCCTCCTCCCCCCTGGGGGTCTCCCTGTCTTCCGCGCCCTCCTTCTTGGGCCCCGTCATTTGCGGATCCTCCCTCCCCCTTCCCCGCCCTCTCTAGCTGTGCATTGAGCTTACTGAGTTGCTGTGTTTACTGTACTGTGCTGTCTCCCATTGTATTGTAATTTTGTCTGTCTCTGTACGGCGCTGCGGACGCTTTGTGGCGCCTTATAAATAAATATTAATAATAATAATAATAATACACAGCAAGGATATTACATTAATCAGACTATGGGGTGGATTTACTAAACTGCGGGTTTGAAAAAGTGGAGATGTTGCCTATAGCAACCAATCAGAATGTAGCTGTTATTTTGTAGAATGTACTAAATAAATGATAAAAGGAATCTGATTGGTTGCTATAGGCAACACCTCCACTTTTTCAAACCCACAGTTTAGTAAATATACCTCATAGACTGCAAAAAAAAGTATCCTTTCACAAATATAACTTTTTTTTTGCGCTTTTGGAAGACCCTTTTGCCCACATTCAAAATGGAGGAGCTTCTGCTTTCTGCCCTGTAAATGTTTCCATTGTCTCTATGCTGGTCACACATGCACTGAACACATCTTCACTTGCCCAATACTAGAGCATGTTTGGGCCCTAAAATAGTTGCCATACCTGAGAATTATAATGACAAAATTAAGCATTTTCCATAATATAAATTTTAATGGCAGGTGACTACTATTTGCCACTGTGTGTGGTTATCCACCAATTGGATCTCATTCAATGTGGTTACTAAGTATGTGGCCAAATTGACCAGTGGTCCTGTCACTCAGCGTCAGAATTACCCATGTATGTGGCTGTCTTTACTTTCCACTACTAAGACTCCTATTGAAAGGGGTTAAAAATCAGCCAAAGCTCTCTCACCCCAGCAGTAGTAATAACTTGTGAGGATGTAAATGATGAAACAATAATTTGTCTCAATGTGTGAATTATTCATTAGAAAGCAAAACAAAGGTGGGCTGCTTGATTAAGGACAACGCAGACTGCTGATAACACACCGAGATGTAATTTGGTTGCTGTATAATGCAGATGAAGCAACAGGAAATGATTTAACGTCTCTGTAATCAATAATATCACAGCTGCAGGCCAGGTTCTTAATGCACTTTAATAAGAAGTGCTGCTAAGTAGTGACAAAATCTTTGCATTGGATCAAATTTAGGCAAATGTTAGGGAGAAATCTGCATATGAAGCAGAATCACAACTCCTACACTTACCCATCTGCTAACCACTTCCCTGCTGACTGATCTTAGCGTTGTCATTTCTGTGTGACCATGTTCACCTGCTGCAATCTTAGTGACCCTTCCATTATTGGTTTAAATTTCTTCTTGTTGGTTTCTGTCTGACAACTATTTTTCATATTTCCGCCACCACTAATTTGCTGATAGCAAACTAATTTTGGAGTCTATTAATAGAACCCTAATTGCGGCTTAAGTCATATTTGAAGAACCTCTACATTACTTCCCCATGCCAACTCCCGTTTTTGCCGGCAATATGGTTCTTCATACGTTGATTAATATGACAATACTTGCCAACTCTCCCTGAATGTCAGGGAGACTCCCTGAAATAGGGGTGATCTCCCTCACTCCCTGAAGAGTCTGGCATTCTCCCTGATGCTGAGCTAGTACAAGACGTGGTTGGCTTCGTCATCTGTGGCATTATGACACAGTTCAGAAATTGTGTCCTATGTCCATGTATTGATGCCTATGGAGGTGGCCATTTTCATGGAGACCAAGATTTAATCAAAGACTGACGGATAAGACAACATGACTTCAGTAATGGAGACAGAAATGTAAAGACACTTCAGTCTCTAGAGATTCATTAGCTGCTTTTTCTTTAACGCATAGTTGCCTACTGTCCCGGAATGTCTGGGAGAGTCCTGCATTTCTGGGAGACCTCCAGTGAGAGCAGGGCAACCTCCCGGTTCTCACCCCACAATAGATAAGTGGCAGGGGGCAGGGCTTAATGATGCAAATATTGTGTCATCTTAGCCCCGCCCCCTGCTATAATTGGCCAAATTGTGACACTCTTTAGGGGCCAAAATGATGTGATTTGTGAAGCCCTGCACGCCCACCTTCCCCAGCATCTCCCTGAAGCCAACGAGGAAAAGTTGGAAAGTATGAATATGACCCTGTGTTCGCTATATTTGTACTTTGAGTTCCTATTAAATCATTTACATGCTATCAACACATGTGACTTGTGTGTGACTACAATGGGCTAATTACTCTCAGTGCTCAGTATAATATTTACCTTTCACCCAGCCAACGAAAATGAGTGAAATACTACATCCTATCTCAGGCAGCCCAGACTATATACCTGCCATTGTCACCACCTAGGGTGAATTTAAGGTCTGCCGTACAAGACTTTTAATAGACACGAGCAATCTAGCCCACCTAAGTGATCCAGCAGTCATAGTGCTGATATACTGCTTTCCCAAGATATTCTCTAAAGAAAGACTTGTAAATTAGTTTCACAGCATAAATGACACAACATAAACGTGTTTAGATATAGGGTTTAAAACTACAGAAAATACATGTTCTATATAGTGGAGAAAAATCAGATATGACATATCAGTTATCACATCCCAACATTTAAGTTTCCTAAATCAGGACATGGCCATGCCTCCTCCCAAAAGGGGGAGTGACCTCATCATGTTAAGGGCGTGTTTCTCCAGAAACGTCGTGCTCAAGGGGTGTGTCTAGCTCTACTGAAGTGTTACGTTGCCTCTAAGCCGCCAAAACACCTTCAATTGGTTGGAGCGCCCGATCATAGTTGAGTAATCTCCCTGAATGTCCGGAGAGACTCACAAATTTCTAAGGGCCCTGCTGGACCTCCAGGAGATCAGTGTCCTCACATCCTGCACACTTCCTTAGTGAAATGGGTGGGGGCGGGGCTTAATGATGTGATTTACAGCGAATGGGGAGGGGAGATCCAAATTGTTAGCAAGTATGCACCAGAGGCCCCTTGTACTATCCTAGTACGTTGCCCCCTCAGGCAGTAGTGGAACTACCATCGGTGCAGCAAGTGTCGTGCCACTAGGCCCATGGAGATAACGGGGCCCTCTGCATCTGGGGCCCATGTCCCTCCTCCCTGCTTTCCTGCACCAGGACCCAAAGCTCGCTAGTTCCGCCTCTGCCGCCAGGATACCATCTCCTTTACAATGTTGCTCTTGTTTAGCACCAACAAAAATCTTGACAGAAAAATGCTTTTAAAAGTATTAATTGCATACTTGCCAACCTTTGACAAGTGAATTCCGGGAGATCCCGGGCAGGGGGCGTGGTTGGAGGGCGGGAGGGGGTGGGGCTCGATCATTCGCGTAATTTTGGCCACACCCTTGCGACGAAAACGTTGTTTTGTTGCGGGGGACGGGGTCACGATTCACCGCAAATCGTGTCATTTTGGCAAGTAAGTTCTAGTATGCGGGATACTTGCCAACTCTCCCGGGAGACGTACCCGGATTTCGGAAGTCCCCTGGACATTCTGCGAGAGTTGGCAAGTATGATTAATTCCATTATGTAGCCTTATTTGTAATACTAACTATGCTCTAGTACACTAGTGCTTCCTCTTTATATAACTAGCATAGATTATATGTGCAGACAATATGAGAGGTTCTGGTGGCGTTATAAAGCAGTGATATAATATAGATTTATATCATTTAAATGCACACCACTCTCTGTGGATCTTAGGTAACATGAGGCACCACACTGTACTAGATTCCTAAGATACAGTACAGCTACCCAAAACACTGTATATTCTATAGGCATAGTAATTTTTTTTCGTTTAGTATGAAGCAGGGATTAATTGATCATTTCTTAGTCATTATTCAGGCCTGTTTAAGGCAAGTCAATAAAAGGGATCTAAACACATCTCTGATTGCCAGGTCAATCGGGGATTGTTCACGCAGCAACTGGAAGAAAATCATTTTCATGCTTATAGGTTGTGTGCAATGAAGTCTGTCACAGTCCTAGTCTGAGCTCTGATCTAATGTACATAGACTACACAGACTACTTGTAGCTGACACACAGAGGAGGTATCAGCATTTGCTGTGGAAGAGATACGAGTGATGTGTGTTATGCTCCAATATCGAAACCTGTCCTCAGCTGCAAGTAGACAATACATTTTATTTAATTGAACAACTAGAGCAGACTTCTGTAACATGTGGTTCTCCAGCTGTTTTGCAACTACAAGTCCCAGAATGGCCTACTGGGATTTGCACAATTAGTGGTGTTTATTGCAAGCAGAGGACCCCTGTTCAAAAAAGGGACTCCCAAATTTCTGTGAGTCTTCCCGGACTTCTGGGAGGGCAGGCAATTCTCCCTGATCCTGGCCGGCTGTGTAACGTAAATGGAGGGGGGGGGGGGGGGAGCTAGTGACGTCATGAACGCATCATCGTAGTCCTGTCCCCTGTTTTTATTGGTTCAGAGTAGTGATGTCCATTTTGGGAGAGGGGCTAATGACACGCTTCTTTGAGCCCCGCCCCCAAACACGGACCTGCACACCGGACCTCCCGGGAATCATCTTGCCCATGTTGTCAAGTATGCTTGACAGTCACCTGTGACAATGAACAGGTAGTAAGTAGTACATCATTTAGGTATAGAGCATACTTACCAACTTTAGAAAGTTGGTTTCCGGGAGCCTGCCGAGGGAGGAGGGCGTGATGGGGGGCGGGGCTCCAAAATGCGCGTCATTTGACAGCGGGGGGGGGGCGGGGCCAAACACTGCGATTCACTAGGAATCACAGCGTTTTTGGACCTAATTCTGCCCACTTCACTAGGAAGTGGGCACTTCCTAGAGAAGTGGGCAGATCCGGGAGATTGCCACACTCTCCCGGGAGTCCGTGAGACTCTCGCAAAATGCAGGAGTCTCCGGGACATTCCGGGAGAGTTGGCGAATATGGTATAGAGGCAAATTAACAGGAGAGGAGACCTATTGCTCGCTCAATATTAGAAAAGGTTTACCAATGGCAATAGCTTTGTTTTTGTCTGCGTTAACCCTTCCGTAGCTAAGATTTGCATGGATTTGCAAGCCTTATTAACACGCGCACAATGGTACTTGCACTGCTTCAAAAGCTGTCTTGATTTTAGCATTTCAGGAAAACAAAGTAAAATCATATACAAATGCTTTACTCTTTGAATTTAGCATTTTCTAATGGATAAACGTTTAAAATATTTTTTCAATTTTTTACATAATTTTTATCTAGCCTACGTTGAAACTGTTTTTTTTCTAAGTGGAACTGAAAAAAGAAAAATAAAAGTTTCTTTTTTTTAATTAAAAGTGATTGTTCTAAAGCAATAGGAAGCTGGACTTTGATTTTTACAATAGTTGCCAACCTTTAACGATTGGCCTCCGGGAGATCGCGTCATTTTGGCATCATGGGGGCTTCAAATCTGCCCACTTCACTAGGAAGTGGACAGATGCCGGAGAGTTGTCAACTCTTCCGGGAGACCTACCCGGAATTAGGGAGTCTCCCACACATTCCAGGAGAGTTGGCAAGTATGATTTTTACACAGTGCACTTCTGGAGTAGTGTCCTCCTGTCCTCACACCTAGGCTTTCCTTTGTATGAAATCGTGTTAGATTAAATGGCAAGCTTGCACTCCTGCAGGCTCTGTGCAATACCTACAGGTCTATTTTTTATAGGGTGAAAAGTATGGATAAGCGTATTTAACAAGGATCATGGCGGCACAATCGCATATCCCCCTATATTAAAGTGGCGGGGCGGGGCTTATTACGTGAATCCCACTTCATTGTGACCCCTGCTGTGATTGGATAGAAACTGTGATGGACGTTTAGGGTGCGGGGCCAAATGACATGCCCCACTGGGCCCCACCCCCAACACGCTCACCTCCCCCGATCTCTCCCGGAGCACCTCTTGCCAGGGACCCTTACCAACATTTCCTGAAGCTGTGAAACACATTTTGAGAAGCTTTTCCTCAGACACAAACAATCTCCCTGGTGTTTTAAACTACAAATGACAGGAATCCAGGACTTATGTACCTGCCATTCACCTCTTTCCCAGCGCTTCTGTCACATATAGTAGTATCAGGAAGATGCAAGAGACACGCACGTCCGGAGGGCACGCTAGGCAGTGCCTCTCTTCCGTCGGAGGAGGCGTCCCCCCTTGCACCCTCAGCCCCACTGATTATCTTATCAAGCGGGACGTGGGAGCGTCACCTTCTCCTCCTGGAACTGGAAATGTGGCGCTTGGCTGTGTCATCATAATCAGGCGCCACATTCCCAGTGTAACTGTGACATGGAGGAGCCGCAGCTCCACATGTAAGAAGCTTCTGTTTTATTTCTTTCATACTTTTATGCGCCCGCTTACACTTGGTGCCCTAGGCAACTGCCTAGGATTGCCCAATGGCAGCCCTGGCTCTGAGAAGATATCAGATTTTTCTAGTTTGTTACTGACATATTCAAAGGGGCATATTCAATTGTTGGCGTCAAAAATATTACCGTTATTACGGTAATTCTAAGCCTGAGCTGCGAGCTGAAATCCAGTGTTAAAGGTACCGTAATAACGGTAATTACGCGCACTATTACCGTAATGACGGTAATAGTGCGCACGCCGCGTTACTTTTCCAAGTAACACCAACAACTGAATATGCCCCAAAGTTCACTACATGTTTACTGTCAGTAAATTTACTGACAGTGGTCAACCCTCTTGCCATGCTCTAATGAGTGCCACTAGCCGTAGTGATAACATTAAAAACATTGTTTTCAAACATAACCTTGGCTCTAAGCAAACTAAATATAAACCGGTAAAAAAGTACCAGAGCACAATGAAGCATTCATGAAAACAAACACAACTTTAAAAATACATACAGTTCATTTTAACATTCACGCTTTCCTTTGAACATGAAATTATACCCGAGCATAAAGAACACAGCATTATGCTTTATCTGAACAGTAAACAAACTCTAACTCATCTTAAGTGTTATTATAAGAAATAGAATTTACTGGCGTGAGCCCATATTCAATATGGCTCCTTCCCTTTTTAATGAAATGTCATTATTCCAATACAAATCCTTTCACTTTTACAGTCTTGCTCCACTCTCATATTCTTATATTTCATTTCCTGCAGTTGCATGGTATTATTGTATTTTTTTTCCAGAGCTATTGATTTAGGTGCGTATGGTTATTACAATGCAAACTAAAACAGTCCTCTCATCCATTCTACCTTGTACTGTTGAACATTAACTTAATTTGTTTCAAATCTGCATTCGATTTGGCAAAAAAACCATTTATCTTTATGAAGAAAGCGCTCATAAAGTACGGACTTTAAGAGATCACTGCTCTAAAAAATTTAATAGCCTTGTGTCTTATACACTCGGAAAATGAATTAAATCTTCAAATATTAGATGTCTCAAAATAACCCTTTTGCATTTCATACTATGTTTAATTTATTGTTTTCTAGATGCAAAAAAAAGAGAGAGAGAGAGGGGGGGAAGCCTTTATATTCAAGTTTAGTGTTGCTGCATTAAAATCAATTCATGAATAAACAGTGTAATATCAAAGCAGATCGCTAAAGGAATACAGAGAAATGGTCTACAGAGCGTTCACTTATCAGGAGTTGGCACAGGGGCATTCTGTATTATCAGTCTCTTTATATTTTTAACAATGGACATATGAAGGTGCAAGTATTATATTTTATTATTTTTTTTTTATTTATGTTTAGATACATATTTATTAAAAAAAAAAGAATGTCATAGCTGAAACAGCTGACTTGCAACACTGCTTGATGTTTATTGGTTATTCCTCAACAGTGGCGGAAAAGTGCATCATCTGGCCCAATAGGAATACTTGGGTAGTGGACTCAGAAGAGGACTCTGCAGAAATGCACATTGCACATAGTGGTGGAACAACCATGGGTGCAGGGACTACTGCTCACCTCACCTCTGGGCCCTGTAGTAGCAGCACCAACTGCACCCATGGTCGTTCCACCACCTTTCCTCAATTATATTAGTGTTACTGGTTGATTTGATTTGCTGCTGGATATTGGATGAACCCACAAATTGGCTGCCACTTTACACCTCATTTATCTGTGATGTCACTGGTTTATAGGGAATTAATAGGCTTTAATTTCTATGGCTATTATTTGTTTTATTTATTTAAGAGTTATTGATATAGTGCCTACATACTTGCAGAACTTTACAGATATTTACTAACGCAAAGCAGGTCCCGCTCCAATGGTGCTTACAATCAATGTTCTCTACCACACTGACACACATACACACACATACACACAGGTTAATTTCACCAGAAGCCAATTGTCAGCCGCCGTATCTGCACATTCACTCAGGGCCAAGGATGCCTTCTCCACAGACACCTCTAGATCATCGCTCCTTCCTGGTTCCGTCCGCTGGGCGTATGTGCGATGGGGCCACGTCCTCGTTGCTAGGCAACGGGCGCTGACTGTCGGCATCAGCTGTTCCGCCGGCTAATTCACTGCCATCAATGGGAATGCAGCTCTATCTATTTAAAGGAGACTCTGGCGCCATTCTGGTGTCTCTGCAGCTAACTCCAAACTCCCGTGCGGGGGTCCCTGGCGAAGACCAGGGGCATGTTTAGACTCCGTGCCTTGCCTCCTTGTTCGGCGGTGTAAATTCCAGTAAGTAGGCCTCAGTTACCTGCTAGCAATGACAGTATACTCTGGCCACGACCACTAAAGGCACTAGTGAACCATTGGCTCGCGATGTGTTACTCCATCTGGCTCACCGTGTGGAGAAGCAGGACTCCGAACAGGCCCATCTACTTCAATGTTTTCAGGAAATAGTCTCCCGCCTGGATACTCTGCAGGCCTCACTAACCAATTGTTACCATTGCAGAAGCCACACAGCCTGTTTCTACTTCTTCTACTACATCTGCTACTAATTTGCGAATTCCTCTGCCTGAAAAATTTGATGGGGATCCACAAAAGTGTTGCAGATTTTTGAATCAATGCTCAATGCAGTTTGAGATCAACTCAGCTTCATTTCCTTCGGAAAGTACTAAAGTGGCATTTATAATCTCATTACTTTCCGGACAAGTCTTAGCCTGGGCCTCCCCTCTCTGGGAACGGGACAATACCTTTTTACGGAACTCTTCCTCCTTCATTGAGTCCTTTAGCAAAGTCTTCGACGAGCCTGGTCGGTATCCTCACCAGCAGGCAGTCTCTTAAACCTCCGCCAGGGTTCCCAGACCGTGGGTCAGTATGCAGTTTTATTTTGCATATTTGCTTCTGAATTAAAGTGGAATAATGAGGCACATGTGGAAACCTTTTGTCAGACACTAGAGGACCGTATGAAAGATGAACTGTCCTCTCGTGAATTGCCTGCTGATCTCGATGCCTTATTCTCACTCTGCAATCATAAAGAGCAACTACTAGGCGTTTTTCTCCATGTCTGGCTCCTCATTTCCAGAACCCGCCTTTACCACTTGACGAACCTATGCAAATAGAATGCTTCCGTCTGTCTTTTGAAGAACAGGGGAGACAAATTAAACAAAACCTTTGTCTGTACTGTAGAGAGTCCGGTCATCTAATTTCCAACTGCTGTAAAAGACCGGGAAACTTATCTTCCGAGCCGGTGTCAGGGAGGCCGACCTAGGAGTCAGATTTATCACTCCCTACACTTCCACCAGACCTGATTTTTCCATGGCTATCTCTCTGGAGTCTCCTAGTGGGCCTTTTCTTCCGCATGCCTTTGTGAATTTCGGCACTGCGGTAATTTCATCTGTGCCACCCTGGCATCACAACTCGATATATCTACCCACACTCTGTCACAGCCATTATTTCTTTCCACAGTGGATGGCAATCGCATCTCTAATGGCACTATATCCCAGGTTACTGTGCCACTTCGTTTTACTGTTGGGGTGCTACAATCCGTATGGATTGAATTCCTGGTTCACCCGGAATCAGTAAATTCAGTCATCCCTTGACTTCCCTATTCTAAGCACCACAGTTCAATTGGGAGTTGGCCCAAGTCAAGTCATGGGGTCCACAATGCCACAAAGTTTGTCTATCTTCCGTGTGACCTGTTTCCACAGTCGCTCCTTGCCACAGGCTCTCCTCTCATCTGTCTCTTCCTGCTCCCTGTGCCGCTTTTCAAGATGTTTTCTGTAAAACCGCTTCTGAGGTCCTGCCTCCCCATCGGCCCTGGGACTGTTTCATTGATCTTATCCCGGATCGACCTTTTCCTAAAGGCAGGATTTATCCTCTTTCTCTTCCAGAGAACCGTGCCATGTCCCAGTACATCTCGGAATACCTGCAGAGAGGATTTATTAGAAAGTCATCATCTCCAGCAGGGGCCGGATTTTTTTTTCGTAAAAAAGAAAGGCAGATCACTCCGCCCCTACATTGACTACCACCAGTTAAGTATGATTACCATTAAGAACAGGTAACCTCTTACTCCTATTTCTGAATTGCTTGACCGGATCAGTAGCTCCAAAATGTATTTTCCAAATTGGATTTATGAGGTGCGAATAATCTGATCCGTTTATAGGAAGGAGACAAATGGAAAACCACTTTCTGTACACGTGAGGGACTTAGAGCATCTTGTACCCTTTGGGCTCTGTAATGGTACCAGGCTCATGTTATGGAAGTACTCTCTCGCCTCCAGCAAAACCAGCTCTTCTGCAAGTTAGAAAAATGTATTTTTGAGGTCACTCAAATTCCGTTCTTAGGGTACCTGGTCTTGGGGTCTGGTCTCCAGATGGACCCTGAAAAAGTTTCAGCTATTAACAACTGGCCACAACCTTTGAGCCTGAAATTGGTGCAACGGTTTATAGGATTTTCCAACTACTACAGGCGGTTTATCAAAAATGTTCTATGTTCATCGCTCCTATTACTGCCCTTACTCGGAAGTCCGCAATCCTAGAAGGTGGCAACCAGAAGCTGTTGCTGCTTTTGAGTCTCTAAAGAAGACTTTTACGTTGACTCCCGTTCTTATTCAATCCGTTCAGGACAAAACCTTTTTTGTGGAAGTGGATGCCTTCTCTGTCCGTGTTGGAGCTGTACTTTTCTCAAGAATCGGCCCTCCGGATATCTCTGCCCCTGAATCTTCTCTAAAATGTTTGCTCCTTCTGAACGCTATTATGGGATCGGAGACAAAGTGTTACTGGCAATCAAACTGGCTTAAGAAGAATGGTGCCATCTCATGGAGGGCGTGCTCCATCCTGTTACCATCACAAAAATCCTATTTACCTCATGGACGCCCGTTGTCACAATTCACATCAGGCCAGGTGGTCATCTTTTTTCTCCAGGTTTGATCTCAAGCTCACCTACCTATCCGGCACCAACAATCTCCAGGCTGATGCTCTATCTCGATCCTTTGACAACTTCGATTTTTCTCCTCCTCCTGTGTCTCCACCCATGTTTGAGCCTTCTAGCATTGTCACCTTGACCAGAACCTCTTCCAGAACTCCTCCAGTTGGTTGCTCCTACCTTGACCCTCTGTTACGTATCAAGGCACTTCGATGGGGCTATAAAACTAAGTTTGTAGGATCTGCCGGAATAAAGAAGACCTATGCGTCTCTTTCTCTGCGTTTTTGGTGGCCCACCATGCGTGTTCAAGAGTATGTAGCCACCTGTCAAGTCTGTGCCCGGAATATAACAGCTAGGCGTTCTCCTGCCGGGTTACTTATGCCCCTTCCTGTTCCAGAACGTCCTTGGCTTAGTATTGCAATGGATTTTGTCACCGACCTGACCCCCCAGTAATGGATTCAATACTATCTGGATAGTTGTGGACAGGTTTTCAACTCCCTGGTTTGTGATCTGTCTCATATCTGGGCTGCTACTAAAGACAATTACTAAAGTCTGTTTAACAATATAAGCGGGCTACTGACCGTCATCGTAAGTCCGTTCCTATTCTTCAACCTGGAGACAACGTATGGCTTTCCACCAGGAAACTCAGTCTTCGAGTACCATCCTTGAAATTGGCTCCCAGATTTATTGGTCCTTTTCCTATTATCCAAGTCCTCAACCCTGTGTCACTACCATACAATAACAATATCCTGGGACATGCCCACATAGGACCAGATTTATAAAGATGAGCACATGCAGCAAATTTGCCTCTGGACGAACCATGTTATAACGCAAGGGGCAAATATTTTTGCATGCAAGGAAATATTTCTTGCTTTCCCTTGTAGCACACAAACCTTTAGTAGAGTTATTTTAACACTGCAAGTTAGGTTGGAACTAGGATGCACCCCATTCCTAATTGCAAATCTGTCTGCACATTTTAAGTGTACCCCTTTCCAGCCCAACATGATTTTGCCAGAGTGGAAAGTTGCATGGATATACTACTGAGGTTAATGATGAGTGTAATTTCCTTTCCCCATAGAAAAGAGCAAAACCTGACTCTCTCTTTATGCAACACCTAGAGTCAGTTGTATAGAGATTCAGTATAACCTTTATTACATGCCTGAGGCACCAGAAGAGAGACTGACTTGTGCTAGGTCACTTTAGGCTGACTGTAAGTAAACCGAACATCTTTCTTCAGACATTATATCAGGGCTTCTGTCATATTAGCTACTTCGTAATAACAGACCATAGTCTCCTCTTATACAAGTGCATGCGCTATAGGAGTCATTAAGTGTAAGCCTGGAACCTCCAAGGTCTGTAGACCTCTCCTCAGTCAGCCTACCTAGCTGACATAGTAAAGGGTTCCTGTTAAACTGTATGTACTGCCATGAAATAAGTGGATGCACATTGATAAAAATGCGGCGATAACTTTTTTTCCCGCTGATTAGCGCCTGATAACAAAAATAACTTATTGCCGCAATTTATCAATAAAATATCTCCAGGCAGCTGAGAGATACTCTCAGCGGTAAGGAAGAACTCACCACTTTCCCAAGTCACAGCAAATATGCACATATATGACCTGGCTAGCCCATAATTTAAAATAAATACATAAATAAAATAAATGGCATAAAAATAAATAAATATATATATTTAAAAAGCTTTTAACGTTAAAAATTATTCTAATAATAAACCATTTTTTAAATGATTTTCTTGTGTTATCGACATCCTGAGAGTATCTAATGTCCTTATCTTACTAAAGTGCGCATATTAAGAATGATGATTTAAGAAGTGAAGCATTGCCTGTCTTGGATCACCCCATGGGGTAACAATGGATATCCAAGTTTATATTTTTGTGAAGGTGGAGGGGAGCTCTGTCCTATTCAAAAATGATTTCATTTTTATTACACAGTGCATTGTGCATGGGGCCTGTTTATATTTACTTAACTGCGGGTTTGAAAAAGTAGAGATGTTGCCTATAGCAACCGATCAGATTCTAGGGCCTACATGTGCTACATGAAAAAACAGTCAGTATTTAACTTATGTGCAAAACAGAATACTAATTTGCACACCTTGCATTGTAACATGGTTTTGTCCATGGGACTGAAATAAGAAGTTTCTTAAGTTAAGATCCTTAATGAATCAGGCCCCTAGACTTTATTTTTAAGGAGGTGCGATTTAGCATAGTCATGACTCCTTCAGTCTGATTGGCTCGTCCCGGTTGGCCCCATCCCCTGGTCTCGTTAGGCCCCACTCCCTTTGATCGACGTCTTCGCAATTTAAAAGCTATGCTTGTGCTGCTAGAGGGGGGTGATTGTCCTGATCGTCCCCCCTTGGGTCAGCAACGGGTGGATACTCACCCAACTCCTCCGCGCTGTCTGAGCAAACTTCTACCCCTCCACGTATGACACCATTTTCCTCCGCAAACCTATGCACCCCGGCGGAAATCTAGGCTCATCTGGGCAAATAAAATGACACATTGGGTGTAAACCTGCAGAGCCACTTAAAATTTTATCAAAATTCATATTCCCTATGACCAATAGCAGCTGCACAGACTGCTATGCCTAATGTTACACCATTGGAAAAGAATGAAAAACTAGAGCAGGAAGTAATTATAGCATGTGTTATTATGTGAATGTATAATGTTATAGTTTATACTTGCTAGGTTTCTTCTTCAAAGATCTACACAGTTATATAATATATAAAATATTACACACTGTGTCAAAGAGGGATACTTGCCACAGTTCCTCTCTTAGCACACACACAGGTGTTCCACTTGGGTGTGATTGGTTTGCTGTGATTTGTTGTAGTGCTTGGGGTGGAGGATAAAGACACTGTCTGTATGTGTGGGTGGGACCACCGATGCCAGTAAGTGGCCGGCTTGCAGACAGGGAAGTAATGTCTAGCCAGATGTAGGTGTGGAGATTTTCGTGTACTGTTACTGGATATGATTGCTGTACCAGCTTTGGAGCTGTTTTACCATCCTGACAACTGCTAATAAACAGCTCAATGGTTCAGCATACCTGTATCCAATTCTTGTGAATGGTGTACTTTCTCACAACACATATGATATCAACTTAGCAATGATTTTGATGCAATTTGTATTTATTATACGGCTAAACATTTTTTTGCCATTTCATATTTTTATCTAGAGAAGAAGTTCTCAGGGAAATGTTTCCTGTGGTTGCCAATGCAGGGTAACCACACAGGACCAAACAGGAAACTGAGAGCCACAGAGCACACAAAGACTATGATAAGTTAACTTTTAGGACTTGTCTCTAGCTGTGTCCTGTCCTTTTATATAGACTACTCTGTCATTGGTGCTAATTGCCTCTCCTGCAATACACTTCAACAGCCGCATGGAGCACAGGTTACTTAAATGAATTATGATTGGCTGCTGCCATTCAATGGGTGAGACGCAGTCGGCAGCCCTAGTAATGAAACCTCTGCAGTGGTTCTCAAGTGCAGCCACAGTTTCGCTGTGGTCGCATTAAAATCCTAAAAAGTTTAAACCTCATTCTGGAATTGTAAACAGACAAGAAAGCTAAATATGTGTTATGTATGCAAGGTATGGCAGTTGTGGAGCACGGAAGGTAGACTTAACGTTGTTACTTTTATCATTTATATCTAATTACTTTAATGTTATGTGCTGGACAAAGTTCACAATGGGGTAGATTTATCAAACATTCTAAAAAGGAAAAATGGAGGTGTTGCCCATAGCAACCATTCAGATCCTAGCTATCATATTGTAGAATGTACTAGATAAATGATATCTGGAATCTGATTGGTTGCTATGGGCAAGGTTTGATAAAACTAGTCCTTTGAACATTGTCTAGAAAAATAGTGTGGCTAGGGACCAAAAGTAACGTTTCCTACCTACGGTACTGGAACCTGAGGCTGTCATTGGGAACAGGGCTCCTCGTATGGGGCTGCAAGCTGCTGTATGCGGCCATCGTCTCCACCCAACAATCAATGGCAAATGGGAGAAAAGCCTGTTCGCAGTCAATGTAAATCCACAGTAAGCGGTTGGGGACAGGTTAATGTCCAATAATGGACTTACTTCCATGTTACAAGGGTCTATGTAACTTTCCCCCAGCATATTCCATATGAGTTTGATGCTAGTTATTATTTGTAACATAAGGTATATACCAAATGCACATTAGCCGAAAGATTCAGCTACAATAATTGTATCTAGGAAAACTGGAGATAAATATGTCATTATAAAATCATCTCTTGTATCTTATATATCACTGCTAATAGTCCCTGTGCAATAAATGTGTACAGAATGTCAGCAGTCGGTGACAGTGGGACATTTCAAGTCTAACTGTGGAATGTATTGGATTGAAGTTATTCTCCAAATACATTAAGTGGTGTTTTGGATAATATCCACAACAGTATTCCAATTATCACAGAGAGGGAAGCCAGATCGAAAAATGAGATGTATTTGGAGAACGTTTGCAACCAATTTCAATCCCTCAGGAATGAGCTATAATAATAGAGGAGTACAGCAAATAAACAACTGGGTTAGAGGTACAATCAGTCAGAAATAGCAGACTACTTTTACCAACTCCTTTTTATTATTCACTTTACTTATTTTATATTCAGTGAGTTAGGCTAGACACACACTGAAGAATTTTCCGACTGACGTGTTATCTCAAACGATTGAACCTACGACTGAAGGTCCGATCAGTCTGGCGATTCCTGCATACACACTGACACGATTTACCTTCAGATCTGTGCTCTTCATCTGGTCCTCTAGTCTTTAGAGAAAGACAGCACAATATTCATTCATTCCTGTCACATTGTCACACTGATTAAAACCGCCTTGTTATAGCTATCTACATGTCTTAATGAATTTCGTTAGCTTCTGTGACTCTGAAACAAAACATTCTGTCTTAGAACGAACAAATGAATAATTACTTCTACAGCACTCTCTACATTTATTCCCCGGGACATTCATCGCTAGCATTGGCTGAGAAGAACGCCACTCTGCAAACTCTATGGGGATCGTGAGCATGAGTGCATACACACTACATGATGGGTCGGTGGTTGGTTGGAAAATATTAAACGGTACAACCAACCAAATGAAACGATGATCGGCACTTTGGGACGACTTTAGATAATCGTGTCACTATACACACTCACATGATATCTGACCAAGCGGTCGGAGATTTCGGCTGATTGGAGGCTTTTCGTGCAATCATCAGTCCAGTGTGTACCTAGCCTAATCCAAGAAAATTCAACAACTTTATTGCAACTTCCCTTTATAGATAACATTATCCTGAACCATTGCAGACCAGGACTCATAGGCTCACTTTGTTAGTTTATTTCCTTTTAAACGGTATACTTGTGAAATTTTTAATCTTGATTATTACATAGTTCCAATCAGTGGGCCACATGGAAATTTAGAAGTGGCAGTATGGAAGATGTAATTGGAATATAAGTGAATGGAATTTGATTGCTTTACAATAAAGGCAATAGGAGAAGTGGCGGTATGGCATATCAACGTATACATCCCCCGTATTCGACCACTGGATCCATTACAATCAATTTTAATACCCTCACCAGATTTACATTTTTAAATGAACCACACAAGAGGCACAGAAGGAAATAGAGATGAATGATTTCATGAAGCAACTGAAGAAGAGACAAGGATCACTGGTGTGACTACATAATAAGTAAGAATTAATTATAAAAATTTGAAGGCTGGGAGAAGAATCTGATTGGACATGACAGATAACTCCTATGGTGGGTAGGGGCATGGGAGAAGTCTTGTAGGTGGGAGTGAGTGGTGGTAACCAGACAGGAGATGAGGCCAGGTCAGTGGAAGATCTTAGACGGCATCAGGGAGTGTAGTGTAGTGTAGTGAAGGAGCGGTGTTGTTGAATGCTCTGCAGGTGATAATCACTGATAGTAACAAGTGACTGAGGAAGAAACGATGATCACTGGTCACATGTAGCGAATGTAGAATAAATATCTCAACAGATAAGGCAGGAATAAGACTCACTAATCACACAAAGGCACTGGGGGTAGACTAAGATCATTGATCACATTAAGCAACTAAAAAGAAATAAGGATCACAAGAAACTAACGAATAAGATCGATAATCACATGAAGAATTGAAGGAAGAAGTAGTGATCAAATGAAGCAACTGAAGAAGAAATAGAGATTACTGAAGTGATTGGGAAGAAACAGAGGTCTTCCGTCCTTATAAAACAATACATGGGTCTCCACTTGTAATCCAATAAACTTCTTCAGTACACAAATCAGCACACCTGACACCATTTCAGGCAGATTGATAATAACATTGGTGTACACATACACATCTTTGCTTGCGATCATAGACCTATAGCCCTCTACTCAACAGGATGTCACCAATTAGCCTAAAACATATCATGGTGCTTCTTGGACCTCCGTTCATGGTCAACCTTTGTTTAATCTCTAATCCAGTAATTGGTCATTGTCTTGTTTTAGTCGTCATCCATGAGCTTTCATAAATGACTCGTATAGGGTGGATGTCATTACATTCAATTCCTAATCCACAAACGGTATAATGATTTGGGAGCCAGGGAACAGATGTTTCTGCTGACGATCAATATTTCAGCTACAAAGGAGGAAAGACGGACATGGGGAATCAACACAATAATGGCCAGATTCATTTCAGCCCAAGGTGTCGCCATGTGTCACCAGAACAGCCCTTGGAGACACAATGGGCTAGATTTACTAAGCTGCGGGTTTGAAAAAGTGGGGATGTTGCCTATGGACACCAATCAGATTCTAGCTTTTATTTATTTAGTACCGTCTACAAAATGACAGCTGGAATCTGATTGGTTGCTATAAGCAACATCCCCAATTTTTCAAACCTGCAGCTTAGTAAATCTAGCCCAATGCCTCAATGTTTTGATTCAAATCCCTGCTCATTCTCCCTAGTGTCCCATAGAACTGGCAGGAAAAAATGAGCGGAGATTCCTTTTTGAGGCGATGTCCAGCAATTGAATCTGCCCCCATCTCAAAATTCTCCCATAATTTACTTCATAAAAGCCAAACGTCAAGATTGTCAGCAGCCAAAAGGGATTGGAGCTTGGAAATCTCAGAGCATAGGTTTGGTTAAATCATCATCATCCAGGCCCGGCGCTCCCATTAGGCAACCTTAGGCAGTTGCCTAGGGCGCCGGGACCTGCAGGGCGCCGCTGACTAGATTTTCTAATCTAGGCAGCGGTTCAGGAGAGAAGGGCAGCGGCGGCGGGGTGTTTTTCCATCTCACACTGACGTCAGTGATCATGTGATAGTCTGTCCAGCGGCGCCTCTGTTCTCCCCTCCCCTCTCAGCATGCATAGCGAGGAGCAGCTAGAGGAAGAAAAGGTAGGTAACATATAATTAATTATTCTTTTATCTGGTGTGCGGGGGGGGAGCGGTGAGCGGTGGGCGGGGGAGCGAGCAGCGGCGTTATTTTGCCTAGGGCGCCGTGAACCCTAGCACCGGGGCTGTCATCATGATATTTATTGATATAGCGCCAGCAAATTCCGCAGTGCTTTATAATTGGGGACAAACACAGTAATAAACAATAGTGAGTGGAACAGTCAAAGAGGTAAGAGGGACCTGTCCGCAAGCTTACAATCTATAGGTAAATGGGAGTTGGAAACATGCATATTAGTCCAGCCAGATTGCAAAGGTAAAAGTGATTTGTATGCTATGTGATCCAGTCACACAGCTATGTTTGTCTGGGGTCATAGTTTTATTATTGTCTTGTGTGAATTGTGTAAAGGGTGGTAGCCTAGTGAGGTTAAGAAGGTGGTTGAGGAATATTATAAGCTTGCCTGAAGAGGTTCGTTTTCAGAGAACGCTTGAAAGTTTTTAAACTAGAGGAAAGTCTTATTGTGTAAGGGAGGGAATTCCACAGCTCGAAAAAAGTCCTGTAAAGAGGAAGAAACTGGCTGATGGATCCTGACATGGACAATTTTTGGCCCATTTGTTTCTCTTTAACATGGAATGTAAGGATTTTTTATATATAGTTTTTCATTTGGAGTGAAACATTTACTTTAGCACCCTACATATTTATCCATGCAAAATGACACCATAAACTCAAAAGAAGGACACCTTTGATGGTCCTTACCGTCAACATTGTGACATATGGAGGGTTCAGTACGTCTTTGTCAGCTGAAAAACTCTTTGGATCAAGGCTGCCTCCCAATGTGGGTTTAAAGCTCTTATTGCAATGACACATCTGTATTCCTGGTGTAAAACTGCAGATGTGCAGGAAATAAGCAGTCAAAATAAATCCAATTTTAGGGACTTTCCCAGTGTGAGATGCAAACCATAAACTACATGTCATGTGGTAGTTGGAACAGGGCAATATATTTTGGATTTGTCTACAGACGTTAGCAAACTGATGACTGACAAATTGTTATTACAAAATGTAAGTGAACTCTGTAAAAGATTCAAAAAATTACATTTATATAGTGAAATCTTCAGTCCATGTGAAGAAATAAAATCCTTGCACCCTTGGACACATGCGAGTTTAAATATATTGGGATTTAAGCTTATTCAATAAAGTCTAGAGCTGAAAAGCGGCTAATTCAGGCAGCCATCTGCAAACACAAACACACTCAGATGATTTGGTGTGTCGGCTAACTTATCCATTTAGAATCTGATCGATAGGCTAATTACTATCTGTTGAGTCTACTAGTGTCCATTTAGTGAGAGGTGTCATGGAGATGACCCTTTTCTAAGCATTTCCTGTGACTAAATCTCTGTTCTTTCATTTCATGAAAGCCATTCGGAATTATTTTGAGAGATTAGTTAAACAGGTTGTAGTGTAGGGAGTGCAGTGAGACGTGCAGAACCTGACTGGCAATCAGCTGTAACTGATTTTATAACACAGGGATTATCTAGATAAACAGCCAGTGTCTGCTCCTGCATGGGGAATGTGTTGCAATCAGATTAACTCCTTCACCACCAGATTTTGTACTGAGCAAAACAAACTGCTGTTTAAATTTATTCATTTTTTTATTTTTAGATTTGGTGGCTGATTCAATCTGCCACACTAAGCGGAACTTTCCACCAATAACGTACCTTTCGCACTCAAAGTTCTACACCCTGAAAGTCCCATTGAAATGAATGGGCAATTCAAATTAAAAAAGCTAAAGCAAAAAAAACCCTCTGTGGAGCTGTTGCCTATAGCAACCAATCAGATTCTAGTTATTTATTTAGTGCATTCTACAAAATGACAGCAAGTATCTGATTGATTGCTATATGCAATATCTCCACTTTTTCAAACCCGCAGTTTAGTAAATACACCCCCTGTGTCTCTTGTGCCGTGAAGGGTATACTACCAGGGCCGGATTAACCATAGGGCTAACTGGGCTACAGCCCAGGGGCCTATGGCATCCAGGGGGCCCTTGAAAGTGCTCAGCAGCAGTATTGATCGGTCGGGGGCGGGGGTGCCCCCGGCGCGATCAGTGCTGCTGAGCACTTTCACTGCGGTCCTTCCCCGACGCGCTGTAGTCTCCTTACTGAGGAGATCTCATGAGTTTCACTCTAAAGAGCGTACAGTGCGCCGGGGAAGGAGGTAAGTGCCGGGGGGGGGGGGGCGCGGGCAGCTCGGATCACGGGGGGGGGGGCTCTCACGGGGGAATGGAGGCCCCCTTAGCCCAGGGGCCTCTATTCCCTTAATCCGGCCCTGTATACTACGCATTAACTCATATCAAGCTCATAACAGTTTAAATGCATTTCATAAGAGGTTTGCTTATGAATGCAAGTTTGCTTTGTAACTGGACAACAGACCTGCACTTGAAAAAAAAAAATATTTAATAAATGTTTTTTTTTTTCAATGGTCTTTTCTCAGTCATTCATATTGTGCGTCTAAGGATTGTTGTAACAATTAATATAAATAAAATATGCATAATTTATGGATTACAGTGGGATCTGTGTCCATGATCTTTTCCCCACCTAATGAGTGGCACGAAGATTCAGGCAATTAAAGTATTTAATTTAATAGGATTTTTCTCACTTGCCTTATACTTTCTGTGCCTCATTCATTAAGGAACGTAAACAGTAATTTTGTGCACGTAACAATTATTCTGTCCAGAGCTAGACAATATGCCACAGAATGCAGCCACGTGCAAAAAATGAGTAGTTGTCCAAAAGTGGACAACGCTTTAACACAGAGGTTATGGCAGGGGTCCTAGAGCTGGGTAGTATGGTAGCGTTCAAACGTGAGCAGTCCCCAATGCTCTAAATAAAATAGAATAAGAACTGAGAACTGCATAGGAACGAAGGATAATAAAAGTTTTGCTGTATATTTAACTGAGTATACTCTGTAGTGTTAACAGTTAACTATTTAGAGATGCCCATCCGGTGTCATAGGGGAGGGGTGTAAGATGCTATAAGTGGGATGGGCAGAGTTGTACTCAGCCATTGCAGACCTGGATGTTGCCCACCCACCCTTCCTGCTTCATGGATTCCTGAGTTTCGTGAGGAATCAACTGGATATCATTTCTGGATGGGGATCAGCTGGAGGCTGTCCGTGAATGTGGATGGAGTTTTAGCCAGAAAACGCAGTGCAGTCGACGGCCAGTGGTTGTTTGGGCACATTTACGGTATAAGGCACGTTGAACCCGCCTCTCTTCGAGTGAATCGGCTATTAGTCTCGGCTCAGGTACCGCCCCTGTGGGTTGCCCTGTGGTTGCTTTACGTATAGCCCAGAGGATGGGCGGGTTCTGTGGAATCGTGACATCGTGCCCGTCCAGGTAGATATGTGCGCATTGGGTGTGATTGGTCCACCATTTGAACCCAAGGGAAGTCCTAAGGAGATACTAGGACAGTTGGGTTTTGCCTGGCGATGTCAGACTGACTGCTTTATTCTCCTCCACCATAGTTAAATAAATCATTTCATTTTCCCACACTCATGTCTCGTGTTGTTACTCTAAGGTTTATAGTGGTAGTGTCCTTTCATTTACCAAGCAAAGATTATGGAGCATCTTTCGAACATGGGAGAGCCCACATTTTAGTTTGTATGACGTTCTTCATTTTCCATATAGGAGTGTTAGAATAATGTTCCATCAAGTAATCTTCACGTTCTCAGTGGCCAGAAAATAACAGTCATTGTAATACTCCTCAATGCAGAGCTTAGTCACAAGGCAAGAAGTTACATTTTAAGAAGCTTTGAAAGAAAAAATCCTTCTGGTGTAAGGATCTATAAACAAGATACGACTGCAAGCCTTTGGAACGGCACAATATTGTATGAAAACTACATTCACACAAACCTTTTTATGTCAAAGCTGCTGGAAAACAACATTAAGATGCAAAATATGAGTTAGAAACCCGGGAAACCGAAAACATATCATAAAGTCTTTTTTTTCTCTCTAAAGATTATGAAAATAAAGATTATTATTTGAAACCAAGCTGCAAATAATAGTATGAATGCTGCAAACTGTTGAATATACATTGAATGGAATTCAACTTCTTCCCCTTTCAAGGTGGCATATGGTTTTAGAAAGATTTATCCCTTAAATATATTCATGTTATGCATCAGATGCTAAGCAAAGTCATGTGACCTATATTCGTCAAGATGCGACTTTCATATCTCGCAACTGAGGAATACAATCCTGATACGGTTCACCATGGCTAGCGGTGTGGAATTAGTGGCGCTATATAAATAAATGGCGATGATGATGATGGCTACCGTTTTGCATTGACCACACCCTCGGCTGCACAGCAATGCAATACCAAACCACGACCACACCATGATGGACAGACCGCAGCCCTTTTTACCCCCATTAAAATCCTGACTGCTCCCCCTTCCCGGGTAGAGGGTAATACAGGTTAAATATAATTGAACAGTATTCCAGAGACACTGTGTAAAAAGGCCATTGTCCCACAGGTGACAGATTCTATTGAACATTCCATGTATTGTAGTGACATTCTATGGAATGTTGACCTTGAGAGGGTGTGGCCATAATTTACTTGCCCAAGTACATAGTGATATAATCTTTCTCTTTTACACTACACATAAAATAGCAGCAACTCCTGTAGGCGGCAATGCATATTAAAATGCAATAGAGCAAACAGCAACGATTCCAAGAAATGCTTAGTGGCAGTGGTTACTGCTGTGGCCATTAATTGCCTCGGCTTGCGCTCTGATATGCCATCGGTCTATCATTATACATTCAAAGGGGCAGGAGCGCACATGAGATAGCCTAGAGTATACATATAGGCTAAAACAAGGAAATATGGTGAGGCTGCAATATTGCTCAACTTGGTGATTCTTTGAAAAAAAAAACAACATAATTTCTATCTCCAAAAATTTTTGGCCGAAATGACTTTAACATTTACATAATGGTTTTGCTCAAACTAATGGCTGGGTAAGTGACAAGAAAATGCGTTGGTCATGTCTAAACCAGCTTTATTCTGCTCCCTCCTCCAACGGATCCTGTTTTTTCAATTTTATTTTGCACCCCGTCTTGGGGGGTCAAGAAGACTCCTTCTAGATGGGATTTAAAATTAATGGACTTTCGTCCTTTTCATGTTGCCAGTTTTCCACTAGATAAATGACAGTGGGAATCTGATTGGCTAATTTGGGCATCACCAGTGTTTGCCTGTGCACCTCTTCTCATCAATATCCCCATAACCGGCTATTTTATGTTTCTAAATCTCATCTCTACCTACACTCCTACCCACCCCCTCCGCTCTGCCTGTGACCGCCGCCTCACTACTTCACTGATCACCTCTTCTCACTCCCGTCTCCAGGACTTTGCCCGGGCTGCTCCCCAGCTGTGGAACGATCTTCCATGTTCCATCAGGTTAGCATCTACTCTCAAAGGCTTCAAGCGTGCCCTTAAGACTCATTTCATTATTCAAGTCTATCAGTCCTCCTCCTAACTCCCTTGTCCCGGCTCTCTCCCCCAGTTAGTACCACCCTATTTGTGTCTCCCCCTTTCCTTTAGGATGTAAGCTCTCATAAGCAGGGCCCTATTTCCTTGTGTGCTCCATCTACTATTCCATCACCCCCTGTACCTCTTGGCCTGCTTCCCTAGCCCTGTTTTCTAAAGCTTCGGCCTACTTATCATTGACTTCTACCATCCCTTTCACTATCTGTCCCAGAAATAATTTGATGTGCTTTACCTTGTTATCTGTGTTTGTATATATTTTTGTTATTTCTGTATCATGTTGTGTCTTATGTCTGTTTTCTATATATGTAATGTACGGCGCTGCGGACCCTTTGTGGCGCCTTATAAGTTAAAGATAATAATAATAATAAATGACAGTGTGGTTTGATGTGCTGAACATGTAACTAGCTTCTCCTTTAAATCTCTGTCCTCTGTGCTTTATGTGCTACTGGCAAGAAAGTAGTTAAGTACTGCAGCGCCTTTGAGTGTGATGGACATTATCCAGAGCTTTAAACTACTGGTTCCAAGGCTGGCACAATAAACATTAAAGTTAATTTGTGGTGCTCTTTACTTGATGAGTGGTGTGTGCATGGCTGATTCACATCTTGTGCAGTAACCAGACCTCTCAGTGTATATAATTTATAATGTTTACATGCTTCCAGAACACTTCTGATTTGCTGTGTCTGTCCCAGATTCTGCGGTTTCTATATTATTCCCCAGATTTCAGCACCGTCAATACCATTTTCATACAAATTATTTTGAATCAAGCAGATGCACGAGAAGGGGGTCATTTACGACAGACAGGCACAGAACAAAAAATGTGGCTCTTCTATTGCACTTTTTTCCTGTCAGTGTTCTAATATATTTGCACCCCTGCAATATACTGAAATATGTCCGATCTAACAGCCAGTATGAGATCGAACTGAGAACGTTTTGTGAGTCCTACCTTTATGCAGACCATTTTGACACCGATGGCAATGTTTACAGGTACACGCGGGTCAGTCCTTGACCTGAGCACTAAATGGCAAGATCTCAGTGACAGGATCAATGTCCAATTTGGCTACACAAGTAGGTGACGAAACTGGATGAGATCCAGCTCCTTGGCAGCTCATTTTTGGCGTAATTGTTGGTGCATTCGCAAGGAGTGCAATAAGAATCTTCATAGGACTGCATTTACCATCATGCCTGATAATGACTGGATTGTTTTTGACCAGATTAATATCAGGCATTGCATTTGCTGTCAGGCCACACATACTGCGATAGGGGGCCAAGTGCTCAACATCAATGTCTATACCGCAGCGTGTGTAGCCAACATAAGCATCACCTACCTGTGTTCCTTTGGCCCAATCTGTCATTAAAGCTGCTTACAGAAAATAGTAATATTTTAACTACTCATTTCAAACACTTATTTAACTAATCTTGTTATTAAAAGGGATTTTCCTATAAAGTTCTGGATCATATACTCATACAAAGGGTGAAAAGCACAGAATATCCACTTTTGAGCTTAATTTATGATCAGCCACACTCAGCAATTGTTTCAGTATGAACAGCAAGCTTCATACCTCCAGAATTTTTCAATAAAAAGCAATAATACCCCATACGTTCATTGAGATGGTTAACAAACCCCCTCACCCCAAGCTCCTAGTTGTTAAGGTTGTATTTGTTAGGGTCATTCTTGTACCCAGTGGTGGAACTACCATTGGTGCAGCAGGTGCTGTGCACTGGGGCCCATGGAGATAATGGGGCCCGCTGCATGGAAACTAGCGAGTTGTGGGCCCCGGTTCTCTTCATCCTGATTCCTGCACCACGGCCCACAGCTCAATAATCCCACCTCTGCTTGTACTAATGAGTTTGAATGGAGAAGGTCTTGGTCTTCTCATAGTCCTGGGGCCCAACCCTAAACAGTTTGTAGCGTAGAGCGACAGCCTTGAGCGTGATATGGCGGCTGCGGGAGGTCTTCAGGTATTAGAAGCACCAGCATTGATGGCTCCCTCAAATCTGAGCCAGTAGTGGCCCCACCGCTGGCACCCATGGTAGTTCCGTCACTATTATAAAATATTAAAAAGTAACAAGGGAACTGTTAAAATAAATTGAAGCTATATAATGGGGATTATGTTTGAAATAAATTTTCATTGTCAATGAAACAAATTATCTAACTGTGTTTGATGATCATGCATAGGTTGGTACATGGTTAAGTGTTAACCTGACTTTTCACTGCTGCTCTGTTTAAAAGTAAGATGTAATCTCCCTGCACCAATACAGAGACCTAAAGCTCCTCCCACATCCTTAGGACCATGTCCTAATTGGGCTCTGATTCAGAGGAAAGCTGAGAATACGTCATTCTAGATACTGTGACATCCCTGAGGAAGTGAAACGGCGTCTGCCAACCTGTCACTTTATATATGCTGTGTTACCTTTCTCCTAGCAAGCTGCTGCGGAGGAGTGAAAGAGAGTATGATGGACATCATTAGTTAATTAAAATCTCCAGTTATTTTTTCACACCTCCCATCTGTCTTGATTTCTGCAGGACACTCATGATTTTTTTTTCCTGACTGTCAGAATGATGGGAGGAGTGACATTTTTAGAGCAGCAGTGAATGGGGTCACAATGCATGTGATATTTTAGTGGAGGGAGGGGGTTTGGGGAAGCGCCACCCGTTCCCTTTGTGATATGACAATGCCTGGCAGACCTACCCCACATACCCATCAGACCTGCCCACATGCCCATCAGACCTCCACCCACCTGTCTTACACTTACTACACTTGATTTCTTACCTCTCACCCCTCCCCCACTTTCTGTTAAAGATGGAGCCCACAGAGGAAGGGATCTGGGATGTCCCCAGTTTTTGAGTGGGTGGGACCAGAACATCCTGTAGCCAAATATCTAGGTAGACTAGAGGAACGGTCAAGAGAGTGGCAACTACGGTTTAAAGCCAGAAAATGCAAAGTCATGCACTTCGGACTCAAAAACCCAAAGGATAAATATAGTATTAATGTCACTATAATGGAAACTACTGAGGAGGAAAGGGATCTAGGAGTCACTATTTCAGGTGACATAAAGGCAGGTAAGCAATGTAACAAAGCAATGAGGAAGTCAAATCAGATGATTGGTTGCGTAGGGAGAGGAATCAGTAGCAAAAAGAAAGAAGTAATAATGTCACTGTATAGGTCATTGGTACAGCCTCATCTAGATACTGTGTTCAGTTCTGGAGGCCATATCTCCAGAAGGATATAAATACATTACAGACTGTACAAAGAAGATCAACTAAAATGGTGCATGGCCTACAGCACAAAACTTACCTGGAAAGACTCAAACATCTTAATAAGTATAGTTTGGAGCAGAGAAGGGAACATGATAGAAACTTTCAAATATATGAAGGGTTTTAACAAGGTGAAGAAGGTAAACATTCTACAGAGGAAGTATTAGAACACAAGGACATGCACTGACACTGGGGGGAAGAGAAGTATTAGAACACGAGGACATGTACTGACACTGGAGGGAAGAGAAGTATTAGAACACGAGGACATGTACTGACACTGGAGGGAAGAGAAGTATTAGAACACGAGGACATGCACTGACACTGGGGGGAAGAGAAGTATTAGAACACAAGGACATGCACTGACACTGGGGGGAAGAGAAGTATTAGAACACAAGGACATGCACTGACACTGGAGGGAAGAGAAGTATTAGAACACAAGGACATGCACTGACACTGGAGGGAAGAGAAGTAATAGAACACGAGGACATGCACTGACACTGGAGGGAAGAGACGTATTAGAACACGAGGACATGTACTGACACTGGGGGGAAGAGAAGTATTAGAACACAAGGACAATGCTTGACACTGGGGGGAAGAGAAGTATTAGAACACAAGGACATGCACTGACACTGGAGGGAAGAGAAGTATTAGAACACAAGGACATGCACTGACACTGGGGGGAAGAGAAGTATTAGAACACGAGGACATGTACTGACACTGGAGGGAAGAGAAGTATTAGAACACGAGGACATGTACTGACACTGGAGGGAAGAGAAGTATTAGAACACGAGGACATGCACTGACACTGGAGGGAAGAGAAGTATTAGAACACGAGGACATGCACTGACACTGGAGGGAAGAGAAGTATTAGAACACAAGGACATGCACTGACACTGGGGGGAAGAGAAGTATTAGAACACGAGGACATGCACTGACACTGGAGGGAAGAGAAGTATTAGAACACAAGGACATGCACTGAGACTGGGGGGAAGAGAAGTATTAGAACACAAGGACATGTACTGAGACTGGGGGGAAGTAGGTTTAGAGGATATGTGATGAAAAACTACTTCACAGAAAGGGTAGTGCAGAGTTTATTATCAACAGCTCATGTTTTCAGGATTTCTTTAATCATGCACAGGTGATTTAGTCTAATTGGCTGGGTCAGTAATTATCCTACCTGTTCAACAGACAGGAATTCTCAAAACATGAGCTGTAAGCGGTGCGTGAGGACTGGAGTTAGGAAACACTGAGGTAGTGGATAAGTGGAATAGCCTCCCATCAGAGGTGGTAGAGGCTAATACAGTAGAGCAATTTAAACATGCTTGGGATAAAAACGTAAGAATATCCTTACAAAGAACTAAGGCTCATATAGGGTTTGAGGTTACCATGGGTTAAAAAATGGACAGACTAGATGGGCCAAGTGGTTCTTATCTGCCGTCAAATTCTATGTTTCTATGAATGTCTACAGCGGCACAGAATTCTTCAGGAGATAAGTGCGGATCGCACTATGTGATAGGGACAGTGTCACGAGGGAAAGAGGGGAATTGAGGCTAGCGAAAAGCCACAGAATAGTTTATACATTATTTACTAAAATTAGTTTACATTAGTAAAGAATAGTGATATGAGCCTCCTGTCATACAGATACAGGAAGGTGGTGGTTTTCATATAAAACATTGTTCATGCGTCTAACTTTTTTAAAATGCTGACCACAAAAAAACTCAATGATTTCTCTTCAAGGTACACTGCCACCTTGTTACGGCAAATTGTAGACCAGGGACAGGTGAAAGAAGTCATCTGCTTCTATAACGTGTCCTATGATCTCTATGCAAGTATCCGTCTCTAATCTGTTCTCCTGCCAAAAAAACAGAACAGAGAAGAGGCGAGTTATTTGAGACAAAGACTGTGATATATATCCTTACATTTGTAAGAGAGCACAGCACATGGTAGCAGAGATAATTATCCTGGATAGTCTGGAAAATCAGATTGGGATAACTAGTACTCTAAGGGCTAGATTTACTAAACGGCGGGTTTGGAAAAGTGGAGATGTTGCCTATAGCAACCAATCAGATTCTAGCTGTGATTTTGTAGAATGTACTAAATAAATGAAAGCTAGAATCTGATTGGTTGCTATAGGCAACATCTCCACTTTTCCAAACCCGCCATTTAGTAAATATACCCCTAAGTCTAAACTGAATAATATTGGAATAGCTTGGAATAACTAATGCTCTATGTGTTACCATTTTTTGGAAGCTCTCGTCTTTCTGAGAAAGGGACTGTTGTGTGGGAGAGGCCAGGTGTGTTCTTATAGCAGACAGAGAGACAAATCACTTCTCTTCCTAGAGTTAGAAGTCCTGACAGAGGTCCCAGGCAGGAAAGTGTTTCTTTGTAAGAGTGAGTGTTCTCATACATTGTAAGTATAAAGTTATTATATAAATTGTTCTCCTTGGGTGTCCATCTTACTAAAGTGTGAATAGTGGCATCACCACTAGAATTTGCACAATCCTCGACCCAGCTCTAACTAAAAGACAACATATCAACCAGTAATTCTGATTCAGGTTGGACTTCCCAGTTTCCGCTGCTGGTAAGCGATGGAGGTTCATGATTTGGAGTGGAGCATCAGGATGTAGGGCCATGGTATTGGTGGACCAGGGTGTGGACTGGGAGAGAGCTATAATTTCCCATTCTTCAGTTCGGGAATGTTAGAAGCTACGAGAAATGGAGACAACTAAAACTTGTAAGACGTGTATAATTCCCTAGAGCAATATTATGGTGCAGGCCAGATACTAGTTAAAATTGATGTCATACAACACGGTCTGTTGAGGTTATGTGGAATGGTGTCCACTAGAACAAGCTTTGAGGGCACACAACTATAATTTGGACAGCCCTACCCAACGGTACGGCCATTTACTACAATGGCTCTCTAGCAGGTCATGCTGACAATTGTAGCTATAAAATCTCTGGACAGGCCGGCAGGCTGCCTCTGTCTCTGACCATACCTAGGGTTGTCTAAATGACACAGAGACCCAGCCTAGGATACTGGAGACATTAGGCTATATCTTATGTCAACCCAGCCTAGAGTTACCAACATTTCCATTTAATAAGGGAGACATAAATGACATAAGATTCTGAAAGCAGGTGAGATGTAGACTTCAGATCCTCATCTCAACTGACAGACACAGGACCTGTGTAAATCCTATGCGCCCAATTGTCACAGAGTGCCTAAAACACTCAATAAATGGTATAATGTCACTCATACAGTGTTTAAATGCCCCCGCGGCTCCCCCATGTCAGAGTTACACTGCAAGTGTGGCGCTTGGCTATGATGTCACAGCCAAGCGACACTACACTACATTGTTATAATCAAGGTTGTAAAGCAAAATTCTGTCTTACAATGTAACACAGCCTAGCAAATATGGACTTACTATCCACTATTCACTCTTCACACCAGAATCCAAAATGGCTTCCTGGCTGCGTCAGTTGAAGCATCCAGGTTTGCTACCTTGTCATGTGCTCATCAGACCAAATCTCCACAACAGTATAAATCATTAGCACAGTTATCGTTTGTATTTTACCTCAGTGTTCCTCCGTCTGATTCCAAATAGTTAATTTGACGCGGTCTTAAGAGATTCACTAATGATTCTCGTTATGTGAGCCGTTCATAGCGTTGGCTCAGTAATACGCTTTCAGGACACATCCTCAGACGTATTAGGACTGCAAGTGATCTTGACAAGGAGTGGAAGATTGTCTTTCTCCTCAGAGAAGGCCCCGGAATGCTCACTCCATGCGACCTCCTCAGACCTTGCAGCTACATTAGACTTATTGTCCTGAGAGAAGATTCAGTTACGGCACCCAATTCATTTCATATAGTGCTCTATACTTTATGCTTGTTGGCAGCTAACTTGTAAAATTTTATTACGAGTACGTTTTTTTTTTGTTTCCTTGATGGAAAACAATTATTCCATCATCAGCTGTACGCACAGCTGCTTTCCTTGATATATGAATTGCTTATTTTCTCTTCCTATATAACCAATTAGTCAAAGAACGGCAGACAGGTATGTTCACTACACTATGTATTTGTACACGAGCCAATGACATTAACGTCCGGCGTAAGCAGGGTACAATAAACGGGGGTTTGTCAACATTACGGACTTAATCTTAGTCCAGAGTCTTAATCAATGATCAATTTATAAATAAATTAAATTGTCAATCCTATACTGATAGTTATTATCTACAGGAAATGCCTTTGAGTATAAAAATTTTCATTACAAAAGCTAAAAGCAGCAATATAATCGTATTAGCTGCAATATATACCTGAAGTATCTATGGGCACTTTTATTAAAGCCATCAATCTTTTCTGCTGTATAATTGTTAATTACAAGAGTCGATGAAGAAATTAGGATTTGCTCTGTGATGTGAATTTGCACAAATAAAATATACACTGTATTTACACTATTCACAATACCAAATCATAAAGCAAATCACTAGTAGATAACCTAGACATAATCAATGTTACACCTTACGGAAATAGGGTTAACTTATTTTGGAAGACAAAAAAAGAGAAGATATTGTGCCAGGCAAATCATGATGCTGAACAAAATAGTTCACACCCATTTCAGCTATACTGCTCCCCTATTAGTAGAGATGCTCACTGACCCCCGTTAACTGGTTTTGGTTTTGGTTTTGGATCTGGATTAGCTTTGTGTTTTGGTTTTGGTTTTTGGGAAAACCGCCCTTGTGTGTTTTGATTTTGGTTTTGGATTTTTTAGGAAAAATCCTAAAATATGCAAAAATTACATATTATTGCTCTTTTTTTTGTTCCTACATTATTATCAACTTCAATAACACTACTTTCAAGTCATTTGCAGCCAATTTTGACCACCTCACAGACCACAATATTATTTACACAAACTTTCGGACAAAGACTGCAGCAACCTGGCTGGATGGTAAGCGACAGAGCAATGACACAAACACCCGGCAGTTCCTAGCACATCTAGGACACATTGGCACACAGCAGTGGGAGAAAAGAAAAATGGGGGTCCACCCTATCTCCCACCGCCCGCTATGTTGGATCTTTAAAAGGAATTCCAAACTCCCAAGATCCGACGACGTAACAATGACGTTTTGCCTCGTTTTCAATTCCAAGGGAGCGAAAGAGTACCGAACCGACCCAGCTTGGTACTCGGATCCCCTAAGTTTGGGTGTGTTCGGTTCTTAAGGAACCGAGCCTGAGCATTTCTACCTATTAGTCAAGTCACACCCACAAGACACTGGTAATTTAGGTATGCATAGAAGATTTATAATTATATATTATATTTATTAAGCCTGTTTATATTATGCCACTCTATTATGTTACTTAAAATGACTTAGAAACAAATGAAGGCTCTGTCCAAATTTTGGATTATATATGAGTTTACTCAGAGATATAAGGGAAGGCAGTGGAGGACATGGGGTTGCGGAGGCCACAGAGGGAGGGCAGGACCAGACATTGGCGGCCCTCTCATACCTGGGCCTCATAACAACACCCTCTGCCCCCACAGTACTTCCTCCACTGCCACAACAGGCCAATAGCAGTAACCTGTGGTCATCTTCCAACAACATTTACCAACAAAACCAACCAATATACTATTGGATTATGACCAACAGGTGCCGGCTGGGCAGGGGGTCATCTGCCCCCCGGGCCAGTCCCATAGTAGACTACCTTGGGCTGGGTAACTGGGCCACCTGCATTTAATTTCCTTTAAACCGTTCCTAATATGCTGCTGAGTTGAGTCTTGGCCCCCGGTGTAAAATTTACCAGCACTCCCCTAATGACCGGCATCGTTGCAATTTTTGCCCAGCATGCACTGCAATATTAGGCCAATTCCTTGTTACTGGCTGCAAATTTGCAGCATGTGTGCCCATCATTACCAAAATAAACAGCAGGTAAAACTTTATTTTAGAGCTATAGATAGAAAGATACAAGTTTAAGGATTAACCTGTAAGTTTTGCCAGCTGTGTGTGGTAGAAAATAACTCCAAATAGCTTCTCTACAAGAGCAGAGTGCCCGATTATTGGGTGTTGCCTGTAGAGAGGGCTCCAAGTTGGGCATTTTCCACTGGGATACACTAATACAAAAGTTTGGTGTATACATTTTAATTCCTATACTGCAGCCCCCAGATATTCATTCCTGCACTTGATGTCCTGAGATGAGAATACAACAATTCTGAAAATATGTTTAAAATGCAGTTTTATTAGACATCACCCACAAGAGTACATTAATGTAGCTATCATTCCCATTTTATATATTAATGTTTGCGTAAAAATTTATTTTATTATTAAATCCAGTTATTTGATTTTAAGCATCAATGAGTTTTGGGATAAATAACATATCGGTCTAGTAAGTCATAGATGTTAATTGCAGGTACATGAAATGTATATTTAGAGGTAATTGGCTCAGTCCCACATGGACGAGGAAGGGTACCTATGTTATCCACACTGTCAAGTCTAATGTGTGCTGGAACCTTACAGAACTCTGTAGGGGGCTTAGTCTGTCATACTAAATCAGCGATACAGTCCTTGCCACGTTTGCAGCAATACAGGCAGGTACATACACAATGATTATGCTCAGGAACAGAGATGTCACATTGGCAGACACTGACACACTGAGCTGTGGAGCTGGCGGTATGATTACCACATCAGTGCATAGGGACTAGCAGCAGACTGCGTTTCTTACAGGTAATCAGTACAACAACCTATAATCTTGTGCCATCTGGAATCTGCAGAATACGTTTTCAGGCGCAGGATTTTCATAGGGTGGATTTCCATTTTTGCTTTTCACTAAAAAATTTACACTCTATGTATTATTATTATTATTACCATTTATTTATATAGCGCCACTAATTCTGCAGCGATGTACAGAGAACTCGTTCACATCAGTCCCTGCCCCATTGGGGCTTATAGTCTAAATTCCCTAATATAAACACAGACAGACAGACTAGGGTCAATTTGTTAGCAGCCAATTAACCTACCAGTATGTTTCTGGAGTGTGGGAGGAAACCGGAGCACCCGGAGGAGACCCACGCAAACACAGGGAGAACATACAAACTCCTCACAGATAAGGCCATGGTCGGGAATTGAACTCATGGCCCCAGTGCTGTAAGGCAGAAGTGCCAACCACTTAGCCACCGTGCTGTACAGATGCCAGCATAAATATATATAAATATATGACCAATATAGGTCCTACCCTGAAAATGTTAAAGGTATTCCTTGTGTCTTGTTGCTGTGCTCAGTCTTGCCATGGTCTATGACCTTTTACCTGAAACTGTCTTCCACAGCCTCACCTTTGCAGCAGAGTTTGGCTGTTTCTCACCCAGTTTTAAGCCTCCTACACTACTGTTTCTGTTTCAGTTAATGACTGTGTTTCCACCTACATATGAAAATGATGATCATTATCACCTGTTTGGTATGATTTGGTTAATCATACACCTGACTATATTCCTACAAAATCCCTGACTTTGTGCAAGTGTACCTAGAAGAATTAATGCTGTTTTGAAGGCAAAGGGTGGTCACGTCAAATATTGATTTGATTCAGATTTCTCTTCTGTTCATTCACTTTGCATGTTGTTAATTGATAAAAAATATACTGTTAACACTTTTATTTTTTAAATCATTCTTACTTTTGCAGCATTTGTTCCACACCTGCCTAAAATGTTTGAACAGTACTGTATATACAGTATAAAAGAAACAGTAAGAAAAAAATAAATGAATAGTTAAAAAAAAAAAGTAATAAAGATCTTGATAGCGATAGGAGGAAAGCAACGGTACTGTGCTCAGTGATTAGGCTTCCCTGTGCTTTGGAGGGCCCCAGCAAAGGCTACAGTCGATACCCAGAGATGGCTTTCATCAGCCTAGGTGATTTGTAAAATAGAGAGAAGCTTTTCTCTGTTTGTTAAATAGGTCCCTAAGTGTGTGACGGGATTCGAACTACGCCTTCACGTTAATATGGAAGCAATATGGCAGTGATACAGTTTTCCACTAATGCAGTGTTTAATCTCTCCCTTACGGTACATTTCTTAAGAGCTTTGCTACAACCCTCCACAAATATTTGCCACTCTAAGTGCACATTTTGTTAACATCTCTTTTAGAAAAAAAAAAATATTTACTGACAATTTTATAAAAATACAATGATGGAAATAATTGTTTTACTGACGTGTTTTTATATTATATTACACCAAAATTTCTTCAAAAGTAGCAATAAAGTGTTGTGTCTCACAATTAGGATGACACTGATATGTGCAATGTAATTATGTCTGGAAGATGGTACATTTTTAACTAATTGTCCTTATTTTTTCTTATTAAGGGATGAAAATTTCACTGCACTTTTGCTGACTGTCAGTCAATTTACTGAGAGTAGGCTATCATGTCAGCAAGTCACATTCCTAAATGCTCCTGTAGAATATACAAAAACCCATTCTCCAATAGTTACTCATACACGTTTTCCAGAGGTTCATCTATGTCATTTTTGCTATCAGCAAGATCACTAAAATACCGTGAACTAAACTCGAAAAATAAGTAATCAATTAATTAGTGAGGCCATAAGCCAAACTCAGTTAAACCATACTTGCCAACTCTCCTGGAATGTCCGGGAGACTCACGCATTTTGGGTGAGTCTCACGGACTCCCGGGATAGTGTGGCAATCTCCGGCATCTGCAGAATTAGGGCCAAAATACCGCGAATCAGTGCATTTGGCCCCACTGTAAAATGATGCAGTTGCGTCATTACATCACGGGGGGCGGGTCCAAAATGCCGCGATTTTGGACCCCTGCCCCCAACACGCCCACCTCCCCAACGGCAGCTCCCGGAAGGCAATCGCAGAAAGTTGGTAAGTATGACTTAAACTCATGTGTTTGTGCAAGTGTCATTCACTTACCTATTAGGGGTTAAGTCCTCTTGCAAACTCCAGCCAATAGTATCCATGGGGAGGGCTTTCGTCAGCCCTTTATATTCCCGCTAAGCTACGCCCACTTTATAGGCTACACCTCTTTCGGTTCCGAGAAGCAGGAGTTTTGGAAGATCATTAATAACAGAATTGCGGTTCTCTGCTTGTCTATATGTTGTTGCTTTTATTTTGTTTTATTTTTATTCACATATTTATTGCTTTTAACATGAAGAGTAAATATACATACAAAATGGAGAGACAATAACAATATATATTAAATGGGGAAGGGGGGCGTTTAGAGGAAACAATGGTAATGAAAGAGAAGAGAGAAGAGAAGGAAATGAAGGAAAGGATTCTCACTTGGTTTACAGCCAAAATCATCTATTTAGATATACGTTACATAGTTGCACACAACTAGACTTTACACTTATGCCTATAAAGTTTTGATAAAGAGGGCCTTATTGTATGTTATTCATAATTATGGGCCCTTTGAAACATTTAATTTAGACCATAATTTTAACAATGTATCAGAATCCGTAGAGTTCCGAGAAGTAATGAGTGGATTCCACACCTCTCGGATTTGAGAGGATTTCTTGATTGAAGTATTGTAAATCAATGGATCGGGTTGGGGAGAGTACTTGATCTAGTAGCGTTAGGAATCAAGTGTTATCAGCCCTAAAATGTAATTGTTTAAATCAACCTGAAAATGCAATCTCATTACTTCGTGGACACATTTAAGTGTAGTCCAATAAAAATGTTTTTAATAGTTACACGACCAAAAAAAAGTGAGACAGAATTGTCGCAGATCAATAACCTTTACAGCATGTGTTTTCTATGCTTATAATTTAGGGGGTAAATGAATCAAGCTGAGAATTTTCCGGCGGGTTTGAAAAGTGGAGATGTTGCCTATAGCAACCAATCAGATTCTAGCTGTCATTTTGTAGAATGTACTTAATAAACTCTCAGCTTGATACATTTACCCCTAGGACTGGTGCTACACATCACGATTTATTATATTTAGTGAAATGATGACGTCAGAAATTTGGAGAGTTCAGCATTTTAAAATACTTTTTATAATTTATATAGCTTTCACTATAAGTTGTTTTTCAAGTGTGTTGTGTAAATCCATAAAATATGTTTGCTGTTGCGTTCAGGACATCACTGCCAACTAGCTATTATATTTATCGATTTACAAACTTACAAAAGCAGCGAGGTTGGAAAAAACACAAGCTCGTCATTCTACATTTTAACCGCGTTGATCCAGAGGAAGAAAACCTCTAATGTAATCTCACAAGGAGGAAAAAAAAACCCTTCCTAACTGCATACATGACCATCAGATTAATTCCCTGGATCAATCACCCCAACTGAGTAATTCACCAGTTAGAACTGCTGATACCAAGTCTTGCAGCAAAGGCGTCCAATTCATTTTTAAATCCAGTTAGTGAACTTGTCATCCGCACCTCCCTTGGCAAAGTATTCCACAGCCTGACTACCATTACAGTCATCCTAATTACATACCTATAAAACACATACAATAGAAACATATCTAAAAATGGCAAAAAAAAAAAAAAATATTCCCAGTAGGATAAGTATATCCGAATTGCTTATTTATCATCCAAAATCACTCACAAGTGACTAAATAGCCTTTTTGGCTCTAATTATATCAGGGGACAAAATATATTGGTTACTTTCAAGGCAATTCCAACATATATCTTAAAAAAACAGCAATTTCCAGCAACCTGAACAGCTTCTACAAAGAAATGCACTGAACGTCTTCTTGTACCAGCAGATAAAGATGTACTTGTATGACACAATTACAGTACTGATACGAGTAATTTAATCTTATAATATCATAAACATGACGATTGTCTATGTTATTTTTTTTTTTCTTTCCTATCTACAAGACATCAGGACTTGTTCCCGTCAGCCAGATGATTTGATATGGAGCCTTAACTAATATAAAAATATCTGACAGCCTGTCTTTGGTAAGTGAGAAGTCACCGTGATACACTTCAGAGCGCTACACTGTGTTTGTCAGTGTAATAAATTGCAATTAACCTGTGCATCTCAATGTGAAGATGAATCATTTTAATGAAGCGAGACACATAGCTTAATTTCAAGTGGGTAATATCTGGCTCTGCAAGGTTGGGAGAAATCATCCAGCTCCCGGTATCTTAAGTGCCTTTTTAAAGCCCTGTAGATTTGACATGAGTATGTGACATCAAAATAATGCATTCTAAGAAATACAATGCTTCTGACATTGAGGCAATGATTCTATGGAAAGACATTAGTAGGGGGGAACGAAAAGCGCGCTGGATCGTTTATTTTTCATAGAGTTATCTACGTTACTCGGTCACTGATCTTTATACTTGGCTGTGCACATGTCCTTTGCAGATAACCCGTTCAACTCTGGGGGCTTGTGGGGAAAAAAATGAGTCTACCTGATCGCCAGGATATTATTTTTATATAGGTTTTTTTTTTTTGCTTAGTCTGTACTCATTGCCTTCTCATAGTGTAGATAAGCATATTGTGGCTGCAAAGTATTCACGGTAATAAAGCAACGTTTATAATTAAAGCCGACTAGAGCAGGAAAACAATTGTTTTTGTTGCTAAAACATACCTGTCACACAGCACAGACCACCACGTAGTAACCGAGAACTAGTCATATCACTTAGATATAAAGAGATTTAATAAGCAGCAGATTTTTTGCGGTTTGCAAATTGGCCACATATAGGATGCGGTTTGCAGTCCCGACGAAACGGAGGCTGAAAACTGCAAACACATAACCGTTGTAACGCAGTCTGCACATCCCTAAACCACATGTTTAAATTATTTCATTATTCTTTTATACAAGGTGGGCAATATTATTGCATTTAATGCTACTGGGGGGTTACTATATCAATACTTATATGGGGCAAAACTATTTAATGATTTTTCTATGGGGGCAATATTATATAAATGATCATAGGACAATACTATTTGATTATTTATATAGGGGGCCAACACTTGTAATGTACACATTACAAGTGCTACTATGCACTTGCACCGGTGTGCACGCTGGCGATTGTAGGTCTATAAGCGCTAGCATTAAAGAATAGTCACGGGTTGTGAGTGTATGCTGGCCGTTGTAGTGGCACAAGAGCTTGCGCTCTATTTTTACAGCATCACTCTGATATCCAGCCACTAGGGATACCAGGAAGGACCCAATTCTTTTTAATTACAGCAGTGGTTTTGCCGTGTGGTTTGGCAAACTGCCGCTTTGTAAATGGGGCGGTTTGTATTGCTGCCAGGTATAAAAATTGGGATTGTGATTTTGATTGATGCACCTTTGGCCTTTAGTAAATCTCATGGTTTGCAAATCGTACGTCAAAGTGCCAAAAACAGAAGCGCACTTTACAAAATGTGCCTCTTAGTGCCTCGTGCCTCATGCCTCAGTGATGTCTCTAATCCCGGGTGACTATGATGACAGGTAGACTGTTGTAGCACTAAACAATGACAATCATTTTAAAAAGCACCAACTGTTTTTTTTTCTGTCTGTCTTTACCCATCGAGCTGGTGATCATTGCTGTGTCTTAGGTGCAAAATTATTAATGACAAATATTCCTGCAGGCGTGCACATATCCAGCCTGGGTTGTCTTATTAAGTAAGTAGCCCCCAAGGTGTTTACTGAACATTGTTTGACGATATTTTCTTTTTTTTTGTATTGTTAGCTGCTCAGTCCCAGTGCAGGGTGCATCTTGATTTGAATGGTTTCTATTTATAGTTTAAAGGCACAGGCTTAGAAAACTGCATAGTTTATAGAAAGTTGTCCAGCTATAGTTTACTTTAAAAAAATTGTCTTTTAGGCTCAAGCCAAAGGGCTGATGAGGCAGCAACTAGAATGTGGTCATGTAGATTTCTGACACATAAAACAGCTACTGAATGCAGTGTACATCAGACTGTCGTTAGGTTCTTTTCACCAGGATCAGAGCCCCTATTGTAATAATTGTCCTGGTTACACACAGACGTGCAGGACACGGTCTATAGCAACCAGTAGCTAATGAGAGCGTTGAACCGTTTAAAGGAACACTGAGAGGCAGATGTAGACTCTGACTCATAAGCGCAAAAATCACTTATTAAAACGGCGCAGTAGCCAGGATACATCTCAGGGCTCTCCCCCTCCGTCACTCTCCGCGCTTAGAGAGGCAGAACAGGCGAGGTAGCGGGTGAGACTGGCAAAGTATGGGCGCGTTCACGATCTTACGCGCTATGCTGATGGGGGAGGAGCCGCAGATAGGCCTCTAGGAGATGTATCCATTGAAGGTGCTTCTCCCGTAGTCCAAGATCCATGCTGATGATGATGATGATAATGACCATCAGCACGGACCTTGCTGTGTTGTAAAAAATGAAATAAATAAAAGTGTGCCACTTGCCATAATGTCAGACCGACCCTAGGGCAGTCAAAAATCCATTTTTTCCGAGGTGCACTACAGGTCTCAGAATGCCCAGGCTGCTTTTAAGTGTTTGGGCACATATATATATATATATTGTTGTTGTGATGGGAGATCTTAGCGAGCTAGCGGGTTTCTTTTTTGCTAAGACAAGGATTCATGGAAACAAAGAGGGTGAATGCTGGATGTGTTGGCGTTATTTTACAACCTGTGTCTGTATTTTATTGATATTTTTGACCGGTGCACTACAGGTCCCAGCGGGCCCTGGGTTGTGCTTTCCCAAGAGCCAGCATTCCCTGGCAGCTATCTGTATGCTGGCGCCTGAAGTACTGCATGCGCCAGCATGCCCAAACATTTAATGGCAACCTAGGCATGCTGGGATCTGTAGTGCACCACACACAAAAAGAATTTTTACATTTATTTTATTAATATAACCCCCCTCCACGGACTCAGGAGGGGGGTGGACCCAATCTCGTAGGGAAACCAGCCTGGCCTAGGTTTGGTTTGGCTTTATGTCAGGGGGATGCCATGCTGTGGTTTCCCTGCTATAGTAAGACCAGCTTAGGCTAATAAAGCCCAGTGCTGCTACTAGTAAATTTGGGGGACACCACGGTTTTTGTCCCTCCGATTTTGCTTGTACCAGCATAGGCTGGTGGTACTAGGGCTCGTTAAGATGCTTGGGGGAAGGGGGGGGCAAACTTTTTTGTTTTAGTGCATGCTTTAAGCGTATCTCAGGAATTTACGCAATTTGTTTTGCCAAAAAGTGTGTGTTTTGCACAGATCGGGGCAGGGATTATAAATATTGGGAGGTATGTAATATTGCATGGAAATATATAAGTTCATCACCTCGTTTCGAGCCATTGTCTCTCCAAATGGGGGAAATGTGCTGCAGATGCACGAGGTTTGGAAGAAGTTTTGTCACAAAAAGAAAAGTTGAACCCCCCTTCTACGGAAAAACTCACAACAATAAAAAAGGTATAATAGTTTTAACTCATATTTACCCACTCTCCCGCAATGTCCGTGAGACTCCCGAATTTCAGGCAACTCTCCCGCATCCCAGGGGCGGATCTAGAGAATTCTTCTACCCGGGGCGATTTAGGGGGGGTTTATTTAGGCCCCGCCCCCTTTTTTTTTACATCTGAGGCTGCCGGCGGCTGCATACTATGTGCAGATCCGTTCAGCAGTGACAGGTAGGGACAGTGTGCTGCCCGGCCGCTCTGATTGTGTTTAAAACACAATCAGAGCAGCCGGGCAGCACACTGTCCCTGCCTGTCACTGCCGAACTGACCTGCACATAGTGTACAGCCGCCGGCAGCAAGCCCCTGCCTCTTTTCTATGACCTGAGTCATACGCACCTTAAAAATAAGTTATTACTAAAACTAATTTGGTGGCAGAACTCTAAATATTTGTTAATGAAAAGGCATGTATTAGAGAGTATACAGTATAGCAGGGGTCATGGAACTTTTTTACCTTTTACCCCCAAATATATTTAGATAGGCAGACATTACCCCCTTGATTTGAAAGGAAGGAAATCATATATTATTAATTATTGGAATTCAAATTTTTATTGAATCTATTTAAAATTTCTTTGAAAGCTTCAACTTCAAAACCTCAGGTTTTGGAGAAATGATGTTGCTTCATTTTTGATACGAGAGCTTCAATATTGGGGCATTTTGATGTCAGAGCAATTTGGATACAGTCTTCAGCGTCCAATCAATTTCTCTGCTTTGTTTTTATATTCGTTAGAGTGGAAAATCCTTGTTCGCAAAGGTAGGTTGTTGCACAAGGCAGCAACTTTTTGACTGCCTCCTCATGTGCAATTTTGAATGCCTTTGCAGCTGTTGACATCCAAACATATGACAGATCTGCTTTGTTTTCAAATGCAATACGTGCTTCATTATTGCATCGAAGCTCAAGAAGTGCCTCTGCCAACCCTTGAGGCTCTTCTGGTCCAACAGCAATTTCACATTTAAAGGGGTCTACAATCCAACTGACAGCATGTGAATCGGCAGCATTACCCCCAGGAATTTAATTTTTACCCCATTTGGGGTAATGTACCCCTGTTCCCTGACCACTGCTGTATAGTATCACAATGAACAATAACTGTACGGCAATAGATCAAATGCAGTATATTCATAGTGCAAATATTGTCATGTTGCAAAAAAAAAAGTTTTTATAGTTAATTTGCGACATGAATTTTATACCTTTATTTAAATAAGCTCCTCCCCCCACCTCAATTATAATATGTGAGACTTTATATCACTAGTAACAATTGCCATCACATATCAATTCTGTAATCAGCCGCTGCGCTATGCAAGACTACTGGTGTCAGAAATTCTCTTCTTCAGCACAGAAACAGTTAAAGTTAATGCAAGCTTATTATATCCTCAGCAGCAATTAGTATGCATCATATATTAGGACTAGGTAGGGTCTTGCATGTCAGCTTGAATTATCTTGCCAAAGGCTGAAGCCAAAGAAAACCATTCTCAGCAGAAGTATCACATGCGATTCTCGCATCTCCTTAAGACTTGAAATGTTGCTTTCTGATTGGGCCTGAAGTCTGCATGCGATATTTAAAGAAATTGTGTAGATAGCACAAGTCAGACTGGTAGAGAAAGAAGGAGATGCAATGTGATATTTGGCTAAGTCATTGTTATGTGCACCTTCGGTGTGGCTTGGGTCCTTCCATAGCGGCGGAGATCCAATACAGGAGTTCTGTGGGTATCAGTTAGAGTACAACGCTTTACACAAAGGTCCCAGCTATAAAAGAGTGTCAGGACCCTGTTAAATTCAGCGAATGGTGGGGCCCAGCAAAGGGATCCCTACCAAAGGACTATTATTGGTAATGAGGAGGGGTATAGCACAGACACTAAATCATAAAGCGATCTCCCGGAATTTCCGGGAGACTGACCATTTATTCCCGCATCCTGCTGCTTCCTAGAGAAGTTGGCAGAATTGGAGCCTCCACGACGCAATTCTCAAAGGATCGGGTCAATTTGCCCCCCTCCCCCGCCATAAAATGATGCCTTTGCATCATTTCATCCAGGGGCAGGGACAGAATGACACGGCTCTCTGCGATTCCCAGAGGGGAATAATAAAAGTTGATCAGTATGCGCTAAAGTGGAAAACCTAAGTTATTGCTGCCAACGGTGGCAACGTCTACTACTGAAACCAGGGGTGTGTCACGAGCTGCGGCTCCACTGCCGCCGCAGCTGTCACCAGGGCAACAGCCCGGATGCTTCTTCTTCCACCGCCGCAGCCGGCTAAATCTGACAGCTGGGCGTGTGCGTATTCAGGGCCATTCATTAACAGCCTCCTGGGCTGATTTGCAAACATGTGAGGGCTCTTTTTGGATTGGCTGATGCAGCCTCCCTGCTGGTTATAGTTTGCAGCTTCTGTTCCTGACCAGCTCCTGTGCCCTGTATCTTTATTATTGGACTCCCGGGTTTGACCCTTGGCTTGGCTTCCTGGACTTTGACTATCTGTCTGTGCCCTCTGATCTCTGCTACGCTTCCTGACTCTCCTAGTTTGCTGCCTGCCCTGACTCTTTGCCTGTCTCTGACCACGGTATCTGCCTCGGACCTTAGACCTCAGCCTGTTTCCTGACTACGCGCCTTCTATCCCCCGTTACTCAGCGCTACGGTACGCTTCAGAAACTTGTACTACTCTGAGTATAAGACCTGGGGTCATCCGAGTACCTGTGAGTGCGTCTAGCTCTACGGGATAGGCGGCTGCTATAGATGAAGACCTCTCTACCATGTTCTACAAGTTTATGATCTTACTGACGGGCGTAACAGGGTGCAAACCAAACACATTCACAATTTCGCTATTGAGAGCAGAGTGGGGGCCCATGATGCGAGAACAACAATGCCAGAGCCTGTGCAAAGGGGAGGGCTGGCAAATTTTAGACAGGGGGAAAGACTCGACTCAGCAGCCTATTAGGAACATTTTCAAGGAAAAAAATGGAGGTGGCCCAGTGACTCAGCCCAAGGTAGACCATTATGGGACTGGCCGGGCGGGCAGATGCCCCCTTGTACCTAAGTCCACCATGCCCCTGCGCATATTTTAGGCACTGTGTGTATATCCAGGCTCCAATAAGACCAAAAATGCATGAAAATAACCTGGATAAGGGAATACACCAGCAGCTGACAGCTTGCAGGGATTGTGCTCGGCAAGGCTTTATTAATCTGTATTTTACAACGACATCGGAACTAACTACATTCTTCACACATTATACACATACGTCCAGCTGTCTACTTCATAGTATATCTGTGCACAGGTGCTAATGTCAATGAGCTGTACCCTACTCTGACATTAATCTTTCATCCTGAGTAATAACAACTAACTTCCTGCACAATGGTATTTACAATAATAAGTCAGTGTCTCCTCATATAACATCATTGTTGCTTATTACTAAGAAATTGTATTATGTAGAATTTAAATTTTTATACATTTGTTGCACATTGCTCGGTTGTTATTTTGTGTTTTTATTGCACCAGACTATCAGGTTTGTATTTTAATGCAATGTGTACTATTTCTAATTGTGCTGCAATATTATATGAAACAGAATCCATTGGTGGAAAGAATACAAATGTTCTGAATAATACCTTACGACAAGGTCTGATTGAGGTAAGTGACACCAATATTATAGTACGGAATACAGGTGCTAGCGGCTCCCCTGTTCCCCTCTCTGTATGTATACAGTGCCTATTGGCACTGTATACAGTGAAGCACTGGTGGATCCAGAGGGTGCGATCGTGGGCATCCGTCCTCCCCAGCAGCAATCTTCATCCCATTAAATTGCAATGGAGAGGTCCAATCATCTGGGGAAAGGGGGCGGGACCAACCGGAACCATCCAATCAGAGTGAATGAGGGGCTTGGCTATGCAAAATCAACCCCCTGCCCCCAAAAAAGTCTGCCCCTGTGCAAGAGACTAGGGCACCCTTCCTCCATAAACTGCAAGTAAATGCCTCCATATACAGAAAAGACCGAAGGTTTATTTAGCTAAAATTGCAATCAACCAGCAATTAGCTAATTAGTTAAAGGGGAACTCCACCTCCACACTACACTGTCATTTAGTCAAAGAATATTGGGATGCAAAAATGTGCCCTGCCAAAAGGGAGGGGTTGGGGGGGGGGCCAGGGGTGTTCCAAAATGTAGAAACGAAATTTCATTTTGTGTTATTGGATTATTTAAATGAGTTAAAGTTGTGGGGAGGACAAGTTTAGAGGGGTGCTCCATGCTTTGTGCACAGAGAAGCACAACCTGCCCTCCCCCCCCCCCCCCCCGAAAACAACACTGGAGTTCTCTGGTACCATTAAAGTCTTGGAAATAGGGTCTCCTGTACATAATAGGACCCATATGGTTCCTTCCCGTGGTGCTTCCACAGGGGACCATATTTTAGGACGCTTCGACCAACGTAATTACAAGCCTCAAACGCAAAAGAGACACTCTAATAATTACAATCCCAATGTCCCCTCCCACAAAGTGGCCTTAAAGTGGTAGATATATTTTATGGTGGTTTTTCTAAAGACATGAAATGTATGAGCATCTGGAAATACATTTGTCGGAGAAGTAGGCACACATAAAACCTAATCATTGCGTATTTTGACCCATAATATAATCACTGATGACTTTTGAAAAAAATATCAGTAAATAAATGTTGACAACTCTGCTCATGGTGATCTCAACCTTTCCTGTGTTCACCATAAAAATACATAGTCTAGTTTCAATGCAATTACACGCACGTCTTTTCAAGGCTAAACTTCCTAATTTTAAAAACAACAACAGTGACTAATAAGATAGAACCATTTCAATACTAAAGAAAAACCTAAGTAAATGATATATGAATCCTCCTCTGAAAATAAGCAGAAGACAGGCCCGAGAGGGGAAAATGGAAGCGTCAGGATGAATTTGTACTTTCTCATGTGTTTCTTTATATATGTATATATCATTTTACTCACTGAAAGGAAAAAGAGGAGGTCTTGAAACTAAGACAATCAATACTATCAAGCGATCAATGGGAAATGCAAAGTGTAACTGTATATCATACGCTGCTTCACATTCACAATTAGGACCTACTGCCTCTGTGGAGGGAGCGGGGAGACACTTGGGTCCTTAAGCCACCGGATACGCTTCAACTAAAGTTCCGAGGGTTTATTAGCTTCCAAGTGAAGCAGATACAGCGATAGGAGTTTTGCCAATTGTTTTTTTTTTATCCTGTTCTGTTTGGTGTGCCCAAAAAAATTATAGTAACACCGCACTTATGTTTCTGGTAGAGATGCTCAATGACCTCCGTGAACTGGTTTTGGTTTTAGTTTTGGATCTGGATTAGCTTCATGTTTTGGTTTTGGTAAAACCGCCCTCGTGTGTTTTGGTTTTGGATTTTTTAGGAAAAAACCTAAAATATGCTAAAATCACATAATTGTGCTCTTTGTTTGTTCCTACATTATTATTAACCTCAATAACACTAGTTTCAAGTCATTTGCAGTCAATTTTGACCACCTCACAGGTCACAATATTATTTTCATACACTTTCAAACAAAGACTGCAGAGACCTGGCTGGATGGTAAGCGACAGAGCAATGGCACAAACACATGGCAGTTCCTAGCACATCTAGGACACATTGGCACACAACAGTGGCAGGAAAGACAAATGGGGTCCGTCCTCCCTCCACCCTCCGTGAGATCTGAGATCCGACGATGGCACAATGACGTTTTGCCTCGTTTACAATGCCGAGCGCGCGAGACAGTACTGAGCCGCTCGGCTTCGTACTCGGACCCCCTAAGTTCGGGTGTGTTCGGTTCTCGAGGAACCAAGCCTGAGCATCTCTAATTTCTGGTACAAGGGAAAACCTGTCTACAGCCAACTAACCTATCAGAATGTTTTTGGACTGTGGTAGGAACGGTGAGGTAGGAGTTTGCAGACACAACAACCCCGGAAGCACTTACAGCGACACTAAAAACCCGAATGCTGTCATTCTGAGGTGGACTCAACTGCGACTTGACATTTGCGCCACTTTCGTTTCAATCGTGACTCTTACATCTATGCTATTAAAAAGAGCAATGCGAGCATGTGTATAATGTGTTTTAGGGAGGACCGGACAGTAGATACCTACCGGGGTCCTTGTATTGCCTCCTTAATAGCACAGATGTAAGAGTCGCGATTGAAAATGACCTGAATGCCACTGACGCTATCTCCTAATGGCAGAATTATTCTCATTCCGTTTTCAACAAGTCGCAAATTGAGTCCACCTCGGAATGACAGCATTCAGATTTTTAGTGTCGCTGTAAGTTCTATCAGGTTTATTGTGTTCGCACTAGTGACTACCACCGGGGAGGAAACTCACGCAAACATGGGAAGAACACACAGGACCTGATTTTGACTTAGGAGCAAAGCAAAGAAAAGGAGCAAATTTGCACCTTGGCAAAACCATGTTGCATTGGAGGGGGAGGTAAATTTAAAATGTAGGGACAGAATTATAGTTGAGGTAGGGCATTTCATAGATCAACTTTAATTTCAGTCTAAAAATAAAGCTATGAAGTATTTGTGTGCTACATGAAAAGCAGTCAGTATTTTCCCTGCGTGCAAAAAATAAGGCAAATTGTGCCCCTTGCAGTGTACAATGGTTTGTCCAGGTGCAAAGTTACTCCCTTACTATGCTCAAAATCAGGCCCACAAACTCCACACAGACAGAGCCCTGGGAGCCGAACTTACGGCTGCTGTGAGGCAGCAATGCTAACTACTGTGTCACTGTGCTGAGCAATCACAAAGTAGAACCCCAGACTTATGAATTCTCAGTGCCCGCAGATTTATTTATTTTTTACAACAATAGGAAATGATTTCGGGACGCAGCACACTGGGAAGGCAAACTATCCTGCAACTCTACTGGTTGGGCTGCATAGAATTAAAGGGTGAAGAATATAAAAAAAAAAAAAAAATTCCCCTTTAACAATTGTTTCCAAAGCTGTCCCCAGTTGCTCTGGGTCTGTCAATCACAAATCACACAGATCAATAAACTTTGTTTTGTGTGTGTTTGTGTTTTATTACATACTGCCTTCAACTCCTGACTTGTCCGCACTTATGAATCCACTTAAAACCCCCTTCTCACCAATGATGGACATAACTATTAAAGCTCTTACTGAGAACTATGTACCAAATATTTTAGAGTGATCTAAGACATCAATGCATTCCTTGATAGGAAGTGCAGATACAATACCCTATTGATGTTTCTATCTAGGATTGCAACTCTTCTGGGACTTATGGGTTAATTGCAAGCAGTACTAGACACGCCAACATAATCTATGACGGTGCATGCTAGCAACAGATTCAAAGTCGACTCAGGTAGTGCACAGGTTAAACTCCAAGAATACCCATATCTTCAACACAGACAAACCCGGGCTAGGTTTGAGGAAATAATGCAGCTGCTGGTGATTAATCATTAGAAAGAAACTCATTGTTTGGCTTATATGTCTGATGTTCTAGTTCCAGCTAGCAATGAATTATAGCGCTGGTTATTTCTCAGCTCTGTGGCAGCTCACAGCTACCTAATCGCCACCACGACGAACTCATGTAATCAATACCAACCTAGCAAATAAAAACGGTGACTATCAATGTCAACGTTATGTCTCTATGATCGCTGGCAGTCGTCACCGACAAAATAAACTGAGTACCCACTTTGCTCAGACAAAAGGAGTTTGGGAACCATTGTTCTTAAGCAACAATAGACACTGTGTCACATCATTCTGTCTGGAAGCATAAATCATACCAAGACTGAATATACGTCTCCTATTGAAAACCTACCCCAGGCACTTCCCTTCCATCCGCTATGAGGGATACCCCTTGTGAAGGTGACACAGATAGGCGCTCAGGATAATAATTAACAGTGAGAACTGTGAGCGTAATGATGCCGTGTTTCAGTAGGTTAATAATAAAGTGTTAATTTTAGTGTAGCCAGTATTCCCGAGATCTGTGTTAGCAAGATATTGGTGCGTATAGATGATGGTCTCGATGTGATCGCGCACCATTGCAGATAATCTCAAGATACGTGCGCTGATGATTTCAGGTGTAAGTCTACTGTGTTCGACTACGCAAGACGCTGCACGATATGTCCAATACCTATGTGGAATATAAATTCACTAAAGGATGCACATAAAACAAATATAGAAAGAGAATTAATGGCACCTGTTACTAACAAAGGCATTAAAGATCAAACACTAAAAAAAGAAAAAAAAAAGTTTTTAGACATTTTTATAACTCATGAAATACATTTATTAGGATGTTCTTAATGTCTACTGAAAATAAAATAAGTTTTTACAGTTGCTCCTGATTGCAAACACATGTTATAGCATGCATACCAGGCTGTCATCACTACTGATCAGGACTTAGACTAGCCATGTAGCTGGAGCAAGAGATGCGGTAGAAAAACAAGTAACTTTGAAACGCTCAGAGCTGGGATCGGACGTGGCCGTGTGCGCTTGAGTTTGGCGCGCCCCTACTGTATATTGACTATAGGAAAATACCCCTTCCCCGTCCCGTTCACTCCCTGAAATCATAGACTGAAGTAAGTGTCCTTTGAGTTCGAAGATGGAGCGGACAGGGCTGCGTTCATGGACGAATCGCTCGATTCTGGGCATGTGCAGAGGGATTTTTCGTATGATACGCTCAAAATTGGTCGATACGCTGATGAATGAGGCCCATTGTGTTTGGCCAACATGGACTCATATATCATATCCTGAATAATATGCCTCGATAATTGACTGAGGAGTGTCTCTTGTAATAGTAGTAGTCTTCTCTTTTTTTTCGAACAATTGAAAATAGTTTGAGCAACGTAATTCAAACTTACTGTCAGCCATTAAGGCTCAGTGACATATAGTTTATGCAATACGATGCTTTATTAAAAAATGTTTTAAGGAGAAATTCTGGGGACAATGGTCTGCAGGGGCAAACGCAGGATTTGCAGAGGGGGGGTTTCCACACCACGCCGTCAGTGGACGTGACCAGCATGCATGGGGGCGTGGCTATAATTTTAGGCAGTGCTTGGCTGCTCTCCAACTCTCCCTATCCCCATAATATACATGGGCAATGTTGCGTGCACTACTGTTAGGTGCACGCAGCTCTCCCTTTTCAAGCAGCCGTGTGAAGCAGGAGCAGGGTCCAGCCACCTCAATTATACAGAGCCCCAGGCTTGGAGGGGGGTTTCCAGGCACTAGGAAACCACCCCTCGGTTTGCCTAAGGTCTGTATGTTCGAAATAAGGTGTAACAACCTGACTTAGACCCAAACAGGGGAGGGCTGGCAAATTTTAGCCCGGGGGAGCAAGACTCGACTCAGCAGCTGATTAGGAACATTTTAAAGGGAAAAAAAAAATGCAAATGGCCCAGTGACCTAGCCCAAGGTGGCCCACAATGTGACCGGCCCGGGGAACAGATGCCCCCCTGCCACCCAGCCCTGCCTGACCCTGGACCCAAACCAATGGGGTGATACATGTTACCTTAAGTATAATTTTTACTGTCAGTGATTTAACTTACGTGTGTCAACGTTGCTTGTATTCACTGTATATTGATAGGCAATGTCCACACACGTTGACTGTTTACCAAATCACAGTATTCATCTTATAACATTTTACTGAGCTAAGTACACAATAAAAGAAAGAGCATTATACATAGTTCCAAAGGTAGGCTTATATATATGACTCGTTATCTTAGTCTGACACAATTAACTTTTGTCCATTTCTATCAGTGAACAAGATAATGAGCGTTTGTACATTAACTGAATAAGCTTTATCAGGGAATAATGTAGACAAATGTGTTATTCAGTAACCAGGAAACACTTCAATTGGAACGGGAAAGCCAATTTGAAAACGATCGCAGGCGGTACAAATGCCGCCACAATCCTTCTTCTGCAGAAGAAAATCAACAACAAAATTCTTTATTATTTAAAGCATTTTTTCAATTGTGAATGCTTTTAAAATATTATTATTTATATTTTTCTTATTAATTAAATTTTATTTTTTACTATTTAATTATTTATTTTTTTGAGATTAGTGGAACTGAAAGCCAATGGCTGGGCTTTCAGTTGCGCAGCACATCCGTGAACCAGTTAGCCGCGTTACGCATGCGCAAATCCCCTCAGACTGGGCGGCAAAGCGCTAAGTTACCTCTTACAGCTGTGGGCCAGTATCGCTGAGGCAGGTGAGAATCGCTCATTTGCCTTGACGTGATTTTATTGATAAATTACGGGGATAAGGGATTTTTTTTTATCACTGCAATAAGTGAAGAAAATAAGCCTTTAAAGACCCCCGAAAGTAAAATGCAATTCTAAATATTTCGAGGTTATTAGTGTTAAACTCATTTACACGAGATGAGAAAAAATGTGTAGTATTAATAAAGCGTAATTTTTAATTGTTTTGACAAGTGGTCGAAGTGTAAATTTAGAAGTGGCGGCATGGAAAATGTAAGTGACTGGAACTTGATAGTGTTACTATGACGGCTGTAGGAGAAGTGGCGGTATGACATACAGCCATATACACCCCAACTTTCACCACTCGTTTTAACACTGGTCGCTTTGATTTGGAAATAAGATTAATAGTCTTCTGTTATATTTTTATCTGTATTTTCCTTAAGGGAATATTCTCTGAGGATATACTTTGGCCTTCATTAGGTGATGCTTATTCAAAATAAATTGTTGTGGTGCTGGCAGAGAAGGCAGCCATTTTATAATTCAGCCTATTCACGCACTAAGGACTAATGACGTCACTATATGTAGGAGACAGGCAACGTTAAGATTAGATGACATCTACATTTTACGAGTATGAAGTATAAGTTTATTGAATGCATTTCTGTGGGTTCTCTCCTTACTTGTATAGAAGTTACCCTGTCCTGTTTTTGATTATTGTGGATTATTGTGGATAGAAAATCATCAAAAGCCAAATCATAATGACGCGGCCGCATTGCATGTCACGTGATGCGGCCGCCTGTGCTCTGACGAGGCCACATCGGATGCGGCCGCCGGTGATATCAAAAAAATTACTGTATCCACGGCGGGGGAGGCGGCCGGCCCGAACAGGCGCCAGACTGAGCGGCCCGGGTGCCCGCTGCCCCCCTGCCCCCCGGTCCAGCCCGCCCCTGGGTAGCAGTGATCTTGTCACTCTCCAGTCTCCAGTGACATTGCTCAGTGCCAGTGCTGGCACAGAAACAGGGATAGCAGTGTTCTTGTCACTCTCCAGTCTCCAGGGACATTGCTCAGTGCCAGTGCTCACACAGAAACAGGGATAGCAGTGTTCTTGTCACTCTCCAGTCTCCAGGGACATTGCTCAGTGCCATTGCTCATACAGAAACAGGAGGGGTTGCAGTGTTCTTGTCACTTGACAAAAATTGCCTGGAAATGACTGGAAATTAATGTTATTGAGGTTAATAACAAAAAAAGAGCCATATTATGTACTTTTAGGAATAAAATAGGGATTTAGGAAAGAAAATAGGGATCCAAAACCAAAACACGGTGGTCAGTGAACATCTCTATATAGAAGTATAGACAAACGCAGAACAAGAATGACAGGGGTAGACATGAAACATAATAGGTTGCATAGGGACAGGTAAGAAGAAAGACACGGGGGGCTGATTAGGTATGACAAGTATGAAAAGAGAGTCCCTAAAGACAAATGCACTTAAGCAGCATACTTGTGTCTTTTCAATATTTCTATAGCTTGCACTTACCCTAGAGGGTTAAATTATCCTGGGATCAGGCTGACCAATAAGGGAAAAAGGGGGTGGGCTGGTCACCTTATATATATCCCCTTTGAAAGAATCCAGTTCTTTCTGCTTCACGAAATACCGCCCACCCGCCCTTGGATTCAAGTTCTGTTGGCTTAATCACTGTTTTTTCCCGCGTCTCAGAGCAGGCACAGTGGGTAGGAAGGGCCCTGCGGGCAGCGGCTGATGAATACGGCGCTATCTCTGATTGGCCACAGGTCACTGCCCCCTTCGAGGTAAAGTGACTCTTGGGGCTAGATTTACTAAGCTGCGGGTTTGAAAAAGTGGGGATGTTGCCTATAGCAACCAATCAGATTCTAGCTTTCATTTATTTAGTACATTCTACAAAATGACAGATAGAATCTGATTGGTTGCTATAGGCAACAGCCCCACTTTTTCAAACCCGCAGCTTAGTAAATCTAGCCCTTGGTCCTCTCTGTGTGAGGGATCCGTTAATGTGAGTCGTGAGGGGGGGGGGGTCACCTGCCGCCAGACTTAGCGTCGGCCAAGCATTTAGGGAGTAGCCCGGTTTGCTATGTGGATACAAGGCCAGTTGCCATGTTCACACTTGGTTCAGCTATCAGTTGTTGGCTGTCCCACAGTGCACTTTCTCCGCCACCAGTTCAGATAAATAAACTGTGACCTAATTTTACCACGTATTTCAGTCTCTGTGTCGTTATTTTAGTTATGTTAAGTATTGTAAGATTATACAAGGTATAGGGAAGGTTTGAAATGATACATCCAAGTTATGATGGTTATAGACAGATCAGGTAAGAAGGAGTGCAGGAAAGGTAGGGAAAGAGTTATAATTAAGGGAGAGACAGAACAAGTAAGAATGAAAGTAAAATAGGCAGTGTAGGGAGAGACAAAACAGATAAGAAGAGCATGGAGAGTACAATAGATAGGGTAGAGCATTATGTAAGAAGGTTATGGAAAGTGGAATATGAAGTAGTAAGGCTATATCAGCATAAGGAGGATAGGTAAGGAGTGTAATACCTGGTTGACAAAAATAAAACTTTAATAATTATGTTTATTTATGAACACAAAAAACAATACAAGTTCTATGCAGACTATATTGAGAAAAGCTGTATTACATCTCTCCTGTAATACAAAATGGAATATATGTTAAAAGCACATAGGTATAAGCTAGGTCTCTTTTATCGTGTAATAAATAGGAGTTTGTACGTTCTCCCCGTATTTGCGTGGGTTACCTCCGAGTGCTCCGGTAGGTTAATTGGCTGCTATTAACTTACCCCTAGTCTGTCTGTGTGTGTGTGTGTGTGTGTGTGTTAGGGAATTTGGACTGTAAGCCCCAATGGGGCAGGGACTGATGAGAATGAGTTCTCTGTACAGCGCTGCGGAATTAGTGACGCTATATAAGTAGATGGTGATGATGATGATGACATACAAGGACTATCAACTTTCCCATCTGATATTAAACAACTGGCAATATTGTATGTGAGGGACAGCCGTTTAAGTGAAGGGAAAGCCTGCTAGGTCTCACTAAGGTCAATCCGATGCATAGGAGAGAACCCACTCCAGTTCGTCCGTACAATGGCGTAACTTACATCCTCTCAATAAAGATTATTGCCTTTACTCTAGGACACAAAATTGCAAGCTCTTCAGTCAAATACAAGTTATTACAGCAGACACTGCGAGAAATCCACTTTGTAACAATAATAATGTTGGGGACAGGACATGCATTGTATTTTATGTCGTACACTATAGTTTAGTACGAATACTAACTCTAAAGACACAGAAATCAATTTATGAAGTAAAGCGAGACACATGTTCCGTGAGTTGCAATAGTTAATAGGCATAGCCTGTGTTATTTCCCTAAACATCGCATAGAACTCTCATTTTCTCCAATGTCATTTTAATAATGAAGAAGCAAAAGGTGAACAAGATGCGGGCGCCCCTAACATATTCCCAGAAGCCCCCTTGTGTTGCCCCTCCAAAATACAACACACAGTTCTCCCCTTGTATTGAATAGAGCCTGTAACAAGAAGCAAGCGCTGACCTTCATTAGTGAAGCTCACCCCCTGTAATACGGAAGTGCCATATTAAATTATTAAAATGCAAAGTGATGAACAAGAGGTACAGGGAAAAGCAATCATTTTAACAGCGGTGCTAGTAACAACTGTTAGTCTAAATTCCCACGGCTGTCACAGTCTGTGGCTACCATTTGTCACACCTGCTTTTGTCTTCAGAACGCTGTATGCCCAGAGAAACCCTCCTGGGGAGACGATTTCACAGTGACCTCCAAGCAAGAACAGGTATTCCGAGTGTGGAACACATCTCTATGGATGATACAATGTAACAATATCACTTTATAATGTCGTGAAAGAAAAGAATGACAGAGATAGATAGTTAGTTCCCTCTTTTATATATAAAGCTACAACACGTTCCTCCGCACTGCACAAGAACTCGTACAATGAAATAATGGCCAGAGAGTCCGGCTTGCTAGAACGATAAATGATATATAGGATTATTTGCTGAAGCTGGCCTGATATGGGGTTATATTGACAGGATCAGTGGTCAGAATAGCCACAAACATAAGTGGTCAAGTTAGACAAGGTCATTCTGTTAATCCAGTCCGACTGTAGACTGAGATGTATAGTGTTCATCCATGATCTTCTTCCGAGCATATTTACCAACGTACCCGATAATGATCCAATAGCGGTTGTTTTCTAGTCACTCATGATATGATATTGAGCTAACTGCCTCATATAGGCTTGCTGTCACGGTGTATTTGGCAATCAAAATAATTGCTAAAGGGTAAACATATCAATTAATAATTTGTGCCATTGTATACACTTATATTTCCATTGTACAACGGTTGGTGTGACTTCACACAACAACCAGCCAAGCCATTTAGTCCTGGTAGATCATGAGGAACAAAGCCAAAATCGATGGGTTGGAGAATGCAGAATCATGAGGGACGAACCCAAAGTCGATAAACAGGCAAACAAAACAAGACTCTTTGTAGCACCAGCAAAAAAAAATTAAATTCCTACTTTGCTTGTGCAGAGATTGATAGAAGTGAGGGCCTTATAAAGGCTGCATATGGGTGAGGTAATTTAGTCCTATGAATTGACCTGTAGTGTTGATTGCAGTAAGTGAAAAAGAATGTGCAGTTGCCAGTGTTGACGGTGCACTGCCACCTGTCATCTGTAGCTGGTATTGCGGCGTATGCTCACAGTGGGTAGGTTGGGAGTTTATCCATGAAAGTTGTAAACCAAGAACAGGTTTTATCAGATTGACCCTGGCCTAAAAGGGACTTGCCTACCATTGTTTCTTGGTGACTTACACCTCACACTGGACAAGCCGGAGCAGAGTGCAAGGTGAGCAAATGAGACTATTTCTGATATTGGATATAGATTACAGATATGGAAGTTTAATGGTAAACATTTTTTATTTCCTTGTTTCGTAGGTAAAGAAATCAAAGGGAATATAAACCCAAGCGACATCAAGAAAAAAATGAAAAACCTTGAGAAAAATTTTGGTGAAATGTGTATGATGTTTGGTACTGTTCTGCCACAAACCACTAGCACCTTTAAAGTGTAATACTATTTTTTTGTCATATTCTGCAATAATTTTTTTTTACTTTTTCCTGCAATAAAACTGTTGCATTTACACTGTGTGGTTTATTCTGGGTATTTTACAAATATTAGTTAATAAAGGTTAATAGGACTTTTAGTTTATAAAGGTATAAGTTTATAAAGGGTAAATGTGAATAGGTTCCCAATATAGATGCAAAGGGTAATAACACACGTGCTTTACACAAGTGTAATGGTCTGCAGCCAGACAGGTGCAGTACACATTTATAGAAAGCACAAGTCTGTGATGTGCGGATACCGCACCACATGGGATTGGTACAGGCATCACAAATTTACATACACACGCCCCCCAGGTCGAGGAAGTATCGGAGGATTGTCGTGGATCGGTCAGAAGTTTATACACACTACACAACGGAAAGGAGATTGGAACGAAAATATCGAACAATACGACCAATCAAATGAGGCGACAATCGTCCATTTGGGCAGACTTTCGACCATCGTGTCACTACACACACTGACCCGACTTTCAAACGAGCGGTCGTATGTCGGCTGGTTGAGCCAATTATTGGACGAAAACCCTGTAGTGTGTACCCAGCTTTACACAAGCTTGCACTGAGGATGATGGCGTATTGTAAACCATATGCTCCTGAGCAGAGGTGAATACATCTCGAGATGCGTATGTTCTGTAGAAATACACTCGTTTCCTATGCTCTTTTTTTAAGATCACATGAGTTCCGTTTTGCATTCCATCCTGAATCAGCCCATGTAGCAGCAAAGCATGATATCAACAGTCTGCATCGTTATTTGCATAGAAATATAGCCATATTTTCTTAAAATGTTAAAAATCTTTTCCTTTATTTACATAAAAAATAAAGTCCCTGGGGGTAAATGTATCAAGTTGAGAGTTTTTCGGCGGGTTTGAAAAAAACCAATCAGATTCTAGCTATCATTTATTTAGTACATTCTACAAAATGACAGCTAGAATCTGATTGGTTGCTATAAGCAACATCTCCACTTTTCAAACCCGCCGGAAAACTCTCGGCTTGATACATTTACCCCCTGTGAACATACACAATGTCAATGAAACGGAGTGTCTCATCCCCTCCATCTCCCTGCTACAGAAACAGGGGCTAGGGGACTCCCTGGGCTCCTTTAAAATATTCCCTAGCAGGCTGCTCAGCCGAGTCTCGACCCCGTGGTTAAAATTTGCCATCCAGCCCCTGTACAGAAACCTGGAATTTTGCAATGTACAAGTTAATAAACTTGGTTTTTACAGTAATGCATTCTTTTACTCCCATATTTTCTTTTTTTTTTTTTATGTTAACACTTTTATGTTTCCTTCCTTATTGGGTAGGCTTCACACTCCACATTTCATGACCTCACCGAAAAAGCTCACACTAGTCTCACGTGTTTAGCAAATCCTCAATGAGCCTGGAGAATAATAACTCACCATGCATTTTAGATTGGATCAAAGCCCCCCTGAATATTTACACGGCCGCGCATAAGACTGCAGATCTTTTTCAATCAACCCAGCTGGCAGTCATTTAATTATACGGATGTTATACCCGGCCGTAAAAAATGTCCTGTGCAGATCCATTTAAAATACAGAAATAAGTATTCTCCCCCCTAATAAAACATAAAAAGATCCATATAAATTAGGAGGTTTCTTGATGAAAAGGGGAATTTGTACGACAGCATCTACCAGGAATTCTGATATTTGCACAGTCTGTAGCCGGCTGAAACAATCTGGGGTTGAGTCATTAAGGAGAGCAAAGCATAAAAAAGGAGTAACTTTGCACCTGTGCAAAACCATGTTGCATTAGAGGGGGAGGTAAATTTAAAATGTGGGGACAGATTTATAGTTGGGATAGGGCATGTCCTAGATCAACTTTAAATTTCAGTGTAAAAATAAAGCTATCAAGTATTTGTGTGCTACATGAAAAAACAGCCAGTATTTAACTTATGTGCAAAATAATAAACTAATGTTCACCCCTTGCATTGTAACATGGTTTTTTTCCCAGAGAACTTTTACTCCTTTTTTGCCTTAAAAACTCGGGCCCTCTATGTTTATCCCATTTTAACACAATAAAAGGAGATGACTCTTTTCAGGTTATTTACTTGGGAAAAACTAGCCAGCCAATCATACATTACTATTACTACAAGCTTCAGCCAATCAGAGAAGCCGCCGAGTTAAGAGTACAGGAAGGTTTTTTACTTGATGTTAGCGTGAGGGCAAATTTAGGGTAAGGAGTCCATGTATTTACTGTTAACTAGTATTAGCCAGAGGTAATGAAAAGTGACGTCTCACTGTAACTAGGGCAAATATGAAAGGGGGCACCAAGAAACAGGGGAGGGCTGGCAAATTTTAGCCTGCCCCTGCCAGGAATAATTATTTTACTTTAATATCATTATAATTAAGGGTTTGGCAGTGCATCATCTTTCTTTCTTGCACCAGGCGCTAACATTTCTATACAACACCTAATTGGCAATTTCCCTGTTCAAACAATAGCGCTGTTATATTAGTATTTATATATTCTATATCGCTAACATTTCTAGTTGTGGGCAGCAGGGTGGCCTAGTGGTTAGCACTTCTGCCTCACAGCACTGGGGTCATGAGTTCGATTCCCGACCATGGCCTTATCTGTGTGGGGTTTGTATGTTATCCCCGTGTTTGTGTGGGTTTCCTCTGGATGCTCCGATTTCCTCCCACACTCCAAAAACATACTGGTAGGTTAATTGGCTGCTATTAAATTGTCCTTAGTCTCTCCTGGCCTGTGTGTGTGTGTTTATTAGGGGATTTAGATTGTAAGCTCCAATGGGGCAGGGACTGATGTGAATGAGTTCTCTGTATAGCGCTGCGTAATTAGTGGTGCTATATAAATAGATGATGATGATAGTTATGGCTCTGTGCAGTACCTGTGTAAGTAGAGTAACATGTTTCAAGTTAAACTAAAATTAAACTCCCTCTTTTACCCCTAAGATTTTCCTACTAGGGTGAAACTTCATTGTCCACTGGCCACTAACTATCTCACCGTGACGTGCTACCTTTTTGGCAACAGAAAAACACAACAATGGCTGGCGCCACCCATCTGAAAAACAATGTGAACTTGATCAAATCGGTAGCCTGTATAAACTTTCATCAGTAGATTAAACCTATAGGACTATGGATGTGGTCGCTCTTCTCTATTTCTTCCAAATATCCTACTAAATGGCATAACGGCTTGTCCATACTGGCTGATGGACAGTGTAATAATCCTTGAACCCAGACAGTGGTTCTTTTCAGTTGCGTGTGTCACTTCCTGTTCCTGTTCAGTCTCCCCCGACTCATTACTTCTAACTTCTATTATATTGCAAGTATAACTCCATTATTTCGTATACTCTTTGAAGTAAATGCACTGTTAATAGGTTTGTCCCCATTTGGACAGCTCCTGCTTAATCCTGCCACCTCTCCATGTAGCAATTGTGGGAAGGGGGGTTGGCTTGTATCTTGAAGTTAGGCCGCTGGATCTGGCTGTCTCTACAGCAATGGTCAGGGAACAGGGGTAAATTACCCCAAATGGGGTAAAAATGAAATTCCTGGAGGTAATGCTGCCGATTCACACGCTGTCAGTTGGATTGTAGACCCCTTTAAATGTGAAATTGCTGTTGAACCAGAAGAGCCTCAAGGGTTGGCAGAGGCACTTCTTGAGCTTCGATGCAATAATGAAGCACATATTGCATTTGAAAACAAAGCAGATCTGTCATATTTTTGGATGTCAACAGCTGCAAAGGCATTCAAAATTGCACATGAGGAGGCAGTCAAAAAGTTGCTGTCTTTTGCAACAACCTACCTTTGCGAACAAGGATTTTCCACTCTAACGAACATAAAAACAAAGCAGAGAAATTGATTGGACGCTGAAACCTGTATCCAAATTGACATCAAAATGCCCCAATATTGATGCTCTCGTATCAAAAATGAAGCAACATAATTTCTCCAATACCTGAAGTTTTGAAGTTGAAGCTTTCAAAGAAATTTTGAATAGATTCAATAAAATTTTGAATTCCAATAGTTAATAATATATGATTTCCTTCCTTTTAAATCACGGAGGTAACGTCAGCGTATCTAAATATATTTGGGGGTAAAAGGTAAAAAAGTTCCCTGACCCCTGCCCTACAGCGATGTAGGATCTGTCCAGACCTCTACAAAAGAGTCTTATTGAAGAGCTATGGTTAGTTAGGGTAAGGGGGGACCGTTTGAAAAATATTTTCCTAGGTGGTAGTGCTGCTTTAAGTTATAGTCTTGCCTAATTCTCTAAATTGTGTTGGTTGCAGTCTATCATGTTTTAAACATATATGAAATTCTAAATGACTCTAATTGTCAGTCTCCTTATTTATTACCCATAAGCACTTGACTGACCATGTATTCTAAGTATATTTTATATATATATATATATATATATATATATATATATACATATATATATATATATATATATATATATATATATATATATATATATATTAATTAGAGAAAGTGGTTATGATAATTACATACTTACTAATCTATAGTTAAAAAATATCTGGCAGGTATATTTACCTAAATTCATTACGTATTACTAAACAGAAGACAATAATGTGGAAAAGAAGGGGTTAAGTCCGATGAACAAGAGAGCGATTCGTTTCCAGGAACTCAATTTGTTTCTATGGCAAGAGCTTGCAAGCCTTAAGCTGGCATCACTCAATTTTAACATCACAGTGTCCCGGATTAGCGAGTTCTTGTGAAACTGACACTACTGATCCATGGACAAAAATGAGGGGAAAAAAATATGTTTTTTGGCTTGTTAACGTTGATACGTGTCCATGCTGTTTACATCTTTGAATCATTAAAAATACATGAGGGGGAATAAATAGTTGAAATATAACATGATTGACGTGACTTTTGATGTCCGCAGCTTGGAGAGAGAAGACACCTGCGTTATTGGCGAAACAAATCTTTAAAAAGTCCATCACTGCCATTGTTTGTAATAACACATTGTTGACGTTCTAAGTGCGACACCTACGTGTCAATCAAACTGCAGCTCACGCTGGTGCGCGAGCAGAACATCCATCCCATGCCCTTTCAACTGCGGCTGATCGTCTGCTGTCAGTTGGGTTTCACATGCTAACTGGAAGAGGAAGCGTGTGTTCCCAGTACACAGATGCACACGCATCCTTTTGGGGCACTTAACCTTTGGAGGTCACGGGCCTGGACTATTCAAAAAATAATCCATCTGGATATAAACGATGAACGGATCAAGTTATTGGCTTCCAACCTTGGTTTAGTGTCTCATCTGTTGGGGTGTTCCAATTAGTTACAAAGAAAACTGGGAGTTTGCAAGAACAATTCAGGGAATCACCATATGAATTTAGTGTATAAATCTTTCACCCAAATGAAAAAATAAAACAGAGTTGGCTGGGACTCTTACCCTCAGCAGACACATGGAGCAGATAGAGAACACTCGTCTTATATAAACTATTTTCCAAATTAACCTGTCATCAGGGAGCAGAGGCAAAAGCAATAGTGCAGACTGCAGAGACCGTGGCTGGGGTATAATTCACTCTTCACCTAACGAGGGCACATGGATTGGAACGGAAGAAAGACGACTTGCTTCCCTTTCATTATCGAGTGTGTGGAGTAGGAAGCAGCTGGCTTCCTGGCTATAAAGAGGCAGACAATTGTGTAACGTTTAGGGAGTAAACACACTCACACTCAGGAGTCAGGTGGGAAGGATGGTAATTAGGTCTGGCAGCTAATCCGCTGGGAGAAGAGCAGAGAGTTTGCCATCCAAAATAAACGTTTAGGTGGATTTCACAAGAAATATAGCAAAATAATGTGACAGTTCCCCAACAGCTTATTAAAACAAACGTTTTGATAAGCTGATAGGAAACTGTCCCAAAAAAAAATAATCAAATTAACTCCTTGAATTCACTTTCATACCAAATGAACTGTAATTCAAACTTGTACTTTACTCAGTAATAATTCAAATAGTTTCATATGTTGTACAATTTTTAAATGTACAGCAACACTTTTGGGGGTCTATTTACCAAGCATTTTTCCTGTGGTAAACCCCCGAAAACAACAGTTTTCGGGGGTTTACCGTGAAATCACTATGTACTATTGAAGCATCGCAGCGGATATCTCAGATATCTGCTGCTTTGCATTTCCTATCGTTTTTCTGAGCACTCCCCATAACAGTGTATGGGAAGTGCTCAGAACCGCTATGTATTAAAGGCTAACTAGAGAAAATTTTCTCTTTTTTTACATGTTAATGTACTCCATCTGAAGCTGGCGCCATCTGAAGCTGGCGTACATTAACATATCTGAAAACTTTCGCGCTGTCCAGCTCTGCTCTAAAGAGCAGAGCTGGACAGCGCATGTGTGGAGGGATCATGTGATCCCTTCCTGTCAATCATCCTGCAGTTTGCCGGCAAGGATGTTACTGCGCATGCACCAACTATTCAGTCGGTGCATGCGCACTAACAAAAAAAGAAAAAAAAAAAAGAGAAGATCATCGCAGCCTTGAAAAATGAGAAGAGACTGCGATGATCAGGTGAGTCACTTCTCAGGGACAGTAGGTTATCGGCACTGCTGTCCCTGAGAAGTTTTTTAATACATAGCCGTTACTTTTCAATCCTTATCAAGGAGATAAGGATTGAAAAGTATCAAGTCAAAAAAACAAAGGGTCATAAAAAGACCCCTAAATACGATGGAAAATTGTAGTTATAGATGCTTACAAATGCGGGTAACAGCAATTATTTCCAAACCAAGGAGAATTCCAAGAACAGAGAATTTAGATAGTAAGCTCTTTAACCCAGGGACCTCCCATTTCGTCTTGCTACAGCAGCATGTTTAGATTCTGCGTTTCTCTCTGCACGTCTCTTTTGGCAAAGTATGGCTTACACTGTTGGCACTATGTAAATAAATGTTACAAACATATCTACAAACAATTAACAAACCTCTTGAGATGTTAATATTACAACTGCATTTTATTCATCAGCCAGCAGTTCTCGCACATTAAATAGCGGACAATGAACACGAGAGCCTAGATTTCCTCTCTGATTCCCAAGTGAGGATTATGGGGAACCCTTTGGATTATCTGTCTGTGCATGCATAAATAATTAGAGACTACCGGAGATATTCAAGAGAGTGTTTTAACTGTGAATTTGTGATGGCTTAGGCAGAATAAAAGGTTTAACCTCTCCGCCGCCAGAAATACCAGAGAGACCCAGAAATGCCAGTCATCTTACACCTGCAGGAGCTGGCAGCTTGCCTTCTACCAACAATTAGCTGGTCGCTTTTTTTTTGGTCTTGCTTTTTGTTTTTTTTTATTAAAATCAATGAGACTCATAAGGTTACAAACCATTATGTCATACAATGAGACCTGGAGTCTCAGGATCAAATCAAAGAAGTCAAAGGAGAGGGCTATATACTTGATAACACTCCTATTGTTAATCTGGGTATGTATATATATATATAAAATATCTTATGTACATTTAATCCCAACTACATAATACAGAGGCTTTGGAATATATATATATATATATATATATATATATATATATATATATATATACATAGATAGATAGATAGATATAGATAGATATATATATATATATATATATATATATATATATATATATAGATAGATAGATAGATAGATAGATAGATATATAGATAGATATATAAATACACACACACACTGCATTTACATAGTGTACTATATACATTATAATTGGGTTATACCTAGAAGGAACTTATGCCCAGCGTTTGAGATAAACTATTAACCACAAAATGAAACATTTTGACTGTGATGATTAATTTCATCCCCCGTCATCCTGGCTATACCGGCAGGGTCAATCCTACACCCGTGACTGGTCTTCTGGCTAACGTTTCTGCAAAGCTTGCATTAAAGTGATCCGTAAGAGATATATAATGAACATTTTCCTTCCCTAAGAACAGACACACTTAGCGATGTCTCTTCCACCATCCTGCACAGTAACACAGTGGCATTTGCAGTGACAATGCCTGTGGGTATTGGTAGAGTCCGACTTTGCTTTATGAATATTAACAGATCTGCAAATCGTGCATGAATGAAGCCAGAAACCAATCTGAAGCATTCATCTGATTGCAAGAGACACTTCTGCTGAATGTGTGGTACGTTGGAGTATACAGTATGTGTGCATCGCCAACTGTGTGAGGGTACCATTTAGTCACGGGCATGGGGGCAGCGCTGTGCTGGAATGTAATTATTCCCCTCACGTGGCTGTGTAATTTACTGGTGTTGAATAAGCTAATAAAAGATCAATTTGATTTAAATACTACGCACATTTTTTTTTTGCTTTGTATCTTGCATGAATTGAATGTATTGCCTTATAAAACAGCACTATGCAGAAGCTAATAGGGTGATCCCTTTACTTTTCAGACTAGAGATGTGCAACTTATTAGTGATCTTGGGCCTGATTCATTATGGAAAGTTAAGCAAAAGTAAGTAAGGCAAAACCATGTTGCATTGGAGGGGGAGGTCAATATAAAATGTGATGGCAGATTTATATTTGGGATAGGGCATGTCCTAGATCAACTTTAAATTTCAGTGTACAAATAAGCTATCAAGTATGTGTGTGCTACATGAAAAAACAGACAGTATTTTCCCTATGTGCAAAATAATAAACTAATTTGCACCCCTTGCATTGTAACATAGTTTTGTCCAGAAAACTTGAGTAAGAAAACTTACTCAATATTTTGCTTAACTTTCCTTAATGAATCAGGCCCTTTCTCTGGTACAAGTACAAACACAGAAACACTGTTTTCCCCTTTGTATATGTCACAAGGCCGATCCTGCCAAAAGGCAAGGTAAGGTTCATGTTTTTCACGCGATTATCAGGCCAATCACACGATAAACGACCGTTAGTTCCGATATCGCTCTCGCGATCATGTTTTATCGTACTAAAGCCCATTGTATCACTTGATTTGATTTTATAACCGGACTAAAAATCTCTATAAATGATGGAACGATGTCAGGAAAATGCTGCAGTGTGTACACACTCACCACCAGCAGCTAGGCAGATCTCCATAGAGGGTGCAGAGTCACAATCTTTTCAGCTGATGGTTATGACGGATGAAGAGCACAAAATCTTTACAGACATCAATCGCATCGGGATAAATTTTCTTCAATGTGTGCCCAGCCTTTGGGGCGGCACAGACTGGCGTCTCACCTGGCCTCTTGGCTACTGATTTGCCTCCGCACCTAGCCCAGTGGTCAGAGGCAGTAATTGATTGCAGATGTGGCGCAGGCATAGGCAAACCGAGGGGGGAGGGGTTTATAGTACCTGGAAACCCCCCTCCAAGCCTAGGGCACTGTATAATTGAGGTGGCTGGACCCTGCCCCCGCTTCACACAGCTGTGCTTGAAAAGGGAGAGCTGCGTGCACCTAACAGTAGTGCACGCAGCATTGCAGATGTATATTATGGGGATAGGAAGAGTTGGAGAGCAGCCAAGCACTGTCTAAAATTATAGCCACGCCACCATCATGCTGGTCATGCCCACTGGCGGCGTGGTGTGAAAACCCCCCTCTACAAATCCTGCATTTACCCTAGCGCAGGGTGACGCAAGTATCCTGAGCCCCTTTCTGCAATCTCTGTAGCAGGATGACTGACAGCATGAGATGAGTAGGGAAGGGTGGTGAAGGTAACATTACGCTGTTGGACTGTTTATCATTAGTATATAGTCGGTACCTTGTTAAAAAGAAGAAGGAAGTACAAAATGATGGTAGAAAATACATGGAATATTTCAGTCTGGTAAAATAAACCTGAAGCTTGGATGAAATCTTTCAGCAGGACAAAGATCCCATACACAAGGCCAAACTTACGTTGGAGTAGCTCAAGAATAAAAACGTGCAACCTGCAATGACCCAACAACAGTCCTCTTCTCAATCCAATTAAGAATCTGTGACACTATTATAAAATTCAGGTGCATGGGCATCATTCAACTAAAATCACCCAACAGTGTGCAAAGCTGGTACATACTTACCCCATAAGACTTAAAACGATTATTGCCACGTAAAATGGCTCTACCAATTATTAAAGAGTGTGAATGAAGTACTTATGCAAATCACATATTTCACGTTTGTTTTTTAAGATATTCTTTTGGCATAATAAACTGTGACATAAATAAATAACTTTGAGTCGGTGTCATTGCTTTGAAATAATATCACAAAGAGCAAAATTTTAGCGCAGAATTTGTTATCAGAACAATTAGAGAACTGGTCAGCAGGTCCCAGCGTCTTTTGAACTTTTGCATTGTAGAAATTTTTTTTATTTTTTTACCCAAGCAAATTTTTTTTTTTTTTTTGCTTTTTTTCATGGAGAAAAATATTTTTAATTTATTTATGGGCATCAGACAAGGTGCTACTTTCACCAAATTAAATTGATCTATAAAACATGTCCCTTATTTAATTCTAACATTTACAGGGATACCGTATAATACAATTTAGATTTAAAACCTGTGTGTGTGACGTTTTGCCATTATAATTTTTATCATCTTTAGTAATGTATTTTTTTTTACCAGTTTATTTTTTAAACAACCTTTTAACTTGTAAAGCATGTTTACATACAATACCATTTCTATTATAGACATCTTTTACTATGTAGACCACACTAACACGTTCCCTGATGTTAGAGAAGCTATGATCTAGGTCTTTCTATACCGGTTCACTTTACGTCACTGGTATTTTCTATATAGTCCCCTTCAGTGCCGTTATTAAGCGCGGGGAAAGTAATTTCTATGAGATCACCTTCCACATTTGTCTAATTAGTAGCGATGCTCACATTTTTTATTTCCCAAACCGGTTTACCAAACTGGTTCTAACGTTCAAACATTTAACGGAAATTCTAGAACTTTAGATGAATTACAAAAATGTTATCTAAATTTGAGCAATGCAAACAGATTCCATGTTTGAGCTTAAGTGGATACAATTTAAGAATTTGCGCTGAGAGCATTTGGGTATTTACTGTCTATTGGACATACCAATGTAGTATTTAAAGATTAAGTATTTGACCAGAATATGGGAGGTGAAAATTCTGTCTAAACCATTTAAGGATTTTGAGATTAGGGGAAGAGCTGGTTTCCTATTTTCACAGCCCCGTGGAGGGGCAGAGAAGACCCATGGGAGACGGCAAACGCTCATAGCCACCATGACGAAATGTTATCTCATGAGGACATACGCGGGTTAGAGCAACACTTTGATGGGAACGCCATTTAATTCTTATCCTGTTTCCAAGGTTCCGCCAGCTTTGCTGTTGATTATTTTCACTGAAAATAAAAATTATATTTTCATTAATAAATTTTTCTTTCGACCGGAAAGAAGGAAAGAACGTTGAGCTCAAACTAAGTTTGGTAAAACAATTAATTTAACCTTATAAATACTAGCTAGAATGACTTATTACAAAGCTTTGTAGCTCGAGTGATAAGTGTTCTCGGAGGGCGGGAGAGAGATTATATATAGCAATAAAAAGTGATGGAGCGATCTGCACTTTCTACACATTTCTACAATTTCATTAAAGCGGTTTACCCTTCACTAGATGTATTTACATGCATTTTAAAACACGCTAAAAAAAAAATGTTGTAGTCAGCCATCTTTAATGGCCTGCCACAAGAAAAAAAAAATAATCATTACATGTGTTTCCTCTCAAGAGTGACTTTTATTTGTGGTTAGACCCTAAATGGGAGATGATACTGTCCTTCCCTGAACTTGTGGAACTCTGCGGTTCTCAAATGACACAGTGATTTTACTAAGGCTGCAGTCCCTTCCCGTTGCTCGCTGTCCAATCGCAGGATTGCTAACCTATCATAACGGAAGCTGATGAAGAGATGCTTTGAAAGGTGCCGGATCAGCACTCCCAATGCAAAACAAAATCTTGAAAGCATAAATACAATACGCCCAAGGAAGAGATAGATGGATTAGAGGTGACACCATGTCCGACGGGGGCTTCCTAAGGACAAGTGAACCGTGTTGACAATACTTGATCAGTATAGAAAATTAAAACTTCAACATTCCAAACGAAAACTGTCCCGAGGCTGTTGACAAAATGTACATCTTACTTCAGGTCCTGTGTATAACAAACACTGTGCAGAATATAGACTGTATTGGATTTTCTGATCGATGCACGGCTAAATGTGTTACAAATGAGTTGACATCTGAGATTATCATAAATGATAAGAACAATCCAGACCGAGAATTGCATCGACAAGAATCTGCTCTCCGTACTACAGAGGGGATTTCACTACATAACTCATAATAGTGTTCAGAAAATGAGCTGGAGAATGAGCGGCTTACGGAATTGTCAGTGATCAGATAATGTGACACAGTTTAAACAAGGACTCAGGGAGACGTTCAAATAATAACCAATTCACCTCCGTTTGTGCAGAACACAGAATTACTGTATATATAGAATTATTGTGTAGACATTTGTACAAAGTTAATGGACTACTTGCAATATATGCTTTAGATGTAGTGTACAGCATTTCTGAAATACACGATAAAGCCCCCAAAATAAATAAGTTCTAATAGAAAAAGCTATTAATAATTTAATGATTTGCATTGCACAAATCATCTGGTTATTTTAATTGCAAAGTAAAAGAACAATTTTAGGACTGAATTTTGCTCCTCTGCAAAATAGCCTGTTCAGCCACAAAACTCGATGGGCCAGAGACATTAATGAAAAAAAAAAAAAGGAGTAACTTTGTACCTGGGCCAAACCATGTTGCATCGAAGGGGGAGGTAAATTTAAAATGTGGTGACAGATTTATAGTTGGGGTAGGACATGCCCTAGATTAACTTTAAATTTCAGTGTAAAATAAAGCTATCAAGTATTTGTGCGTTACATGAAAAAACAACCAGTATTTTCCTTACATGCAAAATAATAAACTAATTTGCACCCCTTGCATTGTAACATGGTTTGTCTAGGATCAAAGTTACTCCTTTATCTTGCCTTGCTCTCCTTAAAGACTCAAGCCCGATACATGCAACATTTTGCCATAATAGTCACTCATCTCTTTTTCAACACGATATTTATCTTTGGCGTTCTAATTGGATATATAAAATATAAGCTAGAAAACGTAGGCAGGTATGTTTATTTGTCTACAAAAACATATATAATTGTATGTCACTATGTTGAATGTAAAACACTTTTTACCAATAAAACCATTTGCATTACCCTAGTGTAGTCATGTTTTTGGATCAGGATGGTGGCTGATGTTGATACAGAATATTATTATTATCTTTTATTTACAAAGCGCCGACATATTACGCAGCGATGTACATTGACGGGATCATAAGTCTCACAAATTACATACAATGACATGAATGAGAGGTCAAGACGGCCCTGGCCCAATGAGCTTACATTCCAGGATCCAAGATTTGTTACGGGCAGCCTGTTTCATCCTCATTAGGACTCCTCAGTGCAGGAATGGAATTTCTGGTCAGCATCTGAATCATTAAGAAAACTGCCGATCTATATGTTTCATTGAGGCATTCCTATAATGAATAGCTATATATATATATATATATATATACAAGTTAAACCGTGCATGATACTCATGCATTCTAGTCAAATCAAGCTACTTAAGGTGTTAAAAAGGTTCTTGTCATGCATTTGGGCCTAGCCCAGGCCTCCTCAGGGGAAGAGCGTTGCTTCCCGATGCAAGCGCCCTTTTTTAACGTGGTTTTGTCCACATGTCACCACCTCATCATTTTTCTCCATTACCTCATCCTTCATCTTCATCGCCACATCCTTCATCAAGCTACTTAAGGTGTTAAAAACTCCCCACTGTCACCCCCGGCAACCACCAACCACTCCCAACTGTCACTTCTCCTTCAAGAAATATATAGGTCAGTGTATAACTCTGCCCAGCAGGTGGCGCTGCAGCTTGGTTTTTTTTTTTTCACACACGCCACTAGGCATTTATATAGTAGATATATTGGATATTCGATGTGTTGTTGAACCAGAGCATTGTAATTCATAGTGGCAGCAGTATCTACAATTTTTAGCACATTGTTATCAGAATTGAAATAAGCAGTGATGGTGATTGATAAGAGATATCATAAAATACATAGAATACTTATCACCACAGTTGATACAGGCCTTAAGTTTTGAGGTCAGCACGGTGACTAAGTGGTTAGCACTTCTGCCTTACAGCGCTGGGGTCATGAGTTCAATTCCTGACCATGATCTTATCTATGTGGAGTTTGTATGTTCTCCCCGTGTTTGCGTGGGTTTCCTTCGGGGGCTCCGGTTTCCTCCCACACTCCAAAAACATACTTGTAGGTTAATTGGCTGCTATCAAAATTGACCCTAGTCTCTCTCTCTCTGTCTGTGTGTATATTAGGGAATTTAGACTGTAAGCTCTAATGGGGCAGGGACTGATGTGAATGAGTTCTCTGTACAGTGCTGCGTAATCAGTGGCGCTATATAAATAAATGGTGATGATGATGATGATGATGAGGTCAATGTGTGCTGCAAAGCCTTTGAAAGGGAGTTGTGTGCAGTAAACCAGAAGTATTTGAATGAATTACTTGTGAAGTTAAGGACAACGACCTCTGTACCCAGTACACGTCTCTCTGTGTCTCCTACAAACAGAGTTGGACTTTGCTTTATCTCTTCTCGGAGAAAGTCTTTATACGGCTTTAAGTGAATGGGTGCAAGGCATGTTTCTATTACATCATCCTGTTTTTGTGTCATTACTGCTCTGATCTTTTCAGCCTTTCATTCATTACCTATAGAGTCTCACAGTACGTTCCAGTGCTTACCACATTGCCAGTGAACTGCAGCCGAGCAGAGATTAAAGGTCCAACAAAGAGTTTATCACAAGTCCATCGCCGATTACTTCTACTCAGTGAACTGTGCAAACTAAATCCGAGAGCTACACAGTTAAGAAGCTTCAGTGCGAGAGTTCTTATATTACCTGTTTTGCAAAAACACAACGGGGATGTTTTTGTCCAAATCTAAAGCAAAAATCGAGCTAAAAGTTTTGTGATATTTATCAGGGGTTGCAACGGTCTAAGTCTCGTGTTTATATTTATAGTGAATGCGAGACTTGTTTTAATAATGGCCCTGCTGTTAGCAATACAGGACAACTCAGTTTGGGGAAGATCACCATGGCTGCTCCAATTAGCAGAAGCCCCGAGATTCATCATCATCATCATCATCATTTATTTATATAGCGCCACTGATTCCGCAGCGCTGTACAGAGAACTCATTCACATCAGTCCCTGCCCCATTGGAGCTTACAGTCTAAATTCCCTAACATACACACACAGACAGACACAGGCAGACAGAGACTGGGGTCAATTTTGATAGCAGCCAATTAACCTACTAGTATGTTTTTGGAGTGTGGGAGGAAACCAGAGCACCTGGAGGAAACCCACGCAAACACGGGGAGATTGTGGAATTGAAGGAAGCCAGTACACATCAATGACGGGCAGCAGGTGACCCTTCGTGCTTTTACCGGAGACCCACATCTTCTTCCTCCATTGTTATCAGATTTGTTTGTTATAACTTGTAACACTTGTTTGAAATGTCTGCTGGCATGTTATTGCAGATATGCGTCTCTTTCTTTGATTAGATATATTGTTTTAAGTTATTGCTGAGCACAAGGGTGACCCTTTTGAAGACTAAAGGGCCACCCATGTAGCCCCTGAGGGGATCAAACGTCACTGGAATACACGTTCACCCAAGTACATGACATTAGCATGTACAATACGTGTTTCTACTATTTCTGCTATCGGACAGGCTTGGATTGGCTGTTAATGTTAAGAGAAGGTACACCAGCAGGCACCAAACTTTAGGAGAACCTTATAGCATATGCTACCCAAGCAAGACATGGCAACAGTCAGGGACATTTATAAAAAGAGAAAAAGTGCTATAACCCAAAGCAACCAAAATTATGTTTAATTTCATTCATTTGAACTGTGCAGTATAAATACGATGGCTAGACTCTGATGGGTTGCTTTGGCACAAATGGGTTAGTTCCCCGCTGCCATGTGTTTGGCCTGGCCAAAGCCCTAAAGAGAAGTGTCTGGAACCTTTCCTGTCCTTCACAAGGCAAAGGAGAATAAATCCAAGTTTTATGAGTGTGAACGTTGATGAACACAACACTGCTCTGCATAGCTCCTCAGGGGATGGGCCTGCCTGGAAAGCCAATGATGTTGATCCTGTAAGCTTATCTAATACAACTCATAATTTATCTTACTATGTTTGGCTTTGATGCTCATTGTCTATCTTTGAAGCCCATGAATAAAACCAACAAAGTCATTCTTTCTATCTCTTGCCTCCTCTGTACGTTGATCTGCAGGTATGCCAAGCATATGCCATTTCTCTTCCATACTACTGTAGCACAATTTCCAGATTAATTTGGTAAATTGAGTCCACCCTTAGAAAATCGGCACAAAACTTAATGAAACACTAGATAGGGATTTGACTCTCTTAGGGTCTGATTCATATTCGAACATAAATGTTGTATTAGCTTTACATGTGTTGTATTTGCGTAGTGTATCTTCCGTGAAATAGCTCTGTGCCTTTTTAGAAGAGTACCTGACGCCAATGAATGCAATTAAATGCAATTCATGTCATGAACACAAATGACTTGAGAAGTGGAACAGGGGTGGGTAGGGGCAGACTAACGTAGGACAGAGGGCCTAGGGCATTCTCAGGGTGTTTTAACGCAGATGTGGCCGATTAGTCCTGGGTTTTCTTGTAAGTATGCTTGTTCCATTCTTATTATTTGCACAATCCTCAGGACAAGTGTAAATGCTGACTGATAGTGTTGACCGACACGGCATAGACGCTGATTTGAAAGCTACACACGTGCATGCCACAAGCTATCACAGAACATGTGTATGCAAGTAAGATAGACTTTAAAAAGGCATTAAACGTACAGTATACATTGAAAGCAGCACAGTGGCTTAGTGGTTAGCACTTCTGCCTCTCAGCAATGGGGTCATGAGTTCAATTCCCGACCATGGCCTTATCTGTGTGGAGTTTGTATGTTCTCACCATGTTTGCGTGGGTTTCCTCCGGGTGCTTCGGTTTCCTTCCACACACCAAAAAACATACTAGTAGGTTAATTGGCTGCTATCAAAAATTGACCCTAGTCTCTCTCTCTCTCTGTGTCTGTGTGTGTGTGTGTATGTTAGGGAATTTAGACTGTAAGCTCCAATGGGGCAGGAACTGATGTGAATGAGTTCTCTGTACAGCGCTGCGGAATCAGTGGCGCTATATAATTAAATGGTGATGATGACGATGAAAGCATCTTTATTTATGCATTTAATATTTAAAAAAAGATATAACAAAATTTAAATACATCTATTTTAGCAATGATTATAATGTTAAGAGTTGTTCATTTATTTTATAATATAAATTTATTTTATGCATGTTGATGTGACCTTTTAGTGTACATTCATTTTTAAATATACTGCAGTCTGTTCCGTCTGTCTACATAGTAACGTTTAGGAAGAGCTTACTTACACCCAGATTCAAATGGAAACGTATCTTGAGATCCGCTTGGATTTGCATACGGTCCGAACTATGCTGAAGTTCCGTACTCTTTCTTAAAATGCTCTGACATTTGCCTGGACTTGAAGCACCTCAGGCTTTGCACCAAGAAAAAGTATGTAAAGTAAAAATGTTTACTTTAGCATATATATAGTAAAAACAAATTAGACATTTGAATATCAGTTTTGAACTGGATTTGATTTAATCTTTTATTTTATTTTGATTGAGGTTTTCCATCGCAAAGATTTTGTATAACGTGTTGATAATAGGTTTCTGCTCAGTGTTATAAAGCTGATGGAAGATAAATATTTAAAAAGGCTCGTCTATTTATTCACCTTACCAAAGGTGCTTTTAATTACGACAAAACTAAGCAATTGAAATAGAATCCCTTTTTTTATGGCAGGGGGATCTCCAGACCCTCTCCAACAATGTTTTGCTCATACATTTTTTTTTATTTTACTATAAATGAAATCTCTAAAATCCACAGTGAACAGAAAACGCTTTAAGGAGAATAAATAAAATTTAAAATGAAATGGAATCATAGTGAGGGCCATTTATTAACTTATATGAAATGTAATAAATTGTAGAGCAGTGTCAGATAGCTTGAAATAAAAAAAGGTTAAGTGCTGTACGTGGTCCTGTATTTGCGAGAATAACCACATAGAATACATGTTGAAGTGCATTTCCGCTCATGAGGCTGGTCTTCTAAGGGCAGGATAACCCTTTGGATGACATCTGTGTCCCCAATGCTAACACTCTCGTTGACAAAATATAAAAATGGAAAAATTCTAAAAACGAAATAATAATAAAACAAAATAAACTAGCTAAAACATCAGGCAATCCACTCCATACAGCAAATCAAGTAACTCTGATACACCTATATCAGATACATTGTATTTTTTTCCTGCAACTGTGTCAGGTTGTTTTGCATCAAGACTGGGTACCCACTGGTGTTTGAACATCGAAAGTTGATGGGACATGGTTAAGGAGCACTCGTACTTGAATTTAGGATGGAGTGTTGTCTTGCGTTGAATCCAAGAAATGAAGAAGGTATCACCTAAGAAATTGCCTAGCTCTGCAAACTCAATGCTCCTTCCCATACAAGCACGAGTGGGTATGGTAACATTGGGAGCATTGGTTTTTAATGTCACTATCATTTACATGTGTTGTATTAGCTTTAAAAAAAGCTAATAAATGCATGTATTTTGATGCTAGCGGGAATGAAGCCTAAAACAGCTGCCTGTAGCCTTGTCTTTAAAGAGAATCTGGCAAGTGCAGTTGGGGCAAGTGCTTCAGTCGCTCGGCTCTGCTATAAGTAAATGCATGCTCTCGTTGTGAGTCAATAGACTCTCTTCCTTGTGTTTGGTTTTTAATTATTAGCTTGTGTAGTTAATATCTGCAATAGTGATTAACAAGGGTCCACTTTACAGTTTCAATAATCAGCACTGGACCTAGCCAGCTTGTGCGGGCTAGCTTAAGTTTTCAACTGGGTTCCCAATAATCATGAACCAGACTCTGGGCTGGCCATTAATTGTCATGTGTACCTTTATTACGAGGGATTGTATTTACCTATACAGGAAAAATCATGCCAATCCCTTAGATCTATGAGTCAACGCAGAGCAGTCAGACCACCACAGAGCAAAAGCGGTAGCAAGCACCCCCGCAATATATTTACCAATCCTTACAGTAACCAGCCTAGAATAGCTAACCTTTTTTTTTCTGAAACTTAGGGTCTGCACAGGAGGCCACCTTTATTTAGCATTGGAATATCGCCCAATCCCCACTTTGCTAAACACTAGCCCTGCGTTCGCATTGGCATCTCAATTTTTGGGGCATGACATTGACTTCAAGAACTGTATTGACTTTAATACAAATACATCTACTTACTTGCACTTGTGTTAGTTTTCCTTATCTGAAAGTTTTGCTGTTCCAGTCCGTTAAAGAAAATAGATACATAAAGTACTATAGCTCCTGTCTATCAAAGTCAGGGTTAAAGCAACTTCTCACTTTACAACGTGCAACATTTTTTACAGTAGTAACCAGTACAAACTGCTCTCTAAGCACATTATTTTTATTGTTGCATTCATGTAGACTTTGGCTATACTCGTTTCCAAGAAACTCATCGTATATAGTTTAAACGATACAAACTAGGTCATCTTAATATCTTGTTAAAGTAAATTCTACAAGCTTAAAGTTGCATTTAAAAAAATGATCTATCTATCTATCTCATATCTATCTATCTATCTATCTATCTATCTATCTATCTATCTATCTCATATCTATCTATCTATCTATCTATCTATCTATCTATCTATCTATCTATCTATCTCATATCTATCTATCTATCTGTCTATCTTTCTATCTATCTCATATCTATCTATCTATCTATCTATCTATCTATCTATCTATCTATCTATCTATCTATCTATCACTTTGAAAAAGAGACCCAAGTGGTCTTGAAACATTGCTGTTGCTGCTGCTGCATTTGGAATAAGATACTGTCCGGGATCGCAGAGGTTTCACTTCTGAAGGGTATATGAAGGGCATATGCGCAAGCGGTACCCGGCTAACCCAGGGTTTCAGTTCCACTAATAAAAAGGGAAAAATTTGTAAAAAAAAATATAGGTGGAAATGGTAGGCTATTGACGATTACAAAATGCATCTACAAATAATGAAGCATTTTTTCATTAATATTCTTCTGTTATTGTCATACTGAGATGGCGATAACAAAAGGATTGTTGCAGTAATTCTACCACTGTGAGCCTTGTTAAATAAGCTTCTCCATGTGTTACATACAGTACTAGTCTGCTAGTCTCCTAGAGTGTTACACAGTTTCAGCCTGCTAGTCTCTCTGTGTCCCCTGTATACAGTATCAGCCTGCTAGTCTCTCAGTGTCCCCTATATACAGTATCAGTCTGCTAGTCTCTCAGTGTCCCCTATATACAGTATCAGTCTGCTAGTCTCTCAGTGTCCCATATATACAGTATGAGTCTGCTAGTCTCTCAGTGTCCCCTGTATACAGTATCAGTCTGCTAGTCTCTCAGTGTCCCTGTATACAGTATCAGTCTGCTAGTTCCTCAGTGTTCCCTGTATACAGTATCAGTCTGCTAGTCTCTCAGTGTCCCCTGTATACAGTATCAGTCTGCTAGTCTCTCAGTGTCCCTGTATACAGTATCACTCTGTTAGTCTCTCAGTGTCACTGTATACAGTATCAGTCTGCTAGTCTTTTATTGTCCCTGTATACAGTATCAGTCTGCTAGTTCCTCAGTGTCCCCTGTATACAGTATCAGTCTGCTAGTCTCTCAGTGTCCCCTGTATACAGTACCAGCCTGCTAGTCTCTCAGTGTCCCCTGTATACAGTATCAGTCTGATAGTCTCTCAGTGTCCCTGTATACAGTATCACTCTGCTAGTCTCTCAGTGTCGCTGTATACAGTATCACTCTGCTAGTCTAAGGGTCCCCTATATACATTATCACTCTGCTAGTCTCTCAGTGTCCCCTGTATACAGTATGAGTCTGCTAGTCTCTCAGTGTCCCCTGTATACAGTAGCAGTCTGCTAGTCTCTCAGTGTCCCCTGTATACAGTATCACTCTGCTAGTCTCTCAGTGTCTTACATACCTGTGTACATGCCTCTACATGTGTATGGATATCCCTCTACTTGTCTTTCAATTTCCAATATTACTAGACAGGATGTCTGTATAATTACTATATAGCCTGTGTATCAGCCTGCATGTCACTACTAGTCCCTGCATAGTAGTCTGCATGTCTCTTCCTGGGCCAGCATATATCCCTGCATGTCTCTGCATGTCCCAACATGTCAGGCTATATGCAGTTCCATGTCTCAACGTGTCTCTACATATCACATCATATCAACCTGAATGTCCTTCTGTGTCCCTGTATATCACACAATATCATACCTGTCAGCAATCCTGACTTTGTTTTCATTTTTTCTGCATGGTTTGGGCAGAAAATGGAGTGTGGACTAATTTGTCACGGTCTTCTAGATAGGACTGTTGGGAGGTATGCCGACACATTTGTTCCTGTATTTTGACCATTTATGTCTCACCCGTACCACTCCAATGTTTGGTGGATTAAAGGGTTGTGACCAGGCAGAAGAGATGGAAGAAGTCGTAAATGGGCATGGTTTGGGCAGGTCTTGGCTTGGGTGGATTATCGGCATGGACTATTTTGCCATGATTTTCCTTTTGGGAATGCTGACAGGTATTCTTTCTGTGTCGCTACATACCGGATCATCATAAGAAACCTTGAAGTCCCCAACGGACTGACAAACAAGGTCCCCGCATGCCTGGGGCTGAGGGCATGGGCATCTGCTCTCCGGGCCGGTCCCATAGTGGGCTACCTTGGGCTGGGTCACTGGGCCACCTGCATTTTTTCATTTAAAATGTTCCTAATAGGCCGCTGAGTCGAGTTTTGCCCCCAGGGCTAAAATTTTCCAGCCCTCCCCTGGCAGACATGGTCAAAAATTACAATTGTAGCTCAGACCAGGAGATCCCAGAGAACAGGTCATGTGACAAGCGTAGGGAACGTGGTGATACCGTTGCATCACCATTGCCCCACTCCCTACTATAAAACCCCCGAAATTCACGTAATTGAATAGCGAGGGGGATTACTTAATGAAGCAATGATGTCAATAAGCCCCACCTCCACAAGTCTTTAGGAGGTTGACTACCCTTCCGGGAGGTCTCCCCAAAATTCGTGCACCTCCCGGAAATTCCGAGGAAGAAGACAAGTATGCTTTCAACACTGCAATAACCATAATTGCCAACTGTCCTCAATTTTCAGATTTTTGAGATCTTTCCTTGGAAATATCTGTCACTGAATATTTCCCCATTCAGATGTAAGATGCCATTCTTACCATTTGTTCTTATAGTATAGGACTTATAAGTCAATATGCAATATAATTCTGTACTGTAGAAGTGCCTAATCAAGTTTTTGCAAACATGCCATGATGGGAATTGTAGTTCGCCAACATGTGCCTAGACAATATCACGTGAGACATGCTTAAATCGATTCTTTTGGAAATAACTTCATTGACAACTACACAGACAGCAGTAGCAGTGGGCACCAGTGGGCACACAGAGCCACAGCAGGCACACAGAGCCGCAGTGGGCACACACAGAGCCATAGTAGAATAAAAATGAAAAGCAGTACTACTTCCAACGAAGGCACACTAAAGACGTAAATATTTAGTCCAATACTGGGAAATTATTCCATATCATTGAGGGGATTTTTTAAGATGGATAATACATAAACATAACTCATAAAACCAAAATTTTTATTGATATGCATTAAAAATGAATTTAATAATTAAAAAGCGAAATATTAAAATGTTGGAGTCTGGAATAGGTAAATGAGATGGGAGTACACATGAGAGTATAGTGTTGGTAGAATCGCCTATATTTATGTATCTCCCTATCCACGACAATAATAATTTCACTGCTCAATTAGCTCCCTTTATGGCTCATGATCCAATAATATGTGGATCTCGGTCACTTTTGGGTCAAACATTTTTTGTCCCTCTTAACATTTATATGACACATTCCCTTGTTTTCACCCTCACTTTTTTATTATTATTTCACATATTTTTTCACTTTTTTGTCCTATGGAGTTATCTTATTTTCTCCCTTATAACACTTATTACAACTCTGTACATCAATTAAAATGCACTAGCACACATAAACACATACAGATATTTCTGATCTGTACTGTTTTGTTTTATTTACAATTATTATTTACCATTTGATTTAATTCACCATTGGAATTTCTTAGTGATTTATAATATTGGATAAACACTATTTGCACATAATAACACTATATATATATATATATATATATATATATATATATATATATATATATATATATCATAATTATATATATCATAATTATATATATCATAATTTCCAATTTGTATTGGAAAACCCTTATATATACCCTTTTCATATTTTTTCACGGGTGACCTAGGTATATCTTTATATTTATTTTATTTTTATTTATTTTTATTTATATTATTATTTTTATTTATTTATATTTATATTTATATTTATTTTTATTTATATTTATTATTATCATTATTTTTATTATTATTTATATTCATTATTTTTATTTTTGTTATTTATTATTTATTTTTTAATTTTATTTATTTTAATTTTATTTTTATTTTTTATTTTTATTTTTATTTATTTTTTTTTTTTTATTTTTTTTTTTTTTTTATTATTATTATTATTATTATTTATTTTTATTTTTTATTTTTTTTATCCTCAGTCACCGATCAACACACATATACTAATATTAAAATTCAAGAAAATAATGTGTATTACCTTGAAGGACCAACAATAACGATCTCCAAATTCCCTTTTATAACATATAAATAAATGATCTTCACAGCGGATGAAATCAAAATTAATATGGTGAATTTATCCTGGTATGTCATTAGATGTATTTTATAGTGATTTAAACAATAACTTCTAGGTACAGATGACAATCTCGGGATAGCATTATGTAGATAATCAACAACATACATATTCTAAATGTACCTTACATATTATGTATACTTTATATATTCTCTTTATCTAGATGTTTATAAGTTTGGACTCTCTCCCAAAAATTTTGAATAATTAATTATCAAAAAACAGTCTTTTATACATTCGTTCCTGTGACCTTATAGTAAACACATTAAAAAATCTTAATTGATAGGTTAAAAAATGTGTCAATCAAATTATCTCGAGCTCATTGGTGGATATTAGTTTAAATACCCAACCCGAATTACATACGGGTTGCCTCCTAGTAGAAGCTAATAGTGAAATGTATGGCAGGTGTGTGTGTATTTTTTTTTAGAAGGAGTCTGTGTGTTCAGGGAGTTCAAAGTGTAGCTGGCTATTACAGCCCTTTCTGATCAATAATATGAATTCTGTTTAAGAGAATTAGCTTTTTCTACATGGCATTAATTATAGATTATCACAAATATAATTAACATAATATAACAATAGGAGCTGATAAACTCAGTCTTTGTAGTCGTGAATGTTTCCAGTAATTAGACCAGAGCTGCAGTTCACCAGCACAACCCTTTTACAGGAGCTGAACCTCAGATTAGATTATCACAAATGCAACTATTTGTTATGGCACTAATATATTAGATACAAACCTCATTCTGTTTTTAACAACAATATTGAAACTATTTATCTGTCGGGCGAATGTCACATGCTTATGCTCAATATACTTTAACTATGAAATGATGTGAAAAGAACATTAGCAATTTACATGGCATTAACCCTAGCCTGCCACAGATACAATTAATTGATACAATATAACAGAAGTTGAAAAATACCTTTTCTTTGTATGTTAATGCTCTTAGTAATCAGACTTGAGCTATGCACATCAACACAGCCCTCTCATGTGAGCAGTATCCTAGATTGTTATAGATGTAGCTATTTGAAATATTAGAACACAACTTTATTTTGTTCTCAATAATAATACTAAAGCTGCTATTTATAGAACCAAGTAGTTCTCTGGGGTGAATGCTAAATGTATATGCTCAATACTCTTTAATCATAGCCCCTCAATGAAATAATGTGAATATACACAAAGTAATTTGAGATATATATATATTTTTCCTAAGCATCCGTTTTGCCATAGCTGGTCAGTGAATAATAACCCTATATAACACAGTTTACAAAGGGTGACCAGCTAGCCGGAAAATTATATGCGGCCACTTTTTAAGTGAGAATAGAAGGAATATTTAGCATATGTGGGGTCGATAATTACTAAACCCAGATCACACCTGAAAATATACAGATATAGATATATACTTTTTTCTACTGTTCATTGAGGATCTGTGAAACTGATATATTTACCTTGATCGTGATCATGTCCCCGGACATGTGTATGCGCGGTCACGCATACATTTCTCTCTGCTCACTATGAGAAACATCATTATAAGCTAACATACTTACCATCCACACGATCTTCCTATAATTTCTTACAAATAAAAAATAATAATAATAACAAATAAGCTGATTTCAGAAATAAACTGGTATCACGCATACTCTGTTGATCTTTACAATATTGAACAGATATTTACCATCATTTAAAGACATAGAAACAGAACTTACATTCAGGAACTTCATCTGTATTAGTTATATACATGATTAGATATCTGTGTTACTAACACAATATAAAGATTTATTCATTCAGATGACCTGTGCAGTTTGTGATCATGTTTGATGGTTAATTAGGGATTCTCACTGTGATTATCGTGGATAGGGAGATACATAACTATAGGTGATTCTACCACCACTACACTCTCATGTGTACTCCCATCTCATTTACCTGTCCCAGACGCCAACATTTTAATATTTCGCTTTTTAATTATTAAATTCATTTTTAATGCATATCAATAAAAAAAAATGTTGGTTTTATGAGTTATGTATATGTATTATCCATCTTCAAAAATCCCCTCAATGATATGGAATAATTTCCCAGTATTGGACTAAATATTTACGTCTTTATTGTGCCTTCGTTGGCAGTAGTACTGCTTTTCTTTTTTATTCTATTGTGATATATTACTACTAGAAGTAGCACCTGATAGCAACTACCTCAATTTTTGCACTGCCCTTGTGTGTAAAATATTATAAGAGAAAAAGAGAAAAAAAAATTCTTGTGCGGGGGATATTCTCTAATGATTATCCAACACACAGAGCCATAGCAGGCACACACAGAGCCACAGCAGGCACACACAGAGCCATAGCAGGTACACACAGAGCCACAGCAGGTACACAGAGCCACAGTAGGGACACAGAACCACAGCAGGCCCACACAGAGCCATAGCAGGCACACAGAGAGCCACAGCAGGTACACAGAGCCACAGCAGGTACACAGAACCACAGCAGGCCCACACAGAGAGCCACAGCAGGTACACAGAGCCACAGTGGGGACACAGAACCACAGCAGGCACACACAGAGCCATAGCAGGCACACAGAGAGCCACAGCAGGCACACAGAGCCACCGTGGGGACACAGAACCACAGCAGGCCCACAGAGAGCCACAGCAGGCACACAGAGAGCCGCAGTGCAGACACACAGAGCCGCAGCCTGCACACAGAGCCGCAGTGCAGACACACAGAGCCGCAGCCTGCACACAGAGCCGCAGTAGACCCTTTCCAGCAGAAAGGAGTAGAGGAACAGCTAAACTGCCAATTTCTGATTGATACAGCAGTGCACATTACCTTGAACTTTAAACAGTAATTAATTTATTAGGATTATTCTGTTCTGATTCAAATCAAAGATAAATGTTCTTAAAACGATTTACTTGGCTAATAAATATAGCAATCATTGTGCAATGCAGCATATAAAACTAATAATGCCAGAGTGATCAAATGCCAGTGTGGTTACTGTTGTTTGAATTGTGCTTTACAGCCTCTAAACACACACCGCTCTGTGTAGCTGGGGACAATTTATCAAATGCAAAAAACTTCATTGCCACCGAAAAAAAAAGTATTTTGCTGGAGTTAATGCTTTATTGCTTTGCCCAATTAACGGGATTACTTTTAGAGATTCCTAGGCTTGTACCAGCCACTGTGATGGCCACTTTGTTAATTCCCTTTTCCTCCTACTATAAGGCCCTTAAATTGCCAATGGTATGTGTGACCAGCACCCACTCCCAAACTTTTAGGCTCTCGGGACAGTCCCTCAAATCATTCATCAACAAAATATATCCCTTCCTCCAAAGGGGATTGTCCAGTGCTTCACAAGTGCTGAGCTCCCCCAGACCACTTCCCCTTCTGTAAAATGCACTCCTTCAATGCCGCACGAACTAGCTGCGGGTATGCCCCACATTGAAGGGCCACCTTTAGTGCCAATCTGACAACTATGCTAGAATTGAGACAAAAGCCATGGTCTGCAGAACGCCAGGACTGTCCCATCAAATTCAGGATTGTCCCACCTAAATTGGGACAGTTACGAGATATGGATAAAATAACATCCCTACCTCGTTTAAACCTCAGTTGCCTTGTCTCACTCTCTCAGGTCTTCTTCTCTGTTTTGACATTGGGACTATGAAGGAAAATCCCGCAAGGGCAAGCCTTCTATTCCGAATGTTACATCTGCTCCTGAATGTCACTGTGATGGGCTGTGTTTGATAGCTTGTTCCAAAAACATGCAGAATCCCTAGTGTTAAATCAAGCAGCAGAGCAGCAGTCGACATGGGAGGTTTTTATTCATTGCCCCCTATAGTATTCAATCCCCCAAAACATCTGTAGAGCGCAGCCAGCTGACCCCTATCACCATTGACCCCCTTACTTTCCTTGGTGCCATCCCCCATGGCATCCTATCTGTATAAAATAAATGCAATTAAATCATGGATAATTCAGTCCATGAATAAATATTTATAATATAGCAAACGTAAAATATGAATACAAAACAGCAAAGAAAAACAAAGTGCAAAGAGAGGACAGTGCACCCCTGACGTTCCTGTCACTCTAAGCCACAGTTGTCAGCATCTTAAAATAGTTTCTACGGACACTTGGCCGCTGAGCTGGTGCATCTGAGCATGTTATGTGCGATGCTGTCTTGGTGGATCTTTGAACACGATAATCTTCATGACGCCAAGTTTCCTGCATTTAATAATAAAATATTGCTCGATGTATCATCCTTCTTGTTATTGTAAACAATAGTGCAATAGATTGTAGCAATAAATATCACTGCTTGCTGCGATTTACCACTATGTTATATCCAGAATAGTAAGAGTTGTTTATCTCTCTAGACCCCCGTTCTGCCCTACTGAACAGGCACAGGTGCCTGGTGCATACGTGGAGAGAGGAACAACCTCATACTTGCCAACTTTTATAACCTTCCCTCCGGGAGATCCTGGAGGGAAGGTCATGTGACGGGGTATGAGGGTGCTTGGCCCCGCCCCTGCTATGAAATGCCAAGAAATAGCGACACTGCCTAATGGGGGGGTGGGGCTTGATTATGCAAATTTGCATCATTAAGCCCCACCTCAACCGCACTCTGGGAGAATGCCTACTCTTCCAGGAGTCCGTGATAGTAGGCAAGTATGAATAACCTTCAAGGATTAAGGGCCAAAATAAACTTTTTCCGAATTAGATGAACCACAGAAGCAAGGTTATAGGCTTCCCTCTTCCCATCTGCTATCCTCATACTTGCCAACTCTCCCGGAAAGTCCGGGAGACTCCCGCGTTTCGGGTGGGTCTCAAGGACTCCAATCTCCCGCATCTGCCCACTTCATGGCCAAAATGACGCGATTCTCCAGGAATCTCGTCATTTGCCCCCCACCCCCCTCTGTAAAATGACGCGTTTGCGTCATTACATTGCGCACGCCCACCTCCCCCCGGGAGGCTCCTGGACGCCAACTACAAAAAGTTGGCAAGTATGGCTATCCTTGACCCAATGTCCTCTAGCGCTGGTTACTTTTTTGTTCTATTGCATACTTAGAACTGAAAGCATTGGTTTGAGCTTACAGTTCCACTGTTATTTTGTTAGTTTTACTAAAAACAAACAACTTCTATATATAATAGAATTCTAGATTTAAAAGGGAAGTAGTAATATATCTATACCCCCACCCCACCACCCAGAAAATAATATAGACCCAATTATTGTAAAAACTTAGTTTAAAAAAAATAAATAATTTATTTCAGCAACAAATTATTTTCTGTTTCTCATTATGTTCATCCTGAGAACACTGTACTTGCATTGTGCAGTTTTCTGGATTTTGACAGCATTTAAAAACCTGCTCGACTTTAAAACACAGCATTTCAATGTTTGGCACTACGGACGTTGAAAGAGTTAATGACAGAAGCCCCAAAGAGACAATAGGCCTGGGAATTCATACAAACCAGTAATGAATGATCACTTGACTCATTTAATCATTCCAGATAAATGTGTAAGCTTTGAAAAACACTGCCCCCTACTGTCTGATTGTTAGATTTCCACACTTAAAGTGTCACAAGAGTCTCGAAACTGGAAAGAGATCTAATGCAGGGTCCACATCTACCATCTCACGCAGTTGCTAACGATAATGCTGTACAAATCTCCCTGGATGGTATTAGACTCAGCAGTGCTGTGTAATGGATTTAATTGTGCCCACTTGTAATGTATTCTTACCTCTCTGTCTGTATGTATGACCCAGTATTGTTTTATTACTGATTGTTCCCATTTGTAAAGCGCTACGGAATCTGCCGGTGCTACATAAATAAATGTTGATGATGATTCTAATGTTTGTCACTTACTTTTTCTAATAGGGTTGACCCAACAAACATACATTTACCACTTATAAGTATAAACACCAGGGGCCTGATTCATTAAGGATCTTAACTTGAGAAACTTCTTATTTCAGTCTCCTGGACAAAACCATGTTACAATGCAAGGGGTGCAAATTAGTTTTCTGTTTTGCACATAAGTTAAATACTGACTGTTTTTTCATGCAGCACACAAATATCAACTTTAAATTTCAGTGTACCAATAAGCTATCAAATATTTGTCATCTTATACCCATTATAAAATGCAAAGCTACATATATGAAAATGATACAGACCCACAGCTCATAATCAGGATACAGTATGGACCGTTCATCTAATGACCAGTATATAATGCAGAGCGCCCCCTGGTGGCCTGTATACAAGGCAAAGACCCATCTAATGTCATTAATGTCATGGCATTAGAGCAATAAATATAAAGGAGCAAGTAATGAGTAGGAGTATATGGAAAAGTGAGGGGGGGGGTTAATAGAAAGGTCTTTCATATTGACTGGATTATTTATAGGGTTCCTGATACTCATGGGGCAACACAAGCTGTGATATTGGGTCAACTGCCCAATGTAACTACAGATAGAGTGTGTGGCCAGTATAACGGGATTGATTACCACTGCTGACTTATTAATAAATCTATTTGCAGTTGATGATCATTGTACGGTGGCTTAGTGGTTAGCACTTCTGCCTCACAGCGCTGGGGTCATGAGTTCAATTCCCGACCATGGCCTTATCTGTGTGGAGGTTGTATGTTCTCCCCGTGTTTGTGTGGGTTTCCTTCGGGTGCTCCGGTTTCCTCCCACATTCCAAAAAAACATACTGGAAGGTTAATTGGCTGCTATAAAAATTGACCCTAGTCTCTGTGTGTTTGTGTGTGTGTTAGGGAATTAGACTGTAAGCCCCAATGGGGCAGGGACTGATGTGAATGAGTTCTCTGTACAGCGCGGCGGAATCAGTGGCGCTTCATAAATAAATGGTGATGATGATGAAGTATTGTTTATTCTTCCATAGCTAGTTACATTGTACATAGCAACACATTCATTCCATCGAACAGCCCGCAGTATTCTCCACAAGCACATAGACAGCATGCAGAGGATGCCATGGACTTTCTAATCTCAGACCAATGCCAAATCCTGGAGTCCTTAGAACATTAGTTCAACCATTTATTATTTTATCACTTGTTTACTTCTCACAAGAAAACCGGCTATCAGGGTCACACCCTGGGTGTTGTCAGAGGATCCAAAGTACAGGTCCATTACAGAACACTTACACATTAACAAATGCATCTTTCGCTATTAAAATCTCAGTTTTCCATTAAACTCATTAATAATGTAGATCATCAACCAAGATTGTTTGATGCAGGTTAGGGGATTGTAAAGATATGTTTTTTTCCCACAAAGAAAATTTGTTATTTCACCAGCTCATGGAACTGTCTAAAATGCAACTTCTGACTGCATGAATTAGCCATCTGTAATAGATCATTTATAGGGTCAGACCCTTTAGAAATGGGATTATCCTTACTGTTAAATGCTGCATGTAATATCCTGCAGAATGTATATTATAGTAAAATGTGCTTCTTTAAAACATACAGTAAAATAATAGATTCTGCACTTGCAGACAACTCTGATTTTCCTTTGTGAAAAGCGCCCACTTCATTGTCTGCAACTTACTGTGTTTAAAAGCAACTGTTTGGTCAAGTCCAGTATTCGACCATTGTCCATGATTTGATCATTAGAAGGGCTTTTCCGTTGGAGTTTATGGGTTGTTGTAAGCAATAAAGCAACTGGCATTTACGTATCTTAAAGTATTGTTTACTAGTTCCCCTCTTTCCTCACCACCAGTGCTGCTCATACCCAGACATAGCAAGGGTGACCTGACACAGTGGGCCTCATGTGGAGCTGGGTGTCTATAAAGTAAATTACACATATCCAGACAGCTCATGCACACTAAAGATGTGTACGCGTAAGTCCCTGTTTAGACACATCTTTGAGTTACTACTATGTATGGAGGAGGGAAGGGGCGGGCAACTATTGGGACAGTACAGTAATGGCTTATTGACATCATTACGGCGCATTCCGAGGTTGAATCACTCGCAGATACGTCTGTCAGGAGGCGCATCAATCGCTGGTAATCGACCACTGGGGCAGATACATGCTGATGATGATCAACAACGCGGACCTTGTTAGTGTTCAACATAAATTATATATATATATTATTTTTTTTTTTAAACAACGTGACCACCCCAACACTCCCACTATAGCCTAGGCTGGAAGATGCAATTCCAGCTGAACAAACAGCATGAGATCTCCCTGCAAAACCGCTACCAGCAGTTGGCTATGATAGGCTAGGCTGGTGACACTTGAAACCCGCAGCGCGGAGTCCCGCTGGGACCTGCTGGTGCATCTGTAACAAAATACAGTAACATAAACATGTACACTACAAAAAGTTCTTTAAAACTAAAAACACAGCCATGCACCCTCCTGCACCAATATATTTCTCACCTAAATCCTTTGCGGGAATCCCATTCTTCCTTCCTGCTTGGTAACCGCTTTGGGAGGGGGAAATTGTCCAGCATGGCTGCACCCCGCTAACCTGTAGATCACATAGCGGGCACGTCACCTACAGAGGCGGTAGTTCAGCTCTGCCTCCAAGGCTGCTCTGTGTTCCAGTAAGGGTCCTACATGCTTACTGACTCCTTAACCGCATGCAGACCTGGGAGTAAATGTATTAATCTGCGCTTCTAGCAAATCGCCCATATTCGGCCACTTTGCCAGGGCAAATTTAAAAAAGCAATGTGTTTAAAGACGACACTTGACTCGACTCAGCTGTCTCCTCGGTTACCTGACTTTTTATTGTAACCTTATAACAGACGCCGCTATCTCTGTGCATAAGTCCAGCGAGCACATCTAGCGCTAAAGGAATAGGGGTTGCTATGGGTTAAAAAGTGCACCTAGCTGGGTTATTGGTGTTCAACAAAGGGGTTTAAGTGTCTGACATTACAGTTCCATGGATCCTTACACATAATAAAATAAATCACTAGCAGAACTGGATTAGAACGGAAACGTTATTTTGAGAATGACATTAGTATAGCGTTTCGCTGCCAGGTAGGATCACAGTTCACCAGTGTAGTAGTTTCATGTACTCCGCACACCACCCTAATTATGGCTTCCCTGGGAGCCTACCTTACATCAAGAGAATTATGTGTAACATATATATATATAGTTGATCAGACGAAAACTGCAGACAGTTTTGTTAACCCACTTGCTCCGGACGGCGAAGTGGTTAAGCAGCGAGCACATGGCCTGGGCTGTATAACCATAAAACAGCAGCAATAAAGGAATATGACCTGGATGAGAAACAATTTGACACCGTTTTGACCATAAAATTGCACAAAAACATAACATGCTCTGCACAAAGCCTTCCACTCCGCAGGACACTCATTTGGATTCATTGAAGTCTGTGTCGTGCTGCCATTTTTTTATTCCACAAAGCAATTTTCATTCTTTTAATGTAACAGCATAATTACCCCCTTTCTCCCCTTTCAAGTTGCCATTTTATTAAATAGAGCGCTGATATAGTAAAGGTTTTTTTTTTTGTTTTTTTTTTTGTCATTTGATCTAAAACAAAATGATTTAGCTTTTAAAGTCGACAAATGCAGAGATCTGCCTTTAACTTCCAGGGGAAGCGTGCGCCTCTCAATTTCAAGCTGTACGACATCAGATGCCAAGGCCTGCAAATTAAATTAATTTTGCTTTCTTCTTTTAATAGGTTTTCCGACATGCTAATGAACAAAGAAATGAGAGCGAGGGATAGACGATGACTAATTTAAGACTCACAGGTCTCATGGAAGAAAAAAATAAAATACAACTACCTCCGCTTCATCCATGTGAGCCGCATGGCTTCATACTTTCAGCGCTCTTATCTCCTTACCGAAAAATTAATTACAAAACCTGTAGAGTAGTCGGTAAGAACTAGAGAGGCTGAAGGGGCTGGTAATATTTATCACTGTTCTGCAGATTTAGTGAGGCCCCCTTTCGTTTTCTTGAAGCCTACTCGACTTGTCACAGCAGGAGCACTATGGAATTGGAAATCCCCATAACACATAACTTAGTGGTTATAATCCTCTGCTGTGAGATAGGCATTGTTTACCATTCATAATATTCTGCTCTAAAATGATTCTAGTACTGTCTACACTCGTAGCTACAAATACTGCACTGAGACGAACAATAAATAATAGTTTTTATTTTATATAAAAGAAACGTGTTTTAGATCTCAATGAAACCAGCTGTTATGTTGTCCTATTGGAGACTCCTAATTAGGAAAAACAGGTTCCTGACCAATAAAGTCTTGCTAGTATTCAAAAAGGGATTTACACCATTATGCAACTTTAACTCCTTTTTTTCCTACAACTTTAACTAAAATACTATTTTATTCTGCTTGCTTCTGTGTTTTTTAAATGATGTCTTGTAATATATATTATACTTTTGTATAGTTTTGTATATGGCTTGCTTAACCACGTACATGCATAAATCAAAGCATAGCTAATGTGTGTTATATCTAAGGGCAACCAAATATTCTGTCTGGATAATGCAAAGGGCCTTAGCAAAAAGGAAGGATTGCAAAAATATAAATAAAGTAATGTTGCAGGAGGGCATCTACAATATTGTAAATTAAAGTTGTCTGGTCAAATCGTGGTGGGAAACCCTTTTAAATTAGAAAACAAAAGAAGAAAAGCCCTGTTGCTCCACATAGCTGCCAACACTGGTGGTCGTTTACGAAGGGCAAAATAGCTGAGGCGCAGAGTATGCGAAGGAGCAGAGGTTAGCACTGGCGACAAGACTAGTTGGGTAAACAGAGGGTGCACCTTGCAAAGTACGGAGTGGGCGCAAAAGTGTATGGCACAGAAGTTTTAAACCATTATTTCATCTTGAAGAGAGAGGTGTTCCTAGCTGTGTGGAGGAGTGTACGGTCAGAACCACTCTGCAAAAGGACTTGACTTGCGTTTACTACGAGCTGGGGATATTGGGTCTCATTCTCTTGCCCATTCCAGTGTCACTTTGGCAGAGAAGCACATTCCTAAGCATATTTTCTCAAAGCAAAACAAAGCTTCACACACATAAAAGTGCCCCATGTAATTAGACTGCCTTAATGGCCATTCGCAGGAAACGGGAACTCGAAGGCTAATGGGGAAGGTATCCGCCCCGAAATGTATTTATTTTTTTCCCGTGGATGGGCTAGCGGCGATCCCAGGTAAGCATGGCGCCCTCCAGCAGCAGTCTGGGTAGGAAGTTTTTGATGCAACATGTACACTTTTGCACATTGCGTGTCTTGAGATTTTTCAACCGGTTTGCACACTTAGGTGCTATGGGGCAAACGCAGGATTTGCAGAGGGGGGTTTCCACACCACGCTGCCAGTGGGCGTGACCAGCATGCATGGGGGCGTGGCTATGATTTTAGAGAGTGCTTGGCCGCTCTCCAACTCTCCCTATCCCCATTATATACATGGGCAATACTGCGTGCACTACTGTTAGGTGCGCACAGCTCTCTTCTTTCAAGCAGAGCCGTGTGAAGCGGGGGCAGGGTCCAGCCACCTCAATTATACAGTGCCCCGGACTTGGATGGGGGTTTCCAGGCACTAGAAACCCCCCTCACTTTGCCTATGGTGCTTTTAAGCTTGCAGACACATCTCCCAAGAGTGGAGAGTTGGCAAGCACATCGATGTGCGCTAGGCAGTACAGATAGGTGCACAGGTGCAAAGCCAAGGTGTTATGCAGTACGCATCGAGTGTGCTAGAAAAGTATTTCCAAAGTAGGGTCACATTACATTTAATTAATAGTAAATGAATAGAAAAATAATTAAGCAAAATAGCATTGTATTAAATACACAAATACGGAATGGAACACATGACAGCCACAGAACAACTTGAGAGGCCTAGCATCAATCGCATATGTATGTATATAACTTAGATGTGCAACACAAGGGGCCTGATTCATTAAGGATCTTAAATTAAGGAGTTTCTTATTTAAGTCTCCTGGACAAAACCATGTTACAATGCAAGGGGTGCAAATTAGTTTTCTGTTTTGCACATAAGTTAAATACTAGGGATGTGCACCGGCGACTTTTGAGGTCTCGTGTTTTGTGTTTTGGATCCGGATTTTCGTTATTTTTGAGGTTCGGATTTGTCTCGCAAAACACTTGACGAAAGGTCTCGGTTCGGATTTAAGGTTTTGGATTCGGATTTTTTTGCAAAAAAACATAAAAAGTTTAAAAATCAAGTTTTTGGGCTTATTTTCACTCCTAGACTATTATTAACCTCAATAACATTCAATAACAAGCATTTCCACTAATTTACAGTGTATTCTGAACACCTCACAATATAGTTATTAGTCCAAAACGTTGCAACAAGGTATCTTTCTGGACTGCGTAGAGGAGTGGGTCACCACAATATATATTAAAAACCCTGAACTTTTATGATTCGCACCAATAAATGTACCTGGACTGCGTAGAGGAGTGGGTCACCACAATATATATTAAAAACCCTGAACTTTTATGAATCGCACCAATAAATGTACCTGGACTGCGTAGAGGAGTGGGTCACCACAATATATATTAAAAACCCTGAACTTTTATGAATCGCACCAATAAATGTACCTGGACTGCGTAGAGGAGTGGGTCACCACAATATATTAAAAACCCTGAACTTTTATGAATCGCACCAATAAATGTACCTGGACTGCGTAGAGGAGTGGGTCACCACAATATCTTAAAAACCCAGAACTTTTATGAATCGCACCAATAAATGTACCTGGACTGCGTAGAGGAGTGGGTCACCACAATATATATTAAAAACCCTGAACTTTTATGATTCGCACCAATAAATGTACCTGGACTGCGTAGAGGAGTGGGTCACCACAATATCTTAAAAACCCAGAACTTTTATGAATCGCACCAATAAATGTACCTGGACTGCGTAGAGGAGTGGGTCACCACAATATATATTAAAAACCCTGAACTTTTATGAATCGCACCAATAAATGTACCTGGACTGCGTAGAGGAGTGGGCACTGGGCACCACAATAAAATATATAAAAAACCTTCAACAGGTCTGCATTACACTACACATACGGCTGCTCCTCCATCCTCTCCATCATATACATGTTGGAGTTTTAGCGTGTGACAACCTCTTGTTTTTGATAATGTCAGTGCATTTTGAATATTTTTCAATTTGCCCCACACCACTGAATGTACTTTATCTATGATACGCATCTATCTATCTTGACTGCGTAGTGTGGTGGCCCCGGTACACAATTTGGTACCGAGGCCACAATATAATTAAAAAACCCTCCACGTGTCAGAATACCGGGGCCACAATACCTCCTCCAAACATGGTACAGACAATTCGTCATTGAGATCCCAGACAGACAGGGTCAAAGTGTTATTGTTTGACTTTGTAAACCCAAAAAACTGTCCCTGTTGCACATAGTCGTGCAATGAAGACTGACTTTTTCATTTAAAGGCACCATCTTTCAAGTGTAGTGTTTGTAAGTCTAAGTCATATTATACTTTTGGTAAAATTGGTTTATTTTGTTCCTCTTTATGGTAATTAGTAATAGAATTAAAGTATGAAATAGAATTAAAGTATTAAATAGAATTAAAGTATGAAATAGAATTAAAGTATTAAATAGAATTAAAGTATGAAATAGAGTGGTATAGAGTTGTAGTGTGGTATAGATAGAGTGGTCCCCACAATATAATTAAAAAACCCTCCACGTGTCAGAATTCCACCAAAAAAGGGTATGGACTGCGTAGTGTGGTGGCCCCGGTACACAATTTGGTACCGAGGCCACAATATAATTAAAAAATTGGGCATCAACTGTCACCGTTGTTTAATATCTGATACACCTAAATATGGACAGCACAGTGGAGTGGCCCCGGTAGTAAATTTGGTGCCGGGGCCACAATACCTCCATCAACCCTCTAAATCCCACTCCACTGATGGCGGACACCGGGCGCACGTCTAACACCAACATTGCAGTTACAGCCGCAGTTATACGCTTTGCAATAGGGTGACTACTATCGTATTTTGTGGTCATGGCAAACGACTGTTGGACGGTCAATTGTTTTGTGAAAGACTTAGCGGTCTTACGACTTCCCCTCTGGGAAGATGACCGACTAACAGCAGCAACAGCAGCAGTGGCAGTAGTAGGCGTACCGCTGCAGGATTCCTCGGATGAATCCCGTATTGAGGAGGACTCAGTCTGGCTGCTGACTTGGGCTGCAGGACTGAATCTGATGGAGATTGTGGAGGAAGTTGACGAGGAGGGTGTTGCTGGTGTGTATCCAACTGGACCACGGGATTTAGGTGTCCCTGTACCGATGAGGGTCCTAGCCCCAGTTCCTGAACTAACCACTGAACTATGAAGGTTATTCAGGTGACGTATAAGGGAGGATGTTCCTAGGTGGGCAAGATCCTTACCCCTGCTTATTTGAGCTTTACATAAGCTACATATTGCCATACATTGGTTGTCTGGATTTGGATAAAAATAACTCCAGACCGAAGAGGTGCATTTTTTGGTCTTCTGACCAGGCATGACGATGGGCTTTTTCATCCCATGGACATCAGCTGTTTCCCCCCCTGGTGCCTCATTTACAATAACCACATCACCATCCTCATCATCAAGTTCCTCCACAGCGCCAGCTACATCATCAATAGCCTCCTCCCGAGCCACCTCTTCCCGTACAGTGATGGGAAGGTCAGGCTTGACAACCACCAACATCCTTGGACTCGCCTTGTGGATTTGTGATAATTTCTCTTTAGAAGGCAGAGTTGTTTGCTGTTTTGTTGCTGACAGCATAACTCTCTTCAATTTTTTGTAGGGGGGGGGAGGAGGAGGAGGGCTAAGATCCGTGGGTGAAGCTGAACCACTAGTCATGAACACGGGCCAGGGCCTAAGCCGTTCCTTGCCACTCCGTGTCGTAAATGGCATATTGGCAACTTTACGTTTCTCCTCAGATGATTTTAAGTTTCTCTTTTTGCTACTTTTTCTTAACTTGGGCTTTTTGGATTTTACATGCCCGGTACTACGAGATTGGGCATCGGGCTTGGAAGACGACGTTGATGGCATTTCATCGTCTATGTCATGACTAGTGGCAGCAGCTTCAGCATTAGGAGGAAGTGGGTCTTGATCTTTCCCTACTTTATCCTCCAAATTTTTGGTCTCCATTATATGTAGCACAAGATACTGCAGAATGTGTGAACTTGGTAATATTGCAGTACCAATGGACTTATACTGCTGTATTGGTTTTGCAAATTTGGTTATAATTATTATATATTTTTTTTTTTTTTAAATTTTTTATTTTTTTTTACTTTTTTTTTATTTTTTAAAAACTTGGGAATAATGGGGAAATAACTATGCCCTTAGAAGCACAGAGCACAGGACACAGCACCACTGGACTGAACAGGACACGGCACAGGACCCAGCAGCACTACGGAACTCAGCAGGACAGAGCACAGGACACAGCACCACTGGACTGATACTGCAGAATGTGTGAACTTTGTAATATTGCAGTACCAATGGACTTATACTGCTGGATTGGTTTTGCAAATTTGGTTATAATTATTATATTTATTGATTTTTTTTTTACTTTTTTATTTTTTTTTGACTTTTTTTTATTTTTTAAAAACTTGGGAATAATGGGGAAATAACTATGCCCTTAGAAGCACAGAGCACAGGACACAGCACCACTGGACTGAACAGGACACGGCACAGGACCCAGCAGCACTACGGACCTCAGCAGGACAGAGCACAGGACACAGCACCACTGGACTGATACTGCAGAATGTGTGAACTTTGTAATATTGCAGTACCAATGGACTTATACTGCTGGATTGGTTTTGCAAATTTGGTTATAATTATTATATATTTTTTTTTTTTTTTTAAATTTTTTATTTTTTTTTACTTTTTTTTTATTTTTTAAAAACTTGGGAATAATGGGAAAATAACTATGCCCTTAGAAGCACAGAGCACAGGACACAGCACCACTGGACTGAACAGGACACGGCACAGGACCCAGCAGCACTACGGAACTCAGCAGGACAGAGCACAGGACACAGCACCACTGGACTGATACTGCAGAATGTGTAAACTTTGTAATATTGCAGTACCACTGGACTTTTACTGCTGAATGTGTGAACTTGGTAATATTGCAGTACCAATGGGCTTATACTGCAGGATTGGTTGTGCAAATTTTGTGGTAATTAAAATAAATTTAAGTAGTTTTTGGTATTTTTTAAAAAAACTTTTTTTTATTTTTTTAAACACAGGGGAATATTGGGGAAATAACTATGCCCTTAGAAGCACAGAGCACAGGACACAGCACCACTGGACTGAACAGGACACAGCACAGGACCCAGCAGCACCACTGACCTCAGAAGGACAGAGCACAGCACACAGCACCACTGGACTGATACTGCAGAACACAGCACAGCACAGCACAGCACAGCACAGAACTAAACAGCACGGCACGAGATCTACCAGGACAGAGGACCACCTAACACACCCTCCCTCTACCCTGATCAATGCCCGAGTGAAGATGGCGGCGACTAGCGGGGAATTTATAGGATCCGAGTATCGCGAGATCCGACAACGGGATTATGAGTCAGAGCCTCAGTTTCACATTTGAATTTGGCGCCAATACCCGGATCTGTCTCGGATCCGACTCGGATCCGCAACGTTCGGGTGGGCTCGGATTTCATAAATCCGAGTGCGCTCATCCCTATTAAATACTGACTGTTTTTTCATGTAGCACACAAATACTTGATAGCTTATTTGTACACTGAAAGTTAAAGTTCATATTTGTGTGCTACATGAAAAAGCAGTCAGTATTTAACTTATGTGCAAAACAGAAAACTAATTTGCACCCCTTGCATTGTAGCATGGTTTTGTCCAGGAGGCTTAAATAAGAAACTTCTTAATTTAAGATCTTTAATGAATAAGGCCCAAGAGCTGGATTTAACTAGCACCCAATATGTTACACATTGATTTAAAGGATTCTACAGTTCTCTGTGGAGTATGATCTTTCTCTGGACTTTCAGAAGCGTTATTTGACCGAATGACAGTGGGAAGTGTCGGCTAGAAAGATTACTAGAGTTTAAAAAGTTGCTTGCCTGCCCCTGATCTGAAGTCGACCTAAAATAAAAGTGAACTATTGCCTCTCTGTGAATCATTAACATTAAATAAATGGTAGTTCGAATCTGCTGGCTGATTGTGCACATCAGAAAAAACAACTTGTTAAACCATCACCTGTAAAATAAACTCAATGGACCACGCAGCTGACGGACATGAAAAGCAGAAACCCATGGAGGATTGTGCGAGAAAATAGTGAACAACTTGTCGAAGATTCAATGTCAATTAGAGTAACATCCACGCTTATTAGAGCGTCATTTTTCACTGCAAACTGTGAGACTGCACTAAGACCCTATCTAGTGTACAGAATATCTCATACAGAATAAAGCCACAATAAATGGGAATGTAAACTTCACAGAAACATAAGTCTAGACCAGAAAATTAAAATAGTATGAGAAAAAAATATACACACAAAAAAACCCACAAAATGATTGTGAGGGCACCCGACCGTCTCCTGCAACTTATTTTCCAGGCCGCCCTACACTGTTTTCTCCTATAGCGTTCCAGGGTGGTCACTACGATTATTTTTCCAGAATTCTTTTACATTCCCATAATTTCTTTATCTATCAATGTTCAGGAAGATCAAATGTAAATTCATCAAGAAGTCTAGGAATGACCATTTTTGCTCTGCACTTCTTAGAACTTCTAACAGTTTTACATCAAAGCAAGCCTGATGATGTAAGTATACATAGAATACTATCCAGCACCTTCCAAAGTGATTAGGATGTCACCACATTAACACTGCAAACTCCATAGTGTTATTATAGGAGTGCAGTGTGTTTAGAGTTGAACAGGAGTACCAATAGGGGGATAAGAAGTGCAAAGATCCCGGCCTCCCTTGGGAGCCCGGTGGTGGCAGTGATTTTTGCGGGCGGAGGTGTGTACCTAGGGAGTCTGCATTTTAACACCTTTTAGGCTACGTATGCAGCTCCAGCTTTTGTCAAGGCTGCACTCACAGCCTATGGGGATCTGAAGAAAGTTAGGTAGCTCTCTGCAGCCCTGGAGGTGAGTGGTGGGATTGGCATGCCATTAGTCTAAAAGTGGCTTGTTTAATCAGATATATCAACAGGCCTCGCTCTCCAGGCTGTGTGCTCTGAAGATTCATGGACTGTAGGAGCCGACATTGGTGTCCCCCCTAACCATGCCTGGGACCCGCGGCATTCTGTAGCAAAAGGCGGAAATTAAATTAAAGGGACGTTAAGTTAGCTATACAACCACTCGCCTCCTCCTTATATAGAAACCAAGCAAGAAGGTCATGGGTGGTATGACTGCCTCTGTAGCATCCAGATTTGGGCAACATACTAGATTCCTCTTACAAGCAGTCAGGGGAGGGCTGGCAGACTTTAGCCCTCGGGGGCAAGTACACAACACTGGCCCATAAGTAGCGGCCCATCCTTAAAGGGTGGTTTTTGGTACAATATATATTTATCTATATAAAAAGAGACTATTTTTAGTGTCTATTAACACATATATATTTTTATGCCCAGGCCCAGAGCTGGATTAAAGCTCTGGCGGGCCTGGGCACTTTAGACAGGGTAATCTCCTATGATGTAGCATGATTATCATTTTAGACAAATACACAGGCAATACTGTGTGCATTACTGTTAGGTGCACACAGTTCTGCCTTCACGAGCAGTATACGGTGAAGCGGGACATTCCTCCCAACTGTCCTAAGCGAATCAGTCACCCAAATTCAGGACTGTCCCACCAGATTCAGGTTGGCAGACTGTCCTGCTCTCTCCTACCTGTTCTTGTCACTTTCACCACTTGTGGCTGCTGGTTACTTTGCTGGTTGTCTGGATTCTGGAATATTGGAGGCCCCATTTGGAAAAAATGGGTACATAAAATTTAGAAAACTCCAATCAGTCCCAGTGTTAAATCAATAGCACCCACATTTTATAATTAGGCCTCCCTCCAGCCACAATATTAAAATAATAATATTCACATTTGCTAAATAGATCTCTTTCCCTCCAACCAACCCTGACATTAGATAGCAAACAGCTCCAGCAATATTTTAAATAGCATTTAAGTTTAACAAATATAACTATTTCCCACAACAATCCCAGGCATTAAATAATTCATGTTCACATTTAATAAATAGTCCTCATTCTCCCCAAACAGCCCCACAATCAATTAAAAGCTCACCACCCCAGCATTAAATTAAAGGTCCAATTACTCCATTGTAAATTCATAGGACCCACTATTAAATTAAATTGCCCCACCATCACCCCACAAATAAAATAGCACCCAATAATTAGCCCACACGTGCACTCCACAATTAAACTAATAGCCTACCTACATTATATTAAGACCTCCCCCCTCCCTCTCACACACACATATATATTCATATACTGGCCCCCTAACATACACACTTTAATTTATTATACTGACACAAACATACACTATATTAATATACTATCACGTGGTGCGCTTCCCATGTTACACTACTAGACGTCAAATGGTTGAACTGACGGAGATCCGTGCCGCGGCCAATTGGAGAAGGTGGCTGGCCTGAGGGAGGGGCCAGTCACTAAGTAGAGACCACAGGAACCGGCCCAAATTCATCTTTGTTGGCCCGGCCCAGGGGGCATGTGCCCCCTCTGCTCCCCGGCCCAGCCCGCCCCCCGCAAGCAGTCAAAAAAAATGGAGACTTATCTGGCAATTGATAATAAAAGTCAAAAACATTATTTATCTCATATTAAAAGTGCAAAAGCAGCATCCCAGCAAACCAGGTGTATAACCTCTCATAACTTTTTATTATTCCTGTTACAAATAGATTGAGTTTTGGCAATCATGGAGAGTATGAAGAGGGTCAAATCAGCCTTAATGGCCAAGAGATTTATTGGTCATGTTCATGTAACAATATTCATTGAGAAGGCATAGGTTTATAGTTACAATATCTAATATTGCAAAGTACTGTAATACTGCATAGTAATAGTAATTATACAAGCAATCTATTTAGCACACACACACTAAACACTTAAACCAAACAATGTCACATTGGCAATGGTAGGGCTATTTACTTATGGCATCTGCATGGATAATTAAGCAACCATAAAATTGATTTTCCGTAGGATACAATGTCATTCTCTCCTGCCATTGTGCGTGTAGGCAGCAAGTGTGCCTACTTGTTCAATAAATAGGATTTCTGCTCTGAAAAATCCTGTAGAAGAAAATCATTTAGTACAAATGGCAGCCACTGTAATAATGAGAGGAAATGGTAATCTATGGATTGCATGCAATTAAAAGCTATTGTCTCCAAAGTACTTTGAATGAGGTTGCTCATCCTTCAATACTTCAAACCCTTGTGCTTCAATACTGTCAATTACGGGATGAGCACTGCTGATGCTGTGTTCAATATGGAATCCTGGGCTGCACTTTTCCTCTACATTACTGTCAGTCACAAAGCTATTATATGCCAGTGTCTGAAGTCCGATCTCCGAAAATAATGCTCCTTTGTTTTAAAGAAACCTTAACATAGGCTGTATAGAACAGAAGATGTATGGATGAACACTTTAGAAAAGCATTATACATTAAGAAAGCTATATCACACTGCTATTGCTTAATGGGTATGGAATTCCACATTACATGTAAGCAATAGGCAGTGGGGCTGTGTTTTTTTGCAAAAGTAGACATCCGCTCTGTGTTACTTAGCGTGACATGAATGTTTTTTTAACACCGCTGTATGCGACGCATGGACAAGGGGAGAGATTTGCGGAGTTGTTTGGGAAGTAATGCCCAGTGCAATGGAGCTGAAATTTTGTGAAGCCCCATCTCTATATTATTTTTTTCTTTAGAAGATCTATACAGGGGCAAAAAGGAAGCAAAAAAAATGTTTTGGTTTTATTTAAAAAAAAAAACACCTCTCTTACAGTTTGACACTTCATGGAATGGTCCTAAAGGTCAAGTGTTTTCTTTGTAGTACTATAGCCTTAAGATTACAGTATTTTCCTTACCAGTATAAGAATTTAAAAATATGTAAACCAAAGAAAGAACATAAATATTTATATCAGCTGTAGATGAAGAACGATAGATATTTTTAAGGCACATGTTGACTACAAGCTGTTTAAAAAGTTTGACTAGCCATCCCTGGATCTAGCAGTAGTCCCTGCTTTTACAGGGCTGTCCCCAGATCAAAAATGTCCCAGGATGCATATACACGATCCACATCCCAGTATCATTGCCTTTCCATACTTTACAACTATTAATATACACTGATAAGCCACAACTTTAAAAAAAAACCTGCCTAATATTGTGTAGGTCCCCTATGTGCCACTAAATCAGCTCTGACCCGTCGAGGTGTGGATTCCACAAGACCTCTGAAGGTATCCTGTGGTATCTGGCACCAAGATGTTAGCAGCAGATGCTTTAAGTCCTGTAAGTAGTGAGGTGAAGCCTCCATGGATCAAACTTGTCTGTCCAGCACATCCCACAGATGCTCGATCGGATTGAGATCTGGGGACTTTGAAGGCCAAGTCAACACCTTGAACTCTTTGTCGTGTTCCTCAAACCATTCCAACACTTTTTGCAGTGTTGCAGGCGGCATTATCATGCTGAAAGAGGTTACTGCCATCAGGGAATACCGTTGCCATGAAGGGATGACTTTGGTCTGCAGCAATGTTTAGGTAGGTGGTGCGTGTCAAACATCCACATTTATGCCAAGACCCAAGGTTTCCCAGTAAAACATTGCCCAGAGCATCACAATGCCTTCGCCAGCTTTCCTTCATCCCATAATGCATCCTGGTGCCATCCCTTCCTCAGGTTACCGATGCACACTTACCTGGCCGTCCACATGATGTAAAAGAAAACATAATTCATCAGACCAGGCCACCTTCTTCCATTGCTCCATGGTTCAATTCTGACACTCACATGCCCATTGCAAGTGCTTATAGAGGTGGACAGGGGTCAGCATGGGCACTTGGACCGGTCAGCGGATGCGCAGCCCCATATGCACAAGCTGTGATGCACTGAGTGTTGTGACACCTTTCTATCATAGCCGGCATTATCCTTTTCCGCAATTTGTTATACAGTAGCTCTTCTGTGGGATTGGACCAGACGAACTAACCTTGATTCCCCACACGCATCAATGAGCATCGGTCGCCCATGACTGTTGCCGGTTCACCGGTTGTCATACTTTGGACCACTTTTGGTAGGTACTAACTGCTGCATACTGGGAACACCCCACAAGACCTGTCGCCTTGAAGATGCTCTGACCCAGTCATCTATCCATCACAATGTGGCCCTTGTCAAAGTCACTCCGATCTATTAAATTGCTGCCTAATATATCCCACCCCTTGACAGGTGCCATTGGAACAAGATAATCAATGTTATTCACTTCACTTGTCAGTGGTTTTTATGTTGTGGCTGATCAGTGTATAATACTGTATGTGTATATATATATATATATATATATATATATATATATATATATATACTGTATATATGTGTAAAAAAATAGAGAACCTACTATTTAATACAAAGTCAATGCTGGCGTTAAGTGTGCAGTACACAGCCAATTATCATCATCATCATCATCTATTTATATAGCGCCACTGATTCTGCAGCGCTGTACAGAGAACTCACTCACATCAGTCCCTGCCCCCATTGGAGCTTACAGTCTAAATTCCCTAACATACACACAGACAGAGACTAGGGTCAATTTGAAAGCAGCCAATCAACCTACTAGTATGTTTTAGGATTGTGGGAGGAAACCGGAGCACCTAGAGGAAACCCACGCAAACACGGGGAGAACATACAAACTCCACACAGATAAGGCCATGGTCGGGAATTGAACTCATGACCCCTGCACTGTAAGGCAGAAGTGCTAACCACTGAGCCAACGTACTGCCCTTGTATACAATAGAGTGCTATTCTGGTCACTAGTAGCCATCACGGAATCCATTCTGATGGCAAGTATACATTACATAATACCATATAGAGCTGTAGTAATATTAACACTAAGAAACAAGCACTATATACGCTATGCCAACCATAACAAACAATTTCAAAATCAATATAACCATATATATATATATATATATATATATATATAGGTGTATAAAAAATATACACAAAAATATGTACATATAGCCACCACTTTTATGTCCTGAAGGAGGCGAATTCAACTCCCTAGAGAATTGATGTGCTTCCAATTCCTGATAGAATATTTATAATTTATAGAAAAATAGGAGCGCTAGACACTTTCTCTTCAGTACTATGTCCTGACGCAGTAGTAATAAGCCCAATAATATGTGTGGTGGTATTTCCCAGTCATATGCCCAGCACTGATAATGCTAAGTAATACGTATAGTATTAGGAATGCCTAATGCATGCCAGCTATAGTTATGTTCAGTTATATACTCAGTAATATGTCCAATAGTAATGCCCATTAATATTCCAGCTATAATAATGTCGTTATATGCCTAGTAACATGTACAATGGTATAGTAACGAGTAGGCCTAGTAGTATGTAGAACAGGAAGCAGCCCCAATAATATGCGAGAAGTAATTATAGTAAGATATATGCCAGTAGTAGAAGTGCCCAGTATATTACTGGTAATGACCAGTAATATATCAACAACAATGTCTAGTTATATGCAAGTAGTACCAATGGGCAGTCAGATATAAACATTAATATGCGTTGGGCTTACTGACCCATCCCGGTCCACCAGGACTTAAGAGATTTTATTGGTTGTCACCAACTTATCATCACTGACGACTATTTCTGGTGACATGTGGCCAAGCTTGTCACTCACCGAATGTGAGTGTCAACTGCACATCATTGTTGTGTTGCCAATTGAGGAGGATATCACCGCCAGTACCAGGGTTCCGTCAACAGCATTCTAGAATTTCTTGGATAATGGGTGCCACAACTCCTCTGTACTGGTTGCCCTATCTGAAGCCTTCCTGATCACTTACCATCATAATCATCACCATTTATTTATATAGCGCCACTGATTCCGCAGCGCTGTACAGAGAACTCACTCACATCAGTCCCTGCACCATTGGAGCTTACAGTGTAAATTCCCTAATATACACACACACACACACACACACACACACACACACACACAGAGAGACAAGGGTTAATTTTGATAGCAGCCAATTAACCTACTAGTATGTTTTTGGAACGTGGAAGGAAACTGGAGCACCCGGAGGAAACCTACGCAAACACAGGGAGAGCATACAAATTCCACACAGATAAGGCCATGGTTGGGAATTGAACTCATGACCGCAGCGCTGTGAGGCATAATGCTAACTGCTTGAGCTGGGTACACACTACACTGTTTTTGTCCAATAATCGGCTCAAACAGCCGACATACAACCGCTCGTTCAAAAGTCGGGTCAGTGTGTGCAGTGACACGATGGTCGAAAGTCTGCCCAAATGGACGATTATCGCCTCATTTGGTTGGTCGTATCGTTTAATATTTTCGTTCCAATCTCGTTTCCGCTGTGTAGTGTGTATAAACTTCCGACCGATCCACAACAGTGAGTACAAAATTACAGTCATTGCTCACGACAACATGGCTGTAAAAAGTCGCTAAAGGGACGTCCGCTCTTCATTTTATCGTCCTAAACAAGGCTAGTGTGTATGCAGTCCATGGACCGAGCGATCGGAACATCGATCGCATATAAAATCGCTCGGTATAAAAAGTTGGTCGAAATTTCTGTAGTGTGTACCCAGCTTTAGCCCCCGTGCTGCCCTGATGTATCAGGATTGCTGGATAGCTAGCAAAGCACTGACGACAGGCGTTGCGCTCAACGCAGCAGGATGGCTTAAAGTGTGCTCTTTATTCTGATTGTCACGGGACTACATCAGGATCCGACATCTACCAGGAACAAGCAGGACCTTAGTGTTAATTGTGTTTATTGGCTCATATAGTGCTTACTAGAGTCGTTGATTCAAGTACATACATGCACTACTAGAAGGCAGTGATGTTGGACAACTGGGGCAGGGGGGTAAGATAAGATAAGATGTAATAAGATTTGAATTAAAAAAAAATGGGTGCAGGAATGGGCACTGGGTTCTCATTTGAAAAATATGGTCACATTACTTTAAAAGGGCTGTATGTGAGAGTAACACATTATCACCAAGAGAAAGGCTTAAAATATAACAACTAATCATTAATCTAGCATCATCATTTATTTATTTTCAGCGGAAAAGTTCAGAAACGCCATCTAAATTTGGAGCACCAAGTTCACTATGGTTAATGTTTAGTAAATATTACACCAGAACATAGTAACGTCTTTAGTTGACATGTCGGTAATTACATAATAGCTGGAACAGATTAGCAGGTGGTTTAATATTTGTTTTTTGGTGTTTTCTGTAGTAACAAAGTGATTATATCAGTATGTGATCAACTTTGTTCACCACTGTGCTACATTCTTATGGGGTAATGTACATTTTACCTTTTGAACTTTATTAGTAAATAACTCCCACTCTTAAGTGATCAATATAGAATGTGGTGCCTTTGTTCCCTATTAGGTGTGTGATGAGCATGGTTCTCTATTGGATATTAAGACAGATTGTGCTGATCCTGGTCCCCTAATGGAGGTCCGACAGGTACATAGTGAACCTTGCTCCCTAATTTTTGATGAAACAACATGGGGTCAGCCTGGCTCCCTATTGGTTGTTAAATCAGTATTTGGTGAACCTGGCTCTCTATAGGTCGTTGCACTAATATGTGTGTGTGTATAAAACATCCGTCTCAGATGAAATCTGGGATTCTTAATAATTAAAATTGAATACTACCTTTTCCATTTCCCCCAAACAGTGTTAGTGTTGATCTTCAACGAAGGTCCTCCTCTGATATATTGAGCCCATTTACATTCTTCCAAATAAGGCATATCCTGTACTCACTACCATGGGCTCAGATCCTCCTAAGCCTTACTCCATTCAAGTGCATCTGCAAAAACAGCCCCATGTCTAAGGAAATTTGCTAAATCTATAGAATCTTGTTTGATTCAGCCCCTGCCTCTGCAGAACTATCTCGAAGCAGAATGGGAGAGAGATCTTGGCCCCCTACCAGAGAAGGGGGCTTTGGAGGACATGAGACATTGCTAAAAGCCCCATCTCCACCAAGATCAAGGGAATCTCCTACAAGATATACTCTAGGTGGAATTAACCCTGATTAACAGAATATCCCCTACCGCTTCGTCCATCTTCTGGAGAAACTACAGCCATAGTGGCTCTATGTTCCACATCTGGTAGTCCTGCCCTGAGATTGCCCTCTATACAAAATCCATAAACTCTCGAGCAGCCTGTTTGAAGCCCCGGTAGCATGGGACCCATGAGTATTTCTCTGTTATCCCCTCCAGAACCTCAACAAATTATCCAGAAATTTAGCCTCACATATTTTAGCTGTTTGCAAGTTTCTGCTTGCCGAGAATTTGAAAAAAAACCATTGCCCCCTTTTTTTTTTTACTCAAAAAAGCAAATCTGGCAATTGGCGGTTATGGAGAACATCACCTGTTACCTCCATGATAGAGGTCGTTTATTTAATCAGATTTGGGATCTTTGGCTTTTTGTATAAAGCAGGTCCCAGCCATTCACCTTGGCCTCCTGATTCCCCTCTTTGACCCATGATTGACCTAAGATTCTTGCTCTCCCATACACCCAATTCTAATGCCCATCCTTCTTTTTTTCCCATTTTTTTTAACTTCCCCAAGGTCGATAAGAGGTCTGCTCTAATCCTGCTTGCCCTGCACCCCCTTCCCTCCCAGCTATTCCCCACCCACTCAGCACAGATTATTTCTTAAAAATAAGTATTGTTCATGCATCCCTTGGTCCCAAAATGGCCTATACTCACCGTTCTGGTTCTACTGTTAAGTTGCTTGTATATAGATTTTTTGGACCAACCAAAATAAAAAATTACTAAAACAAAAACATCACTCTAAACATTTATTTTTTATTACCTGTGTGAAATAGAAAAACGTAAAGCTTTAATTTGTAATGACATTTTCTTTCCCCTATCGCTGCAAAACTATCAGTGGCCAACTTGAATTTAAATCCACCGGAATGTCTGTGTGTCTCAGGTATTAGAGAGTGGCCATGTTTTAAACAATAGAAGGAAGTAAACATGAAAATAATTTAAAAACATTGTTGCATGCTAGCTAAAAATGTATCTAAGCAAGCACACAGATGGAGTAGACTTCAGTACAAATCTTGTGTTGCACTGCAGTGAGTATATCACAGCGACAGCCAATGTATTTAATTGAAAAGGGTTTAATAATTGACTTTTATTAGTAAGACACATAATTTGCAAAGACTATACCAACTGCTGTAAATGAATAAGATGGGTAGGCTGTTTGAAGTCATCAGTATTTTTGTGATGTCAAATTCTGTTTCTTTGTTCTCAAACTAGACTATGTTTCATTACAGTCAAGTATCATGGTTGCAAAGAAAATGATAAGATGCCCTGCAGGAGTAGAGGTCTCTAAACCAGAGACAATCGTTTAAGTGCCAGTTCCTGTCCTATTGTTTTTCAGCAGCTATGATCAACGTAGTATAATCTTTGATGACCACAGTACACAAAAGAAAGACAAAGTCCATTTTAATCTGTAAATTAAATACCGATATCATCAAGATAGAAGCTTTAGCCTGATGGGGCAGTTCTTGTGGCTAAGTTCTTATCTGACAAATAAATATATTACTCGGTATAGCAGTGAATAGAACAAGTGCCACTTGAGAGGGAGGACCCGAGTGAGTCTGGGCATTCTGCCTAGTGTTGCAAACCGAGGATTAAGAGCTTTGTGGGACATGTGAACTCCACACAAATGCAAACATTAGCATGATTAAAATTTAGCAAACTATGATGTACAACCCCTTGGGCTCAATCCAGCACAGCTGTATATATAGATTGCTACAAAGAAGCACTGTTACGTGAACCCAGCGAGAAGTAGCTCAGAAAAGATTACTTTTGTCTTTATTATTTTAATCTGTCTGCCATAAAAATGTATCTCAAGTCCATATCTGAGTTGTCCTTTGCATGGGCTATCAAGAAAGAAAAGCAAAGACTCGCACAAGTAGTCAAAATTCAATGAATCTAATTCACTCAATAGTAACACTATCTTATCGTTGGCCCAAAGACAAGTATACTTTATTACTGTGCATTTAATATGCATATTATGCAGCTTGTAGGACTGCCACAGCAGTAGTCCTGAGATGCCTTTTATGTACATGGTGTATTTAGCTACATGTGAAAAAGGTTTGATACATTTCTGACAGGTTCTAACAAGGAAGAAGAGCAGAAGGAACCTAGAGTAGTCACCAGTTACAACAATGTTCCATATACATATGTAGTTCGGAGTTGCAGTTATCACCAAACATACTGGTAGGTATATATAAACTGTTTTATTAGCGTTAAAGAGAAAATAATGTTTCTACTATGACAGAAATCCACTATTGCAGAAGCAAGCATCATATAGACCCTACATATACTTTCCCCAGCTCTCTATCTGAGTGCACTGCCGAATAGGCAAAATAGGCACCAGGCTAAGATTTTGAGCAGGCTGGGCTGGGGGGCAGGCTGGGCTGGGGGGCAGGGGACATTTGCCCCCCCCCCCCCCCCGGGCCAGTCCCACAGTGGTTTATTTTGGACTGGGTCACTGGGCCACTTCCATTTTTTTCCTTTAAAATAGACTTGCCCCCCGGGCCAAAATCTGCCAGCCCTCCCCAGATGTGGAGACCTAAAGTTTGTGGGGAGATAAAGTTTCTTCTAACATAAATTTGTAGCTCTTGATCATGCTTAGCTTACATGTCACTTCCCCAGTGTCACATTACTCCCCTAGTGCCAGAGTCTATCTAGGCCACAGAGTCTGGTTTACCTGAAGATAGACTGGGGGGGGCTGAATCTCCGTTCTCATCGTATTAGACTCAGTTTGGTGCAGGGACGTTTTGTGGCAACATTGCATCATTATTGCTGATGCTGTTATTTAACTTATGATACTATACCAGATTGGCTTTCAGAAGAGTTCCATTGGTAATGATATGATAACTTATAGTTTTAATGATAGGGGATATCCGATATGGACACAACACACAGTTAGGATTTGCTTTGCACTTTCGGCGTGCTACATTCACTTTGACACAGTGTGCTGGTGATTGGAGGGACAACCACAAAATCCCTCAGTTCCTGCCCCTTGATCTGGACACCTTGGCTATCAGTGACAGCCCAGGTGTAACAATGGCAGCCGGTAAGGCATACTAAAACATTATTAGTAACTGAGCCACTAGCCTGTTAATTAGGACCCAAGTTTGACATCATGTGAATCCCATGTCTGCAGTCTTTACTTTATGTGGCAACTCCTGTCCATAGTGTATCAAAAGTAATCTGCTCAATGCTGAACATAGTGCTGTATGTGGTGGACATGGTGCTGCATTTACTGGACATGAGGCTGTAATGCTGAACACAGGGCAATGAATGATGAACATGAGGCTGTTATGCTGAACACAGGGCAGTGAATCAAGGACATGAGGTAGTAATGCTGGGCACAGGGCAGTGAATGATGGACATGAGGCTGTAATGCTGGGCACAGGGCAGTGAATGATGGACATGAGGCTGTAATGCTGGGCACAGGGCAGTGAATGATGGACACAAGGCTGTAATGCTGGGCACAGGGCAGTGAATGATGGACATGAGGCTGTAATGCTGGACACAGGGCAGTGAATGATGGACATGAGGCTGTAATGCTGGGCACAGGGCAGTGAATGATGGACATGAGGCTGTAATGCTGGACACAGGGCAGTGAATGATGGACATGAGGCTGTAATGCTGGACACAGGGCAGTGAATGATGGACATGAGGCTGTAATGCTGGGCACAGGGCAGTGAATGATGGACATGAGGCTGTAATACTGGACACAGGGCAGTGAATGATGGACATGAGGCTGTAATGCTGGGCACAGGGCAGTGAATGATGGACATGAGGCTGTAATGCTGGGCACAGGGCAGTGAATGATGGACATGAGGCTGTAATGCTGAACACAGGGCAGTGAATGATGGACATGAGGCTGTAATGCTGGACACAGGGCAGTGACTGATGGACATGAGGCTGTAATGCTGGACACAGGGCAGTGAATGATGGACATGAGGCTGTAATGCTGGGCCCAGGGCAGTGAATGATGGACATGAGGCTTTTATGCAGAGCTGTGGGCTATGAATATATAATATGCTATACAACACATGTTGATTTAATTTTTCACCATTGCTTGTCGCACTGGTTACACCCATTTTCACTTTACAAAGCCTGATATCTACTCTTGCAACATGCCCCCAAGCGTTATCTGACCCTCTACCATGTAAATCCCAAAAATGTCACCCATTATAGCTAAGCAGTTAGACAGCATTCCCTTAGATCATTATGTACTGCTCCTCGTTATCATAGGATGTTCAACGCCATTACTTTTTTTTCCGAAAACGTTGTCATAGTTTTACCAGTGTCTAGAGGACAAGTTGTCCATGTCGACATATCAAGATGTGGCTTTGCAAAAGGCAACTCTTTTTGTGCTCAGCTAATTTATGTGTCACATAAGCCCCACCCCGTTGTGTCACATGACCCATTGTGAACATTTTCAGCACTAAAAGGCACAGCAATAATTGAAAGCCCACCTAGATAAAAGGATCAGCTCATACGAGCAACTTGTTTTTGTCTTGAAAACCTCTTGGCAGTCTTAGCTGTAACACAGCTGCCTCATAGATCTTCTCTCAACTCACTCTCCAAATTGAAAGTCTGTAAATAAGGGAAAAGATTAAAGAGGCTGAGAATTATAGTAAATAGTGTTACAGGATGCATGTTAATGGGTATTAATGGGAACTTGTCAATTTTCTGATTGTTCTGAGCTGACATCGATATCCGTTCTCCAAGGCTGTGAGATTTATTACATTTACTGAGAAGTAAGCAGAGAATGGCATACACTATGAGGAACGGCGCAATGTGCTATATTTATGGACATGTATATTCCAATTAACTTTAAAATGTATGCAAATACAAATAACTGAAAAAGGCTTACCACCATCAGCTGTATGTTATTATCTTTAAGTTATTTCCATATATGTAGTTTTTGTTTTGTCTTTTCTCTGTAGTTACTTCATAGAGTATAGCAAAATATATTTCTGTAAACAGTCATTACCACAAGCAAAAACAAACAGCAATGGTCTGCAGAAGCTGTGATGCAATTAAAGCCATACAGCCGGTCTTCTGGGATTTAAATACATGTTTTATCCTGCATGTATGGCAAGATTCAACTTGCATATCCAGGATAGTTTTCATTGTTTAATGACAACGTTGCAAACTGCTGTGACGATATTATAAAACGTTTATTCTACCACATCAAAATACACAATAAGAAATATAAAATAAAGTGATTGGAGATGAAGCCCTTTGATGTTGTTAGGATGTTGCAGACTGATCAAAACTCCAGGTGTGAAACTGCAAGTCCCAGCATGCTTTGCCAGCTATTGGCTGGCTATCTACTGGCAAAGCATGCTGGGGCTTGTATTTTAACAACACCTGGAGAGCCACAGATTGACCAGGACTGTACTATAGACTACATTAGCAGTTATGTCACAAGAACACTAAGCAGATGCGTGGTGGCTGCACTCTGTGGCCATGGTGTGTGCTGCAGGAGAATTGAAGGCATCAGTAGCAATCTTGGGGAGATGGAAGAGTTCGTAGAGGTCCCAAGTAGAGCCACAATGATGTTTGTTGAGCTTGTGGTACCTGAAAAGTTGAATTGAGAGTTGGGTGGGTGAAACTAAGCTGAAGCTGTGTTGTGCTCCTTTGATCAAGTGCCACAGATACCTAGAGAGAGTTGTTCCAGAGTTTACAATGATACACCAGGGGGTAAATGTATCATAGTGCGGGTTGTACAAGTCGACGGAAATCGGCGAGATGACAGCTTAAATTTAAAGCGGCGCTGCCTTGTAAAGGGAAGTTTCCCTTTACAAGGCAGCGCCGATTTCCGGCGACTTGTACAACCCGCACTATGATAAATTTGCCCCCAGGACTTTGTATATCATCAGTTACTTGGAACTTGGACAGAGATCAGGTCATAGAGAAATCTCACATGTGGTCATGAGCGAAACTGGGTGTAGCAATTTAAATACCCACTTGGATTGGAATAATGCATCTGTTATATTCAAGCTGTTTAGTTAACAGCTATGCTACATGGACTCAGTTATCATGCAGTATAGCGGCCTATAGTGTTGATTGCTGGAGGAAAGATATAGTGCTACTTTAATCTGGCACTGTTTGCCATACGAGTGGGTTACTAATATGTTACTTTAAACAGACTGATTGTAAAGGCAAAGTGGAAATTTACATACAGATACCTCAAACATTTTTGTCTATTTCATCGTCGGGAGCTCCATACCCCGAACTAGGCAGTGGATGATGGACATGTGGTCATTATGCCGGAGAGAAGGCAGTGGATGATGGACATGTGGTCATTATGCCGGAGACAAGGCAGTGGATGATGGACATGTGGTCATTATGCCAGAGACAAGGCAGTGGATGATGGACATGTGGTCATTATACTGGAGACAAGGCAGTGGATAATGGACATGTGGTCATTATGATGGAAACAAGGCAGTGGATGATGGACTTGTGGTCATTATGGAGGAGATAAGGCAGTAGATGATGGATATGTGGTCATTATGCCGGAGACAAGGCAGTAGATGATGGATATGTGGTCATTATGTCGGAGACAAGGCAGTGGATGATGGACATGTGGTCATTATACTGGAGACAAGGCAGTGGATGATGGACATGTGGACATTATGGAGGAGACAAGGCAGTAGATGATGGATATGAGGTCATTATGCTGGAGACAAGGCAGTGGACATTGGACTTGTGGTCATTATGCCGGAGATAAGGCAGTGGATGATGAACATGTGGACATTATGGAGGAGACAAGGCAGTAAATGATGGATATGTGGTCATTATGCCGGAGACAAGGCAGTAGATAATGGACATGTGGTCATTATGCTGGAAACAAGGCAGTGGATGATGGACATGTGGTCATTATGCCAGAGACAAGGCAGTGGATGATGGACATGTGGTCATTATACTGGAGACAAGGCAGTGGATGATGGACATGTGGACATTATGGAGGAGACAAGGCAGTGGATGATGGACATGTGGTCATTATACTGGAGACAAGGCAGTGGATGATGGACATGTGGACATTATGGAGGAGATAAGGCAGTAAATGATGGATATGTGGTCATTATGCCGGAGACAAGGCAGTAGATAATGGATATGTGGTCATTATGTCGGAGACAAGGCAGTGGATAATGGACATGTGGTCATTATGCTGGAGACAAGGCAGTGGATGATGGACTTGTGGTCATTATGCCGGTGATAAGGCAGTGGATGATGGACATGTGGACATTATGGAGGAGATAAGGCAGTAGATGATGGATATGTGGTCATTATGCCGGAGACAAGGCAGTAGATGATGGATATTTGGTCATTATGTCGGAGACAAGGCAGTGGATAATGGACATGTGGTCATTATGCTGGAGACAAGGCAGTGGATGATAGACATGTGGTCATTATGCCGGAGATAAGGCAGTGGATGATGGACATGTGGTCATTATGCTGGAGACAAGGCAGTGGATGATAGACATGTGGTCATTATGCCGGAGATAAGGCAGTGGATGATAGACATGTGGTCCTTATGCCGGAGATAAGGCAGTGGATGATGGACATGTGGTCATTATGCTGGAGACAAGGCAGTGAATGATGGGCATGAGGCTATAATGTTGGTCACAAAGAAATGAGTTATGGACATGAGGCCATTATTGGATGGGCACAATAGGTGCCTGTGTGTCAATGCTATATCAACACACCTATTTTTGAAAATTCCTTTTATTGATTGCCTTGAGGAAAAATAAATGGAGGAGTGGGGTGTACATAAGAGAAACAAAGAGTAGGGTACAGTGTAAAGTTTGTCAAATAGTATAACATACAAAGTTACACTGGAGCTAATGCAGAGTGAGTACTACCCCAGTTTACATAGCATATCTTAGGCAAAACCACTCTGCACATGTCCAGAAAGTGGTTGCACATATATGTGCCAATCATCATCATCTTCACCATTTATTTATATAGCGCCACTGATTCCGCAGCGCTGTACAGAGAACTCACTCACATCAGTCCCTGTCCCATTGGAGCTTAAAGTCTAAATTCCCTAACATACACAGACAGACTAGGGTCAATTTTGATAGCAGCCAACTAACCTACCAGTGTGTTTTTTGAGTGTGGGAGGAAACCCACGCAAACACGGGGAGAACATACAAACTCCACACAGATAAGGACATGGTGCCTGATTCATTAAGGATCTTAAATGAAGAGGATCCTTATTTCAGTCTCCTGGACAAAACCATTTTACACTGCAAGGGGTGTAAATGAGTGTTCTGTTTTGCACATAAGTTAAATACTGACTGTTTTTTCATGTAACACACAAATACTTGATAGCTTATTTGTACACTGACATTTAAAGTTGATATGTGTGTGCTAGATGAAAAAACAGTCAGTATTTAACTTATGTGCAAAACAGAACACTCATTTGCACCCCTTGCAGTGTAAAATGGTTTTGTCCAGGAGACTGAAATAAGGATCCTCTTCATTTAAGATTCTTAATGAATCAGGCCCATGGTCGGGAACTGAACTCATGACCCCAGCGCTGTGAGGTAGAAGTGCTAATCACTGAGCCACCACGCTACCAATGCAGATTTTTGTTATTCTGGCACTTATGACAGCACTTGGAGAGGCAGGATGGGGCTGAGTACAGAACACATGTGTTTGCACAATTGCAAATCGATGCAGTCTGGGAAAAAGACGCATGTATGTCTGAGAAAGCCTTATTATTTGTGGGTGGTCAGGGGCAGGTGCAAATAGCAGATGATGATGACAATCTCTGGCACTAGCACGCAGCTTGTGATTGGCTCTTTGCATCTACATGAATAAGGCTGATTGGTGCTTTCTTCATTGCTCGGGCATGTATTATGCTGTTGTATGTGTGGTGAAGCAAAACTATTTTTTTTCTATACAATACAGAGACTTATTTTTGCTGAAAAAAAAATCTCAAAAGGGTGCATATGATGATTTTATGATACTTACGTCTCAGCATAGGGACATAAATATGTTATTTTTACGTCCTACTTTTTGACAGTAAATTACGCCCAATTTGTGACCAACACTGCATCAGTGCGACTGTCTCTAACCCTCCAATCATCAATCCCTAGATGAATTGTGCCATACTCATTAAGACTTGAAACTATAAGACAAGGGAAGGGATTCTTACTGGCATTGAGGGCGGGACTGTTTTTCCAGCAAAGAGCAATCTCTCACTTTACTGCATTTCGGAAATGTCAGATTAGTATCTGTATGTGTTTGGGTGTTTCCGGGTTGTGCTGTAATAGGAGAGGGTAGGACAAGGAGTTCGGGAAATATATTTCGGCAATATTGAGTATGAGGCAGTAAGACTCTTTTCACATAGGAGCCAGTTTAGGGCACTCCCACCAGACTTGGCACAGGAAGCCAATTCGTCCGCCCAGAGAGTCTCCAGCACTGGTTGGTGGAGCCTGGGATAAAGACCTGTTTCTATGGAATCCACGGCCACACAAGACACACATATCTTGACGTGATGCCCTCTGTCGTAAACGACAGCAACAAAAAAGAGCAATCGACTTTAATCTCTTATTGGTTACTACGGGTTACTGCACGGAGCAAGTTTACACTTATAACTGTGACGGACGGAAAGCTGTTTATTTGTGATCTGTGAAAAGGTTAAAACACTCTACCTTGTAGAAACACTGATGGAAAAGCAGCGCTGACCATATTAAAGACAAAAGGAAATGTATTTTAAAGTTCCAGCATTTTCAGGACAAGTCTAATCCCATTATAGTTTTGGCTAGATCTAGTGTAAATATTTAGCAAGAACAGCTTTGGGAGCCATGTCCGCTTACAACTATTAAAAAAGGAGAAAAGTAGGAAACAGACTTCACACTTTTCAACCCAACAATGAGTCATAATTTGCTGTGATAAATGCAGATCTTATTAACTTGGGTCTGGGTTACGGCATTAAAGCATGACTCAGTGTTTTGCGATCCCTCTGCGTGCAGCGTGCCGTTGGAATTTTTTTCACCAAATACAATTTTTGCATGAACTATGAGGACATCACAATAATAGTACATTACATAATGCAGAGGCTAGCGGGGGTCCTGTTATGTTGTGATAACACTGCATACAATAAGGTGATTAGAAAGCATGAGGTCAGTTTTGTTTTTGGAACTGTTCCTGTTGAGGTGGAAAAGATGAGGAGTTGTTACAATCTTAAACTCATAATAATATATTGCAAATCTTTTATCAAGTGCATTAAATATTCATTAATACAGATATAGCAAGTAGCAAATGGTCTTTAACGCTGGCTGGTTCGGCTGCCATTGGATAGCCCACTTTATATATATATATATATATATATATATATATATATATATATATATATATATATATAATCTTAAAGAACGCTGTCCATTCTTGGTGGTGTTTAACAGCCAAGGTCTGTTTTTCACAGCAGCAGGGGGACCCCACACTTGTGGTCATCTTATTATTTTGGAAACTAACCCAGGATGTCTAGCGCTGAAGCTGGCTGAGTATTTACCTGACTTCTTGTGCAATCCCAGATTATCTTCAGCTGCAGCTCATAATTCATCAAAAGGGGATAGTCTGCATCTCACTGCAAAATATAGGAGACAATGGCTCCCATGTAATCTCTATGTGGCACTCCAACAAAGACGCATTCCACCTGGGCAGCACAGTGGCTCAGTAGTTAGCACTTCTGCCTCACAGCACTGGGGTCATGAATTCGATTCCCGACCATGGCCTTATCTGTGTATCTAAGACATAGTTGCCTACTCGACTGGGAGACTCCTGAACTTTTGGGAGCTCTCCCGGGAACAAAATCCCAAATCATCCCCGTTTCGTTGGTTAAGTGGGTGGGGGTGGGGCTAATTGTGCCATCCTGGCCCCGCCCCCCTGCTATAATAGACCAAAATTGGTTGATGCTATTAGTTTGCCCACGCCCCCAGGACACGGCTAAGTTGGCAAGTATGATCTAAGACATGTACCAACCATCAAAGGCACACACTGGCGGTATGCGTTCCAGCTTGGAACGCATTAGCCGGAAATGCAATGATGCACTTAATGTATAACAAGCGTTTTGGTCCAATATTTTCCTGAAAATTATATTTTGCCACCTTTTCAGATCACATTTTGACGCAAAAAATCGAGTTGTGTTTTGTATCTACTCAGAACCCCAAATCTCGGATCTGTCGGATTTCTCCAAATGCGAACCGCTCATCTTTAATTATTATTGTGGGGGCACAGTGCTGATATAATTAGGGGAGCCAGAGCTGCTATAATTATGGGAGGCAGTGGTGACATAGATAAAACGGCGTGTGGACAGTCTGCAATAATCACAGATTGCATTGCTAGAATAACAACAAGTGTGGGTAGTATAAACACCAATAATCTTTATCTATCACTGTGCGTGGGTAGCACTGTGGAGATTGGAGGAAATGACCCCAAAGCTGCTACTGTGGGCCTCATTTGGTCTTCATCCAGCTATGTGTACGAGTAGTGTAAGTATTATTAACTTGAGTTATTATCTATAGACCGAGGTCTGCACTTTGTACATGTGGGTAGATGGATATTAAAGTGAAGCAATGAAGAAAAAAAAAACAAAGCATTACCTCTAATGTTTCATGTCAGTGCTGCTGTCATTAGGTAGCTGGAAAGATTTCAAACAGATAACCCCCTCTCGGGATGCCAGAACACTTTGGCAGTCTATTGCAAGCCTTGATTTGCTTGATGAATTTGTTGTGACAAGACAGGATAAAGTAAAACCATGGTATGGGATAGGAATATAGGAAATTATCTGGCAAAGTTGTCAAAGATAATTAACTCTCTTACTCTGTGTGACTATGCAGCCTGACATAAGGAAGTCATTTAGAAAAACGTGTCAACATTGTGACAGGATTTGGTGTTGATCAGATAAGCACTTTTCATTGTACTGTACGATGCTGCACAAGCTTAAGTGCTTCATCGCATTATTTATTTTCCTGGGCTTTAACTGGGTTCTTATTGTGTAAAAAGATACACTACAGGGGCAAACGCAGGATTTGTAGAGGGGAATTTCCACACCATGCTGCCAGTGGGCGTGACCAGCATGCATGAGGGCGTGGCTATAATTTTAGACAGTACTTGGCTGCTCTCCAACTCTTCCTATCCCTATAATATATACGTGGGCAATGCTGTGTGCACTACTGTTTTGTGCACACAGCTCTCCCTTTTCAAGTAGAGCTGTGTGAAGCGGGGGCAGGGTCCAGCCACCTCAATTATACAGTGCCCCAGGCTTGGAGGGGGTTTCTGGGCACTAAGAACCCCCCCCCCCCCCCCGGTTTGCCTATGCACTATATGGGCATAAGTATTTGGCCACATCTGTTAATTATTTAATTGAGGTGTTTCAATCAGACGAGTTGCCAGAGGTGTATAAAATCAAGCACCTAGCCATGCAGTCTCCTTTTGCAAACATTTGTGATACATAATGAGTCATTCTGAAGAGCTCAGTGACTTCCAGCGTGGTACTGTGATAGGATGCCACCTTTGCAACAAGACGGTTCGTGAAATTTCATCCCTGCTGGGTATTTCACGGTCAACTGTAAGTGATATTATCAGACAGTGAAAGCGTTTAGGAACAACAGCAACTCAGTCACGAAGAGAAAGACCACGTAAAATCACAGAGCAGGGTCAACGACTGCTAAGACGCATGGTGTGTAAAAGTCGCCAATGCTCTGCTGATTCCATAGCTGAAGAGTTCCAAACTTCCACTGGCATTAATGTAAGCACAAAAACCGTGTGGCGGGAGGTTAATAGAATGGGTTTCCATGGCCGAGCAGCTGCATGCAAGCCTCACATCACCAAGACCAATGCCAAGCGTTGGATGGGGTGGTGTAAAGCACACAGACACTGAACTGTGGAGGAGTGGAAATGTGTTCTGTGGAGTGACGAATCACACTTCTCTGTTTGGCCGTCAAATGAGCGGGCCTGGGTTTGGCGGATGCCGGGAGAACGTTTCCTGTCTGATTGGATTATGCCAACTGTGAAGGACGGATGATGGTATGGGGCTGTTTTTCAAAGTTTGGGCTAGGCCCCTTATCTCCAGTGAAGGGCAATCTTAATGCTTCAGCATATCAAGTCAACTTTGTGGCAACTGTTTGTTTTCTATTCCAACATGTCTGTGCTCCAGTGCACAAAGCAAGGACTACAAAGACATGGTTTGATGAGTTCGGTGTGGAAGAACTTTACTGGCCCACACAGAGCCCTGACCTCAAACCCGTCGATCACCTTTGGGATGACCAGGAACGGAGATTGCGAGCCAGGCCTTCTCGTCCAACATCAGTGCCTGACCTCATAAATGCTCTACATAATGAATAGGCACAAATTCCCACAGAAACAATCAAACATCTTGTGGAAATCCTTCCAAGAAGAGTGGAAGCTGTTATCACTGCAAAAGGGGGACCAGCTCCATATTACAGCATATGTACTTGAATCATTACAGTCCCTGTTAGTGGAATGGTCAAGCGTCCGAATACTTTTGTTCATATAGTGTAGAATGAGGCACATAGGGTCACCTGATTATTTAATGTCTTATGAGCCCCTCCTGATCTTCAACAAGCAGCTCACAAGTGTGAAGGATAGCTCAGCCATGGTAATAGGAACGTTCAGTTAATATTCACTAAAGATGTTGAAACAAAGGCTCCCTCCTGCTAACCAGATGCTTACCAGGCAACAGGGTCACTCTCAGACTGCTTATATTTAAGGCCAAGAATATTCAATTATGCCAATTTATATCACAAGCTACTGGCTAGACTTTCAGTGCTTTTCCAGATGCAGGAATGAGTGCACAGTCTTTTATATCAGAGAATTTTTTTTTTTGCATTTTAATAGATACTAATAATGTGTTGATTCTATATAGTTACAGAGTGGTCTTCATGCCCAATTTGATGCTTGAGTAACAATATTCTACTTTTGCTGGGTTTTCTGGTTTTCTACCTATAGTAGGAGGATCGGGAACGATGAAAAAGCTGTCTCAAATTCATTAGTTTTTAGAAGTATCAGGAATATGTCATATTTTTACTGACCTCTAGTTTTTTCATACTGACACATAATAATTTGACCGCATTTGTTACTGATTATCAGTTAATTCACTGGCAGTTGCCAACCTTCATCATCATCATCATTAACATCATCAACATTTATTTATATAGCGCCAGCAAATTCCGTAGCGCTTTATTTATATAGCACCACTGATTCCGCAGCACTGTACAGAGAACTCACTCACATCAGTCACTGCCTCACTGGAGCTTACAGTCTAAATTCCCTAATATATACACACACACACACACACACACACACACACACACACACACACAGACTTGGGTCAATTTGATAGCAGCCAATTAACCTACTAGTATGTTTTTGGAGTGTGGGAGGAAACTGGAGCACCCGGAGGAAACCCACGCAAACACGGGGAGAACATACAAACTCCACACAGATAAGGCCATGGTCAGGAATTAAACTCATGACCCCAGTGCTGTGAGGCAGAAGTTCTAACCACTGAGCCACCGTGCTGCTCCAACCTTTTCTAGTATACCTGTGTAGGTAGTGTCTCTGATTACAATTGTTTCATTTAGCCATTAAAAGTTTGGAGATGATCTTCTAGAGGATACAAGCTGTATATAAGACCTAATTTATTTGCCAATTTTACATTTCTGATTGCAAATTCCAAGGCCACTGCATAATGGCCCATTCAAAAATTCAATGGGTCACAAATAGCGCAGCGAGATATCTGCATTGTTACCATATTTGTTTTAGAGTTTTGGAAGGGATTGATCCTAGATCTTATGTTGCAACATTGCTTGAATTAATGTTTATAATGTTAACAGACAACAATGTTGAATGTAACAAGACAATTAAACATATTGAATTAATTAAAAATGACCATACACTCCATAAAGAAAACGTCCACCCTTTGGTCCATCACAAAATAGCTCCAAGCATATCAATCCACTTAAATAAATACCATGCTCGCAAAGCCACTATTTTATTTTTCAAATTACTGAGCTAATTTTTATGCTATACCAGGAAAATAAAGCCACTTGGTTACACCTATGGCCCATCTGCATCTGCCCATTGTTAAGCAAAATTCTGTGTATGGTTGCCATCAGTGTTGTAACAAAGAAGTATGGGGCTCAAGGCATGACCAAAATATGGTGAATATCTGTCTGACTTGTTATACCACTTTCACATTGCCACCCTGGCATTATCCCGGGTATATGAACCCGGGATATTGCTGGGTGACAAAGCCTCCCACCACAACAGATTCACGGATCGACCGGGTTCACACTGAACTCAGGTCTGCCCGGGTGTCCCTGGCAACATCACAAGAGGAGCTTTGATTGGCTAATCTTGGGATGGGTTTTTTTTTACTTTTCAATGGAGTTCGGTGAGACCCGGGTTGTAAAAACTGGCTTCTATCTGGGTTGGACCAGGAAACAACCCTGCAAAAGTTCTGGATTCAATTCTCAGGTCATCCAACCCAAGTAGATGCAGGGGACCCCATTCACAATGAGCCTCAACCCGGATCATTGGGGCTCCCCCTGGCAATAACCCAGGATTTTGAGACAGTGTGAACGTGGTATTAGTTGGTCTTTAAAGGTAAATATTTCATCTTAGCAATTACCAGATTAAAAAATGTAGCCTGGAAAATGAACAGCAAAGAAACCACAGTAAAGGGTGATAGAACTTAGATAAAAATAATTGGTAGCAAGTAAATCCATGTTAGCACCAGAATAGTAGAGGTACAGTGTAAAAGAAAATGGTGCAAAAAGTTGCTGTAACTCATAGCAACCAGATTCTTGCTGTTAGTGTTCTTCTATACTTTGCAATATGAAACCACTAGCTGTCACAATTGGCATTTATTATATTCTGCATAAATAACTGGGTTAAAACATTGCGTTAGAGTTATGGAAGAACCAGAAATGGCCACTCTGACGCGTCTTTACAGAAATGAATGTGTTGATTTTCAGGGTCTAACAGGAATTCCTAAGCTGTGAACAGGTGAGAGGCTTTGGTGTCGCTATCAATGACAATCAGCACCTCTGTCACAAACACTTCATTATAGAGCCATAGATGCACTGTGCTTTTTCTCCCTCTCGATGTATCCATTAAAAGCTATGCTCAGATGTGTACATTTCAGCTCTGCTCTCCATCTGACAGGACCTGCCACATCAGCTCCTGTCACCGTGCCTGCCAGTCTCGGCAGATGCACGCTGTTGATCTATGTATCCTTTCTTAAATGACAATTTGAAGGTGTCATCTTTGGTTGGGTATAATAAATACTTACTGGTACAGTCTAGTTTGATGCATGAACCTACTGGAAGGATTTTTCTGTCCAGAGTTTTAGATTTTTACAAGAATTTCAATAAGCTGCCACCCACGTATTATGGGAAGCTGGTTTCCTATGCTCACACCTGAACTCAGAGTGAACTATACATCGCCACTGGTAAGGATGGAAAGAATGCTCCTTTATTTCTTGGCACTTGTGCCTTTTCCATCTCATTTGCAGGCTTTACAAATGTATTTGCAAGTGTGTTCAAACCTAAAGACTGCACTGAGTACCTTACACCAAAGGTATTTTGTTTTAAAAAAAATTCAAGTAGACAATGCACTTTATGACACTGGTCATTTTTATACTACAAGTATGTAGAAAGCTAGAATGGGGCATTTCGTGGGGTTATTACAGATGGGCTGGATACCACTCAAATCAGGGCAAATAATGTCCAAAATGCCCTAGGTGCCCACCCCCCTCTCGCATAGGCGCTTCCCCCTCTCCTCACTTGTCACCTTGTGTGGACAGTGGACTGGGTGGTAATTTCTCTTCTTGGGAACTTGGCACTGGGTTGTGACATTCTATCTAATAACTAATAATAACTTCACTGGTAAACAGCCGGCGCTCAATGAGGGGCGCAGATAAGAAAATATAGACACTGAATGTGTGACGTTAGTTTATTCATCCAGTGTTTTAGGTGCCCCTTAAATCCTGACCTAAGGTCACTTAGTGAGAGCCTTGACCCTAAATATACACTTAGATCTGCCGACACTTCAGCTACGCATGTGTGTCTCCCTCTGTAGCTGTTCCCTGCATTTCTGCTTTCAATTAGTCTGCCTTCCCCTGTGAGTTTATTGGAACACTTCACTATTTAAACACTAACTTGCCATGCACTCTTGACCAGTGATAGCATTTCATTGCTTTTGACACCCATGCTCTTTGGCTCCTGTATCCTGACCCGTTTGTTCCTGTCCCTGCACCGGTTCCTGTCTCAACATTAATTTGTATCTTGATTTCTGCACTGCACCTTACAGTTTTTCTGGTTCTGGCTTTGCTTATGTTGCACACCTGAAACCTGGTTGTTTCATTCAGTTTGTTTCTTCCTGGCATTACTTCTGTTGTCTCTTGTCTTCAGCTCTGCAACAACTCCGAGACACGGACTTCAGTATTTATCCTTTGCTCTCCAGTAGGGCTTTGCAGTTATAATTGGACTCTGTGAGCATTTGCACCAGCCTTGCTACAAGAGACATTAATTATTACCTTGCACCAGAAATATCTTCAGTGGTCTACTTCATATTTTGCATTGTCTCAGACTGTCACATTACTGTATGATTCCTATGTAATCTTGTGCTTTATCGTCATACCAGAACTTCTTCCGAGACTGTCTGATTTTGAACTCTTGAATAAACTCCATATTGTTTGCAAATACAAAATATCTCATTAATCCACTGATTTCCTAACAACCCTCCTATATACTGCTTTTGCCTCTGGAAGTTCTAAAACTGCAGTAGCATAACATATTTTTGAACCATGGGGTTCTATCCATCAAGTTGTGAAGATTTATTCGGCCACATAATTTATCAATAAAAGTTCATCTGAGCAGCTGAGTAATGCTTAGCTCCCTGGCAATACTGGCGGGGAGTGGTAAGAGGAGCCTTACCGCTTGTCAGGACAATGCAGAGGGCCTCTGCATATGCATGAGCAGGCTTGCTGGGAATAATAAAGTTTTTTGAAAACTAGAAAAAAAAATCATAGCAGTGATAGGAGGATGGCGGTGGTACTTGGGCGTTCCCTGGCGCATTGACCACAGCGGCTTGGCACATGCGGCAGCTGCCTTTCAGTGAAATCATCTACAAGGACGGTACAACAAAGGGATACAGGAATCTTACCATTTGTCTCTCAGTTTCACTTATTAGCAATACAATAGCTTAACTAAACACATTTACCAAGCTTAAAACATTAAAAAAGTGTTTATTGCCAATCTGGTTGTCAGTATAGGAAGCAAGTGTCAGAAATACAGACAAATGGATGGGAGCAAATCCATTAGCTACAGATTGTAATATTTTCCAAATTGCAGCAATGTCCCGCCAAATCTGTTATTCGGCCAAACACTGGTGGGAATTACGCAACAGTCCGTGAATGGCCAAAAAAACACATAACAGAACTAGTTTTAATGTAAACCAACAAAGAGAAGAGAGAATGGTTACTTATCTTGGTGCACCCCTTGGATATTTAAAAGATTTTCACACGGTTAAACACATACAAGCTTTTGTGTCTAATCTTTAAAATGAATTGGTAGCGAAAGCTAGGGGAAATATTAAAACCAATTGAGAGGTGATTGGATATAAGGGATGTGAATTTAAAGAGAATCAGTGACTGCAGCAATGGTTATGAGTCATAATATTAGTAGATTATATGGTCACTATATCGATAGTGAGACCAGTGATCATAATTGGTCTATTCAGTAAATATTGGTATTGGTATGAGCTCTCTAAATTATTACTGTGATCAGATTGTGTGTTGAACAGATCCTTAATACATTAAAGTGCAACCCTATAATATGAATCTAAATATATTAGTAGGACACAGTCAAAAAGGTGCTTTTAATGTCTCTTAAACCATCACTTATGTCCGTCGGTGTCTGAGTTAATGGCAATATTAGTATGAACTCTCTTGGTTTCTCCACAATGATCGAGTTTTTATCTTACACTGATCCTTAATTGATTAAGAGCAGCAATGTAATACTAGCCCAAATATGTTGTTCGGACACATTGCTGGCATATTAATTAAATAAATGATCTCGTTTATCACTTTAGTCATCCCTAGTGTCCATCAGTGTCTATTGGAAATGAAAGCCAGTACGATCTCAGGTTGCCACAGCCAGATTGGATATCTCTAAAGGTGTATTGATACCCCCTAGTAACCCGTGTGAAATCAGGTATTAACTGGGGCACCCTTATCCGGCAGGGGAGCTGAGCATAGGTCATACTACTGGGATAAAATATTAGCTTTAAGGAATCAAAGCAGCCGACACGCGTTTCGCCCCTGTGAGCTTATTCATGGGTAGCTCACACCTAGCTTTAGTTACTATTTGTTTTTAAATATGTGTAATTCTTTTGATTGTCCAAAGTGTGCACCAAATTTAGTAACCATTATTCTGCTCTTTGTTGGTTTACATTGTATATATACATATATATTGGTTACACGGTGACACCTTACCCTGAATTTGAATTGAAATATCAGACATTACAAGAGGGATAAGTACCTAGTCTTTGTGGATTGTAAAACTTTTCCCTACAGAGATTTTAAATAATTTTTAAGCCAATATATTTAAGGAAATTTCAATATTTAGTAGTTGGTTCAACAGCTATTAATGTATTTTTTTTAGCTACAGTTATCACAGAGATAAAAAAAATACTTGTGGCTGCTATCTACCAGTACTTTATTGCCCTGGCAGAGCAGTATGGGGGCCTCTTTGGAGCATGTGTGGGTCTGGTGCATACGCAGAGTAGCCCTAACTGGGCTTTCACTGCGCATGGGCCACACTTGTGCATGCCCAGAAGAGGCCCGGCTTGTGCCGCACTTGTGCATGCCCAGAAGAGGCCCGGCTTGTGCCGCGCTTGTGCATGCCCAGAAGAGGCCCGGCTTGTGCATGCCCAGAAGAGGCCCGGCTTGGACCGCACTTGTGCATGCCCAGAAGAGGCCTGGCTTGGACCGCACTTGTGCATGCCCAGAAGAGGCCCGGCTTGTGCCGCGCTTGTGCATGCCCAGAAGAGGCCCGGCTTGGACCGCACTTGTGCATGCCCAGAAGAGGCCCGGCTTGTGCCGCGCTTGTGCATGCCCAGAAGAGGCCCGGCTTGGACCGCACTTGTGCATGGTCAGAAGAGGCCCGGCTTGGACCGCACTTGTGCATGGTCAGAAGAGGCCCGCCATGTGCAGGACCGATGGATGCTCAGACGAGCAGAGAGGAAATATCTACCGAGAGTAGAACAGAGGCCTCTAGAGGTGACTTGGCGTTGCCTGGCTTTGTAGGGCGGCACTCCATGCAGTGGGGGAGGATCGCCACTTATTTGCACTCCAAAAATCTCAATTCTAATTCTAAATTCTGTACAGTTTGCAGTTCAAAAGCATTATTTTGATTTCTTGCCTTGCACAGGCCTCTCATTTTTTTTATTAATTACAATTTTTAACTTTATGTCCGCCTTCTCTGTTTTTCAACCACATATTTATATCATCAAACAGAGGTGTATATTTTAGTTACCCCGGGATACTCTGCTATGCTCTAGACCAGCTTTGGGTCACAGGGGAAAAAAGTAACCAACTCAAACCGCCCAACCACCCCCATCCATCTCAGCAAAGACCCATTCTCTTTCTGAAGAACGCAGAGAAGTTAGAGTTTCGGGATTGCTGTCCCCCATCTAATTCGTTACGATCATCCAACAGTTGTCAGCAGTATTAGAAGTGAAAATTATCCTGAGCCAAACAGCTTTGCAAGCTGGGGGGAAATAGCATTCAATTCTGCTTTTATACTTCCCTCTGTCAAACTTATCCCTTCAGTGCTCGGCTATAGAAATAAAGCTCCCACATCCGCTGTTATGTTATTGTATTAAGTGTAATTACTTCTTTGGCCCAATTAGTTTCTGCATTTTTCATATTGTTTCCCCCCAAAGAAACGTTCTGAAGCCAATTCACCCAGAGGAAAATTTAGCAGGTGTGAAACTGGTTCATTATTCAAACTGTCCTATTCTTGTTCAGGAACCCTCCTCCGTCCCACACCTACGTCAAGGTACATTATGAGGAACAAGGCAGGTGCCTACTGACGGGTAACTCAGGGACGAACAAAACAGAAAAAAAACCTTACTATTAATATGCTATTTGTTTACACAGAGAATTGATGGACCTACGGTCAGGTCAATTAAATGTACGGAAACATCTCTCTTTTCCACCCTCGCTGGGCTTTATTATTACTTATCCTAATCTGCCCTTGTTCCCTGTAGCAAATCATCTTCTACCATCTCGTTCCTTTATCTTGCTGAGTGCGTTATTGTGCAGCTTGGCACAGGTTTCCTCTTATGGGGAAATATTGGTATACTTTCTTTTTTATGGATCCATAAAATGCCCATGAATATTAATTTCTTAAGAACGACTTCACACCATTGCTTTAATCATTGCTACGGTGGCAGTGTAACGCTATTTATTTAGCAGTTTGCAAGGGGACTCACACAAGGAAGTACAGTTGCAGAGTACATATCACACAGCTGGTGCGGCATTCATTAACTTCATCGTCACCGGTGCAGGCTCAACACAGGTAGAAATAAAATATATAATTGTAAAATAATGTGTGTTAAAAAATACATATATACACATATATATATATATATATATATATATATATATATATATATATATAGAGAGAGAGAGAGAGAGAGAGAGAGAGAGAGATATGAGATAGATAGATATGAGAAAGATATAACATAGATATGAGATATATATAAGACAAGTTAACCCGTGCATGATACTCATGCATTCTAGTCAAATCAAGCTACTTAAGGTGTTAAAAAGGTTCTTGTCATGCATTTGGGCCATAGCCCAGGTCTCAACCACCAACCACTCCCCACTGTCACCCCCGGCAACCACCAACCACTCCCCACTGTGACCCCCGGCAACCACCAACCACTCCCCACTGTCACCCCCGGCAACCACCAACCACTCCCCACTGTCACCCCCGGCAACCACCAACCACTCCCCACTGTCACCCCCGGCAACCACCAACCACTACCAACTGTCACTTCTCCTTCAAGAAATATATATATTTTTTTTTAAATCTTTATAAACACTTTTAACAATTAACAAATTAAATGAACAAATTAAAAACATCTTAGTATACCAAATTTCAGCCCTTTCTGAATTTTTTTTTCCACACACACTAAGAATTTAGTAGGTCAGTGTATAACTCCGCCCAGCAGGTGGCGCTGCAGCTTGGTTTTATTTTTTCCACACACACACCGACAGACTAACACACGCCACTAGACATTTATATTATAGATAGATAGATAGATATGAGATAGATAGATAGATAGATATGAGATAGATAAATAGATAGATATGAGATAGATACATAGATAGATCTGAGATAGATAGATTGATAGATTGATAGATATGAGATAGATAGACATGAGATAGATATGAGATAGATATGAGATAGATAGATAGATAGATAGATAGACATGAGATAGATATATATGAGATAGATAGATATGAGATAGATAGATAGATAGATATGAGATAGATAGATAGATAGATAGATATGAGATAGATACATAGATAGATCTGAGATAGATAGATTGATAGATATGAGATAGATAGATAGATAGATATGAGGTAGTTAGATATGAGGTAGTTAGATATGAGATAGTTAGATATGAGATAGATATGAGATAGATAGATAGATAGATATGAGATAGATAGATAGATAGATAGATAGGAGATAGATAGATAGATAGATAGGAGATAGATAGATATGAGATAGATAGATAGATAGATAGATAGATAGATAGATATGAGATATATAGATATGAGATAGATAGATAGATATATATGAGATATATAGATATGAGATAGATAGATAGATAGATAGATAGATATGAGATAGATACATAGATAGATCTGAGATAGATAGATTGATAGATAATAGATAGATAGTTAGATAGATAGTTAGATAGATAGATATGAGGTAGATAGATATGAAATAGATAGATATGAGGGAGTTAGATATGAGATAGATAGATAGATATGAGATAGATAGATAGATAGATAGATAGATAGATATGAGATAGATAGATAGATTGATAGATATGAGATAGATAGATAGATATGAGATAGATAGATAGATAGATAGATAGATAGATATGAGAGATAGATAGATATGAGATAGATAGATAGATAGATAGATAGATAAATAGATGTACTCCTTTATTTGCCTTACTTTCCTCAATGACTCAGGTCCTGAGTGTTTTACATAAATTATTTTACATACATTATTTTAACAAAATAAACCACCTGTTGCATGTTTCACCAAATGAAATGTGTAACTACAACTACAATATGGAAGTCTGCATATTTTGTTTTCCATTTAATAAAAAACAACATTTGCTTAAGAGTCTGTAAACAACACAAATGATATTCACACACATATTGTTACATTTTCCCTATAAACATTTTAAACTAAAGCAGCAATTTCACCCGTAATAATTAAACTGTTGAGACGTCATGTCTGTAGAATTCATGTGGAACATGGTTACAGTGAGGAATCCACCCATGGCCTCATGTAGAGTGGGACGCAAGCCCGTTAGCGTAGCATGAAATATGGATTTTATTACTGCGCATGCCGACAAAAAACACTTACGCCTGTGTCTGTATGCAGTCAGTCACAACTTGCGTATATGACTCCTTACGCTGTTAGAGGCGGATCGGGGGAACCAAGGGACGTGCAGGGTAAGCCAAGTACAGATAGATAGATAGATAGATATGAGATAGATAGATATGAGATAGATAGATAGATAGATTGATAGATATAAGATAGATAGACATGAGATAGATAGATAGATAGATAGATATGAGTTAGATAGATAGATATGAGATAGATAGATAGATAGATATGAGATAGATAGATAGATAGATATGAGATAGATACATAGATAGATCTGAGATAGATAGTTAGATATGAGATAGATAGATAGATAGATATGAGATAGATACATAGATAGATATGAGATAGATAGATATAAGATAAATAGGAGATAGATAGATATGAGATAAATAGATATATATGAGATAGATACATAGATAGATCTGAGATAGATAGATAGATAGATAGATAGATAGATATGAGATAGATAGATAGATATGAGATAGATAGATAGATATGAGATAGATACATAGATAGATATGAGATAGATAGATATGAGATAGATAGATAGATATGAGATAGATAGATAGATATGAGATAGATACATAGATAGATAGATTGATTGATTGATAGATAATAGATAGATAGATAGTTAGATAGATATATATATATATAGATAGATATGAAATAGATAGATATGAGGTAGATAGATAGATAGTACAGGGTAGTAAATGGAACCGATGCAGAAGCAGAACCAGCGAGCTGTGGGCTCTGGGGCAGGAAAGCGGGGAGGAGGGAACTAGTGTCCACCGCTCGCTAGTTCCCTGTGCACTAGGCTGCATTATCTTCATGGGCCCCGGTGAACCGATGTAGACCTGGACACAGGCTTAGATATACCTGTCAGTAAATATATCAGATGTGGGGGCTATCCCCCCGGTGTAAGAAACAAACTGATAGTGATGACCATTATCTGAGATGTGTCCAGCTCCACATACTAAGTAGAATGTGTTCTTCTCCGGATGTTCTAGACGGAAATTACGTCCAACTCTACACGAGCTCCTGATCCTTAGTTTTGGTTTCAGCTGAATTTGGAATACATTTGCAAAACACTTTACTGTATATTGAACTGAATCCTAATTTCCAACATTAAGCTGATGAATCCTAAGATATAAAATCATATAATTCAAGCATCTGGAAATAATAACTGTATCCTGTGAAAATGTTTGGAACGATTATATTTTGAATTAACCGCATTTTAAGGATTCATTTAAACCTAAATCTTACCAAAAACTTTTGGATTTCGCTATATCCTTTACTGAATCCTGGATTGTAGACGTACTTAGTCACAATTCAAAATTGGGCAATAGTAATATTTAAATTGCGGTTTTGCAATTTTTTTTTTTTTTAAGATTGACAGATAACATGGCAATAGTAATAAAACAATGGTCACATGAAAACATAAAGATACCAGTGAAAACATTTGAAAGGATATTGCAACTTCCAAATAACAAGCTTACATATTTGCCAATACAACATAATGGGTCTAATTCATTAAGGAAGGTTAATCAAAATTAAGTAAGGCATGTTGCATTGGAGGGGGAGGTAAATTTAAAATGTGATGGCAGAGTTATATTTGGGGTAGGGCATGTCCTAGATTAACTTTAAATTTCAGTGTTTAAATAAACTATCAAGTATTTGTGTGCTACATGAAAAAACAGACAGTATATGTCTTATGTGCAAAATAATAAACTAATTTGCACCCCTTGCATTGTAACATGGTTTTGTCCACAAAACTTGAGTAAGAAAACGTACTCAATTTTTTGCTTAACTTTCCTTAATGAATCAGGTCCAATATCTGTGTGCTTTAGTTTAACCGATCCAGCAATTCCGGTAGAGTAATATTGTTTATTTTGACTGTGCTAGGTATCATACATGGTTATGTAACATTGGGACTGTCTCCGTTTCTTCAAACTATATTATATTTCTCTGTGCATGATTCAATCACTATTTTGTTTATGATCTCACAAGAGAAACAGAAAGGTTTTAGTGCTGTTATTAGATGTATATCTGCAATGGATTGATTGCTAGTAAAAATGTGCCCTACATGTAGACACAAAATACATCAACGTACTTGCACCTTAAGTGTATATTTTGTGTTTCATGTGTCTAAAGAGCCCAACTCACAATAGAGTGTATAGATATGGCATATAGATATGTCCAACTTACAGTTGGGCATAGAGATGCAATGCAAGACAAAATCCATGGATCCTAAATACCTTATGATTCCCATGACATAAACTCTCTGCTTTTGGAATGGTACCTGTTCCTATTCTTAAATTCCCTCTATGTTTTCACCACTTGTGCATGATAAGAATCAAGGTTTTTATTGTAACAATATATATCATGTAATAGTTTTCGTTCTTTTCTTAATATAACTAGAGATGTTCTGGTTTTGGTTTTGGATCTGGATTACCTTTGTGTTTTGGTTTTGGTTTTGCATCCCGATTTTTTTCTAAAATCCCTATTTATTTATTTTTGCTAAAATCACATATTTTTGCTTTTTCCCCCTACATTATTATTATTATTATTAACCTCAATAACTCTAATTTCAAGTCATTTGCAGTCAATTTTGACCACCTCACAGGTCACAATATTATTTTCATACACTTTCAAACGAAGACTGCAGATTTAGAAGACCAAGCCTGCCAGACCTATTATTTCTATTTCAGCAATGACAATTAATAATGGAGCAATGGAACTCTCCTGAATGTCACTGGAGACTTTGAAGAACACTGCTACCCCTCCTCTTTCTATTCGACCTATGACACTGCCCAACTGCACTAGAGACTGCCAAGAACTGTGCTACCCCTTCTATGTCCCTCTGTGAAATGACGCTGGATTGCCGTGGAGGGCGGTGCTTATGGAATCCAAAGCTCGCGAGATCCGATGATGTAACAATGACTTTTTGCCTCATTTTCAATTCCAATGGCGTGCAATGGATCTGCTAAGTTCGGGTGTGTTTGGTTCTCGGGGAACCGAGTCTGAGCATTTCTAAATATAACATAGCATCAATGCAGAGTCATTCTAGTTTTGTTTCAAAGGTGACTGTGTATTAGAATATCTGAATTGTAATTTGTTGTTTTGCTCTTTGCATAATATTATGCATTCACGTTAAGTCTTTCAGCCTTGCCAGTTAGTATTCCTATTCATAAAGGCACAAATTGAACATATTCTATTGAAAATGCAACATGTCTGTCCTTCGGGGCCTATGGTGCTCAAGTTATAAGGATAACACTTCTTTTCTACATATGTCCTATAATTTTTTAATGCAGTATAGATTATTTGTATTAAGCATGTATCTTACAAATGAATTTGATTTGGAAGTGGGCCAGTATGCAGCTTGTGGATGAATTTGATTTGGGGGCAAATGAAGAATTGGGTTAATTGTTTCCACATGGACAAATCAGTCTATGTTTCTGGAGGATAAAAAAATAAAATGACTGATATCTGAAATTACAGATACTCACCCATATAGATTGTACAGCATTTTGTCATGAAATTCATACAATTTCCCACATTCACATGTTATATTTATGTAATCTATTATAGGAACCTCTGCCGCTTCCTACTCCAACTCCTCATCGAAGATCTCAGTTGTCACCTCCTCCTCCTCCGTCACCTGCCAAGATGGCACCGTGGCAGCTGATTAATTCTGTTGGTCCCATAAACTGCAGTGTTGATGAGAAAAAAGTGTCAGGATTTCAAGAGAGGGTTCAAAGACAAGGTCAGTGACCAGCAGAGACGTCTTTGGTAAGGAACATTTAGTTTTAGTGAACACTTATTCAGGGTGGTTTGAGTATTGACTACCCAGCGAATCTCACCAACGCTACTGTTATTGCCAAACACAAGAGACACTTTTCTGCTCATGGCACCCCACAAGAACTCATCACTGACAATGTCATGCAATTCATCGCTAGAGAGTTCAAAGAGTTTGCTAATACCTGGGACTATCAACACACTACCAACAGTCCCCACTATCCTCAATCCAATGAGCTAGCAGAAAGAGCTACCAAAAATCTGCTGGAAAAATGCACACGTGACCGACATCTTTGCAGAATTGCTTAACCTGAAAAGGACACTACGGTTTACCAGCACCTGCCCAGCGGCTATTGATGCGCCACATCAGGATTCTCATCTCTAATACAAGACATCAATTGGAACAGCAAGTAGAAACATGAATACAAACAGTACCTTCCTCATAGCAGCTGTCCAACAAAAGAAGTTATATCCAAGCAGCACATCGTCTTCCACATCTAGTTCCAGGTCAAGCTGTCCAAATGCAAACTCCTTGTGGATATGATAAACCTACAACTATCCTCTGAAAATCTGCTTGTCCCACCAGTTACATGGTACAAGCTGAGGGTGCCACCTATGAGCATAACCATCACCACCTGCTGAGTGTGCCTGAGGAAGGTCCTCCAGCAACCAATTCAACTATGTTTGACCCAGAACTCATTCTCACAGGAGTCAAGATCTGATGGACCCATGACCGTACTTTCAGACTCAAGACTATCCCTGCCTGAATGCTCAGATGGGCTCTTGGGAAATCATCAACCAGTGACGCATCCTATCGTCACGCGGTCTGGTTGGGTGTCCAAGCCTAACCCGGAATTCCGGGACTATGAAACTTAGTGGAAATTCTTCCATGGCCGCTTTAGGCCTAACCCATTATCTGTATCTGGAATGGATGGATCTAAATGTATGACCTGCCAGAGCCTGGCAGGAAGTGAGGTCATTGGCAATGCATGCTGGGAAGTTCCTGTTCTCTTGTTCCGCATTCTAGTTATGTAGGTCATGCTGAGTAAACACGTCATGTTTCACTCCTGAGAGTTGTCACTCCAGTCTTTCTACACCCACATCTACATTTCCCAGAGTATTCAATCAGATTCTAGCTATCATTTTCTAGATTTCACTAGAAGAATGATAGATAGAATCTGATTGGTTGTGATGGGCAACACTTCCACTTTTCCTTTTTAGAAAGTTTAGTTAATCTATTCCAGAGTCTTGTCATCAATGGTGTAAGCGCAGGTGAATTGCAGGTAGCCAGAGGAGCAACTCACGTATTAGTCCTGGTTCCTGATTTTTGCAATGTAGGCATTAGTGATATTAGAAGTCGTCTACAAGGAAAGCTATGCCTTTTATCAAACCTGGAAAGATTTGCAACAGGGTTGATGAGCAGGGCCGACCAAGAGGAATTTTAGGCAACTTCTTGGGGCCCCTTCCATAGGTGCTGAATGGGGCATGGCCACACCAGGTTGGTGGCTCCTCCCACTACACATGCAGGCCATGGCCCCCACGTAGGCCCGGCTCCCCTCCAATTGTGCCCCTGTTGGTAACTAATGATTTAGAGAAAATAAAGGAATGGACCAAAGAGTGAAACTTAACAGGGAAAGGGACCTTTAAGTTATAGTTTCAAATTATTTCAGAACAAGTACACACTGTAATCAAACAGTTAGAAAAGTAAATGTGGTACCCCAAAGCCCTGCTGAACAGCACAGAGGAGTGCATAAACGCTTTTAAAACGCAGGGCTACAAGGGGTTAATTGTGCTCCTGAAAACTTGTGCCCAGGAGTGATTGACAGGAGGAGGATGAAGGCCCTGATTGGCTGGGGGAGTAACAGGAAGAGGATGTGCAGGAAGGAGGAGAGAGAGAGAGAGCAGCAAGGTAGAAGGAACAAGGGGGAGGACGTGCAGCCGAGCAGAGAGAAGATAAGCTGCTGCCAGAACTGTGACATTGCAGCAAAGCGGACGGAGAACAGCTGGGGACATGCAGTGGGCACCAAAGACAGTTTCCACTAACTGCAGAACCATCTCAAGGTAAAACCCTAGCCTGCAGTGTACTGCACACACCCCAGTGTCAGAGGGAAGAATGATGAGAGAATCTATCCAAAACTGACATTGCATTCTTGTACAAGGAAGGATTGTGAGAGCTTTTCCCCCAGATTATACTTTTACACATGCTGCAGGGAACAATTAGGACGGTCGTTTCAGCTATATCCTGTGTGTGTGTTGATATCTGGACATTATACCCTGTTGCAGAGCACATGTGCTGATAGAGATTCATTGACTGTTGAGAGAACAGCGCCATCTTGTGGCTGAAATGAGCAACAGCCCTGCTTTCTACTATAATACTTAACCCTTGATGGAAACCTCTGCAGGGCATTGGAACACTACCAAATTCCTGTGCACAGGTCAGCCCAGGACTGAGTGGAAAATATGGTAACGTTACCAGGGATAATATTGGTGCACCAAATGTTGAGATGGATGTTAATGTTATGTCATTTACCTAAGAATTGATTTATTAATATTGAAGGTGTGACATTCAGTGTTAGTGGTACCGCTGCAATTCAAGTTAACTCAGCAGTAGATGCTAAAAGTGGGGCACCTGACCCATAGGGAATAGCACGGTACCCCAAACACCTGAATAAGAAGGAGCCCTCTAGTGGGCGCGGCAGTGACCGTAAGAGTCTTGATGGGTTATTATTGATGGTTATTGCATCATCACCAGTCAGATATTGTTAACGTGAAAGTAGTAACTGTGATTACCAGTGTGCCTTATTAGACAATGTGTATTGAAGATGTTATCGTTATTCTGCCTTATACTCACCAAGTGTATGTCATATGTTAAATGCTATTGTACTCTATGCTGATCAGACGCATTATTTTGTCATTACTATTGAGCTGAAGGGGTCAGTGGCGCGGTGTCTTACCGAAACTATCCTTACCGCATTCTCAATAAACCCAAGTTGTTTGACCAATCCTTGTCCCTTTCATTGAAGTATTTATCTCCTGACCACCGGATATCCGAACAGAAAAGAACCTGACTCGTGTCTGGAGGACAAGGTAAGGGAAGGATTCCCATCAGTACTCGACCACCACATAAGTAGAATACTTGACTGTATAGGAGGAGGAAATAGTAGCAGGAAATGCCAGGTTATGTTACCATTTAATAAATCACTGGTAAGACTTCACCTTGAGTACAATTCTGGAGGCCCCATCTCAAAAAAAAGACATAAATAAAATAGAAAACATTCAGAGAACTGCTACTAAAATGGTCTATGGGCTGCATAACAACACGTATCAGGAAAGATATATAGAGTTGAACAAGAACAGGACGGACAGAGGTGATATGATCAAAACGTTAAAGTATATCAAAGTATTAATAGTAGCCCTCTGATATTTTTTATATGTATTATTTACTAATAAACTAAACTTTAGGCTTATCAGCCAGTAGCAGCCCGTGAGTTGATATTAGGCATCGGGCTTTATACAACAGAAGTCGGGAAGCTGATCTTAATCTTAATCTTGACACCTGTTAAAATATTACATGAAAAGCTCAGTTATCATTGCTCATTAACAGACATTTTATTCCAAACTACATATTGATTAATAAAAATGCCCTGCTCATTTTTTATTCGGCTATTTCCCAGGGGTCTGCTAACTTTCAGCAACATATCAGAAAAATTAATTAGGATTTTTACCCCATCAATAAAACAGAGGAACAGGAAGCCACTGGGATGTGGAGGGTTAAGGAGGCTTGTGTGAGCCAATGCTCTGTGTGTGGTGTATCGCATCTGCTTGGTGGGGATACAGATAGGATTTTCATTAGTTACAATCAACCCCTTTAATATTTAGAGATGTTACTGAGCACATATTAATGATGCATCATCAGGAGGATCTTGTCTGATGAATCAAAACAGTCCACAAGCCGCTAATAATTGCCAATGAAGAATGTGGAAATTCTTCCCGTCCAAGGTGGAGATTTATAATTTGTGCAATTTACATTAAGTGTACCTGTCATGCAGTTTTGAAAAATCTACCATTAACAATACAGCTCGAGTAAAAGCCTAATTGCAGTGTAAATTTATTAAAAGATGATTTCAGAGTGTACAGTTTTGGATAGAATATCATAAGTTAAAACCCAGTCCCAAAAGACTACTTACCTGGATGACAGCGTTTGTCCGATACAGATGATCCCCTGAGGATTTGTTGGGATTTGTTTAGTAGAATTGCAATTTTGCATTTATTGTAATATAATAAAACATGAAATCAGTTAAAAGATGCACATATTTAAAAGCAATATAGTAAGCTGATATAAATGCTCAATGTTCTAATACAATAAAAAGTATTATACTTATCTACGGCCGATTGCCCACTGGTGTTAAGAAAGTGATCATGAGTGACGTGCGATGGAGCACACAACATCTAAGATTTTACCGTGCCACTGACGACCGTCGGTGGAAGTGAGTTTGGGATAATTAGGACCAATATGTTCCATCCTCATGCTTTTACCGGTGTATAAGGTTCCTAGTAAAATCATGCGTTTTGATGCCAGTGGGTAACCAGCCTAAGTTTAAGTGAAGCCCTAAGCTGAGGGCAATTAAAATATCGTGTTCTACTTCATCAGCACTGACCATTAGGGGTTAAACAATTGTGGCAGCCAGCCTATCTCTCCTTGGGGAGTGGTTTTCCAAGAGGGCATAAATTAGCTTGGATCAGTGGGCTGGCTCTCTCTAAGTCCTGGATATCAGATACCTCCCTCCCGCCCGGCATAAGCTGGTCATGCTAAAATTTAAGTCCTTGTCTTATGACAAGGCTCAGTGGGTGGGAGAGCAATGCAGTCAGCGACTAATCGAAGGTACTACCGTTTAATTGGCCGCACGTCACTGCCCCTTTTGCAGTAACCTGACTCTTGGCCTCTGGGGCGGAGGATATCCTGTTGTATGCGACAATGTGAGTCCAGAAGGGGGCAGTCACGATGACGCCAAGTTTAGTATCGACCAATCGTAAAGACTTGGGATCCGTAAAGTCTTGGGACAGCGGTATTGAGTTTCACCTTACGCTGTATTGGTTTAAAGTTTAGTCGTTAGCTGACTGCTTCGCTCTCGTCGCCATTCAGAGTTTTAAAATAAAATTCTTCCACTAAATAAATACGCCCCTTTTCTGCCAAACTTATATTTGGTGTCTGTGTCGTTATTTTAGATAAAAAGGTATTAAGTGTTCAACCACTAAGGTATAAGTGCAATGATAAAAGGTATTAACACTGAGCATTTTAAGGAAATATCTTGTTTGGAGTTGATTATGAAACAGTAGCGAGTTTTGAGGGTACAATGTTATGACCTTCAAAAACGAACCATTCACTAGGAAACAGGGAAATCACAAAGAGAGGAGGCAGTCTGTGTCTTGTGCCTCCGGTGACTTGACTGGCTCCTAGTGAATTAATAAGTTGAATTATCAGTTAAAAAAGTAAAATGGTTCAGTAAGCAAGATGGCTGCCTCCGCTATGTGTGTAAGCAAGGGGTACACTTTAAGGAAGCACTGTTTACCTCAGATCACTGTTTTGACAGACGAAACAAAGGTAAACAATAATTATTGTCCAAGAGTGTTTTGTCTGGGCAGCACGGTGGCTCAGTGGTTAGCACTTCTGCCTCCCAGCACCGAGGTCATGAGTTCGATTCCCGACCATGGCCTTATCTGTGTAGAGTTTGTAGGTTCTCCCTGTGTTTGCGTGGGTTTCCTCCGGGTGCTCCGGTTTCCTCCCACACTCCAAAAACATACTGGTAGGTTAACTGGTGGCTATTAAATTGACCCTAGTCGGTGTGTGTGTATGTTACGGAATTTAGACTGTAAGCTCCAATGGGGCAGGGACTGATGTGAGTGAGTTCTCTGTACAGTGCTGCGGAATTAGTGGCGCTATATAAATAAATGGTATTGATGATGATGATGAAGAGTGTTAGTCAAGGTATATTCATGAAACCAGTAACACAATGAAATAACATATCTGCCAAGCATACAAGTCCCCATATTCATCCTTCCTAAACTCCTCGGTAACTGCCTGCAACTTCAGTCTTACCACTAGTTTACAGTGACTGAATCTGGATGATTATAAATGCGTAAAGCACTACAACAATTGCATATTAACAAAGCCTGGGGTCCAATTAATCATTACACCATCAATATCTCATTTGCATAAAACTATTCTCTTTAAAGACTCTATGTGTAAGGTGACAGGGTTACCTCATCGATTATGTAAATTCCACATCAAGCTTTACAGAAGCTGTCTGAAGAAATAAAAGGGGCTGTCTGTCGCAGGCAACTCAATATCAGACGCTCCTGGCAAATCCGACTGCAAAACAAAGCCGGAGAAATGGTACGCCATTTACATTTTAAAATAAAGTTCTGAGTCAATGGTAAACAGATAGCTTGATTGTCTGCGTTTAGCCACAGTCTCGGTTCTGTCTGTACGCATGGGCTAAAGAGTTAATACATGTCTCATCATGGACGGGTCTTCATGTTTAGGTGGAACATAGGCAAATGGGTGACTGCACATACCTCACGGAGGAAACTGTTTTGCTTTGCACTCTTTACTTCCTCCCAGTATTACTTCATGTCAGTATGGCATCTACTATTCGCAGGCCTGGCCAACCTGTGGATGAGTGAAACTACAAATCCCAGCATGCCCTGACAGCTATCGCCTGGTTATCTACTGGCAAAGCATGCTGGGGCTTGTAGTTTCACCTGGAGAGCCACAGTTTGGCCAGGTCTGGTTTACAGTTTAAGAGGCTTGTCTGTAATTAGTTGCACCATGCCTCAATTGTACTAAGTTCCATTTAAATATGATCCTTATTTTTCCCTAAATCTTACAAAAAATACACCCGATTATTATGATAAATGGCCAAACTACCATTAAACTGTGTGGTCATTTTGGCTGTTTACCAAAATAGGGTAACATGGTAATCCCATGACTTTCAACAAAAGCATGTTCTCCATTTTAAATACTTTAGCACTGCTCATCCTCCATTATTTTTAATACAAATATAAACAGTTGGTATCTACCAAGGATCAGTGGCCCCCTGAACCATACAGAGCTAGGCATGTGCCTAGTTTGCCTGCATGGTAAACACCAGTGTTCATGGTGAGGTTGGGAGTAGAGATCTGCAAGAACGTAGTAATATATTGGTACAGATATATCATACTTGACAACTTTCGACAAGTGTATTCCGGTAGATGGGCGTGGCTAGAGGGCGGGGCACGGCCAAACGCGTCATTTTGGTCCCGCCCCTGCTACGAAAATGCCGTTTTGACGTGGGGACAGGCCAAAATGAAGCGATTCACCGCAAATCGCATCAATTAAGCTAGGCAGGATGCGGGAGACTTGCCTGCTCTCCCTGGAGTCCGTGAGACCGACCCGAATTTCGGGAGTCTCCCGGACATTCCGGGAGAGTTGGCAAGTAAGTATGAGATATATTGCTTTTCCCAGTTTAATAAATCATAGTGTCTAAATTTACTGGAATAAAATGACAATGAGAATGTTATAAACTAAGGAAAAAAAAGTTAACTAGATTGGAAATAGGGGAAATAACATTTTTAACAGAAAAATAATTTCTTAAAAAAAAAAAAGTAACAATATTTCCTTCCGTGATAAAATAATTCACTATAATTCACAATCACTGTTCTTTCTAACGTGAATGATGTGGAAAGAATAATGTTAACAACTGAACTCATTCCGATAAAACCCCGTTGTGCAGCTCTCCAAGGTGGCGTTCTGATTGGATAAAACATTTAACTCTTAATTCCAGATGGCACAACTGTAAATGAAACATGATAGGCTACTTCTAACTGTATCACCTCCCCATATTTCTCTAGCGATACTGACATAAAGTGATTCTACATATGAAACACTGGACAGCGTGTTGAAGAGTTTTAGCATTTATGGAGGTATCTGCTTGCAGCTGCTTATTACCAATACATGTTAATTGTATGCAAATGCTCTATTATGTAGATGTGTGAAACCTCACCCTGTGCACCAATTAAAATAAGGACTCTGTAAATAAAGAGCAGCTCGTTAAGCTTGTTAGGAAATCGGTTTGCTTTGGGTTTCAACAGAAAGTGCGAGAAGAAATTTTGTTCTTGATTCCCAGATACTGGATAAAACAGTGCGTAAAGCCGTGAAGTAATGAAACATATGCAGATACGTATGTTTTTGATGCATTTCATCATCATCGTCTATTTATTTATATAGCGCCACTAATTCCGCAGCGCTGTACAGAGAACTCATTCACATCAGTCCCTGCCCCATTGGACCTTACATTCTAAATCCCCTAACATACACTTACACAGACACGGGCCGAGAGAGACTAAGGGCAATTTAATAGCAGCCAATTAACCTAGCAGTATGTTTTTGGAGTGTGGGAGGAAACCGGAGCACCCGGAGGAAATCCACGCAAACACGGGGAGAACATACAAACTCCTCACAGATAAGGCCATGGTCGGGAATCGAACTCATGACCCCAGTGCTGTCAGGCAGAAGTGCTAACCACTGAGCCACCGTGCTGAAAAGCAGCCAGAGAAATTGAAGTAACACCAAACTTACTGTTTATACAGATTTAAAGAAGACATTTTAAAATTAATTTCATATGCTATTAGAGTGCATTATCTTGGGACGACAGTGGGACAGGCAGTGTTTAGTTTTGGACTGGTTAGGACACATCCTGCTGTTAGTGCTACTCTGTAGACATGTATTCAGGTTAAAGACCATTGAGTGGGAGAGCCCAAATACAGAGGAACAGGGGTGTCTCTACCATAAGTACAGGGGGCGCAGCTGCTATGTGGCCCAGAACTGAGGGGGGAATGCCAGCCTTTCCTGTTAAATCCCCATTGGGTATTAAATGGGACAAAGTTTTTCTATATGGCACACAAATGTTTAGTTATGCCCCTACAGGGGGAGCAAACTTCATTGTATGCACTGTTTTATATATATATCTAGCTGTGGGGACCCAACGCGTTTTGTCAAAGACTTCTTCAGGGGTGTGAGACGCTTCAGTATTGAAAGGAATAAAGGATAACCCCATCGGCAAAGGTAACGCCGTCATAGGCAAACCAAGGGGGTTTTCTAGTGCATGGAAACCCCCATCCAAGCCTGGCGCACTGTATAATTGAGGTGGCTGGACCTTGCTCCCGCTTCACACAGATCTGCTTGAAAAAGGAGAGCTGCGTGCACCTAACAGTAGTGCACGCAGCATTGCTCATGTATATTATGGGGATAGGAAGAGTTGGAGAGCAGCCAAGCACTGTCTAATATTATAGCCACGCCCCCATGCATGCTGGTCACACCCACTGGCGGTGTGGTTTGAAAACCCCCCTCTACAAATCCTGCATTTGTCCCTGGCTGTATAGAGCTTTTTCTGCAAGATGTGGATGTAACAGTGTTTTTCACTTGTGATTTTTTTTTTAAATTAAATGAAAAAGAATTTGTTCATGAGAGGCCATTAGTCTTGTCTTTCTCTGGGGTTTGTTTGGTGTGAGGGTATTTTCTACCTCCATCCCTTGCTCTCTTACTCATATATATATATATATATATATATATATATATATATATATATACTATAAAGTAAACATGTCTGCAACTTTCCAACTAATTACTATATTTGGTTCCCTTACATATAGTAACCATTTGTCAGTCTTTCCTAAATTCATAGGAGTAGCAGGTTGCAGAGTTAAAGAGATTAGAACAAATGTTTACATATCACCACTGACAGAGGGACCTGTGGGGGGAGCGAATCAATCCAAAAAATCCAATATCCATTTTGTTAAGAATAAGCAGTATGCCTGTACTCCCATTATAAGTTATAAGAAAAGGCGATACAACATGCAAAACACACTGGTCAGTTACTGGGCGCTGCCAATGACTTGATGGATAGTTTGCAATCTTTGTAAGCAGTGGTTAAGCACTTACAGACCTATGTAACCCTCCATGCTTCCAAGCAACCTTACCTATAAACATGACTCCTATACTAATACCATACTTGCCAACATTTTTTTTTCTTTTTCCGGGAGATGCCGGCTGGGACGTGGGCGTGCAGGGGGCGGGGCTGCGAAATCGCGTCATTTTGGCCCCGCCCCCGTGATGGAATGACGCAAATCGCGTCATTTTACAGTGGGGGCGGGGCTAAACGCCGCGATTCCGGGTGAATCGCGGCGTTTAAACTAAATTTTTCCCCCTTCCTATCAGGGAGATTGCCACACTCGTCCAGGAGACTCTCGCAAAATGCGGGAGTCTCCCGGACAATCCGGGAGAGTTGGCAAGTATGACTAATACAGTTTAATTAACAAGTACTTGGAGCAGTATAGTTAAAAAGGACTCAAATTTCTGTAATTCGGTACAAGTGGGAGAAGGACTGAAGTGAATGAATACACAGTCCTTGTTGAGTGTCATGTAATATGTTGGCGTAATAATAATCATAATTATAATACTATTACCACTACTGCTAATAATAATAACAATTCCGTTAACAACAATAAATTGACACTGACGTTTAAATAGTGTATCATTTAAACGTATGTATAAACAAGCATATAGCTGATAGATATTTTGGGCCTGAGTCATTAAGGAGAGCAAGATAAAAAAAAGAGTAAATATGATCCGGGAAAAACCATCTTACAATGCAAGGCGTGCAAATTAGTCTATTACTTTGCACATAAGGAAAACACTGGCTGCTTTTTCATGTAGCGCACAAAAGCCTGATAACATTATTTCTACACTGAAATTTAAAGTTGATCTAGGACATGCCCTACCCCAACTATAAATCTGTCCCCACATTTTAAATTTACCCCCCCCCCCCCCTACAATGCAACATGGTTTTGCCTTGGTGCAAAGTTACTCCTTTTTTATTGCTGTGCTCTCCTTAATGACTCAGGCCCTTTGTGTGGATACATGTTTGCACAAATAATCTCCATATATACTGCTTTACTGTTGGAACTGCTATTACTGTCGCTTCTCTTACCTCTCCCTTACGTTGTACCATAATATTAAATACATATCAGTATCCACAAGGCAGTCAGTTTTGGACTCTTGCACATTTTAGGATATTTGGCATATCCTGCTAAAACTGTAGAAGCTCATTATGTTAAAAAGTACCTCAGAAAACAGTCATTTTCATGACCCCATACATGTGTGCCTTTGTCTTCAGAAATTACATATGCTTAAGATTTTCTTATATCGTGAAATTAAGAGATGGTGGTAAATTTAAAGTATATAAGGACACGTAGTCATGATAGCGGAGCTTGGCTTGTAGAACTGTTCCAACATATTGGTTTCTGGTTGATTTTCACATTTCAGTGCCCTATGATTATAATGTCAAAATGGCGACTGCTGCAAGTTAGCTACTAATTAGCTTGAATCTGCTGGGCTGGGCTAGTACAGGACACGTCTGAAGCACAACCGAGAGTCTGCTTCAATTCATCTTCCGCCGTCATTGTAGCACAAGTAAGATTCTTTCTCTGTGTCCTTTTTTTTGTAAATACCATGTAAGAGTTAACCCTAGGTAAAGTACATTAAAAACTGCTAAATGCTGGCATACCTTGGAAACAATTCCACCTAGCCGTGGGCAAGGCTGACTCTATGTCCTGGACTGTCTACACGAATAAGCCCTTTACTGGATCAATTGGAGATAATTCCGAATGGGGCCCAGTACAGAAGCCAGTTCGGAGCCTAAAATCCATTATGCCAGTTTTAGCAAAAATCCGTTCATTGAGCAAAATGTAATACATTTGAATTAAATAATGTATTAAAGGTGTGATTTTCTTTTATGTATTCACTTGACATGTATATATAGAAACACATATATAACAGTAAGTCTATGGGGTATATTTACTAAACTGCGGGTTTGGAAAAGAGGAGATGTTGCCTATAGCAACCAATCAGAGTCTAGCTGTCATTTACTTAGTGCATTCTACAAAATGACAGCTTGAATCTGATTGGTTGCTATAGGCAACATCTCTACTTATCCAAACGCGCAGTTTAGTAAATCTAGCCCTATATTTCAATAAAAAATAAAAAGATTATCTGTTCACAAAATTCTGATTGTGTATGTAAATACTTTTGAAGGTTTTTAAAATGTCTGTCTATCTACCTCTATAAACCTGAAGAAACGTCCACATATATACACACAGATGATATAAATACACATAGGTGCTCTCCTGATTGTTTACACTGTAAAAAAAGCATTGCATTTGTCACATAGATCCCAAGGATATCATCTAGTTTTCTACTTACAGCGAACAACACTGTACAAACTGGAATCATTTTTTGCCCTGGAGCTAATCTAAGACAACACTATAAATCATTTCTATACCAAAGCATTTCTGTGTTGGTAAATATGCTGTAATTTACTCTTACCATCAAGACGAAGCTAGACAGAGATTGTTTTAGGCACTAATGATTCCCAAGGAGCGTCGCCACACAGTGTGCACCAGTGACCGACTGTGGGAGACTTGTTCTTTTCCTACGGAGTTTCAGTAGACGGCTGAGTGGCAGACAGTTTACTACAGGATTGTGGGGATATTACATTTTTTTATATATATATTATTATTGAGGTCAAGTCAATATTTCAGACTCAGAAATGAAAATTACAGAATAGTATGCAGACTCCAAAAATGAAGTTTAAAAAAAAAACAACTGAAATGCCTGAGGGTAAATTTGAGTTGCCCATAGCTCCCCAGGGGCAGGTCTAAACTGTGTGCCGAGCTATTTGTGTGTAAATCACTCAAATTCTAATTGTAGCATTCATTAAATTGGGGCTATTCCCATGCCAACGCTCCAATCCCAAACCTCGCATAATGGACCTAGAATTTAGGTCATGCACGTTTAACCCCTCAGCTGCCAAGTGAAAGGGTCTCTGTAGAATAGTCACAAGCTGTCCTTTGGTGATGTCAGGGTTAAACATCAAGGACCTGAGTCATTAAGGAGAGCAAAGCATAAAAAAGGAGTAACTTTGCACCTGGGCAAAACCATGTCGCATTGGAGGGGGAGGTAAATTTAAAATGTGGGGACTGATTTATAGTTGGGGTAGGGCATGTCCTGGATCAACTTTAAATTTCAATGTAAACATAAAGCTATCAAGTACTAGTGTGCTAGATTAAAAAACAGCCAGTATTTAACTTATGTGCAAACATTAAACTAATTTGCACCCCTTGCATTGTAACATGGTTTGTCCAGGATCAAACTTACTCCTTTTTTTTTCTTTGCTCTTCTTAATGACTCAGGCCCCACCTGTGTGAAACACCATATTCTGTCGGAAGACACAAGCTGATACGGTTCGGTTAGGAGGGTTAACTCCTGCGGAGGTGAATAATCATTACATCCACTTGGACTCAGAACATATCTCAAGAATGCAGTTGAGAGACAGGAGAATAATTGCAAGGGTTAAAAATAAAAAATAAAAAAAAATATGTGAACCTCACTGCTCCAGTTGGTCTTTATAAAACAGATTTTTATTTAACAAGTACAGACTATTTGCCAAAGGGGGTAATCTAATAATAAGCGAATATAATGCTAATTTACAGCCAACCTTAACATTTAGGAACATTAAATATTCACCTGGTAAGGAACAGAAACTTTATATCCATGGCCCTGATGTTTGGGGGGTACAGATCCAGTGTGACACAGGCCAGTGTTCCCGAAAAGTTAGATAAATGATTTATAACTGATACATTCTGATAAACTTTATTATGTGACAACTAACATGCAGTCACAGGGTCAAAATATCAGCAGACTCTCTAGCATGTGGACATATTGAGGATAAATCCCGTGGGTTTTGTGATATCACACACCTATTTTTTTCTCAAAAGCATCCATTTGTGTGGGAAAGTTCATGGACTTGTAAGACACAATGGGCTTCATTTAGAGTCGGACGCAATGTGCGTCTAAGACTTACATGAAAGAGTAGGAGTGGGAGTGTGCCGCAGCTTGGTAGGGTATTACGAGTGGCATGCAACCCCAGTTGCGTCCCACTGGTAATACCTTACCAAGCTGCGACAAGTTCCTGCAGCTAGCTAACTACTTGCACCACCTAATTCCTGCCGCACTTTTTCAGTCTTGTTTGACGTGTGTTCCGCTTGTGTCTTGATCCGACTAGGGTAGTTTTTGCGGGTAGACGCCCATAGTATCTGAATTATTCACGGTCACGCCTACATAACTCCGTGTTCCACCCTTTCCCTCGTACTGAGACGCAAGCGGCCGCAAATGTACACTGCGGCTGAAAAGCAGACGGATCTGTTGCTTACTGCGCATGTCCCATCAGTGGAAATGTGCAGGATGCCCCTGAAATGGACTTTGCGTCCGACTCTAAATGAGGCCCAATGTCAGCGTCTGCAGAACTGCAAACATGTACATTGGAAAATGGGAGGAGTTGGTAGATTGGGGGCGTTCCTAGCTGGGTTAATGGAAAATTATTCTGATTATAACAAAATGGGATTAAGGGAGAATGATGATGACGATCAAGAAGAAATGGGGTTATTGATGGAGGATGAGAGGTTAATAAAGATTAAAGACAAGAAGGGGTTAATGATTAATGATGATTGCTTTGATGAAGAATGTTGATGATGAAAGGGGTTAATGATGGAAGAAGAGGGGTTAATGATTAATGGAGGAATGGGGTTAACCATGTAAGGTTGAGGAGTTGATAGATAATAAATGGATGTTCACCAAAACAAATTCTTGGGTGCATGCCTTAATGAAATGCTCAGCCCATATCGATGTATCCCAGGGTTTCCCAAACCCAGTTCTCAGGGCTCCCCAACAGTGCAGGTTTTCCATATCTCCTTGCTGGAGCACAGGTGTATTCATTACTGACTGACACACTGTAACAGATCCACAGGTGGTCCTAATTATGTCACATGTGATCCGGAAAACCTGCACTGTTGGGGAGCCCTGAGGACTGGGTTTGGGAAACCCTGATGTATCCAATCTATAAAACAAAACAATGTTTTACCAGTTCATCAACCATATAATTGTGAATATACTTTTACACCTAAATCTGACAATAATACTAAGCAAACAATTAATGAACAAAGAAAGCCCCTGTCAGCGAAGCATTCGCACGCAGCCAATCACAAGTGGTTTGCTATTGCTGTGACCGTCATTATCATCATTCGCTATGTGCCCCTGCCCTTGACCACCCACAAGTAATATGGCTTGGTGTGTATCTGTTTGCAATTGCAGGATCACATACTTGCCAACTTTTCCTCATTGACTTCAGGGAGATCCCGAGTAAGGTGGGTGTGCGGGGGCGGGGCTTGGTGACTCGCATAATTTTGGCCCCACCCCCTAAACAATTGTTACAATTTCGGCCATTTATGGCCAATGGGACTATGATGATGCAATATATGTGTCGTTAAGCCCCGCCGCCATTACTTATCTATTACAGGGGCGAGAACCGTGAGCTTTCTCTGTTCTCATGGGAGGTCTCCCAGAAATGCTAGTGTCTCCCGGACATTCCGGGAAAGTAGGCAACTATGCGTTAACGTAAAGCAGCTAATGAATGTCTAGAGACTGAAGTGTCTTTTACATTTCTGTCTCCATTACTGAAGTCATGTTGTCTTACCTGTCAATCTTTGATTAAATCTTGGTCTCCATGAAAATGGCCACCTCCATAGGCATCAATACATGGACATAGGACACAATTTCTGAACTGTGTCATCATACCACAGATGGCGAAGCCAACCACGTCTTGCACTGGCTCAGTATCAGGGAGAATGTCAGACTCTTCAGGGAGTGAGAGATCACCCCTATTTCAGGGAGTCTCCCTGACATTCAGGGAGAGTTGGCAGGTATGCATGATCATGCCCTTATGCTCCCTTCCTGTCCCATCCTGTCTCTACAGGTGCAAGCAAGAGTAAGAGCCAGAACAACGCAATTCTGCAGAGGCTCATGCTGCCATTGTTCTGGTCATGCTCAGTGTGATTTCACAGAAGACACGGTAAGCTAAATGTAGTAGTACTCACTCTGCATCAAACGGTGTTGTTAAATTTGCAGATGCAATCTCTGACATAAAAAAATAGTTTGTAATTAATATACAATGTAATGGCTAATTGATTATTAAGTTGACTATAAAACTATGTACATGGAGCCATGGTGTTAATTATTCTTGCACCCGAAAAAAGGGGGAGGAGCCTCCAGAAACATTGTGCACTCTGTGATGTCCTCGATGTATTGTGGTCTGTAGCCTCTAACAGAGAAATATTGTGCTGTAAACGGAGATATACCAACTTTTATAATGATTAGGGGTGCTCAAGTCCCCCTCCATCCCATATATCTTAAAAATGCCAGGGGGTCATCGTTCTTTCTACACTACAACTAGAATACTATTGAATTGTCTCTCAGGTTTTAAAGATTTGACCATAGAACTGTTCCTATTTTTCCCCATTAGCACTATAACATCCTTTATTTTTCATGTTAGAAGCAATTCTATTGATATACTCTAGACAAATGAAATTTTTAAAAAAATATATATAATTTTATTAACTTTTATTAAAAAAGTACATTTTTATTATCAGTATATGCTATGTATTGTATTGTTCCAAAGTACGACAGGAGAGTATTACTAATAAGTGCACACAGAGCTTATAATAAAGTTATCATCAGGGTTTGAAACAGTGGAGATGTTGCCTATAGCAACCAATCAGAATCTATCATTTATTTAGTACATTCTACAAAATGATAGCTAGAATCTGATTGGTTGCTATAGGCAATATCTCCACTTTTTCAAACCCGTGGCTTGATAAATTTACCACACAGAGTTTAATTTTTACAAACCCATTACTATTATACAGTTGTTTGTATTATCATATATATATGTATATATATATATATATATATATATATATATATATATATATATATATATATATGTACACCACTTATTGAGGTACATTTACAGCCATTCTGAATCCACTTTGTGCCCACCAATAACCCAAAGAAAACAGGTATTTTCAATTATATTTTTGTAAAAACAACATGTACATGCAAGTTGTATTGAACACATAAGTATACACAATATACATTGAAATAAAGACAATCAGGTAACCTTACCAGACTTTACAGACCTGTACGTGTATATTAAACACCAACATCGCTATAATGTACACAACAGGGCTGCACTCTACAACTTGATTCACTACCACCTACACTACATTAATGACATCATAGGAGTGCAATTAAATATTAATAAGAGAGACATACGATACAGAACATGGATATGTCCAAGAGATTAACCTAGCAGACGTAGCTCACAAAGATATTCTTAGAGAAATGATATTATTGATGCATGAAAATCTCTGTTTAAATGGCTATTACTTCATACACTGATATTGGATATACACGATAGGTATTTATAGTAAAAACAACAATCAGACAGATGGTGCTGTCGCTCAGCGACAAATTTAGCAGCTACGAGAATGAATGAATTCCTATGAATGAGCATAATATATATACAGAAATGGGAATAAAATGATTGGTGAATAGGAGCAGATTTAAAGAACCACAGAAGCTAAAATAGTTACTTTACACATAAAGAGCTACTCGTACCTTCACCGATATATCCGTAAGTTCCCATACAACTGACGGAAGATTAGGTTTCTTCATATTACATAGCAGGGCATATAGCTATTATTCTCTGATGCAAACCACTGTCTGTTAATCCTTTCACTGCCAGGGGCCCGTGATAATTTCGACCTCGACTGGCCTACACCATTCATGCTGCAGTACTTTAATCAGGAATTAGAGATGATCAGGCTCGGTTCCTCGAGAACCAAACACACTGAAACTTAGGGGATCTGTGCACGCCCTCGGAATTGAAAGCGAGGCAAAACGTCATTGTGGCGTCACCGGATCTCGGATCTCGCGAGTTTTGAATTCCTTTTTGAGATTCAACATAGTGGGTTGTGGGAGGGACCCACATTTTTCTTTTCTGCCACTGCTGTGTGCCAATGTGTCCTAGATGTGCTAGGAACTGCCGTGTGTTTGTGTCATTACTCTGTCGCTTACCATCCAGCCAGGTCGCTGCAGTATTTGTCCGAAAGTGTATGAAAATAATATTGTGACCTGTGAGGTGGTCAAAATTGACTGCAAATGACTGGAAATTGGTGTTATTGAGGTTAATAATAATGTAGGAACAAAAATAGAGCAAAATTATGTGATAACATATTTTAGGATTTTTTTTTAAAAAACCAAAACCAAAATACATGAGGGCGGTTTTGCCAAAACCAAAACGCAAAGCTAATCCAGATCCAAAACAAAAACAAAAACCAGTTCACGGGGGTCAGTGAGCATTTCTATCAGGAATTACCTTATTACTCAACCCAAGTCAATTTTCAGCTTTTACCGAATAACCTGATGTTGTTGTTCCTTGATTTGATTTTCCAATTTTATTTTGCAGAGATATATTTAGAGCTTCCATGTCTGATACTTTTTTCTAGAGTGAATCTGTGTGTTCCGTAAGTAACGCAACAGTAGCTTCAGGAGCACCAAGATTCCGTGCATGGTCCTTCAACAGCTTTCTAATGCTTTCTAGCTTACAGCCTATCGTCATAGGATACTTTATCAAATGATCAGCTTTAATCATGATTTATTCAATAATGTTAAGCCACTATATGTGAGGGAATAGTGTTTGAAATGCTGCTCAGCTGCTCTCGCTCTGCATCCTTAGACACTTGCTCCACTATTAGATCCAATCCAGCCTCCTTGTCAGACCTCTCCATTCAGCCTCCATGTCTCTGTTTCCCTAAGGACACCGCGATCATTTCCTACATGTAAGGTGGGCACGCCGTGTGCAAGGGGCAACTGCGGTAGGGTCTACAATGATGGCACCCAGAGTGTGGAACAATACAAATACAAATTGCAACACACCCTTCTCTTTGCATTCTATGGGGGGGGGAATTCAATTGGGCGCGTTACTCGTGAAAGTAACTGGGCCCGTGCACTTTTACCGTTAGTGCGGTAATTTTAACATTGGATTTCTGCTTGCGGCTCTCAGAGCTGCGAGCAAAAATCAGCATTGAAATTAATGTTATTAACCAATGTTAATCGTGCGCTATTACCGTAGTAATGGTAATAGTGCGCGGACCACGTTACTTACACGAGTAACGCGGCCAATTTAATTCCCCCCACTATGAGCTAGATGAGGCGTAGCAACACAGGTGTCAACAGCAACTGGATGAAAAAGTATGGGTTGGAGGTGAGTAATGCCGTTCCACCCCCTACCTTTCTAGGCCCCGCTCTCCCCCTGTGACCCAATAACCAAATTTGGGTATGTGATCCAGTGATGCCCTGTATATAGGGTACTCTTATTATATGATCAACCGCTGTTGAATTCTGGTTCAAGACAGAGGGTAACTATAATGTGACAGTGAACATTATTTTGTGACACTGGGTTGTTCTGCTAGTAGTTATATGATGAGCTGTCTTGTGACCTTGAAAAAGACAAATCCCTGTTGACATGCAAATAGCTGTAGACTCTGGAGTATTGAAAGTAATAGATATTGTAAGGAGCAAGAGGGGCTTTGTAGTCCTCCATAGTTCCTCGGTGATATGTTCAGTGAGTGTTAACGCAATCCATCAAGTCATTGATTGTTCAGGGTCACGGAGATATGTAAGGAGACCTCTCATAGAGAGTAGGCAAAGGACAGTAAACCAAGTGTATACTAAGTAGGAGGACAGACACTGACGCTAGTACACAGATATGTGTGTTTGGTAAACTAAGAAACCTACCGCAAAGGTAACTGACCACTCTGCTTTAATTTCATATGTGCAAAGGCATCATTGCAATGATTAATGAAGCACGTGATATAGTAGAGATGTTATTACTGAGATCTTACTGTTCTACACAGTCATCTGGTGTCATTGACAGACCAGCAAAATACAGATACAATGCATATTTTTCTGCACCTGGTAATGTGACTTTTGCACTGTCAATCCGCATCTCTACGCTACGGTGGGGCGTAAATACATACATTTGTACGTCTGGCACAGAAATACGTCTGCGCGTCAAATTGGTCATATTTTGAGATACATGTGACTCAGGAAACACATGTTAAACTTGCTCGTTTTGCAAGAGAATCTTTACGTGCACATTCGGAGAGCAAAATTCATCTCTCAATGCCAATTGTAAAGCGCTACAGAATTTGCTGGCGGTATATGAATAAATGTTGATGATGGTGATGTTCTACAGCAAGGCTGTCCAAGTATTCCCAGCATCTCTCTTATGCATATTGTAACTTTTCAAAGCTAAATACTACTCAAAGAAGGTATTCAATTAGCTGCGATGTTCCGCCGAACATTGGGGCTGTGCACATTATCAAGAACTACGGTACCTTAACATCAGTAGGAGAAATCCGTAATGTTACATCGCCACGGAGCGCCTTCACGACCGTTCCGGCTAATTGAATTCTACCAAAGGATGATGCCATCCAAGGGCTTGATTCATTAGGGAAACGCAAGCTGAGCGCAAGTCGCGCTCCGCATTCTACACACGTATTCATGAGTTCCGGAATCCTGAATTCATCAAGGACCAAGACGCTGCAGGATACGTCCAATACCTCTGTTGATTATAAATTCTCAAAAGAACGCACAGGAAATTTAAAAGATTACAGAATAAAATGTCACCTGGCATTAATGATAAAACAATGGGGGGACAAAAGTCGTTTTTTAAAAAAAAAAAAAAAAATTCTTCATGAAATACATTTATTAGAACGTTGATAATGTCTACTGAACATACAAATACATTTTACAGTTGCTCGTGATTGCAAAATCATGTTACAGGATGTATACGAGACTGTCATCATTACTGATTGGGCCTTAGACTAGCCCCAGAGCTGGTGCAAAATATATGACAGAAAATCGAGTAACAATCACGGCTGTATCAAGCTGCGAGCTCTCGAGTTTGACACGCCCATTTAGAACATTGAGGACGGCAAAACACTTCTTCTCCGCCCACTTCACTCCCCACAGTCGGAAACTGTAGTAAGTGCTCCTTGCGCTCTCTGTCGCACGAATATTGCTTGTATACACGTCCGTATTGCTCTGTTTCTCGACCGTCTCTGTCTATTCTGGGCATGGGTAGAGTGATTATGTGTATAATATGTTCAAAATCAGCGGATACGTGCCCTAATGAACCAGGTTCCAAGAGTGTATATTAAATTTTCTGTAAAGCTGAGGGACACACAAATGATTTGGACCAGGGACTGGCTGGGCTGGGGGGCAGGGGGCATCTGGCCCGCCGGGCCGGTCTTATAGTGGGCTACCTTGGGCTGGGTCACTGGGCCACCTGCATTTTTTTAGTTTAAAATGTTCCTAATAGGCTGGTGACTCGAGTCTTGCCCAACGAGCTAACATCTGCCATCCCTTCCCTGACTTGGACGCCTGCATTTTCCAACCCACCATGTCCTGTTATAAATCCAATGGAATAAAAGACTAGATGCTATTGGGTAACATAAGATCATACTTGCCAGCTCTCCCGGAATGTCCGGGAGAATCCCAAAATCTGGGTCAGTCTCCTGCACTCCGGTGGGAGGAGGCAAGTCTCCCGCATCCGGCAAATACCTGGCCAAAATAACGCAATTCACGGTGAATCGCGTCATTGTGGACCCGCCCACTCCCCCCGCATCAAAACATAATTTCAGACATAGGGGACTGGGCCAAAATGACGCGATTCACCGCACCAAGATTGTCTCATTCTTTTGATCTGCCAAAATTCAAAAGTTTTCATTATTTGAAAACATTTTAAAAATGCCTTACCATTCCCAATTATGCTATATAATATTGTGCTTTGCCAGGAGAGTACTGGGGGTATATTTACTAATCTGCAGGTTTGAAAAAGTGGAGATGTTGCCTACAGCCAGGGCCGCCATCAGGGGGGTACGGGGGGTACTGTTGTATCGGGCAGGGCTCACCAGGGGGTCCGGTGCAACAGCTCAGCAAAGACTTACCTGGGGCCCGCCGCTGTCACCGTGACAGCCAGGCACCAGGATCCGATCGCAGGGGTGGAGGAATCATTCCCCCTGCGATCATGTGATCTGTCACAGGCAGAGCACATGAAGGCAGCCCTGCCTACAGCAACCAATCAGATTCTAGCTGTCATTTTGTAGAATGTACTAAACAAATGATAACAAGAATCTGATTGGTTGCTATAGGCAACATCTCCACTTTTTCAAACCCGCAGTTCAGTAAATATATCCCCTGGTATTCAGAATTGGCGCAATGGTGCCTCAAAGAAGCACTACACAAGATTTATAAAAACTTCACCTTTAATATATAAAAATGAGTAGACACAACACATACAACTACATATACCTGAGTCGTGGCGTATTTGAGCATGTTAAAAAAAAAATGGAATATAGGAACTGCTTGTAATTTTGAAGTGGGTTATTTTTGGGTAATATGTCAAGTTCACTGTCAGTATTACATTATTGCATAGTACAAAAACCAGTCAATATCGTTATGATGAATTAAATGTCAAAGTAAAGAACATTTGTAACGCTTAAAAGCATGTGGTTGTTATGTGATACACTACATTGATTTTTTTGTGAATTGAGTCCTTGCTTGCGTGATAGATTCTCTTTAAAGATGAATATAACACGGATATTGTGCTGCATTTGTGCATGAGAATGGTTTTATATCTAGCCTTGTAACCGGCCCATTTTTGGGTGCGACATATAGATGCCTATGAAGAAACTGCTCTGTTGACCCTCAAACATCTCTTTGGCGCCCAAGTGTATAACATCATCAATCCTGTATACTGTTAAGTGTTCTAGTGCTTTGTGCTGTCTGTAAAGGTGAATAAACTGCATTGACTGATCATTTGTGCCCTAAAGTCTGGCAACGTGCGCGCTTTGATATTTAACACATGGAGAAAAAAATATTTTTATAATAAATATTAAATCTCCATCTTCAGCTGTTTCAAATACTGGGTGTTATGAGAGTGAGGATGTGTACACAAAAATGAGTTGATCTTGAGTAAATTGTGTAATACATTGTGAGCTATAAAGCTTAATTCTGATTGACAAGAACTGCAGCATCCAAGGAGTGGATGGGGCCTGTTTAGTGTGTAAGTAAGACTGACAGACAAGAGGGAAGGTGTAAAGGACTTGTCTTTTAAACACAGGTTAAAAAAACAATCCCATTGCTATCTTCAGCATTTCAGCCAGAAAATGTGACACATATACACTATGGGCTAGATTTACTAAACTGCGGTTTTGAAAAAGTGGAGATGTTGCCTATAACAACCAATCAGATTCTAGCTGTCATTTTGTAGAATGCACTAAATAAATGACAGCTAGAATCTGATTGGTTGCTATAGGCAACATCTCTACTTTCTCAAACCCGCAGTTTAGTAAATATACCCCTATGTGTCCTGACTAAATGGTTAGAAATAATTGAATTAAAATAACTAGTTTACTATCCGCTACGGCCCTGTGAAAAGATATGTTGCATTAAAGAGGTATCCTATCTTTAGATTTCTTTATTGGCTTGTACATGCTCTTTTGCAACTCTTGCTAAAAAAAACAGGTAATGCACGAAGCACACCTGTGGGTATATTTACTAAAGTGCAGGTTTGAAAAAGTGGAGATGTTGCCTATAGCAACCAATCAGACTCTAGATGTCATTTTTTAGAATGCACTAAATAAATGATAAATGGAATCTGGTTGCTATAGGCAACATCTCTACTTTTGCAAACCTGCAGTTTAGTAAATATAACCACTGGTCAGTTCCGCAAAAGCCTTGGATGTGCCCTGGTGCACCCAGCCTTGAATTCCAAGGAGATCCTACTTGTCTAGTCTCTTGGAGTTTCTGTGATAATCCCGAATTTTGGGGAGTCGTCCCGGACTCCCAGAAGAGTAGGCCTCCTTCGGATCCCAATGGAGACGGGGTTAATGAAGCGACTCGCGCCATCAGGCCCCACCCATTTATGCGATGCGATGAATCTCTGCATTACATAGCAGGGTGCAGGGCGATGGTGTCACCATTTCCCCTCCTGCACTTGCCAACTGACCTCCCCATCCTTGATCTCCCGGAAAAAAAATTGGCAAGTATGAAGGAGAAAGTCTGTTGCTGGCAGGGTTTGGCCCTAAAAATAGTTTGCCCTAGATATATCATTGTTTTGTTTTACTGGCCAACTCATAGGCAAACCGAGGGGAGTTTCCTAGTGCCCGGAAACCCCCCTCCAAGCCTGGGGCACAGTATAATTGAGATGGCTGGACCCTGCCCCTGCTTCACACGGCTCTGCTTGAAAAGGGAGAGCTGTGTGCACCTAACAGTAGTGCATGCAGCATTGCCCATGTATATTATGGGGATAGGAAGAGTTGGAGAGCACCCAAGCACTGCCTTAAATTATAGCCATGCCCCCATGCATGCTGGTCACACCCAGGGCCGGATTAACCCGAGGTCTAACTGGGCTACAGCCCAGGGGCCTTGGGCATCCAGGGGTCCTTGACAGAGCTCAGCAGAATTATTGATCGGGACAGGGGCGGGGGCGCCCCCGGCCCAATCAATGCTGAGCTCTGTCACTGCAGTCCTCCTTCTCCAGCGCTCAGTAATCTCCTTACTGAGGAGATCTCGCGAGAGTGTCACAAGATCTCCTCAGTAAGCAGCTTACAGCGCGCCGCGGAAGGAGGACTGCAGTGACAGGAGAAGGTAAGCGCTTGGGGGGTGGGGTCGGCTAACAGGGGGGCCAGTCTGCTAACGGGGGGGGGCTCACGGGGGAATGGGAGCCCCCTTAGCCCAGGGGCCTCCATTCCGTTAATCCGGCCCTGGTCACACCCACTGGCGGCATGGTGCGGAAACCCCCCTCTACAAATCCTGCATTTGCTCCTGCAACTGTATAGTTTAATTACTCTTATTCTGTATATTTGATGTAATTCTCACTTTTAGCTTAGCGATAGTCATGTTTGTTGTGTTGGGTATTGTAGCTTTCTGCTCTGTATCAGAATGTCCCTGGAAATTATAGTGAAATGTTGGTGAGTGTGGATTCCTTATAGCTCCAGCAATGAGATATCAGAAAGGTCCACCACACTTTACTAAGCCTGGGCATAGATTTCATCTAGAGATCAGCAAACCTGTCCAACATTTGTCCATTAAACGTTGCACATTTCCCCAGCCTTATCCACAACCTCACTACACAGCAGAATGATTTGACCGTCACTATCCCAGCTCTATTCATTCAGTATAGAATCTGCAAATTTACAAATACAGTGCGGAATGGGTTTCTGATGGTGGAGCAAAGAGGAACGAAGATTGGAAGATTGGAACTTTGCAGTTGTAGAAAGCAACAGCTCCGCTGTGAGACTCAACTACCCTCATCTCAAGTTTCATTTAGCTGTCAGAAAGCAGGAATTATTATGTGCTTCCTATTTAGATAATCTAGATAATTAGTCATCCTTAAATATCTCTGTTATTTAAAGAAGTCTCCCTTGAACCTAGAGTAAGATATGTGACAGACGAGCAGGGAGATACAAATCTACATTGAATGAATATATATATATATATATATATATATATATTTATATATATACACACACACACATTTCCGGCATCCAATGTGTTTTTTTTATTTCCCATGGATAACAGCAGGAAGATTTTTCCATGGATTATAAAAGGAAGAATTCTCTAGGATTACATGAAGATTTCCCATTGATTACAAGAAGAAGATGCCTTGGATTACATGGTAAAGTAATTTCCTGTAGATTTCAAGCAGATTTCCCTTGTTCCATTCACTGTTTTTTATTTAAAAAGCACCACAATGTTTCCGCAGCGCCGTAAATAAGGGTTGGAACATACAACAAAATTACATTAAGATAAGAACAATGGGCACAGATAAGCAGGATGATAAATGTATCGATGCAACTAACTGAACAAATCACATGGCATACAAAAGCAATTCAACATAAGACAAAACAAGGACAGAGAATGGGCAGGCATGAGACATAGAGTGCAGACATGAGACTCAGGGTAGAGGACCCTGACGAGAGCTTACAATCTAAAGGGACATACAAAAGGATCAAACAGTAGCAATAGACATAGTGGGGTTCACCACGGAGCAGAGTTCTGATGTAGAAAGTCCTAGATGTGTCCATGATGGTTCAGAGTCTTGGAAGGTCCAGATGGTGAAGAGGCCTATTTGGGAAATGTCCATGATGGAGCAGGGGCCTTGAAGGTACAGTGGCCATGATGGTGTCTGGACCTAGGTAGTGTAGAGGTCTGGATAGTGGCACATGAGTTATGACAGTGCCAAAGTAATCAACGTGGTGAAACAACAGCAAGGCAATGGCCTCCCACTGCCAGCAAAAATATTCATAACAAACACATGTTTGCATATGACCCCCTGGTGTCTCCAGAGGATGGGAGTAGTGTTGGGGGCAACACAGGCCGTCAAAAGCCCCAAAGACACCCACGAGTGAAGTGGCCGTGTCCCATCGTGACATGACCACGTCACTAACGTAATGTGACCACCCTCCCTTTACAGGGGGTGTGTGGGCATGTCCTCACATAGAAACATTAAACGGTGAGGGTTAACCCTAATCCTAACCTTAAAATGACAGGCGGCTCCATCCATCGCCGCCTTAAAGGCGAATCATGCTTGAGTATGACGTCATTTTCGGGAGCTGGCAACCGAGTCGTGCTGCCTCCCCGTGTCGTGCGCTCATCTGTCGGGGTAGTCAGTCAGTACCGTGAAGCTGACTACCGTGTCTCCCTACTCTCCCAGAATGTCCAGGAGACTCCCGGGAGAGCAGGGCAACCTCCCGGTTCCTGTCCACTTCTTTAGTTAAGTGGTCAGGGTTGGGGTTTAGGACGCGATTCACACATCATTGTGGCCCGGCTCCCTTCTGTAATAGTTTACAAATTGTGATGACAGTTCCTCCTCCCCCCGGATCTCCCGGAGGCAAACTTGGCAAGGTTGACAAGTATGACTTTAAGCACTAAAATGGTCTCAAACTATAGCTCCCATTACATCACCATACATCCCTTTTTGCAGTTAAATAATGCAACAGATTTAATTTCTTTGTAAAACTGAGATATTACTGTATTTTCAAAGACCAGATCTTACAGTTGAAAGGAATCTTTACTTTTTTTTAAAAAGCACTAACATGATCAAAGAGGTATAAAGGGATTTAGTGATACCGAGAACTATATTCCTAATAAGATTAGGACAGAATTAATATGGTGCCATCTTTGTCCCACTTTAAAGAAGACTTACAATTTGATATAGAGCTGGAAAGGAATATTAGTCTTTCAGCTTTCATATCTGTCTCCAAATAGTATACACGTATCTGACATTGTGTTTATACAGCATTTCCTTGTATAATTGTACCGGATGAATCCTACTGACAAGCAGCATAGACAACATGACTGAACTGATAATAGCGTTCTGAGAGAAAAACTATTATTACATCAAATTCATGCTTTAAACAGAAAACATACTAGCAGCATATACTGAACATATATTTGCAGTCAATTCATTTTGAGAGCACCCACATAAAATAAAATCTCTCCATACATGGTTGGGAATTGAACTCATGAACCCAGCGCTGTAAGGCAGAAGTGCTAACCACCGTGCTGTCCAAGTTAACTGATTATATTAATTAAAAACCTACTTTAGCACAATAATTCTTGTTTCCCTATGTAAATCATCTACCATGTTTGCCTCTAGTAAATGTATCCATCATCATCCCTTTTTTAATAAAAAAAATTATACATATCACCGTATCAATTTACATTTTATTCAACTATCGTGATTTTCAGTAAAGCGATGTACCATTGCTATACTCCCTTTACTCTTAGTACGGGAACAATATTCTCTAATCTGTCTGAGCTCTAACTGTACAACCTACAAACAACATGCCAAAAAAATGTTAACATGTTAAGTGCACCTGAAAATATGATTCTGATTTAATGGTATGTTATAAGCCAAATCAAAGTACAGCAAGTATTGGATCTTATACCTGAAATGCCTTTGATAAAGGGTCCTGGTAAATTTATTTAGCAATGCTCCTCATATTGTCTTTAGGATAAATCTTATTATTATGGGTATGATATTTTTGCACAGACATACATCTCCTCACTTGTCTTAAAATATCTCCAGACTCGACACCTCCGTTCTGCAGAAGATCTGCGTCTCTCTTCCACTCTCCTCACATCCTCCCATTCCCGATTACAGGACTTTTTTCAGGCTGCACCCACTTTGTGGATTTCCCTCCTTCGCACAAAAAGACTTTCCTCTAGTCTTCAAACCTTCAAGCGTTCTCTGAAAACCCACCTCTTCAGGCAAGCTTATACTATTCCTCAACCACCATCTTAATCTCCTTAAGGTACCCTATTACCACTCTCTACACAGCTAACACAAGACAACAACCCTCTGACCAACATTGTTGTGTGACTGATCATATGGCCCCACTCAATACTTTATACCTTTGCATTTTAGCTGGTCCAATCAGCAATATGATGTACACATTGTGAGCTATATGATGTACACATTGTAAGCTTGTGAGCAGGGCCCTCTTACCTCTCTGTTGGTATGTATTACCCAGTATTGTTTTATTACTGTTTGTTCCCATCATCATAATCATCATCATCAACATTTATTTATATAGAGCCAGCAAATTCCGTAGCGCTATATAAATAAATGTTGATGATGATGATGATATTATCGTTGACCAATGACAATTATTCACTTTTTTTTATCTTTCTAGTTCTCAAACTTTTATGGATGAAACAATACTAATATTATTACATTACATTTTTGGATTAAGTTATCTTTTACGGCAAGGCAAGATGGCACGATGTATGGAAACATCATAATCACCATCATCACCATTTATTTATATAGCGCCACTGATTCCGCAGCGCTGTACAGGGAACTCATTCACATTAGTCCCTGCCCCATTGGAGCTTCCAATCTAAATTCCCTAACATACACACACACAGACAGAAAGAGAGAGACTAGGGTCAATTTTGATAGCAGCCAATTAACCTACCAGTATGTTTTTGGAGTGTAGGAGGAAACCGGAGCACCCGGAGGAAACCCACGCAAACACGGGGAGAACATACAAACTCCACACAGATAAGGCCATGGTCGGGAATTGAACTCATGACCCCAGTGCTGTGAGGCAGAAGTGCTAACCACTAAGCCACCGTGCTGCAAACACAAGGCATCACAATCTAATGGCTATGTGGAATATAATATTCTAAGACCATACACATCTCTTAATATTAAACCAATACAGCAAAAATAATGTAGAAAGAAATAAAAACAGAGAAACAAATCCAAGAGGTGAAACTATTTTCCAGCCTTGTTAAAGGTATAATTTTAAAAGTATTTGGCTGTACTGAATTTCCAGTGAGCTCATCTAGAAATTGGGAAAGGCGAGTAGATAGAATGCAGGCACAGGATTGAGGTCCCTTGTAATTCCAAGGCTAAGAATCCACAAACCATAAAGACAGGGTAAGGTATCCCGGTTCTACTGGCTCCCCCAACCCATTGGATGCTATATATATAATGATTCTCTGTATTAAGATGTGAAGCAAAAGGAAAATGAAAAGCATAACTGGAGCCACCACCAAAAAATATGTTCTCTGGTGAAAAGTACTGGAATAAAATGTAACCCAATGACCACCTGATAAACTGAGAACTGTATTTAACGAAACACTTGAACACAAAATGAGGGGTTGTGTTAAATGATGCACTTAGAATTTATTACATTCAGTCTCCTAATAATAATCTTTGTGCTCTTTTTATTTTTTCATTTAATGGCTAAAAACAAACTGACTTCCTAGAAAGGAAAAATAGACGTTCCAAATTGTTGTGAAATATTTGCCCAGGCCACATAATAACAGCTTGTAACTCTACAACCCCTTTCAAATTCCAAAACCATTCACAATTATACCTCAGCGGCATTGGAGTGACCATCTCTATGGTGGAATATTGGCAACAAACTTCTGGCACCAACCCCGAAGCCAAGGGAGATGTAATAAGCATGGATACTTTTATTAATAATTGGAAAATGAAATTAATGGGTCTAGGACAGCAGCTTAGATGGTGAACCTGTGAACTATAATGACTGAGCGCAACCCCCGTTGAGTATTGTACACACGTATCTAGGCTTAGAATATTGTCAATGTCTATGGAATATAAAAATACATTTTTACAGTTGCTCTTGATTGCAAACACATGTTATAGCATGCGTACGAGACTGCCATTACTAGTGCTCAGGACTTAGACTAGCCCTGTAGCTGGAGCAAGAGATACGGCAGAAAAACAGGTAACTTTGAGATGCCCAGAGCTTGATTCATATGTGGCTGCGTGGGTTGGAGTTTGGCACATCTTTGACGTACATTGACTACGGCAAAACGGCCCTTCCCCCGCCCCGTTCACTCACCGTAGTCATATACTGTAGTGAGTGTCCTTTGCGCTCACAGGCGCACAGAACAGGGCTGGGTTCACGGACGTTTCTGCCGATTCTGTGTAGAGTGATTTTGTGGACAATAAGCACAAAATCGACAGATACGTGCCTTGTTGATGCAGGCCCTAAATGTAACCATCTGGCTAATATGGGGTATAACATCTTGTTCCTGTACACCAGTTTTCATAAATATCCTGGGATATGTTTATATGAATTAACGCACATTTGTGTAAGTTGATGCAAAGGTAACTTCATAATTGTTCCTAATGGTGCCTTATGCAACCAAAATCTATTGAGGGGGACACTTGGACATTACTGTCACACATCAGACCTGCTGATCGATGGGCTCCCCGCTGTTACTCACCTTATTCACGGCGGCTGTACTTCTCTGGGTCGGACGCCGCAGCTCTCATGGCGAGACGCCATCTCGTCTGGTGAACTACGCATGTGTGAAAACGGCACATCTCTTCATTCAGTTCTTTCAACCAATCGGATGCCTGACTGTACTATATAAACACACCTCTTACCTGTGTAAGTTGCCAGATCTTCAGGCCTATCCTCCTATTCAGACGTCCTGTTCCCTGGCTCCAGTTTGCTACCTGTTCTCTGAGTCTCCAGCACATCTATCCGCAGATCATCACAGCCTCTGTGTCTACTCCACTATCCTGTGGTAACGCTCTGCAGATTATTGTTACCTGTCCTCTGAGTCTTCAGCACATCTATCCGCAGATCATCACAGCCTCTGTGTCTACTCCACTATACTGTGGTAACGCTCTGCAGATTATTGTTACCTGTCCTCTGAGTCTTCAGCACATCTATCCGCAGATCATCACAGCCTCTGTGTCTACTCCATTATCCTGTGGTAACGCTCTGCAGATTATTGCTACCTGTTCTCTGAGTCTCCAACGAATCTATCCGCAGATCATCACAGCCTCTGTGTCTACTCCGCTATCCTGTGGTAACGCTCTGCAGATTATTACTACCTGTTCTCTGAGTCTGCACGACATCTATCCGCAGATGAACTTTATCCCAAAAACAACATTTCCACTGCATATTAGCCATGCCACAAAATGACCAGCTGACACCAGGTCAGTGATTCTCTCATTAACACAGGTGAAAGTGTTGATGGGGACAAGGCTGGAGATCACACTGTCATGCTGATTGAGTTAGAATAACAGACGGGAAGCTTTAAAACGAGGGTGGTGCTTGAAATCATTGTTCTTCCTGTTAACCATGGTTATCTGCAAGGAAACAAGAGCAGTCATCATTGTTTGCACAAAAAGGGCTTCACAGGCAAGGATATCGCTGCTAGTAAGATTGTACCTAAATTAACCATTTATCGGATTATCAAGAACTTCAAGGAGACAGGTTCAAAAGTTGTGAAGAAGGCATCAGGGTGCCCAAGAATGTCCAGCGCTACCATCAGTCCTGTGTCATGCCCAGAGCCGTAACGACGGCGGTGCGGGCGGTGCGACCGCCCCGGGCGCAAGCCCAAGGAGGCGCAGCCGCCCGATACGTGCCTTCATGCCCAGAGGAATCGCCGCTCTAATTCAGCTTTCCTACAAGCATCAATCCATTCCCGGCAATGCAGTGGAACGCATGTGAAAGCAGGAAGTTCGGCATTTGGAACGCATTTGCGTTCCAAATGCCGAACTTCCTGTTGTTGGAACGGACATGCGTTCCACTGCATTGCCGGGAATGGATTGTTGCTTGTAGGAAAGCTGAATTAGAGCGGCGATTCCTCTGGGCATGAAGGCACGTATCGGGCGGCTGCGCCTCCTTGGGCTAATCCTTGAAGTGAGATAGTGTCCCCCTCTAGCCCTACAGGGCTGAAAACAAGAGTTAGGTTTATTACATTTTAGTGTACATTTTGCTTTGTTAAGTATGTAGTATTTGGAGGGACCCTGGTCATAGTGTTTGTCCTGTGTAGTTACAATCTATAAAAATTACCTATTTCACCCTGAACATAAAGATCTGTCCCCTTCTTCCTACTCACTTTCTAATTGCAGAATACTGTAATCAGGACATAAGTTTTAAACATGTAAGAGAACCCTGGTGTGACTGATAATTGGGACATTATGGAAGATATAATATAGAGCAGACTCCAGACAAACAGCCAGAGGCAAACACATGTCAATACCGTCAGAGATATTAGTCAATTGGTCTAATACAAGCGCTATGCCCCCTTGGGCTAATCCTTGAAGTGAGATAGTGTCCCCCTCTAGCCCTACAGGGCTGTTACTGGCTGTCCCCAGGTGTTGCTGAGCTGTCACAGGAGCTGGCTGGCCGGTATGAGAAGAATCCTAGCTGCCCCTCACAGCTGTCCAGAGTTATTGTATGAGGGGGTCTCATAGCTGCACCCCCAACCCCCGTCCCATTACAAGAGCCAGTGACAGACAGCTCCCAATGGCAGCCACCTGGCCTCCATCACCCCCGCCCAGTTGGAAAGTGGGACTCTAGTAAACCACGTTATTTATAGAAAAACATCTACCAATTATTACCATATATATATATATATATATATATTATAATATACAAATTCTTTCAGTAAAGTGCTAGCCACACCCACATTAGGTTGGCCACACCCACTTGTCAAATGCCACTCCCACTTAGATGGGGGGCGCCGATGCCCAGTCTCGCCCAGGGCACCAAAATGTCTAGTTACGGCACTGGTCATGCCAACAGTAAAGCATCCTGTGACCATTCATGTGTGGGGTTGCTTCTCAGCCAAGGGAGTGGGCTCACTCACAATTTTGCCTAAGAACACAGCCGTGAATAAAGAATGGTACCAAAACATCCTCCAAGAGCAACTTCTCCCAACCATCCAAGAACAGTTCAGTGACGAACAATACCTTTTCCAGCATGATGGAGCACCTTGCCATAAGGCAAAAGTGATAACAAAGTGGCTCGGGGATCAAAACATCAAAAGTTTAGGTTCATTGCCAGGAAACTCCCCAGACCTTAATCCCATTGAGAACTTGTGGTCATTCCTCAAGAGGCGGGTGGACAAACAAAAACCCACAAATTCTGTCAAATTCTGACAAACTCTACGCATTGATCAGGCAAGAATGGACGGCCATCAGTCAGTATGTGGCCCAGAAGTTGAGTGACAGCATGCCAGGGCGAATTGCAGAGGTCTTCCAAAAAGAAGGGTCAACACTGCAAATATTGACTCTTTGAATAAACTTAATGTAACTGTCAATAAAAGCTTTTGACACTTATAAAATGCTTGTAAGTTTACTTCAGTATATCATAGCAACATCTGACAAAATGGTATAAAAACACTGAAGCAGCAAACTTTGTGAAAACCAATACTTGTGTCATTCTCAAAACTTTTGGCCATGACTGTATATCCGACCATAAAGGGGTTACATTTTTTATATGGTTATTTATGTATTTGTTTACTGGAATTTATTTTGCTGTTTTTGGCATTAGGTACGGTAAAATGAGGTGGAAAATGAAGGAAATATTTATATTTAGCTATTGGTGAAAGTTCAGTGGGTGTAAATCTAGATGCATTCTGATATAAACAAGCATTGCCCAGAGCATAATGTGAAATCATTTCTCCATTTCAGATTTCCTATTTTGTTCAGTGCTGTTTGTTGTTGCTGGATTATAAAAGCTTTTTAATTGCACCAATTCCCCAGAAATCGGTGGTTTCTGAAATTAATGACCGATTTCACAGCGCATTAACTATCTCAAGCCACAGTTCATTAACTACTTGTAACAACCACTTTCTATGGGGTTATTGTTTAATTCAACACTTGCTACAAGTACAGGCAATTTCTGGCGAAAATAACCCAAAAATAAAATAACTGTATAACTGAACGGCTTGGGAATCACTTCAGGGTATAAGTTTACATAAGATTCATAAAAGCTGGTCAAGCTGTGAAAACACCGACTAATGTTTATTGGGATAAGAAGATGTCAACCATACACAGCTTGTGTACACAATCATTAACTGAACTATCTATTCTGTTTAACAGCTTAATTGCTGGAAATAACACAAAGGCCACAGAGTGGAATGTAAACAGTCAGTGTATTTAACATGCATGGTATACAGATACTGTTAAAAGGTATCACACTTAAGCTGGGTACACACTACACTGTTTTCGTCCAATAATCGGCCCAAACAGCCGACATACGACCGCTCGTTCAAAAGTCGGGTCAGTGTGTGCAGTGACACGATGGTCGAAAGTCTGCCCAAATGGACGCTTATCGCCTCATTTGGTTGGTCATACCGTTTAATATTTTCGTTCCAATCTCGTTTCCGCTGTGTAGTGTGTATAAACTTCCGACCGATCCACAACAGTGAGTACGAAATTACAGTCATTGCTCACAACAACATGGCTGTAAAAAGTTGCTAAAGGGACATCCGTTCTTCCCTTTATCCTCCTAAACAAGGCTGGTGTGTATGCAGTCCATGGACCGAGCGATCGGAACATCGATCGCATGTAAAATCGCTCGGCATAAAAAGTTGGTCGCAATTTCTGTAGTGTGTACCCAGCTTTACCTACTCTCCCGGAATGTCCGGGAGACTCCCAATTTGGAATAGTTCCTTGGACAAACAGAAGAGCAGGCCACCCTCCCGGGACCTGACCACTTCCTTCGTGAAGTGGGAGGAATGGAGCTTAGATGACACAATTTATTGCGAATCACAACTGCATTATGGCCCCACCCAGTGGCGGAACTATTATTGGTGCAGCAGGTGTGGGTCCCATTACCATGGAGATAATGGGGCCCACTGCACTGGGAACTAGCGAACTGCGCTTCCCTCTTACCCTGCACCGGGGCCCATAGCTCGCTAGTTCCGCCTCTGGCTCCACCCCCTACTGCTCAATGATGCAGTTGCCCCATTGCATGGCAGGAAGAGGGACCACAATGGCGTGATTGCATTGTCTGACCAACATCCCCCCCCTCATGCTTCGGTTGGCAAGTAAGAAATGTATTGAAGGGTCTTTAAGAAACTCATAACCACAAAGATAAAAACATAACAGCACTGCAAACATATGAAAAATAATAATAATAACATATTTTATTGATTTGGAATCGTTCTTCCCCCCTGCCTAATGACAACTTTGCCAACTCAGTAGCCACTGTAGAATGGTAAGGGGTCCCTAAGTCTCCTGCCCATTATATCAATGTAATATAAATAAAAAAGTAAATAAAAAAATACACACACATTTTAAAAATACATTTTAATTGAAATATAAACACACCCGAATCACCTGACACTGATATTATTGATATATAGATCAAGGGGTATATTTACTAAACTGCGGGTTTGAAAGAGTGGAGATGTCGCCTATAGCAACCAATCAGATTCTAGCTGTCATTTTGTAGAATTGACTAAATAAATGATAACTAGGATCTGATTGGTTGCGCTGGGCAACATCTCCACTTTTTCAAACCCGCAGTTTAGAAAATATACCCCCAAAACTTTATCAACACCACAGACACATACGAATATAAGTCTTGAGCATACACTAAAACAAAAGTCTTCTGCTGCTACTAAACATAACTGTAATGAGGATTGTTATAAAAATAAGTGGTAAAATAACACATTGGTGCATGCTGTGGGGTGCAAGAGATGTGCATTCCCTGTAGTCTGTGAGTACTGGCGCTGTGCAGGGTATTGGTCCACATTACCCTGCCCCCAGCACTATTGAGACCACGCCCCCTTAATGACACCATGCGGGCAGTGCAAGCAGGGGGCTGGGCAGAAGCAATATGTGCTCCTTTAAAATTGCTAATATTATTTCTTGGCTGATGCCCCTTCCCCCCCACCACAAAAAAACCAGTTACAGCTAAATAAAAAAAATGCTGCTGTTTTTAAAGTTACTCATCAGAAATTATTCTAATAAGGAAACATAACCTGCTTACTGTATAAGAAGAATGACATTAATTAAAAAGTAGCGAGTTGTTGGATAGGAAGTAACCTCTAAGCACAGGGTAACCCATAAGAGATAGTTCCCCCTGACAATTTTTGATCCTGTGCCCACTTCTCCTTGAGAGATGACTTTGAAAAATGATAAATCTCAACATCTAATTATTAAAATTAAGTTTAGATAAAAAATGTAATTATATTTCGGAGTGGGTAGAGCAAAAAATGCAACATGTAACATTTTAAACAAAAAACAAATGTAATAACATCGACTAAAAAAAAAACTGCGCAGCTGAAGCATGATCAGGGACCAGATGCTGTGTTAGAGGCAGAAGCCGGCATCCTGCACCTTCCGTTCTTGGAGAAGACATTCGTCTATTACATGTGAGAAATGGATCTGAGAAGATAATTCATGCCCTCTTGATAAAATAGTTGTTAAGAGTTTCTTGTCCTGATTTTTGTCTGTTTGTTTTGCTGCAGCCCGATTCACCTGGTAACAATGCTGATTGGCAGACTGTAAAATAATCTAAAAGCAGCACGGTGGCTCAGTGGTTAGCACTTCTGCCTCACAGCACTGGAGTCATGAGTTCAATTCCCAACGAGGGTCTTAACTGTGTGGAGTTTGTATGTTCCCCCCGTGTTTGCGCGGGTTTCCTCTGGATGCTCCGGTTTCCTCCCACACTCCAAAAACATACTGGTAGGTTAATTGGCTGCTAACAAATTGACCTTAGTCTGTGTGTGTATGTTATGGAATTTAGACTGTAAGCTCCAATGGGGCAGGGACTGATGTGAATGACTTCTCTGTACAGCGCTGCAGAATTAGTGGCGCTATATAAATAAATGATGATGATGATGGAAGCAAAATTCTGAAAAAACACTTTGCAGCTTCAGTTTGTGGATCTCATTCAATTGAGCTGATTTACTAAAAGGCGGGTTTGAAAAAGTGGAGATGTTGCCTATAGCAACCAATCAGATTCTAGTTATCATTTTGTAAAATGCACTAAATAAATGACAGCTAGAATCTGGTTGGTTGCTATAGGCAACATCTCCACTTTTTCAAACCCGCAGTTTAGTAAATATACCCCTCAGTCTTTAGTCGCCTCCCAAGGGAGAGTTCTACCTGAGTGAATGGTTGTCAAGGCAACATGGCGGGTTAGAGTTCTTGTAATTATAGCCACAGTCCTTATTACAGTGACCTCTATTAAACAAGGGGTCACTGCCAGCAGTAGCATTGTAGCCCCCCCGCCAGCGGTCTCCTTAGTGATAACTTTGCGCGGGGAACACTTTTTAACAAGGATCGTGGCGGTACAAGCAAAGCTGCAATCCGTCCTCTGTAGTCAGGATAGCCATAACAGAAGAAAATAAATAAAATAATGCTATATATATATATATATATATATATATATATATATATATATATTAACTATTTTTTATTTTATTTCTCTTTTTACCAAGTTTTTTGTTCCTGCCAGGATAGACACAGATGGAGCTGCCTTTATTGTACCGTTTGGTGCCTTCTCACAAGCTGAATGCAAAGCAATGGGACCAGGGGCTGACTGGGCTGGGGGGCAGGGGGGTATCTGCCCCCTAGGCCAGTTCCACAGTGGGCATAGTCGAGTCTTGCTCCCCGGGCAAAACTTTGCCAGCCATCCCCTGAATGTGACTGCAGTGCTATAGTCTAGCACTGTGATCCTATCACTAAGTGCAGCAATGTATACACCGACTTATATCACTGAAATGGGAAATCCTGAATTAATCCTGTAGCACAAAGTAGCAACAAAGCCTTTCCGTCTGTATATTACCGTATTTTTCGCTCCATAAGACGCACTTTTTGGGACCAATTGGAGGCATACATGAAATAGGCCACGCCCCCCTCCGACGCCGCGGAGATTCCCCGGGCAATCTGGAGCTCGGTCCTGCTTATCGTGGTTGAGTGATAGCTACGGGGCACCATCGCATGGCTTAGGAATAGCGGCCAAAGAAACCTTTATATGCACATCAGTTAGACGCTAAATGTGAGTGTTTAATTTTATATTCATTTTAATAATAAAGAGCCTACGTTATTACACCACGGGATACCCCTTTCTATTTTTTCCTATGTATACAACATCTCGGTGAGGAGGAGGAATAGAATTAGCAGGTATTAGAGGCATACAGTGGCGACACATTGTGGAGGAAGACAGCACATGTTTATGAGTATATACGGATGAAACATTGGCATGATTTGTGGAAAGTAAACAATCTGGACATTTTACACTAAGGATTGAGATCACTGACTATATTATACTGAACTGTTTATGTGAGGATCCATACAGGTTAAGTTGAGATTGCAAGCAGCAATTCTTTTTGTTTCTCACCCCCTCAGATTATGGACACATTGCTATAATACCATATGAGCAAGCAGCATTCACATTCATGTTTTGGTTTATGGTATTTGTTACTGGACATTCTTTTTTGATTATTTTTATTATTTTTTATTTGGACTATATCTTTTTATATTAATCAACATCTTCACTTTTCCTCTATTGTGTGGCCTATCTGTACATATCCGTTTTTACTTGCATTACTAGACAGCACTGTATGAGATTTGGTTCAGAATATTATTTTCCCTGTTTTCCTCCTCTAAAAACTAGGTGCATCTTATGGTCAGGTGCGTCTTATGGAGCGAAAAATACGGTACATATATTGTTTCCCACAGTAATAATTACTATATAATCCAGCCTTCGGAGAGTTACAGGTGTAGAGAACGTGCTCATTTTATTTTCAGTAACGCGATCATGTCCGAAGAGCACACACAGAGCGTCAGGGTTGATAAATGGATTAACGGACAGTTATTGACCGTGGAGATCTCCCTCTGGACCGGTACAAATTGGTATCCCGTTTATCTGTTTCAATGTCCAGATGCAGTAATTCAAAGGGAAAATGGATGCAGAATCTGCTTATTTTTTACCTCTCATCAGCAAGTACAACATCCAAATAGTCTGGACTCAGGGTACAGAACAGTCTGCTCTAGTTTGTATTCGTGCCATGTACCTAATTATTGAATTTTTGCTCTGTTTTAACACTTTAATATTGTACAGTGCTTCCTTAATAACTTAAGTACGTTCCCAATGTTTGCATGTTCCAAACATACCTTTTACATATGTAATAATTGCTGACTACTGGTATTCACACTGTACATCACTAATATATGTTTTTGTGGGCGCTTCTTCTATATTCTTCCCTACACTTGTTTATAGCACAGATAGTTAGTATTGCCAATCAGGGGCGTAACTCTCCATCGCTGGACCTCATGTGAGCAAAGCTTTTTTTTTTTATTAATTAAGGCTTTAATATATATATATATATATATATATATATATATATAAAGTTAACCCGTGCATGATACTCATGCATTCTAGTCAAATCAAGCTACTTAAGGTGTTAAAAAGGTTCTTGTCATGCATTTGGGCCATAGCCCAGGCCTCCTCAGGGGAAGAGCGTTACTTCCCGACGTAAGCGCCCTTTTTTAACGTGGTTTTTGTCCACATGTCACCACCTCATCATTCTTCTCCATCACCTCATCCTTCATCTTCATCGCCACATTATCCAGATGTCTATCCAGACACAGGGATCTCTCTCAGCGGTCCTGAGTATCACACTCCTCTCACTCTGTCACCCCCGGCAACCACCAACCACTCCCAACTGTCACCCCCGGCAACCACCTACCACTCCCAACTGTCACTTCTCCTTCAAGAAATATATATTTTTTTTTTTTAAATCTTTATAAACACTTTTAACAATTAACAAATTAAATGAACAAATTAAAAACATCTTAGTATACCAAATTTCAGCCTTTTCTGAATTTTTTTTTCCACACACACTAAGAATTTAGTAGGTCAGTGTATAACTCCGCCCAGCAGGTGGCGCTGCAGCTTGGTTTTATTTTTTCCACACACAGACACACACACAGACAGACTAACACACGCCAATAAGCATTTATATTATATATATATATATATATATATATATATATATATATATATTTATTTTTTAATCTATTTTTTAATCTTTTTATATTTTTACTTTTTTCTCCAAATATGGGCTTTTAGTTCTGCTCCGCGTGCACAAGCCGACTAACTGGCTCACACATGCGCATATCTACCCTTATGAAGCGGCAAATTAACTTTTATCGCTCCGGGACATTATAACCAAGGCAGCTGAATATAGCTCAGCGGCTACGGCTGCCAGGTTTTTTTGTAATTGTGACGATAAGGAATAAAAGATTTTTTATTTCTGTCACTAAAAGTCCTAATGTATCCTGCTCATGCTCAGAAGAGCGGAGAACGTCGGAGAGGATGGAACAACATCGTCAGTACCCCCATACAGCCAGGCCCCTTAGGAGCCACATGGGCTGCTCTGGCTGTAGCTCCACCCCTGAAGAACATCTAAGATGCAAAATGATCAACACACGGCTGTCAAGGTCAGTAATGGACAATAGACAGCCCGGTGCACCTTCACCTGCGGCCTCCGGCTGCTTCCACCTCTATGTCCAAACGTATTCTCTGCTTTATGTGCTACCAACATTTGCCAGGCTCTTTGTAGGGTTAGAGGGCCACATATGTGGCCCATGAAGTATATCAGGTTGCCCCGTTGATGCTTTAAGTATGAGAGACACAGGATGGAGGGTGCTGAATGGAGGATAACAATGTCTACACCTGTGGCTGTGATCTCCACACATTGTTTTAATTAAAGGACAGTGCAGCAGATACCTGTAGATGTTATTCATCATTGTACCTATTTACTACAGCTATCCTACCTTTATACTTTAGGTGTTAGGACAATATTAAGGGCTGTTAACATGTTGGTGTCAACATCATTCCTTCTAAATAGACTACTTTGTGGGCTGACTTCAGCCTATCAATTCATTGGCTACTGGTCCCCGGTTGCATTCTTTTAAATATCAACTCAGTGCAGGTGACAGATCAACTTTAATTTTTGATTTTTGCTGCTGCCGTAAGCAGGAATCCAGGTCTGTGCCTTGGTAAGACGGTGCTGCCTGCAATACGACACTAAAGGTTTGGAACAAAGCTACCTCAACTTCACACCTTTGCTGTAATTGCTAACACTCACATTCAAATTAAATATCCGTGTGACAGGCTGTTGTTTCTGCTCTGCACTGCTAGGCATCAACAACTTGTCTGCCTTAGGAAGTCCTAAAGAGCCTCTCTCCGGCTGCACACGGCTACTGCAAGGGCAGCGTCTAATGAGAGCAGGAATAAGTGTATGCACTGTGATATCCTGCTTAATCCTGACGCTACAAGACTCCACATTGATTAGCTCTCGGACTCTTTGACCTTACATGCTGTCCAAATACAGCTCAGTCACTTGAGAAGCAAATCGCTTAATAAGTGAGTGGCAGAGGAGAGAGGCGGACAGAAAATGCCTAAACAGGTGCTTGAGGAATATTCTCATTTTGACAGGTTTATACTTATGTTTTAATCCAAAACTATCACAAGGAATTACAAAACACCTTGTGCTGCGTATTGGAGAATCATTTATCCTCCAGGGATACCTTCAGAAATGTATCATATACCGCTACAGCTGCCACACAGTCGTCACCGAAACAGGTTCTGCATATACTGACTAACTAGTGGTAATCCAAATCAGTCAGCCAATAGTGTAATACAACTAGTAACATCTGCTATTACCTAACATATTAATCTTCACTACAAAGCAAATGCCGTACTTACACATAGAGCTATTTTCTCTTAATATAGGTAGAAATTGGTATATATTCCTGGCTTTGATTTGGCAATCTTCAGACATGATATTTCTGGTGACGCAATTCCACATTTATTATTATTATTATTATTATTATTATTATCCTTTATTAATAGGGAGCCACATGAGGTCCGCAGCTCCGTACAGAGGACAAACAACAAGACAGTACATGGTATAACAGTACAACACAGTAAACAAATAACACTACAACTTTCGACATAGCTACTGGGGTGCAAGGGGTATAATCAGCGCAAGCTGAAACCTGGGCCCAAGTAACAGGTTTAGAGCCACTGGAAGAGGTAACGGACAATGGACAAGTGGGGTCAATGAGAACCCAAGGAGGAGGTGCTCAGTGTAGCTGGTGAGCAAAAGTTATAGATAATGAGAACAGGAGGGTGCTAAGAGCTTATAATCTAAAGGGAAAGAGGTAGACAAATGGTTGACTCAAGGGGGTTTGCCAATGTAAGGGTATCTGAGGGCAAGAAGTCAGAGTGGAAGAGATGAAAGAGGGTGAGGTTTACTACATGGTGAGATGATTAAGGGGAGGACTTGTTAGGCTTTTTTAAACAGGTGGGTTTACAATGACCGTTTGAAGCTATGCAGGCTAGGGCAGTGGTTCCCAAACTGTGTGTCCTGGCTCCCTGGGGTGCCTTGGAGATCTCACAGGGGTGCCTTGGGCAGGGCCAGTGGTAAGCAAGGCAGGGCACTACTTGGTAATTATTTTGGCTTAGGGGTACAGTGAAAAATTTTTGGAGACCCTAAGGGTGCCTTGAACTGAAAACGTTTGGAATCCACTGGGCTAGCGGATAGTCTGATATAACAAAGGAGATAGTTCCAGTGGGGGGGGCAGCATGGGAGAAATCTTAGATACAGAAGTGAGATGTGGTTTATAAAGACATAAAGCTGTCAATCATCTTCTGCTCAGTATATTGACAGCTCTCTTCCCTTATGCCTTATGTGTGTGATGTACACTTGTGAACAAAGACCTTGCTTTGCATTCCAATCACGCAGGGCCAGTATTATATTTAGGCGCACCTAGGCTGTTTGCCTAGGGCACCAATGGTTTTGGGGCAACTAAAACAATGAATAAGTGACAGAATGTTTTGAAATGTCCCCACTACACCCCCGCACAGAGGACCGGCTGTGGCAAATCTGGTGCTATGCGAAGGCGATGCTAAAGGTGAAGGTGATACTAGTCATGTCCTAGGTTAAATGACAGGGGCTGTGGGGCAGGGGGGCATTTGCTCCCCGGGCCGGTCCCATAGTGGGCTACCTTGGGCTGGGTCACTGAGCCACCTGCATTTTTTACTTTAAAAAGTGCTGAGTCGAGTCTTGACCACCAGGTTAAAATTTGCCAGCCCTCCCCTGTTAAATGACCATGTGGGCCCAGATTTATAGCACTTTAAATTAATAAAAGTATTAGTGAGTGCCTCAATGGGGCCAAATTCTGTTACTAATAGCCAGCACAATTACTTCCGCTAGGTAATTCTCCCCGCTGACACTGTCACTTTGAATATTACAACAATATTCATTCACAATCTTCTTACCCCCTCATCTTACCCCTGTGTCATTTTAAATTACTAATTGTAACTGTCATGTTGTGTGTTAACAAAATCCACTTGCAGTTATTTCCATTTAAATGTTATTCTGTTAAATAACTGTAAATAATTGTAGACAATATTAATCAGCCTGAAGTGTAATAAGTTGCATTTTAACAAGACTTTTTTCTACTCATATACATGATGTATAGAATATAATGCAGCATGAAAACAGTTTATATTTTACAATTTGGTAAATAACTGCGCAATTCCATAAATTACAATATTTACACAAAATGTTTTGTCATGATTTGCATTTTTACATTGTCCGTGTGATAAATAAAACATTCACCGATATACTTAAAGAGAACCTGTCACCACGTTTTCTGTTGTCATTCTATTACTTGGCTACATAGGGCCTTATGGTGTTCCTCCGTGACCCTGTTCGCCTGGGACAGATAATTTAATACAGTATACTGTTTATGTGCTAGAGACGGGACTTTTGAGCTATAGGCCCCGGTGCGGGGAAACGGGAAGAAGGGAACCGGAGCCCACAGCTTGCTAGACCATTTCCATTTAATAAAAAACAACATTTGCTTAAGAGTCTCTAAACAACACAAATAATATTCACACGTATTGTTACATTTTCCCTATAAACATTTTAAACTAAAGCAGCAATTTCACCCGTAATAATTAAACTGTTGGGACATCACGGCTGTAGAATTCATGTGGAACACGGTTACAATTAGAGAACCTCCCACAGCCTCGTGTAGAGTGGGACGCAAGCCCATTTGCGTAGCATGAAATATGGATTTTATTACATGCCGATAAAAAACACTTACGCTTGTGTCTGTATGCAGTTAATCACATCTTGCGTATATGACTCCTTGCGCTGATAGAGGCGGATCGGGGGAGACAAGGGACGTGTCGGGTAAACCAAGTACAGTAAGAGCATGTTCGTGTAAATGGGACCGATGCATAAACGGAACCAGCGAGCGGGGAGGAGGGAACTGGGGCCTTCCGCTCACTAGTTCCCCGTGCACCAGGCTGCATTATCTCCATGGGCCCCTGTACACCGCACCGGCTGCATCAATGGTAGTTCCACCACTGTTATGTGCTATTCTCTTTCTCAGGCTGATTTCCTCTATACCTCACTGAGGGAGAGCTATAAGGTATGGAGGAAGCCAGTTTGGGAGCGAGCATAGTGCATATGGATAGTCAGATAGCTTGTGTCAGTAGCAGAGTTTAGCAAGCAAGCTCTCTGCCTGGTGTATATATCACAGCTCACCTGCAGTGAGGTTTAGAGCAAGCTGACCTGGGAGAGAGCCTACCGCAGAAAGAACGTGCTATTTTAAATTCCTTCTCCAGGGCGAATTGGGTCACAAAGGAAACCCTTTTTTCGCTAGCTTAGTGCATCAGGTCATCAGAGGAGAAAATTAAACAGTCTGATAATGATTATATACAAAAGTCTGATTTATTAACTGCAGGGTTTCCATAATCTGTATTCACTGCATGGTTTTTAAAGATAATTTTCAGCAGAGGTGCCCAACACAATCAAGCAAAGTCCAGCAATGTACAGATTTTCGGCAGTTTGGGGGTATCCACAATCTCGATTGCAAGGATGATCTCCATTGGAGAGTAATTGTGGGACTGAGAAAACGGTAGTTTAAAATCTCATTTACTAACAACAAAATACAAAAACAAAAACTGGATAAAAATAAACTCAAACATCTTTTTAAATAACCATTTTTATGCATAAAACAGGAATAAGAGAATCAATAATTGCTTTGCCCAAAGTCCAACAATTGGTTGCCATTACTGCCTTTCTTTATGCAGTGTTGGAGGGGAGGGTGGCTGTGGCCAGAGGAGGGCTGGCAACTTTAGCGCTATTAATAACAGAATTTGGTCCCATTGACCAAATTCTGTTATTTGAGGCACTCACTAATATTTTTATTCATTTAAACTGCTATAAATCTGGGCCCACATGGTCATTTAACAGTGGGTGGGTGGCAAATTGTAACCGTGGGGGCAAGACTGGACTCTGCAGCCAATTAGGAACATTTTAAAGGAAAATAAATGCAAGTGGCCCAGTGACCCAGGTCAAGGTAGCCCACTATGGGCCAGGCCCCCATCCCAGCCAGGCCCCCGGCTGTGGCACTCTCCATTGTTTTATTTTTTTATACTTCTCTTTTATCTGCCTATCCCACTTATCAAATGCTGGTCGACCTGGTACCCCTTGTTTTCTTTACAATATGTTTCTATTAATATCTAGTTAATTAATTAACCTCTGCCCAATGATGACAGGGCCTCTATAAAGACAGCACACAGCTAATAGTATTGATGTAACGAGGGCAGCACGGTGGCTAAGTGGTTAGCACTTCTGCCTTACACCACTGGGGTCATGAGTTCAATTCCCGACCATGGCCTTATCTGTGTGACAGTTTGTATGTTCTCCCCGTGTTTGCGTGGGTTTCCTCAGGGTGCTCCGGTTTCCTCCCACACTCCAAAAACATACTGGTAGGTTAATTGGCTGCTAACAAATTGACCCTAGTCTGTGTGACTGTGTCTGTGTGTATGTTAGGGAATTTAGACTGTAAGCCCCAATGGGGCAGGGACTGATGTGAGTGAGTTCTCTGTACAGCGCTGCGGAATTAGTGGCGCTATATAAATAAATGGTGATGATAAGGGAGCTTTGTTATACGGAAGGACTTGTGGTGCAGTAAAAAGAAAGTAATTGATCTTTAATTGTTTTCTTTTCTTGTGGCAGCATCCTCATTTAGTAGTCTCTATATTTTTTGGTAATGAAGAGTAATTTGTGTGGATAGATATATGACTACAATGTATCACATAAATATATAATACACATTGAAACTGCATAGAAATAAAACATTGTGTAAACTATATTGTTATATTGGTCGAATTCTAACGTGGGATAGTTGTGTTAAATTGCATCTAGACTATTTTTGAGTTGACCTAGTGATGGGCGAACTGGTCCGCTTACATAACTACAGCCATGTCCTTGGGAAAGTTAATACCTGGTACAATATTGTGTGATTAAGTGGTTAGTTAGAACAAATCAGAGTGTCAAAGTGAATCACTTCCTCCATCATTCATCAGATTCTAGGTGTTACATCTTTAGCAATGCTACAATCTCAGTAATCTGCTGCTTGTAAAATGCCTCTCTGACCCGCTCACAGCCAGGGAAATCAGAGCGCACTTCTGCAGTGCTGGAGATTCTACAATTCTGTTTTATGTAGAACTTCACAGCAGACCCAGCGGAGCAGGTTTTTCATTTCAACGCCGACCCCTTTCCCTTCACTCTGACCTGTCTCTCTATTCCCCAGCCGTCCCCGCATTTATCTCCGCGTAAAAAAAGGGCAAGAGCATGATATTTCTTCATCTGCTTTGAAGGGCTTGTTCCTCTTCCAGAAAGATATTCCACCAGGGGATGAGCTCTAGCGAAATTTGATAGTCATCTCTGTGAAATATTGCTTGGTAAAACATGTATATTAAAAGTTAAGCGGAGAATTATCTACAAACAGGATTGGCGATATGTTAGCTTTTTATTCATTGAAAATGTATGTTTAACTACAGGGCATGTTCTGTAACGTTGTATTGGATGTTATCAGGGGAAACGGGCTTCTGTGCTGAGGAATCATTTTAATAATTTAGTCATTTTATGCTTTTGACACATGTATTGGACATATATCAGTACAAGAGTCAAAGTCTGGCTCAGGACTACCGACTGTATTATAATTATTTACAGTTTACCTGTTGCCTAGACTTAGACACTTTGGGGTATATTTACTAAACGGCGGGTTTGAAAAAGTGGAGATGTTGCCTATAGCAACCAATCAGATTCTAGTTATCTTTTATTTAGCACATTCTACAAAATGACAGCTGGAATCCGATTGGTTGCTATAGGCAACATCCCCACTTTTTCAAACCCGTAGTTTAGTAATTCTATGCCCCTGGGTCTGATTCATGTGCGGACTTAAGTCCGTTTGCATGCGGCATCTTGTGTGAAACAGCTCTGTGCGCGGTCAGAAACAGACCTTATGCTAATGAACACAATGGCATGCGATTGATGACCAGACGCTAATGACACTTAAGACTGTCATACGACTTTAAGGGCAGATCAGGAGTGGGAAGGAGAGGATGGATAGAGGCATGTTACACAGACTAGATTAAAAAATTCTATATAAAGAACATCTTGATTTATGTATTTATTGTTAAAAAATGATAAAAAAAAATATTTTTTTTTTAAACCAACCATATTTATATTAATCATTATTCTGTTCAGAGTTGTTCATTTATTTTATAATATAACATTTTTTGGAATGCGTTCTGATGTGACCTTATTTTGCACATAAGCTTGTGCGTATACTGCACTTTGTTCTGTTAACATACGACAAGTATCATTTAGGCAGAGAGTACTTATACCCAGGTCCAAATGAAAACACATCTTGAGATCCGTTTGGATTTGAATACGGTCGGAACCAGGGCACATGCTATTTTGCCCCTGTATTAAAACATCCCTACCTGCAAGTGCCGTCATGACAGTTGTGCACTTATTTGTAAGTGCCCGTAGTCAATTTTATTGTAAAGGCGTGCCAAACCCAAGCGCACGCAGCCACATCTGAATCAAGCTTTGGGAATCTCAAAGTTACCTGTTTTTCTGCCATATCTCTTGCTCCAGATACAGGGCTAGTCTACGTCAGGAGTACTAGTGATGACAGTCTTGTATGCATGCTATAACATGTGTTTGAAATCAGGAGCATCTGTAAAAATGTATTTTATGTTCAGTAGAGATTAAGATCATCATAATAAATGTATTTCGTGAAAAAAATAAAATATAAAGAAAAACTATTTTTTTTTTTTAACTGTTTTGCCATTAATGCTTATTTTATTAACAGGTGACGTTAATTCAATTGGTTTTATTTTTTTTCTGTGCGTTCTTTTGTGAATGTATATTCCACATAGGCAGGCAATGGACATATTCTGCAGTGTCTTGTGTAGTACAACAGACCTTGGGCCTGATTCATTGAGGAAAGTTAAGCAAAAGTAAGTAAGTAAGGCAAAACCATGTTGCATTGGAGGGGGAGGTAAATTTACAATGTGAGGACAGATTTATAGTTGGGGTAGGGCGTGTCCTAGATCAACTTTAAATTTCAGTGTACAAATAAGCTATCAAGTATTTGTGTGCTACATGAATAAACAGCCAGTTTCTATCTTATGTGTAAAATAATAAACTAATTTGCACCCCTTGCATTGTAACATGGTTTGTCCTGAAAACTTGAGTAAGAAAACTTACTCAATTGTTTGCTTAACTTTCCTTAATAAATAAGGCCCTTACACCTGACTTCATTGGCGCACATATCTTTGTGGCGTGAGATGTGAAGTTCACCTCGATAGTTGAGGGCACCGATGTAAGACAAAACAGACTGTTCAACCAGATTCTACAGATGGCAAGAAAATCCAGAACCCTAAAAAAAAGCCATTTTCTTCAGTAAATGCAGAACATCCTAAATACCAATTGATTGCTAAACGAGCGCTTAAAGAGTTTTATTAAGTACATAGAATATAAATCTATTCGGCATGTAATTAATTCAAAATTACATGAGCAATAAATGAGTAATTAAATTTGCAAGTAACGCTTAAGTCTTTAGTTGGCATTTACAAAGAAAGCCCAAGTAAGTTTATTAACTAGCAATTTATTGCTAAAAAAAATGCCATTTCATGAGTGTGTTGATTAAAATCTAACTTACTTTAGCTAAATTGTTATAGGCCAATTAAAAGTCTTAGAGTCCTTTCAAGCAAATTAAGGACATGTACGATTTTCTTTAAAGCTACTAATATTGAGCAACGAAGGTACATTCGTGCTTCAAACAGTACATTTTCTACAGTGTATGTAATCGTGGCACCTACACACAGCGAAGGCAGCCATTGTGGGCATTGTAACTAATATTCCACCCATTCAGTCTCTAGAAACTACTGACATAGTTGTTCTTGATATATTGTTAGGCTACATTTTCCGGCAAGAAGGTGTCCCACGTCACAGCGCCCAAGAAGTAGTCAAACCTCTGACCCAATATCATAGTGTCGTATCCTCTTTAAATATTCCTTGATTATTTAATTAGTGGTATACTGTAAAAATGTGTACAACTTATTGGAGCAGATATTAACTTTGTTTTCCATTCAAAGCATAGATTTTATTTTTTTACATTTTGTATTTATTGTGCTAGTGACCTCTTAGTAAAATTAGAACATTGCTGTTTTATATCAGAATTAGGGGAGTTTCTTCACCATCAGATAAGCTACTGCGCAGGTTCAAACCAGCGGTAGCTCCAGCGCATGCCCAGAAGAACAGATTGTGATGTGATGGTGATTGTACATCGCTGGGCCCACCTTACTTCTAGGCCCTATAGCCATTTCCCCATCACTCCCCTCTACCTTTGACAGCTATATTTCCCCTGGGTACAGCTGCAGCACAGCTGTAGCACAGCAGATAAAATTCATACAATTTGATCATGATTTGGTGTGCCAGAGGAGTTACCATACTGCTTATACATTTATAAGCAGTACATTTATACATTTTGCTCCCTAGCTATTGGCTAACACATCGATTGATTAATGTTAGAATTGAATTGTTTTATGATATTTCATAATTATGATAATAATCAGGATGTTGCACTGAAGACGCTCTACAAAGAGCAGAATGGAGGCTTCTTCTGAGGAAGCACTGGATCTGCGCAAGCCCAAAAGTGTCTGGGAGGCTAGAATTGCATTGGCACTTGGCGGCAGGAGCTGGGGTGGCTGGGGGCCAGGGGGGCATATTCCAGCCTCCTCCCCCCCCCCCAGTTCCACATTAAGCTACCTTGGGTTGGATTGCTGCGCTACCTGCATCTTTTTTCCTTCAAAATGTTCCATATAGGCTGCCGAGCTGAGCCCCACCCCCCACCCCCTGAGTCTCTGCAGCCAGCCCCTAATTGTCGGACCCACAGCCATATTTTGTTATGCCATTGTGTCACCCCTTGAGATAGTACTTTATTTTTTAACAGTGTTGAAGTGGAATATCAGGCTAAGACAGAATAATGTATTTAACATTCATCGACCATATCTGACAATTTAAATTTTGTGGTTTATAAACCTTTAATACACTCACTACAGTACCACAAGTATCAACAAGTACAATGTTTCCCATCAAACTATTTCAACTTTAAGACTAAAAAAAAATAATATCTGGAATCTCTCCAGGATTGATTAGAGAAGGGGGATTTGCTGAGCTGCGGTGTACAGAGACAGAACCCACTGATATGTCTGTAGGAGTGAAAGCTCTGCTCCGTCTAGAGAATAACCAAATATATACAATGCCGAAGTTTTTGCCCTGGGGATGTCATGTATGGAGTCAATCCCAGTAAGAGGTGATTTGGCAAATACTTGCGGCATCATTAGTATAAAGAATGGGAGCAGCTCAGTCTTTATAACCACAGCTGATTAAAGTATTCTGTATCAGCAAAGATGTTCATTTGTGGCAATAATGTTGATGCACAGGAACTAATGCAAATGTCTTTGTGTCAGTGGGACTCCCAGGAGACCAGTGTATTATATTCTCTGCTACTTTTTTCCATTTAATGGAGAGAACTGGAACCAGAGTGGAAGTTTGCACCTATTACTAAGACAATGCAATGTACATATACAACACATTAAAGGTGAGATGATTATTTTCTCCTATCAAAAAACAGCAGCACAACTGTGACGGGGGTCATTTATCAGTCTCAAGACTGCAAAACAAATGTATTATTTCATTTGGGTTTCACGTATGTTGTAACAGCTGGAGATAGAACCCTCAAACCGCTTTGTAATAAATTCTTAGTGGGGAACACAGAACTTACATATACACCATGGACCTGAGTTATTAAGAAGAGTTAAGCTTAAAAAAGGAGTAACTTTGCACCTGGGCAAAACCATGTTGCATTGGAGGGGGAGGTAAATGTAAAATGTGAGGACAGATTTATAGTTGGGGTAAGGCATGTCCTAGATCAACTTTAAATTTCATTGTAAAAATAAAGCTATCAAGTATCTGTGTGCTACATGAAAAAGCAGCCAGTATTTAACTTATGTGCAAAATAATAAACTAATTTGCACCCCTTGCAATGTAACGTGGTTTGTCCCGGAGAACATTTATTTATTTTTTTGCCTTACTTTCATTAATGGCAGGCCCCATGTCTTATCATTGTGTAGTGTGGGCTCATTGTGGCAATTTCCATATTTTATCCTTGATGGAAAATGATTGTTGTGGATACTTGTATTTCTCAGTGAAATGCCTATCTCATGGTTTAACTCACTAATACACCACCTGTACTGACATAAGTGAATTAAAGTACTAGAAAATCAAAGTAGTTTATGTCACTGATATTTTGTCCCATCTTCCAGGGTGTGGTGGAACTCCACGCACTCCTACTAAATATAATATTAATTAAGAATTAACACAATGCATATATTTTAAGGGTGCCCGTCAGGGGCGGGCTGGGCCGGGGGGCAGGGGGCATCGGCCCCCCGGGCCGCTCAGATTTTCCGCTTTTAGGGCCGGGGGGTAGGCCGGCCGACCCCCAATGCAATTTCTCCGGATTTTTTTCTGCTGCATCAGCGCACAGGCGGCCGCATCCCATGACACGGGATGCGGCCGCGTCCCGTGTAATGAGATGTGGCCGCCTGTGTGCCCCCCTGCCTGCAGTATCCCAGCCCGTGCCTGGTGCCTGTTGCCTAAACACAATAGAGGCAGCCATTTTGCTGGTTCAACCTCTATTTAGCCTATGAGTTCCCTAGCAACTAGTGACATCACAGAGCGACTCATTGGTTTCTTAAAGTCCTTATAAGAAGCATTCTGAAGAATACTGCTTCAGCCAAGAAGACTGTCTCCACTGTGAATAAGCTATAGCAGGCCTGGACAACCTGTAGCTCTCCGGCTATTTGTGAAACTACAAGACCCAGCATGCTTTGCCAGCCGATAGCCAGCAGACAGCTGGCAGGGCATGCTGGGAATTGTAGTTTATCAACACCTAGAGACCCACAGGTACAATGTTGTACCTACTGCACCACTATAGCATCAGCTACAGCGGATGTATAATCTGAACGACTGTGAATTTATAAAAAAAGGTATAATTAAAAACACCTCCATCAAATTCTAGTTTCTAGTCACACCTTTGGCCTTGTGAAGTTTGTTGGCAGCAATAATTTTCCATTGCAACTTTTATGGGCAATAATTTGAATGCTCAATGTTTGTTTGGTGGGGCTCCGTGTCGATAAAGTTTTATGGCAGCCTTTGCCAGAGTAGTTCAATTGCATGTTAGATATGACTGTAACATTCCTATGCATGAACTATTGCACTAGAACCAGGCTACATCAGAGTGCATGTTCACTGTGGTCATTCCTCCTAAACTTGTTTTATGGGAAAGTGGAAAAAGTTCATGTGAAAATCAGAAGCAACAGGCATGTAATAAAATTATATACAGATCAGTAAAAGCAAAAATATCAATGGGGCAGGGTTCATTCTAACTACTCACCACCCCATGACTTGCAGGACCCTCCAATTTCTTCTCCCCCAAAAAAAGGGTACAAATAAACAGGTCTATTTATCAATGTTCTCGATATATCAGAAGTATCATTTTTAATTGCTGCTTATCGTAGCAATAAAAATATACTTTGGTTATGAAATCTGTCACCCTGGGATAGTGTAGGTGAAAATTTGCTCTACTGGAGAAACTTTTCTCCTGAAGAGATAACACTCACTGCTGGCTTAGTGGCCGATTATATTCTATTTCTATTTACTACACATGCAATGAGAATTTATAGTGCTAGATCTTGACGTTTGATATATGAAAGCCTTCAATAGTGTGATGACAGGATGCTAAGTCAATACAGATGTATATACAACATGTGTTCATATTGAATATTTAAAATATAGCCCATACTTGCCAACTCTCCCGGAATGTCCGGGAGACTCCCGAAATTCGGGTAAGTAGAGCAGGCAAGTATCCCGCATACTGCTATTTGATGGCCAAAATGATGTGATTTGCGGTGAATCGAGTCATTTTCAAATCAAGCTACTTAAGGTGTTAAAAAGGTTCTTGTCATGCATTTGGGCCTAGCCAAGGCCTCTTCAGCGGAAGAGCGTTACTTCCCGACGCAAGCGCCCTTTTTTAACGTGGTTTTGTCCATATGTCACCACCTCATCATTTTTCTCCATCACCTCATCCTTCATCTTCATCGCCACATCCTTCATCAAGCTACTTAAGGTGTTAAAAACTCTCCACTGTCACCCCCAGCAACCACCAACCACTCTCAACTGTCACTTCTCCATCAAGAAATATATAGGTCAGTGTATAACTCTGCCCAGCAGGTGGCGCTGCAGCTTGGGTTTTTTTTTCACACACGCCACTAGGCATTTATATAGTAGATATATACACATATATATATACATAATATTCTTGTTGCCTCTCAATGATTCTTGGTGATTGGATAGATTGCATTCTCATGATAATTAGTACAGTTGACAAAATCTCTGCCTCCACTATGGTTCGGAAAATGGGTGCAACTACTCAATACAGACATACAAAATACAACTAGAGTGGTGGGGCAATACTAACACTTTCCTTGCCATATATCAGTATTTTCATTGTTACATAAAAAAACCATTAACATAAAATAACTTGCCAACTGTCTTTCGCCGCTGTGTATACAGAACGGGTGAGCATTAAACGAATCACAAACTGCAGCTTACTTACTTACTGATGCATTCAATTAATATTGCTGCCAATACGTCAGTGTAGCAGTAAGACATACCGAGCATTGGACCCTAGAACTAGATTACTGTTTGACTCTGAGGGGTAAATTTATCAAGCTTCAGGTTTGAACAAGTGGAGATGTTGCCTATAGAAACCAATCAGATTCTAGTTATCATTTATTTAGTACATTCTACAATATGACAACTAGAATCTGATTGGTTGCTATAGGCAACATCTCCACTTTTTCAAACCCCCAGCTTGATAATGATCTCCAAGAAAAGTATTTTCTTTCTTCAGAACACGTATCTTTGAGCCGTAGTCTTATCACACCCTCGAAGCCAAGCAGTAGGAGTAAAGAGTTACAACACTCGTCAGCCAGCCACAAACATGTATGTTTTCTCATAAAGCTCTGGAAAATTGCACGGGACCCATGGGAACGGTGATATTTCCAGGTTAGAGCTCTACTAATCCAGAGATACAATATATTGTTTGTAACAATTATAATAATACACCTGTACAGCCATTGTCAATGTGGAGCAGCCACATGGGGTCTCATTAGTATTGTATTAGGACTGCATGGGGAAAGGCATAATGGGCCATAATGAAAAATGCCAAATTTCCTATATAATAAAAATGAACTTGATTAATGAAAATCACTTTCAGGGAAAGAGTTACTGCGTTGTTAGATATAAAAAATGATATATTAATCCGACACTCTTACAGATGGTCCCAACCTCCTGACAACTGCTATTCATTTGAGATGCCATTAGCATGCATAATTATGCTAATTAAGTTGTAATTAAGCACTGATTCATCAGAGGGCTTTTTTTTTTTTCTTGCTCTATCATTTAATACAACTTGGCAATAGATTTATATTTTATATGAAAGGAGTTCCCAAGCCCCTTAATAAAAAGTACATAAAGATTTGTGAACAAGGGTTGCATCAGAACTTACTGTTTTGTTGGGAAGAATCCAAAAAATACTAAACTCCGCTTATTATCTGGTGTAAAGAAATACGTCCCCCCACAGCATGGAAAGAGCAACCGAAAGGTTAACCGTGGACATGTTCTTTAAGGTAATCCATCAGATCAATTAGTAGGCGGCACCGTTGAAATGTAAACAGGGAACAGAGCACCAATTCTCATTTAGATGTCCCTTGGAAAGTCATAAGTCAGTATTTGTATTCTAATGTTAAAAAAAAATAATAATAATGAACCCAACTTGAAATAGTTATTGTGAGTTTACAGCTTATATTTACCAATCTGCAAAATTCGCCACGTAACGACTTTGCCATGTTGCAGAGTACTTACCGTATTTCACCCATTTACCAGGAACAGAAGTGTAAAACTGAAAACGAGAAGTGAAATTAAAAAAAGCAAGTAAAAAAAAAAAAATTTGGCACAAGCTGTTGAAATAAAGCGGAATTGTATGGAAGGAAAATATGTAAAGTATTCAATAGTTGCCTACTCTCCCGGAATGTCCAGGAGACTCACGAATTTCTGGGAGACCTCCCAAACTCCCAGGAGAGCAGGCAATTCTCCCGGCTCCCGGCCAGCTTTGTTAAATTAAACGGAGGAGGGGGGGGGGGCTTAGTGACGTTGTGCATGCGTCATCGTGGTCCCACCCCCTGTTTTTATTGGCTCCAAATACTGATGACAGTTTGGGGGCGGGGCTAATGACACTATTCTTCAAGCCCCACCCCCACACACTCACCTGCCTCCCGGGAAACAACTTGTCAATGTCAAGTGACCTTGCATTGGGGGTCAATATATAATAATATACATTTGTCAGAGGAGTATATTATGCCTTTATCGCATAACATCCAATGGAGATGAATGAGAGAATCAATTGCTGGGGATGAAAGATAAAAAAGGTAGCCATAGTCTCTGACACTTTTATAACATTTCCATGCATAGGCAAACCTACTGGGGGTTTTCTAGTGCCTGGAAACCCCCCTTCAAGCCTGAGGCACTGTATAATTGATGTGGTTGGACCCTGCTCCCACTTCACACATCTCTGCTTGAAAAGGGAGAGCTGCGTGCACCTAACAGTAGTGCAGGCAGCATTGCCCATGTATATTATGGGGATAGGAAGAGTTGGAGAGCAGCCAAGCACTGTCTAAAATTATAGCCACGCCCCCATGTATTCTGGTCACGCCCACTGGCGGCGTGGTGTGGAAACCCCCCTCTACAAATCCTGCGCTTGCCCCTGCCGTGGTCAATTTTTTCAGGTCCTTCTATATATGTCATGCGTGTTACACCCTCAGAAGACATGCAAGTACAGAGCCATACCTCCCCATACCTCACCTTGTACAACTTACATTACAGACCTGTCATTTAGGCATAGTGCATGCAGGCATTGTGTGGACTAAACTAGTGTCTACATACCTTCCAACTCTCCAAATTTCTGCGAGATAGCCATGATCCGCAGACCCCGAAAGGGAAGAGCTTGCATGGAGGTGGACAGAGCTTCGCAAAAGTGACCACGTTTGGGTTGAAAGTGGACGTGTTCAGACGGATTCATATTGGGGCTTATACTGGGCTTATTTTGCATTTATAAATGTTGGAACTCTATCAATGCAGTAGGAACCATCAATGACATCAACAAGGCACTTCATAGCTAATATTCGTGAAGCCTTGGTTCCTAGTGAATTGACTGGCTGCATTGTAATGGATATTGGTTCCGCCCAAAAAATCGGTGTGGGAAACAGGAGCACATTAAAGAACTAGTACTGAAAACTGCAGCCAGCATTCACAAAGAAAAACTGATCACATGTTAAATATGAAAAAGCAAATACGATGGGCCTATTTATAAAGCCTTAACTAATGCGGAAACGTCTGTTTCTGCATGGTTTAGGCAAAATTAAGTCAATTGGCTAGTTAACATTAGCCTAACCAGGGGAAGGCTGGCAAATTTTAGCCTGGGGGGCAAGACTCGACTCAGCAGCCTATTTAAAATGGAAAAAAATGCAGGTGGCCCGGTGACCCAGCCCAAGGTAGCCCACTATGGGACCAGTCCGAGGGGCAGATGCCCCCTTGCCCCCCAGCCCAGTCTGCCGCTGAGCCTAAAACAGGAGATATCAGAGATAACTTTTGCATAAAACAAACTACTGCAAAATACCGCAGTGCCCATTATTCACAAGAAGAATTTATCTGGACCAATTTATTGGGCTCCAATAAGCTTAGCTTTTCGACGCTTGACCCCGATGACTAAAGCCATCTGAAGAAGACGTTGGCCCATCCTATGGGGAGAGCATCGCAGCAGAGGGATCTTTGGATGCCTGGAGGCAAAGAGATTGCTATCTCTTTACTATAGACTAGTCGCCGGGACAGACTCTTATCGGCAAAGCTGCCAAGAGAAATGTTGGCCGCCAGTACAGCAACTTTTGGGGTTCCTTCCATAGCCACTGAAGAGGGTGAGGCATTACCCGGTTGGTGGCTCCTACAACTACACAGGCAAGCCTGAGTACCCCAACTTTGTACCTGCCCCCCTCACCGCCTGCATCCTCTTGGGTCCCCTGCTTATCAGATCCCCTGTTGAAGAATTTTAATAAATATCTACAATAATTAATTTCTTATCTATGCGATAAGAAATGAGAATTAATGTAGAGGAATGTCAGTGACAGCTACAAAAGCCCACAGAGCGAATATATCAAAACTGGAACTGCACCAAACAGAGTTTATTGAAATTAATAATGTTAAGATGTATGTAAGATCTTCCATTAAAATGTCTGTGAGGTTCTGCAAAAATACAGCAATGTAACAGTTTCTGAAATGCTGGTGAATTGAAGGGCAATCGCATATTGTATCTTGTACAACAAACTGTCCTTATATTCATACATTAAAGAGAAGGTTAAATATGATACACTAAAATAAGTATTATTATAACTTTTATTTATTGTAAATATTCCACATAAGTAAATATTAGTATACGTGTAGGACTTCCATCTAGGGGGTACAGCAGATACTTCTACAAGGGGTCCAACCATTTGGATAATTAAGGGGATCCCATTATCAAACAAATACATTTTTACGAATTGTTTCTTTATCTTTTAACTGCAACAATATATGTTTATATTCAATAAGTTAAGCTTAAATGTCAGCTGCGTAAAGCCCATGTCAGAGCAGGCTAACACATGCTATAACATTCTGAGTTTCATTTTAGAGTTGTGATACAGGATCACATAGACAGCATTATACACAAGACTCTGACAGCTACGTCAGTCTGTCTTATTACAGGGACATATTTGCCAACATGCCCCATTTCACCCAGACACTGTTCCACTCTGGATTTCCCACCTGTTTTCCATTTGAATTAACCTGAGCCCAATAAAGTAAATGATGTTAATAACACCACAAACAATAATTATTTAATTCACTTTGCATTTTGTTACTTGCTAAAAATAAACTATTAACACTTCTATTTTCGAGAGAATTCTTATTTTGCAGCAGTTTTTTCCTCACCTGCCTAAAACGTTTGCATAGTATCATCATTTATTTATATAGCTCCACTGATTCTGCAGCGCTGTACAGAGAACTCATTCACATCAGTCCCTGCTCCATTGGAGCTTACAGTCTAATTTCCCTAACATACACACACACAGACAGAGAGAGAGAGACTAGGGTCAATTTTGATAGCAGCCAATTAACCTACTAGTATGTTTTTGGAGTGTGGGAGGAAACCGGAGCACCTGGAGGAAACCCACGCAAACACGGGGAGAACATACAAACTCCACACAGATAAGACCATAGTTGGGAATTGAACTCATGACCCCCAGCACTGTGAGGCAGAAATGCTAATCACTTAGCCACCGTACTGTTATATTGGTCACACATTGCTGTGTGTGAGTCCAAAGTGACCATCAATCAATCAACCATTTGAATAATGCTACAGTTATATATTTATACTGAATGCAGGACACAGACATATTTGAGAGTCAACTGATGAGCAATTTTATAGTTATAAATGCTTTAAAGAGGTACAACTTGAAAAGAAAAAGGACCAGGGGGCTCTGGGTCCAAATTAGAGGCTTTGATGTACAACAACACATTCTAATTTGTTAACTAAAAAAAAAACCTTTGAAAACTCTACAACAATCAAATCTTGCTCCCCTCTGTGTAAGAGTCAGGTACACTTTAACTGCAAATAGATTGTGCAAAGTGTAACTGTACAGCAGTAAAATGATGTTCCGTTGTAAATCTAAACTGAGCATCCGTGTTAATGTCTCTTCATATTTTCCACTTCCACTGTTACATACGAAACCCATTTTTATGTTGCAGCTAATCACATGTTTTCCGACCCAAGTTTAAAGTTTCCTTCGAAAACTGAAAACCGGAGCAGTGAACTCCCAGATTCTGTTACCAACATATGCTTGGATTTCACACACTGCTCTATGCATTATGTCCAAAGACTGAAGTTGTTTTTCTCCCAAGTGCTAGATGTTTATCATCGAACACAATTCTATGTCTCCTATTATCAGCCTAAAAGCTCAGTGCTGATACACAATTAAACATCGAGGGGAAGGAAAGAATGAAAAATATTTCACCACAGACAAGCACCCACGGTACATTCCAAGCCCAGAGCCTGTCTTCGATGAATACTGAAACTGATATTTGCATGTAGTGCAGCAGTCAGTAGCAGAAGTGGATTAAATATAATGATAAAGAAAATATAGGGAAAATGTGAAGCTCCGATCGTGTCTCTTTCACACGCAGTTGGGTTTTGCCGTAACTCTAAACAAGTCTGTCTCACTATTACTGTCCTGGCTTGTTTACAAGTGTCTAAATCTTGTTGAATAAAAAGTGTCTTAAGCCATATACAATAAAATAAACGAAAAGCAAAATTTGTACAAAAAAAACAACCCACATGGGAATATAAATCTGTGGATAAACTATACTTTGTATTTCCGCATTGTACTTAATGGCCAACAAGGAGTCGGACCATGCCTTTACTCTGAATCTGGCATGTGTTCAATGTACAAGTGTGTATCTCATGCTTCCAATACGAGGGCCGTGCCTGAACCGAAACCAAACCCTGGCTACTCAAGGGAGGTGTAGGCTGTCGACTGCTCAATGTTTTCTGGCAAACACCCTCATCAGACCAGTTGGTGTTGGCACCCAAAACACCTTTCAAAAAATTCCACTGGGATAAACATAGCACAAGGCAGCTAAGCCGAAACCACCCCAACGGGGGCACCAATAAACACTCCTCGAGCAGGCGTTGGCACCCAAAGCACCTGCAAAGAAGCTCCAAAACCACTGAGGGAGGACGGGTAACTTGTCCTGCAGACTTAGGGCTAGATTTACTAAACTGCGGGTTTGAAAAAGTGGAGATGTTGCCTATAGCAACCAATCAGATTCTAGCTGTCATTTTGTAGAGAGTACTAAATAAATGAAAGCTATAATCTGATTGGTTGCTATAGGCAACATCTCCACTTTTTCAAACCCACAGTTTAGTAAATCTAGCCCTAAGAGGCAGACCACAACCAGCCAGTGACATTCATCATGTGACCTACTGCAATGGTCGTACCCACGGCTCACCTTGCCTGCCCACTTTAACCCCTTTAGAGAGAGGACAAATAAAGTCACAAACACAAACCTCAGCTTTTAATGTCCCTCGGGCTTAATCGTCCCTCAGTTATAATAAAATGCTTAACAGTTGATTTTCTCACATAATAATAAGTCTCCTCTATTTAGATCCCTTCTTACCAATCTATTAATAAATAAAGGACACAAAACCAGACTATGGCAAGTAAAGGAGTTTATTAAAATATAAACATTGTATGGTGGAGGAGAAAGGGATGATAAGTTCAGCTATGACCGATGCTCCTTATACCACAGTGAGGGTCATTTACCCTCTCACTATAAATACATGGGGAACCAAGCATCTGAGAATCCGCGTCTCTTCTGGACTGACGGAAAGCAACCGACAAACCGAGGGCGGTGTCTGTACTGAAACCAAAGCCTGACTGTTTGAAGGGAGGTCTCTCAGAAATGCGGGAGAGTAGGCAACTATGCATTAAAGAAAAGCAGCTATTGAATCTCTAGAGACTGAAGTGTCTTTTACATTTCTGTCTCCATTACTGAAGTCATGTTGTCTTACCTGTCAGTCTTTGATTAAATCTTGGTCTCCATGAAAATGGCCACCTCCATAGGCATCAATGCCTGTACATAGAACACAATTTCTTAAGTGTATCATAATGCCACAGATGGCGAAGCCAACCACGTCTTGTACTGGCTCAGCATCAGGGAGAATGCCAAACTCCTCAGGGAGTGAGGGAGATCACCCCTATTTCAGGGAGTCTCTCTGACATTCAGGGAGAATTGGCAAGTATGATATAGCACCACTAATTCCGCAGCGCTGTACAGAGAACTCACTCACATCAGTCCCTGCCCCAAGGGAAATTTATATAAATTTGTATACATATACTTGCACACATATAATGGGTCCTTTCTTCAATACAGAAGAGTTAATACTCTTTTAAACAAAGAAAAAAATAAATCATTCTACGTGTGACTTCTGCAGAAAGTCAATCATATAACGGAACAAAATCCCTTCATTAAAACTGCATTAACTTCATTATATCTGGAGCAGTAATAGTTTCCATGGGTGATAAAAGTCATATCACAGTGATGTGGCCTGAAATTAACATATCCATCAAGTTTAAACAAACATTTATTTGGCACAAAGAACTCTCTGTTCCTAAATGAAAATCTTACAAGGTTTGAAGAGACTTTAGGTGCAGTCAATGCATAAACCAGCCATGTTTACTCAATATTATAAAGGAATTACAGCACACAGTAGTAGATTAAATTAAATCATTAGCCCCACCTAGTGAAAGTGTGAATACTTCTATAATCTCTGACCTGACGTTTATGCAAAACATGACCGGGCTACGAGGCTCCACAGAGAACATTTAAGACCATGGGGTATATTTACTAAACTGCGGGTTTGAAAAAGTGGAGATGTTGCCTATAGCAACCAATCAGATTCTGGCTGTCATTTTGTAGAATATACTAAACAAATAACAGCTAGAGCCTGATTGGTTGCTATAGACAACATCTCCACTTTTTCAAACCCGCAGTTTAGTAAATTTAGCCCCATGACTTCTTTTTGGCATACCTCTCAATATATTAAAAAGCAAAATTGGGACAAAATAAACCATAATCCGCCCTAATCCTGCTCAGCCATGACCACAATTTTTTTAAGCAGGTTCCATTCCGTTTTGGTATTCCCGTCTAGCCAAAATTGTGACTATTGTTAGATAGGGCATAATTTGGGGTTCAGAAGTGAATTAAATATTCATGTCTATATATATTTTAACACATTACCTTCCGCTTTTTTTTAACCCATGTGATAGTAATCGTTAAATTGTGATAGCTATCATCAATGGCCTAGACATTATGCTGAATACTTGCTACTCTATTTGGATTCTATATTTTATCTTGCTCATTGCTGGCACCTTTATATTGAACAATGTATGATAAATAAAAAATAAAAAGATCTGTATGTAAAAATATAACTTTGGGCCTTTATATTCCAAAAACTTTAACAATAATATACTTTATTTGTTTTTATTTATTTTTAGAATGGATTAAAATTATTTGTTATAATCTCCCCTACTCCGCCGTAACATTTGCTAGACATTTATCTAAAGCTAGGTACACACTACACGGTTTTCGTCCAATAATCGGCTCAATCAGCCGACATACGACCGCTCGTTCAAAAGTCGGGTCAGTGTGTGCAGTGACACGATGGTCGAAAGTCTGCCCAAATGGACGATTGTCGCCTCATTTGGTTGGTCGTACCGTTTAATATTTTCGTTCCAATCTCGTTTCCGCTGTGTAGTGTGTATAAACTTCCGACCAATCCACAACAGTGAGTACAAAATTACAGTCATTGCTCACGACGACATGGCTGTAAAAAGTCGCTAAAGGGACGTCCACTTTTCCCTTTATCGTCCTAAACAAGGCTAGTGTGTACGCAGTCCATGGACCGAGCGATCGGACCATCGATCGCATGTAACATTGATCGGCGTAAAAAGTTGGTGGAAAATTCTGTAGTGTGTACCCAGCTTTAGTTGGTGCACATGAAAACGGAACTGTAACCCAGAGCAACAAGACATTTATTTTCATTCCTTTTTCATTATAACACAATTGACAGAATCGGATATTGATTGCCATGAGTTACAATACCTTTTTCTTGTGCACCAGTTTTCCATTTCATAGTTTTTTTCATTGAGATATTCGTAAGAAAGAACAGAATAAAAACTAAATAATATGCCCAAATCACATCGTATATACATTTTACGAAGCCTTATAAAAACAAGCGCACCTGGAAAACATCCTATGAAGGAATTATTATTTAAACCTTTGAATTTTAGCATATGGTTAAGAGCCAGACGTTTCCTTCCTATTGTTGATGCGTTTCAGTCATCACTGCACTAATCGCCTGGAAGAAATGGAGAGTAATGTGTAATTTGTCTGATAAATGTATCACTGTGATTGCATATCTTATTAGATCAACTAGATGAGTATTAGCAGCATTAGGTAAATGACCCCTGTCTTCCTGTGAGGCCACGTGCTTAGAACAAACAAGAGGCACTTTCAGTGGCAGATTGTCAGTGGGTACCGTGGTGAGCATCGGAGTAATAGCCTGGAGGTGACATCCATTGGTATCTGTTGGGTGAATTGAGGAAAGTATACAGGAAATTAGACAACGTACAACCTTCCGATGATAGGGATGAACATTAGTACAAGAAAAAAAAAAATACAGTACGCCCATTAGAGACCCACTTAGCTAACTAAAATACAGGCTAAAGAAGCATTGAAAAATCTCAGTTTATGCAACACAATATAATGTTTAAGAAAATGATTTGATCATGGGGAAACAAATGTTTTTTTCCCCCCATGTGTACAGCATACCTACTGTCTTAACCATTCTTTATTTTTGATCCATGTGTGCAATTATATGTAATTATCAATAAATATGTAATTCAGAGGTAGGTAATCTGTTGGTCTACAGCTCTTGTGGAACTACAAGTCCCAGTACACCTTCCTAGCTCATATATCATACTTGTCAACTCTCCCTGAATGTCAGGGAGACTCCCTGTAATAGGGGTGATCTCCCTCACTCCCTGAAGAGTCTGACATTCTCCTCCCTGATGCTGAGCCAGTACAAGACGTGGTTGGCTTCGCCATCTGTGGCATGATGGCACAGTTCAGAAATTGTGTTCTATGTCCATGTATTGATGCCTATGGAGGTGGCCATTTTCAGGGAGACCAAGATTTAATCAAAGACTGACAGGTAAGACAATATGACTTCAGTAATGAAGTGAGAAATGTAAAGGACACTTCAGTCTCTAGAGATTCATTAGCTGCTTTTCTTTAACGCATATTTGCCTACTCTGTCAAAATGTCCGGGAGACTCCCGCATTTCTGCCCCCTTGCTGTAATTGGCCATAATTGTGACAATCGCTTAGGAGGCAGGGCCAAAATGATGAGATATGTAAAGCCCCGCCCCCACACGCTCAGCTCCCCCGGGATCTCCTTGAAGCCAACGAGGAAAAGTTGGCAAGTATGTGGTATACGCAAAGAGCAGTAACCTAGAAACACCATGTTAATATTTGATTAATAAATATATGAGATAGATATCAATTGAACAAGAGGCTTAAGTGACATATTATGAAACAAAAAAATAAAACATTGCTTTGAGTACATTTAGTATTTTATGCTGCATTTTATGCTGAATGTCAGGTACAATTTAAATAAAGATTTTATATTTCATTATATGTTGCATATGACTTCACACTGCAGGAACCAAGCTGAAATATCAAGCTAATGAAACTAGTGTCATGTACCCATCCAGGGCTAGAAAAGCTGCCAACGAGCAGTTGACTCAGTCACTGCAGGGGTTAATTATGCAACAGTACACTCTTGCCAAACACATTGAAATTGTTATTGCTGATGTTTATAATTAGCTGCACAATCCAAGATAAAAGTTCAGGTGCAGATTACATTTGCTCTTTGTAGATTTAACACAAGTCTGCAGGGACTAAGCATATTCAAAGCAATGCCATGGATCTTCTGTGAGACAGATGAAATGGGTGAGAATGTGTGGTGCTTAGCACTACCAAGGACTATATATCCACCAGTGTCCATACAACCAAGATAGAGATGGCTGGGGATTTGCATTGTAAGAAAAAGTACAGAGCAGGTAGTATCATCTGAAAACCAAATCTACTTTTCTCTCTAACTCTGAGTTTGTATATAGGACAGCTTTGTCCCATGTGGAAAGCTGGGACGTATGTCCTGTTCAGAACAGCTGTGAATTGGTGCCGTGTTCACCTACCACCAGTGTGTGCGCCATATGCTTTTAGCGGAGGCTAAGGGTTCAGGGGCAGGCCAGCATATCTGAAGCTCTGAACACTCCCTTGTAACACGTGACCATGCTCCCATCTCATACACGCACCGTCTTGAATCATTTTCCTGACGATTCTTCATCCCCCGTCACCTCTTTGCCACCTTGAACACCCTTCTCTCTCACCCATCTCCTCCCTCTTCTCTCTGCTATCTGCTCTTGAATTTGCTATCCATTTCACCTCCAAAATTGAGTCCATACGTCATGACATCTCCTTCTATCAGTCCCTTTAACCTCTCTGTTTCCTTCAATACCATTGACCACTTCCTCTTTATGCAAATTCTCCTATATCTATAGGCCTCTGTAACACCATCCTCTCCTGGTTTTCCTCTTACCGCACCAACCACTTCTTCATGGTCTCTAAATCTGACTCCACCTTCCCCCCCTCCTCCCTTACCTGTCGTAGTCCCCCAAGGATTCTTTCTTGGTCCCCTTCATTTCTCTCTCTACTCCTCAACCCTTGTTGACCTCCTCAGCTTCCTTGACCTCCAGTACCTCCTGTATGCTGATGACACCCAAATCTATCTTTCCTCCCCTGACTTCTGCCCTTCCCTTATCTCTCATGTCTCCTACTGTCTCTCAGCAATTTCATTGTGCGCTCTCTTAAACTCAATATTTCTAAGACTGAAGTCATCATCTCTCCCACCCGATTCAGGGCACCCTCACTCCCCCTTTCTTTCTTTCTGTTGATAGAACAAGCCTCTTTTGTGTCCCTCAAGGTCCCTGCCTAGAGATCACCCTCTCCTTCAATCTTCGCATTCAGTCCCTCTCCAAATCCTGCACTTCCACCTCTGCTATATATCCAAGATCAGGTCCTTTCTCACAGTGGAAGCTACCAAATCTCTTATTCACTCCCTTGTTATCTCTCACCTTGATTACAGTAACCTCCTCTTCTCTGAAATACACCACTTCCACCCTGCCCCTCTTCAGTCTGTCCTCAAAGCCGCTGTCCATCTTATTTTTCTCTCCTGCCACTCTATCTCTACATTGGCTCCCTGTGGCCAGCAGAATTAAATTTAAACTTCTCACCCTCACCTACTAAGCTCCCAACTGATGCCTTTAAAACTAATTTCTTTATTCAAGCCTAGCAGTCCTCCCCCGAACCCCTTTGCATGTTATCACCTCCACTCCCCCACTCGAGCAGGGTTCCTTTCCTCATGTTCTCCTTCTACTATTGCATCACCCTCTGTACCTCTAATCCTGCTACATTAGCCCTGTTTTCTTGAGCCCAGGCCTACATCATGTGACCATCCCTTGCACTCGATATCCCGTAAATAACTTGAACTGCGTTACCAAAGTATCTGTGTTTAGCCAATTAGTTGATGTCTGGTCTTTGTATTATTATATATTTTCTTTATGCAGACAGTGGCTCAATGGTTATGAGTCATGAGTTTGAATTCCAACCATGGCCTTATCTGTTTGGAGTTTGTATGTTTCGTGGGTTTCCTCCCACACTTCAAAAATATACTAATAGGTTAACTGGCTGCTGAGAAAAATAAAATGTGTGTGTGTGTGTGTGTGTGGTAGGGAATTAGACTGTAAGCTCCAATGGGGCAGGGACTGATGTGAATGACAAACATTCTCTGTACAGCGCTGTGGAATTGGTGGCGCTATATCAATGATGAAGCTGTCTTATAAATAGAGGATGATAATAATAATATAATTCCTTGACAAAAGTGACTGCTGTAACCACTGTACATGATAACCCGTAATAAAACGAGCTGCTACATTTTAGATTCTGCGTCACAGAATAGCACCAGAGCATTATACGTAAGCCATGGTGAATGAAATTGCGCATTTATTTGTGTAGCTTTTCTCCATTGTTACATGGAAAACTGATTGATGCTGTATTACGAGATTAGTGTTCTCTGAGCCATTGACTTAACATTGAAAGTGTATCCTGAAACTAGTAATATTTTCAGAAGTATTGTATAATATGAGGTGGAGAGGGAGGCGTTTTAGAGTCATACTTGTAATACTTGTTATACTTGTAAGGACTGGAACGTGATTAGAACTTTTGACTAAATTTATGATTGGAGCTCGGACTTTGGTCAAAAGTCCCTTGGATAGACTTGTGTCCAAGTAACTCTCCCTATCCCCATAATATACATGGGCAATGCTTCGGGCACTACTGTTAGGTGTACGCAGCTCTCTCTTTTCGAGCAGAGCCGTGTGAAGCAGAGCAAGGTTCAAGAACCTCAATTATACAGTGCCCCAGGCTTGGAGAGGGTTTCCAGGCACTAGTAAACCCCTTCCCCCTCGGTTAACCTATGAGTGATTCAGAAAAGTTATGTCTATGGTTTAGAGCTAGAACTAGCCATTTATGTTACTGATATGAGGATCATCTAGGTCAAGCAATTCACATGATCCCTTGTTTAAGAGGAGTTGCTAAGCAAGGTGACTCTTGCCTATCTAGAGTGCTGGTAGGCCAAGATATATCCTGTTTTTAATGATTTCTCCTATTTGAACTTAATTTGTAGTAACTGACTTAGACTGGCCATTAACGTTAGCAGAGGATTCTCCAGTGGGCACCAAGTCTAAGTATTTCAAACAGAAAAACATGACTTTATGACCCTTTAGTATTAGATCACTATGTATTTATGGTGAGCAATGTAAAATATATATAATTTGCACCTCTACAGTAGGGCCTTGCAATTTAACTTAAAGGGGAAATCGGTATATCCCAGTCCAACACGATGAACGATATAAGAGGTTATAAGTACAGGATGTTGAAACTGAGGCAAAAAGCCCATTCAATCTGTTAATTTTCACAAAAGGTATACATTTACTATTATATATAAAGTATGGCTTTTCGCTGGCTATGATGGTACTTCATCCAGAATCAGTGCACCACCTTTTATATAATATCTAACTCAGGATGGGTATGACAAATACTTTGTATTTCTGGAAGGTACAAAAAGGACAAATCACACTTGTCCCATTGATATATTATGTTGCAGAAGCTGAAACCTTTAATAAACATTAAAGTACATTGGCACAGTCAATTGCAAAAGAAAAAAATGTCAAACGTGCCACCAAGATGCTAACAACCAGGACACGAGAACATCCATCTAGCAGGAACCATAGAGACAAATGGAGCAGATTTAATCACAAGATAACAGTTGATTCATATACATTCTCCAGATCTACGGAGCAGGTGGTCGTCAGCTGGGAAGCCGTCAGTATTTACCTGCTTCTCAGGAAAAACAAATCTTTATCCTCTCTATCTAATGGACCTTGAAATTAACAGCAAACAAATGCAGTCTCTAAACAGAGACATAGGTCGTGGTTGTCAAACTTACATTAAACAAACAGGAGGACACAGATAACAGACAACAAAGGCAGCCATTAGATTGTGAAATTCATATTAAACGTATCACCTGTTGCATAGCTAGTTTCTTAAAGGGGAAAATGCTTTTTGAGACACAGACAGTGGACTAAAAATGGAAACATCAATATAAAGTCACTTAATAGGGCACCATGGCACTGAGTCTACCAATGTTTGGAATTGTCCATGAGGGATGTGTCAATCAACTGGCACCTGGTTAATGACAAAGCTGGAACTAGGGCAGTGTAAGTGGGGCAGAACAGAAAGATGTTCGGTGGTGGAGGTCGGGGTGCACAGAGATTAAATTGTTTCGTTTACGTAGGTTAAACTTTAGGCCAATGGGGTGCGGGTTTTCTTTCTTGCCCCAGGTGCTAAACTTGTGATGGAAACATAGTCATCCTAGAAGACACCCTACCCATCAGAAAATAAATTCTGCTACATGGGACAAAGATGATCACTTTACCGTCTAGGGGAATGTCTGCACTGAAACCATGCCAAGGAAATGCACACCACACCACTACCAAAGCACCAGAACACTGATGGAAACAACTTCCTAGGGCTATAGAATACTTTCGATTCTTGGACTTTTGGACTCGACGATCTACACCATAGATATAAAATCTTACCTGGTAGCAGGGCAAGAAGCACCATCACATCCATGTGGGTCCTACAAGTATTTGTGTGCTGCATGAAAAAACAGTCAGTATTTAACTTATGTGCAAAACAGAATGCTAATTTGCACCCCTTGCATTGTAACATGGTTTTGTCCAGGAGACTGAAATAAGAAATTTCTTAAGTTAAGATCCTTAATGAATCAGGCCCCTGGTAAGTTACTCTTAGCTACCAGAAGGGTGTATATTTAGCAATAAACTGTGCACAGTCTCATACAACAAGTGGACAATCATGCTATGATATTCAGTACTGACCAATCATACACTATTCCCTGGCTCCATTCCCCTGCTATACTATTCATTATAACAATGAATGCAATTGTGTGATAAATACTCATCTGCTTTATTAGTGTAACTATCCTTTTGATTTGTGTTTGATACGTTGTTTAGACAGATGGATTTGGGCTGTTAAAATTCCACTTAAGCTTGATACATTGTATCAGCCTGACACGTAATAATGTTGATATATTATTTCTGTTGAATCTCTAATTAGATTTTGGCAGAATGGTCTGAGTCCAGGAAAATCCCCCTTATCTTCCTCAATGAAATGATGTTTTATCAGGCAACCTTTGGTAATGGAGCCTCTTTTAATTAAGATGCTCTCTTCAAAAGGATATTAAACTTAATGCCCTTTCGTTGCCCTTCTGCCCTTGCTGAGTGTGCCTCCTCTTTCCTTATATTGTCATATGAATTTATCTTCAGCATGTGGAACAAGCCAGTTCCGAAATAATGCTGTCCCAGGAATATGGTTCCCTATTATTCTATAACAAAGTGAAGACACACATAACAGTTATATATCGAACAGACTGAAAGGGTGACAAATGTCATGGAATATTTATGTCATATATCTTGCATGCAAACTGTATCCCTTGTGGAAACCAGGGACTCCTTGGTGAATGGGAGCCAGCCTAGGTGAATCTACTGATTCTATTGGCATTGGTACAGATGTAGGCCATTTAATGTATATAACAAAGACATATATATAAATTGGTGCTAAAATATATCTGAAAAATATAAAATTAGACGGTGATAGCTAAAACTTAAAAACTGGGATATTGCAAAGCCCCAAAACATGAAAATAAACTAAAAGGAAAGTAAGGTCAGCGATTAAAAACTACCTTTTGTGTGGATAAATAACAATGATTATAAATCAGGTTGATGAGAAGCTCACACATTAAAACATATTAAACATAAAAATATATAGAAAATATTTAAATATGACTAATGACAATATATATATATATATATATATCTATCTATCTTTAAGCACTACATATAGGAAATAAATCCACTGGGAACACTACTAAGGTGTTTATTTATGGGTATTTTTATAAAAGCATAGGCAAATCGAGGGGGGCTTTTCTAGTGCCTGGAAACCCCCCCCCTCCCTCCGGGGGTACTGTATGCTTGAGGTGGCTGGACCATGCCCTAGGACCAGCCACTTTGCAACTTGTGTGTAGATCGTTTCTGTCTGCACTGTTCACAGCCATCTCTCCCCAACAAGTATTGAAAGCAGCAAGAACAATAGGAGAGAGCAGGACAGTCTGTCAACTGTCCCGACACATTCAGTCAGGACTTTGTCCTGATTGTAGGCACAGTTGGGAGGTATGTCCTGCTTCACACGGCTCTGCTCGAGCAGGGAGAGCTGTGTGCCCCTAACAGTAGTGCACGCAGCATTGCCCGTGTCTATGATGGGGATAGGAAGAGTTGGAGAGCAGCCAAGCACCATCTTAAATTTAGCCACGTCCCGAAACATGCTGGCCACGCCCACTGGCGGTGTGTCATGAACACCCCTCTCTACAAATCCTGCGTTTGCCCCCTGAAAAGGGTGAAGAATCACCAGATTTCACATTTGCTTTGCATGCGGAACCCTATTTTACATGTATAACCTCAATAACTGTTGTATTATCTCTATCTCAAGATGCCGATTATAGAAAAAAATGAATGAAAACTTGTTTATTCTAGGAATAAAGCAATTTTTGATTGAGGAATAGTTTTTAAGTATTTGATATTATTTAATCTATTTTTAACTATTTTATTTATATTTGTCTGTATTAAGTGGAACTGAAAGTCCAAGGTCAGGCAGGGACATATTCCCTGAGACTGGCTGGGGGGAGGGGTAAGGTAATCCTTACTGATCTGGGTCAGTATTGCAGAGGCAGGTGAGTTTTGCAGTATAGATAATAAAAAAATCATTGTTATGGCTGCTTATTAATAAATAGGCCCCTATTTCCTGTCCAAAGGGAGATATAAAAGCATGGGAGGCAATAGTACCAAGTATCACTACAGCTGGTGTTACCTACAACTCACAGGAGACATACATCCTCAAACCATGCAGAGATCATAAAGTATACATCCCCCACTGTAATCTGACACCCAGGTATGGTCTTCTCCTTCATAGAAATGAACTGGACAAATGGTGCATTAAAATAATAGTGTTATATAATAGCAGTCCGAATGGACAGATAGAAGTGAAAGGCTTAACGCGTTTCGCTGTCAAGAAGACAATTCCTTCAGCAGTGTTACCATGGATGATGCAGCAGGAACTTCCCTTTTAACTCAAATTAGCCAATCAATGCAATCTTTACTCACAATTTGCTTAGTTGAACATAACAAGTTTCCTTAACCATGTACCAACCTGGACAAAATGTAAAGCTGGGTACACACTACAGAAATTTCGACGACCTTTTTATGGCGAGCGATTTTACATGCGATCGATGGTCCGATCGCTCGGTCCATGGACTGCATACACACTAGCCTTGTTTAGGACGATAAAGGGAAGAGCGGACGTCCCTTTAGCGACTTTTTACAGCCATGTTGTCGTGAGCAATGACTGTAATTTCGTACTCACTGTTGTGAATCGGTCGGAAGTTTATACACACTACACAACGGAAATGAGATTGGAACGAAAATATTAAACGGTACGACCAACCAAATGAGGCGACAATCGTCCATTTGGGCAGACTTTCGATCATCGTGTCACTGCACACACTGACCCGACTTTTGAACGAACGGTCGTATGTCGGCTGTTTGAGCCGATTATTGGACAAAAACAGTGTAGTGTGTACCCAGCTTTAAGCATATAAACTAATTTATGGACACGCCATAGCCAAATAAAGTGACTTTATATGTATATTTTAGTAGAGGAGATTTTTAAGGGAACACCTTCCTAAAGTGTAACCTCCAACACAAAAATATTTTTTTAACGTGCAAAATAAAATCTAATGTAACATTGTTGCTTATTTCACTAGAAAAATGTTGTTCAATTGTAATTAACTGTGGAGAAATTTTATATTGCACCTGACAACTATACACAGTGGATGCAGCTATTTTGTTAGCTTAAGTAATATTCATAAGAATGCAACCTCTCAATTCACTTCTAACCAATGCATCATGAAAATGAGCAAGAGCCAAAATGGTGCCAATAGTCCCTAGTGAAGCGATAGAGTGCACTCTCCTGAATGTAGGTTCAGGTGACAAAGGCGAGATGGGTTTTGCTGCCAGAGGCCCGCAGATGGCGGCCCTTAGGTTAGTCCCCTGACATAATAGGTGAGAGGCTGTAGATGAGAGATCTGGAGAGCAGACTCTGAAGCCGTAAAGCACGGCAGGATAATTTAGCTAAAATAGATCAGCACACATTGAAGGATCCCGTCATGTCTCAGTGGAATACCGGATTGGATACACTGAAGAGATACCAGCTTCAGGAGAGTCTCAGAGTCGGATACACAGATACTCAGACAGCGGAATGGACAATAATAATAACCAGGTCATATACACGGAGGCACAGGCAGCAGAGTAGTCAGTATCATAGTCGGGTCAGATACACAGAAGCACAGGCTGCAGAGTAGTCAGTATCAATAGCCAGGTCGGATACACAGAAGCACAGGCTGCAGAGTAGTCAGTATCAATAGCCGGGTCGGATACACAGAAGCACAGGCTGCAGAGTAGTCAGTATCAATAGCCGGGTCGGATACACAAGAGCACAGGCTGCAGAGTAGTCAGTATCAATAGCCGGGTCGGATACACAGGAGCACAGGCTGCAGAGTAGTCAGTAGCAATAGCCGGGTCGGATACACAGGAGCACAGGCTGCAGAGTAGTCAGTATCAATAGCCGGGTCGGATACACAGAAGCACAGGCTGCAGAGTAGTCAGTATCAATAGCCGGGTCGGATACACAGGAGCACAGGCAGTAGAGTAGTCAGTAAGAATATCCGGGTCGGATACACAGGATAGAGAGTAATCCAGGAGCAGTGGTCTAACAAGCCAGAGGTCCTACATGGAGGAACACCAGGAAGCAGCACAGGATACACAGAGGGAGAGCCATACGCCAAGCTGTAACTTGTTGCTCTGACACAGGCAGTGCGTCAGAGTGTTCAAGATATGGGGAAGGAAATTCAAATTCCCCGCCTCTGTGTCACATGACCGCCGCCGCGCCGGCCGCCCGGTACAACAGAGCGGCGTCAGCTATTGAAAACAGGAGCCAGGTAGAGGTAAGTCTCTTCCATGTGGCAGGGGAGGAATATACTAAAAGAATAGTAGCCTTTTCAACCAGTATATGAGGAGAGGAATGATCACTTATAGTGACTGAGATAGTCAGGATATTGATTTGTACCGCACAATATATATTCGACTAGAGATTGTTCTCCTATATGTTAGCCTACCTCACTTATCTATGCAACTAAGCTACAGAAGATACATTTATAAATGGATACAATGTTTCAGCAAAATAAATATTGTTGCTCTTATAATAGAGAGACAACCTTACAATACACTAATGTTGAAATATCAACAAAAACAAAGAACTGCTAATACTATTATCAAAGATAACAGTACATAACAGAACCTTGTCAGCATGAGCCTTTTACTTAATCCAAAGGCTCAATTTTGAATATAGAGTCTTTGTTCAACAGCTTTACTGTTATAATAAGTTACCATATAGGGGAGTATCAGCCAAGTTTGGTCTGTCACATCTTTCTATATATTTTCATCGCAAATCTATGATTTTGTTTTATGAGTAATGTGCAGAAAAAAAAAGAAGAAAACAAATGTTTAAATAAAAAAAAAAAATTAAGTTTGAAATAATGACTACTAAGTGCATCCTTCCTTTTATTCTATGTATATTTTAGTGACCATTTGGTTATGGGGGCACCTCACATACTGCTAAAATATACAGAATAATAATTAGACAATAACTATAGAAGGGAGATGGTAATGGCTACTAGATATTAAAATTTATCATCCATGCTGTTGTTATATTCTGTTCGGGTGAGTGGGTGCCATTGATTCTCTGGTGAGCGCGCCATGAGGGTTTATTGAGGGGAAGAGGGACTGGATGGTCTTCTGCTACTGAAGACTAGACAATGTGACCATTCCTCCACATGACATGACCACGCCCCCTTTTTAAGCGCTCACCACCAATTTGTCCAGATATCTGTCATGTCAATTTTGGGAGGTATGACCAAAACACCATGGAGGCTTCCATTACGTGGGATCAACCCTATGTATTAGCTACGAACCAAACCAATGACATCATCATCATCATCATCAACATTTATTTATATAGCGCCTGCAAATTCCGTAGTGCTTTACAATTGGGACCAAACATTAATAAAACAATACTGGGTAATACATACAGATAGAGAGGTAAGAGAACCTTGCTCGCAAGCTTACAATCTATGGGACAATGGGAGTTTGAAACACAAGCACACGTGCTACATCAAATTGCACACTGGACCAGCTAGAATACAAAGGTAAAAGTATTGAGTGGGCTGTGTGATTAGTCACACAGCAATATTGGTCAGAGGGTTGTTGTCTTGTGTTAGCTGTGTAGAGGGTGGTAATAGGGTAATGTAGTGAGGTTAAGAAGGTGGTTGAGGAATATTATAAGCTTGTCTGAAGAGGTGGGTTTTCAGGGAACGCTTGAAGGTTTGAAGACTAGAGGAAAGTCTTACTGTGCGAGGGAGGGAATTCCACGAGGTGGATGCAGCCAGAAAACAGCCCTATAACCGGGAATGGGAGGATGTGATGAGAGTGGAAGAGAGTCGCAGATCTTGTACAGAATGGATGAGTCGAGTTGGGAGATATTAGGAGACATGGGAGGAGATGTATGTCGGTGCAATTTTGTTGACGTATTTGTATGTTCATAAGGCCTGACTAATATTTATGTGCTAGTGGTGAATTGATCGGCTATAGTCTTATGAATGGATGACCACACTGAGTGTAGGAGACAGGTCCACTTTCAAAATTCCTTCTGGCTCCTAGATTTCACAGACTTGCTTTGGAATTGTATATTATTTTTTCCACCCCTGGATTAAGTGGTTCTTAGTTTTGAGAAAACACATTAATAAACAATTCAAATGAATCAAAACTGATGCTCAAAGCAAGCTAGAATCGGCTGAACATTAAATAACCTCATTGCCCTGTTGCCAAGAGAATGAAAAATACTATCATATATTTGTTAAGTTTCTTTTATGATAAAAAAAAAAACCTAAAGGAACAAAAAGTTTCTATTATCAAATGTTTGTTAAGTTACTTTTATGGTCTCATAAAAAAAAAACACTTGACACATAATAGATTGGACAAATGCTACACTTTGTACCTTGCTGCTTTGGTACGTGAATATTCACGTATTGAGCATGTGGATGCTCAATGCTACTGCGACAGTGGGGAAGCAATAACATTCTTACAAATACTTCCTTATCGCCCTGGAAACAAATGTGTTAACTAAACAACTAAACAACAAGCGCGTCATAGACTCCTTAGCGGCTGTATTTGTTTTTTTAATGAACATTCTTATGTCAAAAAACCCATGGATGAACCAGAGATAACTGCCTTGGATGAGCTAATCTTCAGACTTACTGCTGTCAATTTTTAGCCAGGTAAGGCTCTAGGGATTGTTAAATTGACTTTGACTAGAGTTCAAGTAAACACTATGGCACATCAGAGTTCACTGATATAGTGTTCAGTATCTACCACCATGACATGCGTGTTTCAGAGAACGACTCGCTAGTATATTGCTCTGTTCCATTATTTCTAGGAAAAACTCAGGCACGCAGACACAAGGTTCAGAACAGGTTGTAACATTATCACTTTTACAATGTTAAGATAAATAAGGCTAGTCTACATTTTTACTTTCGTTAACTGCTTAAAACAAATTCCCATTCATTGTGATTTTTTTTTAGAACATTGAAATAAACTTCATCATCAGAAATTAACATTTAAATGAATATTTTGTAAAATTAAGAGAGATCCTGCAGCTTGTGGGCACAACTTTCATATTAATATAAACATTGTAATTTTATTTGGCGACTCTTCAGACCTTCCCTGCGGGACATGCGGAGGGTAGCTCAGTGAGTTGAGGGGCAGGAGGTACTTAACGGCGGAACATGTGTCATAGCACCCCACCCAACACAGCATTATGGTGCAAAGCAACCAATCACGTGGCGGTGGGCAGAGCCTGATGGTGGAAGTCACATCATCATGCTGGGTTCTCTGTCTGGACTTGCTTCAGGTAGATTCCCATACTCTCAGACGTCTGGGAGATCACACTTTATTACAGAAGCCCAGGAGAGTCAATAAGAATAATTTTAATACAAGCAATTTATACCGTAATAATCATGCAGTCTATTGTCACTTTGAAGGAGTTGTCCACTTTTGGACAGATATCTCTATGTCACCAGCCCTCCCCATTTAACAAAAGAAGGATCACTCCCCAAGGACTCCTCTTTGAAGCTGGGAGTCACATCACAATGCAGCTCACAACTAGAGATGCTCAGGCTCGGTTTCCCGAGAACCGAATATACCCGAAATTAGCAAATCCGTGTACCGAGCCCTTCACGCTTTTTTGGATTTGCAAATGAGGCAAAATGTCATTGTGATGTCGTCGGATCTCGGATCTCGCGATTTTTGAATTCCTTTTTAAGATCCAACATAACGGTGGGTGGGAGTGCGGCCGGACCCCCATTTTTCTTTTCTGCCACTGCTGTGTGCCAATGTGTCCTAGATGTGCTAGGAACTGCCGTGTGTTTGTGTCATTGCTCTGTCGCTTACCATCCAGCCAGATTCCTGCAGTCATTGTCCCAAAGTGTATGAAAATAATATTGTGACCTGTGAGGTGGTCAGAATTGACTGCAAATTACTTGAAATTAGTGTTATTGAGGTTAATAATAATGTAGGAACAAAAAAAAAAGAGCAAAATTAGGTGATTTTAGCATATTTTAGGATTTCTTCTAAAAAATCCAAATCCAAAACCAAAACCAAAACACACGAGGGCTGTTTTGCCAAAACCAAAACACGAAGCTATCTCAGATCCAAAACCAAAACCAGTTCATGGGGGTAAGTGAGCATCACAACGGAAGGAGATCTCAATCCATCCAGTCATCTTCAATAGTACTGAACGGAAGCTCACCCTACAGCGCTCTACTGAAGAGGTCTTACTGCACTGTAAACTAACACTGCAATATAGCACAATGAAAGCAAAAGAAAAGATACTCCAGTGCTCTGAAACTAACACTATATAAATCAACATATATATATATATATGTAGAATTTTGTGCACAAGATAGCTATAAAGGGATAGCTCACCTGCCAACGTCAAGCCATCGCCAAGTCCATAGCCAGTTTAGCAACAAGGGCATCGCAGAGTATCACAATTAAATAATAATAAAAATGTTAGAGCATCATGCTTCAGGTATTGTGGGGGGTTATTTATAAATAGAATATCGCGGGGGCGGCTTAGTATTACTGGCTGGCTTAAATGCATCACCATTCAAGTCTCAGGGGTTACTGGCATGATCCGGTAGCCAGTTTGGGTGTGCACAAGTGGAACTAAAGATCAAGACTTGGGGCTAGATTTACTTAACTGCGGGTTTGGAAAAGTGGAGATGTTGCCTATAGCAACCAATCAGATCCTAGCTTTCTTTTATTTAGTGCATTCTACAAAATGACAGCTAGAATCTGATTGGTTGCTATAGGCAACATCTCCACTTTTTCAAACCCGCAGTTTAGTAAATATACCCTTTGGGCTTTCAGTTCCGCTAATAAAAATTACAAAACATTTTTTCATTCATGTTTTTCTATTATCACAAATATGGTAAGAAGGATTGAGGTGGTACATATATCACCTGCACTTAATTGTTTGAAAATCACTTTTATGGGGACACTTCTGTTAATGTTAAGCTGATACCTTAGAGCTGTAGGAATAAGCTCAGTATCTCTTTATTTGAGATGCACGCTTTCAGAATCTAATCATTTTCCTCTCTGCTGCTATGTTTTGTGTAACTTCCTTTTTTTATATATAAGTGTTTGTATGTCATTAATTTTCATTTTTGTAGTATGTTGTATTTTTTTTTATGAATAAAGCTGTATTCTATTTTTATAAGCCAATTCTTTGGAGTATTGAATTCTGCCACAGGATTCTTTCTGTATTTGACATTTCCATTAGAGTTGGTATTTTATTTTACTCTAGCGCTGCTCCCGTGTTGTTGTTTTCTGGTAAAAGAGACATGTAAATCTCCCTTTTATAATCACATTCTACACGATCACTAGAGATATATAAATTTTCTTATGCAATTTGTTGCAGCCTTTTCCAGACTAATGTTTCAGAGCTAACGGTGCTGCTTTTTTTTAATGTAAAAGTATTACAAAATGAAATGTCTCTCTCTGACCAGAATATTGGCAGCACTAATGCACGTTATTTCAATATGCCATCTCCACTTTTGTGTTCCTTTGCTATTGGCACAGATTGGTCAGTGATACTGATAATGTAACCCTACTATTTCACTAAGAGCTTCGCAGGTAATACTATATTAAGCTCTGATTACATCTCTCAATAGCAACTAATCATTTATCAGAAACTAAGTGGTATATTTACTAAACTGCAGGTTTGAAGAAATGGAGATGTTGCCTATAGCAACCAATCAGATTCTAGCTATCATTTTGTAGAATGTACTAAATAAATGACAGCTAGAATCTGATTGGTTGCTATAGGCAACATCTCCAGTTTTTCAAACCCGCAGTTTAGAAAATATACCCCTAAGGTGTAATCTTCTCAGATTTACATTTTGCTATTATTACATATATTTCTGAACATAATAAAATACACGTGTTTTAATTAGAGATGAGAGAGTCACCCTTAGTTAAGTTTGCAGAACGATTTGCAATGCTAGGCAATTAGTCCACACATCTCTTATTACTGCTGCAAATAGCAAATAGACTTTTAATTTGCATAATTGTATTGTTCAATTTGTTCTTATTTTTTACTGTTTTGTTTTGTTTTCTTGTTTGTTGACTTTAGAGAATTTTGTTCAAAACAACATTTTAAAACATTTTGTTCTGAATCTTGATTTTTTTTGCCTTTACAGGAATTGATTGACCGTCTCCAAACTACTAAAATCCAGAGAATCGTAAACTCTACTGAAACATTTTACTCCTCTGTAACTTACACGTAGATTGTGCTCCACAAATAACTGCACCTCGGGTTTTCTTAAGCCCTCTGATTTTTTCAAGTAAGGGTTGTAAAAACACTTACACAAGGCTGCAAAAATGTCCTTAGAAAATAAAATTAAAATGAAGTGAAAGAGGTCTAAAAAATCCAGCATTACCAACGATCCACTTATATGTGAGAAATCTGAATAAGTTATGGTAAGACGAGAGGCTCAAAACAATACAAAATGCAATTTTCAAAGACATTAAGTCCTTATGTAGAGTTGGGCGTGATTTCTATCTAAACCTCAGGCGAAGATTGCATCAGACAAAAAAAGACGCATTCTACAAAGTATGCTGAGTTTTTCGCATCTTAGTTGATTGTCATCATTAGCAGTTTGTAACTTACACCAGGGGCAAGATTTACTAAACTGCTGATTTGAAAAAGTGGAGATGTTGCCTATAGCAACCAATCAGATTCTAGTTATCATTTCTTTAGTACATTCTACAAAATGACAGCTAGAATCTGATTGGTTGCTTTAGGCAACATCTCCTTTTTCAAAACTACAGTTTGCTAAATATACTGCCAGGGGTAAAGCACCCGGAACAGATACGGTTCCTGACAGGCATATCTGCGTCTACGTCCTTGGCCTATACGCATCGTATTTACTTGAACACTCCCTTATATAGTTGGTCTACGCATGCAAGCTTCTTGCCTCCCCCGTTCCGGCTCTATAAGCATTAGAAGTAGTGTACGTAAGATTCGACTGAATTTGCATACAAGTCTTTTTTGTGGGCTTGTGCAGGAGTGAAAATCACATTTTACACTATGCAAATGGACTTGCGTCTAACTCTTCATGTTCCTGCATGTTCAGCCCTGATTTAGAGCGAAGGGTTTGCTATTCAATCTGGACAAACTGTTAAACACTGCTTACCCATATGCACAACTGAAAACAAGTCAACTAAACTACTCTGAGAAAATGGATAAAAAATAAAGACTTCAGAAAGTGAGCTGAGCATACTATCCAATACTACGGAATTACCTCCAAAGAATTACAGTATTCAGTAAAAGTCCTATTGATTTATCGCTTGTACACTTTGCTCCTTAAGCTAATTGCATATAATAGTTTTTTTTTAAAAGATAGCCCGTTTAGCAAAAGATTAGTGCATTAAAGCAGCATATTTTTTTACGTTAATGAAGTGTTATGAATTTTGCATGAGGCTTAGCACATAGTGTCAGGAATTATATCTGCTCCAGCCACAGGAATAATAATACGTATGTTAATACAAAACACATAGTATGTTTTATTTAAACCATGCCATAAACATTTTTGCCCCGGAGGAAGATTTTAAGTAGGTTGCTCCAAAGTATCACTAGCTTGTTAATGGCTGTAACAGATTCTTTCCAGCGAAAAAATAAAATAAAAAAATAACTCGGGTTGAAGACATCATGTGCAATTCACAATGCTGTAATTAAGGGTCAGTTGCCAGCTGTAGTATGAAGCCATTTGTGTACAGTATCATAGCAGAAGTTTTAACATGGGAGAAAATTTAGTTTTTATGAGGGCAATTATATAGAGCCATACCCAGGACCAGAACCATTCATAGGATGCATAATGGGCTTGATCAGACGTATGATTTTTTTAAGCATTACTATTATTATTATTATGTTGTTGTGATACTTTTTGAAATTAATAACGTGATTGCTGAGAAAATACTGAGTTGATTTGTTTGGAATAAAGTTTGTTTTGCATATAGATTGGAAAACTATTTAAAATGATAAATAACATACGAAACGTACAATAGATAACTTAATGAAAAATACTCTGGTGGTTGCCGTCTATTGGATAACAATGAAATGGTGCAACTGCGCTCTTTGCGCTATGGGAAAATGATATAGAGAGAGTCTATTGGATGCCTGTTGAAAATCAGATATAAATCATTATTGTTCATCTTAAATACATAGGAAAGGTGCAAGCACCTGATAGTGCAGTACTTTATTTTAAAAAGTGCATAAAGAGCTTGATATAAGGTGCAAAGTGAACTCGTACTCAAGGTAGTAAATTCTCAGGTTTTCTGATTAATTTCCAAGGTCCTCTGTTTCTCTCCCTAGGGAATGGAACCTTTAGATCTCACTGAAGATATGAATAAAAGGAAATACATAGTGTAGTATAATTAGGAAATCTTTAATAATAAAATAATATAGTACATGTTCAAATAAAACATAAAGGCAGCTTATTTGGGGACTTTGTAAAGTAAATAGTGTTGTACTGCATAAATAGGTCTCTATTCCCTTTCAGGTATTGGAAGCAGACAGTGAAATGATTCCCAATTTAATGAAATGGATTTCTCAGTTCAGAGACCATATATGGTGTCCGAGCAACAGACACAACGCGTTTCGCTCCTTTGTGGCTTGGCGCGTTTTATCCTTTGTGGACTTGTACCAAGCCGTTATAAAATTGTAGCTAAATAGTTGAAAATGCCTACTACTTTCTCTAGCTCTTTCCAGTTTATTGGTGTGACAAAACCATGACTGTGTCTATGTGATTTCATGCCCTCACTTCTTATTATGTGCCCAAAATGTGACTCTTCCAGTGCTCCAATTTGCATCTTGGCAGGTTGAGTTGTTTGTCTATGCAGTGCAAAGAGGTCTGCATCATGTTCATCCATGGTTTACCCATGTATTAGGATATAATAAATGATTACTTCTACTCTGTCACATTTATTAAAGAAACTGGAGGATTGCTTGCTGATTTTGGCTCTACTCTGCAGAGAGGTACGGAGTCTAATGTGCCTCTGGTCTTAGCTAGGAACCCCTGCAAGGGAGTTTGGACTTAGCCGCGAGAGACATGCAGGTCCTCAAAGAGAGTAAACAGCGAAGTAATTAGATGGAAGAGTGAGCCAGGCAATACGAGTCTAACCGTGCTGGCAGGAGAGGTACCGAAGGAAGATCCACAAACTTAGTAAGGCAATCCGAGGTCAAATACAGGAATATATCACCAAAACCAGGAGGGAGAACAAGGAGCAGGTCAGGATACAGCCGAGGTCAAAACACAACAGCAGTCACGATACCAAAACACGAGAAGTGCTAGAGTAAGGGGACCCAATACTCTGACACCTACATGGTGCAAAATTCGAGTATAAATAGAGGAAGGAAAAACGTAATTACCAGCGGCGGTGACGTGGATAACCGCCATTGAGACCAGGAATAGCATTGCCTAGCAATGGGATGGGCATGCACAGAACCATCCGGCGAGCAACCGGAGGTTATGTGTCTGGTTGCCGAGCATCACAGGAGGCGGACGCCCGTCCCTGTGTGAAAGTGAAAACACAGGGATGGCGCCTGACAGGCCTTCTACTATTCATGTACTTTGTTTTGGAATATTTCCTATGTGGATATAATACCAAATGGTATACATGGAAACCTGGACCTCTCAAATGGTGTTTAAAAAGTTTCCAGTGTACAAACTGGGCATCAAGAATACTGAAGAACTTCGCTTCTTCTAGCGTATTATTTACATAGACCTATAGAAACTTTTCTCGCACTATTTTGGAATTTAGGATGGTGCATCTTCCTGGCAAACAATTCAATTTTTTGAAAACATCTCCATAGTACTTCTGAATTTTCTCCATCCTCTGGTGTGGTTCAGTCACGGTAGTATTCATTATTATGAGAAGTTCATTCAAGATCGGTTTCTTGCAAACTGCAAGACCTAAAACTGCTGGTTCTTTTGTTTCTATGATATAGAAACTTAAGTTTCTTTGTCCATGTTTTTGTATGTGCATTTAAGCATTTAGCCTTTTAGTATAATACATACCTCCCAACTGTCCAGATATGAAGGGACAGTCCCTTTTTCCAATGGTTGACATGCTTGTCCCAACTTGCAGGAAGTTGAGTGGTATGTCCTCACTCACCAGGTGCCTCAGGTGAGAGTTGGGGTGGCCTAGTGCTTCAGAAACACTAGGTATGCCATGGGGGTATAACCATGCCCATTGTAACATGGACATACCCCTAAGAGAATGTGGATATGCCCCCTTATCTGAGGAGATATGTACATGTCTCACTTTAGAACTGTTAAATGTAGGGAGGTATTTATTTTGGAATGTCCAGGAGACTAATGAAATAGTGGGTAATCTCCAGGACTCCCGAGAGAGATTAGTGACCTCCCTGAAGCTGGCAGAGAAGCGGTAGGCAGAGCACAGTGTGATGACACTACTCATGTGGCACTATCAGATGACACTATTCATGCCACCAATCTCCTTCCACCATGGAGGAAACACTGCAGAGAAAAATAAGCAATGACTACAGAAACGGAACGAAACAGAAACCAATTTCTTGTAGCACACCTCCTCCTGGAAATAATGTTTTCTCAGGATAAATGGCCAGAGAGATTGTCGGCTCTAAATCTATACTGTATACAGTAAATACCCTTTATTTAATAAAGAGACTGTCGTGTATAAAGTATAGATCTAGAGCTGATTATCACTGTTATATTCTGTTTACTGGACAATCCCGCGAGCTAGTTATCCTCTGGAAACACTGGGGTATAGTTGCCTACTCTCCCGGAATGTCCAGGAAACTCTAGGAGGGTATTTAATTAGGTTTCAGGTCCGTGGTAATTTGAGTTACAGTGAAAAGTGCGCAGTATTGACGGTAATACGGTACCGCAATAAGGTGGATTTTCCTTTGCAACCCTATGTGGTGTGTACAAAAATCCTTGTTATTGCAAGGATTAAAAATCCTTATTATCACAAATAAGTTTCAGAAAATAAAATAGGAGATAAAATCACAGTTACTGTATTTTTCGCTCCATAAGACGCACTTTTTCCCCCTAAAAAAGTGGGGGAAAAAGTGTGTGCGTCTTATGGAGCGAATACTGCATGCCAGAAAGGAAGGAAGAAAATAAAACTTACATGTCCAGCGTGGAGAAGCGGGTCCCGGCCAGGCTGCAGATCCTCCTGAGCGTCCGTCCCCCTGCCTATCTGTGAGGACCTAGCTATTACATGGGACGTCCCATGTAAGTTTTATTTTCTTCCTTCCTTCAGGAGGATCCGCAGCGCTGAAGACACCTGAGGGAATAAGATAAGGCTATAGTGTTTGTGTGTGTGTGCTGGAGACTATACTGTGTGTGTGCTGGAGACTATACTGTTTGTGTGTGTTCTGGAGGCTATACTGTGTGTGTGCTGGAGGCTATACTGTGTGTGTGCTGGAGGCTATACTGTGTGTGTGCTGGAGGCTATACTGTTTGTGTGTGTTCTGGAGGCTATACTGTGTGTGTGCTGGAGACTATACTGTTTGTGTGTGTGCTGGAGGCTATACTGTGTGTGTGCGCTGGAGGCTATAGTGTGTGTGTGCTGGAGGCTATAGTGTGTGTGTGCCAGTGTGCTAACATAGCATGTGTGTCTAAGAGTGGGGATCAGTGTGTTAATATAGTGTGTGTGTGTGTGTGTGTGTGTTGGTGAGTGTGAGTGAAGGGGCCAGTGTATTTTGTGTGAGTGAAGGGGCCAGTGTATGTTTTCCTTCTCTAAAACTAGGTGCGTTTTATAGTCAGGTGCGTCTTATGGAGCGAAAAATACGTTACTATTTACTAGTTAAGACATGATGTGTGAGGGAACACAATTGAGAAACATGGGACATTTCAGTCTTGATAGACCCCTTCATGAAAATTCACACAGCAATGTCTAGAGCAGAAGATTTTAAACCCTTTTTCACATAGCTCTTACCCCCCACCTTTGGAGTTTAGCTGTCAATAAGGACAGATTGATCTCCCTAATGTCACAAGACTTTCGAAGTGAGCTAGGGATGTCCTGAGATCGAATGTTCACTGGACCTGATTTTCCACCTTTGCTCATTCTCCTTGGCTACCTACATGGTTTACAACTTTGGGGCTTCCAAATCCTCCAGGATCCTATCTCTCCCTGATCTGACTAATTTCAACAAATTAATGACACTTGAAGTTAAAAGTCATTTCAACTAGCAAAGCACATGTTGAGATTACATTACAAGATTACATACAATATATATTGTCATACATCAATTCAACAGAAAATAACAATCAGTCATTAGATATACTACGTAATCGTCACAACCACACCTACGTATATTACACCATGCATAGTGTGTACAGTTGATGATGGGTATAGCTTAGTGTAGAGGCACACTGGTGATTTCTTCAATAAAAATATTAGCTTATTTCATGTTTTAAGGAGCAGGATTACAGCAAAACAGATGCCTAGATCCTACAGTAAACTATAACCTGTAAAAATGGTTTATGGATACAGTATATTTACCTTCAATTTAACAAACAGACCGCTCTAGGCTATAATGATGAAGGGGATAAAGGTCTCACAAAGCTGTACAAGGGACAGCGGCATTCATTGCTATGCAGAATGCCCGTCTAAGTATGTATGTGTTTATGTATCAACACATTGGGGTGCTAAAGTGTGAACATGCAGTAAGACATAGTAATCAGATATCTGCTTTGACTAACTTGCTATGGGTAACAGAAAATGTGCCTATATTATTTATTATGTAGCCCCCATTATGGACTAGGGAACTGTTCTGCAAGGAGATATTAATTTGGTGTCTTCCATGAAACTCTGGGGATAAAAATACATTTAAAATAATTCTAAAATAATTGTTCCCCGTCTTGCGGATTTGGTGCACTCGAGTGAACCAACCACGCCTGCGAGAGAAAGCTCTTAGGCATATAATTGAAATATTTATATTACCATATAGTTTTCAAAAAGGCTTTTACACTATCATAAGTGCAATAAATATAAAGTAAAAAAAACAAATAAATCTAATGGCTGATCACTACGGCTAAGCCGCATTAAATGGTTTTCTAAACAGCAAAATGAGCTGTTCCCAGCCCAAAGGGAAAACTTACTAGTCAATAATTCAGTGGGATTTTTCCATTCTTTCAAAAAGAATAAAAATGGTTTGAATTATTAAGAAATCTTCCTCTCAGTGTCATCTGTCATTGCAAAGGAATCAACTAGGCTACTTATAGTCCATGCAAACTAACTTAACACATGCTTCTAACATCTGTTTTTAGCAAAGATCCTGACATAAGGTTTCAAATTGCCCCCATGGCAGTGTTACATTTTGGGATTACTAAACAACTTGGTTATAAAGTAGGGGAAAAAAAATCTTTAAAATGACCTTGATACAGCCTCCTTTAAAATAAGGAGACCAAAAACATGGAATTATTACATATGTACAGCAAAATATACAAAACATCAGTGTATATAATTAGTTCTGTGTACTAGCAAAATATAGGTTAAAAAAGCAAAAAAAAAATGCTAAATAATGTATAGGATTAATTCAGGAAATAATATGTAGCACATTAATCTACACACACAAACAGAACTAAATAAGAGTCGAACGAAAACACATTGCCTGTGTATAACCACATTTACCTATCCAGCAACATTCCAGCAATTATTTTGACTCTTTTTAAACAGGGCAGAGTGTCTCTTCTACCTGGTTTTATACTCCATAGTATGTAACACTCTGTGAATATATAGAAATACAAAGCTAGAAAATATCTTGCAACTTTTAATCCTCTGCTTCGGGAGATCCTGGAGCCGAGGTCATGTGACTGCGGGTAGGAGGGGCATAGCGGCGCTATTACATCACTGTAGCCCCACCTCCTGTTAAAAAATGCTAAAATTCACGTAATTTCATAGCAGGGGCCGGGGCTTGATGATGCATAATTGCGTCATTAAACTCCGCCTGCATCACATCCCAGAGAATGCCTGGTCTCCCCGGAGTCCTAGAGGACTCCCAAAATTCGGGAGCCTCCAAGAAATTCCAGGAAAGTAGGCAAGTATGAGCTAGAGCACAAGTTTTAGTTAAAAAAAAAAACAGAACTGCTCAAAAATGAGCGGAGCTTGTGATTAAGGGGCCTGTTTATCAACCTCTGAAAAGGCTAAAATCGCCTGAAAACTGATTTATCAAGATCCAAAATTCGGAGCTGGACCCCGACAGCTAACACTATCTCATAGTTACCTACTCTCCCAGAATGTCCGGGAGACTCCCAAATTCCTGGTAGTCCCCGGGACTCTCGGGAGAGCAGGCCGTTCTCTCGGATCCCGGGCAGCTTTATAAAATTAAATGGAGGGGGTGGGGCTTAGTGACGTTGTGCATGCGTCATTGTGGCCCTGTTTTTATTGGTTCAAAATACTGATGCCAGTTTGGGGGCGGGGCTAATGGCAAGTTTCTTTGAGCTCCGCCCCCACACACCCACCTGCCCCCCGGACCTCCCGGGAAAAAACTTTCCAATGTTGGCAAGTATGCACTATCTGAAGATAGTGTTAGCTGTTGTAGTCTATGGGAACAACATCTTTGCATGCCTCCCCGACAGGTTTTGGGCTCTATCCATCGCAAATTCTGCCTGGCCATAGGGACCTGTAAGTAAAGTGATCGCAATTGAGATCACTTTACTATGAACTATTCATGGGAACCGGCTCCAATCGGAACTGCTGTCCTGGCTGAACAATTTTAATAAATAGACAAGTTAAATCATTTCCTAAGTAGACCCCTAAATAGGTAACAATATGACAGGTGCTTTTGTCCTGTAACACAAGCCACATTGCATCGCGTTAAGTGTGTTTCCCAAAGCTGAATAGTGAAAGGCCCTCTAATACATGCACAGTATCAAACTGCTAAAAGTAAAAGAACTATAAAATCAAAAGTGCTATAAACACTAAAAGCTATAACGAACAAAGGAACTGTAGCACCATCGCTTCATATACTTTGGACCCAAAACATCGCCCACATCATGGAACTCACTTCCCTTCTGAGTCAAAACAATCCCAGAAGGAATCCACATAACAAGGAACCAAAACACCAAATAACAAACGGGAAGAACATTACCCGACATACAATTCTTTCTGAACTGAGATCACATGAGTTGCTAGTACCCACAGCACCACACTACCACGGGCCACAACAGGTTGGGCCTCGGTACCCTACTTACTTGGGACGTATAGCTGGGACCCCTACTTTCCCCGTAAGGCACTAATCCAAAACATTAATAATCAAACTACACGTCAGATGATTAAAAAGTCTGCAGTGCATGCGTACTGAGCAGTGTAAATCACATTATGTTTGCGTCCCGGGATGAACTAATGAATCAGCAGCTTCTCTGGTTAGAGCAGAGCGAACTGTCACTCACTTGCTCTTGTATAACAGCAAGTGAGTAACAGTTACCTCCATAGAGAGCTGAGATGCTGCACGCTTATATAAATAAATAAATGTGTTAAAAAAACCTGCATGTGATGTGCCCAGGGCATACTTGAAAATTAGAGGTGACTCTCAATGTATTTATTCCATGTAAAAAAAATTAAAAATGTAATTAAAATACACATGGAGAAATGATACTACAGAATCACCCAGTATTAAAAAACAGGTAATACTTGCAATAAGAGAATATATAATTATTGCTATGGTTACATTTTAAGAGGATAATTTAAACATTTGTGATAAAGAATAGCTGAGCATCAAACTTTCATCGATTCTTCACCAAGATATTTGTATACTTTGGTACTTTTAAAGCACGTACTCCTGTAGTCCATTAAGGTCCAGGACTGAAAAACAGACCAAAACGGCACAGCATCCTTATACAGCGTTTGTTAACTCAATGGTCAGTCACAGAGCACAATGGCTCTCATATTCATGAACCCTTAAGGTTTATAGGAACTGCACCCACTAAGTTTAAGGAAATGATGCTCCATTTAAAGTAATTAGGCCTGGCCTGATGGATCTCTTTTGCCATCACGCTACTATTTTTTGTGTCCAACTTAAATGTAATGTTTTTAGAGATTTTGTATCACATTCCTTCTACCAATAAAATATAATAGAACTGGCAAAAAAGGTCCAGGCGCCATATATATATATATATATATATATATATATATATATATATATATATAGACAGTGCTTTTATTGTAAGAAAAAAAGTGTCGGAACTCGACCCTTTCTGCCCCCTCATTTTTGTGTAGCCCTCTCTCTCTGCCCCCCTCGTTTTTCTTTCACCCTCTCTTTCTGCCCCCCTCATTTTTCTGTAGCCCTCTCTTTCTGCCCACCTCGTTTTTCTGTTGTCCTTTCTTTCTGCCCTCTCATTTTTCGGTAGCCCTCTCTCTCTGCCCCCTTCATTTTTCTGTAGCCCTCTCTCTCTGCCCCCTTCATTTTTCTGTAGCCCACTCTTTCTACTCCCCTCGTTTTTCTGTAGCCCTCTCTCCGTCCCCCTCGTTTTTCTGTGGCCCTCTCTTTCTGCCCCCTCATTTTTCTGTAGTCCTCTCTCTCTCTGCCCCCCTCGTTTTTCTGTTGCCCTCTCTTTCTACTCCCCTCATTTTTCTGTAGCCCTTTTTCTACTCTCCTCATTTTTCTGTAGCCCTCTCTTTCTGCCCCCTCATTTTTCTGTAGCCCTCTCTTTCTGCCCACTTCATTTTTCTGTAGCCCTCTCTTTCTGCGCCCCTCCCGTGCTTTCTATAGTCTGTACTTACCATCTTATCATCATCATCATCATCATTTATTTATATAGCGCCAGCAAATTCCGTAGCGCTTTACATCTATGCTTCTTTTCTCGCTTCTCTGCTTGATCGTGGCTCCTCTCACTGGCAGCGTCGTGACGTCACGGCGCTGCTGGAGCCGGAAGCAGGACACACACTAAGATGCGGTGCTGCATTGTAGCAGCACCACAGAGACAAAAAAAATGTTAAAAAGTTAATTAAACTTTGAAAACTCATGGAAAAAAGGTGCCGGAACGTTGTTCTGAGCGTTCCATGACAAAAAAGACCTGTATATATATATATATATAATTATAAACAAGCAATTTATGGGACTCTAATTATAAAAAGCTGTGGACGTGCATATACAATGTTAGCTCTCCCATACAGTGCACAGTACTACGACATGCTTCCTTACAATTAGACGTCAGGTCCCTAGACCACGATATAGTTGCCGGTCGGTTTTTTGCCTTAATTATCTAGGGACCATGCCCTACTTTTCTAGCACGGGGCAATTTCAGGAAAAGTGCCAAGTTACACTGAAGTACAGTCCTCCTTTTACTTTTTGATAAATGCTCCCCAACATCTGCTGACACCGATCTTCTCTATTTATCCAATAGCGTCTCCATTTAAATCTCTCTAATTAGCACAAATGCACAGCATAGGGTTTCTGGGATGTTCAAATAATAGTCATCATGTCAGTTTATTTTATATCACTCAGCTTTCCAGGACCGCACTGGGGCTAAAAACGGCCCCCTACCACCCTTGCTGGGAGTTCATTCCACTAAAAGTAGTTGGAGTTAATAATAATAATAGCAAATATTTTAATTCAAATTTTCCAGGATGAAGCTGTAAAGAGACTGCATTTGTGTCTCTTTATAATCCAATTTTAGCTTTAAAATTATACAGTATTATGCATCTACTTGCTTTAGATTTCCACTGCTTCTCTCGTCCTGAGATTTGCATTTTTATATGAAAACTCAGAGAAAGTAAAGAATCCACTAGTAAAATGAAGAAAAAAAAAAAAAACACTGTCTACAAACTGCTCCATTTCTCTACACCCACAGTTCGTATCATCCTTGACAACTGACAGTACCAGTAAAGGGCTAAATAAACCAGACTATTTAAAGTGGAATAAATTATAGCCTTGTCACAAGATGTAGGATAATGGGAGAGAACATTATCCAGTCTGACAATACTGAGTCAGAGATATGGAAAAATGGATTTTGCAGTACTTTGTAAGACAACCAAGTGAACTAAACACTACTATTCGCCATGTTCTACTATGTATTTACAGAATGCCGAACTCAAAGGTTTAAGCTGAAAAACAGTTGAGCCAAACATGCAAACATTCTTGTATAGGTACAGGAATCAGAATGGTTCATATTTTGCAGCTTATCCGACAGACCTTTTTATGACCTTTGCCCACAATTATCTAGACACAATAATCTTATATTTTACAGTAGGGCGGTACATTATTCCATATATATATATATATATATATATATATATATATATATATATATATATATATAATATTTTGCATTTATTAATGTGTGTCAGTGCATCAGCCTCATCAGGAGGTGACAATTTATACAATCTTATTTTCCTAACCATCACAGACAAGGATGATGAGGCCCATCTCTAGCAGTAAAGGTCATCAGCCTTATTTATTTTACTAAGGGGTACCTTTAGATCCAAAGTCGAGACTTTTTCCCCGGGGGCAAGTTTGCCAGCCCTCCCCTGTTGCCTACTCTCCTGTAACATCCGGGAGATTCCCGAAATCGTGTAGATCTCTAGACTTCCGGGAGAGTGGCCCACCCTCCAAAAATGGATCATCAGAGAATTGATTCACCACACCCTCCCGTCCTGGATCTCCCAGAGGGTAGGTAGGTCAAATAATCAGCAAGTATAGTCAAGATGAGGACTAAGGAGAACATAGTAGACACCTCTTCCCTGATGTAGATGACTTTCCCTCAAAAATAGGAAATGGCTGACCAACCCCCTCCCCTACTTGTGGTAAAGGCATATGTTTATATTTAGGCTAGCGGGAGAACTAGAAAGTAGCCCTTCTACATAGCAAGTTTCTTTCACTCTTAGGGAGTATATTTACAAAACTGTGGGTTTGAAAAGGTGGAGATGTTGCCTATAGCAACCAATCAGATTCTAGCTTTCATTTATTTAGTGCATTCTACAAAATGACAGCTAGAATCTGATTGGTTGCTATAGGCAACATCTCCATTTTTTCAAGCGCGCAGTTTAGTAAATATACCCCTGAATGCTAAATTGTACTGGCACGGTTTCAAATATCTCTTTAGAAGATAGTAGGCAAAATAATAGGGAAAAGGCTAATAGTTTTTCTTCACCTAACAGGACTCAGAAATTGTGGAATAGGGATTTTTAGTCAATCTGTAAAAACAAATCAAACGATACAATGTGCTTTGGAACGATGATCGTGGGAACATACACACTGATGCGATATCGGACCTAACGGTCGTTTATTGTGTGATTGGCTCAATAATCGGGTGGAAAACCTGTAGTGTATACCCAGTCTAAGACTTAGGGAACCCCCATTCCTATACATATATACACTTGCAGCATAATGGAAAAAATGTATGCGTGTGTATGTAATGAGTATGTGTATGTAAAGTCGATCCCGCCAATACATTAACTGTGTTTGTGTGTATATATATATATATATATATATATATATATATATATATATATACTGCCTGCATTGATGCTTACATTCAATTACTGATAGTGTCGGTGTATGTAGTACATGCTGTCCCTGCAATAGACTCCTTTGACAGATTCGAACTAGTCTGAGGCTTTAAAAACCTATGCTACGCCTTACAGACTAGCATACATGGTGAGTGAATAATTGCATTTTATCACTAATTGGGACAACTGTTCAATTGCAATATAATATGCAGATCAGTTGGAATTCAAGCACAGAGAGCTCATTTTTTATAAAGCCTGGATATGTCTTCCGCAACCTAATTAGACCCGAGCCTCTTTAATTAAATGTATCAGGCGAAAGCCAGAGAGTTCAGACCTAATAAGGATAATGACTTTTTTTTTTTTTCTTTCATTGTTGTTCTTTTGTTTTTCGAGCCACGATTTATTTAATGCCTTATCTCCGCTAAACCAATTTGTACCATATGCCCCGCTCTTCTATGCGAAAACTTTATCATCCGGATGTTATGTTTTTAAAATGCATGCAGAACAGACGCACTCATTTTTCTCTGGGAGCCAAATCCCAGGGTGTTACAGAAGCAGCTGCTTTTTACAATTGACATTACTTAACAAAACACGAGACAAAACATCCCTCATACCACAGGAATCCCGCCGTGCTCTATTGAGACGAACACATTTTCTGCAAAAGTGACAGCCGCTTAAAATTTGGTATTTTTGTCTTCCTCTCAAAATTAACCATGGTTTAATGTGACCTCGAAATCCCTCTTCCCCTGAGAACATGGAAATAAAAAATGGACCATCTTCATGGCTATTCCCCTACTGCTTATGTCGTGGGTTCAAAACGAAAAAAATCATGGAAAATCCACAGCTGCAGACGTTGGAGGTGATCCAATAAAATTTATGGATCCTTATCTTGAATAAGAATTACATGTTGGAATAATTGAGTCTATTTGTGCTGGGTGCAATATGACTTGTATTATTATAAGGTAATTATAGAAGCATTGGGTTTATAAATCAATCGCAAAGTAGAAAATTTCTTATTAAAAACACCATTGGGGTTTTACGAAGGGGATTAGATGTCCACTACAAATCAATTAATATTTGGCAACTTCTAAATATCTCCACCCAAAACTTAAAATTTACTTTTCTCTGTAGATCACTAATTTCTAAGTTCTAAATACTTTTTGTGTGGTGTTCCTCCAATCTGGCATGACCCCTCAAGTCTCCTGGGGGTAAATGTATCAAGCTGAGAGTTTTTCTGCGGGTTTGAAAAACCTATAAGATTCTAGCTATCATTTATTTAGTGCATTCTACAAAATGACAGCTAGAATCTGATTGGTTGCTATAGGCAACATCTCCACTTTTCAAACCCGCTGAAAAACTGTCCAAAACCTGCTCACTTCTATGCTGCTAAGCTGGGCTTTTTCTTAAAATACTCCACGGTGCTCTTGAAGGTCCTCCCCTTGAGCTTCCCAAAAGTTCATGATGGACAGGCATCAACAGCACCACTGTTTGTCGGAAACACATATGGTAGGATTGTATGGATGGAACTTCACACCTCTGCATGGTATTCAAAATTTGATTTGAAGCCAGCACCGGTTGGGTTACTTTTGTGCTTGTGGGTCTATCCTATCTATTGTACTTGACACACGTGCCAGTTGACGTCAATGATTTCAGGTTCCACTGGTGTCAGTAGCTCCCTAGCGTGTATGAGCTGTGATTGGGGGCTTTAGATTATCTAGATCCAACTGATACTTTAGACTGAGGCTGGGTACACACTACAGAAATTTTCTCCCAATGTGTTATCTAGAACGATTTTACGACTGATAGAAAAAAAAAATCGGCACAATTGGCACGATCAGCATGCCAATTCATCTGTACACACTATACACGTTTCTGTGCTCTCCATCTGTCATAATTATCAGCTGAAAAGATTGTGACTCTGTAAACTCTATGGGGATCGTGATCGTGAGAGCATACACACTGCAGGATTATAACAACATTGTTCCTTTGATGAACGAGATTTTTAGTTTGGTTTAAAAATCAAATGAAACAATACAATGTGCTTTGGAATGACTATCGTTCATCGTTTGAGCATACACACTAATGCAATATCGGACTGAACATCATTTATCGTGTGATTGGCCCGATAATTAGCTGAAAGGGTTGGTTATGTTTAAATGATACTCATAACACCGATGTCAGGATCTGCCTGCAAACCTTGCATTGCATGCTGCTTTGCCTGGCAGCTCCTGCCTTTTGGACTTTATTATTGTGTTATATATATATTGTGGCAGTACCTCTATTCACCAGAGGTGCTTCTATTGTGCCTCCCTTGTCTAACCTGCTCATTAATTATCCCTTGCACCTAGGTGTGTCCCTTCTTATACCTGTCACTCCCAGCATACATTGCTGGTTATTGTTGTTACTTTGTTGTTGCTTCCTTCTGCTGTGCTTCTGGTTTTCTTGCTGCTTGGGATCTCTCCATACCTCCTGCTTACCTGCATCAGCCGTGTACCTGGTATTTACTGCAAGCTCATTATACCTCCTGCTTACATGCATCAGCTGTGTACCTGGTATTTACTGCAAGCTCATTATTACTCCTTCTGTTTTGTACTCTTCAGCAAATAAACATTGAGTGTTTTTCACCATATTCGTGGCTCCTTAGCTGTATTCCTGCATTGAGCCGTGACAACCGACAGTTAGTGTAACAACATCATATATCCGATGTTGACGCGCTCGACAATAAATAAATATAGACTCACTATATTAATGACAGCTGAAGTATCCGACAGTGTTCACCTAGATTCCAAACACAACAAATCACGGCACAGCGTTTTGATGTCATTTCAAACAGCGACGGTCCTATTTGTGATTTTAAAGAGGCAATGCCGGGTCCCGGTCCCCATCCCTAACCCTATTTCTTACGTAGATAAGTTAAGCAGCGGGACCCATCATTGCCGCTTTAAAGTCACGAATAGGACGGTCACTCTTTGAAATGACGTAAAAATGCAGTTCCATGGTTTGTTGTATTCGGAATGTAAGAAAACACTGTTGGATACTTGAGGTGTCATTATTATGGTGAGTATATTTATTTATTGACAAACATGTCAGTATCGGACATATCATTTCGTTACACTAACTGTCAGTGTTATCAGTACCAATAAGCTGAAAACCCTGTAGTGTGTACCCAGCCATAGAGCGCACCATTAAACTGTGCTCACAATGTAATACAAAGACAAACACAAGTAGAATCTTTAAGGAATCAAACTAGTTAGGGGAACAGTCTATGTAATTTTTGGCAACATATTTTAGCAGAAACCTCAATGAAGCAATTTTTTAAAACACGTCACAAACCATTTTAGTCTGTTTTTTTTCATTTGTCTATGGGAATGTAGAGAAAGTTAATGATTCAAATTCATCTTGCGAGAATTACATTGTCCAAGTATAATTGTTCATTTATGTTCCCCTAACATAACAGTTTCCTCTGTACATTCAGTTATATCCAATGCACAAACGTGAGTTTAACGCTTGTCATATCCAAGTGCAACACCTGCAGCACAGAATTCTCTGAAGAAGAACTTACCTTGGTATATATATGTCATGAAATTGTAGTTCTGATCTTGAAAATTGATTTGATTATTTACAAACACCTTCATCGAGACTACACACATTAAAATTTCTCTTAACACACTTATCAATTTTTCATCCTTTTAAATGCATTTAGAACATATTTACTAAAACACCTACACAAAACAGGTAATCCACCTATAAAGATAGAAAGTAGTCTTTTATTAAAGTAAGGAAAAAGCAAAGTGAAAATTGATGTTAATTTAGTATTTTAGAATTCAATAATCATGGCTATAGAATTCTTTAAAAAAACTCCAATTTTTCTAATTTTCTAATCTTTTGTAATCCACCATCATAATTGTCCCCCATAGTGCGTCTTTGTTTGAAACAAAAATGTATCTGCCTATTCTACTGCTTTGCGAAATATCTTTCTGCATATATTGTATATACATATATTGTATATATCGTAAATATTGTAAATATTGTATGGGGCAGCACGGTGGCTCAGTGGTTAGCACCTCTGCCTCACAGCACTGGGGTCATGAGTTAAATTCCCGACCATGGCCTTATCTGTGAGGAGTTTGTATTTTCTTCCCGTGTTTGCGTGGGTTTCCTCCCACACTCCGAAACATAGTGGTAGGTTAATTGTCTGCTGTCAAATTGACCTTAGTCTGTGTCTCTGTCTGTGTGTGTTTTAAGGAATTTAGACTGTAAGCCCCAATGGGGCAGGGACTGATGTGAGTGAGTTCTCTGTACAGCTCTGCAGAATTAGTGGTGGTGCTATATAAATAGCTGATGATGATACACTGTCCAATACAAAGAAACATGGATGCTCAAAACCACAGACATTTCTTTTAAGACAAATTGTTTCATCTAGATAATTGCATGCTGCAAACTTTGCAGGATGTCTATAAAAATGTAAATGTCATCTTGGGGTCGAAGTTAGGTAAGGATAATTATCTGTAGGTGGAATATTAAGCACCTGTTTAATTACTGGGCAATTAAAATAATTGGTTACTAAAAAATACACTTAGACAGTTTAATATTAATTTGTACCTAAGAAACATTACTGTAAATTTCAGCATGTCCCTTCAGTGTCATTTCGCAGCAAAAAAAAGTATAATTCCATCTGCTATTGTATAATCAGAGTCTTGTCACTGGATTACAATACATACTTTGTGTCCTCTCCTTGTTTGTCAAGGTGCCATAATTTACAAAGTGGCAAAGACAGAAAGTTCTTCTGCAGTAAGATGGCAAACTTTTTGTTAGTCTCTATATAAAAGTGTTGCTTCATTTGCTAAGTTAGTTAACACATTTGGGTTTGTAATAAGCCTTTATTGCAACTTTTAGAACACACGAGTGTTAAGTAGTGAAACTTTATTAGTGGCCCAATTAAAAGCATTCCTGATGGTTAATTATAAATCTTTGTTTTCCTTTTTATAGATCCTTGGGAGAGATGAAAAGGATTGCACACAATAAAAATAGCAAAATTTCGATATTAAAAAAAGAAAATAATGCTTTATGGCCGCAGAAGAGGTACGTGGACCCTCCTACGAAACACAAACAGGGGAAATGACAGCTCTGAGATGTCTTAAGCGGGAATATCATAGTCAAATGCATACCTCGCTTCAGGGAGATCCAGAGACACGGTAGGAAACTACAGAGTGGGTGGGGCTTAATAGTGCTATTTGTGGTGAAAAGTGGGTGGTGCATTCATATTAACAGTCCCAGTGGTGGGAGGGGCTTGATTACATGATTTGCATCATGACCCCACGCACTTTGCAGCAGGTAAACGCTCCAAAGCAGCATTATCAAAAGCTCTATTAGAGCCTTAAGACACAGAAAGCTTAATTTTTTTTTTATGTTAATTGTCAGTACCATTCAGAGACAACCAAGAATAATGTTCTAAAATACGGTACAATACTGTAGTATGGCAGGAGGAGAGTTACATTGACTATCATCATATATAATTCCCATCAAAAGTAGAAATATACCAAATTTACAAAAGCTCAGAATTTCTAGTGTCTGCACCACTACACAAATATATTCAGCATAGGCAAACCGAGGGGGGGTGGGTTCCTAGTGCCTGGAAACTCCCCTCCAAGCCTGGGGCACTGTATAATTGAGGTGGCTGGACCCTGCCCCCACTTCACACGGCCCTGCTTGAAAAGGAAGAGCTGCATGCACCTAACAGTAGTGCACGCAGCATTGCCCGTGTAAATGATGCTGATAGGAAGAGTTGGAGAGCAGCCAAGTGCTGTTTAAACTTATAGCTACGCCCCCATGCATGCTGGTCACGCCCACTGGCGGTGTGGTGTGGAAACCCCCCTCTACAAATCCTGCGTTTGCCCCTGTTCAGGGGAGGCTGGCAAAGTTTAGCCCGGGGGTGCAAGATTAAACTATATACTCTATTGCTTGAAATGCCAGGCACTATATGTGTATCTGAAGAACAGGTAAGGGTACCTGGGGGTATCTACTGATGCCTAAGACATAACGGGCCTGGTACATCAAGGCACGTATTCTGAGCGCAAACCGTGTTCAGTGTTATACGCACGTATTTATGGTTTGCATTCACCTTCATTCAGCACGGATCTCAAGATACATTCACTGTTGAAATCGGGGGCAGGTCTGCTGTGTTCTGTTAAACAAGACGATGCAAGAAACGTCCAATACCTATATGAACTATAAATTTGCAAAAGAATGTCTCAGAAGATCTTGCATTATTGTTACCTGATAATAAAGGCATTGATGTTAAGACAGTAAAAAAAAGTGAAATACATTTATTAGAATGTTGTTAATGTCTACTGAGCATAAAATACATTCTTACAGTTGCTTGTGATTGCAAACACATGTTATAGCATGCCTAGGAGACTGCCATCACTACTGATCAGGACTTAGACTAGCCCTGTAGCTGGAGCAAGAGATACGGCAGAAAAATAAGTGACTTTCACATGCACAGAGCTGGTTACGGACTGCGTGCACGTGAGTTTGGCACGCCCCTGCTGTAAACTCACTACGGCAAAATGCCCCCTAACCGGCCCAAGTCACTCTCTTGTAGACTGTAATAAGTGTCCTTTGCGTGTGCTGGCGCACGGGACAGAGTGATTTTGCGTACGACACGCTCACAATAGGCAGATACATGCCTTTATGAATCAGGCCCAACATGCTTACTAATCACTCTACTGGCTCACGAACAGCTATAATCTAGCACCAGTAATAACACTGGACACAAGATAAATTAATACACAGCATAGAAGAACGCATTGCCAGATCCTATTTTTCTAGTCTGATTTTCTCATGGGGGTTCAAAAAACTGTGTAACAATTTGCATGTCTTAAATCACTGCTTTCCTCAATTAGTATAATTAACAAAATAATAGGAAATTTCCCCTACATACAATCAGACCTTACAATAATTCAACATTGTGTCATAACTGCAGAACATTTATATAACTCCAGGAAATGACTGCGTTGCTGCGGATACATTTTAATTAATTAAAGTCAACAACTACTAACTGGGTAGTGTCAAGTGTACAATTAATCTAAAATAAAGATCAGCTGCTTTTGAACACAAATATTTCATAACATGCCTTAGATTAAACACATAGCTGAAGGTATTTAGTTGTCCCTCTATGTTTCTTGATTGACCAAATTTCTCCAGATGTGATATCCTTAACGATTGAAGGATCCTTAACGAAAAAAGTCCCCATCAGCATGAGGATTCATATGTACACACTAAACACATGTTAACGATTTACCTTCAGATCTCATAACCATCGGCTGAAAAGATGGTGACTCTGCACACTCCATAGAGATCTATGGACACTGCCGGTCCTAAATGCATACACACTGCAGGATTGGAACGACATTGTTCCATCGTTGAACAAGATTTTTAGTTTGGTTTAAAAATCAAATGAAACGATCCAATGAGCTTTGCAACGATAATCAATCGTCGTTGGCATGTACACTCTAATGCAATATCGGGACGAACGGTCGTTTATCGTTTGATTGGCCCCTAGTGTGTACCCAGTCATAACGAGCGCTACTTGCTCCTCTTCTTTCCTCTATAGTTAAAATGGGGAGAGTATCTAGTTAAGCACTGACATGGAACCCCCACAGTTCTACCAATTAGAGGAGATTGATTAAAAATGTACTTTTGACTAGACAATTCCTTTAATACCTGAACTGACAGTCAGTTACATTATTTGGGTCACTTAATTAATGTATATACACATATATATATATATATATATATATGTATGTATGTGTATATGTATATATGTATGTTTTTTGTGATGTTAGCTACCTGTTTTATTATTACTATTTTTTATTATTCGACTACCCCCTTATCTTTCCTGCCTCACAATGGGATCTGGCACCATAAAGCAGTGGGCTACAATACTTAACACCACATTCCGTGCCACATGGGGTCTTAGGCTGTATTTAATTCCTGTGCGCCTCTTTCATGAACGTTTGAATAACAATAAGAACCACTTTTTCACACAATTCCCTGCTCACCTGACACTTTGGTTTCCAGCACTCACTACTAACTGGACTCAGGGTGTGTAATGGTTACTGACAGTACCTTACCTTCAGCCATATCATCATCATCAACATTTATTTATATAGTGCCAGCAAATTCCGTAGCGCTTTACAATTGGTTCCTGGATGCGGCTCTCTCTGGGAACTCCACAGACTCCATCATTTATAATGATATCCAGACATAAGCAGCAGTATCCAGAGAGGTACATATATAAAGCACCTATTTTTGGTCAGACATCATTATTCTAGTAACAGGTTGACTTTCAATTTTTATATAAGAAATACTCCTTAATACATTGCCCCTGAGAGATTAGAACCTTGCAGTATATTTGTACTTTTGAGAACGTCATAGCACAATGGAAATGTATTTGTGTCTCTGGCACGTTCCGACATACCAAATGTTTTGGAGAATCTGTTAATCTGCTACAGTATCTATTCTATTATAGGGACCATGGAGGGAAGGGGGCTTTTAAAGGGAAACTTGTAGCAAGTGCATGAAACACTCAATTCACTGAAAGACTCATGTGCGCTATTAATACCCTGAGATTTACTGCACTGGGATCCAGCTACAAACTCAATATGTAACTGTTAATAATCTGGATATGTTGGTTATAGTCCTATATAGTCTGTGTGGAGTTTGTATGTTCTCCCCGTGTTTGTGTGGGTTTCCCCTGGGTGCTCTGGTTTCCTCCCACACTCCAAAAACATACTGGTAGGTTAATTGGCTGCTATTAAATTGCCCTTAGTCTCTCTTTGTCTGTGTGTCTGTGTGTTTGTATGTTAGGGAATTTAGACTGTAAGCTCCAATGGGACAGGGACTGATGTGAGTGAGTTCTCTGTACAGCGCTGCGGAATTAGTGGCGCTACATAAATAAATAATTGATGATGATGATACTTAGCTATTAGAACACAGGAAGCCACTGAATTTATTATGAGGACTTTCCAGAGAAAAACTTTGTAACTTACTACTTTACACCAGTGACAGTCGCTGTATTACATAACTGTGCATCACACCTATGGACTATACAACACACTGGACATCTCTCCCATAAAATTCTACCTGCCAAAGTCGACAAATTGGAAAATTATCGTAGGCACCATAATTTAAGATTTATTGGTATATCTGAGGGTAATAAAGAGAAATGATCTTACTGATTATTTACAAAAGAGATCTAACTGATGCTTTGTGTATTAATTACAAGAAGTAACTGTGGAAGATTATAGCTAAATTCTTGCATATTAGATACATGGATACTATCGGACTATAAAAAGGGTTGGCCTAATTGCAAAGGGTGCAACATTTGAATATTTCAGGATTTCTCCTCATTAGTGTTAATAGAGGATTGAACGGCAACACTTCTTTGGAAAAACGGTTTAGGCAAAATATGAACTTAGTCATACTTGCCTGCTTTTTAAATCTGCCCTCCCAGGAGATCCCGGAGTACAGATCATGTGACAGAGGGTAAGAGGGGGGCGTGACGACATCGTTATGTCACTATAGCCCCACCCCTACTATAACATACACAAATGCATGGTATTGCATAGCGAGGGGGGGGGTGGGTCTTAATAATGTAATTAAGCACCGCCCCCAATATTCTATGTTGTGAATTTCGGCATTTTACAGGACAGGGTCCGGGAAGTTTGCCTATTCTTTCGGGAGTCCGGGAGAACTACCCGAAATTCGGGAGCCTCCCGGAAATTCCGGGAGAGTAACCAAGTATGAGCTTAGTATATATTTACGCATCCATAAGGATGAGATTCCTGTTGAAGTTCTTGAGAATTCTTTATTGAGAAACGACTCCCATGACTGTAGATTGCAGAGAAGCCCCGATCCTCTGCACACTATGTTCTCCTTCTGTGTCTCTGTAACGGTGAGATAATCCTCAACTCAATGTTCTGAACCCAGGTTTATAGTGAAGATTATTGCCGTGGCTTTTCACCGCTCACAAACAAAATGAAATGTAACAAAGAAGCCACTACATTCTTGCTTAGTAGCAAAAACAGGATCATTATTACATTTAATCAGATTCCTTTCCGTTCTACTGTTCTTAACCTTCTTAGAATGGTTCCTAGTGACAAGTTTCCTCCTTTCCATTGCTTTGGCCCTGCTACAGGAATAGGAGAGAACAGGCTCAGAATAGCCCCGTTCTAGGAAGCTAAACCCCATCTACCTGCTCCTACGTTCAAATATATCCTCATCTGTCCAAATTCTATGCAATCTTAAAAACCGTCCCTCTGGAATGCCACAAAGTAAACTCCTGAGATGACAACTATGTACCCTAAGTATAGCATTACCCATACTCGTTTTTCTCAAGATGTCAGTTTGTACTGAACAATCCGCTCTTTTAAAGTTATACCAAGAAAAGCTATGTGATCCCTATCATATTTCATAGTGAACTTGAAATATGATAATTATCATTAACATAATTGAAAAAAAATTAATAGATCACTAACAGATACAGAATAAATGATAACAACACCAACTATACATATATGATAAAAAATAATATTTCCACAATGGGGGATTCTCTCTTCAAAAAAGTGACGAGAACCCATGAAGAGGTTCACTTTTTATTGTGTACATTACAAGTTCATTTTAAGAATGGTCGTTTGTTTACATTTTCTCTATACCTCTACATATATACATTCCATTCATTCTTGTGTTAATGGCGCCCTATTTTAGAGTTACAATTTTTACTAGATCCCTATTTTTCATATGTATGTAACATTTTTTATATATTCCTCTATTCTTGGTCACTGGAACAGACATAATTTTTTGTGATTGGTTTCTTATGTGTATGCGTCTGTATGTATGATCACATGTAGATGTATGTATGTATGTTTATATGCATTCATGTGTATGTGTGTTTACATGCATTCATGTAAATGTTAGAGATAATCAAACTTAGGGGATCTGAGTAGGATCACGACCCACCTTGATACTTTCCACACGTCCTCGGATCTGAATCGAGGCAAAACGTCATTGTTGCGTTGTCAGATCTTGTGGGTTTTGGATTCCATAAGTACCTCCCTCCCCAGGAGATCCAGCGCCATTGCTCATACAGAAACAGAGGTAGCAGTGTTCTTGTCACTCTCCAGTCTCCAGTGACATTGCTCAGTGCCATTGCTCACACAGAAACAGGAGTAGCAGTGTTCTTGTCACTCTCCAGTCTCCAGTGACATTGCTCAGTGCCATTGCTCACACAGAAACAGGAGTAGCAGTGTTCTTGTCACTCTCCAGTCTCCAGTGACATTGCTCAGTGCCATTGCTCACACAGAAACAGGAAGGGTAGCACTGTTCTTGTCACTCTCCAGTCTCCAGTGACATTGCTCAGTGCCATTGCTCACACAGAAACAGGAAGGGTAGCAGTGTTCTTGTCACTCTCCAGTCTCCAGTGACATTGCTCAGTGCCATTGCTCACACAGAAACAGGAGAGGTAGCAGTGTTCTTGTCACTTGACAAAAACTGACTGGAAATGACTGGAAATTAATGTTATTGAGGTTAATAATAATAATGTAGGAACAAAAAAAAGAGCCAAATTATATGATTTTAGCAAAAAAAAATAGGGATTTTAGAAAACAAAATAGGGATCCAAAACCAAAACCAAAACACTCGGGGGCGGTTTGCCAAAGCCAAAACCAAAACACAAAGTTAATCCAGATCCAAAACCAAAACCAAAACACGGGGGGCAGTGTACATCTAAAAATAAAAAATAAAATAGGCATTTGGTGTAGTAGTACATAGTTTTGTTTATGCCATAATGCATTTCTATTGTATTATGTATAATTGCACCCTTTATGAATTGTACACAACAGTTACTTGTTTTGGTTGTTGTATTGATAGTACTTTCACATTAATAAAAAAACAAAATAATCATTTTTTGCACACAAAAGCAGCAGGCACCCAGTATATGGGTTTAATTTATCATCTTATAAGATTCTATACAAAGTCCTCCATAAGTTAGAAGCCATGGCCGAAAGTTTGGAGTCATATAAATTTTTGGTAAAAAAAACCTTCTGGCATGGAGCACTGATTTACACAATTGTTTGGGAACACGTATCAACCATACCCAGCGTTTACCAGAACCACCCAACACACACTTACCCAACAGTGCCCAACATGCGTCAAAGTCTGACACATGTACCCAGCATGTGCCTGTAATGTAACGTAACTCTGCCCACCTCTGGGACACCAACGGAGACATCTGACTCATACAAATTGCTATATCCTTGATGAGGACACTTAGTGCCCCGATACAAGGGTTGCATTTTTCTGAATGTGTGTTAATACTGTCTTAGCACATATGAACTGGGTAGTTTTATTTTTACACTGAGGTTTAGGCTTGGGCTAGGGGGTATATTTACTAAACTGTGGGTTTGAAAAAGTGGAGATGTTGCCTATAGCAACCAATCAGATTCTAGCTGTTATTTTGTAGAATGTACTAAATAAATGATAACTAAGGGCCTAATTCATTAAGGATCTTAAATTAAGAAGTTTCTTATTTAAGTCTCCTGGACAAAACCATGTTACAATGCAAGGGGTGAAAATTAGTTTTCTGTTTTGCACATAAGTTAAATACTGACTGTTTATTCATGTTAATTTAAGTACTTTAATGAATCAGGCCCTAGAATCTGATAGGTTGCTATAGGGAACATCTCCACATTTTCAAACCCGCGGTTTATTAAATATATATATATATATATATATATATATATATATATATATATATATATATACACGTGTGTGTGTGTGTGTGTGTGTGTGAAATATCTTCCAAATATTTTAACTAATGAAAAATACCCACTTCATCATAATGTAGGCAGTGATACAATCTATGGTACAGATTACAACACAACATTGGGATAAAAATAGCTCTTAACATGTCCTTATCCAACCTTGTGATTCGGAAGTAACTACATTACACACATCTCCTGAGACGGAATTAACCTGCAGGTTTGGATAATGATCCCTCTGGCTGAGTTAATACATTGTTCTCTCACCCCCACTAACCCCTGCAGGACTGTGATCTGATTCGGGACTCCACCACAGCACCCTGAACAAACAGTGTAAATCAAATTATTCCTCCTACCCATGCAAAAAAACAACGTATTATATGTGGCCAGGTAATCCCCAGGTTTAATACGGTCTGGAATTAAGTGGGGTAACAATATTATTATCTTTCCGACACGTATTTTGTGACCCTAGATAACACCAGCTGTCCTTATGGGGGTGGGGGGGGGGTGAAGAAGTGGTTGAAGTTTGGATCAGATACTGAAGAGTGTAAGTCTGACAATCTGCGAACAATGGGGAGGGAGAGAGAATAGATCTTCTATAAAAGCTGTATCTGACGGTAGAGTCCAGTGTGTTTCCCCGGCATTACTGTCATCCTTAGCAGCAGCTTGCTACACTGGAAGCTAAGCTTTTTAAATAGCTATCAGACACTGATTAAAAGCCATCTGTGGCCCAAGATTAGCTGACCAGATTGACCATTAGTCTAACCAGTAAAGCAAGGGTCTTTAACTTATGCTCTTTTCATTATGTAATTGACTAATCTAAGACAAAATCAAAGCAGATGGTGATAAAAAAGAAACAAATACACAAGAGGAGCAGATAATTGAATAAATCCATAGGAACACAGGGCCATGTTCAGCAGACCTGAAGCACGCTCACATGTGTTTTTGAGGGAGGGTCACCGGCGGTGAATATCAGCAGGAACTAGCTATAGGGATGCGATGGAAGGATCTGTAGAGGATCTAGTTTAGGGTGTTTTAAACCCAACACACCCTTAGACCTAACCAGCCACTGCCAGACTGAACATTAGTCTCTGATGCAGACCTGTTGGACAAAATCTTTCTGAAAATCTCCTTAGAATGTTCTTGATTAGCACATGGGGTATATGGATACTGACAGCAACGGCATCCCCTTGTGTGTTTTTTTTAATTAGCTTGAATAGAAAACCATCAATTCAACGCCGGTTGCCTTCAGCCAAGTTTCTTGTTTACAAACAAGTAGATTGTCTATAATTACTGCTATGATACATATCTCCTTATGAACTTTAGTCTGCTTTATATACAGATGGAGTAGAATTTATTGCACTGAAGGGAATTCCATAGGTGATAGGAGAATTGATGATATTCTTTGTAGACAAGAACATGTCATTTCAGTGAGGCGAATTCAGTAGGATCCTATAAACCTACCGGTATGTCATTGTAATTTGGGAGCCAACTGGAGCACTCTGAGAAGACCTATGTAAACACAGGGAGAACACATGGGGGTAAATGTATCAAGCTGAGAGTTTTCCGGCGGGTTTGAAAAACCAATCAGATTCTAGGTATCATTGATTTAGTACATTCTGCAAAATGACTGCTAGAATCTGATTGGTTGCTATGGGTAACATCTCCACTTTTCAAACCCGCCGGAAAACTCTCAGCTTGATACATTTACCCCCTGAACTGTACACACACTGCATTGCAGATCAAAGTTGAACCTAAGACCCAACAGTGCTGACCTCTGTGACACTGCGCTAGAGAGCGACAGGAAATGCTTCAACAATTTTCTGTATGCTTCAAGGAAAGGAATAGTAACTAATTTGGTTTACAACACTTATAAAAGATTTGCAGTTTTTCAATTTACTCTAAAAAAATGCTTCTTCTCCAGTTTGTTCTTTACTTCTACCACTTGTCTTTAGCGGAATTGTATTTCTAAAGAGCAAAAACGGAATGATTTCAAGCCACATCTTTGTGACAACATTCTTGAAAATTGAGGAACTTTTGCAGCACATGAAACCAAACACCGGACAAAATCGATTGGATCATTATTAAACATGCTGGTAAATGCGATTGCAAGATATCCGCTATACGCCTGTGCGATCATACAAACGGATGTCATCCAATCTGGGCGCCTGAACACTCATGTCCATGTGTGGATAACTTGATAGCAGAGATGCAAAAACAACCCCAAATGTGAAATCCCTGCCATAATTGGGGCCGTATTTGCGGAGAAGGACCAGGAGGCCTGCACTTTGCTCTTGGTATTTTGTAATACTTTACCTATGTATTATAAACCTTTAATTACGGATAAATTATTTCCTTTTATTTATTTTATGCAAATAGTATGCAATGGGGGCAATTATAGAGTTACGTGATGGGGGATTGCAAAAGAAAATAACCATAGCTTCACCCGTTCCAGTCCTCCTCCACCAACTATTTAACGGACCCTCAATCGTGAGGACTATTGTAAAGCAGGACAGTATATCATGTGCATATTACATCTAGACAAAAAAACTTTTTTTTTTAGAACAAAAGTGGCTTTAAACCCAAGAGCAAAGGCTGCATTCACACACTAATAGGCTATTAAATCTGTAAATTGTGATGCAATATGCACCTATTTATGAGTGAAATACGTTATATTGCACCAATCTACTCTGTAGTACTGTACAATAATGGCTTATATAAGGGTCTCACTCAAATAGCATTGACACACCAGTTAAAGGCCTATCAAGCCTATTTAAGACACATTTGGTTGTAGCTCATAAGCCAGCCCTTACTAAATGCAAGCCCCTATACTTGGCAGGTGAGTGCATCTGATTTTACCTGCATTTTAATGTTGTTTGAAGCATAAAGGTCAGTGTAGGACCTGCATATAATGAGGTGCCCTTGACGCTGGGATGCCGGCTTAAATGTTCTGATCAAAATATGAACCAATACCTCATGTTTTCAATTCACTAGAGACACACAGATATGCAGTGTTAATGATAAGTGCTGACAATTGTCTTTTTGTTTTGTATACATATAGGTTATTTATATTGTCACGCAACTGGTACCATATATTATATGGGGTTAACCGAGTTCTGGCTAAAAAATAAGCTCTGACCAGTTAAAGAGAGCTCTGATTGCTTAAACTTGAAAACTATAAATAGGAGTGGGAAAAACAACTATATAAATAACAGCTATATAACCAACAACTATATTAAAAAAAAATGCAGACTCCACTACAAAACACAATTTCTCTTTTCCTCTCCGCTCTCTTCTGTCTCTCCCTTGTTCCTATCCTCTAAGCAACATCTCAATTGAGTGTAGAGAGAAATCAATATCGGATGTGACAAGTGTATGTGTTTTCCAGACATCTGACTGTTCATTTTCCCTTGCAAGGGCCGGAGCACCTTTCACAAATTCGAGCCCACCGTTTTGGAGTGAGTTCTCTTTGTGGCATGGCTGTCACTTTTACCAGAGCTCAACCCAGACTCCGCTATTTCCCCATCATGGCAGTTGTTGACAGGTTGTTAGGGGCAGACAGTGAATATGTTGGAGAAAAAACTGTCAAGCTTGTACAAAAACAGTAGAAAAAAAGAAAAAAGAATGAAAGAAAAAAAGGAAAAAGAAAGAAAAGTATCTAAGAATGTCAAACATTTGCAGCAGGGTGCTAAATTGTAAATGGTTGTCAAATGCATGGAGGCCTGTCTAGCATGATTAACAATGTATCACAATTGTCTACAGAGCAGGCACCAGATCACTAAATTATTATCCTTGATCAATAATGATTTTGCATTCAATCTAGCGTATCTTAGCACAAATCAATACGGAAAAAAAAAAAAAACCAACAACAACAATCATTTATTTTACTGTAAGCAGAACATATAAATGGAGAGGTGGATTCTGGAGCCTCGACAAGAAAAATATGCTCAGATCATGGGTGTTTTTTTAAAAGTTGAAGCTAGGAGCAAAGAAGAAAAAAAGGAGCAAATTTGCACCTTGGCAGAACCATGTGGCACTGCAAGGGGGGGTTGGGCAAATTTAAAATGTGCAATTTAGACTAGGATGGGGGCATAACCTAGGTCAACTCTAAATTGCACTCTAAAAATGAAGCTCTCCAGTATTTATATGCTACATGCAAAGGCCGGTAGCATTTTCCCTGCATGCAAACAAAAATAATTATATTTGCACCCACTCCATTGCAGCGTGGTTTGTCCACTAGCAAATTTGTTTATTTTTTGCTTTGTTCCTAATTTAGTATGAGGCCCAGAATGTTTTATTTTCTCCTAGGTATGGTAGGCAAACATAGATGCCCCAAGCTAGAGTACAACTGTGGTTAAAATCCCCTATTCCCCCAATAAACACATCTAAGAACCAATGATCTGCAAGCAATTACACAATTGCATCTTTATACTTTATACATACCTTTGAATTGTTGCCCTCCCGAGGGGGTGTGTGGTTGGAGGATGGAAGGGGGCGGGGCACAGTGAGTCGCGTCATGTTGACCCCGCCCCCACGTCGAAAATGACATTTTGTCACGGGGCAGGGTGAAAATGGTCACGGTAGGCAGGATGCCGGAGACTTGTCTGTTCTCCTGGGAGTTCAGGAGACCTACCCGGAATTTGGTAGTCTCACGGACATTTCGGGAGAGTGGGCAAGTACGACTTAATATCATTATAGCTCCCCTTCACAAATACCTTTACCTTGTATATGGTACTTTGAACTATAGAGGTTTTTGCTAGTAAGGACAATGAGTAGTTCTGCCTGTGTGGTGTAGAAAGAAGATTGAAGTAGAGGTAGCTGTAAATACAAGACTTCAGGTTTGTATAGTTGCTGCTCCCTCAATGGTAATAGAAATGGATTCTCTTATGTTTAGGTTCGTTGTCTTATAAAACCTCAATTTACAATTCTACTGCAACCAAGCCAAATAGTCTTAAATAATGTACTTTTAGCACCTATATGGAGTAGATTAAGGGAGAAATATTCATAATTAGTTCAGCATTTACCACCAAAGCATAGCTCCAAACATTCAGAGTCCCGAAAGCCGGCCAAAATAAGCCCCACCCGCCTGGCCCAGTTATTGGCAAACTCCGCCCACAAAAGAGCATATTTGCTGGAACTCCAACCCCTTTCCCATTAAGCCACACCCCCTTTTGCGGGTCGCGAATCGGGACGTTACACCAAAATAGGGACAGTTGAGAGGTATGACCAAAGCTCTCTCAGATCGTACAGGTCAGGACTTTAGGCCATTGTACTAGGCATTTGTACCAGCAGAGATAATGTTTTAATAACTTAGTATGCTTTATTTATTTGTATTTATGTTACAAAGTGCCAGCCAGTGGTCAGTCACATCTAAGGTTATATTGGAGCGTGTAAATATATGCTCTAGCTTCAGGGGGTGCAGGGCCTTAGATGATCTAGGTCTTATAACACTGTGACAGTCTGTGCCTTGTAGGGAAGACCCAACGTTGACATCACAGGGGTTCCTCCTAACCCCAGTAGTAGCTCCTCCAACATGGCACCCGGCAAATATATACAGTAGTCTGTGTCCATGTGACTATAAAGCATGCTTGCCAACTCTCCCGAAATCCGGGTCGGTCTCCCAGACTCCCGGGAGAGCAGGCAAGTCTCCCCCTTTCCGCAATTCCTTGGCCAAAATAACACAATTCACTGTGAATTGCGTGATTTTGGCTCCGCCCCCGACGACAAAACATCATTTCCGACGCGGGGACGGGGCCAAAATGACGCAATTGACCTCGCCCCACTGCTACCCCCCTCTAGCCACGCCCTTCTCACGCCCATGCACTGCCTGAAAGTATATTATAACGCATGCTTGAGTTCACTTCTGTACAAAAACCATACACCCCAACTCTGACAACACAACAAAGCTCTAAAAAGCAGCCACAGATGCCACCTTACAGGGCCCCGTGCTTAATAGTCCCGTCAGCCCCATCCAGCTTAAGGTCCTGGCAATATTATAATGATAATATGGACCACGTTACTTTTAGCTTTGTGGATGTAATGGCGTGGCAGCGCTGCTTATCAGAGGGGAGCAGCCACTGCTTAGCTTGTCTATGGAGAGGTAAGAGAGCTCTGCTGGGGAGAGGAGGGAGTGTGAAAGAACAAGGTGGAGAACCAGGTGGGATGAGATAGAACCAAGGAGAGGAAAGAACCATGGGGGAGACAGATTGAAATGTCTTTATTAAAATAAATGTCTTTATCACAATATCTCTGTATAAGTTTAATAAAGCTATTTAATTCTTAATTAGCAAGATTTAAATAAATAAGTAATCATTAATAATTTAAAAAACAATATACAAAAGGAAAGTATATTCAGACGATCACCCTACATATCTAAATAAATATAAATGCCTCACTGCAAGCACGGTGGCTTAGTGGTTAGCACTTCTGCCTCACAGCACCGGGGTCATGAGTTCGATTCCCGACCATGGCCTTATCTGTGTGGAGTTTGTATGTTCTCCCTGTGTTTGTGTGGGTTTCCTCCGGGTGCTCCAGTTTCCTCCCACACTTCAAAAGCTATTAATTGACTGCTATTAAATTGCCTTTAGTCTCTCTCTGTATGTTAGGGGATTTAGATTGTAAGCTCCAATGGGTCAGGGACTGATGTGAGTGAGTTCTCTGTACAGCACTGTGGAATTAGTGGCGCTATATAAAAAATTGATGATGATGAAGTAACAATTAATTAATTTGTAACATACTGAATGTAAATTTGATTCTAATAAAGACCACTGAGAACGGATAAAGATTCACAATAAATACAAGAATCCTTTGCATTGCACACCGTGTGTGGCCTGTGCTGTGACCCCAGAAATGATATACTGCTCCAATATTTACTGATTCCATATACAGCATATACATCTCTTTCTAGTAGATTATTGAATAAAGTTTTGAAAACATTAATCTGCTGAGAATAACACAGAATAAATTAGGAAAATGAATAGAGAGAGGACCGTGGGGGGGAGGGGAAGAAGTGCCTTTATGAGGGTGAGATGATGGGGGCAGGATAAATATGATGAAGGGGGCAGGATAACTATGATGAGGGGGGCAACACATACTTGCCAACCTTTGGCAAGAGAATTCCGGGAGATCCCAGCCAGGGGGGCGTGGTTGGAAGGTGGGAGGAGCGGGGTGCAGTAATTTGCGTCATTTTGGCTCCTCCCCCCTCGACAACATGCCGGTTAATCTGCAAGGGGCCCAAAATGACGCGATTCTCCGCGAATTGCGTCATTTTGACGAGTATGTTGCCATATGCGGGATATTTGCCTACTCTCCTGGGAGCCCAGGGGACGTACCCGATTTTCAGGAGTTTCCCAGGCATTCCGGGAGAGTTGGCAAGTATGGGGCAGGATAGTGATAATGATGACATGGAGAAATTATGAGAAGAGGAGGTAGATGGGGACCATGGGATTAGCAATCACCACACCCCTCTGGCATAGGAAGAACGCCCAAAATGGATATGGTACAGGCCCCCATATTTGCAGACCCTGCCTGCTGATGCACACTCCAGATTTACTGCCTTAAAACTATTGTCAACATTTTCAAAACTATTCTGTGAAACATTTACCTCATTCAACATTGAGAAGCAAAATGTATCATGTTTTGCCAGGGAAATGTGGTTTAAGTGTTGCCAGCCCTGCCCAAACCACACAACCCAGCCAAAATCAAACCCGCTCCTCATTCCGCAAAATGCACATTCAGAAATACAGAGAAGAATGGTTTTCCGCGGAACAGGTTAGCAACTCAAAGATTCTATCCCTGATGCTTTGCATCTCTGCCTGTTCCTCTGTAAAACCCGATTCATACATTTCACCCATCTTTACATGAAACCTAAGTTACCACCAATCAAATGGTTAAAAGGGATTTTTGTTTGCAACTTCCTGGAACAAGAACTTGTAAATATCCCTAATGTGTAGGAAAAGTCACATTATTATAAATAACATGTGCTTGTATAACTGCACATAATCACTTCTGTATTCTGCACGAAAGTCAAATTTTCTGCTATTATTCTGCACGATTTAGGGTTTATACAAACTGAAAATTTCATATATAAAAAAAGTTATTTTATGGCTGTGACCGGGGGTTGTTTCTACCGCCAAGGTGATTATCTGACCTCTGGTGACATTTTATTCAGTCTATGGAACATACAATATAGTCCTGTTGTGAGAATGCATTGCAGTATAAGTATTTGAAAAGCTAGTGAATGCTGCTGATTGGATTTAATGTTGTTATTCAGTAACTGTTCAACACGGGGGCTTTTCTTGAGGGTTCCAGTGAATGTTTTCTATGCAGAGATGTTTTTCAGGGGGGTTAGGCAAGTTTGACAAGCCGGCTTCAAAAAACAAAAATGCTTATAAGACCATTGAAAATCAGGATGTATAGGTCATTTTTCATGGAGAACTCCAAGGGGCAATTTATCAAGCTGTGGCTTTGAAAAAGTGGAGATGTTGCCTATAGCAACCAATCAGATTCTAGCTGTCATTTTGTAGAATGTACTAAAGAAATGATAACTAGAATCTGATTGGTTGCTATAGGCAACATCTACACTTTTTCAAACCCGTAGTTTAGTAAATATACCACCAGGTCTATTTCATATAATAAAGTCTCCCCTATGTCACAGGCACTGTGAGTAGAGAGAGAAATCAGTGCTCTACAGGAGTTAAAATCAAGCAGGTGATGTGTATGCAGGGCCGCCGAGAGGGGGGGGGACCGGGTACTAATTACCCGGGCCCGGCATGTCAGGGGGCCCGGCCCGGGCCCTTGCGCTGCTGATTTTTTTTAATTTTCAAATTTTTTTTTTCAAAACGTTTTTTTTCCTTTTCTTTTTTTTTTTTTTTTTGGCGGGGGGGGGGGGGGGGGCTCGGTCGTTGGTGGGGGGAGCAGGCTAGTTTAAAAAAAAAACAAAACATACTCACCTGATCGCGGAGCCGGCATCCCTCCTCTCTGCTGCTCTGTGCTCTATTCAGACTGTCTGAATGCTGGGTGTGATGTCATCATGTCATGCCCAGCATTCAGTCAGTCTGGAGCAATGGAGCACAGAGCAGCAGAGAAGACCAAGAGAGGAGAAAAGGTAAGTGAAGGGAGGAAAACGAGGGGGGCACAAAGGGGTTAAAAAACGGGGGGGCAGCATGACAGAGGGGTTAAAAAATAAGGGGGAGCACAGAGGGGTTAAAAAACGGGAAAGCAGCATGTCAAAGGGGTTAAAAACGGGAAAGCAGCATGTCAAAGGGGTTAAAAACGGGGAAGCAGCATGTCAGAGGGGTTAAAAACGGGGAAGCAGCATGTCAGAGGGGTTAAAAACGGGGAAGCAGCATGTCAGAGGGGTTAAAAAATTAGGGGGAGCACAGAGGGGTTAAAAAACGGGAAAGCAGCATGTCAAAGGGGTTAAAAACGGGGAAGCAGCATGTCAGAGGGGTTAAAAAATGAGGGGAAGCAGCATGTCAGAGGGGTTAAAAAATTAGGGGGAGCACAGAGGGGTTAAAAAACGGGAAAGCAGCATGTCAAAGGGGTTAAAAACGGGGAAGCAGCATGTCAGAGGGGTTAAAAAATGAGGGGGAGCACAGAGGGGTTAAAAAATGGGAAAGCAGCATGTCAGAGGGGTTAAAAAATGAGGGGGAGCACAGAGGGGTTAAAAAACGGGGAAGCAGCATGTCAGAGGGGTTAAAAAATGAGGGGGAGCACAGAGGGGTTAAAAAACGGGAAAGCAGCATGTCAGAGGGGTTAAAAAATGAGGGGGAGCACAGAGGGGTTAAAAAACGGGGAAGCAGCATGTCAGAGGGGTTAAAAAATGAGGGGGAGCACAGAGGGGTTAAAAAACGGGGAAGCAGCATGTCAGAGGGGTTAAAAAATGAGTGGGGGCACAGAGGGGTTAAAAAAATGGGAAAGCAGCATGTCAGAGGGGTTAAAAATTGAGGGGGAGCACAGAGGGGTTAAAAAATGGGAAAGCAGCATGTCAGAGGGGTTAAAAACGGGGGGGTGCAGCATGACAGAGGGGGTGAAAAAATGAGAGGGGCACAGATGGGTTAAAAAACGGGGCAGTATGGCACAGTGGGGTTAATAAACAGGGGTCAGCATGGCACAGTGGGGTTAAAAAATGGTGGGCAGCATGGCACAGTGGGGTTACAAAGGGGGGGGAGGCATGGCACAGTGGGATTGAAAAAGGGGGGGAGCAGCATAGTATAGTCTGATGAAGGGGAGCCAGATGAAGGGGGCAAAAACAGCATGGAGGGCACAGTGTGATCATAAGGCATGGCGATGATGAAGGGGCACATTATTGTAATATTGGAGCTGGAGGAAGGCCTAATTATTAATCGTGGATGGTATTGATTTAACGCCAGGGTTGTTTGGAATTATCTAAATGTAGCTATTTTTTTCCAAATAGGGCCCCCAGCATTCCAGGATCCAGACAAGCCGCAACTAAAGAAACATGCAGCCACAGGTGGAGAAAGTGAGAAGAACAGGTAGGAGAGAGCAGGACAGTATGTGAAATGTTGTGATTCTAGTAGGGACAATACCAATTTTTGGTGAATGTTGTGCCCAATGTAAGGTGTAGGCCAAGACTGAACTGTTTGTGTACACACTGCATTGTTTGTATACTACACTGTGGTGGTAGATGTCCTGAAAGTCAGGAGTGCTTGAACATATGTGACGCTCCGGCGAATTGAGAGCCTAGTGGTTTTTATGTTAGCCACGCCCCAATGGCACGTTTGCCACGCCCCAAAATGCATGACCACACCTCCCAAAATTTTTGCACCGCCGTTTGGCTAGCTACGCCCCTGAATGCATGACCATACACCTAAATTTTTGGGGCTTATTTGACTATGAGGGGGGGCCCCATGAATTTGTTGTACCCGGGCCCTGAATTCTTCTTGGCAGCCCTGTGTGTATGCGTCATGACAGGCCACACAATCACATAAATGAAAACATGACCCTAAGCCGTGGTCTGAAACAACAATGGCCGCACCGACGGAATGATTAACCGTCACAGCTTTAAAAAGCACGAGGGAAAAACATTATGCTTTCCGCAGCAACATGCTATAGGCACAACAGTATAACTTCTGTATCTCTATATCTGAGGGCAAAACCTGTGAGGGGCTATATCTTGGCCTATCCTCGGACCCATAAAACTGTGACAACCCAGGACCATGGAACACAAATTTTACAGGTTAACAAACTGATAACTATTAATTATTATTGAAGTTATCTGCTGCATGCAACCATAGTGCATTCTTAAAATGTAACATGTTAATACTAGTATATGTAAACATCACTGTGAACCGCCTGTGAACCTACTAATTATCACCTACACACAGTATGGAGGCATTTTGTGGCCTGCCCTATAGTCAGCCTATCAAATCACTAGGAACTAGTGACATCGCCGAGGCACGAGCCAATGATGTCCTAGTTCCTAGTGAATGGTCAGGCTCAGGAATAGAGGTTCAGCCCACAAAATTGCCAACAGTTTAAAATAGTGTTGAGGGACACTTTGCCGATAAAAACTATATAGAAGCAGCGCTCAATTTTCGGAATGTTCTATCTGTGTGTCCTGTATAAATAATATCCAATATCGTATCTGGTCAGATAGATCACAATAGTATACATATAGTACCTACTCGTCTACACATAATTGAGTGAGTCACTCATTTTCTTGTACAGTGATCGTTTAGCTCATCTTTGCTGAGGAGCCAGGTCCATTTAAACGTGATACCGCCCTTGGACTTTGGAGCATTCAATCCCCTTGAATGTCATGTTTCCTCAATTTGATTACAGCATCCTTTTTTGCTTTTTAAATATTGTTTATGTCTTTAATAAATATCAACTAAGTGTGGTGCCATCCTTACAAGGCTTACCGTGTTCCGCCGGCCCTGTATCATATATTTAACCATTAAAAATATAGGTTAAAAAGAAGAATACACAGAACTTAGAGAAAGAATGACTTTATTTTTTTAATATTTTTTTTAAACTCTTTTTTTTCTTCAACCGATAGCGAACATCTACCTGCAAAGGGTTAAACCAATTTTAAAAGGAGAGCATAAGAGCCTTCTGCCTCTGATTATGTTACAAAATGCATCTACTCTGCTTCAAATTTCAGTATTGGAGGAAGACAAAAAAAAAAAAATGTGGTTTTTAGGTCGTTGATTAATTTTCCATGGATTCCACAAGCCCTTATTGGCATCCCGTTACCTTTCACCTTGGCTTCACTGCTCCCTCACGTACAATTCACAATTTAGGAGCAGCGTATCTCGAATGTCGTTCCCACAGACAGATGCTACACACATTATATAATTTTATCATTGCCGATTTCGACAAATTGGATATATAAAACATGAAACACAAAACCATTTTCCAGTACACAGGGCTATAACCTTAACCGCTATGTCAAATGTAGTGTATAATTTAATTGAATGAAATGTGGACGTGTTAAATGTTATACCGGGAGCCACCGTCACATTCTCCAGATTATAACAGGAGTCTGAAACTCGTTTTAATAATAAAACCAGCAAGGTATTTCAATTATACAATGTTTCTTTGAGAAAAATAATAGGAAGTGAGTGTCTCCAGATTGCCGAGTATATGAGAGAAACGTTCCACTACATTGCCAGCAATTACATATTACAAAACACTGTTGTATTTTTCCCTGCAATGTGCCATTTAAAATCACATTTACTAGGCATATTCTCAGCAACAATTGTTAAATAAACCGCGAGTCGTACGCTGGTACACCAATATGTAATAACGGCAATACATTATAAATTACCTTGTTTTTTTCAGCCGTGACATTTTTTTTTATAGAACTTGTTGCTGTAGATGTCTAGGAGTGGAAAATAATTACTATTATGAATTCACCGTTAAGTACATGATTATTTTTATTATAACTAGAGATGCTCAGGCTCGGTTCCTGGAGAACCGAACACACCCGAATTTAGGGGATCCGAGTACCGAGCCCTGTCGCGCGCCCTCGGAAACGAAAACGAGGCAAAACGTCATCGTGATGTCGGATCTCGCGAGTTTTGAAGTCCTTTTTTAGATCCAACATAACGGTGGGTGGGAGGGAGGGCCACTGCTGTGTGCCAATGTGTCCTAGATGTGCTAGGAACTGCCGTGTGTTTGTGTCATTGCTCTGTCGCTTACCATCCAGCCAGGTCGCTGCGGTATTTGTCCGAAAGTGTATGAAAATAATATTGTAATCTGTGAGGTTGTCAAAATTGACTGCAAATGACTTGAAATCAGTGTTATTGAGGTTAATAATAATGTAGGAACAAAAAAAGAGCAAAATTATATCTTTTTTTGTATATTTTAGGATTTTTTCTAAAAAAACAAAACCAAAACCAAAACACACGAGGGTGGTTTTGCCAAAACCAAAACACAAAGCTAATCCAGATCCAAAACCAAAAACAAAATCACTTAACGGGGGTCAGGGAGCATCTCTAATTATAACGAGTCCCGAATTTAGGTCCCTTTCCCGCTGTCACGCTTGGGGATATATTCGTCTCAACGGTGGGGATGTTGGTGGGGGGAGGAGTTACCTAAGAGGCAGCCTAGCGCTTTACAGCAGACCCCGCCCCATTGTGATGTGGCCACACCCCTAGACAGACATATAAGTAGATGGCAGTAAAGGTTTTTTTTCCCAGATGTCAACTGGACATGGGAAGTATAATGCAATTATTATTATTTTGAGATGAAATTAAAGATGGCCCTGCCCAAACCCACAAAACTAAATAGTTTTACAATAAAGGCAGTAGGATCGGTGGTGGTATGACCTATCACCGAGTACCAACCATGGGTGAACACTACCTATCAGCTGCATCTTCATGCTCTGGTACTCTGCAAGTACGAATTAAGCAAAACGGAGCATTGTCATCCAGTTGAATGTACAGATATAGGATCCATTTTCCAGAATACTTGGAACCTGGGGAATTTCTGAATAATGAGTTTTTCCATCATGGCTAAAATATACTAAATTACATTTAAAGACCACCTCTGTCTTTCCTCACACTGTCCTTGATATTCCCCTTCTCGCTAAACTGATTAGCAGAGCTCTTCATGGTAACGGTAGCGAGGAAACGCTAGTTGAACATGAATGTGTATATGAAATTATCACCAAGCACAGGCAATTATTTACTTTATTTCAACCTGGTTTTTGGAACTGGATGATGGTTTCCAGATAAGATATCCAATATCTGTATTATCACAGAAAGGACCTCTAAAAACAACACTGTACTAAAAGACTTGTCTGAAAAACCAGTTGTGCTTTGTGTGGCATAATAAGAAAAAAAACTGTATTGGAACTCCCACTCAGGTCATTATAAGGAATACATAAAAATATAAGGTTCTGTGTATACACATAAGTCATGAAAAGTGGCATTGGTGTACACAGGCGGCTATGCTGTAACCCATAGCAACCAATCACCAATTGTTGTCTTACAAATGAAAGCTAATTATTGAGTGGTTGCTACAAGTCCGTGTTCTACTTGAAATATTTTATTATATAAACCCCAAAAAGGTCCTGGTGGTCATGCTTAAAAGCTGACCAGTAAAACTTATGGACAAAACTAAACGCTGGTCCCGCAATGTATTAAAGCAACAATCCCATGACAAAATGAGGCGAGTCTTTTTGTTTTACATAAATCATTGTGATAGGCTTTAAGAAGAATTTTGGTATTCACCAATTTTTCTTGGTTTGTTCCTTTGGGCTGATTTTAATTATTTATATTTCTACAGAGTGGCTTGGACTATCATGGCAACCCCAGTCACATGGCACATGATGCAGTGAGCAGAGAGGCTTTGGAACGCCCCTTTGAGCTCTGTCTGCTATGTACTGTAAAATCCTCCCTTTTCTGCCTTGACACGACATACTGGAAGATGGGAGCCTGTGTCTGTGTAACTGGCAGCCATAATTTGTAACGTTCAGAGAGCATGCTTAAAAGTTAGTTAATTTGGCCAATTAAAATAAAAATAAAACAAAAATGGTACTTAACTTGCTATTAAAAAAATAAAAATAAAACCTTCTATGTGGGAATGTATTTTAAGTTAGCTTCAACCCAACATTTTTACACGTGGCAGTGCTCTTACTCTGAACATATAAGCCTAAATATTCCAATTCCTGTGTTTAATGTGTAGCTGCACTGAACAATCCCTGTGGAAATACTTTTATTTTAACAGTTTTGACCCGAAAACACAGCTCGCTACAGAGCATGTTTTGTGCTCATGTACGTACCAATATTATCACACAACTGTTATTAGCAAATCACCCCAAAATCCCCCTTACACCGTAAGAATATCAATGCCATGCACTGAGATTAACAAGTAAACTGCAATCTAATAAATGTCGCAATCAGTTTAATTTAATTAGAAAAACAGATATTATATAGTAATGTGCACTGACGTTTATGTCTTCATTTAAGTGACATGGGATTTACTGCCAATGGTTTATGTGATGGACCACAAATACTGGTCATTAAACTGCCACAAGATGGACACAGGATCACATTAATGAAATTAGACAAGACACGGTAATGATATATGGGCCCCTTCTACAATATTAGAAAAAAAAAAAAATGTTTTCTTTGGCTTTAGCATCCTGGAAACATTTTTACTGAGCAACTGGAAAACTATAACCTCTTATCATGAGATTGGCATGAATTGGCTACATTAGGGGCATGGCCTAAAGCTATTTTTTTATTTGGAATGTCGGGGAGTCTGCTTTATGGATATCTTTTAATTGACTTGAAGGTATGTCCATTTGGTTGCCGATTCACTATAGTTATATCCATCCCATGTTGCTTGGAGATTTATTGCGTTGTATAATCGGTAGCTTTGGGCAGCATGGTGGCTTAGTGGTTAGCACTTCTGCCTCACATCACTGGGGTCATAAGTTCAATTCTTACCCATGGCCTTATATGTTTGAAGTTTGTATGTTCTCCCCGTGTTTGCGGGGAGAACATAATATTAAATGTCTACACTTACTCCAAATGTAGGGGATCGCGTACATATAATGTATGTCAATGAGTTGTCCAGTGCAACACTCTTTCTTTTCTTAAACCAATGACCAGGGCCACCAAAAGTAATTCAAGGTCCAGTGCGTGTGCTTCTTATCGGATCCCTGGGCTTATTACGGGTGACCGTGTGGATCAGTAGGAAGCTATTGGCTCTCACAGTCACTCTCTCCTACCCATAATCCAGCTCTCCTCCATCTCCAACTAATCACCTCCAGCCTTGGATGAACTACACTGACAACCAACCAGTTCCCTAGTCATACCTAATTTGATCTTTGTGTTTCAGTGTCTGCAGTTTACTCTAAACAAGAATCACACAGAGTTTAATTTTAAATATTTTTTTTTAATTTGTTTAACAATATGCAGAGGTGCAATTGAAATATTGCTCAAGTTTTATTTATTAAATATCGGTAGATCCAGAGGAAGGCGAAGAAAACCCCCCAGAGACATTTCATCATTATTTTCTCATGGAGGGAAAAAAAAATTCCTTCCTGACTCCAAGTATGGCAATCGAAATTCATCCTGGATCACATGTATGTAACTGCATATTGCTGTATATCACTGTAGAAACATATTGGAGTCCTGCTCGTAGGAGCTTACAATCTAACAAGATGAATCTTGCCTGTTAGGGCTTACAATATGATTCATTTATACAGAAGGGGAAGGGAGTGCTGCTCATAGAAGCTTACAATCTAATCAGATGAATCTTGCCCATTAGGGCTTACAATATGATTCATTTTTACAGATACACTTAACTGTCATCATAATGTACACTCCAATACCAATACAAGGCCACATACTGAGCAGGGGCGGATCTAGAAAAATGCTGTACCCGGGGCGATTTAGGCCCCGCCCCTTTCTAGCATCTTAGGCTGCCGACGGCTACACACTATGTGCAGGTCCGTCCAGCCGTGACAGACAGGGACAGTGTGCTGCCCGGCTGCTCTGATTGTGTTTTAAACACAGAGCAGCCGGGCAGCACACTGTCCCTGCCAGTCACGGCTGGACGGACCTGCACATACTGTGCAGCCGTCGGCAGCAAGTGTCTGCTAGGGGGGGCGATCGCCCCGATCGCCCCCCCCTGGATCCGCCACTGATACTGAGAGGGTGAGTATGTTCATTTCTGCTAAAAAGAGCTCACAATTGAGTGAGTTAGATCCTGCACATTAGTATGTATTGAATTGATAATATTAGGATCTAACTTACTTTGCATTCTGTCAGTAGTAATGATGCATCTCTTCCTCCACACTATTAGAATTACACTGCTCCACCCTATAAGAAGATACAAAGGAAATTAAAAGAGACAATCCTGTAGTTTTTCTATCTTATATTCTTATGTGGCATTTCTACAAAACTGGCCTGCATATAATTAGAATAACTGGACAATTTTCCCTGCATTTACAGAAGTATAACAGGTATAAGAGGACAACATATACGATTAAATAAAACTATGTGACAGGCATGATCTCACACATACAACATGTATACTGCAGTGGTTCTGTGTGTTGATGTTATCAGGGCCGCCAACTGAAATTTCTGGACCCTTTACGGCGACTTCTTGGTACCCATTCCATATTTACCAAAGGGGAGGGGCCACACCAGGTTGGTGGCTCCTCCCACTGCAAAGGCAGGCCTGGGCACCCCTGCCAATGACATATTTTGCGGAGGGTCCAGAGCAATTGCTCACACTCAGTGCTTATGGATTGCCATGCAACAACCACTGAAGCCAGTACAAAAGGTTGCAAACACTGAAAGTAATGCACTAGGATGAAAAGCAAAGCAGACAGCTATTTCACCACACAAACCGTTTGAACATATATCCTATTATCAGGGGTGAATTGAAACCAGTGTTGCGAAAGCCGACAGTCTTTCAAAGTTTTCAGGACGTTTGTACAACATTCTGAATCAGAAGTCCGACGAAAGCGATGAAGGGTTAAACAAGCATATTTTCCACTTGGTCAACAATGTTACAAGCTGATTTGTCCTGCAGTGGCTTGTGGCCAGGAAAATGCTCGCAGACTGAATGCTCATGCCAGATCTAATTAGCTACTAACTTCTATAATCTTGATGCCAAAGATTGAGATCTATTTGTTGTAAATCAACGGGAGCATTAAAAGATGTTAAACACACAGAAGCACCTTCTCATGGAAGCCTATTTGTTTTATCAATCAAGAGACTGTTCTACCCCGGTCCCATTCATTCTGCAGCCAATACTCGTAGCCCAGTCCCTGGTCTTTACTCCATGCTGGATATAGTGTATACTGCACTTTGTTGATTAGCTGCAGATATTGGTGCGAGATTTCATGATTGTAAAGGAGGAAATACCTTAATGTTCTGCTAACATCACATGATAGCATTTACATTTTATAATACCATTCATCCTTATGCACAACCTCTACTGGTCAATTGTGTGCCTGTCCATATAGAATCTGGGTTTATAATGTTGCACTTATCAGGAATGAAGGGGAGTGATTAGGATGAGAATGAATTGAAAGAGTTCAAATGGGTCTATTTATTAAAAAGTGGCGATAGGTTTGATTTTCCATTGCCGATTATTGCAGTGATAGAAAACCTCCTAAGGCCATGCTATCAGGGCCGTCTTTTCCATTTGGCACAATGGACAAGTGCCCGGGGGGGCCACAGGCTAGGGGGCCCCATAGGCAGGGCTCTTTCTTAATTAGAATAAATACTCCATTATGTTGGTAAGATAGCCTTGCATGCTATTCTAAGAAAATATTGTTGTAGCAGCTGAGCGATACTTGGTGGATCTGTGCGTGTGTGTCCAGGCTTGCTGGTTCATGCATACAAAGTGGAACTGGAAGTCCTAGTTTGGGCTTTCAATTCCACTTGTAAAAAACAACAACAATTAAAACATACTGTACAGAAAAACATATATTTTTTATTATGTTAGTATTCCGACACTGCCAGTACGACGCTAGCCTTGGATCATCATTATCATTTATTTATATAGCTCCACTAATTTTGCAGCGCTGTACAGAGTAAATTTGTCAGTCACATCAGTCCCTGCCCCATTGGAGCTAACAGTCTAAATTTCCTACACACAGACTAGGGATAATTTTGATAGCACAAACTAAAAATTACAATAGCAACTCCTGGGCGCTAATTCACTAAAATTATTAAAGTTCTTCTAATATTACTATATACCTCTAATCTGTCGCTCCCCAATACAGGGTGTTATGCCAAGAAATAGTAAAAACTAATTATATATATATATATATATATATATATATGGAATGTGGTAGAATTATACTCATAAACACATAGGTTGCACATACCAAACCTTTATTAAAACACGTCACATGAAATAACATTTTGATTGCAGCCAATTAACCTACTAATATGTTTTTGGAGTGTGGGAGGAAACTAGAGTACCTGGAGGAGACCCACGCAAACACGAGGAGAACATACAAACTCCACACAGATTAGGCCTTGGTCAGGAATCGAACTCATGATTAATGTGAGGCAGAAGTGCTAACCACTAAGCCACTGTGCTGCCCACCTTTGATTGACAAATTGATGCAAAAGTCACAGGAGGAGTCTATCTAAAACAAGCCTGTCATCACAGAGCTGTGTAGAAATTCTGTCATTTGATAGCTGACAAGGAATGGAGGAGCAAGATGTAAACGGGTTTAACTGAATCAACCCCAATAGCACAGATGTGTCTCAACTTGGACAAACTGTAAGTAGAGCAATCAGGCAAAGAAAGTTCACGAAGCACAAGCAGGAACTAGTCAGAATACCCAAACATGGTATCTAATAATGTGTGGCTTTTTAAGAATCATAACAGGAAGCAAGTGATGCAGTGTTGGCCACTTGGGCTAAGAGCAGAGTAAAAGATTTAGTGGTGACCTCTGGAGGTCAGGATTAGGAAAAATGTCATATGCATGAGTGAGTGGAACAAGGGCACATAGAAATGGATATGCCCAGAAGAATCATTTAGGTTGACCCAGCTAGAGAAAAGACAGAGAACTAATGCCACTAGTACAGGTATCAGAGCTATAGGATGTGTACTTAGCTGTGAGTTAGATAATGAAGGTCTGATCCAACCTCAAATCCTTCCCTAGTTGACCAAGGTTAACAGTGTGGCAGGTAGTGAAATGTATTCTATTTTTTAGACTGTAATTTCATCTTCTGGATTTTTCATTGTACAAAAACAAAGGCTTCATTGGAAATGTATTGCAAGCTGGAAGTCCAGTCTGACATATACCCAATAGTTCCTGAGGAATTTGGTGTAATGCTCAGTGCTTGGCTACAGTGGATGTTGCCAAGTAAGCATACATTTGAAATAATGGGGAACCACAGGCTATGACCAAGAGCCTCAGAATCCAGCTATGGGCTTATGCATTATATAACGAGCCTGAACTACAGGGATTAATGACATCTCTATATATCAGGTCCATTCTGAATAAGTTCAGATTAGCTTCAGGATGATTGTATAAAAAATAAATTATTGCCTAATGTAGACAGTTTAATATCCTCAAGAACACAGATGGTAAATCCCAAGAGACCTGTTTTTAAAGAGCAAGAAAACACCAAATTTGACATAAATATAGATCAAAGGCTGCATATTACTGAGCTAAATAATATACTGGAGTGTTTATATATGTCCATAATGTTCATCACTCCTCTGCATCATGTTACCATGTTAGGAGGGAGTTGCTTCACAAACACAGCAGACTGAGTGTCCTGGTGCCCTAAGAAGTCTTGGCAGACCTGCTTTACAGAAGAGCACATGCGGGTTGGTAGAGTCATACACAGTGATGTCACAGTAGCTCAAATAACTGCATTACCACAATAATAACCAATGACATATGTGATTAGGATAGTGTGATTAAGATGTGGGACGGATTCCAGTTGTCTGTAGTGGAATGGGGCAATAGGTAGAGCGTCAGGTTAATACTGAACAATGTATTTTATCTTCATGTTTCAAATCTGAAAACTTAAGTTTTGTGGTTTATTGTTACTTCATGGACACACTATAAATGACCATTCGTCCCGATATCGATATCCAAAGTTGAATGATTATCGTTCCAAAGCACATTGTATTGTTTTATTTGATTTTTAAATCAAACTTAAAATCTCAGTCAATCATGGAACAATGTTGTCCTGATCCTGCAGTGTGTATGCACTCAGGACCGGCAGTGTCCATAGATCTCTATGAAGTGTGCAGAGTCACAATGAAGGTAAAACAGAATCAACATGCTTATCAAAAAAAATATTGCATTGGGAAAAATTGTCTGTAGTGTGTACCCAGCCAAACTGCTTGGCAAAGTCAGCTACTGCAACACAAGCAGTCTGCATGCACTGTTTTAATCATTTTCCCGTCGACTGCTACGCTCAACAGGGCTGTTCAAGTCCACGTGAACCGAACTTCAAGGGGTAAATAAATGTATCAAGCTGAGAGTTTTCCAGCAGGTTTGAAAAACCAATCAGATTCTAGATATCATTTACTTAGTACATTCTACAAAATGATAGCTAGAATCTGATTGGTTGCTATAGGCAACATCTCCACTTTTCAAACCCGCCAGAAAACTCTCAGCTCGATACATTTACCGCCAAATGTTCAAAAGTTACTTTTAAAACTTGGAAAATCCGTTGAAAAAAGGTGCCGGAACTCAGTACTGTATATACTCAGCACTATATTTTTATATATATATATATATATATATATATATATATATATATATATATATATAGGAAATATACTTTTATAGGCAAGAACCCATGGAAGGTGAGCATTTTAATAACAAAAATGATAATAAAAATACAAGGGCCAATACATTAATACATTTACGTAATAAATCATATTATTATGTAGCAAAAATAAGACCATTTATACGGTCAACTTTACTTATTAATTTACACTCCCCCTCCCTCAGCACCGTGTGTCCATTTATACCCATCTGTCCTCATCTCTTCTATTTAGCTCATTCTAATGGCAAAACATGTCTGTCACATAATTAGCAATAATGTTTGCAGATTCATTACTGATGTGCAATATTAGCTCAGCCACTGCTCATTTACCATCTTTCAAGATGACAAAGTCTAAATGCAGCTCTTGCAAACACTGTTAACAGCTGCTAAGTGGACATGTTGTACAGGAAAACACTTGATGGTATCAACAGACTTAAAATTATCCGAACTATCCAGTGTAGCGTCTGAATGTGAGCTGAACTTTCCCCCTCTCCATTTGTTCACTTGTTCCATACATATGCTGCTAGGCATCATATAAAGCACATAACTATGATACACATATTTTAATGGTGCATACAGTTCAGACTACACAGCTTTACATCAAGAGAAATTGGGAGCAATATCACAGGCATCAGTGCAACCTTTTTAGGGGCAAACACAGGATTTGTAGAGGGGGGTTTCCACCAGTGGGCATGACCAGCATGCATGGGGGCGTAGCTATAATATTAGACAGTGCTTGGCTGCTCTCCAACTCTTCCTATCCCTATAATATACATGGGCTATGCTGCATGCACTACTGTTAGGTGCACACAGCTCTCTCTTTTCCTGTGTAAAGCAGGGGCAGGGTCCAGCCACCTCAATTATACAGTGCCCCAGGCTTGGTGGGGGGTTTCCGGGCACTAGGAAACCCCTCTCGGTTTGCCTATGCTTTTGGACCTATTCTAGATGCCCAGAGATGCCCGTAAGAGTGGTTGTAAAGGTAAACTAATGGGTTACAAGGTAAGTTGTTACAGTATTAGCCATGGGCCCCCTGAGATCACAGGCCCCCAGACCTGTGGCCCCTGTTCTGAAGAAACCACATGCAAGGAAAAGCCAGCAGCAGGGCCTCTTTAATAAATGAGTAAAAGAAGTAAAAGTAGCTTATCCTAAATCCACACCTACCCCAAACCGGCATTCACCAGAGCTCTAACCCAATCCTCCCTAATTTTAACTGCAAAAATATTTGCGAGACTTGTGAGTAAAACACATAGTAAAATTATATATAAATAACATATATATATTATTTAATACAATATTGTGGAAAAGGTAACCCGAGTAGGACCTTTTCAGCAGGAAAAGGTACAAACAGGGCTAAGGATCCTGCTGTTACCTTGAGGAAGGCGTTTACTCACAGGTGCACCGCATGAGTGTGATTGCTGTAGTCTAGGTGTTGTGAATGAAAGGATTGTGGGATCTGGTGGGCGGGGCTTCTGACGCTGACTAGCAGCCGGACAATAGCTAGGGCTGGTGGGTGTAGTTAGTGACAAGGAAGCCATTTTGAATTGTCTATGAATTTAGCTATCAAAAAATATCATTTAAGTAGAATTTGACCAGAAAGTTGATCAGAGCTGGATTAAGGCTTTCGGGGGCCTGAGGGACTTTTAAACAGGGGGACCCCTAGGGTCTAAAATTAAGAGCATAGTGTCATCATTCGGGCTAGAGAGAGAGTTACAAATAGCTGGCAAATATTAAAGAGGCTGTCAGACCAATTCCATCATAAAAGGAACATTTATTTAACACATATTCAAATATAACTGTGCCAAATTAACGTTTGCACCAATACCCTCTGATTGGTTTTTCAATTCCACATAATGAGTCAATTATTACTTATTCACTGTAAAGGATGCTACGGCTACATGTAAACTGTTTAGAAGCTTACTGAGTTCTTCCAAGCCAGTTATCTGTACATTTATAGTAAGAGTTCACCATCAAGCAGTTTCCCAGTCATTCTCACCATTAACCCTTATAAATGACAGAGTACTCCTGTCCTCTTCTATCCCTGCACTCTGCGGGCCAGTGTGTCTGTGCAGTTTCAGCATACTGTGCGTGTGCAGCTTTTCACTAATGTCCAGAGCAGTGCACAGCGCGCCGCATGCGGAACGCTCTCATGCTGCAGCAGCGGATTACCTACCAATAGGTGATCCTACTGACAGGGGGTCCTCTGCATGAGGGGGGCCCAGGGCACGTGCCAGCCCCCTTAAACCGGCTTTGAACTTGACACTACATATGCAAAAGGATAGTGTCTATTTGCACAAAGTCATAAATCCATGATCAATTTACTGTAGACTGTCATACTCTTAGGTTTTATAGAGGATATACATACTTTACATGCAATTTACATTCCCTCCTCATAATCCTTAACCTTTGCGCTGCTTTCGATACTGTCGATAACTCTTCTCCTTGACACCCTTCAGTCCCTTGGTCTTCATGACACTGCTCTTTACTAGTTCGCCTCCTGCATCTCAGGTCGCTCTCTCAGTGTCTCTACCTTCTTTAGTCCTCTTTCCCTCTCTATCGAAGTCCCTCAAGATTCTGATCTGCCTCTCCTGACACTCTACATCTCACTTTTTCTGAACTCATACTCTCCTTCGGCCTCTACCCAAATCTATTTCCTTCCCTGACCTCCCGAGTTCAGCTCAAGTTGCTCACCCCCACTAGGAAAGCCCTCACAAAATGCATCCTCCCCCAAACATCTCTGCTATTGTCATGAGATACACCCCTTCTAAACTACTGCATTTCGCCTCTGACCTTCACCTCTCCTCCCATCTCATAACCTCATTCCATTTCCATCTCCAAGATTTCTCCCATGCTGCTCCCTACCTAAGGAACTCCTTGCCTCACCCTACCAGACTCTCCACCAACCTACAATGCTTCAAACACTCCCTCATCCACATCTTTACGCATGCCTTAACCACCCCCTCCTAGACCTTTACGTCCACTCTCTCTACTTCCTCCTTCTTCCACCACATTCAAATTGTGCCACATTTGCTCCTACTGTCATTCACCCCCTCCCTCTAGAATGTAAGCTCTCATGACCATGGTCCTGTCTCATGTTTGTCCACAGTCTCTCCACCTGATATGTCCCTTGTCATGTCTTTTTCTGAATTTTGTGCGAGTGCTATGACATTCCGCAATGTAAGTTCCTGTATCCGTACTGCTTGCGCATCGATTATTCTCAATTTATACCTTACATTGCTATCATGTGTAACCAGTTTCATGCTTCTGTTCATGCTTACTGTATCTATATATGTCATTTCTCTAATGTTTGTACAGCACTATAGAATCTGTGGCGCCCTCTAAATAAATGTTGATGATGATGACGATACAGCTGTACTACACTATAAATATCCGCAGTCATTTTTCTGACGGCGCTCATTCAGTCCATATCAAGGTCAGCATCATGAATTTGGGTAGCTTCTGATATGTTGAGGCTTAGAATATAGAACACATTGGAAAATTCCATATGTGAAAAACGTTTATATTTTTTAAGGCTAAGGACTCCCAAAAATTTAACAGCAATGAAGAATAAAAAGAAATACAAATAAACAAAACAAATACGACCACATCAACATATGTTTTTGCAAATCTCTGAAAGATATATATATATATATATATATATATATGGGAGCAGGAGCTAGCTAGAGGACCAATCCGGATCTAATCCCAGTGTCAGTCCTAGTGACTTGGGGCTAGTCTCTTTATCTGGATAGACCCCAGGCGCCGAGATTAGACCGGCCAGAAAACTAATGCCTGAATATAATCCATGGGCAGGACCCCTGTGGCAGACTAATAACTGTTTTAATTACCTCTGGTTAGAACACTATTGCTTTCGTGCTTCAGGAGTTAAAACAACAGCCTGTATATTAACTTTACCCCGATTCTTGAAATAAGCATGGCTTATGAGAAATCCTATACAACAACACTAATTCCACAAGTGTACTGCATCGCACACTGCTGTCATTCTTACAGATGACTTACAAGCCTACGAGAACTTGCTTGCTCTAGGCTCCTTGCCACCACTAAGCTTAAATTAGCATCTATGTGGGCCCCATCCAAGGCTTCTCAGAGACCAGCTGTGCAAAGACCTGTCAACGTCTTGTCAGTGAAAGTTTCCTGTCCAAAGAACTTTTGTCATTCCTCATTCCTCAAGTAAAGGCATGTCACTTGAAGAGGCAGCTAAAGTCACTTGCAATGACTGGTCTCAAATCATAGCTTCTCTAGCCCTGTCACTGAAAGTCTCACCCCGCAGCTAAAACTGTCACTGATCATGTTTAGATATGTACACTGAGGTATCAGATTAGAAGGGAGTGTGCACGAGATGGGACTTTAAAAGAGGCCAAGTCACAGGAGAAATAAAATTAACCCTTCAGCTCTATGGGTAAAAGATTAGATGAAGGGGTTAATGCGATCGTACAGGTGTTGTCCCATTTGCAAACCTCCTAGGCATACAGATGCAATTATATCACACGTATAATTTGACTTGAGAGCTCAGTTACTAAACACAACATGCAGTCAACTAGATTCATCCTCGATGTCTCATATCTGTGTATATAGATGTGTATTTATATGCCTTTAACAGAAGTAGAAAAATAATTAGAATGTGAAGGTGGCAAGAAATATTTTATTGTGTCTAATTTTAAAGACGAGTGTTTCCTGCTGATGAGAGATGCAGAGCTGTCCCTAAGTCCATGCACAGTTTATACCCAAACCTATTTGAGTCGAGACCTGCAATTAACGTAGCAGTATAATAAGACTTGCGTCTCCCTCGGCTGATGGGTGCAGGTGGCCATTTGGGTAATAATAACTATTTTAGTGCATGTTCATTTCTGTTTCCCCTCTGGCAATAAAAATATGAGGTGTACATTAGACATAGAATGTGACATTATAATTGGTAGTCTTATGGAACAGACGACTGGTGGAAAATTGCATTATAGAGTGCTGCTTGGGAATATACCTTCTACCGGCATCTATAAGGCGTGAAATACAAATTGGGATGACATTTTATAATTTGGTCATAAATTGTACTTTGGCTGCATGTGTAGGCAATTGTAGTAGGCTAAATCCAATAACTGTTTTGGGGTTTATACAGCAGATCCTCAACACTGGTTTTGGGGTTCAATCACAGAGTTGCAAGTTACTTCTAAATAGTTCCAACCATCCCCTTCCCCCTTCTAGCTGTCCCTTACTGCTAGGTGACTTTGTCCAATAGCTGCATGTGGGGTTGGGTGGTGCCAGCAAACATACACATTGGTGAGTCTGGGAAATGCTGAGCTCAGGATGCCTGGAGGGTGAGCGGCGAGAGCAGCCTGACAAAGCGATGTATCCAGGGAACTGGCCCTTCCATGAACCTGGTGATAGTGTACAGGAGACTGCTCCTTATATAAAGAGATGTGACTGTCCCATGACACATGATTGATATCGTAACCTGAAAAATTTTGTGCACTGTGTAAATTTGTGAGCACTATAAGAAAATAAGTAAATAAAAAATAAATATGACTATGTTATACTACTGGACTGACACCTACCCCTTGCAGTTCCCCAGTTGTCAATTCTTATTCGGCTGATACTATCCTCCCACTGCCTTATATATGCAAGTCATAAGGCTTGGTCAAGAGTAGAGATGCTCGGGCTTGGTTTTCAGAAAACCGTGCCCACCCTAACTTACGGGATCCGAGCGGACTTTCGCGCGTCCTCAGATCTGAATCGAGGCAAAACGTCATTGTTGCGTTGTCAAATCTCGCGGGTTTTGGATTCCATAAGTACCTCCCTCCCCAGGAGATCCAGCGCCATTGCTCACACAGAAACAGGGGTAGCAGCGTTATTGTCACTCTCCATTCTCCAGTGACATTGCTCAGTGCCATTGTTCACACAGAAACAGAGGTAGCAGTGTTCTTGTCACTCTCCATTCTCCAGTGCCATTGCTCAGTGCCATTGCTCATACAGAAACAGGGGTAGCAGTGTTCTTGTCACTCTCCAGTCTCCAGTGCCATTGCTCACACAGAAACAGGGGTAGCAGCGTTATTGTCACTCTCCAGTCTCCAGTGCCATTGCTCACACAGAAACAGGGGTAGCAGTGTTCTTGTCACTCTCCATTCTTCAGTGACATTGCTCAGTGCCATTGCTCACACACAAACAGGAGGGGTAGCAGTGTCCTCTTCACTCTCCATTCTCCAGTGACATTGCTCACACAGAAACAGGAGGGGTAGCAGTGTTCTTGTCACTTGGCAAAAATTGACTGGAAATGATTGAAAATTGAAAAATGTTATTGAGGTTAATAATAATGTAGGGATAAAAAAGAGCCGTATTATGTGATTTTAGCAAAAAAAAAAAGGGATTTTAGAAAAAAAATCGGTATTCAAAACCAAAACCAAATCACGCAACGGCTGTTTTGCCAAAACCAAAACACGAAGTTAATCCAGATCCAAAGCAAATCCAGTGAACATCTCCAGTCAAGAGACACAGGAACCAGCGTCAAGCACAAACCATGGCTGAGTAAGTAAAGAACAAAGAGAGAAACACAATGATATTGCATATGTTTAAATAGTCATATCTGTACTGGCTAATTCACTGCACCCTCTGCTCAGGGTCTGTCTCCCGAGGTTCATCTTCTTCATTACTCACCACAGCCGTAACCCAGTAACTTCTCCTGAAGAATTGCTTGTGGCTTATGAGATCACATAAAATATGCTTTAGCCAAGGGTGGTTCCAGATTCCATTACTTCTATGCAAGAAAAACAATAAGTAACAACTATATGACATCTACATTTATTAATACTATTAAACACAGTGATGCAGCCCACTTACTGCAGGCTCAGGCCCAACGGTGTATCTTTGGCTAACTTAGACGAAGTCTGTTAGAGCAATTTAGAGAACTGGTAAAATGTACACAATGCAGCTAAATCTTAATTAGAATCCATGTTGAGAAGGATATCCTCTCCTCCTGCAGGATAATCATTGCTATGACTTATTTATCCTGAAGACTTCTGCTATAAGACCATACAAAAGGGCTACTGAGGTCCAGCAAAAAGCCAGTTATATGCATTTAATACACTTGGCTGAATCAACTGTGTGCAAGACTGAAAGAAGTACTGACAGCTGTATTTGTGTTTCCCTGGGACAAACACTGATTAGACAGGTCTGTTGCCTCAAGAAAACATGGCTCCTAAATAATTGGCACTTTTGCTTTTTTTTTGTTTTTCTTTAAAGGCTGTAGGTTCTGTGACACTGAAAGCATCCTCTCCCATCATTGCTAGCCCTCTATAAATCTGTAAAAATAAGAACGATCCTGGGGTAAATTGCCAACCCACCCCAGTGGCGCACGCAGGGGGGTTTCAGAGTCTCCAGAAATCCCCCCCCCCCGCGCTAAGTGGCCACCATAGCGGCACTATCCTATACAGCAGCCGCGGCGCTGTCAAAGAAGCGTCCGCGGCGGTGCTGTATTGTATACAGCACCACCGCGGATGCTTCTTTGACAGCGCCGCAGCTGCTGTATAGGACAGCGCTGCCGATACGGAACTGCTGCTCTCTGCGTGCGCCCCTGCACCCCTGATAAGCTCCTAATACTTTCTAGCAGATATTTTGTTCTAAGACAGTGCTCCGTCTGTATACCTCCCCTACTTTAGAACGCCATGTTTATTTCCACCAAGTATTTTTTTCAGAACAAAGTCACAGTATTATGTATTATGAACATTAAGGGCCTGATTTATTAAGGAAAGTAAAGTAAAACAAATGTGTAACTTTGCAACTGGGCAAAACCATGCTGCATTGGAGGGGGAGGTACATTTAAAATGTGGGGACAGATTTATATTTGGGGAAGGGCATGTCCTAGATCAACTTTAAATTTCAGTGTAAAAATAAAGCTATCAAGTATTTGTGTGCTACATGAAAAAACAGCTAGGGGTAAATGTATGAAACTCCGGGTTCTTCAACACCCGCGAGTTCGGCGTCTTCAGCGCTTAAATTTAAAGCGGCACTGCATTGTAAAGGGAAACTTTGTACAACAAACAAAAGATAAATACTAATAAACCCATCTTTGATTTTAGAATTAAAAAATATACTTTATGACACTATTATATTTTTTAACCATAGACCATAATTAAGACCTTGGAAGTTTTGATGTTTTACTATAACACAAGAATGTATATCGTAAGTTTATTCACATAAGGAGAAGGATTACACTAAAACGGTTTAATTTACAAGATATTCTGGAAGAATTACAGGAAACACCTTCATATTTTATATGAACATTATACTTTAACAATATCCTGCTATTATCAATTTTTTGTTTTTTAGTTTTTATGTTTCCATTTGCTGGATTTATTTGAGGAATATGTCGTCATCATTATAAGTATTATTTATTATATCCCTTTTCTCACAGGTTCATGTATATGGGAGATAAACAGCACTTGATTTTGATGCTAACTGTTCTTGCTCTAATAGGTAAAGCTGTAAAATGACCCAGAATCCTTTGCTGCAGAGAATGGCTCCAGAGGGAGCACATTTCATGACAAAACACCATGCCAAATAATCACCTTATGGCAGATTGCGACTAGGATGTGGATGTAATTGTTATGGCAAGCCACAGCGCACAAAAGAAGAAAAGTACTCCTTAAAAAAGTCATAAAGCATATTAGGATTAAAATTATTTGGAAAGAAAAAACAGTAGTAAAGAGAAGCCTAACACCAGTACCCTGTACAACCAACATGAACTGAAATAGAAAGGTTATTATGAGACTTTCAAAGAACTGGAATATTAGACTAATAAACAGTTTATTATCCACCTCTGATTTAATCCTGAGTTTTTATTAACTGTAACTAATGCACATAGTTACAAATCCATGCACCTTAAATTGAGCCGCACAGCAAAGCACTAGAAAATGGATCTTTTTTTTCCCTCTTAGCTACTACTAGGCCTGAATCCAAATGTGCTCGCACTGTGTAAACCTGGATCTCTCTGCTCTGTTCTAAATTACACTTTGTACAGCGTTTAACATTCATGGGCGAATGATGTACTGTTATTTTACACATCAGTGATTCTCAAGACTTTCATGTTGAGGACCACACATATTAAAACACATGCTTGTGGGCCAATTCTATTAAATAGAAGTATATATATTTTCCTTAGTCTAACTACTGAGAATATGCCGGCTATTGTGGGAAATGGGGGCGGTAGAGAAGCCTTGGGAGGCCTCGTCTGCTCCATAGTCCACAAGCATCATAGCACCAGACCCAGATCATGGGGTAAATGTATTAAGCTGAGAGTTTTCCGGCGGGTTTGAAAAGCCAATCAGATTCTAGCTATCATTTATTTAGTACATTCTACAAAATGATAGCTTGAATCTGATTGGTTGCTATAGGCAACATCTCCACTTTTCAAACCCGCCGGAAAACTCTCAGCTTGATACATTTACCCCCATGTCTCAATTGATGATCGGTGTAGACTTCACTGTAGTCCAAGCTCACTGTGCACCAGCTTATGCAATTCAAGTCATGTCGTTTGTTCCTAAATCCTGAATCAATACTAGGCCCTAGCTATGGTTTCCTTGTGAATGACCCAGGCTTGGAGAGAGCTGCTATAGTATAAGAAATATATAGTCCCCTTTATCACTGAACCACAATTAGATATTATTTTTAAAATATGCCCAGCGATATGTGTGCAGAATCTCTTGATCAGTATTATTTAATTTCCATCCCAAAATAGGTTCACCTGAAACTATGTCACATAACTAAATGTAAATAACAGGAAAGCACATCTATACCTCCACTGCTTGGGCAGCGTCAAGAGTTTGAGGATACTGGTACCTTCCCTTACTCTATCATCATCATCAGTTATTTATAGTGACACTGATTCTGCAGCGCTGTACAGAGAACTCACATCAGTCCCTGCCCCATTGGAGCTTACAGTCTACATTCCCTAACATACACACAGAGAAACTAGGGTTAATTTTGATAGCAGCCAATTAACCTACTAGTATGTTTTTAGAGTGTGGGAGGAAACTGGAGCACCTGGAGGAAACACATGCAAACACGGGGAGAACATACAAACTCCATACAGATAGGGCCATGGTCAGGAATTGAACTCATGACCCCAGGGGTGTGAGGCAGAAGTGCTAATCACTTAGCCACCATGCTGCCCCACTCTACTGCAAGATACTTAAGAAAGCAACAGAATGAAAACCCTGCTTAACTTTAATGGTTCACTTAAAAATGGTCATTATAGTCCTGATTCACTAAGGGGAGCAAAGCACAAAAAAATAAGTTTGCTCCTGGACAAACCATGTTACAATACAAGGGGTTCAAATTAGTTTATTATTTTGCACATAAGTTAAATACTGGCTGTTTTTTCATGTAGCACACAAATACTTGATAGCTTTATTTGTACACTGAAATTTAAAGTTGATCTAGGACATGCCCTACCCCAACTATAAATCTGCCATCACATTTTAAATTTATCTCCCCCTCCAATGCAACATGGTTTTGCCAGGGTGCAAATGTACTCCTTTGTTTAGCTTTGCTCTCCTTAATAAATCAGGCCCTATATAGTTATAAAATAATCGTTTTTCTATTTTGTTTTAAGAATTTTGTATAAAACACTTTTCTACTAACTACAAAATAAAGAATTCTAAAATCAAATAATATTACAATAGATGGTCATATCGTATACAGAACAATAATGTGAGTGTAAATTGCCAGACTTCATTGTGGGCCTGATGCTGAGTTAAGGGCAAAAAAAGGAGCAAATTTGCACCGTGGCAAAACCATGTTGCATTGGAGGGGGAGGGAAATTTAATATGTGGGGACAGATTTATAGTTAGGGTAGGGCATGTCCTACATCAACTTTAAATTTCAGTTTAAAAATAAAGCTATCAAGTATTTGTGTGCTACATGAAAAAACAGCCAGTGTTCTCTCTGCATACCAAAAAATAAATTCATTTGCACCCCTTGCATTGTAACATGGTTTATCCAGGAGCAAATTTGCTTATTTTGCCTGTCTTGCTCCTATGCTCCTAAATCAGCATCGGGCCCCTGTGAGTTTATATCAATGCCTAGCTTTATATAAATGCCATAATTTTATTGTCAAAATACAGTTAAAATAAAAGACATAAATAGACTAAATATAGATTTGTGTTAAATCCTTGATTTGATATTGTTATTGAATATTTGAAGCTGGAGGACAACTATAAGTGCCTCTTCCTTATCTAAACAATGACACAAGCAAATCTCCACCATCTGACTGCCACCCACTCCCTGCAGGAAGCTGCTATTAAACACTACATTTTATAGTATGCACATGGCCAACAATGAAAAACACACCTGAAATTCACAGACTTATGTCTCTCGCCGGTTAAAACAATAGCTGCACATACACAGCACTGATTTGGATTAGAATATTAAAAACTGACTACTCCTATGCTTGGCTGAAGGAGAGGGCAGTCATTACATTAAAGGGCTGTCTTATTAGTGTTCTTCTTCCAGAGCATCCAGTAAAAAAAAATGTCTTTCAAGGGCTATAAAAATTGTACTGCTAAAAAGGTAGAATTTATTCCACATGAAAAGTTATAATGGTGATAATCCTTAAAAACTACACTCGGTACAATGGGGTCTACGCAACGATGGAAGACAAGTCAAACACACGATATTCAATATTTTTGTTCCAAATTTTCCATGGTAAAATATAAAGGAAAATAAAGCAAAATAAAGAGTAACTTTGCACCTGGGCAAAACTATATTGCATTGGAGGGGAGGTAAATTTAAAATGTAGGGACAGATTTAGAGTTGGGGTAGGGCATGTCCTAGATCAACTTTTAGTTTCAGTGTGAAAATAAAGCTATCAAGTATTTGTGTGCTACATGAAAAAACAGCCAGTATTCTCCTTACGTGCAAAATAAAAAACTAATTTGTACCCCTTGCACTGTAACATGGTTTGACCAGGAACAAACTTACCATTGAATCAGGCCCATTGACTTTAAGCAAGTTCTGCCCAATTTGCACTTATTTCCCTACCCTTGTATATATTTTAAAGGACTTTTCTAATTTAGGTATTGTCCCTTTAAAAAGACTTTATCCGCTCACCATAGCCGAATAATGGGAGCCCTTCCACTAACAGCATACCACTGACAACCTGTACAGAACTAAGTGCAAAGCTCATGCACATTAGGGGGTATATTTACTAAACTGCAGGTTTGAAAAAGTGGAAATGTTGCCTATAGCAACCAATCAGATTCTAGTTATCATTTATTTAGTACATTCTACAAAATGACAGCTAGAATCTGATTGGTTGCTATAGGCAACATCTCCACTTTTTCAAACCTGTAGTTTAGTAAATATACCCCTAGGCCCTTCTTTCTGAATATCCGACTTCTACAATGATCCCTATGAAGTGCATGTAACCCAGAGGAGAAAAGCAGCCTAAATGTTCCTGTAGAGGACAAGTGACCATTGTGAGCGAAGAGGAGCATTTAATATAGTAATCAATGGTCTCCATTACTGCCCTTTTTCTACAAAATGCTACATGAATTGCCCATGGGCAAACACATATGTGTGAATGAGGACTTACGGGTAAATTTATCAAAATGCGGGTTTGAAAAAAGTGGAGATGATGTCTATAGCAACCAATCAGATTCTAGCTGTCATTTTGTAGAATTCACTAAATAAGTGATAACTAGAATCTGATTGGTTGCTATAGGCAACATCTCCACTTTTTTAAACCAGCAGTTTAGTAAATATACCCCTTAATGTTTAAATACCTGAATACATAGACATACACACTCTGAATTTAGCAAGTGCCTCAGATTACTAACAGAACAGGGCAAATGTCCTTGCTTTAAAGAGCTTACAATCTACATAAAAGCCACCTGCTGTTAGTTGTTTTCTTTATCTCTCTTAAATTTCTCAAACATCTCCGTCTCATAGTGCTTTGAGCCAATATTGTTCTATTAAATTGATGATAGCGCTGAAGAATTACTCAGATAGAAAGCATCAACTGCTGAGGCACATGAAGCTGCCATCAAAATACACATTATACTGTATACAATAGAAATGTAAAAAAGCACAAAGAAGGATAATAATGGTTAACTATAAACAAATACAGTTATATCAGGACAAAAATAAAATTAGAAAATTGACCATTGCAGTTAAAGTAAAAGAAAACCCAACTATTTATGAGTTTAGTCTTCTACTGGCTGAGGCTAGTTCCTAATGAATTGATACACTACATTCTCATGAGTACCGGTCCGGACAGTTAATGTGCCCATATGTGCGCTCAAAAAACGAAAGAAACCTTGGAAAATTTCAGAAAATGATTTAGCGGGTTGTATAGATTTTAACAGTGTGTGTACAATTTAATTAAAATAACACGAGGGGAAGGAAATGTAAGGTTTAGGGCAGTAGACAGATTATGACATGAGAGGACATTCTATCTGACATTCAAATAGAATGTTGGTTTTATATTAATCACAAACGACTACAAACCAAACGCAAATAAATTCTTCTGGTGTAGCACCTGCTTTTTAACCTCAGACTCAATTACATCATTGGCCTTGACCATGTTGTAAAATCACACACATCGCTATTTACTCTATACTTCATACTACAGACTGTTTTAGCAGGTGGGGACGGTTTGTGTTATTTTTTTCTCTCTTTCATGTTTTCTTACCGCTGGGAAATAAAATTACTGAGAATTTCCCCCTTCCCTCTAAAGCTGGGATGTGAAAGTTATTCATATTAATGGTCGGGCCGCATCCGTCCACAAGTAAACCCATGTATTCATTTGGTCCTTGCCTAGACAGAGCAAATAATACTTTTTTTTTTTTAAGAACACTGATATGTACAGCAGTAAATGATATATTGCTATATACAGCAAAACAAATTTTAATATGTTGGGAAAATTTGTAAATTGAACCTTGCAAATAATTTTATTAATAATAATCAAATTTATTGAATATAGTTATTGTTTGGCAATGATCCTTCTCAATGTTTAAGAACATACAACATTGTCGATCTAGAGTTCTTAGTCATAGACTAAACATTAAGAACAGCTAAGGCAACAGTGCCATCTATAGGCTGAATGAAAGTACTATAGAAAACAATAAAAAAAAAGGAACAGCACCATATCAAAATAAATATAATACAATTTGAATTCATTAATATTTGATTTTACTTAACATTAAAAAATGTGCATGTTGATAATAGCGCATTTTGATAACAGAAGATAGACAGCAGGAATCCCACTGGCGGCACCAACAAGCGTACTCTGTCTACATTCTGGGTAATATTTCTAGGTGTACTTTTGGAGCCTAGCATGTCATGAATGTTTTCTATCTGATGTTCCTTGTGTTAGAGTCTATCACCCAGTTCCCTCTTAGTGTTCTAAGACTTTGGAAGGCATTGCAATTACATCACTCACAGCCACCTGGCCAACAATACACATGAGATCATTAGTGCATGCAAGCACAGTCGGAAATTGCAGACTGCAAAATATTTACAGAAGTAGAGATGTCACTCGGGGTGGGATTGCATGTTAGGCAAGATAGGTCCCTATATAAGGACCAGTCCTGGGGAAATTTACTGGTGACATTCAGAGGTCCTGAGAAATTCACCCACCTTTCAAGTCACAACACAGTACAACTCTATCCCCTTCTCAGGGAAAAGGACGGGGAAAGGGGTGGGGGGGGGAAGGTTCTTGGCCTATTTGGCTGTGAGATGCCACGGTGCAGATGCCCAATATGGTCCATTTACATAGGTTTAGGTATGCTACCAAAAGAGCTGTATTCGTTCAGTATAGAACAGCAGTGAGTACTGATAATATTACAACTTCTTAAGTAAGTAATTAAATAAGAGACTGAGAGGCAACATTTTTTTTTTTAATATTTGGTATAACACTTCTCATTAATTTAATAAAGGTTTATTTCAAATCCAAATTCCTTTTTTTGCTGCTACAACACAGACTGTTCAAAGTTGGCCTCATAATATAACCTGACAAAAATAGATTGTTATAACGCCAACCTTGGGGCAGGTGACCGTTTGGCATTTTACCGTCAGTGGCAAGACACACTGAGTGACATTTATGGTGCAATCCGCAAAGGAAAATTTTTCAGACCTAGAAAGAGACTTCTATATATATACTGCAAATATAACTTTTTATTTCTTGCCTACAATGAAAGAAAAATGCCAAGTGATGACATCATTGGAGGTGGGGCTTAGTTTTATTTGTCTGCTTTTAAACATTTGTAAGAGCAATCATTTTTAACCATGCTGCATTGGATGGTGTGGTCCACATAGAAGAACATCCCATTTGTATCGTCTGTCTCTTCCCCACTGACAACATAATCTTGGATGTATGAATTGCAGCCATTTTCCATACACATGTTCAAAGACAATCAATTAAAAAAAATTTTTTATTAACAAATGTTATAGTTTAATACCCTAATGTGCAAAACATTTCCTCTTTCACTTCCAACACAGAATTATTTAAATCAAAGTGAGATATAAACTTCCTAATTACAGGTATGGCACAGCCAGGACCAAGAAAAAAAATTGTGGGACCCTGTAGAGGAACTTCAAGGGGCCCCTTCCTCAGCCACTACACCAGGATGGTGACTCCTCCCACTACACAGGCAGGTCTGGGCCCCCGGCCAAGGGCACTGTGAGGGGCACCAGGTATAATTTTGAGCCTCATGCCCTGAAATATAATAAATTACATTTACAAATGACTCCTATTAACCTCACACTGCCCTTGGCGTGACCCTTCTTATTTAACTGATTATGTAACTCAGTAATCATGCCAATGTACATATGACATTATCCCCTAACAGCATCGGAACTTACTGGTCAGTGGATTCCAAATCCCTTAACTGTACCTAGAAACCCAAACACAGTGATCATCTGTAGCCAGTTGTAGCAAACAAACACAAAATAATAATTTATTATACTAAAACTATGTAAAACAGAAGCATAAACTATCAAACTAAGAGCTGTTACACAACGTGTTAAGTGAAATATATTATGCACAGTAAATTTTATCTTAAGTTTGTACTTTTTTTTCTATTTGGACTGGTAGACAAATCAATCTAATGAGATTTTATTGCATTATTATGCATATCAAAATAGAATACATTCTTCTATATGGAGAAACTTAAAAGCAATGGTAAAAAAGCTTGGAGATTTTTATTTTAGTTTTTCTAGCTTTACAGAGTTGAAACAAAGCTGTGCACCAGCATGAAAAGGGTAAACGTCAATAGCAGGAATTAGAAAGAGAACATTGCCATCTTATGGTCGTCTTGAAACTGCTTACATTTGCACACACTCTGAACGTTTCGTGTCTAATTATATCATTGCATAATTCTCTGCCGTTACTGTCCAGAGAGCTGTCACATTTGTATCGTCACTAGCTGTTGACAGAAGAGTTTTTAGTGCATACCAATTCACTTTCTTTAATTTAACTAAATATAAGAACTTTTGTGCCATTCCTGTTCATTCATCAATCTATGTATTGGTTAGTATGTGATGTCCCACCAGCTTAAACCAACCAATATATTAACCTCATATGGGGACTGAGTGAACACTTCATTGTGATTTTAGAGGTAATATCTTGTTCCTGAACACTGTCTAAAAGAAAACCGTTGCAATGAAATTAAATTAATTATGACCTTGCGTAATTAAGACTAGGTGGTACTGCAGAATCGGCAAATAATGGCAGAGGGTGTGTGTGACAATCACAAGCCACAAACTCTTGATTGCGGCTGGTGACTTGCGGTCAAGTTCAAACACTAGTTCTCTCCTGGGACTGTGAGAGAATAGGGGGAGCCCTGGAAACAAGTACCAGCCCCCGAGGAGTGAGGCTACGGGAGGGGCCACCTTAGAGAAATTTATTTCTAGGTGGTATGAAGCTTTAAAGTTATGTCACTAATGGTTGATCATTTCTGATATAAGTGTTCTATAATGCCTTCAATTAACTTCATGTTACTGATTATTAAGTTCCAACGACAGCTTTTTCGTTGGCGGTATTGCCATTAATATGATCCCAACTCCCTGAATCAAGTAGGTAAGAAATATTATATCTATACACAGATTAAAAAACAGCTGAAGACGAGTACAGAATGTCCGGATCGCACATGGCACAGTCAGTAAGAAATGATGACAATTTAGATGTGGTCATCATCAGACTCTAGCCTGCGGCTTGACCAATCAACTTTCAGAAAGATCCTAATCAGATGTTGACTGTAATTGGCAGCCTTTTCAAGCCAATACAAAATCTGATTGGAAGCCAATTGGTGGCAGCATTGCAGCTATTTCATGCTAGGCGCAATTTGCGCCTGCTTATCCTTTTCCCTACTCTTTAGTTTACTTTCCACAAACACTGCACAATGGTTCATGCATTAATATCCATGAACACCACCCAAGTGCGGAGCTTCGCAAAGTTTTTTGCATTCAAGAATGCACAAGAATCCTTGTGAGTGCTACTCAGGTGCCGGCTGACAGACGTCAGCCCAGGGGGCATGTGCCGCATCACATTTATATTACTTCCGGGGGGCGGCCGGCCCTAACAGCCGTGATTCTGAGCGGCCTGGGGGGGCCGATGCCCCCTGCCCCCGGCCCAGCCCGCCCCTGGTGCTACCATGGATTAGCTATAGAGACACAATGAACACTCAGACAGAGCATTGAGTTAGTAGCTAAACAGCATTGAGTGAAAGCATACTTCTGTGTGTCATGACTGTAAGGAGGAGCATCAGTTAGCCGCCATGTTCTGGAGAACATTCCGGCTGCGCATATTTACAGGTAGTACGGTAAAAATAAATGCTCATTTTTGCTAGTATCTCTATGAGGTGCAAGCAAAAAAATCTGCGGATATTTCACTAAACAAATACGTGAAGTGTCTCTCCTTCCAGACATATTTTTTTCTAACTGAATCTCCCCTTAAGAAATAAAGATGTATGCAATATTATCTAGAACATTTCCAGAAGTTATTCTTGCTAATAATGAGAAAGAATAGAGACTTGGTAAGCACCTCAGTTTGTGGAGTGTTTCAGAATGCCTTGTTGTTTTTGGCAGCGGCTTTTAGGAGTGCTAGCACCGTGACTAGTGGGTCAATGCATTCCCATACTCTGTGTGCAGGAAGTATGTAAACCTCCTGTGCATGGTATAGAAAACACACAATTCCATCAGCATCGTGCATAATATACTTCTGCTTCACTTTGCATACTGATGATGGAAGAGGCACATACAGTACAATTCTCCAACTAGATGACAGAGTACAACTTTTAAATGTTCAGCCTGACGTACCCAACATGTAGGTCAAACTTCTGGCACGCTCAATGGAAGAGCTCGGTAGTTTCCTCAAATATAACATTTATGTTTCTCTAAAAGAAATTGAACCTATAAGTCTGCTGCTCTGCACTTTAAATGGCAACTAAAAGAATGGATGGCAGGGTAGACATTATGGAGAAATTCAGTTCAGCACAAACTTACACCTCTAAGAGGTGGGAGCAAAAATCAACGTTACTGCCCTAACATCCCATGGACTCTAGTCACGCAAGGCTCCAACTCGACATCACCAGTAATTGCATTCTCCCCCCTTAATAATCAATTTGTGCCATCAAGAGTATTATTCGGAAACGAATATGCCACTTTTATAAAGTGGCATATTCGTTTCCGACAACACAAAAAATAGAAGTTTAATGGTTGCTTAAGCAAACGTGTTAAAAGCATCAACATTTTTGCCACATCTGTTTGCCAATAGTAACACGTCATTATGATACTATGATATTTTTAAAACAAGTCTAAAATTGGTGAAATGAGCATATTTAATTCTGTTCTTACATCATTCTGGAGCGGCCCTATAGATTCAAACATTTTCTGCTGCTGTAAACATGTCAGAGTCACCCCCTTTAATAAATATGGGGATTGGTAGAGAAAAGAATGTGGATAATAGATTTTTGTACACTTTATTTTGCCGGTACCATAACTAACAAAACGCAAAACTTGGTACAAGCACAGAGAACTATGCAGAACAGCAACACCATGGATACTGTCAACTGTCAGAAGCAGTAATTACTCTCAGATTGCTTGGGCCATCCAATGCACACGCCGTCTTTTAGCTGCGCACAAGAAAAGCCCTTCAGAAAATGCCAGCAGTGGGTTTTATTGAACAACTACATGAAAAGTATAGTGTGTCACAGAAAGAAAAGCACTCAGCCTCTTTCATTTGAACATCAATAAAAAAAATACACACACAGACACACAGCTACTCACAGGCGTGTGGAGTTCAGTTCCTAAACTAACAGAGCATTCTCAAGAGTTTGTCTTGGACAAGGTAACATTCTGAGCGGTTAGACAATGGCTTCTGGGTAATACGGAGGTAGACAATGCTCCTTGGGGCACAGAAAAGGCTGAAGTAATACCAGTTGCAGTAAGGTTTTGTTTTAATCATCAAAGGGTATTATAATGCGTGGCTGCTGGTTTTATAAAAAAACATATAACCCTAGTGAAAAAATAAATAACAATAAACAAAACGGCATAGCGGTGTTCAAATGCCGATTTAGCATTACAATTTAAAGCGGTTTATTACATGGACAACGGTACATTATTCAACTAGCAGCTTTGCCAATCTCTGCTGTGATACAAGTTTTCAGGCTATCTCGGTTCCAAAAATATACTGATTTAGTCCAGATAAACTCTGCAAATGTGTCAATATTGGAGAACTTGAATTATACATTTTATACGTATGATACATTATCTGTTTTGTGCTTATTAAGTCTTGCATTGTGATTGTTTTGTACTGTACTATATTTCAACTTATACCGCTGTTTGAAAAAGCAGTGGCATGGGTTTATACAGAATATTTTGCAAATTATCCGTCTTTCCGCATAGAATCTCTGACATTCCCACCCTCATTAAACTCTCTGGCAGTGCTCTTCAGCGTGACTCTTGGCGAACACCCGAGTGATCATATTTATGTATATGACATTATTACTGAACAGCAGCAGCAATTATTTACTTTATTCATTTCGGTTTTCAGTACTTTCTGAATTACGGGTTTCCAGATAAAAGGACCTTTACCTGTATTGGGTAACCATTCCAACAATCTACTCCTGCCTTTCTTCTTCCAGGTCTCTAGTTACCCTTATTAATACCCAGTAAAAGACGTGTCACTATTGTTAATTAGAGAGAGAGCAGAATGGTAGTTATATTCCAAATAGGCTACTGATATCAACATTGCTTGTTTCCTGATTTACTGTAATGTAAGACAGAATGCAAAATACATAGGGACTAATTGGGAAACTTAGTACACAAGACATCTATAAAAATACTGATGTGAATTAGCTTCCTGCCATTTTAACAAAGTCATACCTTAAAATTTGAGTGCCTGGGGCACAAAGGAAAACTGTCACCCCCCCTAGACCACAATTTTAACCAAATGCACCTTAAACATTCATAAACTACAGCCCCCCTTCAGAGTTGCGCCTTGGGCGGTTGCCCATCTCGCACAGCCCTAAATACGGTCTTGCATTTTAATGATCATTCTGTGTTAGTAAGTTCACCCTAAATGTATCAAGGCCCTGTGATTCACATCCCTTTATTCTGTATGTGTGAAATCTGGGCATTCCGTCCCTCTTGTCCCGCACACTCTAATGACACAAATTCAAATCAGTCGCACAGCGTCTTAAATGTCAACTCCACACTTTAGGGCTGTGTTGGGAGTTCCGCTCGTCTTACATCTTGGCACGAAGTCGGAGGTCCCAAATAGCAAATTGTAATAAGCAGATCTGGTTCACAGGGCTGGGAATTTTACACTTTACAAAATGAATTAATTTCGGGGTCAAATTTCAGCTGTTACTATGTCAAAGCAAAAAGCCAAGGGGCTCGGAAGACCAGCTCCACAAAAATACATTATAATGCAATATACAATTGTTGCAATTATTTTATATTTCATTGATATGTTGTTGTTGACATTTTACCTTTTTTATGAAAATCACTAACATGTTTAAATAAAGCGCTAGGCTTGTAAATGCCACAACCATTTTAAATGTTAGAAAAAAAAAGATTTCAGATATATAAATATTATGGTAATTTACTCAGATAAAGAAACGTTGACACTTATTATGAAATTACAGTACACAGTATTGCTATTTTCAGCAAAATAAAATAAGTGCATTTGAAAAATGACCCAGTCACATCCCCCAAAACAATACACAATCATATCACAAAAAGGGTAGTCTGCAATTTATTTTTAAAATAGGAAGCAGGGCACTTAAAAGCTGATCCACTACGTGTACCCAGAAGTGATTGCATTCTGGAATAAATCCCTATACTGTACATCAACGTGGAGAAGTAACAATACAAGATACAATAATTACACATAAGCTAATATCAGGAATATCATGAGTTTCTTAAACAAATGAAATTAGGATACAGTAACTTTATTCCCCTCGTGTTGAATTTGGATTATCACCCATTGATTCTTGCCAAGCATTGAATAGAAGGATTAATTAATTTATGAACTTGTCATTACAAGCCATTGATTGCAATGTCTTCCCTTAAAGATTTCATTATGCCTAAAGTTAAAAGATTTGCTAATTATTGTATTTTATCTAATTGAAGCTTTGTATTACATATAAAGTGCAAAGGTTTAAGACAGTTGACCTTTCAACCATTTGGGCAGGATGAGAATTTAATTAGAGCCGTCATTGTTTTGGATTGGATTTAGCTGCGTGTTCCCAAGCAAACATTGTAACTGAAATCATTGCTGACAATGACATACTGTGCAGTTAAAGGGGGATTTTAAATGACATAAAAGTAAAAATATATGTTAGCCAGCATTGTTGATGGAAATTAGCACTTTTTAATTCAGTGCAGCACGGTGGCTCAGTGGTTAGCACTTCTGCCTTACAGCACTGGGTTCATGAGTTTCAATTCCCGATCATGGCCTTATCTGTGTGGAGTTTGTATGTTCTCCCTGTGTTTGCCTGGGTTTCCTCCCACACTCCAAAAACATATTGGTAGGTTAATTGGCTGCTAACAAACTGACCCTAGTATGTGTGTCTGGCTGTGTCTGTGTATGTTAGGGAATTTAGACTGTAAGCCCCACTGGGGAAGGGACTGATGGGAGTGAGTTCTCTGTACTGCGCTGCGGAATTAGTGGCGCTACATAAATAAACAGTGATGATGATGATTGCCTACTCCTATTACGACAATAAATAGAATGCTGGGATTGAAACTCACTGTACCCATTGTCTAGTCCACCCAATCCCTCGGGCATGCTGCAGTGGATGGTCCATTGTACTATATATATATATATATATATATATATATATATATATACATAGGATTGAACAGATGATCCTCCAACACTACTGGCTGAGCCATGAAACCTGTTTCAGGGGAGTTTTGCTTCATCACAAATATGTGGGCAGCACAGTGGCTCAGTGGTTAGCACTTCTGCCTCACTGCACTGGGATCATGAGTTCAATTCCCCACCATGGCCTTATCTGTGTGGAGTTTGCATGTTCTCCCCGTGGTTGCGTGGGTTTCCTCCAGGCGCTCCGGTTTCCTCCCACCATCAAAAAAAAGTACCAGTAGGTTAATTGACTATTAGATTGACCCCAGAACTGTCTGTGTATGTTAGGGAATTTAGACTGTAAGCTCTATTGGAGCAGGGACCGATGTGAATGAGTTCTCTGTACAGCGCTGCGGAAATCGTGGCGCTATTTAAAATAAATGATGATGATGATATCTATAATTTCAAAGCCTTCATTGACCTCTTAGGTAAAGATACTGCCAATACAGATACTTCCAATGTCTTTTCACAATGCACTACTAACTTTGTCTATTTAATGGATTGTCCACCATCAGATGTCTTAAAATAATGATAATTGACTTGTACATGTACTCAGTCATACACTAATATCACCAGGGATAATTATTTACATTTGTTGCCGTGGGGTATGACAGAGCTCTGCAATGCTCTAAGCGTTGGGTACAGTTATATACAGAGAACGGGTTTTGTACCAATACCTTCAGTTTGCTACTAATGTCTTGTACTTGGCTTTTCCTAAAGGTTCAATATCCTAGCAGGTAACATTAATATATTAAAAAGAATGCACTTTCTCCGTCAATCTTGTATTCGCTGGCTCTGATTCTATGTATGATTGGTTTTTTTATTACTTGTTTTGTGGCACTTACATAAATAAATGCTACTGATGATCTATCAATGTGGTTTAAGTAGTATGTTGAACCTTTGAATAATACCATGATACAGTCACCCCTGCCTCTGCTTAGAATGGTAATTTCTCCAACGCCCAACATCTTGGAAAACTTTCAACGAATCCAGCGATCAGTTCAATGTATCCGCAAGGGTCAGATCAGCAGCTGGAGTTCGTGTAATTAGTGTGGCAGGATGATATAGAATTCATATAGAGAGCAGAGACCGAGTAATGCTTTAAAAAGCAATGAATACAGAAACCACAATAAGAAAAAGGACATTACTAATTAACACCATACAAAGCTGTAAGGATGGTTTCATATAGAAGGGGTGTAACACAGAGTTTCTGAAGCCAGAAAAGTGCAGCCTTCTAAATGCAGCAATGAATGATGAATAGCTCTCATGTTCTCTCAATGTTGCATTTCTTTTGCTGTAAAATTTCAACATGCAATTTTATGTAACCCCCACCCTATGCATCATACATCGTCAGCCCACAGAATCCAGGTATCAGGCTGTCAGTACTAGTGTTGGGAACCAAGTGGGAGCTCTGGTGCCGTTGGACCGATGTGCTCGCCAGACTCACAAAAATATATTTTTAAAACTAAAAATGACTGGTTATAACCAAATGTATTAACAATGTAAACAACTTTTGCAAATTTGGTGCTATTAATACAGAAAGATAGTAACACTAATTACTGGACATACTGTAGATCACTTCTGGAGAGGTGATATTGGGCCTGATTCATTAAGGAAAATTAAGCAAAAAATTGAGTAAGTTTTCTGGACAAAACCATGTTGCAATGCAAGGGGTGCAAATTAGTTTATTATTTTGCACATAAGGAAAATACTGTCTATTTTTTCATTTAGCCCACAAATACTTGAGAGCTTATATGTACACTGAAATTTAAAGTTGATCTAGGACATGCACTACCCCAAATATAAATCTGCTATCACATTTTAAATTTACCTCCCCCTCCAATACAACATGTTTTTGCTTTACTTACTTTTGCTTAACTTTCCTTAATGAATCAAGCCCAATGACACTAAGTTCAAAATAATGAGTATCTTAAAACAATTCAATAAGGTTCAAGGTAAATATACCCCAATCCTGTGTAAAGCCACTGAAAAAGCCTAAACATGAAAAACACACTCCCTTATAATATTCAAGCTGACCTCTGTTATTTTATACACCTGTTGCCTGTAAGGTGTTTAGGATCTGAAAAGAAAGGGAAAAAGGAAAGAGGCACCTAATAGAGTAATATATTGGCTCAATAGTGCACCAAATAGTACATTATAAAGTGACTGCACCCCAAATGTATAATAATATCATGTGGCTCAGTGGTTAGCACGTCTGCCTCACACTGGGGTCATGAGTTCAATTCCCGACCATGCCCTTATCTGTGCGGAGTTTGTATGTTCTCCCCGCGTTTGCGTGGGTTTCCTCCGGGTGCTCTGGTTTCCTCCCACACTTCAAAAATATACTGGTAGGTTAATTGGCTGCTAACAAATTGACCCTAGTCTATCTGTGTGTGTGTGTGTTAAGGAATTTAGGCTGTAAGCCCCAATGGGGCAGTGACTGATGTGAGTGAGTTCTCTATACAGCGCTGCAGAATTAGTGGCGGCATATAAATAAATGGTGATGATGATCTTTAATTATTCTTGAGGTTCTCAGCAATCCTCCACTAGGGTATTTGTTGTTCCAGGTCATTAGTAGTATCGGAATCTTCTACTCATGCCATGGTTTGTACATCTAAGGATCCGCTAATTTGTTTACTTATAAGAAGTTAAAGATAGAATTTTGACCTCTGTCCCCCTTGCAGCGAATACCCCCTACCTCTGGATCTCATCTCCAACACCCACTGTCATTTGTTATCTGAACCTGGGAGCCGATTCACAGTATGCTCAAAGCATGGTGGAATGAATCCAACCCGTCCTTTTCAATACTGCTCAATAAAACTTCCTGAAGGACAGTTGTTCAAAAGTGTACAATCCATTTAACATTTTAACCACTGTTCTACCCAACAGATTATTCATAAAATCTGGAGTTAGATCGAGAGGTAACTTTAGCCACTTTCAATTTTAAGATGACTTTTATCATTTAATTGGTTTTAAAATGGGAATTAAGGTATTTTCATTCAAATATTTATATAATAATTGAATTTGGTCCATTTTTTTTTAAAGTTATCTCAATATGTTTGATTTCCCACATTTACCCAAATGTTTCTCCCTTACCTTTAATTCTCTGATCTGTTCATTCTACATACATATGTGAACGGTGTAGAAGGTGCGGGATACAATTTGATGTATAATTAGTTGCAGACCCTTACTACCTGTAGTTCAAGAGATAGTCAATTTAAAGAAATCAGTGAGAAGGGGGAGCAGAAACAGGACCTATCCGAGATCGATATTGTTGCAAGTGCTCCAGTTAGAGATAAAGAGAACAAAGGATGATGACAGCTTGAGATCAGCTTTTAATGACAACAGAAAGCATGAGAGATGCAGTACAAAGAGCACAGGATTTACAACAAAAATGTACAACATTTTTGGGGCAGCACGGTAGCTTAGTGGTTAGCACTTCTGCCTCACAGCAATGGGGTCATGAGTTTGATTGTCAACCATGGCCTTATGTTTGTGGCGTTTGTATATATGTTCTCCCCGTTTACGAGTGGGTTTCCTACGGGTGCTCCGGTTTCCACCAGACTCCAAAAACATTCTGGTAGGTTAAGTGGCTGCTATCAAATTGACCCTAATCTTTGTGTGTGTGTGTGTGTGTGTGTGTTAGGAAATTTAGACTGTAAGCTCCAATGGGGCAGGGACTGATGTGAGTGTGTTCTCTGTACAGCGCTGCAGAATTAGTGGCGCTATATAAATAGCTGATGATATTGATGATGATGAGTAATGAATAAGAGAAATATTAATGAGTAAAGGCGGTTTACAAAGTTGGATCTTTACTTTTGAGAAATGACTGGGAAGCTGAGAAACCAAGTTGAGACACATGACTCTGATGAAGAAATAGAGTTCGAATTATATGACGAGGGCCAAGCAAATCCAAATGTAGATAAGCAAAGAGCTAGCATGTCATCATTAACACATAAAACAAAAACATAACTGTGAAGATAATGCTGACAGAGATACTAGATATTACAGTGTTGTGAATAGAAAAGTAGAGGAAATTCACAATTATGACTAAACAGAACTGACAGATAGGCATAGGACTAGTGAGCCACTGCTAACGTGGGTGATAAGATGATGGGATGAAGGGACAAATTGTGTTCTATCAATGGTAATGGAGACAATGGTCATGGGAGTACAAATAGCTATAAAGTGTTGGTGGTTCCTAGGGATAGATATACTCCAGGGACACCACCAAAATGGGGTGGAATGTGGTTACATTTGGGATCCCACACAAAACAAGACTACACAAATCAGTAATCAGGGAAAATGCCTAGCGGAAACCTATAAACATCTGACCACCAAAGAAACAGGTGTGTTTAGAACATTATAGATTGTCGGAGGGGAGTCAAGAGATAATTGAGACCATTCAAGAGATGCTGAGAACTGGGGTTACCAAGCCTGCTTCAAGTCCTTTCAATGCTCCCATGTTCCCAGTTAAAAAAGAAACAGATGGCTCATGGCAGATGACAGTGGACTACAGAATTTTAAACAATAAGGCAAACCCTCTCACAGTACTGTCCTAGATATGGTGTCAGTTGTAGAGAAAATATCAAAGATACCATGCAATGACAGACCTGGCTAACGCATTCTTTTCAATCTCTGTAGACCCTGCCTCAACAGATCAGTTTTCCTTAACATGGTATGGATGTTAAAACTTTCAACAGGATTCCTCAATGTTACTTACACTCTCGCCATGGACTCACTTCTAGGGATATATGTATGCTTGGCCTGGATGTGAAGATTTTGCATTATGTTGATGGCATCATGATCAAAGGAGTGACTTTAGATTGTGTACAGAACAACAAACTGCATTCTTGGCAACCAAGGAGGCCACCCTGCAACATGAAGCCTTGAGCTCCAAAATGTAAAGAATAATGTGAGCTTGTGGCAGCATAAATGGATAAAAGGCCAGCAAGCTATACCAGGAGCCCAGAGGAACTACACACACCACGGAAAAGCAACTAATGGCTGATTATATAGCTCTACAGCATGTGGAACCCACAACAGGAATAGTTCCTATCACAGTTCACATTAATCTACCACAGATAAAGTGATACTTTTTAAGATAACTGTGGACAAAAGTCAGACTGTACTCAAACAGATGTGGTACTGGCACGAGAGGAGGTAACATCAGACACATTACAAACAGTTGGCCGGGTCATCTGATCAACAAGAAGTGACCACTCCCATACTTCAGCCTTCCCAAGTGCACCCACCTGTTGGATAGCTGAAATATAATGTGCCATCCATGTTGAAATATCAAGGTCATCAATGGATCCTGCCACCTACTCTGTCGCCACAGATACTGCAATGGATGGTGGAGAGAAAGCCACCATGGGCTCTTCAGAGAGGCACCTGATCCAGACATGTGTGGCAAATGGACTACGTTGGACCACTCCCAAAGAGCAGTAGATTTTCAGAAGTGCTGCAACATTTTTAAGAGTACACCTGTGCAAGCATGCTAACCAAGCAACAACCATGGAAAGGCTGCAGAAGCAAACAGTTGCTAATGGACTTGCACAGCAGATACAGATAGATAATAGAAAGCACTTCTGTGGGAGCAATGTTGAATGGTGGTTCAAAAGCTCTGACTTGAAAGAGCAAATTCGCAAACGTACAACAACAACAACCCCACTGAGGGGTATGGACAAAGAACTAATGCTTTTGAACAATAGACCCAAAGCGAAAAAACACTCATTATGAGACGTTGTTGGGATAATCATACCAGCTTCCTAGTCATACTTGTCATAAGCAGTACATTGAGATGCTGGGCAACGTTTTTGCCTTAGCGAAAGAATATGAAGACGCAGGCTGGGATGGCAAAGCCTGAATGGAAAATGACTTTGACAAAAGACTCAAACCAAACCATCCCAAAAGGAAGCATTTTGGTGAAGTTTTTATATAGATTGAGCGTTCAATGTTGGTACAATGGCAGTGGTTGGAACAGTTTCACGTTAATTTTGGATAGTTTCCACATTATGACAAATCGCAACTTTCATACAGCAGGGAGATATAGTAGCGGAAGATCGGGGCTCTACTTTCCTTGTGCTCGTCAAAGGTGAAACTAAATCATGTTACTCTCCTATCCACAGGAGTGGAGTTTGTAATAGTATAATTTGACTATAGAGTGAAAACGTATGGATCAAAGCCTCCATAGAGCATGACAAAGCAGCAAACATAATGAGATTTTCTGTGGGATCGCAGATGTACGAGACTGTGATGAATTCATTCGGGAACTTGACTAAAAAGTAACACAACTTCGGGTATTCCCCTGAATATGCATTGCTAAGATGGGCTCTTTATAGTGGTAATCATAATTTTAAAAGCTTATATTATTTGCTCTCTACTGAAGTGTATTTTCAAGTGTATTTGCATGACATGCCCAGAGAACCCATACTTATAAGTTATGCTGTCTCAGAAAGGTGGTTTGTAGGCTAGATGCTGATTGTAGTGTACTTGTGACAGCATGGGTTAACACTTCCAGTAACAGCTTTAAGGCATAAACCACAAACCCTCAAACTTTAGCAGTGCACATGCAAATAGTGGTTGGATGTACTATGCAAAGCTTATTATCGTTATATATCTTATATTGCACAATTAAATGTAATTAGTTTTGAATCAGAAATATTTTTATTAAAGACAGAGTGGAAGTAAATAATTAAGCTTTGTCCTGGACATAGAATGTTGCTGTGAGAAGCCGGGTCGATACCACATTGTTTCTTCTAGTAAGATCAGCCAAACTGAAGCTAAGTAAACATTTTTTTAGATTTTTGCATAAAATAATTACCTTGCACTCAGCAAGCCAGTGGTTACAAATAAAATCCTTCTTCAGCCTTGCAATCTCCTTTAGCCACAAATTCTGTGATATTGCAGTGCACATAGCTTTAAAAGTGTAATGCTCAACTATGACTCAACCAAAATGAGAAATTGCAACATAACATACTGCTATTGGTCTGTGTGTGTCATCATCTTCCTACCGGACTACGAGGCCCTGTAGAAGTTGAAATGATCACGGCTCTGATCTCATCCAGTTTGGCCACTCAAGCGTGAAACTTGACGCTCATCCCAAGCATTAGGGTTGACCAGTATATGGCGCACCTAATATGCTAGTCACGAACATCTGATCCTTATAATGGCTGCAAATGCTGCTCTGATTTCATAAAAGGAAGGAATAAAGTATTTATTATGCAATTTGCTTACTGCCAACTCTGGAGTGGGACTAAACCTTTACATTTTGGTGGCAGCTCGGTGGCTAAGTGGTTAGCACTTCTGCCTCTCAGCACTGGGGTCATGAGTTCAATTCCCGACCATGGCCTTATCTGTGAGTTTTTATGTCCTCCCCGTGGTTACGTTGGTTCCCTCCGGGTGCTCCGGTTTCCTCCCACACTCCATAAAACATACTGGTAGGTTAATTGGCTGCTAACAAAAATTGACCCTAGTCTGTGTGTGTATGTTAGGGAATTTAGACTGTATGCCTCAATGGGGCAGGGACTGATGTGAGTGAGTTCTCTGTACAGCGCTGCAAAATTAGTGGCACTATATAAATAAATGGTAATAATAATTATTTTTGTGTGTAGCATTGGACATGTGATGATTTGGCCTACATAGCCTATTTGATTTGAGAAAGACACCAGCATACAAGACAAGCTGCAGACCCTATGGAAGTTATATTTAGATACATCTCTGAATGTGAAGATTCTTTAATACCTTTGCAAGCCAGTGCAATGCATACCTCTCTGGCAGCAACCCAGTCAACGTACAGAAGATATATTTAATCTAGCCAATTAAAGTATGCTGAGGACCAGATGATTATGTAGTCAATATAATTATTTCTTTAGTAGCTGTGGTGTATTGATATCACATTAGACATAACAAACTGTGTCATGTAGATAGATGCAAGTTAACTGCAATACTGGTGCCTGTTTTCAAGCTTATATTAAAATGTACCAGCTGAAAAAATCATTTATTTTTGCTCGATGTGGTATAGCAGTCATGCCAACACAATTGTGCTCATATCTTCCAGTATTTAAAACTGCTACATGTATGTTTAGTGAAAAGACAGACATGTCTGCTTGCAGTACAACTCTGTCCATAGACAATCCCAGCCCCAGACTTTAATGCACAATTTAACGAGGTTCCAAAATTGAAATACCTGGGATGCAGCCTTCAGGTTAATCAGCCATCTGCCGACATCCCACGTGTACCTACCTTTAATCTGGCCACTCGTTCCCGATCCCCACAGGCTGCAAGTTGTAGGTGGCCAAAATGCTGTCTGTCTTAACAAAATACTGAGTGCACAGAAGTGAGAGTTTAGTGGCAGACGTGCATTACATCAGGGAACCTGCTGAATACCATTGTTTTAATTTATTTATGTGGCACAACAGAATCCGCAGTGCTGCACAATCAACAAAAAATAAATAGAAAAAATACAGATAAGTAAAGGACAAGAGAAACAATAGAATCAGTAAATATAAATGCAAGAGACTATAGAAAAAGCAACTACATACGAAGACATAACTAGAACAAAGAAGATGAGGAGATGGGAGCTCAAGATGGCCAAACTTGTGATAGCTAACGTTAAGAGGAAGCAGATGGAGAAGATAGAGGTGGAGTGAAACGGGCAGGTGGAGCGGGAGGAGGGGATTGTTTTAGGATGGGGTTGGGTAGGCAAGTCTGAAAAGATGAGTTTTGAGGGAGTGTCTGAAAGATTTGAGGTAGAGGGCGAGTCTCATTGGGTGGGACAGAGGGTTCCAGATGTGGGGGAGCAGCGCAGGTAAAGTCTTGAACACTAGATCGTAGGTAATACCACGTTCACACTGACCTAAAAACCTAGGATATTGCTGGGGCGAGCCGAATTAGACACGGGAATTTTGCAGGGTTATTCTCGGGTCCGTCCCAGGCAGCCGCCAGTGTGAACGGTGCGACTTGGGTTTATCAACCCGGGTCTCACAGAAAGGAGCTGATTTAAATGACCTTATATTTGTCAGCCAATCAAAGCTCCTCTTGTGATGACTGACACTTATTGCCAGGGCAGCCCCGGGTTCTGTATGAACGGGGTCGACCCGGGAATTTCCCGGGTCCAGGATGTAGTGTGAACAGGGTCTGATGAGCTGGAATGCTCTGTGGCACGGCAATATCCTGGGTACAAAAACCTGGGATATTGCCAGGGCTGTTGTGTCAATGTGGTATTAGATTTTAGTATTAAGTTTTTCGGGACCAAAGTTTCTTCAAAATTTTCCACCCAATAGTAAATTTGCCATTAAGGCTTGTCTATTATTGTTCTAATTTGCTCTACCCAGAATACACCAGAGAAATCAGCACAATGTTTAAAGCACCTACAATAACTGTTAATAGCAGCCAAGCAAATTAATTTCAAATGTCGCAACCACTCAATAAAGATATTATAAGTCAATTGTGGCAGTGTACCTATCACATACAACACTGAATAGTGTATGTTAATATAATGTGTGCCCAAATTAATGAAATAAGAACAGAGACAAATAAAACTGTGACTATGGAAGGCTGAGATGGTAAAACAAGAATAAATAAATAAATGAGCTGTTCTGTGCGGCTGTAAGATGGCTGAAAAGAAACTGCGGAAACAATTAGGGGTACATTAACTAAACTGCGGGTTTGAAAAAGTAAAGATGTTGCCTACAGCAACCAATCAGATTCTAGCTGTCATTTTGCAGAGTGTACTAAATAAATGATAAATAGAATCTGATTGGTTGCTATAGGCAACATCTCCACTTTTTAAAACCCGCAGTTTAGTAAATATACCCCTAAGCCTCAACAAGTAATAAGCAGCAAAGATGAAGTGCATCTTTTGCATCACTGAAATTGCCTAATAATGTATCCAAATTAGTATATGTGATCATAACAAAGACATCTGAAAACATAGCAGCTTCTTTCACACAAAAATAAATGTGTTGGTGGCGTACTGATCTGTGTATTACAATCCTCCTATTACAGGGTGACGTATCTACTGGCATTCTGACAGACTATCATCAACATCCTCAGCAGTCACAGACATTAGTTTTACTACAAGGTGCGATTATGAGGATTATAGTAGTAATGTAATCCTTTCAAGATAAACAAAGAGGAAAAGAAAAGTATTTTAACTGCATTGGTTGTAATCTAGGATTGGTGGGGTTTTGATTTCCTATGCAACGAAAGCTAAATCGATATTCAAAATACAGTTAAATTGCATGGCCCATAGTAACTACCAACATCACATAAACAAGTCTGGTGTATAAACTGTCACGGAGGTACATGTGACACCACAATCTTCCTGCATTACTACGACAGCAGCCTCATAACTAGAGATGCTCAGGCTCGGTTCCTCGAGAACCGAGCACATCTGAACTTCGGCAATCCGAGTACCGAGCCGAGCCGGCTTGGTACTTTTGCGCGCCCTCGGAATTGAAAACACGGCAAAATGTCATAATTACTTCGTCTGATCTCGCAGGTTTTGGATTCTATAAGTACTGCCATCCACGGCGATCCAGCGCCATTTCACAGAGGGACACAGAAGGGGTAGCACAGTTCTTGGCAGTCTCTAGTGCAGTTGGGCAACGTCATAGGTAGAATAGAAAGAGGAGGGGGTAGCAGTGTTCTTCAAAGTCTCCAATGTAATTCAGGAGAGCTCCATTGCTCCATTGCTAAATGTCATTGCTGAAATAGAAATAATAGGGCTGGCAGTCTTGGGGGTAAATGTATCAATCTGCGGGTTCTTCAACACCCGCGTGTTCAGCCTCTTCCGCGATTAAATTTCAAGCGGCGCTGCATTGTAAAGGGAAGTTAACCCTTTACAATGCAGCGCCGCTTGAAATTTAATCGCGGAAGAGGCTGAACACGCGGGTGTTGAAGAACCCGCAGATTGATACATTTACCCCTTGGTCTTCTAAATCTGCAGTCACATTGAACTGTGCTATATAGCACATACACAAACAGGAGAGCTCCATTGCTCCATTGCTAATTGTCATTGCTGAAATAGAAATAATACGGATGGCAGTCTTGGTCTTCTAAATCTGCAGTCACATTGTACTGTGTTATATAGCTCACACACAAACAGGAGAGCTCCATTGCTAATTGTCTTTGCTAAAATAGAAATAATAGGGCTGGCAGTCTTGGTCTAAATCTGTAGTCTCATTGTACTGTGTAATATAGCTAACACACGAACAGGAGAGCTCCATTGCTAATTGTCATTGCTAAAATAGAAATAATAGGGCTGACAGTCTTGGTCTAAATCTGCAGTCACATTGTACGGTGTTATATAGGTAACACATAAAAAGGAGAGCTCTATTGCTCAATTGCGAATTGTCATTGCTGAAATAGAAATAATAGGGTTGGCAGGCTTGGTCTTCTAAATCTGCAGTCACATTTTACGGTTTTATCTGGCTTACACACCAACAGGAGAGCTCCATTGCTAATTGTCATTGCTGAAATAGAAATAATAGGGTTGGCAGTGTTTTTAAAAATCTGCAGTTACATTTTACTGTGCCATAGCTCACCCAGAAATAGGAGAGGTGGCAGTGTTTAGTGCTGAAATAGAAATTCAAATAATAGGACTTGCAGTGTTATTAAAAGTCTCCAGTCACATTTTACTGTGCCATAGCTCACTCAGAAACAGGAGAGATGGCAGGGTTCAGTGCTGAAACAGAAATTGTAATAATAGGGCTGTCAGTGTTCTTAATAGTCTCCAGTGACATTCTACTGTGCAATAGTTCATACAGAAACAGGAGTGATGCAGTGTCCTTGTCACTCTCCAGTCTTCAGTCACATTGTTCTTGTCACTCTCCAGTCTCAGTCATGATGATACTAATCCCTCTACCTCATGTGCTAAAGCCTATGTTCAAGTGCATAGTGGTTTTAAGTCAGGGAAACAAAAATGTAAATAAAAAGCTTGTACCTTTGTAAAGAAAAAAACACCTCTCTAATAAAGGTGAAAGTTTACTGTAGAAAAACATAAAATTGTCAACATGCCATTCTACCCAAAATATTACCAAGCATACCAGCATCAGCTAGCTCCCTTCTCTCAGCTAGATCTAAGCACCTGCAATCTACACCCGTAACACCTTCATCATCAATATCCTCACAAGTGATCGGAGTTAGTCCTGCATCCAAGTTGCTAAGGCGAGATGACTCCTTCTTTATCCAGGACTCCTCAGAAGAATCCTTGAGCGTTAGGCCCACTGCTGCAGCTCCTGCTGATGGGGGTGGATCTTCAACCCAGAAGCAGACCAAGAAGAAGACTACTAGTAGTTTACAACAATTGACTGTTAATCCTTTGCAGCCGATGATGGACTGCTTGTTGCTATTTTTTAGCATAAGTTTCTGATTTTCATAAAAGCTTTCCATGAACTGGCATAACATGGATGAGGTTCCTAGATGGTTAAGGTCCCTACCTCTACTGACTGTGGCTTTACAATGCTACAAATGGCTAGACAACTGTTGTCAGGATTTGTGTAAAAATATTTTTTTTTGGTCTTATGCCCAGGCATGACAATGGCCTTCTTCTTATCACTGGCAAGAACTGCTTCCACTGGTGCATGGCTTGCCACAGTAGAGTTCATTAACAGCATTGCTTGCTTAGGTGCCTTAAGCCCATTGTTACCTTGTTTAGTGGGGCCCCAAACAAACCAAGCACTTCAGCTACAAAAGTGGCACTGCTTGTTGCTGGAGTGTTTGCTTTGTTAAACTGTACATGTCCTTTTCAATATCTTATATACGGGTGGGAGGGCCCAAGGACAAATCCATCTTGCACCACTTTTCTTTTTTTTCTGCCACTGTTGTGTGGCAATGTTTCTTAGATGTGCTAGGAACTGCCGTGTGTTTGTGCCATTGCTCTGTCGCTTACCATCCAGCCAGGTTGCTGCAGTCTTTGTTTGAAAGTGTATGAAAATAATATTGTGACCTGTGTGGTGGTCAAAATTGACTGCAAATGACTTGCAATTAGTGCTATTGAGGTTAATAAAAATGTAGGGGGAAAAAGAGCAAAGATATGTGATTTAAGCAAAAAAAAAAGGGGGATTTTAGAAAAAAGTAGGGACCCAAAAACATAACCAAAACATGCAAGGGTGGTTTTGCCAAAACCAAAACACGAAGTTAATCCAGATCCAAAATCAAAACCAGAACACGGGGATCAGTGAACATCTCTACTCATAACTGTGCTGCTGGAGGACTATGCTCTTTCCACTGTCTCATTGTCAGTCTGCAGCTTCCTCCTTACATCCATTCCTCTCCTCACATGCAGTCCTGTCCAGTCCCTACTCAGTCACACAAAAATACGCACCCCAATTGCCCCATTCTGGAACACTGAAAGAGAAGTGGCATGTCAGAAAGTAGGAGTGGCTTCATGGGAATGTAGGTATGGATCTGGGAGAGGTTTGGCCGTATCGGACTGTGGCTTGTTTAGATTGCAAGCGGGGCTTCTTTTGTTCTGCTTTTTAAAATGTTGGGGAGGAATGAGAGTGGACAATTACCTACTCCCCACAATAAAAGCACACAGTATTTCCTGAAATACTGTGCTGTTGTGAGCATTCTGATGATTTGTCTATCTACTTGATGTTCTGTCCCCCATCAGGGGCTGGCTGAGATGGGGGGCTGTTGGGCATCTGCCCCCTGGGCTCCTCCCATAGTGGGCAACCTTGGGCTGGGTCACTAGGCCACCTGCATTTATTTTCCTATAAAATGTTCTTAATAGGCTGCCAAGTCAAGTCTTGTCACCCTGGCTAACATTTGCCGTCCCTCCACTGCCCCCTAAAGGGGACATATGGATTAGCAGGAGATGAAGATTGATAACAAAATGTTTTCTGACCCTAGTCAAATGTACCTTAAAAATATATTCCAGCGCAGATCCCCAAGATATTCCTAATGTACATAAACTGGGTACAATTATGAATTAGTTAGAGCTCACAAAAGCTCAGGTTGTCAGGTACAATTCAGGCACTACTAGAATATACCTTATCTGCGCTAGTCTATGTCACAATTTGCTGCCTATTGCCCCCCTATTGGAGGTGCAGAGGTATATGCACCGCTAACTAGAAGCTGTATATCATACACACACATACAGAATGTCCCCAGCTAACTCTCTCAACTGATGCATGCGTTCTGCTTTCAAAGAAACATAGCCAAAGTATGCGTACAGTGCAACATTGTTTCTGACTGTCAGTTCTTCAACAAACAGTTCATTAGGCACATATTTAACTTTAACTCTCATGTGTTAATTTCGGGTTATGGCAGGATCTTTGATCCCCCCATGAGCCACACATTATAATATGCTGCTAGTTTAAACAAACAATGACAATAGTTTTCATTTCTCAGTCTGCTGGTATTTTCTTCAAATGTTATTTACAAGTGTCAACATTTCTTCTACACTCTCAAGTATTTTTGTGTGTTTTTACATTTTAAAGGTTTATTTTTATAATCTGTTACACTGCATCTTTATGCCAACATACAAAGCCAAGTGTTGTTTTAGGAATTTAAAAGAAGCCAAATTTCCGCCAAACATTATTTCTACTTTATCACCTGCAAAAAGGGCAAGACTGAACCCTGACGGCCCACATAAAAATCTTTTACCCCTATAGGCCTCTGTAGATTTGCTTCCCACACTCTCAACATCATCACTAAAATCAATGTCAGTGATAGGCTGGGAGAGTGGCTCTGGGCTATGATGTCACTGCCCAGCGACACACTCCCAGACAGAAGGTCGCTGGATGGAACGCCCATATCTCCCGCATGCTACGGTAAGAAGGAGGAGTTAGGGCACCACCTCTGAGGGGGATAGGCTGGGAGAGTGACTCTGGGCTATGATGTCACTGCCCAGTGACACACTGCCAGACAGAAGGTCGCTGGATGGAACGCCCATACCTCCTGCATGCTAAGGTAAGAAGCAGCGTATTTGGAGGCATAGCTTTCGAGGAGGAGTGCACCACTTCCATAGGAGGAGTTAGGCCGTCACCTATGAGGGGGAGAGGCTGAGAGAGTGGCTCTGGGCTATGATGTCACCGCCCAGCTACACACTCCCAGACAGAAGGTCGCTGGAGAGAACGCCCATACCTTCCACATGCTACGGTAAGAAGGAGGAGTTAGGGCACCACCGCTGAGGGGGGAAGGCCACCGACTAAGGAGACACCAGACCTTCCAATGGCTCTGAGAACAAACAACAATATCATCAGGTTTTTGCCCCGTTAATTATCATCTGATGACTTTTCAGCTCCATTTATTAAATAATCATCCTGGGACAGCGTGTCCGATAGGAGACTAGCCCGGGATGACTTTATTACCTGTTAACTCTGCGTTCTGTCCCGGTGTCTGTACTGCGCATGCGTCACCTTAGGCATTTTGCAGTATTTAACAGAGAGGAGAGCAGGAAGATCCCTCTACCTCAATGTTCTCCCCATAGGGTAGAACGGCTAATGCCAACGGGCTCAAGCTCCTCTTGTTAGATGGCCCCAGACTGCAGTCCCCAATTAAAATTAATGGGACTGTGGTTTGATGTGAAACCTAGCCTAATGCAGAAGATAGCTATGATATCTCCTGAGTTAGGCTTTTGTAACTTACAAATGATTAACCCATGCGAAAAAAGCCTTTTCGGCATGGTTCATGGCTTAATAAATAGGCCCCTAGGACTGATAACTCAATGCACATGTGCCACCCCAAAACATGCTCAAAAAAGCAATGTGGGGCCTCTGGAGTAGATAGACAAGAATCGTCCCATGCACCCCTGATTATAATTTATGTCAGTCTACAGGCTGTTGTGTTTCCATCCTACCCTCTTGGGGGTACAAGCACATAAAGATCCTACATATTACTGCAAAGGACCATGGAGCTATATGTGAGGCCCATTAAGATGATCCCATTTCCTACCACTGATATACAGTCTTAACAAATTCTTGCAAAAGTGGACTATATTAGAACAGTGTTTGGAATGAGTAGACAGTTGATGTGTCCCAGTTTTTCGTATGGGAAAGTTTAAAACTGCAATCCACACGATTCTCGGGAAGTGAGATATTATTATTATTATCTTTGACTTATAAGGCGCCACAAAGGGTCCGCAGCGCCGTACATTACATATACAAAAAACAGAACCAAGACACAACATGATACAAAAATGTATACAAACACAGGTAACAGGGTAAAGCAAATCAGATTATATCTGGGACAGATAGTGAAAGGGAAGGTAGAAATCAGCGAGAAGAAGGCCAAAGCTTAAGAAGACAGGGAAAATAGGGCTAGGGAAGCAGGCCAAGAGGTACAGAGGGTGAAGGAACAGTAGAAGGAGCACACAAGGAAAGAGGGCCCTGCTCATGAGAGCTTACATCCTAAAGAGAAGGGGGGGACACAAATAGGGTGGTACTAACTGGGGGAGAGAGCCAGGACAAGGAAGATTAGGAGGAGGACTGATGGACTTGAATAAAGAAATGAGTCTTAAGGGCACGCTTGAAGCCTTTGAGAGCAGATGCTAACCTGAAGGAACGTGGAAGACCGTTCCACAGCATGGGAACAGCCCGGGCAAAGTCCTGAAGACGAGAGTGATATACAATAGTTTTCTGCAAAAATAACCCTTGTGGTAACTTTTACAGGCCGTACAGTAGTTTTTTTTTGTTTGAAAGCTTGATGAGCCCTAAGAATAAATTACCAGATCAGGAGACATACACTGAACATAGAGGTTACCAGACATTTCTTATCAATGCATTCAGGCTAATATGTGTGCACTTTATTGACTTATTACTGAACAGACAACGGAAATAGAAAGTACCATCAATAATTACCTAATGAATACACATTAGGAGAACATCTCAGCATCAGTAGAATTCAAATGTTACAGGATCATTAACACGGCTCACAATTAAATTGCAAATGGGATGCTAACGCAGAACCTGGCACAAAGGAGAGATGATGCCCAAGGCAACTCTTGCAAATGGATTGTTAGCTAACGGGTATGTTGGCTACTGTCATGGTGAACAAATTAAGGTTGCAGCTAGTATCAGCAAACCAAATTTAGCCATATTTTTACATAAGAAATTTAATATTCATTTAAATTGTATTGTAATGACCTTTCATATGACGTACATATCCAAACTCAGGCTAGTTATTTCAGTTATTTGAGATTAAGGGGGTACAAATCTCACTAGGAATAGCAACCAAAGAGTGGGTGCATGAGAAGGAGTCACATGGAGCAGATTACATGCAGCCCCCAGGGGCGTGGATGCAATATTAGCTGAATGTTACCAGCGGCGCACAGGCGGCCGCATCACATGACACGCGATGCGGCCGCGTGTGCGCCCCCCCCGGGGCTGAAATTTGCCAGCCCGCGCCTGGCAGTCCCCATGTGAATGGAGTCTCCATGTGTAAATCCTCAATGAGAGAAATGTTTTAAGGCCCCCACATATAGAGCCCCATTGTAAAGTGCCCCCATACAGTGAGGATGGGGTCATTACATTAAGGCAGTGTGGCTGTAGTGTGGTAGCTGCTGAGGAGGAAGAGCCCATCAAAGGAGGCCCCCTTTAGAAGGCACTGTGGCACTACTGATCCCAGCAGCTGGTATGTAACCGGATGGTGATCAATAACATCTGCTGAAGTAATGTCCAAGAATTATTTGGATAAATCTGAGTGCAACCGTTATGTCCTGGAGGAGTTTGTGTGTCCTTATTCCATTGCAACTGCTTATCATGCAGGAGGAGAAGTGCACATAAAGTTGTATTTTCACTATCATGAGGTGTCTGGCGCCCTCAACAATTTCTGTGGTTTCCCACTCCACCCATTCTGTGTTAATCACCTGAAAATTCAGGGGACCCTTTGGCTGCGGATGCCATACCCACGCCATGGGCGGAGCTGAAGAGGAGGACAATAGCGAGTGGGGTACCAAACTATATCATGGCACCCTGAGTAAGGGCATATGCAGCACCAGCAGGGTGTCACAGTAACTCAGGCTACCCACTGGGCTCTCGGCTGGAGCCTTGGTTGCCCAAAGGATGATTTGACCCAACCCACAAAATGGATGCCTCCACCGTAGGAGACAGATCCCCATCATCATTTATTTATATAGCGCCACTATTTCCACAGAGCTGTACAGAGAACTCACTCACATCAGTCCCTGCCCCATTGGAGCTTACAGTCTAAATTCTTTAACACACACACAGACATAGACATAGAGCCAGACTAGGGTCAATTTGTTAGCAACCAATTAACCTACCAGTATGTTTTTGGAGTGTGGGAGGAAACCGGAGCACCTGGAGGAAACCCACACAAACACAGGGAGAACATACAAACTCCACACAGATAAGGCCATGGTCGGGAATTGAACTCATGACCCCAGCGCTGTAAGGCAGAAGTGCTAGCCACTAAGCCACCGTGCTGCCCTATGCACTTTAATCCCCAAATTTAATTCAGTATCTAAGAAATAGGTTGTTCACTGCAAGGAAAATAAAACAAAACCGAAAATCTAAATGGATTCATGAGGCACATAATACATTTGGCAAAGTGCAGTACTATAATAAATGTAGATGTCACTAACAGTAGCACTAGATTTTAAGTGGCAGCCGAGGTCTCAAGTGGCCTTTTGAGCAGTATCATACACCAACTAATCTAATTTTAATTAAAACTATCCATTTAATTTCATTTACTGGAAGAACAGTCATCTGTTAAATATGCTCTATAGTCTCACATACCTAAAAAAAAATTCATGAAAGAAACCATTAACTCTGTAATGCTCCCTTTCCTTGATTATTCTGTCTGTGGTAGAATTATAATTAAAAAGCTTTGATAAAAATGTATAGTAACATTGATCAAGATACTTTAGTTATTCAGATTAAAAAGAAATAGATCATGAATAAAATAAAAGATTTAAGAAAATTAAAATGAATCAAGACATCAGAATTGATAGTCATATGATCTGCAAATGCTCGTCATATTAGGTTGCTAAATAGATAGTATAAAATAAAAAGGCAAATCTACCTATATATCTAATCATATAATGTATGTCTATCTATCTATCATATAATGCATGTCATCTATCTATTGTGACAGGCTTCCCAAATAAATGATGCTGACACAGGTTTCCTGAACCACTTTGCTGTAGTTTTATTCAGGGATGTCAGAATGGTACAGTACAATACAATGCAACCCTGCTTCTAGCTAGACACTCGGTCCCCTCACTAGTCACCGGCCACTGTCTGACGTCGGTTGCTCCGCCCCCAACACCAATGCAGCTATTTATGCTTCCTCCCCAACACTAACCATCTAAACCCTTACTTAATCACACCCATGTGCTCCACCTGTGAACCTGTGTTCTGAGTGTAGAGAAGTGAGATGGATTAAACCTGTCTCCTACCTGAGTATGCAGACTTCTAGAAAAACTCTCAGTCTCTCCCTTAACCATCTGTGGCAAATTGGACTTTTTGCAACATACCCCTCCCCTTAGTTTTGTCAATCGAGGCAAAGTGGATACTATGGGGAGCACATTTTTTTTAGGGGAGAGTGTCTGCGTTTTTACTCATAGATCCTGGTCTATATTCTACAGTGAAATGGAAAGGATGAAATGCCAAGAACCATCGGGTCATTCTGGCACTGATCTCTTTATTTACCTGCATCCATTTTAATGGTGCATGGTCCGTCACTAGGGTAAATTCCGTACCCAAGAGGTAATAGTGTAGGGCTTCCTCAGCCCATTTGATGGCGAGGCACTCCTGTTCAACAGTCGCATACTTCTCCTCTGTGGGCAAAAGCTTGCGATGATTCTCCTCTCCATCCACCTTTTCTGACAGTACACGCCCAGATCTACTCCCGAGGCATCAGTCTGCAGACAAAACTTCTTGGGTGCTTGTAGCACCAGCGCTGTACATAAGGCAATCCTTAGGTCCTTTCAGGCAGGTTTTGCCAACTCAGATGAGTTTAGCTTGTCTGGACAGGCTTTCTTGAGAAGCTCTGTCAGTGGAGTAGCCCGAGTGGAAAATGTCTCTACAAACTGGCGGTACTATCCTACCAAGCCAAGAAATGTCCTTGATTGGGTTTACGACCTGGGGTTTGACCTTTCCCTGTCCGACTATATATCCCAGGTATTTCGCTTCTGACATGGCCAATGCACATTTCTCGGGATTGGTCATAAGACCATATGCCCTCAAAGCTTCCAAAACAACCATCACTTTGGGGAGATGTGACTCCCAATCCTGGGTATAAATGACTATGTCATCCAGGTACACAGCAGCATATGCCCTATGTGGCTTTAAGAGCTTACCCATAGGCCTTTGGAATGTGGCCAGTGCTCCATGTAGCCCAAAAGGCAGTACATTATATTGGAATAAGCTCTCAGGTGTAAAGAATGCAGATTTGGGTTTGGCAGAGGCTGTTAGGAGTATCTGCCAATAACCCTTTGTGAGGTCTACAGTAGTCAGATAGTCTCATCTGACTACATTCTCTACAAGTTCATCTATTCATGGCATAGGATAAGAGTCCTTATCTAACCGTCTAAAGTCATTACAAAGTGTATTGTCCCATCGGGCTTCAGGACTAAAACAATCAGACTATTCCCAACCGCTGGTGTATTCTTCGCCTAGTTACACCATGTTTTCAACTTCTCAAATAAAGATGAGTGGTTTGGAAATAGCAGGTCTACGTATTGTGTTGCTGGAATGGACATCTTCCGGGTGAGTATTGAGCTCTACGGTTACCTGAGATACAGTTGTTTTATGATATATTGACACTATAATTTTCATAGATCTCTTTTAGTTAACTTTTCAATTACAATCCTTCCAAGTAGAAGCTGTCTTAAATTCGGACACTGCAGACAAAGTAGCAGTTTTCGTCACACATCTCCTAGATGGGCACCCAGGGGCGCACACAGGGGGGGTTTCTGGGTCTCCGCCACGGACGCATCTTTGACAGCGCCGCGACTGCTGTATAGTACAGTGCTGCCGAAACTGAGTTGTTTTTTTTTTGGGTGGGGGGGAAACCCCCCTTAAAAAACCTGCGGGCGCCCCTGCCACCAATACTGGAATTCAGACAAGTATGGTACAGTACATGCAAATATCCTGGCTCTACTTATTACAAGCTACAAAAGCGCCCCCACCCCCCTCCCCCACTAAATTTTCAAGCGCTTACTAGCTTTTCAATGCTAGTAAAATTGGGTGTGGGAATGAAACCCTAAACACAGTTAAACTAGTGGTCAGAAGCGTTTTTATTGTGCATGTACTTTTTTTCACCACAAGTGCTTGTTAACCACAACTTGTCAAACGTGATCACTTGCGTTTAGCGCAATGCCAGTGGGTAATCAGCCTAAACACTTTCTGCACTCCTTCCTTAGAAGTTTTGATCAATACACCATTTTCAACTAATACAACATGGCTTCAAAAATTATTTAAAACAATGCGACTAGCACAAATAATTGTCAAGTGAAAAACTGTAATTGTTTCAGCTGTACCAAATTGTGCTATTTCGACCAAAAATTGGCAGCTGGGAAGCACTTGTAAAAAGTTTTGATACTGATCTTACTGCCAACATGCAATAAACACATTTTAGGTACAGGTCTATTTTTAAACTCATGAAATATCCTTTGCATTAATCATATACGCTGTGAGAGCGCTCGAAATCTCTCGGTTTTACTATACATGCAATAATTCTCTTTCCTGTTGATCTGGCAAAACTTACTTTCCGCTACTAATAAAATGAGCTTCTATGTCTGCATTGTCATACTGTTCAGTTTCCCCTATGTGCAAAGTGAGAGAGAGGAAATAAAACCAGATTAATATGGCAAGGGCTCAGTTCACTCATTGGGTTTACGCTCAGGAACGACATCGCACTTGGCTTATAGAGCCGCACTGAGAAGCAGCACAATCCTAGGGAGCTCTACTTTCAAGGGTCAACGAGAAATATTATCTGAGAGAAACTGGTGTCTGTTTGATTCACTAAGCTAGTGGAAAATATCAAATCCCCGAAATAGCAATTCAGATTTAAAAAAAAAAACATCTTATTCAGCTCTTTGTGGATTTTTTTTTTCCATTGGGATCTGCAATGCATTATTCAGACTGCCTAAAAGGGTGCTATTATTTTCACAGTTAAGGCTCATTCGCATACGATAGACTATTGTATCACTGCTGCTGTGATACATGGGACTGGTACAGGCTGTGAGGTTGGAAATATCGTGCAGCAATTAAGCTTCAGCAATTTGTATCACTGTTGCTGGGATTACACCATAGATGTCTAACCAATGTTCTTTTTGTCTTACCAATATTATTCCCAGAGTGCATACAGCTGAACTTAAAGGGCCTGAGTCATTAAGGAGAGTAAAACATAAAAAAGGAGTAACTTTGCACCTGGGCAATACCATGTTGCATTGGAGGGGGGAGGTAAATTTAAAATGTGTGGACAGATTTACAGTTGGGGTAGGTCATGCCCTAGATCAACCTTAAATTTCAGTGTAAAAATAAAGCTATCCAGTATTTGTGTGCTATATGAAAAAGCAGCCAGTATTTCCTTATGCGCAAAATAAAAATCCAATTCCAATTCCATGCTTAAATACTAAAGCTTTTTTTTTCTTTCATTTATTTTCTTCTATCGACATCCTGAGAAAAAGGAAAACGAAAGATTGGTAACTAGGGGGTATATTTACTAAACAACGGTTTTGAAAAAGCGGAGATGTTGCCTATAGCAACCAATCAGATTCTAGCTGTCATTTATTTAGTGCATTCTACAAAATGAAAACTAGATTCTGATTGGTTGCTATAGGCAACATCTCCACATCTTCAAACCCGCAGTTTAGCAAATCTAGCCCTAGGTTTTTTTAAAAAATGTTTTATTTAACCTTAGAAAGCTGACTATTGATCGTGTATATTCTTATACAGGACAGGTAGGAACCTGTCTTGAAGCTGGACACAGTACTGCAATAATTCCTGAACTATTGTAATCCTTAAAAAACGACAAGGCTCAGTATAAAAAAGCATCCTCAGATCACTAATCACAGTCAATTAGTGATAACAAAAATCCAACTATCAATTAGGTTATATATGACCAACAATTCAGTAGGAAAACTGCTCACTGGAATATCACTGGGACATGTTAAGTAAAATGAATACCTTTGAATGACTGATACTATTCATGACCAACTATATACTATAACTGGCCCAATTGCTGGTTTATCGCTGTAATTAGAAATAATAAAAGAGTGAACAGCTTATTTGCCTACACTACCACTGCAGAACCCTTTACTTCAATTAGCAGGTTTTCTTTTAAGCTACTGCTCTACCCTCTGCTGACAGCTGGCTCCTGAATGGATGGCCGCACTCACCCAATTAGGGGCCAGATGTCATTTCAAGTCAGTGCGAGGGCTCCCTACCTCCTCTGGTGCAGATATTACCACACATGATCGACCCAGGTCCCAATTGATTGTAAGTACTGGAATAATGCAAAATCAAAAACCAATAGCGAGGGTGCCCGAGTTAGTGCCCCCACCAAAGAGTTAGTATGTGGAAAAGGGTGGAATTGAATTTGGAATTGAACCTGTAAAACGACACTGGTGATGCTGAAATGTGAGCCAAGCAGGTTGTTATTAGTGAGACATATGACAGATAAACAAGCATTTCGGGATGTACAATAAGTTGACTGTCATTTGCTAACCAACGCAACAACTGTCAAGTCATTAAACCAAACATACGTGTCTTACTTCTGGAAACAGTAAGATTTCACACGTGCAGACGCAGACGCAGGGTTTGTAGAGGGGGGTTTCCACACCACGCCAACAGTGGGTATGGCCAGCATGCATGGGGGCGTCGCTATAATTTTAGACAGTGCTTGGCTGCTCTCCAACAACTCTTCCTATCCCCATAATATACACAAGCAATGCTGCAAGCACTACTGTTAGGTGCACGCAGCTCTCCCTTTTCAAGCAGAGCTGTGTGAAGCGGGAGCAGGGTCCAGCCACCTCAATTATACAGTGTCCCAGGCACTTGGAAACCCCCCCCCCCCCTCGGTTTGTCTATGACGTGGGTACATAGTAAGACCAAAAAATATAACATTCGAACACGACGACTATATTGTACAAAGCACAACCCAAATGCTACTGTCTGCCATTGGAAACAAGCCCTGCCTTGCTTGTCAGCACTGAAACTGTTGCAAGAACAGACGGCTCCATCAGAAGCATAGAAGAGTAAAACACAGAACAATAGCATTTTATTGTACAAGATAAATTTTCAGCTACAGCAGACCTGCTTTGCCCCTTGAGCACACACTTATTGAATGCATAAATGACAGGCTGTCCATTGATAATACTCTGGCAGGAATGACAAATCACCTTTCACCCCTGTAACCACAAACCGATTTCAGTTACAATCAATATGTTTACATTAAGTCATACTTCTCTTTATAATATGTAACAGGATATAAAGGAGCAGGAGATCAGTCACATGTGGTTGTATGTGGCATTCTAACATTTCCAGCGTATGATGAGATCACTTACTGATAGAGGGTGGGCTACAACTACACTTTAAAGGGCTTTGAAATTAGAAATAAGATATTGTTCAATGAGCTTGGTTCACATTTAAAAAAAAAACTACATTTGTTGGGGGGAGCGTCCTTTATACTTTAAGGATGTTATCCAGTAAGTTGCAGAAATTATAAAGCAACAAGACAAACATTGTCGCTGTTCAGTAATAATTTCATGCACACAGACGTAATCACTAAGCATTTCCTCCTCCTGTCACTATGAAGAGCACTGCTATACGATTTAATGAAGGGAAGGCAAGAGGCAGTGTAGGAAAAGACAATGGGCATTTTAAACAAACCTTAATATATTTTAAGTATCATGTTGAATTCTGAAAGGATACTGTACCCTTTCTGCGATTTACTCACAAGCATGCAAACACATTGAAGTTTCACTACCAACTACTTCATCATCACCATCATCAACATTTATTTATATAGCGCAAGCAAATTCCGTAGCGCTTTACAATTGGGAACAAACATTAATAAGACAATACTGGGTAATACATACAGACAGAGAGGTAAGAAAACCCTGCTCGCAAGCTTATAACTACTTGATACATTTTACTAGCCTTCGTCTTCCCCTACACCCCAATACTAAACCAACACATCAATTTTGCTCTTATCTCTTAAATGGTGGTTGTGATTGGGAATCACATGATGCAATGTCTTAATTGTGGCTTGTGATTGGTCCTCCTGCTCACACCTCTCCTGCGCAGTGTCACCCAGCCCTGTTTTTTATCGGCCAGGGCTGTGAGAAGAACTGGAGAAAGAACAACAGAATGGAAGTAAGCATTGGGGGCCTTACTTTCATCCAAATGTAAGCCTGATTGACCTAACTGGGAGGTCACACAAAATATAATTTCATGACCTACTACCAGCTTTCCATTTTTGATCATATGTGTCCACTCTCCAGAAATGCCCGGGAGATTCCCTAATTCCAAGTAAGTCTCCCGAACTCCTGCAAGAGCAGGCCATTCTCCCGCATCCTGGACACTTCCTAGTAAAGTATGCTTTTATTAGCTTATTATATAATACCTTTGTATTTTTTAATTAACAAAAAACAAAAAGGGGTCCTTTATGTATATTTGCCCGGGAGAGAGCATGTAATATAGCGCACTTAATCTATTTATTCTTATTTAAGAATATATCTATATTAAGTAGGTTTTTCAAATTGAAGTAGATTGAAGTAGGCTGTTCAAATTGGTACAAAATTGGTAGAAATTGGCTTCTTTCCTAAATAGTGCAATGCACAGGAAATGTCTTTATGTCCACTATACTGTGAACAATAAAGCTTGATCGAATGGTCAAGGGAGGCGCCTTTGCTTTAGACGTCACACCATGGGGGAAAGTGACGCAGCGGCGGCGGCGGGTGGCAGCACCAGTTCGGATGCTGTGTTTCAGGGAATCTAGGCCTTGTTTGGAGGTAGAAACGTAGGAGTGGAGGATATCGAAAGACTGGAAAGAACGAAGGCGGCCTGCAGAAACGGACGCACTCTCCGCTGACAGCCCAACTTAGCTTTCTGTCACGGGCACTAGGAGTCTTTACCCAGGGATCACCAGATGGTAGGCTTACCAGACCAATGTAGATGGTAAATAGGGTACTCTGGTAGCTGGGTGATCACGGAACATGAAATGATGGCCGATGAGATGCTCAGGAAAGTCTATGACTAGCAACACTGGAAATGAGGTAATGATAAACAAGGAACTGTATGGACAAGGACACGTGAAGGTAGTCAGTGGTCTGCGATAGCAAGTTGTACCACTGCTATAGTGAGGAGGAATGTCCAACAGAAACAAGGAGGTGATGAGAGTCAGCGGTCTGCGGGTAGCAAGTTGCACCGCTGTCTGAGTGAAGGAATGGAATCCAAGTGGAGGTATCCAGGTAGTCAGTGGTCTGCGGTAGCAAGTTGTACCACTGCTATGTGAGAGAATGATGGAACAGGTGATACCGGAAACAGGGATCAGTGGTCTGACATCAGCAAGCTGTACCACTGAATATATATGTGAGGAGGTGCACAGGGGAAGACTGCAACACAGGATATACACAGGCACCTTATACACGATCCACAGTAATATGCACAATATAGATATATATATATATAAATGACTGAGCAGGTCTGCAATCTAGAAAGTCTCTTGAAGTAGTCCAGCACAATGATAACACAGTCAATGATGGCAATAGACTCAGCGGATAGCAGACTCCAGAGAGAACCAAACACAGTCCAGCAAGGTATGCAATACACAGCACAGTCAATGAGAAGTATGCATACCGTGGTTCAGCAGTAGCAGTCAGATGGGATTGCAGCGGTACCTGAGCGGCTGGAGACCGACTGGATAGGAAGTCCCTGGATAGGTAAAGCAGCGGTCAGCAGGTGCAGCGCACAGGTGAGTAGACCGACAGGGACACGAATCCACAGGAGTCAGCAGCAGGTGGAACTGGACTTATAGGAAACCCAGGAGAATGGAGATGATCCAGCAGAGGGTAGTAGAAGAGATACAAATCCAATGCTGACAGGAGGGTAGAGACCAGTGGAACACGTGAAGGCGTGGAGAGTGGATCAGCAGGAGATGGACGATAGCGCTGACCACAGCGGCAGGACTCAGCGGCACACGGAGGTAACCAGTAGCAACCACAGGAACCAACAGCGATGGGAAACAGGAGTGCAGCGCAGGGCAGGAGCAGATGATCACGAAGTGTAGCAGATGATAATGAAAAGCGGCAGTCTCGAGGGAGCCACAGCAAAGATGAGATGAGAGTGTAGTGCACGGAGGCAGCGGGTAGTAATCAGCTGGCAGTCACGATGTTGAACACGGGCGAGTTGCAAGCAGGAGACTGTAGTGCACAGCGGCAGCGGATAGTAGTCAGCTGGCAGTCACGATGTTGAACACAGGCGAGTTGCAAGCAGGAGACTGTAGTGCACAGAGGCAGCGGATAGTAATCAGCTGGCAGTCACGATGTTGAACACAGGCGAGTTGCAAGCAGGAGACTGTAGTGCACAGCGGCAGCGGATAGTAGTCAGCTGGCAGTCACGATGTTGAACACAGGCGAGTTGCAAGCAGGAGACTGTAGTGCACAGAGGCAGCGGATAGTAATCAGCTGGCAGTCACGATGTTGAACACAGGCAAGTTGCAAGCAGGAGACTGTAGTGCACAGAGGCAGCGGATAGTAGTCAGCTGGCAGTCTTGATGTTGAACACAGGCAAGTTGCAAGCAGGAGACTGTAGTGCACAGAGGCAGCGGATAGTAGTCAGCTGGCAGTCTTGATGAGAAGCAGGTGAATGAGGTAAAAGCTGGAGTGCACGGAGGCAGCGGATAGCAATGAGCAAACAGTAATGATGATACAGTTGATGGTAGAAGTGGTATGGAACCACAGAGATAGACGTGGTTAGGAAACCACAGGAATCAGCAGAGCTGAATACACGAGTAATACAGGAACACCTTCAGAGACTCATGAGGAATGAGACTCCAAGATCAGGCAACGTGGTGTTGACCACAGGTGCTTAATATAGGGAGGTTGCCTGATCTGCCAATTAAGTTAAAGGAGTATACACAGAAATATAGAAAAGGGCTGCGCATGCGCAGACCCTCAGGATGGTGGACGGCCACGGTTCCTAAATGTCCGGGAAGAGGCACTCACGGTCCGGTGAGTGACACTTTCTTTATATCTCAGCAGGGGCAAACCCAGGATTTGTAGTGGGGGGTTTCCACACCACGCCACCAGTGGGCGTGACCAGCATGCATGGGGGCGTGGCTATAATATTAGACAGTGCTTGGCTGCTCTCCAACTCTTCCTATCCCCATAATATACATGGGCAATGCTGCGTGCACTACTGTTAGGTGCACGCAGCTCTCCCTTTTCAAGCAGAGCCGTGTGAAGCGGGGGCAGGGTCCAGTCACCTCAATTATACAGTGCCCCAGGCTTGGAGGGGGGTTTCCAGGCACTAGACACACCCCCTTGGTTTGCCTATGCTCAGAGGCTCACATGCTGTGAGGCATGGAGAAAGCCCACCTCTGCCAAAACTTAAAATGTTATCGCCTGAGGCCCCCCTAGCTTTGATTTTTAACTAAATTAGCCTAAAATATTCATGAACTTCGCCCCCCTTTAGCATTGCACCCTGGGCAGTCGCCCCTCTCATCCAGCCATAGTTACAGCCCTGAAGCCCACCCAGGAGAGAACATAGTGAATAATGCAGCCTATCTATCCACTTATCTCTAGGTGTCTTAGTGATGTCACACAAAATGGCAGCCTCCACTGTTTGTAGGTCACAGGTCCACTTTTATGAATCCATTAAATCTAAAACGCGTAACAAAACATCTCTTGGATTCATATCACACAAAGTGTAATTGACACACAATGAAAAGAGATCTGTCATCACCAAGACTATTATAAATCTCGTGGGGCATTCCTTATAGTAGGGTGTCTTATAAACAAGTCTTTGGATCTTCCAAGCTTAGCACCACGCTAAGCTGACGGATTCCTGCATAATTCTGCTGTAACTCGAACCCACTTTTACTATCAATTTGCATTTGATATAAAGAAGTGTTTTTATACATATTCACATCTGCTCTCAAAGGGGAACAAAATGCTCCATAAACTTGCCATTAGCATACTGGAGCAGCAACATCTGCCGAAATCTTCCTAAGCTTAGTACCTGCAGTTCATCACTGTATTATCTGCAGTTGGTCACCTATGCCCTTACCAGTGGGTGTATCAGCTTCTAGGAGATGAGGCAGTTTCAGTGCCTGAGCTCATAATCTAGCTGCACAGAAATGTCCTACAGGTAAAGAAAAATATACAAGATGTCCCAAGCTGTCTCGTTTACAGTAAAGCACATCAATTATTCATGCGCACAGATTCCCCCCTCAGCACCTTTTAAAACAATATCTTGGCAGAATTCATTAACAAAGTTATGCCAACAATTAAATAAACCTGCATGACATTAAGTGGAGCAAGCTACAAATGTTTGGCTTGATTGCCCTTACATAGTATTTTTTTTTTCTCTAGTGTGGGTGAACAGAACCAAAGTCAGCTGTGCCTTGTGCGCCACCTTGAGGTCAGATGCTCAAACTGCGGGCACATTTAACCCTTCTACTTCAAATGGGGGATCTGACGTGTGTGAAAAATCAGTTTTATAGAATGTAAACATTTCTAGTGATAATTTAGGATCCCGGCAGGTGAAACCCAATTATCCCTGGATCACCACCTCTTGGAAAATGAATCGATGATGGCTGTATTTCGAACTTGAGATTACTGTCTTGAAAAGAGCAATTGACTTGTACTTATTAATTCTGATGTGGCAAAACATGGTTACATAGCTTTACCAATCAAAAAGAACCATGGTAAACAAAAACGATTAACTATTATTATTTTGCAAAGTAGTTACAAATTCAAGGATAAATCCATATTTAATTAATTTCTGTAATAGTCAAGAAATGTGTCTTTTTATTATTATGGTGACCCCATAAATACATTTTGTAAGAGCTTTTGTGCTTTTTGGCTTTGTTTTTATTCAAATGAACAGTCATGTATTACAGCATCCCTAAACTACATCTGTCTTTTCTTTTTGACATCACCATCAAGCTGCCTAGCCAAAACAGCTTATGATACTTGTATACTGACTACACTAGTCAGCAGATGCAGAGAAGGTAACACAGAATAAAGTCTGAAGGATGGGGGGGGGACAGTCCTAAGTATACCTCATAACTGTCCCGGTTTAGACACCTGCCTCTAATTAGCGCGACATTCACAAAGTGTTTTAGGGAATCTAAAGGGGGCGAGAGCCACCAAGCTCATCAGAAGTGCTGGGCATACCCCTGGGGACGTGGACACAGTTTGATTCGTGGTCCTAAAAAGTTGGGAGGTATGTCTTAAGGCTAATATCCACAGTAACTCAACTAAAGAGAGTAACTTCATAGAAAGGGTGTGGAGCGGCTTAACGGTGCTGACTACACCGACAACACTTTTCCCGACATCTTCAGTCCGGACGACTGCTTCCCGACAAGGATCCATGACGGCTGTACTGGAAGCGACTTCAGCCAATCACGATAAAGAAAGACGCTGGAGGGACTTGATGACGTCAGTAAGATAGGCAACGCTGTTAACGCTGCTCTTAAGGGGGTAATGTATGTATGCGGCTATGTACAATGCACTTTACAAAGGGTTGTACATTATACATAGCCGCATACTTACATTACCCCCTTAAGAGCAGCGTTAACAGCGTCGCCTATCTCTCTGACGTCATCAAGTCCCGCCGGTGTCTTCCTTCATCGTGATTGGCTGAAGTCGCTACACAGTACAGTGGTCATGGATCCTTGTCGGGAAGTAGTCGTCCGGACTGAAGATGTCGGGTTAAGTGTTGTCGGTGTAGTCAGCATCGATATGCTGACTACCATCGCATAGAAAGCCAGGCAGTTCTGTATCTTCTTCTAAAGTAATGTCCACGGGTACCATGGTGTACTAAGGGACATATGTTTGTGCCTAACAGATTAAGTGCTGTCAAATGCAGTCAGATATGAACAGAAGTTTGACATGTGAGGTCATTGTCAAAACCGACTAACTGTTCTTCATAGGATCTGGCTACTTGGCACTGAGGTCTGGCGGCAAGATCTGCCCACACATGGGCACCCTAATGTGACCGATGATAGAGGACAATACATACAATTTTAAACATCTTAAGGTGGGGGTGGTGTAGCTGTGTGTAGCCATTTACCTAGTATCATAGTCAACAACGGGGGGCTCAACTAAAAACATGTGCCAATTTCCATCTGCTCTGAACATCATCATTATCAGCTATTTATATAGCGCCACTAATTCCGCAGCGCTGTACAGAGAACTCATTCACATCAGTCCCTGCCCCATTGGAGCTGACAGTATAAATATGCATACTAATAGTTGGGCTGCAACTTTCATAGTCAAAGCACATATTCTAGACAGACTACGCCAACTAGCACAATGTATATCTGCCACACAAATGTTTAATTATCCTTAATTTAGATCTGAAACATTTCTGTTCACAGAAACTCATCGCACATGAGTTAGGTTTGCACATCTGATTTGTAATCAGGTCACTTCAGATTGTGTTATATACATTCATGGAACTAGACATTCTATGGCATAAAAACAAATGACTACTTTTATGGATGGAAGGTGAGAACAGCCCTACTTACCTGTAGGTAAGGAGATCCGGGGGAGAAGTCATGTGACATGGGGTAGGAGGTGGATCATTGTCGTGTCACCATAGCCCCGCCCCCACTATAAAAAGCCGAAATTCACGGCATTGAATGGAGGGGCGGAACTTAATGACGTGATTAAGCCCCGCTCCCTCCATTCAATGCCCTGAATTTTGGCGGGAGCTTTGGCTACTCTTCCGGGAGTCCGTGAGGACTCCCCGAAATTCAGGAGCCTCCCGGGAATTCCGGGAGAGTAGGCAAGTATGCTATTATCATAGTCCAAAACGGAGCCTTGAATGAACGAGAAGCTCACAGGGGAAGGGCATTGACAAGCTTGCTAGCAGTTTGAAGAAAATCTATCCGAGCAGGAGAGAAGATCTCCTGCTCTGACCATTACAAAGTGTTACCTGCCATATAGGAGCTCTGGGAAACTGATGTTAGTGAGATATTCTTGTTTAATTTAACTCAGCTAATTTCCACCTAAAACCCAAGTTTAGGTGAGGCTTTTGCTCTATGTAGTTTGAAGAAAAGAAATGGGAGTGGCTCCCAAAGATGTTAGCACAGGAGAGAGCGTTTCATAAACCACGTGGCTTACGCGCTATGCTCTCTCCCAGCTCAGCATCCTCCAGACCGCACCACCGAAGATCCGCGAGGCATAGAAAACGGCAGAACGGTAGTGAGCTCTTTACAGTAACAGCTCAACTTGCTTCTGGGTCAAGTTATCAGATTCTCACTCCTGGGCCAGCTCCTGCTATACCTCACAGCATTTTTTGCGCAAGAGAGAGCAATTAATACAGAGCATTCTTTTCTCTCTATGTTGTCTCCTTCGGCAGATTCCAGAGTAAACAGAGTCACAGAGGATCCATGTTTTTGTGAGCTGAACCAATATACCAAAGAATGCAGAATATCAATTCACAAGAAACCAATGTCATACCTCATGGAGTGTCTCAGTGTTTACACTGGTTCCTAGAGAAATCACTGGCTATATTCTTCTGAACACTGATTCAGACAATAAATGTCTGTCTTCGCTGTGTTTAGGTGGCAGGTCCTCTTTAAAGAGCTCCTACTTACACACTGGTTCTCCTTTGTTAACTACAGGCTATTCATTTTCCTGGGAGAGGGTGGTTTAGAAAGTGCACTCAGTATGTTAATGTCATACTGGGTACCACTCTTTCCTTCCCCTGCCGGTGCTCTTCATTAGCCTACAATGTTGATGTAGACCAAAAAGCTGGTATCGTCAGCGATTAGTATGCTAGCGAGCCATTTCGTTAGACTGATGAGCACGCTCAATTGCCCGATTTGCATGCTAATCACCCAAATCCACAGGAATCGAGGTGACACATCTTCTTTGAGGGCACTGAAGAAATACACCCTAAATTATTAATTTTGCACCTAGGCCAGGTTTAGCTAGTAAGGTCCGAAAGTGACTTTCTCACCCTTGTGGACCTTCCATTATTTCTATTCAAATACTACATTTTTGTGCTAATTATATAGTCCTGCAAATATTACCAACATTTGAAACTATACTTTAAACATACTTGTCTGTTTATATGTATTCCAACTGTTTAGATATCGCCATACCGCGTTCTGCTCTCTGCCCTACCTCTGTCAAAACATTAAACCTAAGCCGTAAGCCAACACATTTGTCTAACAGCTGGTATGTACTTTAACGTGGCTGGATTGGACTTTAACAGTTTCAAGAAACGTACCGCACTGTCCAGCTGAAAATGTATTTTTCGCTCTTGTTTGCACGCCTTCACACGTGCTTAACACATAAACGTTTCCAGATCTCTGCGCTACATTGCACGCTTGCCTGAACAGTTTTTTTTTAGACGAGCCAAACTTGAGCCTCTGGCTAGGATCCCGCTCTAAAGTTTATGGCTTGCTCACTCCTAGTAGCCCAGCTGTTTACATTTTTCAGAAGTAACCTCATCCATCATAAAGCCACATCCTGTAGGAGCAATCAAAGGCTTGCATAATGTAGTCTGCACATGAGCCGTCTCACGTATATATATATATAAACACTCCGTTGTGCCCAATGTACTCGCTCTATATATTTATCAGGTGAATAGGGCCCAAAACCAATACTTTAAAATGCCCCGTTATCCTTTTTACTGTGAAGTTAATGTCTATAACTTGGCTCACCTCTTTGACGTATCAGTAATACCTTTAGCAGCTGTTCAAATATAGGGAGTTGGAAGATCAAAGTAACATCAGATCAAATGTATTGCTCTTACACCAGGGCTATGTAAGTACCTATTTTCACAACCAGCAATTTCAGTTTCTTTTGCTGTTGGCATTGGCAGGTGGGCATGGGTACACCATGAAAGGAGGCCCAGATGAACGCTAGAGCTCACAAGGAACATGGTTTGGCTCTAAGTTAGTTTCAAATACATTTAGAGAAACAACCAGTTGGCCTATACACCTCTACTGGAACAAAAGCTGCACAAATGGAACTGGCTGAAATTATTCTTTGTGTAAATAACATCCATCCAGTGTAATATATGCATTGGTCATGTTTCAAAGGGGGTGATTTAACATATAAAACAAGAAACGGACGGCGGATGGAAACCACCAGGAACACCTGGACGGCTACTCTCTTAAGTAAAATAAATCCTTGGGTTTTATATTACTGAGTTAGTAAGATCCAGGGAAAAGCAAAACAAACCCCAGTGTGACTGTTGCCAATGCCAATTTTATACGATCCTGGGGTCTCTTTTATTCAAAAACCAAAAACTAAACAGTGTCCTTGGCTGCCGAGAGGTGACAAAAGACTTCAACATTGAGAAAGATAGGACAGAGCGACAGTGTTTCATTAGAGGGTTATAGGGCATTACCTCTTTAATGAAGCACCTTTGGGTAGTTTTGGTTTGCCTTGTGTCTATAAAAGTGGCATTATACAATTTTACAGGCCTTGGGGTTATCGTTGGTGAGTTGTGCCCTCAATTTCTAAAGAATATAGTATACTAACCAATGTGGGTGTTCATAGTGTTTTAGGGCTAAGATCGTACTATCCAAAAAAGAGAATACAACGACAAAAACTGGTATAAAAACAAGATTTAAGATTATACCTGTGAATTACATGAAATCACTATGTAGTCCTAGCACCTTCTTACTGGGCTTCCCTTAAAGAACCACTAAACGCCAAAATCGAAATATTCAGATATGAACCATCAATGTGAGATACACTGCTCAGTGGTGACTGCAGCTTTACTTAATAAAGTGATACCTGCCCACTCAATTAGAGACAGTGGGCGATACTCAGATGCCTCTAATACAACAATAATAATTATAATGAACTAATAGTAGAGTGATATCCACTATAGAAAGCAAAATAGGCAACAGGAATATTGTATATCGGCCAATAGAATGCTCCCTGTATTGTATACTGGTCACTAGAATGCTCTCTGTATTGTATACTGGTCCCTAGAATGTTCTCTGTATTGTATACTGGTCACTAAAATGTTCTCTGTATTGTATACTGGTCACTAGAATGTCCTCTGTATTGTATACTGGTCACTAGAATGTTCTCTGTATTGTATACCGGTCACTAGAATGGTCTCTGTACTGTATACTGGTCACTAGGATGTTCTCCGTATTGTATACTGGTCGCTAAAATGTTCTCTGTATTGTATACTGGTCACTAGAATGTTCTCTGTATTGTATACTGGTCACTAGAATGGTCTCTGTATTGTATACTGGTCACTAGAATGGTCTCTGTATTGTATACTGGTCACTAGAATGGTCTCTGTATTGTATACTGGTCACTAGAATGGTCTCTAATTGTATATAGCTCACTGCAATACTCAGTATATTGCATATCACTGACTAGAAAGCTGCCTATATTGTATGTTGGTCACTAGAATACTCCCTGTATTGTATGCTGTTCACTAGAATGCTCCCTGTATTGTATACTGGTCACTAGAATGTTTTCTGTATTGTACAGAGTGTTACTAGTTTGTAGGGATGTGCACCGGCGACTTTTGAGGTCTCGTGTTTTGTGTTTTGGATCCAGATTTTCGTTATTTTTGAGGTTCGGATTTGTCTCGCAAAACACTTGACGAAAGGTCTCGGTTCGGATTTAAGGTTTTGGATTCGGATTTTTTTGCAAAAAAACATAAAAAGTTTGAAAATCAAGTTTTTGGGCTTATTTTCACTCCTAGGCTATTATTAACCTCAATAACATTCAATAACAAGCATTTCCACTAATTTACAGTGTATTCTGAACACCTCACAATATAGTTATTAGTCCAAAACGTTGCAACAAGGTATCTTTCTGGACTGCGTAGAGGAGTGGGTCACCACAATATATATTAAAAATGCTGAACTTTTATGAATCGCACCAATAAATGTACCTGGACTGCGTAGAGGAGTGGGTCACCACAATATATATTAAAAACCCTGAACTTTTATGAATCGCACCAATAAATGTACCTGGACTGCGTAGAGGAGTGGGTCACCACAATATCTTAAAAACCCAGAACTTTTATGAATCGCACCAATAAATGTACCTGGACTGCCTAGAGGAGTGGGTCACCACAATATATATTAAAAACCCTGAACTTTTATGATTCGCACCAATAAATGTACCTGGACTGCGTAGAGGAGTGGGTCACCACAATATATATTAAAAACCCTGAACTTTTATGAATCGCACCAATAAATGTACCTGGACTGCCTAGAGGAGTGGGTCACCACAATATATTAAAAACCCTGAACTTTTATGAATCGCACCAATAAATGTACCTGGACTGCGTAGAGGAGTGGGTCACCACAATATATATTAAAAACCCTGAACTTTTATGAATCGCACCAATAAATGTACCTGGACTGCGTAGAGGAGTGGGTCACCACAATATATTAAAAACCCTGAACTTTTATGAATCGCACCAATAAATGTACCTGGACTGCGTAGAGGAGTGGGTCACCACAATATATATTAAAAACCCTGAACTTTTATGATTCGCACCAATAAATGTACCTGGACTGCGTAGAGGAGTGGGTCACCACAATATCTTAAAAACCCAGAACTTTTATGAATCGCACCAATAAATGTACCTGGACTGCGTAGAGGAGTGGGTCACCACAATATATATTAAAAACCCTGAACTTTTATGAATCGCACCAATAAATGTACCTGGACTGCGTAGAGGAGTGGGTCACCACAATATCTTAAAAACCCAGAACTTTTATGAATCGCACCAATAAATGTACCTGGACTGCGTAGAGGAGTGGGTCACCACAATATATATTAAAAACCCTGAACTTTTATGAATCGCACCAATAAATGTACCTGGACTGCGTAGAGGAGTGGGTCACCACAATATATTAAAAACCCTGAACTTTTATGAATCGCACCAATAAATGTACCTGGACTGCGTAGAGGAGTGGGTCACCACAATATCTTAAAAACCCTGAACTTTTATGAATCGCACCAATAAATGTACCTGGACTGCGTAGAGGAGTGGGTCACCACAATATATTAAAAACCCTGAACTTTTATGAATCGCACCAATAAATGTACCTGGACTGCGTAGAGGAGTGGGTCACCACAATATATATTAAAAACCCTGAACTTTTATGAATCGCACCAATAAATGTACCTGGACTGCGTAGAGGAGTGGGCACTGGGCACAATAAAATATATAAAAAACCTTCAACAGGTCTGCATTACACTACACATACGGCTGCTCCTCCATCCTCTCCATCATATACATGTTGGAGTTTTAGCGTGTGACAACCTCTTGTTTTTGATAATGTCAGTGCATTTTGAATATTTTTCAATTTGCCCCACACCACTGAATGTACTTTATCTATGATACGCATCTATCTATCTATCTAGACTGCGCAGTGTGGTGGCCCCGGTACACAATTTGGTACCGAGGCCACAATATAATTAAAAAACCCTCCACGTGTCAGAATTCCACCAAACAAGTATCTGGACTGCATAGTGGGGTGGCCCCGGTACCCAATTTGATACCGGGGCCACAATACCTCCTCCAAACATGGTACAGACAATTCGTCATTGAGATCCCAGACAGACAGGGTCGAAGTGTTATTGTTTGACTTTGTAAACCCAAAAAACTGTCCCTGTTGCACATAGTCGTGCAATGGACAGTTACTTTTTTATTGAAAGACTCAAGCTTTCAAGTGTAGTGTTTATAAAATATAAACACCAATACAGTAGTTTTAGAGCACGTCAATACCTCTTGTTTTAAATTATGACACGGCATTTTACTTTTGGTTTAATTTCTTGTATTTTTTTAAATTTGGTTTTACTTTTTGAACATGGCAAACGACTGTTGATTGGTCATATAATGCAAAAAAAAAAGGTCCAAGATGGAATTGTCCTTGGGCCCTCACACCCACCCTTATGTTGTTGAAATAGGACATGCACACTTTAACAAACCAATCATTTCAGCGACAGGGCCTACCAAACAACTTTGGCTGAAATGATTGGTTTGTTTGGGCCCCCACACCAAAAAAAGCTATTCATCTCTCCCTGTACAGACTAAACAGGCTCTACTGAGGCAAGATGTCGTCCTCATCCTCAACCTCTGATTCCTCTCCCCCTACAGTGTGTACTTCCTCCTCATCACACATTATCAATTCGTCCCCGCTGGACTCCACAACCACAGGTCCCTCTGTACTGTCTGGAGGGCAGTGCTGTACTTCATTGAGGAATTGATTATTCATTTTTATAAACATCATTTTTTCAACGTTCTGAGGAAGCAACCTCCTTCGCCGCTCACTGACCAGGTTCCCCGCTGCACTAAAAACTCTTTCCGAGTACACACTGGAGGGGGGACAACTCAGGTAAAATAGAGCCAGTTTGTACAGGGGCTTCCAAACTGCCTTTTTTTCCTGCCAGTAACAATATGGACTGTCTGACATGTCTACTTGGATGGTGTCAGCAAAGTAATCATCCACAATTTTTTCTATTGTGACAGCATCCAATGCAGCGACAGTAGACATGTCTGCAATGGTTGGCAGGTCCTTCAGTCCGGACCAGATGTTATCAGCATCCCCGCCAGCGCCTCTTTTGGGAAAACTGAGCTTTTTCCTCGCAGCCATAGATGTGGAAGAAAATGAGGGTGGAGCTGTTGGCATGTCACGGTCCTCTTCAGAGGACAATCTCCTGACCAGCAGGTCTTTGCACCGCTGTAGACTTGTGTCCGCCGGAAACAGAGACACAACATACGCTTTAAACCGAGGATCGAGCACGGTGGCCAGAATGTATTCCTCTGACTTTAAAAGAGTGACCACCCTCGGATCCTGGCAAAGCGTACGAAGGGCTACATCCACAAGAGCTACATGCTTGGTGTAATCGCAATGGCTTACCAGCTCCTCCCTCACTTTCTCCAGCTGCTTCTGCAACAGCCTGATCAGGGGAATGACCTGACTCAAGCTGGCAGTGTCGGAACTGACTTCTCGTGTGGCAAGTTCAAATGGCTGCAGAACCTTGCACAACACGGAAATCAGTCTCCACTGCGCTTGACTCAGGCGCATCCCCACTCCTTTGCCTATGTCGTAGGTGGCTGTGTAGGCCTGAATGGCCTTTTGCTGCTCCTCCATCCTCTGCAGCATATAGAGGGTGGAGTTCCAGCGCGTCACAACCTCTTGTTTGAGGTGATGGCAGGGCAGGTTCATGCTTTTTTGATGTGCCTCTAGTCTGCGGTAGGCACTGGCTGAATGCCGAAAGTGTCCAGCAATTTTGCGCGCCACCGCAAGCATCTCCTGCACACCCCTGTCACTCTTGAGGTAATGCTGCACCACCAAATTAATGGTGTGGGCAAAACATGGGACGTGCTGGAAATTGCCCATATTTAATGCCCGCACAATGTTACTGGCATTGTCTGACACCACAAATCCCCATGAGAGTCTAAGTGGGGTAAGCCACTGGGAGATAATTTCCCTCATTTTCTCTAATATGTTGTCAGCGTTGTGCCTCTTATTAAAGCCTGTAATACACAATGTTGCCTGCCTTTGCACGAGCCGCCATTTTGTAGTTGCTGCTACTGATGCAGCTGTTGCTGTTGCTGCGGAAGGGGATGCATCTACCCAGTGGGCTGTCACAGTCATATAGTCCTTCGTTTGCCCAGAACCACTTGTCCACATGTCCGTGGTTAAGTGGACAGTGGGTACAACCGCATTTTTAAGAGCACTGAGGACACTTGATCGTACTTCTCTGTACATTTTTGGTATCGCCTGCCTAGTGAAGTGGAATCTCGACGGGATTTGGTACCGGGGACACAATACCTCCATCAACCCTCTAAATCCCACTCCACTGATGGCGGACACCGGGCGCACGTCTAACACCAACATTGCAGTTACAGCCGCAGTTATACGCTTTGCAATAGGGTGACTACTATCGTATTTGGTGGTCATGGCAAACGACTGTTGGACGGTCAATTGTTTGGTGAAAGACTTAGCGGTCTTACGACTTCCCCTCTGGGAAGATGACCGACTAACAGCAGCAACAGCAGCAGTGGCAGTAGTAGGCGTACCGCTGCAGGATTCCTCGGATGAATCCCGTATTGAGGAGGACTCAGTCTGGCTGCTGACTTGGGCTGCAGGACTGAATCTGATGGAGATTGTGGAGGAAGTTGACGAGGAGGGTGTTGCTGGTGTGTATCCAACTGGACCACGGGATTTAGGTGTCCCTGTACCGATGAGGGTCCTAGCCCCAGTTCCTGAACTAACCACTGAACTATGAAGGTTATTCAGGTGACGTATAAGGGAGGATGTTCCTAGGTGGGCAAGATCCTTACCCCTGCTTATTTGAGCTTTACATAAGCTACATATGGCCATACATTGGTTGTCTGGATTTGGATAAAAATAACTCCAGACCGAAGAGGTGCATTTTTTGGTCTTCTGACCAGGCATGACGATGGGCTTTTTCATCCCATGGACATCAGCTGTTTCCCCCCCTGGTGCCTCATTTACAATAACCACATCACCATCCTCATCATCAAGTTCCTCCACAGCGCCAGCTACATCATCAATAGCCTCCTCCCGAGCCACCTCTTCCCGTACAGTGATGGGAAGGTCAGGCTTGACAACCACCAACACCCTTGGACTCGCCTTGTGGATTTGTGATAATTTCTCTTTAGAAGGCAGAGTTGTTTGCTGTTTTGTTGCTGACAGCATAACTCTCTTCAATTTTTTGTAGGGGGGGGGAGGAGGAGGAGGGCTAAGATCCGTGGGTGAAGCTGAACCACTAGTCATGAACACGGGCCAGGGCCTAAGCCGTTCCTTGCCACTCCGTGTCGTAAATGGCATATTGGCAACTTTACGTTTCTCCTCAGATGATTTTAAGTTTCTCTTTTTGCTACTTTTTCTTAACTTGGGCTTTTTGGATTTTACATGCCCGGTACTACGAGATTGGGCATCGGGCTTGGAAGACGACGTTGATGGCATTTCATCGTCTATGTCATGACTAGTGGCAGCAGCTTCAGCATTAGGAGGAAGTGGGTCTTGATCTTTCCCTACTTTATCCTCCAAATTTTTGGTCTCCATTATATGTAGCACAAGATACTGCAGAATGTGTGAACTTGGTAATATTGCAGTACCAATGGACTTATACTGCTGTATTGGTTTTGCAAATTTGGTTATAATAATTATTATATATTTTTTTTTTTTTAAATTTTTTATTTTTTTTTACTTTTTTTTTATTTTTAAAAACTTGGGAATAATGGGGAAATAACTATGCCCTTAGAAGCACAGAGCACAGGACACAGCACCACTGGACTGAACAGGACACGGCACAGGACCCAGCAGCACTACGGAACTCAGCAGGACAGAGCACAGGACACAGCACCACTGGACTGATACTGCAGAATGTGTGAACTTTGTAATATTGTAGTACCAATGGACTTATACTGCTGTATTGGTTTTGCAAATTTGGTTATAATAATTATTATATTTTTTTTTTTTTTACATTTTTTATTTTTTTTTACTTTTTTTTTATTTTTTAAAAACTTGGGAATAATGGGGAAATAACTATGCCCTTAGAAGCACAGAGCACAGGACACAGCACCACTGGACTGAACAGGACACGGCACAGGACCCAGCAGCACTACGGAACTTAGCAGGACAGAGCACAGGACACAGCACCACTGGACTGATACTGCAGAATGTGTAAACTTTGTAATATTGCAGTACCACTGGACTTTTACTGCTGAATGTGTGAACTTGGTAATATTGCAGTACCAATGGGCTTATACTGCAGGATTGGTTGTGCAAATTTTGTGGTAATTAAAAAAAATTAAATTAGTTTTTGGTATTTTTTTAAATAACTTTTTTTTATTTTTTTAAACACAGGGGAATATTGGGGAAATAACTATGCCCTTAGAAGCACAGAGCACAGGACACAGCACCACTGGACTGAACAGGACACAGCACTGGACCCAGCAGCACCACTGACCTCAGAAGGACAGAGCACAGCACACAGCACCACTGGACTGATACTGCAGAACACAGCACAGCACAGCACAGCACAGCACAGAACTAAACAGCACAGCACGAGATCTACCAGGACAGAGGACCACCTAACACACCCTCCCTCTACCCTGATCAATGCCCGAGTGAAGATGGCGGCGACTAGCGGGGAATTTATAGGATCCGAGTATCGCGAGATCCGACAACGGGATTATGAGTCAGAGCCTCAGTTTCATATTTGAATTTGGCGCCAATACCCGGATCTGTCTCGGATCCGACTCGGATCGGCAATGTTCGGGTGGGCTCGGATTTCAGATATCCGAGCCCGCTCATCTCTACTAGTTTGGTCTCTAATTGTATATAGCTCACTGCAATACTCAGTATATTGCATATCACTGACTAGAATGCTGCCTATATTGTATATTGGTCACTAGAATGCTCACCGTTCTGTATATCAGTCACTAGAATGCTCTCTGTATTATATAAATGTACTGTAATGGTCGGTGGGTGTATTGTATTATTGTCACTAGAATGTTTTCTGTATTATATAAATGTCCTCTATGTATTGTACAGATGTCACAAGAATGTTCCCTGTATTTTATATTGTTTAATAGAATGCTCTTAGATTGTACATTGATCATTAGAATACACTGTGTATTGTATATAGGACATTAGAATGAATAGACAATAGAAATATCGATATCAACAGATTTATAACAAGGACTCGTATTCCTACAGTCCTACCACACTGACATCCATAACCTGTCCACCCACACTCATCCGCCTCGGGCAATCTACAAACTAAATGACACCAAAATGATCAATGGGGAACGCAGAGCCTACACTCCACACTAGGAATCACACAAACTTACTCACTTTCTCACTCAAACTAAAAAATGCTAAACAATGTAAGATAAGTACCACAATATAGGGTGCCGTTGGTGCACTTGCAGGTTGGGTACCCCAGGTCACACAAACTAACTGGGTATGGAGATAAAATATCTAGTAATCCCTAGGCTGGACTTAACTAAAGCTGGCAGGTACAGACTTGTAATATGTAACAAGGTGTAAGAGGTATGAAATGGACAACTCCAGGACAATATAGCAAGTGAATAAATGTCTCAGTCTCTTATGGTCCAGAGCAACAGGCGTCAACAAGCAACGGTAACTTATCTGTCCACTGACTCTCAGCAGAGATGAGGAGCTGAGACAGACTCAACATGTAGACTACTCTTTGATCGTAGTCCTCTCCGCTCGCATGCAATTTGCCAAGGTCAGGAGTTTCCTTCTGCACGTTGGGTTGTTTGAAAATGTCCACTGTAGCAGAAACTCACAAGGTTCACCAGGATGCTTTCCGTGTACAAAGGCAGTCTCTGGGCTGGTGTTAAAACTACTAAAACCTTTCCCACAGTCAGTCCAAGATGCCAGATATCTCCCTCTCAGTATCTGTGCTGTGCTCCTCAAAGGACCAGCCTCTGTCTTTCTCTCTGGGGCAGCTCTCTTGCTCTTCCTATCCGGCTCCCACGCTCCTTTCACCGGTGGCACAGGCTTCTATTCTGTAGCGTCCCCTCCAGGAACAGTTATTTCCTCAGCCCTAGCTCCTCTCTCAGGCTACTGGCCAGTGTGCTTATCATCATCATCATTTATTTAAATAGCGCCACTGATTCCGCAGTGCTGTAAGAGAACTCATTCAAATCAGTCCCTGCCCCATTGGGGCTTACAGTCTAAATTCCCTAACATACATACAGAGAGAGAGAGAGAGACTAGGGTCAATTTGATAGCAGCCAATTAACCTACCAGTATGTTTTTGGAGTGTGGGAGGAAACCGGAGCACCCGGAGGAAACCCACGCAAACATGGGGGGAACATACAAACTCCTCACAGATAAGGCCATGGTCAGGAATTAAACTCATGACCCCAGCGCTGTGAGGCAGAAGAGCAGAAGTGCATGCGTGTGCCGGTTCCACTAGTATAAAAAAATGAAAAATACAAAAAAAATCTAAAAAAAATTGAAAACCTTTATGAAATGCTTTATTTATTTATCTGTCATTGTGTTATACTGAGACAGTGATAAAAGAACAATGCGAAAGTAGGCAAATCTTACTGCGGGTGAGGACCACTGTTTGTTAGTTTAGTTACTTTGTAAGGCTGGGTACACACTAGAGGCTTTTCAGTCGATTATCGAGCCAATCACACAATAAACGACCGAATATCGGCCCTATATTGCATTAGTGTGTACACTGAAACGATGGAACGATGGTCGTTCCAAAGGACATCGTATCGTTCCATTTGATTTTTAAACTGGATTAAAAATCTCGTTCAACGATGGAATGATGACGTTCCAATCCTGCAGCGTGTATGCACTCAAAATCAGGCTCTCCGTATAGTTTTCAGAGTCATGTTCTTTTCAGCAGATGGTTATGACAGATGAAGAGCACAGATCTGAGGGTAAATGTTTTAAAACATGTATAGTGTGCACACATGAATCGGCATGCTGATCCGGACTTTTTTTTTTCAGTCGTTGGTAAAATCGTTACTGATATGGCATCAGGAGAAATTGTCTGTAGTGTGTACCCAGCAGTGGCGGATCCAGGGGGGGGGGGCGATCGGGGCGATCGCCCCCCCCTAGCAGGGGCTTGCTGCCGGCGGCTGCACACTATGTGCAGATCCAATCAGCAGAGAGAGTTAGGGAGAGAGTCCTGCCCAACTGCTCTGATTGACACAATCAGAGCAGCCGGGCAGGACTCTCTCCCTAACTCTCTCTGCTGAACGGATCTGCACACAGTGTGCAGCCATCAGCAGCCTTAGGTGTCAAAAAGGGGGCGGGGCTAAATCACCCCCCCTAAATCGCCCCCGGTACAATTAACTTCTGGATCCACCCCTGGTACCCAGTTACACACTACAGAACAGTTGTAGAATCGGGCGTCGTCTCTTGGCACAAGGGAGAGATAACGTATAATGGGGAGTTCCAGCGCTTCCTGAAGCACTGGGCCGCCTAAGACTCCTTATACTTCTAAAAAGTACGCCTTCAATGAGGCCCAGCATTATCATCTGGAGACTAGTGGTCCCTCCCTTGAGGCCTGCCACTGGTGCGCGCAGCGCCGATTCACCGCTGATCTGTTATGCAGGGCAGCATTTAATGGGTCATACCTCCCAGCCTTATGGCCTGAAGGACAATGCGGTCCCACCGGCAGGACATAGCCCTCAAACCAGGACCTCCCTACCTAAATCAGGACAGTGGTGCTGTGCTTTGGTTAAGCATAAAGGGGGGGAATTCAATTGACCGCAAGATATTTTTTAACACCGCGTTAAGGCATTTTAACACTGTTTTTTTTTATCATTTTTGAGCAGGTTAACTTTCCCCACGTTTCAATTCCATTTTTAACGCTCACTTTTTTTCATGAAACAGTCCTCTCGCGCTCCAGTAGAAGGTCTATTGAAAGAATAGGGTGGTAGAGAGGCCGCCGCGTTACAAACTATTCAATTGTTTTTTAACGCGGCGCGTTAAACAGGCCAATATGCTGTTTTATCTCGCACCTCTTTGGGGTGTGCTAAAAATAAAAAACCTAGGAAAACTATTTGAAATAATGTCATAATGAAAAAAAAAGATAAACTATGTTTATCAGTAATGCATAACAATAAAAAGTTGATTTTCTTGTGAAAAAATAATGAAAAAAAAACATAAAAAAATAAAAATCACTAATTAAATATATTTATGTATGTTTTTGGTACAAATATGTATGTACTAATGTGTTTTGACATGGTATAGATGATTCTATAGTAAAAAATTGTGAAATAAAAAAATATGCTAAAGAAAGTACTGTAATGTAGATATTATCAAATAAATTGTTGTGTAATGCAATCTAATGTATGAAAATGTACGCCAGTCCTTTTTCTTGTGTTATACATGACCGTGTTAAACCCTCCCCTTCACTCCCCTAAAAACTCCCAAACACCAATGATTAATGCGCGGGGGCAGCGATCCCTCTTTTTTAGTTGAATGGCATGAGTTTTAATGCTGCGTTAACTATAGCAGTTAAAAACCCGCGTGTGATTTTTTTTTTTAACGTTGCGGGAAAAAAACCCAAATTGCGGTCAATTGAATAACCCCCAAAGGCTTCAGTTATTTCATGTATCGTATTCACCTCAGTAATACACATTTGATACATAGTAATGTTAAATATTGGCTTTACCTGCTCTTCAAGTAGCAGATATCCCTGATGACCAATAATGATATCTTGAATTGTCTGTAGGATCTGTATAATTGCTTAGTATCAGAGCATTCTTGGAATTGTTATTTTCAGTGCAGAGCATCTACAATTGCAGATAAAACAATGTCAGCTAGGAATGGAACTTGTTTTGATGGAAATACCATCAGGGCATAAAAATATTGCCAGCGAGATCACCCCTCAGACCACTCCTAGCACGTTCCAGCAGTCCTGGGGCTTGTAACTGCATGACTGGCGGAGAACGCTTGCATAATATTAGTCTGCTTAAGCTGGATACACACCTATGCAATCATACTTCAGATGCTATGGGGTCAGGCCCGGCGCTCCCATTAGGCAAGGTTAGGCACTTGCCTAGGGCGCCGGGCTCTGGAGGGCGCCACAGAATTTTAAAATACTTTAAAACTGTGCGGCGACCGCTGACCATACCTGTCACGGCCGCCGCACAGCATCAGATGGACGGGGAGGGGGGAAGAGGCTATTTTGTCACCACCGCCGCCTCTCTGCTCTGTCTCCTCCCCTCCACTTACTAGTGTCAGTGAGTGGAGGGGAGGAGACCGAGCAGAGAGGCGGCGGTGGTGACACAAGGTAAGGAGAGGAGGGAGGAGGGCGGCGATTTTTGCAGGGGGGGGGGCGGCGATTTTTGCGAGGGGGGGGGGGGGGGCGCCGCTTTTTTAAAAATGCCTAGGGTGCCATGGACCCTAGCACCGGCCCTGTATGGGGTATATTTACTAAACAGTGGGTTTGAAAAAGTGGAAATGTTGCCTATAGCAACCAATCAGATTCTAGGTATCATTTTGTAGAATGTATTAAATAAATGATAGCTCGAATCCGATTGGTTGCTATAGGTAACATCTCCAATTTTTCAAAACCCACAGTTTAGTAAATATACCCCAATGTCTCTAACAATTTCACCAACGATTGAAAATCCTGGACAGCATGCCAATTTATGTGTACAGACCTAAACACTGTACCTTCAGAGCTGTGATCTTCATCACTCAAAACCATCTGTTGAAAAGATGGTGACTCCATACATACTGTACAGATGCCTATGGTGCTGGCCGTGAGTGCGTGCACACTTTCACATTTGCCCGACATCGTTCCAGCGTCGATCGTGTTTTTTAGGAAGTTTGGAACACAGAATCAACAGACGCAATGTGTTTTGGTACACACTCTTGCCATATCTGACCAAACAGTTTCTTATCGTGTTAACTGCATGATAATTGCATAGGTGTGTACATAGCTTTAATCTGACCACAAATTGCTCTCTTAACAAGTGGGAAATGAGGATTAGGTGCACAAAGTCATTCAGGACAGTAACCCAAAATTGGGACTGTTCCACCAGAATTAGATAGTTGACAAACTGTACTGCTCTATTTTGTTCTTGAAACATTGGAGTAACTGCTACTGGTATCTTACGCTTAATTGCTAATTTACTGTATTCTGGAATGTTGGTGTCCTTTTTGGATAGGATAGTTACTATTAACCTATTAGAAAACTAATGAACAATTGAAAACTCTGTGGCTCCCTCGCCATAACCAGCCCCAGTATTAAATCAATAGCACCTACATTTACTAATTATGCCTCCTTCCTACAATGAGCCCCACATTAAATTCATAGCATTAATGTTTAATAAACAGGCCTCCTTCCCCCATACTTGCCTCAATATCAAATAGTATTTGCATTTAGTGAATAGAACTATATAGCCCAATAGGCCCTAACATAATTTAATAGCCCCCATATAACATTGATACCCTTCCCCAGTCCCCACAATTAACAAAAAGCCACCACATAAAATGAATACCAGCAACCTGCCCCCACATAACATTAATAACCCTCATTTAATAATGAGTCTCCACATAACATTAATATACTCACCTATCTTTGAAAGCTATTGCTGGCAGACATGTATGCAGACCGGAGCGGAGGCAAGCCCAGGGGAGAGGGGAAGGGGGGGAGTGGATGGAAAAGGATGGAGAGAAGAGAACAAAATAGAGGAGTGGTGTGGTGGGGAGGAATTAATTGTTAACCTGCAGCACAGCTTACTGTTGGCAGGTCCTGAAGGAGGGGCCAGCCATCAGGAAACACGGCAATTGCGGGATGTGGCCCCTTTAGGCCAGGGCTGTCTCCAATAATCCTGGACACCCAAGTCCAGGATCCCCCACACTCCTCCCTCCTTCCAATACCTCCAAATCTGAGGCCCCACTCAGACCGAGTGAAGGGCTCAGTGCATTATTATTTTGCCCGATGGCATTAGTCATTGATGCCTACGGAGAGAGCATTGCGGTAGAGAAAAAGAAAGAAAGCCGGGCCTCACCATCTACACTTCCACCCACATTGCTTAATCCAAGAGGCAAGCACTCAGCCCTACAGCGACTTTGACATTCTATGTCAGGGTACAGCACAACACAGGATAGTGGTATCAAGAAGATTGTGCAAATGTATTTTTCACTCACAGAGAGCATTAATACAACCACAATATTTTGAAATACAAATTTCTTTGTTAGATATAAACTATGCATCCTAGAATTGGGCATCTATAAACATTTAATAACCAATCATTATTCCTGATGGTTAGATGGTAACCCATGTAGCTATTGCATCGTCATCTCTTATCGCAACCTCACGGGTTCTAACCTCTTAGGTACCAAACCAATTAGAGCCTGCTGTGCCGAGGTCCCATTTCTTTAGTGGTATCCTTAGGGGCACCATTGAAGGAAGGCCTACCAGGGGGCATAACTATCAGTATTGCAAAAATCTTGATGCAGCCCCTGGGTGACATAATGTAGCACATTTTTGGGCATATTCAATTGTTGGCGTTATAGCCAAAAATCTTGCGGTAGTTTTCTCGCTGGATTTCAGCGGCTCAGGGACCTGCGAGCTGAAATCCTGCTTACTATTACCGTAATAACGGTAATAGTTTTAATGCCGCGGGGATTCTAAACAATTGAATATGCCCCTTTGGGTGGTAGTGAATTTATCTATATAGACCAGAGGTAAGCATTCTGTGCCATCAGGTGTAGTGGAACTACAAGTTCCAGCATATCCTGCCAGCCTCTGGGATTAATCATTCCACAGCTACAAGTTGCTTAGCTCTAATCCAGACCTGTACAGATTTTTAAAAAACTATTTGATAAGAAATATGTACGGTTGGTCGGTATGAATAAAGGGCTTTTCCATGGCAGTTAAAAAGAATGTAGGGGAAAAAAACAAAGAAGGTAGCGGAAAAAGAACGACTGACGGAATTCTCACCGTCTGTAGCATATTATACATTATTTATAAATACATGGGAATCTGGATATGGTGCGTTTACAAATAATAGTGCTTAATAATTAAACAATATTTCAATAATATTTGTGTTTGAAGTATAACATAATATTATTTTAAAATGACTAAAAAAAACAGCAATTGAAATAACACCAGTTTCTTGAGCCATGTAACAATATATCAACACCAGGTGCTCATTGTAATTATTGATCATAATTAACAATATATAGGTCAGTCGTGTTCTATAATCAGATATATGTTCTCTTACAATACTGTGCACTTATTTTGGTAACTAGTATATAACTTCCTATCCTCAGTGTATTCCGTCACTAACGTGGTTGTGTACTCGCCATCTGCAGCATGCGCTTCCTGCACTGCTCTACAACGACCAGCAGGGGCAGCACCTCCCCTCTCCTGGGCGAGGCGCCGCCACATGACTGCCTCATGCTGCAGAGGCCGAGCCTCTCTCTCTCCTCCCTGACGTCACTTCCGGCGTCGCCATAGAAACGAAGCGACGCCAAACCACGGTGTGTTGTTGGTGACGGAAGCTGGAAGAGGATGGTGAGTGTGAGCTCTTGGGTACGGGGGGCAAGGACAGAGAATGGTATAGTCAGGGATGTGGATCACCTAATTGTGGCTTTAAATACTTTATTAGGCTAATTATCTGTTGTTGGGTAGCAGGACCAATATATATTAGATTAAAGCTCCCAGCTGCCCCCTCCCTAATCCCAAATCATCTGTCTCCCTCTGAATTACTCCTCCTTTGAGTCTGATGTATATAGATCTTTCTTTGGCTTCTAGAAATGTCTATTTAGCTTCTAAAACAAATAGCATCCAATATAATCTAACACTTTTAGGTTTTTATGGTGTGTATAGTTATGTAGCAATAATATATCAAGACATTCAGCGCTTATTGGTACTCATGGGTAAAAGATCAGAAACATAATATCAATATATACATATAATCATCCATGGAATGTTCATAACATATTCTCCAATATTGTGAGATGTGAGGGGTAGTAGTAACCTTCAACGTGGTATGCACCTCACCGTCACCTTATAGTTATGTGTTGTATCTGTATATATAATATATGTATATTTAATTTAAATGTATTTTTTTTGTTTGTTTCATTTGCAGTCTGAGGTTGAGGAAACACTGAAGAGAATCCAATCCCAAAAAGGAGTGATTGGAACTATTGTAGTAAATTCTGAAGGTGACACTGAATTTTCATGTACAGATCTCCTTTTATTTAGTTATGTATTTTTTTCATTGTCTGCTGTTTCATACATCTGGGGGGGGAGGGACAATTGCACCCTTCTCCCAGCAGCAGTAGTGGGCTGCTCACTATTTTCATGTTCCGTTGGCTGACAGAGAATCCTGTCTGGCAGCTCTGATTGTGTTTTAACAACACAATCAGCGTGGCCGGGCAGCATTATCTGTCCATTATTGCCCACTACTGCTATAAGCAAAAAAAAAAAGAGGGGGGGGGAGCAATTTAATGCCCCCCCTTAAAGAAAAAAAATCTAGGTCAGCCCCTGTTTGTTTTGCAGCATTGACTACAACTGAAATGACACATGTTCAGAAAACCTACACAACCAGCTTGATGCTTGCAAAGTAGAAAGGGATACTAATAATTACATAACAATGTATCAAGCCGTACCGTGCACATCTGTAACTCTGCACTGCCATTAATCTACATAGCAGTTTTAGATGTATAAAAAGAAAATGTAAAGGGCATCTGTCACATGCATAGAGGCACGGAATAAATGATCATAAAAAGACAGCCTATTAATTTACTATGAAATAATATAGTTGTCATAGTGGGAAGTGCTGGTATGGGAAATTAAGTGAATGGCTAGGGGATGCTCAGGCCCCAGAAGCTTTAGGGATTTTCATAGTATGAAATTAAATTTGGATTCTTATTAACACTCCTGAAAATGTAAATGAGTGACATTAATGTAAGAAATGCAGGTGTGTGTGTGTGAGTGATGCAGAAGCATATTTATATATAAATATCCCACGATGGTGGCACATACTGCGGCTTACGTTTGTTGTATTTTGTAGCATTTTTGGCCATGTTTTTGTTTTACCCATCCACCGCTCCTGATATGGTGGATTCAGGCGCCCATTTCTTCATGCTCCAACATGTGCACCTGCATGATTAGGATAAGAGGATCCACACCCTCTTTTGACATTTAATAATGGATATTTAACATGTGGCCAAAGTGCTGCATATATTGTCATATTGTAAAATTTGCTACGTGTGTTACATACATTTGTTTTTGGGTTTCATAGTTTGAGTATTGGTCCAATAATAATTCCTTCCCTAAACATGCCTGCCAGTGTTATCCTGGTGCAATAATCCTGCCTCACTACACTAGCATAAGGGTGTTTTCTAGTGGCTGGGACATTTATGATATAATCGGGGGGGATCCTATGGTCTCGAGTGGGTTAGGGCGGAAGGTTCCCGAAATGTCAGAGCGGGCGAAAGGGACGCACATGATCATTATTCAAATCTGTATCGTCTCAATTGTGTATTGTATCGGTGAACAGAGGAAGGGCACAAGCGTTTACTAGAAATCATTGATGTGTAGAGAAAGCCAATGGTCCCGGGCATATTGTCATCTTGCCAAAACGGGCGATGGTGCAGGAAAAGAGAAACTTAGAACTTGTTACCCCTCCCCATCCACGGCACCTGCATGCCTCCATAGAGGCTAATGATTTTTATGAGCTTACTTCTCGTTTCTGTGCACATGTCAGAAAATGCAAAGGAGGAGAGACTGTTAACGCTCCTGGGGATAAATGTGTCAAGCTGCGAGTTCTAGCTGTCATTTTGTAGAATGTACTAAATAAATAACTAGAAACTGATTGGTTGCTATGGGCAACATCTCGACGTTTCAAACCCGCTGGAAACTCTGTTTGATGCAATTACCCCCTGATCTGCACACAGAGCCTAAGTTTGCTTATTGCCTGTACAGAAATATCGCATAGAACAGTGTTTAGCATGTACAGCCTGGCACAATTAAGCATAGAACATTAAGGTTAGATTTCCTTGAATAGTTAAATAAATATATCTGCCAAATATCAGTCTATTCTAACCTCCTAACCAGCACAATGTTTTGTCATGTAATTATTTCATGAATACCATATTTTTGACAACCATTACTGTATGCATTTGCAGGAATCCCAATAAGGACCACTCTAGATAACTCCACCACCGTACAGTATGCCGGGCTCCTACACCAGCTCTCCATTAAAGCTAGAAGTACCGTACGAGATATCGACCCTCAAAATGATCTTACATTCCTCAGGATCCGCTCAAAAAAGCATGAAATAATGGTTGCCCCAGGTACGATCATAACCAGCAAGTCTGGTTTTACTTGTTGTACGTTGCTCTCTTCATCAGGGTTATTGCAAACTACAGCTACAATTCAAATGAACCCCCAATTTCAGAACACTGATAAGTATGCATACAAATGATGCCATACGTTGATGGGACGTTAACTAAAGTGACGCCACTATTTTCTGAGCAGGAAGCTAAGCTGAAAATGGGAGAAGCTAATATAAATATCAGTATGGGGACATTGCTGATTTCAAGTATGCAGATTTATGTTTATTTTTTTACACACTATATATAAACAAGCCGTGTCTACATATACACATTCTTATAAATCCTGGCATAACATACATTTTTGCTATGCTATTCCATACTTGCCGACTGCTGTTGAGGAGGAGAGGTCATGTGACAGGAGGTAGGGAGGTAGGAGGGGACGTGAGGACACTTGCATTACAGTAGCCCCGCCCCCTGCCAGGAAATGCCAATTTTCACGGCATGTCATAACAGGGGGCAGGGTTTAATGACACGAAATCGCGTCATTAAGCCGCACCTCCTCCACATACGGGAGGATGCCTACTCTTCCATGAGTCTGGGAGGGCTCCTGGGAAATTCCGGGAGAGAAGGCAAGTGTGCTATCCCCACTTATCAAAGTGATCAAATTATTAATTTAGTGCTGGTAAAGACAATGTTTTGACATTCTTTAGAAGTGTCCCTTGGTATCACAAGGCAGGGCACAAATGACCTTGGTGGCGAAGCATCAGATCACAGTGTTCCATTTTCAACATTGTAAATTAGTTTTTGTGTACACAACGGGACTTATTAAAGTTAAGAGCAAAACACAAAAAAGTGTAAATTTGCTCTTGGACAATCCATGTTGCAATGTGAGGGGTGCAAATACATTTGTTATTTTTTTGCAGAGGACATACTGGCTGCGTTTGCATGTTCACAAATACTGGGGAGATTTAATTTTCCACTGCAATTTAGAATTGAGCTGGGAAATGCCCCCTCCATCTCACCCCCACCCCCATGCAGTGCAATATGGTTCTTCCCAGGTTCAAATGTGATCCTTTTTGTTTTGTGATTTGATCCGAAATGAAGCCCTATGGCAGGCAGATGGAGACCACGAGAGGGGTCAAATGCAGATCTTTTGATCAAAGTTAATGTGCTCTCCTGTCCTCTGCTAAATGATAGCTAGAGAAATGTCTGGTATAATAAAAGTGGTCCATCATACATCAGATTGATAGATCACCGGTATTAACTTTAGTTCTTACTAATATATGTGTAAGTATTTATGTCTTTATATACATAAACTATATGTGGCATGTGAAATAGGAGCGTTGTTATGGTGTTATTCACTTTTACTATTTGTTATTGGTATATTCTTCCCTGATAACCTTGTTAATTGCTTGCACCCTTTCTGCACGTTTCCTTGTACAATTTAAACCAATGCTCGCTCAAGTTCATTCTACCAAACTAATACAGAAAACCCTTGCAGGTAACCACTCTCAAAGTCCCCATGTCAACACTGTGCTGTTCAAATTTACTCTATGGGGTATATTTACTGAACTGCGGGTTAGAAAAAGTAGAGATGTTGCCTATAGCAACCAATCAGATTCTAGGGCCTGATTCATTAAGGATCTTAAATATAGAGGTATCTTATTTCAGTCTCCTGGACAAAACCATGTTACAATGCAAGGGGTGCAAATTAGCATTCTGTTTTGCACATAAGTTAAATACTGACTGTTTTTTTTTTTTCATGTAGCACACAAATACTTGATAGTTTATTTGTACACTGAAATTTAAAGTTGATATTTGTGTGCTACATGAAAAAACAGTCAGTATTTAACTTATGTGCAAAACAGAATACTAATTTGCACCCCTTGCATTGTAACATGGTTTTGTCCAGGAGACTTAAATAAGAAGTTTCTCAAGTTAAGATCCTTAATGAATCAGGCCCCTAGTTATCATTTATTTAGTACATTCTACAAAATGACAGCTAGAAGCTGATTGGTTGCTATAGGCAACATATGCACTTTCTCAAACCTGCAGGTTAGTAAATATACCCCTATATGTGTTGTGTATAACCCACAACCATAGTGCTGATATGATAGAATATCTTTCACCCACAAGATCTTCAAGGGCATAGATCAGGCCTGGCCAACCTGTGGCTCTCCAGGTATTCTGAAACTACACGTCCCAGCATGCTTAGGTTGCCAGCTGATATCTGGCAGGGCATGCTGGGAATTGGCCTGGTCTATTCCATCATGTAAGTGTCTACATGTGGTGGAACTTCTATGACAAGAGAAATCAAATCTTTAAAGTAAAATGTATCAGGGAGATGGGTTAAGGAGCGATATCCTTGACCAGGCACAGCTTGCTCTTCTATCCCATGTCCTTCATCTAATACATCTCCAAACCTAGTAGTTCTATACAACAAAGTTGAAATTTCTTGAGTGAATCCATTTTTGTGGTATGAAGGTTTTGCGCTGGTTCCGCAACATTGAATTCCTGTGTCTTACTCGCTGTTCATAAATGTGATTGTGTCAACATTTAATTCCTAAGATATTTAACTTTCATGTATTATTATTTCCAGACAAAGACTATCTACTGATCGTTATCCAGAACCCTTCGGACTGAGACCCATAAAAAGGACTCTGCTGGTCATAGCTTGCTCTGGATCATGTATTTGTTTTTTTTTCTAAATGTTCTCACTGTTTCCTTACTACCAGTGGCTGGAAATGACTTCCTGACCTACATGTCATTTATTTTAAAATAAAAGTGTTATTCTGTTGTTGGACTCTCTTAGTGGACGTTTACTATGAAAGCAAAAAAAACAACTAAGTTTAGATTCATTATAATATATTGGCACCAGTTGACTGTTGGTTGTGATGCTGCCTGTTCATTGGATGAAAACACAGACAAGCAATGATTTCTCTGGGATTTACAGGAAAGCAGGGCTTGGCAATTTTCTCCCAGAGTCTGGAGTCAGGGCCATTCGTTTCTGAAAATACAAATGACCCTCTTGTGCTACCAGTGAGGTCAGTATAGCCAGCAGCAGTGCTGAACTGAACGGATCATGTCTCTGCTGTGAGAGGGGGAGCTCTCTGTGAGTGATAGTCTGTCAGCGAATCGCAGTGCAGCGGATTCACTGCCAGACTGTCTCACCAGTGACCCCATTCCCGCAATGAGAGACCTAGTCTGAGCACACAATGGTGCGGATTGGATAGGAGAGACACATTAACCCATAGCAACTAAGTCCATTTTAGAAGAATGGCAAAATCTGGTTGGATGCTAAGGACCAAAATTCATAAATGATCCCCAAAACCTGGAATCCCTTATCTTGAAATTTTATTTTTATTTTTTGCTCTGGGAAACCATGCTGTATGTGATTCCTGATTTTGTCTCCTCTCTGTATGTATTCATGATAAATGTTACACCCATTCATCAGTAATATAGGGGAATCAGGGCATGTATGAGTAGAAAGCTGTCAGTATCTTCTCGTATAAACTATGGTGGTTTCGTAATATCTGCCTTAAGGGCATTGTACAAAATGTATAATTAATTATTAATATGTATTCATCATACTCTTAATCGCTTCTTACTATCTCAACCATCAAAATAAAGGTGACCTCAAATAAATATTAGCGCATATATATATATAATTACTCTTTCAGTTTAAACCTTCTCCTAGGTAATTGTAACAGTCCTATCTTCACGGATCTTGCTGGCTGCCATTGATAACCAGCCTGAAATTCCAGCAGAGTTTCCCAGCTCATCAGTCAGGGCATTCAGACTACTGAATCCTATCAACGTTTGCAGTATGAAACACCCCCTCCAATGAGTCATTCACCTAATGTTAGGGATCTAACTGCCAGGATGACTAGAGATTCTTGTCTAGTGCATGAAAACCAGGCAGCTGTTACCGATTACACAAAACAACCAATTGTATGTTTATTACACAATTTTACTTCGGAACTGCATTAGCACATACTGTTGTTAATGTACTTGAACTTGTTTAGGCTTCATTAGTGCTAGTCCCAGCCACTGACATTCCTTGCATTAATATTCAGAAACAAATAAGATAATATTGTGAAAAAAAAACTTCTGTTCTCCTGGGATATAGTGTAGCGTTGTTTTCTACCTATATTCATTTTTATGTTTGAGCGTGTCAACTAAAATTAGCGTTCTACATACATACATACATACATATATTGATTGTTAATTATATAAGAAGCTGTACATATATACACTTTTAAACTTTGATTACAATTAAAGTGGCCCAAATGCCCAAGAATAGTGAGTGATTGCTGGATACTGAAGGTGTGGCCAGATTACGAAATATTTTATATGGAGACCTATTATCCAAAGACTGGGATATAGGATTAACCAGGTGCACAGCAATACCAAGAACAAATACAGATAAGCCTTTTATTACTTCTCTATCTGGGCCTAGGCACTATAATTTGGTGTGTTCACTTATATTGGCTATAGAAAATACTACCCTATCTTTTTCATCCCATTGGCATCTCTGATCGGGGCCCCTGTAGATTGAGTGTTTCTTCATAACTGGGACCAATATATGGATATGCCTGACTGATACTTACATCTGATATGCATAATAACAAGCACCTATATAGATTAGTTAGGGTGTTCCTAAACTATTACACTATCGGGCACCCATTTCCTTCTTTCATTTGTTTAGATTTGTCCATAGTCACCAGATTAACCATCCGGCACCTTAGAGGCTGGCAGCCACCTTTAGGTAAGGACGTGTATTAAGGTGTGTCTTTATATAGGTTTGTTTATATTACAATAGTGGGTTGAGCGCCATAGGTTCTGTGATTATTTGTATTTCATATATAGTAATATACCTGAAGGTGTCCTGTGGTATCTGACATCAAGACGTGAGCAGCAGATCCTTTAAGTCCTGTATAAGTAGTGAGGTGAGGCCCCCATGGCTCGGACTTGTTTTTCAAACACATCCCACAGATGCTCAATTGGATTGAGATCTGGACAATTTGGAAGTCAAGTCAACACGTTGAACTCTTTGTCATGTTCCTAGACCATTCCTGAACAATTTTTGCAGTGTGGCAGGGGGCATTATTCTGCTGAAAGAGGCCACTGCCATCAGGGAATATCGCTGCCATGAAGGGGTGTTCTTGGTCTGCAACAATGTTTAGGTAGGTGGTACATGTCAAAGTAACATCCACATGAATGTCATGACCCAAGGTTTCCCAGCTGGACATTGCCCAGAGTTTCACATTGCCTCCTCCAGCTTGCCTTCTTCCCATAGTGCATCCTGGTGTAATCTCTTCCCCAGGTAAATGACGCACACACACCCAGTCATCCATATGATGTAAAATTAAACGTGATTCATCAGACCAGGCCACTTTCTTCCATTGCTCCATGGTCCAGTTCTGGCGCTCATGTGTTCATTGTCCAAAAGGGGAAGAGAGAAAGAGAAAATATGTATCGAGGGGCACTCAAAGGGTTTAAATTGTTGAATGTAGACTATCAAATTGAGAAAAATTCATATATATATAAAAAAAATTTCTCAATTTGATAGTCTACATTCAACAATTTAAACCCTTTGAGTGCCCCTCGATACATATTTTCTCTTTCTCTCTTCCCCTTTTGGACATACATGTTATAGTATGTGAGGGTGCACCACAAATCAGTAATAGATTATTTACATAGGTCACATTTGGTTTGACTTTATTAAATATTTTCTGTATGGGTTTACCCAGTGCGGTCTACAATTTTCTAGCTCATGTGTTCATTGTAGGCACTATTGGTGGTGGACAGGTACATCATGGGTACCCCTGGCCCTGTCTCCGGTTCACCGCTTATCCTTTCATGGATCACTTTTGGTAGGTACTAACAACTGCATTCTGGGAACACACCACAAGACCTGTTGTTTTGGAGATGCTCTGACCAAGCCGTCTAGCCAATTTGGTTAAACTTTCTCAGGCCTTTACGCTTGCCCATTTATCCTGCTTCCAACACATCAACTTAAAGAACAGACTGTTCACTTGCTGCCTAATATATCCCACCCCTTGACAGGTGTTGTTTTAACGAGATAATGTTATTCGTTGCCAGAGGTGCATAAATTCAAGCACCTAGCCATACAGTCTCCATTTGCAAGCGTCAGTCCTGTAGATGCCACCTTTACAATAAGACGGTTTGTGAAATTTCATCCCTGTTGGATATTCCACTGTCAACTGTAAGTGATATCATTAGAAAGTGGAAGCGTGGAAAGCCTTTCAAGAAGAGTGGAAGCTGTTATCGCTGCAATAGGGGGACAAACTCATGTCATTACAGTCCCTGTCGGTGTAATGGTCAAGCGTCCGAATACTTTTGTCCATATAGTGTATATATGGCCTGTAATGTGTTGCTGAAAGGGTCTAATATTTCTTAATCTCTATTAGTTGTGTCAATTAAATCGTGGATCTTTAATCAACCATATTGATAAACAGAAGCCGTACCAGAGATCATGCCATCTGTGTATGCCAGAAGTGGTATAGTGGCAGATAACTGCATGCTAGAGGGTGGTAACACATAAGCCCTCGACAGTGACCAGCTACTCCACACTTCCTGATGTTGGAGTATGTTAGTGGCAGGGAGAAACACTTCACACTGTTCCCAATCCTGGGCTACTCTAGATGTAATAACCCTTACCAACCCCCAGGATTATCACCAACACATAGAACCAGAGCACAGGGCCGTCTTTCCGATTGGGCACAATGGGCAGGGGCCCAGCGGACAAGGGGGCCCGAGGCAGGACTCCTATAAAAAAAAACTTACATCTTGCGGTCACCTGACCGTTCAGGTCAGGTTGCGATCCGGCTCCCTACCTGGTCCTCTCCTCTGTGCTGTGCTCGCAGTGAATGTTGAGCGTGATGACGTCATCATACCCGACATTCACTGCAAGCACAGCACGGAGGAGCGCAGAACAGCGACGAAGAACAGAAGAGGATTCGACTCGAAGAACGGCGATTGAAAGGTAAAAAATAAATAAATATATATATATATATATATATATATATATATATATATATATATATATATATATATATATATATATATATAGGGGCCCGGTGCACTGCTAGAGTAGTGGTACCAGGTATATCCCCAACACACAGAACAGGAGCAGTCGTCATCATCATCAATTTCTATAACACCCACCAATTCCGCAGCACTGTGCGGAGAATATTTGTCATTCACATCACTCCCTGCCTCATTGGAGCTTACAGTCTAAATTCCATAAGATACACACAGACTAGGGTTCATTTTGTAAGAAGCCAATTAACCTACTAGTATGTATTTTTGAGTGTGGGAGGAAACTGGAGCACCCGGAATAAACCCACGTAAACACGGGGAGAATTAATTTTCCTCTAACATACACCGACGCGTTTCAACTGGTAACAGTCTTTCTCAAGGTCCGTGGTTGCATGAGAGGAGAAGCTGTATAAGTGTTTTGAAATGGCTCATTACTCTGGAACTATTTATTGGAAGAGAAGTATAATTGAATAAATCCTGGATTGAAAAACATTATATTTGAAAACGTCTGTAACAAAATTTCTGCTTGTTAGTAGAAAATCAGGTGGGGGGGGGGTTGCTGTTACTAAGGGGTGCAAGTATTTGATTTTGTTTGGATAGGACTGATCAATGTGATAATTTCAGATTGATTTATTTCTGAAACCCGAAATATCAAAAGAAGGATTTTATCTGTTTGCCTTCTATAACTCCATGGGGTAAATGTATGAACATGCGGGTTCTTCAACACCCGCGTGTTCAGTGTGTTCGGCGATTAAATTTCAAGCGGCGCTGCAAAGGGAAGTTTCCCTTTACAATGCAGCGCCGCTTGAAATGTTTGGTTTTGGTTTTGCAAAACCGCCCTTGCGTGTTTTGGTTTTGTTTGGTTTTGTTTTGCTATTTTTGAAAAAATCACCATTTTTTTGGTCTAAAATAACCTAATTTAGTGCTCCACCAGTTTCTTAGATAAGTGAGGTAATTCTTCTAAAGCTAATAAATTATGAAAAAAACAGTTTAATCCCTGGTAGGCCGTCCTTAATTCGAACACTTGTCTGCAAATTATACAGACAAACCTGGTTGTCTACCTCCTCCATCTTTGATTACTGGCATTGTAGCCATCGTCTTTGGGTGTATATTACACCCTCCACTTGTAGTTGAATATTAAAAAAAGCAGCCTGCACAGACTGTGGAACTAGAAAGTAAAATTAACTGGACCACGGTAGTTTGGTGGTTATCTATGCCCCTCCCCCCCCGCCCTCCACTTGTAGTTGAATATAAAAAAAGCAGCCTGCACAGACTGTGGAACTAGAAAGTAAAATGAAATGGACCACGGTAGTTTGGTGGCTATCTATGCCCCCCCCCCCCCCCCGCCCTCCACTTGTAGTTGAATATAAAAAAAGCAGCCTGCACAGACTGTGGAACTAGAAAGTAAAATTAAATGGACCACGGTAGTTTGGTGGCTATCTATGCCCCCCTCTCCCCCCAGACCTCCACTTGTAGTTGAATATAAAAAAAGCTGCCTGCACAGACTGTGGAACTAGAAATTCGAATATACAAAGAAATGGACAATGCAGTTTGGTATCTGTCTGCATCAGACCCCCCCTTCCCCCCATCCACTTGTAGTAAAATATAAAAAAAAGCAGCCTGCATAGACTGTAGAACTAGAAATTCGAATATACAAAGAAATGGACAAAGGCAGTTTGGTATCTGTCTGCATCAGATCCCCTCTCCACTAAGAGTAAAATAGAAAACTATTCAGCCGTTATATAATCTAGAATATAAATAGAAATTGAGAAAGGCAATTTGGTATCTGTCTGCATCATAATCATCAACATCCTCATTAGCACCCTCGTCACCTCCACAAATCTCCCCCTCATCCTCTTCTATTTCCAAAGTGGCATCCTCAATTTGTGTATCACCGGCTACACTCGGGCTGTTCTGGTACACATCAGCAGAACTGCTGAAAGGGCCCTTCTTTATGGGTACATTAACAGAATGCTCACGATTAGACATACCACTGTTGGATGGACTCTCCACAGGGATTGGTGTCATTTGTGAATCAGAGCAAACATTACCCTCTAATGCCTTACTGTTATTTTGCAGCTCGGCTTTGATGCGTAACAGTAGTTGTGCACCAATTGTAGGCTCGGTAGCTTTTTGGGATCTGCTACTACTAGCCAAAGGTGAAGGCCTCATTCTCTCTTTGCCACTGCGTGTGTAGAATGGCATGCTGGCAATTTTTTTTTTATCGGCACTTAACTTTTGCTCAGTAACACTTCTTTTTCGCTTCAACACAGTAAATTTTTTTTTTTGTTTTTGTTTTTTGGACTGATTTCGAAACACTCTGTAGTTTCACATCGCCTTGCCCAGATGACGTACTGGGAACACTAACATCAGGACTGGTGACAGAACCTGGTTGCTCATTCTGATCATATGTGGATTGCTTTGAATTCATTCTCAGCCCAAAGCACTTGTAGTGCGAAAAATTATTTGGTAAGATACTGCTGACAGATAGTAATTTTGACAGCCAGAAATATTTATGCACAATTAGGGGGGACACCCCAAAAGCACTGGGGAGTGCTAAAAATTAGATGGTAGATACTGCTGACAGATAGTAATTTTGACAGCCAGAAATATTTATGCACAATTAGGGGGGACACCCCAAAAGCACTGGGGAGTGCTAAAAATTAGTTGGTAGATACTGATGACAGATGGTAATTTTGACAGCCAGAAATATTTATGCACAATTAGGCGGGACACCCAAAAGCACTGGGGAGTGCTAAAAATTAGTTGGTAGATACTGCTGACAGATGGTAATTTTGACAGCCAGAAATATTTATGCACAATTAGGGGGGACACCCCAAAAGCACTGGGGAGTGCTAAAAATTAGTTGGTAGATACTGCTGACAGATAGTAATTTTGACAGCCAGAAATATTTATGCACAATTAGGCGGGACACCCCAAAAGCACTGGGGAGTGCTAAAAATTAGTTGGTAGATACTGCTGACAGATAGTAATTTTGACAGCCAGAAATATTTATGCACAATTAGGCGGGACACCCCAAAAGCACTGGGGAGTGCTAAAAATTAGTTGGTAGATACTGCTGACAGATAGTAATTTTGACAGCCAGAAATATTTATGCACAATTAGGGGGGACACCCCAAAAGCACTGGGGAGTGCCAAATATTGAAAAGAAAAAAAAACTCTATCCTCCTCTCTTCTCTAGTGATTTTTGTTACAACAATTGGAATAAGAATATTGGATTCTCTGTCCCGGCTCTAATCAGCCTGTGACCTAACCCTGCTCTCTCCCTCTGTCAAATGGCGATGGATTGCTGTGGAGGCGTGTATTTATAATTTTGAAGTATCGCGAGAACCGAGCTCCGAGATTCGACGACGTCACGATGACGTTTGGCCTCGATTTGGATTCGGAGCGGGCAGGAGAGTACCGAGCTACTCAGCTCGGTACTCGGATACCCAAAGTCCGGGTGGGTTCGGTTCTCGCGGAACCGGACCCGCCCATCTCTAGTTATTATTGCAGAAATGCCGGTGAATTAGTCAAAATGATTGCACCTAGATATTTGGGGTTTCCTGGGCGCTGACTGTGTTATTTAATAATTAAAACTTGAGCAATATTTCAATTGAACCTCTGCATATTGTTAAAAATAAACTCTTTTGTGTGATTCTTGTTTAAAAGAAAACTGCAAATACTCAAACACAGTCATCAGATTAGGTATAACTAGGTAACTGGTGGTTATCAATGTAGTTCATCCAGGAGAGGTGGTGACTCATTGCGTCAGAGGAGAGATGGATTATGGGTAGCGGAGTGTGACTGCGAGAGCCAATAGCTTCCTATATGTCCACGTGGTCACCCCCCATAAGGCTAGGGGAACCCAAAATAAGCTCAAGCATCAGGGCCCTGGACTCCTCTTGGTGGCTCCGGGAGGGAGGATTTGAGGGGTATAAATATTACGCCCTCTTTTAGATTGTCCATTCCAGCCTTATGTAACCTTAATGTTTCACAGTCCATCCATGAAGTCATTCTGGAAATGGATGTTGATATAGGGGAGGCAAAATAGGCCACATTTACCTCAAGTAGAGAGAACAGTAAATATTTAGGCAGCTAGTCCCCAATTGACCATTGCAAAAGCTGAGCACGCGCTGGTGACCAGCATATAAAAATAATATGCCAAAAATAATACACTGGTGCCAACAATAATATGTATATAAATAACTGTGGCCAAATAGAAACAATAATATCCAAGTACTCGTGGCCCCTGTGAGGATTCTTCTGTCTTTCTCTCAGCAGCTCCTGCTGCTCTAGTGGTTGCTGTCCCTGCTCTGTACACCAATTGCCGCCAATAACATACTCATAGTGTTCAGCGTTTTCCCTGCCGTGAGTGCCTATTTGGTCACAACAGTTAGGGAGCACTACTATATTTGGAGTGCCCCAGAGCTTGATATATGTGTATGGGTTGCTTTAAAAGATCTGTGCAAGCTCAGGAAGCATAGTACACAGGAGTTTCCTTGCTCCTGCTGCTCATTGGTTCATGTAGCTGTCAGTCAAGGAGGGACATAAAAAGCGACATCACAGCTGAAATCAGAAGAGATCTGGATGTGTCAAAAAAGAGATTTTGGCTGAATAGAAGATAGAGGAAAGTGTGATGTGAGGTACTGTTTGCAGAGAGCAGGAGCAGTGCAACAAACAAGCAGGAGGCTAGTTGGAGATAACAGCAGCATGACAGACACACTTTTCCCTTGGGAACAAGGGAGCAATGGAGAGATCAAAAGCACTGTGGTGCTGGGGTGAGTCTGTACACCACAACCGAAAGGGAACCCGGCATTTATATCATGCTTCCTACCCAGCAGGAACTTCATTACGGAATCTTTGTGACTATTAGATTCTGCCTAACCACAGACTCCAGCCAGCCCAGGAATGTTATTTGTCATAATACAAAACCATTATGCTACAATACTATTGCTGGTATATAAGGAGTATTAGAGAAAAATCCCCCAGCTATAGCCAGCAAACGAGCTGCCATTGCTACTTGTACATCAAAATGCAAAAGTTTCAGTTGCACACATTTGCTTCAACATACATTTGCAAATGTGTGCAACTGAGACTTTTGAATTTTTATGTACAAGCAGAAATGGCAGCTCTTTTGCTGGCTATAGCAGTGGGCTGGGGGATTTCTCTCTGTTTGTTCCTTTTAGGATAACCCCACCCTTTCGAACACCTGCTATGAGCCAATAAATTGATTGAGGAACTTCCACTTCTGTATATAAAAGGAGTATTAGTCTGCACAACTATTGTGCTGATAAAGGAGCATCATTTCTAGGAGCAATAAGTTGTTTTCACCCATTTGTTAAAGGAACTATCGCCTGTTTCCGCATAGCTTTAATATCAAGTAAAGTTAGAGATATTGTGAGGCATTATTATTGAAACTGTGTGGGAGGATACACCTCGGTGACTTCCTGTTTGCTAAGAGAGTATTGTACACTTGCAAGCGGGACGATTGTATGCACCAGCCTTAAGAGCTATCACGTTGCTATTGTGCACAGTGATTTAGCTAAGACACAGAACGTAGATCCAGAACTTTGCTGAGGTGCCATTGTGATTTATCTGCAAGGAGTTTCACTCTCTGCTCCCCCTAGTTTGATCGCTAGGCTATCTGTTTATTGAAGTGTTTATTTACCTGTTTATTTACCTGTGTGCAATTACTTGCCTATGGACGTGTTTATTTAATTGTCCAATGAACTGCTTAGGTAATTATCTATGCTAATTTCATTGTCTAACCAATGTGTATTGAATGTAATATTTCCAAGTTGCCTTTTTCCGTTTTAACCTTTTTGCTCCAGAAATTAAAGGTTAAAGGTTAGTGCTAGGTATTGAGCTGGGAGCGAGTAAGACTTGTCGTACGATTGCCCCTCGGTCACTCATATTCATTTTCCTGCCAACCAAATCTGAATTGCGGAGAAAAGAGGAAAAACAACATTGCCCAGTAATCCACCAATAGGGCTGTAAGTCTTGGCCGAAGACACAGTCTGCCTACTACTAATCAGTGCTGCCAACCTGGCATTTTTTGGTTGACAGCAGCCTCATGTTGTTCACTCCTGGTGTATGCCTTAGCAGTAATTGATAATGATAGCATGATTTCTTGTTGTGTTGTGTATTGTCTGTACATCATCATTGTCAGAGATCTATGGGGAATCTGAACCCAATTCCCCAGACATAGTGAGTTTAATAACATATTTGTTGTGAGGACAGAAATGATCTACCTCCAAGGAAGACAAGTGCAGACAAGTTTAGAGAAGATAGAGAAAATTGTACTAACATTTTTACTTTATATAGGCATACTATGTAGTCCTATAAACTATATTGACAGGACACTAGTAATGAACCATTAATTCTAGTTCACACATCCTTATACACAGAATCATTCAGGCACAGTTTTACTGCCCACCTGAGCTCACAATCTAGTTTTTAGTGCTTTGGGATCATTTTAGCCCAATATTAGTAACATAGTAACATAGTTGATGAGGTTGAAAAAAGACACCAGTCCATCAAGTTCAACCTATTTTGGATCTCCTGCGATCCTGCACTTATATTTGAAATTGATCCAGAGTAAGCAACCGCCAATCTGTTTCAATTGTGAAAATCCCCCCAGACCCAATATTGCAGTCCTATTTTCACTCTATATCCACTTATATCCTTCATTTTAATTAACAGTCGTATCCCTGGATACACTTTTCCACTAAAAATTTGTGTAAGCCTTTCTTAAACATATCTATTGAATCTGCCATCACAACCTTCCCTGGCAATGAATTCCATATCTTGACTGCCCTTACTGTAAAGAACCCCTTCCTTTGCTGGTTGTGAAATTTCCTCTCCTCTAACCTTAGGGGTTGACCGCGTGTTCTGTGTATAGTACTTGGGGTAATAAGTTCCCATAAAATTTTTCTGTATTGACCCTTACTGTATTTGTACATAGAAATCATATCTCCTCTTAGACGCCTCTTTTCTAAAGTAAACATGCCTAAACTGGCTAACCTTTCCTCATAACTTAATGACTCCATACCCTTTATCAATTTTGTTGCCCTTCTCTGAACCCTTTTTAGTTCCAAATTATCTATTTTATAGAGTGGTGCCCAGAACTGTACTGCATATTCAAGATGAGGTCTTACCAATGATTTATACAGTGGCAAAATTACACTGTCTTCCCTTGCATCTATGCCCCTTTTTATGCATGCCAATACTTTGTTTGCCCTTGCAGCTGCTGCTTGACATTGAGCACTATTGCGAAGTCTACTGTCTACGAGCACTCCCAAATCCTTTTCCATTATAGATTCTCCTAAATTAATTCCTTTTAATTTATAGATTGTGTTCTTGTTTTTGATCTCTAATATTCCTAAATATTACCAGGAGCTGATTGTGAGATTTGAACAGTAGTCTCCTGCAAGTTTTTGAATGTCATTGTTATACAGGTGGTGTCCATCTGAGCAGAGCTGAGCTGCTTTTTACCTCCCCTTTAGCAGTCTTATTTATTTAAGTTGGTTTGGTGGAACCTTGTGAAGTGTTGCAAAATCAAGACGGACCAGTTCTTCCCGATAGTGAACTGTTCAGACTTGTTCTGTCTCTGTTACCATAAGTCTGGTGAGACTCCCCAAATTATTATTATTATCTTTGACTTATAAGGCGCCACAAAGGGTCCGCAGCGCCGTACATTACATATACAGAAAACAGAACCAAGACACAACATGATACACAAATATATACAAACACAAGTGACAGGGTAAAGCCAAATCAGATTATATCTGACAGATAGTGAAAGGGATAGTAGAAATCAGCAAGAAGAAGGCCGAAGATTAATAAAACAGGGAAAACAGGGCTAGCGAAGCAGGCCAAGAGGTACAGAGGGTGAAGGAACAGTAGAAGGAGCACACAAGGAAAGAGGGCCCTGCTCATGAGAGCTAACAACCTAAAGGGAAGGGGGAGACACAAAAAAGGGTGGTATTAACTAGGGGAGAGGGCCAGGACAAGAAAGTTAGGAGGACTGATAGACTTGAATAAAGAAATGAGTCTTAAGGGCACGCTTGAAGCCTTTGAGAGTAGATGCTAACCTGATGGAATGTGGAAGATCGTTCCACAGCTGGGGAATGCTACTATTCAGGTGAATACATATGTTATCCCTAGAGGACCTGGTATCCTTGGACCCCAGTGCACAAGGACACAGTCATTGGATACAGGGATAACATATATTTATTTTAATTGCATACAGAACAATAAGACGAGGCAAGTCTATAGTGTCTCCAGAGGCCACCCTTTCATGGGGTTACATACCAATAAAACCATATGTCGCAGGTAACAGATATTACAAATATTTCTTGAGATATTAGACAACAGGCAATTAAACATAATAAATGACAGAAATGCACCATACTTTCTTGAGATAACTTCCTTCAACTTCAAGACCAAAATTCTGTTTCTTGCTATTGTATACAGCTTCTTCGTTGCATTCCTGGCAGACTCAGCAATATTCCTTCTTTCAGGGATAAGAAGTCACCAAAACACACACCAGCAAGTTAACGCCTTCAGCCTCCAACACATAAACATATGACTGATCGCACACAGGGCAAACTAATGTGGGTGGTGGTCATGTGACGCTAAGCCACGAGGTGCATATAGGTGATTACTGCTCCCAAATATCAGCTAAACCATTCACCTTGGGTCATGGGTATGGTTGCTCTGATATTTGTGAACATGTGGACAGTACGTTAACAGATGGGACTTAAAAAGTACACAATGGTGTCCTGCTAAGCTGGATAAATTTGTGCTGCCCACAACTGCAATATATGGTAGGTTAATTGGCTGCTATCAAAATTGACCTTAGTCTTTCTCTCTCTCTCTATCTCTCTCTCTCTGTGTTAGGGAATTTAGACTGTAAGCTCCAATGGGGCAGGGACTGATGTGAATGAGTTCTCTGTACAGCGCTGCGGAATTAGTGGCGCTATATAAATAATTGGTGATGATGATGATGATAATGCCTTAATCTTGTCAACGAGTCTGTCGTTGCAGACGTATGCCGTAGCGAGCTCCACACCATATGAGCTCCGACTTGTAGATTCAATACTAGCAAGCAGTACGGGCTAGTTTACGCTAAAAAGCATTGGTTAACTCCAAGAAGACCTGGCACTTACTATTAAGGGTCTTATGTAGAGTTGGACCTAATAAAGGCCAAAAGTGTAGGCATAAATTACATCACGACATGGCATAAGTTATGTACTATGCTGTGTGTTAAGATACATATGAGTCTGCATAGTATGCAAATTGTGTACATTTCTGTAGGATACACTTAAAGCGTGAAAAGAGTAGGATACGTTGTAACGCTATGACCAGAAACACGAAAAATAAAAAAAAGAGCTGGAGACACTGTTTGTTGAAATATTTGGCACTGATACCTGCTCCAAATGTTTTTGTTATGGAGTTGGGCCACAAAATCCAAGCACCACCATCTCCTTTGCCTTTATTGCCCTGCTGCTTAATTACCAAAATATGGACATGGTCCTCATAGCCATACCCCAACACTGTAGATAAAAATCACACAAAAACTGAAAACAATTATGTTCACAAATAAATTAAATGGTCTGCGATAATATATCTGCCTATTTGCAAGGTAAAGATGAGTCACATGCAGAAACAGCTTCCATAGCAAAGTTATATATGTAAGTGTATAAAGATGAAACATCAAGCAGAGCCTATAGGAAATCATCTTGCCAATAATGTAGGATAAACTTGTAAGCAAATGCAATGAATCTCTATGATATGAACATAAATTGATATCATATGTTAAAACAGGGCTTGATTGATGAATATACCCTCAATAATGTAATAGAATAACCTTGAAGATGTTTATCACATATAAGCACCTCAGGTACATTCAAGAAATGGGAAATAATGGTTAAACTAAAATATATTTCCTCTTTAGCAGGATTTCTGCAAGTCAATGTTACTTGGAGCAATATATTTATGAAAAGATCTTCCCTTTTTATATATAATACCAGGGGCTAAATGTGTGTACCATCGGTTTCTGCAAATTGCTTACAGGGGGGATTTAAAGCGGCAATGGCTTTTAAAGGCAAGTTTGCCTTTAAAAGCCATCGCCGCTTTAAATTTCCCCTGCAAAGTTGCCGATTTCCGGCAAATTGCAAAAACTGATTGTTCATACATTTACCCCCTGGTCTTAATCTAATGTTTCATAGTTGGAACCTAATTTAATGCATCATGTTGTATGCCACATACAGTATCCATTAATAATCTATGACTCTCATAATCTCTATGACTTTAACCCACTTGTCTGCCTGTCTAAAAATACATGAGGCATTATCCATCAACTGAAGTAATGCTATAAATTAGGAGATTGACAATTTACAGTAAGAAATGTCAAACATGTTTTAAATGACAAACATAGGAGTTGTAACAGAGTTTAATTAAATAATTAAAAACAGTCTGATAAAACATCCATGAAATCAACCTTCAAATGTGAAGAATGAAAGACCAGTTTTTGGTATAAAAATTGCCTTTTTAACTCTTGTACAAACATGAGTTAAAAAAACAATTTTATCCTTAGACCATTTTCCTATGAACGTGATTCCAATGACTCAATAATTTTGAAATCCATATTGTCAAACTCATTCAACAAAGTCAAGAACATCTGACTCATCAGCAAGCAATCTATTTTGCACCCTCAACATCATTCTCATTATCATTTCAACATAAACCTATTTACATCAATAAATAAATGAGATGGGTTCGGCAGGTGTAAAGTCTAAATGGCTTTTCAAATGAGAGCTATTGTCATAAGTAAGATTATAATCTGATGACGTAGTGATCTTTACTGTGGAAACTTCATTGAAATGTTTTGTGCATTTTGCACATGGCTTTGCCATCCATCGTTCCTCTCTTAGTTCTTCTCTGTTCTTCGTGATGGAAAGTGGACCTGACTATTTACTGGTCCTGGAAATATTTTGTCATTTCACTGCATTAGACAGATTTTGTTGTATCCCAAAAAAGTAACTGGATCAGATGAACAAATGTCAGATTTGTATGAATCAAATGAATTACTTATAGTATAATCATTGTGAAAATTCCTATTTGGATTAGCCCCTCATTCATTAAATACATTTTTACTATACTGATGTAAAATGGCAAATCTATTGCTACACTTTATTGGCAGTGAATGGAGGTGTAAGGACCCTTATTAATCCTGCTCTTGTCTAAGGATTCTCCAACGACCTGCTTATGTAGGATGTTGGCAAGCAGAAGTCATCATTTGTGATAGAAGCTGTCCTCTGGCATGGCGCAGCAGTTTGGCTGGCGCAGACGCAGGATTATTATCCCACATTACACCTCTGTTAGACCCAAACTGCAGAACTGTGGGTTGCGGCAGAAAGTCTTCTGTGCACTGAGCCTCAGTCCAAGTTAATGAAACTGCTGAATCCTTTTTTCATTTTATCTATGTAAACCTGCATCAGGAAATGACTTAATGATCTGCTGATGGTAGTGAATTGCCAACTCCTGAGGCTTGTTACATACAGGTTCAGGCCTATATAAACAGTTTCATGTTCACAACACACTGCCAGTTTATTTAACCAGCTTCTCTGAACCAGCGGTACTGAAAACTTATTGTTTACCTGTGTGTGACCTTTGGCTTTGTATGACTCTGACTACGGACAATTAACCTGCTGGCTCTTATCCTTTGGCTATCCTTTGTACCTTTCTACTCACTACATATTATCTAACCAATTTGACAGATATTTTGGTACCTGTGGTTAAAAAAAACTCTTTTGTTGTATATGTGCTGTTGAAGACTGCAATTATATATCAATCTGCTACTGAGGTTTATTAGTAAATATTTTCATGCCAAAAGAACTTGTGTATTGCCACCTGCAACTGTAATAAACCAGTTACAATTACCAAGACCTTACAGGGGGTCTCTGCCAATCAGACAAAAAAAAAACCTCTATAGATCTACAAGTGATCTCCACAGGTCCCTCAGAAGATACTTCATTATCCTTATTAACCTACAATGATGTACTACCAGTTTTGGATAAATCATTCCTATGAGTATGGAAAAAGGACTTCCTTCTTATACGAACATTAGAGCATAATGTTAATTATGTTTATGATCTCTATTCCCACTAGATAAGAACTAGAATTAAATTTCCTCTGAAAAACAAGTTCTGTATCTTAGACCCTTTATGATGTGATTAACCCTTAAGTCCAAGAATCCCATTTAACTCCTTATGTCGAACCTGTTTATCCACATAAGTGTTCATACTTCTTTGTTCTTGGTTGTGCAGCTAAGATCCGCTGGCCTTAACAATTTGGTGACCCCTATTGTCAAACTCATTCAATATACAGTAGTCAAGTACCCAAGGGCTTCTTCTGAGGGGAAAGGGGATTGCTATAAGCAAAACACTGGTATACATGCTCTGTTGCCTGTGAACCGTAGAGACTATAGTTAATTGTGACAATTGGCTCTAGTGATTCTTATTTTTATTTATTTGTATCTATTTTTTTAAACTTCTCTTTTATTGACTTTCAAATTAAGTTCAAAGCATACAGACATCAAAATTGTGTCGCTCAGAAACAAATAGTACAAAACATTCAAAACATATTCTGTTTATAAAATACTTAAGATTCTTGCAACACAATGTCCACAGAAAATGACATTGCTACGACTCATCCCGAGATGCTAAGATATCTTGAGATCCTGATGCCATAGTTATGTGCCCAGATATGTACGAACATCAACATAAAACATTAAAACAAGTATTCGAAACCTCCAGTGAGTCTTTCAGTGGATGTCCCGACCAACTATGTACGACAGATATTGAGGTATACTAGTCCTGCTGAGCACACCACAGCCCATGAAGTAGGTGGGGCGGGGGGGGGGGGGGGGGCAGAAGGGGTGTGGTAAGGGGGGGTTACAAAAGCTGGGTCCAACTCCAGCTCGTCTCGAAACAAAAATTACGCTAAAATTGGTACTGAGCATGTGTTTGTGGAATAACTCTAGTTATTAAGACATTAGATGTAACCATGCTAATAGATTTTTGGCTCATTATAGCTATAGCATTCCTTCAAAATATGCTTTTAAAATAAACAATTCTAAAATTTTGATTGCATGTGCAGGTTATACACTGGAAAGCTTTCAATCTGTTTTATATTTTTACATGAACACACTGGTGAAGGTGCAAAATAACACCATGAAGTGCGTAGAGCTTGTTTACTTTGATTTGCATGCTGCACCCCTGAACAAGTAACATCGATTTACAATGTTCCTATCAACCTGTGCTTTGGATCAATATACTATTATATTTCTTACGTTTGTTTCCTATTGTCATTTTTCTTATTCTGTATTTCTGTAATAAGCTATTACAATTCAAAGTATTTGCACATAATTTATAATATGTACACATTACAGAGTTCAAATAAAAGAGGAAACAAGACTCACTTCTTGTAGCATTATTGATATGCACAGCAAGCCTCATTCTCCAAATAGTTTTCAGAAACTGCAATAATATTTGCCCAAATTCATTGGAATATACAAGAAGCACCTCTCATCAAACTTAGTTTATCTCTCGTTAAGGAAGGTCAAGCTTGGATCGATGAGCTTGAATTGGGAATTTCCAGGCCCTGTTCTGTTCATGGTCCCCATCCTAAACTAAGAGCCCTTATCATAGTTTGCCATTGTCCACAGCTTGCAAAAAGACAGATTAAAACTATACTTGATCCACAATGCATTATCGGTTAAGTATAATGTATGACAGTTTATAACAATGCAATACAAAGAATAATAAAAACAATGTAATGTATAGCCAACCAGGTAGAAAATCATTGCAAGCTTTCAAGACTTTTTGGTCACTTAACCTGGTACCATTTGCGTGCTTTACCCTTACATGATTTACGGGACAGCTGGGACCTGAGTCATTAAGGGGAGCAAAGCAAAAAAAAAAGGAGTAAGTTTGTTCTTGGGCAAACCATGTTACAATGCAAGGGGTGCAAATTAGTTTTTTATTTTTCACATACGTTAATTACTGTCATTTTTGTCATGTAGCACACAAATACTTATTTTTATTTATTTATTTTTACACTGAAATTTAAAATTGATCTAGGACATGCCCTACTCCAACTATAAATCGGTCCCCACATTTTAAATTTACCTCCCCCTCCAATGCAACATGGTTTTGCCCAGGTGCCAAATAACACCTTTTATATGCTTTGCTCTCCTTAATGATTAAGGCCCCTGGTTATTGGTGAATTGAAAGATTAGAATTGTTCTTTATAAATGTAGCCTACAGGGAGAATGCATAGTGAAAATGTATCATTAGTGATGCAAAATCTTAATTTATGTATAACTCAATCTGTCAAAACATTTTCCATTGTATCGTTAATTGTGATAGCATATTCTTCAGCTAGACAGTATGTGTTAAATTTTCTACTTGCACCCTTTCTTTTAGCAACCTTATGGATTAAAAAGGCAAGAAGTTGTATAACACTGGATATTTAAACGGAAATCCAAATTAAATGCCAGAAGCTACAAATTTAGTTGACCATTCACCCATGAATCCGATTTAAGAAAAAAACATCTAAGTACTTTTTGGTTCTGTAATAGCAATGATAATAGTAATAATAATAATAATAATAATAATAATAATAATAATAATCTTGCAGCTAATGCAGATAAATTGTACTCTCATGATAAAGCTTATTTGATAAGTGACAATGTTCTGTAAATTGCTCTAGTCTGTTCCTGTTGGTTTTAGACTTAAGCTGCTGAGTTTGAAATATTGATGTTAAAATATGATTCAAACGTTCAAACATAATATTACCCTATGAATGACAGTAATACCAATAAATGACTACTCTTAAGTGACTATTGGAACTGCAGGCTAAAAAATAATGACATTGCCAGTGCCTTGCCAAGTGCAATGCAATTATTTTATGCATAGGATCCTGGCAAAATCATAGAGGGACTCACACACATATACAAACACAAATGCACTTACACAGAAGCTGTCACTAGTCAGAGAATTCAGGAAATTAAAAAAACTATTTTACTAGATACAGTTTTCTAATACTTTTTGGAGACCCCATAGTACATTACTTAACTTCCCTGGAAGCAAGGGATATGATGACACTCCAGAAATAGTTTATGTCTTTCTATTTTAATTAGGGGATTCCTGCTCTGCCTTTCCTTACTCACAAAAGTCCCCATTCATCATTGATTACATTTAACTGCACAGACTAAAAACATATGATTAATGAATATAAGTTTTGCACATGACATCCCAGCAACATTTGCATGTAAGCATGCACTGCTATCATCTGTTAACAAAGCTATGATGCTTTGGGGTTTATGCAGCATGTACCTTATAGTCAGATAAACATTTTCTATTTTTTGCCTGCACTCAGGTCAATTGTGCTGTTTACCTATAATAATTTTTTCCATCTGTAGGTACATTTTAGAGCTCTTTGTATGTGGCCATAGGGATACTCTGTGATTGTTAATATTCTTATGTTTCAAAATAGGTGGTACATCAACTAATATACAAGTGCTTGCAGAGCTTGTTTTGTATTTATATAATGTAAGTGTTTTGTATATTTAGACATAGAAACGTCTTTTATTGCAGATAGCATGGATTGTTTATTGTTTTATTATGTTAGGCAGCGTAGCGCTATGTAGTGATACCATCAGACTTTAGTTTGCTAAGGCTGTATAAACCGCGATCAGTTAAGAATATACAACATTTTGATTGGTTTTAAATTGTTTATTTATGCTCTCATTGTTACGGCAACCAGTGCAGCATAAACTTATAGAACTAGTAAAAGAGGTCTTCACCATTAGCAGCCGCCTTTCCCGTAGAGACTGGTTATGCTCAGAGGTAGTCAGATGCCCCCAGGACTTAAACTCAAGGTAGTATAAGTTTATACTCACACGGCCGCGTACAGGTACAGGAGTTAGCCATGGAGTGGAGGCAGGCCAGAGATCTGCAGGCTGGACGGAGCACCGGAAGAGATGTTAGGTACCAGCAGGGTCACCGGCAAAGGTTCGGAATCCGGGTACAGGCAATAGGTCAGGGTCACAGGCAATGGTTCAGAATCCAGGTACAGGCAATAAGTCGGGGTCACAGGCAACGGTTCAGAATCCGGGTACAGGCAATAAGTCGGGGTCACAGGCAAGGTTCAGAATCCAGGGACAGGCAATAAGTCGGGGTCACAGGCAACGGTTCAGAATCCAGGGACAGGCAATAAGTCGGGGTCACAGGCAACGGTTCAGAATCCGGGTACAGGCAATAAGTCGGGATCACAGGCAATGGTTCAGAATCCGGGTACAGGCAATAAGTTGGGGTTACAGGCAAGGTTCAGAATCCAGGGACAGGCAAGGGTCATACACAGGCAATCAATCTAAGCAATAGCACAGGAGCAGGCAGCAGTACTGGGACAGAACGCTATAACCGGCAGTGAGGCTCAGTCCTCACTGCCCTAAATAGTCCCAAGAGCCAATCAGGAAAGACCCCTGGCAGAGTACCAGCAGTAGCTTAATTAATCCCTGGGAGTAGCAGCCAATCAGGGAAGAGAGTGCAGCTGACTAATAATTACACAGCCATGAGTGGCTGGCCCCTCACAGACCTGCACGCATGCGCCAGGCTGTTTGACAGCTGGCCGGGCTCGGCGGCAGGGGAACTCCAACGTCCCGGTTGTTGCCCAGGCAACCGGGATGAACATGCCGGAAGTGATGTCCCGGTCGTCATAGCGACGGTCGGGACGCCCGCATGGGGGAAGGTAAGAGTCGCGGTGGTGCCCGCGGCCGCCACGGCTACCACTCATGGACACTCTCTCCAAACCTTGATAAAGATTGATGAAATTGAAACACGTTGGGGGTGGAGAGCGGACACACTATAACTAGTTACTTGTAATAACAGTCATGGAGCCGGGAGTATGATGAAAGCATAAAACTGTTTTATTGCAGCAAGAACTCAATGCAGGTAATGCAGGGCAAAACACAGATCATGTAAAGCTGGGTATAATAAACAAATATTTGGGTGTAGCTGGATAACAAGTAAATATTAAAAGAATACTGAATAACAGGTAAAAGTAAACTTAGCTTAATAATGGTAAACAGGAAGGACCCTAGATATACAGGAACTGAGTGTACGTTTGCAGGATGTGCAAAGCACAAGACAGGATCCAGAATGCTGGAACATAGCAGAATGATGTTCAAGGGAAAACAATTAATGACCAGCAAGGTGCATGGTGAGGAGCAGGCATAAATAGTCAATGAAGCAGGTGCAGGTGATTATCAGGCGGATAGTATTAACTCCTGCCAGTGAGAGGAAAATGTCAAAGTACAACAGCAGCACCTCTGGTAGCACAGAAGTACTGCAGGCCAGATCACAATAATAATGGCAAACTTCATCTATATAGGCTTGTGTTTCCACACTTGTATTTCATTTGTTTGTGGTTAAAACCCACCCATAAACATGTTAGATTCTTCAAAACTTTTCTTCATTTGTTTGGTTTTTATCCAGTAACTTTATCTGGATCTAAAAATAGAGGATTCCTTCTGAAGGAAAGAATTTTGAAACAATAAGGTTGCACAATAAGGTTGCACAACAGAACTGTGAAAGACTGAAGTTTTTTCTATCAATACCTTTACCTTGCACTGCAATTTATATTTTATCATTGTTAGTAGATATGTACAGTCATGGCCAAAAGTTTTGAGAATGACACCTTTTTGTCAGATGTTGCTATGGTATACTGAAGTAAAATACAAGCATTTCATAAGTGTCAAAAGCTTTTATTGACAATTCCATTAAGTTTATGCAAAGAGTCAATATTTGCAGTGTTGACCCTTCTTTTTGAAGACCTCTGCAATTCGCCCTGGCATGATGTCACTCAACTTCTGGGCCACATACTGACTGATGGCCGCCCATCCTTGCCTAATCAATGCTTGGAGTTTGTTAGAGTTTGTGGGTTTTTGTTTGTCCACCAGCCTTTGAGTATTGACCACAAGTTCTCAATGGGATTAAGGTCTGTAGCGTCTCCTGGCCATGGACCCAAAACTTCGATGTTTTGGTCCACAAGCAACTTATTTATCACTTTTGCCTTATGGCAAGGTGCTCCATCATGCTGGAAAAGGCATTGTTTGTCACCAAACTGTTTTTGGATGGTTGGGCGAAGTTGCTCTTGGAGGATGTTTCAGTACCATTCTTAATTCATGGCTGCGTTCTTCATCAAAATTGTGAGTGAGGCCACTCCCTTGGCTGAGAAGCAACTCCACACATAAATGGTCTCAAGATGCTTTACTGTTGGCATGACACAGGACTGATGGTAGCGCTCACCTTTCCTTCTCAAGACAAGCATTTTTCCAGATGCCCCAAACAATCTGAAAGGGGATTTATCAGAGAAATTAATTTACCTCAGTCCTCAACAGTCCAATCCTTGTAGCTTTTGCAGAATATGAGTCTGTCCCTGATGTTTTTCCTGCAGAGAAGTGGCTTCTATGTTGGCCTTCTTGACACCAGGTTATCTTTCTAAAGTCTTCGCCTCACTGTGCGTGAAGATGCACTCACATCTGCTTGCTGCCGTTCCTGAGCAAGCTCAGCACTGGTGGTGCCCCCATCCCGCAGCTGAATCAACTTTAGGAGACGGTCCTGGCACTTGCTGGTCATTCTTGGATGCCCTGAAGCCTTCTTCACAACTATTTAACCTCTCTTTGAAGTTCTTGATGATCCTATAAATGGTTGATTTAGGTACAAACTTAGTAGCAGCAATATCCTTGTCTGTGAAGACAAGGATATTGATATCCCTTTTTCTGCAAAGCAATGATGACTGCACATGTTTCCTTGCAGATAAACATGGTTAACAGAGGAAGAATAATGATTTCAAGCACCACCCTCCTTTTAAAGCTTCCAGTCTGCTATTCTAACTCAATCAGCATGACAGAGTGATCTCCTGCCTTGTCCTCGTCAACACTCTCACCTGTGTTAACGAGAGAATTACTGACCTGATGTCAGCTGGTCCTTTTGTGGCCAGGCTGAAATGCTGTGGAAATGTTGTTTTTGGGATAACGTTCATTGTCATGGCAAAGAAGGACTTAATTGCAATTCATCTGATCACCCTTCATGACATTCTGGAGTATATGCAAATTGCCATAATAAAAACTGAGGCAGCAGACTTTGTGAAAAGTAATATTGTGTCATTCTCAAAACTTTTGGCCATGACTGTACATTTTATGAGATGAGACACACTAGCGCCGTCTTCCATCTATTTGTTGAGTTATTGAGTTTGTATGGGATTTTTCGTGGTTCATCATCATCATCTATTCATATAGCGCCACTAAGTCCACAGCGCTGTACAGAGAACACACTCATATCAGTCCCTGCCTCACTGGAGCTTACAGTCTAAATTCCCTAACAGACACACACACAGACAGAGACAGACTAGGGTCAATTTGATAGCAGCTAATTAACCTACCAGTATGTTTTTGGAGTGTGGGAGGAAACCAGAGCACCCGGAGGAAACCCACGCAAACACGGGGAGAACATACCAACTCCACACAGATAAGGCCATGGTCGGGGAATCGAACTCATGACCCCAGTGCTGTGTTATGTGTTTTTATGAGATAAGGTAAAATGAAAAAATGTTCTTTTTTTATATATATTTGTGATCCACAAGCTCATTTTTCTGATCAGCGCACATGCTTTTGGTAATTTGAGTGTATTTATGCTCATCAGTTGAGCCCTTCGTCCATTATTTTGATTAAAATATTGTGATCTTGGCAGCAATCAGAATTTACAATTGGAACGTTCAGAATCTTAATTTCTGTCTTCCAAGAAAATATTAGAAGATATTTTGGAGGGGGATGGCAGGAACTTTTCATATGAACCTGTTAGTTCACTGCCTAAACTGTACACACAGCTTTTGTTTAAAAATCTTTTGTTTGTGTCCGAATACTGTATGCAGCTACCGTTTTCTTATGATTCTCCTAAAAGAAACAAGTTTTCCAAAAGACAGCTATTGTGATACAGCGGACGTCAAAGCAGAGGGGTAAGCAAAGGATGACCAGATACCCAAAACATCTGTTTAAGATACATGATGAAGGCTACTATTGTAGTATAGAATGGGCTGTTTGAAATAGGGGAAATGTTCAGTGTCGTAGAACACAACATATGATTATTTGTAGACAACCCACAACCAATCAGATGTCCCCCTCTGGTGCTGAACATTCCTCTTCTTCAGAGCTCTCCTGGCAGATCACTGTCAAAATCCCGACAACCGGTATAACGGCGAAAAAATGCCAATGCTAGTAATGACGACAGATATAAAATTTAGACTTACCATTATCAAGACAAAACAGATCTCCAATATCACTTCTTGAAGTCTGCTATAGGTTCCGACCGAAGGAAATGACGGCACTTTCAAATGACGTCAGTTATAATGGAGACACTACTTTTTAAAACGGCATTACCACGACCCGCCACAAACATAAAGTAAGCAAAGGGTTAGAGTTATGGTTAGGGTTAGGGTTAGGTTTATGGTTAGGGCTAGGGTTATGGTTAGGCTTAGGGTTAGGGTTATGGTTAGGGTTAGGCATAGGGTTAGTGTTACGGTTAGGGTTACGGTTAGGCTTAGGGTTAGCGTTAGGCTTAGGGTTAGGGTTAGGTTTATGGTTAGGGCTAGGATTACGGTTAGGCTTAGGGTTAGGGTTAAGGTTAGAGTTATGGTTAGGGTTAGTTTTATGGTTAGGGTTAGGGTTACGGTTAGGCTTAGGGTTAGCGTTAGGCTTAGGGTTAGGGTTAGGTTTATGGTTAGGGCTAGGATTACGGTTAGGCTTAGGGTTAGGGTTAAGGTTAGAGTTATGGTTAGGGTTAGTTTTATGGTTAGGGTTAGGGTTACGGTTAGGGTTAGCGTTAGGCTTAGGGTTAGGGTTAGGTTTATGGTTAGGGCTAGGATTACAGTTAGGCTTAGGGTTAGGGTTAAGGTTAGAGTTATGGTTAGGGTTAGTTTTATGGTTAGGGTTAGGGTTACGGTTAGGCTTAGGGTTAGCGTTAGGCTTAGGGTTAGGGTTAGGTTTATGGTTAGGGCTAGGATTACGGTTAGGCTTAGGGTTAGGGTTAAGGTTAGAGTTATGGTTAGGGTTAGTTTTATGGTTAGGGTTAGGGTTAGGGTTACGGTTAGGCATAGGGTTAGGTTTATGGTTAGGGCTAGGGTTACGGTTAGGGTTAGGGTTAAGGTTAGTTTTATGGTTAGGGTTAGGGTTAGGGTTACGGTTAGGCTTAGGGTTAGTGTTACGGTTAGAGTTATGGTTAGGGTTAGTTTTATGGTTAGGGTTAGGGTTAGGGTTACGGTTAGGCTTAGGGTTAGCGTTAGGCTTAGGGTTAGGGATAGTCTTTGGGTTAGGGTTAGGGATAATATTACTCGCTTTTAAAACGAAAGCAGCACACAAAAATCTATGTGTGTTCATTGTAACTGACAATTTAAACTGACGGTATTTCCTTCTTTCAGAACCTAACGCAGCCATCAAAAACTCATATATCGGACATCTTTGCCTTCATAATGGTAAGTCTACATTTTATATCTGTCGCCATTACTAGCATCGGCATTATTTGGTCGTTATACCGCTTGTCGGAATTCCAACAACCGTTATAACATACCCAACCCGTACCAGCAGTTGTCTTGTAACACCGGGCTCTTTAATAATGAATTAAAATCACATATCATGTGGACATTTACAATTACTAGCTGCATCTTTTTAACTACAGTAAACAAATAAAATATGCTTTGGATAAGTATGTGCCTGTCTTGTGAATAAACCATTGATATCTAAAATATGCAGTTTGCATGGGCCATTTAGTTCTGCTGTCAACATTCTAAGTTTCTATGTAACGGCAATAAAATATTTGATGTTTGTCATGAGACATTGTAAAATAAGGCCTGGCCTGTGATTAGAGTTGCCCAATAAAGGCTGGCCTGGTGACTTTTGTTAATAGTCTTGCTCATTAATCATTAACTATATAGATTTAGTGTCTAATTTCACCCTAGTACAACATGGGTGTGTGTGTGTGTAGACAACAGACAACATAAGAACATTTCTATAATGACTCCTCATTCACAACCTATACGACCAATCGTTATACTCTATCCATCTAACGTAGCCTAGCTAGCTATACCTGCTGATCAGCAAAGCATCTATGGAAACTGTCCTTAGATGTTGGCAGTGGGGTCTTTAATAGCAACAGGTCATTATAAAGGGCCCTGCTTCTCACGCAAGCCACACTTATTGCCTCTCTTAATTTTTGCTAGTTTATAAATATAAATAAGAAATATTTGTTTTGGGCATTTCATTATCTAATTATGCTGATTGGCAAAATACTTCATAATATTCATGAATCGGTATTCTTTCTATGGAAAATGGGACTCACGAGGCTAATTAGCAGCTCTTTGTAGGACAAGACATCCCCAGTGTAAGGAGTACCCTAATTAAAGGTCTCATGGGCATGACGCTAAAAACGATGGTGGATTGACTATGTTGTACTTGTAATGAGTGTGTGGACACAGTGGTGAGTTATTGGAAGGTGAGGATAACTGAGTAACTGACTAGTACGGTGTAAAATGTTGCAGTTTTTAAGTGTTGAATGTTTGGAATTTTGAAAGTGTCTTTTTATTGCAAATCTATACACTATATCTAATATAAGGTACCTGACATTTTTATTGTTATGTACATGTTTGATATGATCCAAAAATATTTTAGTAAATGGTATTAAAATGTTTTATCATATTGCATTTTCTTTATATTATACTGTACATAAGACGACCTGTTCTAAAGTTATTTGCAAAACTCCAAAACTGAAAAATGAAAATTTTAAAGTTTTCCTTTTTTAAATAAATGCTTAATATAATTATAATACAGAAAGTACAATGACAACAGATGTTAGCTCCGTTTTTATGCGTCATTTTATATAAAAAATAACTTGGTGGTTACCGTATGCGCTTACCAGTTATCTCTATTTTTATTGCTTTTCAATAAAAAATTATTTCATAATAAAGAAAAGAAACACCAAAAAAATCTAACAGTGTTCAATATACATGTTGGATTTCTAAAATTGACAATTTTACTGTCATATAAAAACTTACTGATTTTTCAAACTTATTCCCAAGCGATGAATTGCGTCTGTCTACTGTTATAAATATGTTTTCTAATTCCAAATTTCTAATTATTTTATGCATAGTGATACAATTAGTGACAGAAGAGACATTAGATTAAATAATATGTAAATAGCATCACTTTTTTAAAAATGAAAAACACTTTAACTGAATATTCACAAACATCTAACATTTAGTTGAAGCCTGTAACAAACAGTCAAATTACAAAAGATACCACAAAACTGAGAATGACTTCATCATATGTGATTGCAGTGTTAACTAGATCAGGTAACTTAAAATAATTAGGGCGAGAATTTCTTTCACATTAAGTTTGGAGTTACTATCTTTAAATTCACGAAAGTAGAATTCAGCTATAGTGAATTGTGCTATAAAACAGTCATGTTTAAGAAAATATTTAAAGAACAAGTCAACATTTTTTTTAAAGAATTTGCCCTTGTAAGGTAATGTGTCATAGTGAGCCTTATTTATTAAAATGGTTTAATTAACCCATAACAAGCAATTAGATTATAACTGCCTGTTTCGAAGTTGTACCAGAGAAGTGAGAGTTAGGGGTATATTTACTAAACTGCGAGTTTGAAAAAGTGGAGATGTTGCCTATAGCAACCAATCAGAATCTATCATTTTCTTGAATGTACTACATAAATGATAGCTAGAATCTGATTGGTTGCTATAGGCAACATCTCCACTTTTTCAAAGCCGCAGTTTAGTAAATCTAGCCCCTAGAATGTAACTGCACACCTGAGCACGGTGCGTCATTTTATTAAAAAAAAAAATCTTATAAGAACATGTCTGGATGATTTAATCCAGGATGTGCATCTATGTTTTTCTTACAAGGTGACACTAATAATATATCAGTGTGCACCACCCATACCCACATAGTTGCTGATTTGCAGAACTCTGCCTTTAATTTATGTACTATAAATTTGTACAATATTACTGGGGAGAGCTGGTCATTAGAAAAATCCCCATCTCTGGACTTCTTAACACTCTGTTTTGTAGGGTGTTATTGTCTGGTTATAACAATAACTTCTAAGATGGGACTATCCACTTTCAATTTAGTGGTCACCGTAGTTTCTTGGAGCCAGGCTGGAGGAGATCTTGGGCCTGATTCATTAAGGATCTTAACTTGAGAAACTTCTTATTTCAGTCTCCTGAACAAAACCATGTTACAATGCAAGGGGTGCAAATTAGTATTCTGTTTTGCACATAAGTTAAATAAGTTTTTCATGTAGCACACAAATATCAACTTTAAATTTCAGTGTACAAATAAGCTATCAAGTATTTGTGTGTTACATGAAAAAACAGTCAGTATTTAACTTATGTGCAAAACAGAATACTAATTTGCACCCCTTGCATTGTAACATGGTTTTGTCCAGGAGACTGAAATAAGAAGTTTCTCAAGTTAAGATCCTTAATGAATCAGGCCCCTGGTCATTAAAACATCCCTCCCCCATCCCTGGGCTGCTTAATTTGTTTTGTAGTGTAGGGTGTGACTGTCTGGTGATCACATGTGACTAGCAAACAATAACTATTAAGAGGGGACTCCCCTCTTTGAAATGACCGAACTCCTGAGTTTGTTGAATCCAGGATGGAGAAGATCTGGACTTTGTAAGTGTCCTCCTCCCCAATCCCTGGACTTCTTAATGCTTTCTGTAGTGTAGGGTGTTATTGTCTTGTGATCACAAGACAAGAAGTACTAGTGGAGACGGGTGAGTATAATTTTTTCACTACTGAACCACATGAATGCTAAGGATGAGTGGGATTTGTCCTTTGCACTTTTGGGGTATATGTGATGTCCACTTGTCCTTAGCACTGAAGAGGTTAAAGAACAATAGTTTTGTGCCCCATTCTTTTTGTCTCTAAAACAATGAAAATGTAATAAACAGTATATTTTATTTTATATTATATTACACTGTAAGCACAATAATTCATCTTCAAGGTCTAGCCAAAAATGTTTTCCTTATTCAACCATCTGTTGCTGTCAGACAACCTACTAACAAATATGCTTATTGTTGTGTTCCATAATACCACGTGAGATGTTTCTTGTTTTGGAAAAAAAAATCACCTAAGACTATGGAATAATGATCACCCGTAATGATGAATAGATTGAAATGCGATCGGTGTATAAACATCTTTAAACAGCAATGAAAAAGCCTTTCTACAAACCACGTGTTGGCAGTTGTATGTCTGTATTCTGTCCAATCGTCTGGACTGCAAAAAAAAGTTGACACATAGTTGGTGGATGGATATAGAAAACAAAACTTTTTTAATATAAAACTAATAACTAATTTGGAACACAAATGATTGATTAGGCTTCACCAACTGATGAGTTTATGATATGGACCATATGGAGGGGAATTATTAAATTGTAAATGGAGGCATATTGCTTATCACTATGGTTCATTGAAATGCCAACTTATCTGTAACTTCTATTTGGTATCGATAGTGTTATTCAGATAATTTTATTGGTTGGTTGGTTCAATTCATCCTGAAATTTTTACTTAAGCTTTGATTTATATTTTTGCCACCTTTTTGTACTTTTCATCAAGGCCTTTATTTATCTTTTTATATATCTTTTGTTTGTTATCATTGCCTATGGATACATAAAATTGTCCCTAATGCACAGAGCTGAGCTGTGTGCTTTCCAAAGAACCTAGAACAAAATTATCTTTCCCACAATACCTGTGATTACACAATCTAATGTAGTTTGGGTTTCTGCACATGCTCGGGGCCAGATAACCCTCTAGGTGACCTTGATGAGTGTGTGGTGCCAAGTGGGTTCTGGTGGGCCTCACATTCCAAAGTATAGGGGAGAGAGAGGGCAGAGGGGTCACTGCTCTGGGCGGCCTAGGATTATCATTGCTGTGTTTCCTGATTGCTGACCTCTCCCCTGGAACCACTCATCTATGAGCTGCATCACACATCAGCGATCAGTTCTTCTCCTTCCTTCCCTCCCCTATCTTCTTCTCCTATTCTCCCATCTTCTCCTCTCCACCACTTTCCTCCTACTTTTCCTCCTCTCTCTTGTGATCACCGCTCCGCCCGTCCACTCTGCACATGTGTCTGCTTCCCAAAGCTTTCAAAGGTAAGAGTCTTGTGTTAGTATAATGTTATATGGGAGGTAGTAATGTTTTGTGTGGACTTTTGTGTGTGGGCTATTTATTTTATGTGGGGACTGGTGTGGAGTATTGATTTTATGTGAGGGCTTATGTGGGGTGGTATTTTTGTTATGTGGAGACTTGTGTTGGGGACTATTATTGATATGTTGGGGTTGGTTTTGGGGGGTATTAATTTTATGTGAGGATGAGGCATTAATGTTATGTGGTGGCTGGTATTAATTTTATATGGTGATTCTTTATTAAACATGGGGCTGGTGGGAGTATCAATGCCATATGATGGCATTTTATTAAATTCGGGACCTAGTAGTGTAATTTTTGGTTATAGGGGTCACTAATATATTGTAGGGGCTATTAATGCTATGCAGTATCTCTATTAAATGTGAGGGCTATAAATTTAATGTTGGGGAATTTTCAGGGTATTAGACTTATTCTTTAAATGTGAATGCTATTAATTTAATTTTGGGGCTTGTTGAGGTAAAAAGGCCTGTTTATTAAATGTTAATTCAATGTCTGGGATGGCTGGGGGAAAATAGGCCTATAAAATAAGAATGCTACTAATGTAATGTTGTTGCTCATTGCGGGAAATTGGCCTACCTATTAAATTGAGTTTATCTTAAGTTAATGTCAGGGCTAGTTGTAGGCTTTTTTATTAAACGTAAATGCTATTAATTTCTTTGGCTGGTTAGTACCTATGCCATATCCTAATAGGGTTCCAACATTCCAGGGTTGGGGGCAGCAGCAACAGAGCGCAAGACATCAGCCACAGCAGGTAGTGAAAGCTCTGTTTGTGAAGGGTAAATGCATATACCCAATCCACCCCTAATGCTGGCTATAATTTACAGTGCCGTTAGACCATGCATGGTCGTGCCCTGCCCTGCACATCTGTTTTTATATATTGAGTTCATCTAATCAGGACTCAGCACATGTTCCTCTGACAGTAAATTGAGGCAGAGTAACTGACCGTGAGCTCACAGAGTGAATATTGGCATCGGAATCTGAATTTGTTCAGCCTCCAGGACTGCAGGATCAACAGAGAGAGTTGGGAAAGAGTAGAGGTACTTAGAGCATTTTAATAACACTTGATGGTGGAGCAATGTGTATTCAGATTAAGCAGATTAGTATTATACAAACTGTTGCCCTCTAGTTGTTGTTAAATTACAAGCCCCAACATACCTGATATGCTGTGGATTGTAAGTCCACAACTGCTGGAGCATGCTGGGAGAAGGAGGAGTTGTCAATGGGAATATGATGATGTCTGGGAGGAAGGAAGGGGGCAGCAGGAATCAATTTCTGTTCTGTGAGTGACACTGTGGGCCTGATTCACTAAGGCAGTGCTTTGCCATCGGTGTGCCAGGAGACGTGGCTAAGGGTGCTGCGGAGCAATGTCTCCAACAGGAGAAAAAGCTGTTGCTGCCATAGTTGCCAATTCCGCTTATAACAAGCGGAATTGTGCTTGTTTTCTTTTCAAGTTGTGTGTTGTTTTGCAGGTCGCAGGTTGAGGGTTATTGGGTGGGTTACACGGGTTGCAGGTTACACGTGAGCCGAGGTCAGGTCTTTAGATACTGCCTGACAGTCTGAAACACTCCTAAATTTCTGCCCCTCCTCTCTCTCTCGTATGTTTCTTTCCTAACTTCCTCTCCCACTGTACCCAAAAGTCCTGCCCTCCTCCCTAGTTATCCTTTCCCTGGGTATGGAGCTAGCACTGCCCCTTTCCTGCTACTTGCTGTGATTATCCCATTTTGGTGAGTTTATTTTCATATAACTTTCTCTCTTTTAACCACTGATTCCGCCGTCTCTTCCCTCCAGCAGGGAGGCCCTTTAGTTTTCATAGATGAATTGGATGTCTTTCACTGTTGTAAAGTCCACTTCTGGGCATGTGCAGATCGATTGTAAACAAAATATGACGCATTTCGCCGTTAACATTCCTTAATGTATCAGACCCTTTGTCTCTGGATTGGATGAAGACAGAATGGATAGTGTTCTATATTTATGATTATATGGAGGGACATAGGTGAGCTCAGTGCCAGCTGTCCGGAGGACTATATGTATATATGTGGTGGAAGATCCCAAAGCAGTGCCGCTAACATCAAATCCCTGTAAATGTTAGCTACATGTAAAAATCATTGAGTCAATTCGTGGGTTAAATTTATTTAATTAAAGTAGCCGATGGAATAAAAAGTGAATTTTGAACCCCCCATTTTTTTTCATTTAATGCCCATAACAATAGTACATATTTACTCATCTATGGTATCAAAACAAAGTCAAGTCTGTACTAAACATAAACAAGTCATTGGGGAGGGTAAAAATAAAAAGTATGAAATGCTGAAAAGGTGTAGCTCATTGAGGTGCAAATTTGGCACTGACTACTGCCAGGAAAAGGGTTTTAATGTCACTCAAAATGGAAAATGTCTTTCAGTTTTGGTTCAGAAGAGCTGGTGCCTGGACTACAATACAAGTTTCATTCTTAACTGTTATAAAGTAAAGTCAAAGAACTTCAACGTCTGTACAGAGCGGTCTGTAAAATGAGATTGTTACCAGTGCTAGAATTTCTCATAATCCTGCAAAGAAAGACTTATAATATCTCATTACAGAGCTTGGTCATACTCTCTTGTTCCAATCCTCTTAAACACATTACATCTGAATGAAAAGCTGAAAAATATTGAATTATTTCTTGCTGTTACCACCTTTCCATTAAATTAATGACACGTTGGAAAAAGTTTTCAAGAAAGTGTCATTCTGCCTTTTTGTCCTTTTTATTTCATTCCGTCCACCTAATACAAGAAAGCACTTGGTGTCTCCATCATTACAACACACCAAACATTACCAAGATATTAAGATACACATTCATGGTTTTTTAGTGTGTAACTTAACAGAGGAGCCCCCTACGGCAAAATAAGGGCGACAAATAAAATTGAAATGTAAGCAATTGTTATGTGAGAGAATAGTTGACATTGAAATTACTATTATTAGAGGACAGAATTTCAGCAGTCGTGGTAAATCCTAGATGTGTTGTAGGAAAATCATTTACTTTCATAGCAGGCCCAGAATGAGCATCCCACTGACTTAGAAACAGATCCAGCGTTGGCGACCTACAATATAAAATGTAGGTCACATCCACCTTTTTATCTTGAGAGAGGTAAAAGTCTTTTCTATGCTCATATCAAAAGAAATCAGTTTAGTCTTGGCGTTTATAGGAAAATGGATAGGAAGAGTTCTATATAGAATAGAGAAGGGAACTACTGTAAATGTTACAATTATTCCTACCTTAAAAATGATGTAATAAATAAGACCATCTTGTATGATCTGAGAGTGTAAAGATACTATGAGAATAATAATAACACACTGTATAACAGGATATGTGGCTTTATTCTATCACACCCTGCTGGGGTTTAGCCCCTAGAGAGCTTCCTCCCACTGCACGCCCCTCGTTAAATACTGCTGGTTATCTTTTTGTATGTAATTTGTTGCCTTACACTCTTCTGCTTCACCTGTACAAGCACCAGCTGTAAATCATCCCTGGTTCTGGAGGGAGCTTGTTCCTGATACACTCCCAGGAGTCTCCAGCCTATTTAAATGCCCTCAAGGGGGGTATACAGGACACTCTACTCTAAGCAAAAAGAAAACCCTGTGATATCTCAGTCCCCAGGGCAGTGGGCTGTTCATTAATCTGTTTACCAGCTCCTTTCTCTGATCTGATTACTGTTGTTACCTGTTTCTCCTCCTAGAGGTTTCTGTGCCTTTTGTTCTTGAGCAGCTACCGTATGTCTATTCCTGTTCTCCTTGCTTCCATCTTGCACTTACTTATATTTGGAATTTTGAGATTTGGAGAGTTTACATTTAAATCCCGACAGAGATCACAATAAAGAAAATTAAGCAAATGTATTTCACAATAAAGTCAGAGGAGAGGTAATCATTTTATAAGATATCATCAACAAAAACAACATTGCTACAATTCTTTGTAGCAACGTTCTCTGGATAATAAATATTGAGACTTTTTAGTACACAATATATTTCTTCACCTGATTCATATGTGGTTTCTAACCCAGAGCATTTCAGGGTGTTTCCCTCTTACCAACGTTTTGTTTATCTGACACTATATCAGGGTCCAAGGTCTTTTGAGTCACGGCTGTTAAGCCTCCTTACATTGGAATTATTAGTCCGAATATTGGTACATTTGATAACTTTTTCAACATTTTCCGTTCTACACTAGGATAGGATCAATTATGGGGCTAGGTTATACCCCTTAATAGTACAACTCTCAAGTGCATTGATTATTTAGCCACTTCCAGTGTTCCATCTATTGTCCTATACAAATAGATTTCTGGAGTTTATAGTCCATTTTTTCTCATTTACTCTTGTTTGAGTTATAGGAGATCTGACAGTCCAGCCATAAAGTGACACTTTTATTGTATGTCCTCAGGGAGATGAATATAGAGGGACATTTCTCCTGGTTGATAGGTATATCTCCCTATTAGACAATTTAATGAGTGTGCACCATGTTTTGCTCTCCTCCTTGGGCACATAAAGATTTTAATTTATGGTTAGTGTGAACGATTGTGTGGCACACATCCATACAGCCATTAATTATTTCTTCTTATATTTCACAATTTTTTTGACCAGGAGTAAATATTAATTTGATAATCAATAAACGTTATGTTTTATATATAATTATTTCAGTCTGGTGATTCTTCCATTCACACTGACACAATTTACCTTCAGATCTGTGCTCTCTTTATCTGGTCCTTCATCTGGTCCTCTAGTCTTCAGAGAATGACAGCACAATATTCATTCATTCATTATTGTCACCGCCTTGTTATAGCTATCCACATGTCCTAACGAATTTTGTTAGCTTCTGTGACTCTGAAACAAAACATTCTGTCTCAGAACAAACAAATGAATTATTCCTTCTACAGCACTCTCTACATTTATTCACCCGGACATTCATCTCTAGCATTGGCTGAAAAAAAACACAGCTCTGTAAACTCTATGGAGATCGTGAGCATGAGTGCATACACACTACATGATCGGTCGGTGATTGGTCGGAAAATATTAAACAGTACAACCAACCAAATGAGCCGACAATAGACACTTTGGAACAACTTTTGACCATTGTGTCACTATACACACTAACCTGACTTACGACCGAACGGTCGTATGTTGGCTGATTTGCCCGATTATTGGACGAAAATGCTCCAGTGTGTGCCCAGCCTTAGACTACTGGTTTCTAGTGTTCTATGTATATTGTAAACAATAAACATCAAAGGGATGTCATTCAAACACATATGCCAGACTCAAATGACCTGTCAATCATGTACATTAATGTGCATGTAACACAGAGGCAGAACTAGAGAGCAGTGGGCCCCGGTGCATTTAGGTGGGGAGGAGGGAACCGGGGCCGACGACCCTATGCATCTGTCATGCAGCGGGCTTTATTATCTCCATGGGCCCCGGTGCACGGCACCTGCTGCACTAATGGTAGTTCTACCAATGGTGTAAAAGGCTATAACAGTAATGTGACCCTTCTTTGGAGTGCGTTCACTGCATCCTCCTATGTTACTGGTTCCGCAACAGAGAGTGAAGTAGGCGATATTTATGTCACTCCTTCCCTAGATCTCCCATTGCAATTTGAGGGCCTTTGGAAGATCTTTGGGAATTTGATTGAGCAACTTCCACTACTGTATTGTTTGTCTGAGAGGCATGTTGGTGTCAGTAGCTGAGGAGGAGTACTGGTGCTGTATTGCCATTTGAAGGCTTCTGGGGTACCTCTTGGTAAGTTAGCTCTCAATTTAAAAACAAATATGTATGGTCCAAATATATGGGACTCTCACTGTTTAGAGTTAGGACCACCCTATTAGCAAAAGCGCCGTGGAGTGGCGGGTGGCTTAAACATACATTTGCAAATGTGTGCAACTGAGACTTTTGTATTTTTATGTACAAGTAGAAATGGCAGCTCCTTTGCTGGCTATAGCAGTGTGCCGGGGGATTTTTCTCTGTGTTTGTTCCTTTCAGGATAACCCCACGCTTTCAAGCACCTGCTATGAGCCTATAAATTGATTGAGCAACTTCCACTTCTCTATTGTTTGTCTGTTTTCCCAGCAGCCAATCACTGGCCCCGCTGGGCTGTCTAACACTGCACAGGTTAGACAGCCGGTACTTAGTAGGCTGCAGTGGTTGCATTCAATTAACTTTATTAAATACAGATCCGAACACATCAGTTTGCCAGTAGACTGTCATTTCTATACATATTCAGACTGATTATGGGGAATAGGTTATTTTCTGTTCAGTGTTAACAACATTTTGTCAAAAGGTTCATATTAGAATTGTGAAAAGATGTTTCTCTATTATCTCAGACATGATCAGGTTTAATTAGATCTATTGAGTGAGCTCTGAATAGGTCAGACAGAAATTACATCACAGAGTAAACATATCAGTCAGTTTTGTAAGTAGGATATTGGTTTTGTAAAAAGATCCTGGCATCTTAAAAGCAGCCTCACACTTTTCTGTGGACATAGAAGTAATACGCTCTTCTTTGTTTCCTGAAGGCACAGTACCAAAGGTTATTTAACAATGCACCATCAATTAGCAACACCCATAATCTGCAAAGATACCCATACACCTCCTCTTTCCTCACACAATACTCCTTCTGGTATTGAGGTACTAGGTAGAGATCCTGGTCTGTTCATCCGTTCCTATGTCTATATTAGTGGTCAGGGAACAGGGGTAAATTACCCTAAATGGGGTAAAAATGAAATTCCTGGGGGTAATGATGCCGATTCACAGGCTGTCAGTTGGATTGTAGACCCCTTTAAATGTGAAATTGCTGTTGTACCAGAAGAGCCTCAAGGGTTGGCAGAGGCACTTCTTGAGCTTCGATGCAATAATGAAGCACGTATTGAATTTGAAAACAACGCAGATCTGTCATATTTTTGGATGTCAACAGCTGCAAAGGCATTCAAAATTGCACATGAGGAAGCAGTCAAAAAGTTGCTGTCTTTTGCAGCAACCTACCTATGTGAACAAGGATTTTCGACTCTATTGAACATAAAAACAAAGCAGAGAAATCGATTGGATGCTGAAGACCATATCCAAATTGCTCTGACATCAAAATGCCCCAATATTGATGCTCTCGTATAAAAAATGAAGCAACATCATTTCTCCAAAACCTGAATTTTTGAAGTTGAAGCTTTCAAAGAAATTTTGAATAGATTCAATAAAATTTTGAATTCCAATAATTAATAATATATGATTTCCTTTCTTTCAAATCAAGGGGGTAATGTCGGCGTATCTAAATATATTTGGGGGTAAAAGGTATATTATTAGTATTATCTGTCTAGCTACCTTCATTGTATTTTAATACCTGAAGTTCTTACTTTGGCTTAATTCCTGATTCTGCAAGTTTGTTACATCAGGACCTGTCTAAATATGACTTTTCCTCAGTGAAGTCTCTAAGATTACTGTAGATCATAAGTTTGACAATATAACTTATTCAATAAAAATATGTATAAGAAAAATGTAATAAAAATATTGATGGAAAAATAAATAAATATATGTATAAGGTGTTTCTAATTTAATATGTTGTGTATAGTTGAATAAACGCTTGCAGTAAATTGAGTGCTCTGTACCTGATGGGTTTTAAGGCTTTGATAATATTGTTCTAGAACAGTGATGCTCAACTTTTTTGTTAATTGTCAGCCAAATAATCAGTATGCTGTTGCTCTGGCACCCCAAGAATGATATAGGACCCCAAATGTCAGTATATCATTGATCCGTGGCCCCTGAGCATCAGTGTGCCAATACTCAGGGACCCCAAGTGTCAGTGTTCCATTGACCAAGTGTCAGTTCTCCATTGACCAAGTGTCAGTGTTCCATTGACCAAGTGTCAGTGTTCCATTGACCAAGTGTCAGTGTTCCATTGACCAAGTGTCAGTATTCCATTGACCAAGTGTCAGTGTTCCATTGACCAAGTGTCAGTGTTCCATTGACCAAGTGTCAGTGTGTCATTTCTATGGCACTTCCAGTAGAATGTTTTGCATATATGATAATTTAAGATACTTCAAAACAGATTCTGGAATCCCTAGCGGGGTGCTGATTCACAGGTTGTGCACCTCTGCTCTAGAATCTTCTTAGATAACTGCCATGAGAGATCTTACAGTTCCCTTCAGCCACAAATTTAGTAAATATAGATAGAAGTTTGGTTTCTAGAAAACACAGATGAACCAGTTTCATTCATATACATTTCATTTGAGCTCATCACTGGGCATATTTTCAGGGCTATGAGAGGCAAGTGGAGAGAATATTTTGATTTTATGTTATATACTCATGTAGCACTGGTTCCTATAGAATCCATAGCTAATATACATATCAGTATTGGTTCAGCCCACAAAATGATTACTTCCCCTGAGTGAAGGTGACAGGTGTTTGCCTGTATACAGCTGTGTCACAGTGGATCAGATACACAGATGTACAGCATTAATTAGAGCCTGCTCATTATTCAGCATATAGGGAATAGTTTGAAAACATGAACTATTAATGTGGACTTTGTTATTTTTATATTGAATCCATATATATATATATATATATATATATATATATATATATAAATATATTTTAATAGTCTAAACCATATAAGATTAATTTCTCAGTCTGACCTTATTTATATGTGATGTATTGTTGATTGATTACACAGATTTATGTTTCCTATACTTGCATTTATACCACATTCATATTACATTTCTGTGTTAGAGAAGCACTATAGATCGCCGAAATTTTCATGTGGCTCTCTTAGTGATGTCATAGTTAAGTGCCGATTTTCAGTGTGTTCGCAATTGATAGAAGTCTGCATTACAGTGTCGCCGGAAAAGTCCTCTGTGTATGTTATTGTAAGTCTACTTTTAAAGCATGACTATGTTATTGTAATTACAATATTTTTGTCTATTTCCTTCTTGTCGGGCTTCTCAGAGTCAGAATAACATACCCCACCCTTCACCGGTCATAGGGCTTTTATCCCTGCAATAAGTATGCCTTGTGTTCTTTAGATTTAATAACTGATTGCTGCTGCTCTATTATATTACGTTATGTAACTAAAGGACAATTAAAGTTAACTTGTATGACTTAAATAAGTTACCCTTGCACCAACACCATCATTAGTGCAAGACTTCACTGTGAAGCCCTGCCGGATGATCTCAGTTATCCTTTGGTGGTAACACACTTAGCACAACAGAACAGTTGATTATCGTTTCACAATGACCTGAGGAAACACTGATGCCCAGCTTGATGACCTCAGTTAACCTATGGTAACACACTTAGCAAAACTGAATAGTTGATTAGGGCTTCACAGTTACCAGGGGAAACACTGTGCATAAAGGCAGGATAATTCCTCTATGTATGTAAGATTAAATCATTTAAGGAAGAAACTTGTTTTCCAGCTTTTATACAGCCACTTCATAAAATGTTATTTATAAAGCACCGGGAAGTATGCTGCCACTACAGAAATATGATATCAGGGTGTAGGGAGTAACCTTGGTGACTTTTTCACTATTATTTTTATTTTGTTTTCTAATTCTTTACATGCATCTCTTCTTTTATTGCACTCAACTTTCTAAATGGTACTCCCTATGTGGTATTATTATTATTCTATTATTATTATTATTATTATTATTATTATTATTATTATTATTATTATTATTATACTATTATTAGTCTTTTATTGATTTATTACTTTTTGGTTCATGAGAAGCAGATAAGACAACAGTCCATTCCCACAGATAGCCTTCTAATTAAAATAAACGTGGATGAAAAGATGAACATGTAGACTCTAACTTCATAACTGGAATCCTGGTGTATTACTGCTCAGTTCTATACATTTTGTCATCCCCTTGAAACCGTATTCGTCCCTGGACCGGTTGCAAGGGAGGATTGTACAAACGAACAAGCTGATTTAAATTTACAAGAGTCAGCATGAAAATGTTTTGTACATATCAACTTAATACATTGGACGTTGACAGCAGAACATACTTTTATATATAATAATTTACCATGATCATGTGATATTATTATTATTATTATTACTTATTTATATGGCACCACAAGGTTTCCGCAGTGCCATACAAATGCAAACTATGAATGCGAATAGTAGATCGTACAGGGTACAACAAAACAGAACGAGACGAGTAGAACCTAAACTCCAATAGCTCCAAACACAGCAAGAACAATGGCTAGGAGAAGTGGAATGGAGTTGAGACAGAAAGGAAACTATTCTAAACTATTCCAACATATTCTAAACTGTTTCATCTCTAAAGTGTTCGGCTTCTGGCTAGAGTAATGAAACATTATTATCCATCATCAGATTACCCGTTGTATGCTCCTTTTAATATGTGTCATGCCTTTTCTCCAAATCAAGGATTTCACTAAAATATCATATACGTTGTTTGTTTTTATCTGGTTTTGGGTATCATTGCCAAGGCACAGTGAGCCCAGTGTAATGTACTCATTCCATCCTAGCCTTAAATTATGTCTACGTGATGCTGTTGGTTTGTGCATAAAAGTTAAATGGCTGTTAAACCTAATATACAAGCTGATCCAAAAGGAAACTGATCTTATGTCATGCAGAAACACATATGTAAACGTTCCCATACTTGTAAGTAACTTTCTGTGTTTGTAGAGTGGGGTCTATGGAATAATGAAATCAGCTATACGAGTTTACAAATTACTTCTGCACGGTGGCTTAGTGGTTAGCACTTCTGCCTCACAGCGCTGGGGTCATGAGTTCAATTCCTGACCATGGCCTTATCTGTGTGGAGTTTGTATGTTTTCCCCGTGTTTGCATGGGTTTCCTTCGGGTGCTCCGGTCTCCTCACACACTCCAAAAACATACTGGTAGGTTAATTGGCTGCTATCAAAAATTTACCCTAGTCTCTCTCTCTGTCTGTCTGTGTATGTTAGGGAATTTAGACTGTAAGCTCCAATGGGGCAGGGACTGATGTGAATAAGTTCTCTGTACAGCGCTGCAGAATCAGTGGCGCTATATAAATAAATGGTGTGAATGGTTAATATCTGAGTTTCAGTGCTCCAAGGTTCCAAACTTTTCATTTGAATGGGAGATGCTTGTGTAGCAAATAAATTATCAGCTTGATAGGCAACAAATTCAATTTGACGGGATTGACCAATTATTTTGGATAGTCACATGTGATGATTTCAAATTTGTCTTATGTATAACCTCTTCTTGTTATGACATACACCCCATGAAGCAAATAGGGCAATTTCTCTGAGTCCTCCCCCTTTACTTGAAGTGGGGAACTGCGAAGAAACTTGCTAAATTGTGAGCAAATAATCTCTGGCCTGGACAGATTCAGTCCTCTGCAAATTGGCCAAGTTCATGGGAGTCATGGAGGAGGGATCCATCTTTATTTCCTAGTGAAGGGGACAGGTCATAATGAGAGAGTTTTGTCCAAAAGTGGACAAATAATATCAGTGCCAAATTGCCCATCGTAATTACAGGTTTTATAGGCAGCTTAGACCTGGTTATGGAATGGAGGAATGCTACAAAATGCCTTTTCATATTGAATAAACTTGTATTTCAGGCTCAGAGGGCCTGATTCATTAAGGAAAGTAAAGAAAGTATCTTTGTACCTGGGCAAAACCATGTTGCATTGGAGGGGGGGAGTAAATTTAAAATGTGGGGACAGATTTATAGTTGTGGAAGGGCATGTCCTAGATTAACTTTAAATTCAGTGGAAACATAAAGCTATCAAGTATTTGTGCGCTACATGAAATAACAACCAGTATTTAACTTATGTGAAAAATAATAAACTAATTTGCACCCCTTGCATTGTGACATGGTTTTGTCCAGGAGAAAACCTAGTAATTTTTTTGGCTTATTTTCCTTAATGATTAAGGCCCAGTGTCTGTAATGTAAAGAAGTTACAGTATCTCCCCCATGTTATATGTAACATTTTTTTTCTCTGAATATTTGTATAAGAACTAGAGATGCTCAGGCTCGATTCCCCGAGAACCGAACACACCCAAACTTAGCAGATCTGAGTACCGAGCCAAGCCGGCTCGGTACTTTCGCTCAGACTCGGAATTCAAAACGAGGCAAAATGCCATTGTTACATTGTCAGATCTCGGATCTCGCGAGCTTTGAATTCTATAAGTATCGCCCTCCACAGCGATCGAGCGCCATTTCACAGAGGGACACAGAAGGGGTAGTACAGTTCTTGGCAGTCTCTAGTGCAGTTGGGCAGCATCATAGGTAGAAAAAAGTGGAGGGGTAGCAGTGTTCTTCAAAGTCTCCAGTGACATTCAGGAGAGCTCCATTGCTCCATTGCTAATTGTCATTGCTGAAATAGAAATAATAGGTCTGGCAGGCTTGGTCTTCTAAATCTGCAGTCACATTGTACTGTGTTATATAGGTAACATACATAGAGGAGAGCTCCATTGCTCCATTGCTAGATGTCATTACTGAAATACATATAATAGGTCTGGCAGGCTTGGTCTTCTAAATCTGCAGTCTTTGTTTGAAAGTGTATGAAAATAATATTGTGACCTGTGAGGTGGTCAAAATTGACTGCAAATAACTTAATTAATAAAATTAGTGTTATTGAGGCTAATAATAATGTAGGAGGGAAAAAAGCAAAACTATGGAATTTTAGCAAAAAAAAATAGGGATTTTAGAAACAAATTGGGATCCAAAACCAAAACTAAAACACGCAAGGGCGGTTTTGCCAAAACCAAAACAAGAAGTTAATCCAGATCCAAAACCAAAACCAGAACACGGGGGTAAGTGAACATCTGTAATAAAAACGTATGAGCCTTCTGTTGCTGCATGATCCTATATTTCTTATCTTGCCATTTTAACATTAGAACCAAAAAGCATAAAACGTTGCAGACAATATTTCACCCATGCAGTCTCACCGTTTCAGGAGACAATACCCAATGGCACAAAGCAAAGTTTGGAACTGCAGACCATGGACACCAATTTAATAAGAGTTTCTGGGGCATCCTCTACTCATATATGTCATACTAGAAAGAAAACATATCTGCCCAACAAACCAGGAAGGCTGAGGCCTAGGAAGACACAGTTTGCCCCTTTTAAATGCCAGCACACCAGTTCAGAAGGTTCTATGGTGGAAACTTCTATATTATATGCACAAAAGGACCCTGAACAAAATTGCATTGATAAGGTATCCCATCGGATTAAGTCTAACTGGCATACAATAAATTTGATTTACCTATTTCACTTGTATGGGGGGTATTCAAATGTTAGCGTTAACACTCTGAAACGAGCGCTCAAAAAAATCTTAGCGTTAATACGGTATTTACTCGCGGAATTTCAGCTCGCAGCCCTCTGAGCGGCGAGCTGAAATTCCGCAAGTAAACTACCGTATTAACGCTTTTCGAGCGCAATATTACCGTATAAATGGTAATATTTTTTGAGCGCTCGTTTTTTAGCGTTAACGCTAACAATTGAATACCCCCCTATGAGTCTATTTTTTATAAAGGGTAAAAAAGTTTTTTAAGTTTAAGGGGCATATTCAATTCCGATCCCGATTCGCGAGATCACGCTGGAACGGCCGTGAACGTAATCCGCGGTACCGCAATAACGTGGATTTTCGTTCGCAGCCCATAGGGCGGGATGTTAAAGGAAAACAACACAAAATCAATTTTTTTTGAAGGTGACATACATTTCACCCTTTCTAGCTCTCAGATCTGACCCCGTAATTCATTAGTAGAATTATACCAATAGGGTTTGTTTTGGGGATATAAAATAAATTATTCAAAATCAAGAGCATTTGAGCATCACCTACCCCACAAAAGTACCAAAACAGTTATAATTAAATATTAAATTCTATCGTACCCAGTGGTCGAAGTGGTCATTTAGAAGTGGTGGTATGGAAATTATAATGGGAATGTAAATTAATGGAATTTGATAGTTTTACAATGAATGCAGTAGGAGAAGTGGCGGTATGGCGTACCACCGTATACACCCCCACTTCCACCACTAATTGCACCCCTTAGCGATTCAATATTTAAAGTAGCTATAACTAAAGAATATGCCCAATTATATCAAGCAAAGATCTGGGTAAAAGGGGCACAATATATATATATATATATATATATATATATATATATATATCCTGGCTTGGTAGAGTTAATGCACTTAAAATGAATATTCCACCCAGACTACTGCACTTGTTTCATACAAATCCAGTGAACATCCCCAATCAAATAATAACCTCTTTACAGTCGCAATGCAATAAGCTTGTCTGTGAGGGTAGGGGGGTGCCTAGAATCAGTAGATACTTGGGTCTTCCAATTTACCAAAACTATTTTTGCACAGAAAAAATATATAATATTATATCCTGGCACGATAAATCAGGGTTGCAAAAATTTGGTGGCTATCTAAGATGCATTTTTTTTTTCTTCCAAGTTTGAGTGCCAGGGTTCCACAGACCCCCTCTAGCCTCTATGTTGCCCCCCATTCAATTTACACTTTCTACTTGGCCAATTGAAGTCTGGAGGCACCAATAATTCTCACTAGAGTATACAACCAAAGTATCGTAATCATGGTCCAGCAAGGGGATTATCTATTTTCTAATGACCTCATTTTCTGTCATTGAGAAACAGGAACATTTTCGATCCCACACTTTTAATATTTGCAAATTTTAAGTTTTATAAAGTATCAAACGTACTCAACTAGGTAATGTAAACCAAATCGATTTGAACAACTATGTATATATTTTTGAGATTGATGGTTTTATGGGGTGATGCGAGCACCCGGCTCCAGAATAAGGTACAACTGTTAAGACAAAACCTAAAAAAAAAAGCGTAGGGATCTGTCTTATAAACACTATTAACTGTAGCGCTGCCAAAGTCTAGTTATTCAATTCCAAGGTTGAGGTAAATACATAGACAATCCTGTAGGTAATCTAGGTCTGGGTTTTTTTTTTCTACAGGGGCAACATAACACATACTTGCCAAGTCATGACTCTATCCATAAATGTAAAATCATATATATATATATATATATATATATATATATATATATATATAGTAGCCTACTGGCCATTTTGCTTGACACCATAGTGAGTCATAATGGCTTTGTACACAATTTAGGGACAATGGGGCAAGGAACCTGTTTATACTATCCATCATCATCATTTATTTATATAGTGCCACTGATTCCGCAGCGCTGTACAGAGAACCCACTCACATTATTCCCTGCCCCATTGGAGCTTACAATCTAAATTCCCTAACATACACACACAGACAGACAGACTGAGAGAGAGAGCCTAGGGTCAATTTTTGATAGCAGCCAATTAACCTACCAGTATGTTTTTAGAGTGTGGGAGGAAACCAGAGCACCCGGAGGAAACCCACGCAAACACAGGGAGAACATACAAACTCCACACAGATATCCACACAGATTTCCATGGTCGGGAATTGAACTCTTGACCCCAGCGCTGTGAGACAGAAGTGCTAACCACGGAGCCACAGTGGTGCCCATGATTCTGTAATGTAAAGGACTGCTCCTTTTTGGAATGTTTTCCATCCACTCTCTGTGTTACATTTTCTAGAATGCAACTCATTCCACTTTAACTTACACCATTTCAGTCAGTACGGACAGTTTTTAAATACACACAAGCAGACAAACTATTTAATAGAGTTCAATAGTTTTAGTACTAACAAAATACAAAGTAAAAGTTTTTTAAGAAAAATCAAAACCATCTCCTGATTGCATTCGTTCTCCACATCTTCAACAATCATTTCTCTGGAAGTCAAAAATAAAGCTAGGCCAAAAAATTCATATCTGTACCTTTAGGGCTTGCAATGTTATTGTGTTATTATGATGCTTTATTCTTTCTTTGGCTGTTTTCTGGGTTTTCTACCCAAGAGGCTTATTTGGCAGATAAGGAACATTTTAATTCAGTGATTCCGGAGACTGAGAAGCTGCCAAGGTCAGTGAGGTAGGAATGCTATTTTCATTTGAAACTATTTATAAAAATAGAATAATAACAAAAATATGTGATGCCTCTTCCCAAATAGCAGGTGACCTTTGAAGCTATATGGCCTAACAAATACAAATCATTTTTTTTACTTTTTTATTTTTATATTTTTAAGTTGATGAATACTTTAATAAAGAGTTTTGGACTCATCACATGAATCCAATGCAGTTTTTATTTTAAAGGTGATACGTATGTGTGAGGAAAAGAATTGTCAAAATGTAATGCGTTAAATTGGAACACCCTAAGTGTGGGTTCTAGATAGTTTTCAGTCATGGCTGGGACAAGGGCTAGTCTGAAACGACAGTGGTGTTAGATACAGCAAATCTGTTGAGCATAGACATAGGATTGAATTCAGTCAGTGTTTTTCCTGCTTTGAAGCATCAGTAGGAGAACAGTGGACCTCATTTAGGAAGCACAAACCATCCAAGGTACATTGAGGACCTTGAATTGCTCTGGTATGCCGAGGTTTCCTCTAAAGAGCGCTAGCCTGAGAAGCAAGAGGGCAGTGTTTACGGAGAAGCATACGTTGGTTGACCATTGTGAGGAGTTGGGCAGACCATTGGTGTTATGGATTACTACGGTTTAGACATACGACTGCACCTCTAGGGCTAGATTTACTAAGCTGCGGGTTTGAAAAAGTGGGGATGTTGCCTATAGCAACCAATCAGATTCTAGCTTTCATTTATTTAGTAACTGCTACAAAATGATAGCTAGAATCTGATTGGTTGCTATAGACAACATCCTCACTTTTTCAAACCCGCAGCTTAGTAAATCTAGCCCTTAATCTTGTTGAGCAGTGCAAAACCAAGGTTTTATTTTGTTGAACAAGATTATTGAAATAGGGTGAAGAGGTTACATCTTTAGGGGTGTTCCTGGCTTTGAAGAAGGACTCGCTGTTTGTTTCCGATTTGCTGTCACTAGTCGAGACTATGAGCACTTTCGAGGGAGGAAGGGGGCACTCCGTTTCTGTTTTTTGATTTAAAAAGCAAAATAAAAACAAATAACATTTTAAACCTTCATCATCAAATCTTCATCATCATCATGCTTTACTCATACACATTTACACGTATACGGTGATTAGCACAGTACTTTTTGGCTGGTGTACGACAGGTCCCAGCAAACCTTTTGCCAAGGCTGTTCCCAGAGTACGTCATTGTCGTTGAACATGTTTTTTTATTTTCTCCAAATGGATTACCAAGCAGGAAGAAAGAAAAGGATCCCCCAATCCACCAACATCTAGGTGAACAGCAAAGTGGTGGACAAGGGTGTGTGGGGGAGTTTTATTTTCAATAAAGTACTTTTTCGTTGGTGTGTGTGTGTCTTTTTATTACACTGTATTTTTTTACAGGGCCCTGGGTGCCAGGCCATGCTAGTGCTTGTAGTTCTGCAAGTGCCAGCGTACCCAAAATTCCAAGCAAAAAAATGTTTTTAGGTATTTTTTAACACACTTATTAAACACACACTGCACCGGGTGTTGGGAGGAGCCTAGTGCTGTTTTCTTAAATTTGGGGTCCCACAATACTTTTTGTGGATCTGATTCCTCTAGGGAATTCAGCGCCCATGCTGAACAGGGTATAACAAAGAGACCCCACACTGATAATCCCCCACTACCTTTTTTTTTCTTTTCTTTTTTTTTTAATTACGCAAAAGTTTGTGCTGATGTTTACCATGAGCAGCAGCACAGTACCAGCCCTCAGGCACCTGCTATGAGCCTATAAATTGATTGAGCAACTTCCACTTCTGTATTTGTCTGAGAGACATATAGGTGTCAGTAGCTGAGGGGGAGGGCTGGTGCTGAATTGCTGTTTGGAGGCTTCTGGGCTACCTCTTTGGTAAGTTAGCTCTCAATTTAAAAACATACATATGTATGGCCCAAATATATGGGACTCTCATTGTTTAGAGTTAGGACCACCCTATCAGCAAAAGCGCCGTGGAGTGGTGGGTGGCTTTAACATACATTTGCAAATGTGTGCAACTAAGACTGTTGCATTTTTATCTACAGTAGAAATGGCAGGTGTTTTGCTGGCTATAGCAGTGTGCTGGGGGATCTTTCTGTGTGTTTCTACCCGCAACATATATGCCTACTGACAGACATATCTGCTTGTGCCCGCAGGTCTGCATCTGACTGCATGTGGGTGAGCACGCTCTTACTGTACTCCAGCTGCATTTGCACGCAAGTGTCAAGTACACGCAACTCTGCATTGGCGCAAAGGCTTTCTCCATGTGTGTGTATACGCAGTGCAAATATGCATAATTTACTTTAAAGAGCTCACTGTGTTTCATACTATACTTTTAATAGGACGTATTTGTAGTTCAGCAGAGAGGGGCATCTCTGGGCTCAATTCGAACACTGTAACCCCCCAAAAAAACATAAAAGTGTCACATATAAGACTGTCCTCTTACTCTCTTGAATGATTTAAGCAATAAATGAGGCTAAACTAAGCAGTATTTACAGAGATAAAAAGAAACATTTTATGTAATAAAAGTAACGGCTCAAAAGTGGTCGGTGAGTTGCCTTTGATGTGATGCGTATACTTTTTCACACTGAACCTCCCAGATTCTTCCACCTCATTCCAAAGACAGGAAAGTAGGTAAGTGAACTGGGCTGACATCTATGTGATATATGTCTAAGATATACTGACATTGGTTTTACTATTGCAGCTTTTCTCAAGATGCCAGGATGACCTCTCTCACAGTGGGCAGTATTATGCTATATAGGCTGATAGCAATGAACACTTGGAAAATAAAATGTTCTGTTCTGTGCAGAGGTTTGTTTATTGAGTTTAAGAACCAGAACTCATAAACCCTACAAACACGGAGTACATGTTTATTCTGAAACTCTAGCCTTCACATAAATTACTAAATAGTGTCTTCATGAAAAAACTGCATAGTTTTTTTTTACATTTTATTGGATTTTATTTATTGTTATGCTGTTCTTATAGTTTATTGCACTTTTTATAGCCTCTTGCTGTTCTTCTTGGTATTGTGGGTTTTGGATCATATTTTACAAATTGGAAAGAGGTACTTGCAATCTGTACTATTATCCATCATATCATCATCATCATCATTTATTTATATAGCGCCACTAATTCTGCAGCGCTGTACAGAGAACTCATTCACATCAGTCCCTGCCCCAGTGGAGCTTACAGTCTAAATTCCCTAATATAGACACACACACACACACACAGACAGACTAGGGTCAATTTTGATAGCAGCCAATTAACCTACCAGTATGTTTTTTGGAGTGTGGGAGGAAACCGAAGCACCCGGAGGAAACCCACGCAAACACAGGGAGAACATACAAACTCCACACAGATAAGGACATGGTCGGGAATTGAACTCATCACCCCAATGCTGTGAGGCAGAAGTGCTAACCACTATGCCACTGTGCTGCCCACCATATAATTTGCGTTACATTGCAGTTTCTTACTGCAAATACAGCCATTGCCATTCCAAAAGTAATTCAGGTTATCTTGAGCCATCAAGATAAATGATACATAGAAATTGAACTTACTGAATGACCCAAGCCATAACTATATGGGGGTAACCTGAGATATCACTTTGGAATAATTTTTATACCTACAAAATAGTGCCAAGCATCACTGTGAACAAAAACAGGTTAACAATTATCCCCCTTTATCATTAAAATGTGTCCAGTGCAGATATTTGGATTTGAGTCTTGACTTGAATTTAATTAGTCTCGTACTTGCTTTTTAAACTGTACATAACTTTTTTCTTTGTTGCATGCTTAACTGCATTTTAGATATTTTTTTAAGGTAGTCTTTGGTACTATTCTGGAATAGTTTTCTTCTTTTAAGTAAATTACATACTGGGGTGGTCCTGATTATAAAAATTAGGCAAGATGAATATGGTTCTACAGTAGCCACAACTTAATACTATAAATCTGTGCCATAAAAAACAATATTAATGACCATATTGGATAGGTAGCAGCATATGACTACAACTTTCAGCCATTTAGTTCCTAGACAGATAAATATATGCAGGACATGGAGGTGCAGTCCAGGTTAATAAACAACATATCTCTTTCCAGGGGTTGGGTACATATATTATTATTAATTTTTTATTTATAAGGCGCCACAAGGCATCCGCAGCGCCGAACAGAGACAAACAAATTACAATACAATGGGAGACAGCATAGTACAGTAAACAGTAAGCACAGCAACCCAGTAAGCTCAATGCACAGCTAGAGAGGGCGGGGAAGGGGGAGGGAGGATCCGCAAATGACGGGGCCCAAGAAGGAGGGAGCGGAAGGCAGGGAGACCCCCAGGGGGAGGAGGGAGCGAGAGTGGACGTGGGGTGGAGGACCCTCGAGGAGGAGGGCTAAGTAGCTGGAGAGCAGAGTTAGAAGTGGTGGAAACAGGAGGAGAGATGGCCCTGCTCAGAGGAGCGTACAATCTAAGGATATATCCGACAGAAGAAATACTGACACTTATCCTGCCGACATGAACATGCCAACAGGGTAAATGCCGGTATTTTAATTTGGCTGACACTGATAAAATACAGAAATTGTGAATGCCGACAGTGAAAATGCTGACAGTCACAATGCCGACATTAAATCAGCAATGGCAGCAGATCCAGCATTCCCCGGCCCCCTCCCCAGTCATATTAACCCTAGTGCCGGTCAGAGGAAAATCGGTGGGGACAAACAGTGTGTGGTCCCCCGATTCTCCTCCAACCAACCGTAGGCTGGCATAACTAAGTTAATAATCATAACTTATTGGATTCACATTTTGCCAATAGTTAATGGTGGTCTTATATTTAGAATCTTCTATAGTTTTGTTTTCCCCTAATATGATGTCACAGCCAGTTTTAGTTCAGTCCAACTCTACCAGTAATTGTTTTGAGTATAACCTTACGGGCAGCATGGTGGCTTAGTGAGTTCAATTCCCAACCATAGTCTTATCTGTGTGGAGTTTGTATGTTCTCCCTGTGTTTGCGTGGCTTTCCTCCGGGTGCTCCGGTTACCTTCCACACTCCAAAAACATATTAGTAGTTTAATTGGCTATTATTAAATTGCCCTTAGACTGTGTGTGTATGTTAGGGAATTAGACTGTAAGCTCCACTGGGGCAGGGACTCATGTGAGTTCTCTGTACGCGCTGCGGAATTAGTGGTGCTATATAAATAGATGATGATGATATTGTCAGTGTCTTATGTATACAGCCTTACTAGAGTAATAGCAATCCCCAAAGATGGAGAAGGATTACCTCCTGTTTGAATCCAAAAACTTTTATTAAGGTAGATAGAAATATGTTAGCCTATGTCTTGTCCTCTATAATTTACAAAGACCAAGATGGGGTATGCAAAATAATTCAATGCCCATACATATTCAGAGATTAGTTTTGTAATCTGCAAACTCCATTTGATGATGTGGGCAGTAGAGAGCAAGAAACACTTATCCACACATTTTTAAAAGGTGATACTCCCAAACTGCTAATTAAGTGATTTGCAAACATTTTTTTTCCATTTATGTGCTGTAGCTGAAAAACAATATATACACTTATGAGCTCCTCTTCAGCACTAAGGTATACCTGTTTTTCTGAGAGCTGAAAAATGAATGCAACTAAGTAAATAACTAAGGTGCTCATGTACAGTTGAACGTACATCTGTTTTATTTATATATTTACATAAAATGTGCATTTCTCTAACGTGCACAAGCAAAAAAAAAAATGATTTTGTTTTATCTTACACTTGTAACTCCTTGCGTCTAGAGAGGAGGAGCAAGGAAGGGACGGGTGGGCGAGCAAGCGCAGGCCAAGTATCGAAAGGACGTGTTCACATAAATGCGACAGAGGTAAACCTGGGCGTAAGTGTTATGACTCAGCCTATTCCTTGTATGTAGCAGCAGTACCTCAAATCCACCAGAGGTGCTGCTGTTCTGTTCCTGAACTTTTCACCATGCCTGATTAGAACTGCACCTGTCCCACAGCTTGAAATACCTGCCTAAAGCTCTGCTCTCTGCAGTAAATCTTTAATCCCTGGCTGCTGCTGGTTCCTCCTTGTTCCAGTGTTTGTGCTTCTGCTGTTGATCTCCTGTTTTAATCCTCTGCCTGATTCCTGGACCCTGCTTGTTTGCCTGTTGCCCCAACCACGGCTTGATTACTGGACTATGCTATTTCGCTTGTGACCCCAACCTCTGCCCAGCTATTGGATTCTGCTTAACCTGATCTCTGCTTGATCATTGGACTCAGTTTGTCTGCTTACTTGGACAGCCTCGGAAAGAAGAGTCCCCTTGGATTTTTTAAGGTGAAGTTTGCATTTAATTTAATTTCACTTAATTTAATTTGTATTTAATTATATTTTATATGGTAAATGCAACTTTCACATCGAATAACACTGTCAATGTTCTCTGTTGTGTTCCATGATTATATTGTGCAATACAACTATTTACTACTAACATTGTCAAGTCACATTTCTATACTTTCTCTATGCTATTGTAGAAGGTAGACACACTTTTTGTTCCGGTAGTAAAGCTGGCGCATATACTAGTGTTGTAGAGTTGGATGCACGAGATGCGTCCAGCAGAACATACGCACGTAAATGCATTAATTCATGCGTTTTTCTTTTCCGGCTAAACTTCCTGGTGCAAATGTGGCCAACTCTGCACGAGCCCCTAATAGTAGATGTGAGAGTCTACCAAGCTCTATTGTGTTCTATTATAGTGAATAATGGGACAATGAGAGCTGAAACTATTATTTTTTCAAACACAATTGATAAACACGAGCTGAAAACTCCAGCTCACAAATAGATCATTTCCACACAAAAAAAAATCCACCAAGAGCCAGAAGAAATTTTAATAACAAGAAATCGCAAGGTTTTTTTTATTATCAATTCAGGTATATGAATTTAAAAAATAGAGTGGACTTAGATTTTTAACTTTAGACCAAATTTACTTATGTCAGATTTCTGTAAGCTGCTTTAATGGACAGTATTAGTGCTCTAATTGTTATCTATATACAAGTATCTGGCAGCCTTGGTACTTGCATGTCCAGATCTTTGCCACTTTTGCTATGGACTCTTATTAGAAAAAATTACCCATTAGCCCATGATATCATTATTGTTAGGTAATACAGCCACCAGTCTAGGCATGTAAATTACTATGTTACATACATTTGGTTATTTCTCTGAACTACTTAATTTCTCTGACTTACTTAATAAATGGAACAGATTTGAACTCTTTTACAGACTCTCTACTAGGGATTACACTGACTTCAAGACTAGAGTTGTGCAAAATAAAGGCACTGCGGTCCACTATAATTTAAAATCATCTTTATTAATTGACAGTAAAAGATATTTACGCACTGACGTTGTCACATTTAACAGGCCTATGACGGCGAAATATTTAAAATGAAGATAAGAAAAGTGGAATACTCTATTAGATATTACCTGAGAGACAGTAATTATACATTCATGAGTGATTTTATTTCATGCATGCAGAACCATTATTATGGGAATTTATGTCTATATCTCTCTCTCTAACCTCCCAGTCTGTTAAATTATCTGGTCTTGCTCAAGTTAAATTATCTGATTCTTGCTCAAATTCCAGCTCTGTAGTAGCAAATTCTTTTTTCAAGGAAAACATTGTTACCACAGTACATCCTCCTGAAACTTTACCTTGCAACAAAAAGACTATTTGTGCTGTACCTATTAGAATACCTCAGAGAGTGCCTCTGAGGATCTGAAACCAGCAGGCCACCCACATCCCTCTTTGTCTGAGAAGGAATGCACACACAGAACGGTAAACCATCTAACCATCAGTGCCTTTGCTGTGTCAGCTCAGGGCATTTCCTGGTGCAGTGTCCACTGCGAATACCCAAATTACCATCCAGCTATCCCAAAGTCTCTCTGGTCTCGGCAACCAAATTCAAGTCAGAATTGCTTTTTAAAACTTTTTCTAAGACATCTCTCCAGCCTGCTCCAGAGTGGGTCCTGTTCCTCCAGCCTGCCCCAGAGAGGTTCCTGTCCCTCCAGCCTGCTCCAGATGGGTTCCTGTACCTGCAGCCTGCTCCAGAGGGGTTCCTGTCCCACCAGCCCGCTGCAGATGGGTTCCTGTCCCTGCAGCCTCCTCCAGAGGGGTTCCTGTCCCACCAGCCCGCTGCAGATGGGTTCCTGTCCCTGCAGCCTCCTCCAGAGGGGTTCCTGTCCCACCAGCCCGCTGCAGATGGGTTCCTGTCCCTGCAGCCTCCTCCAGAGGAGTTCCTATCCCTCCAGCTTGCTCCAGATGGATTTCTGTCCCTCCAACCCACTGACTGTGTTGTCCCTTCAGCCAGAGCTACCTCATAATACTGTTAAGCCTGAGATGCCTCATGGCCCTATTGGGTCAGAGGTATCTCAAAATGCTGTTAGGTCAGAGGTGCTTGACGATGTTTTTCGGTCACTGATTGTTTACCTGACAGCTGTCACCCAAGCCGGATTCTGTAGGGAAAAAGAAGATGGGCCCAGGGACAGGTGTGTCTTATTTGTTTCGCCCTCTTCACGGGTTCCGGGTACATTATTTCACAGCTGGACCTTTCAGAAACCTCTTGGCCCAACTTTTAGTCCTCCTTCAGCTCTTCTCCATACTGCCTATCCACATACTGCAGATATCACCCTGTAGGTGAATAGATGTTAGATACTCCAAAGCAGATATCAACTGGCAGTTGTGCTTCTCTCCCGAACATGACTAGATAAGTTGAGCATCTAGTTGACTCATTCTTGGTGCATTTATAGGTATGCACAAGTTTGCTTATATTCCTGCTCTTACCTTCTTTAGAAGGCTAGTGTGGGGTCTTCTGGTCCCCCCGTCTTGTTTCCTGACATCTTGTCCTGGCGTGGGGGATACTGCAGTGGCTCTCCTCTGCTCCATCTTATTGTACACTGTCGGTTAATGTGCCCTATTCAGTCACATTCATAGCATCTTCTGGGGTTTCCTCCCCGATCATCCTCTTCTTATATTCGTGGATGAGGTGGTAATGTGGTAACCTTTGCTGCTTTGTTATCCGTTGTTTTTGTGCATGTAACATTCATAACAATTCTTTCTCTTTCACATTGGCTTCCTGCTTTAAACTTAATGCTTTTACCTTTTCACCACTCTGTCTCTAGCTTCAACCACAGCTTCTTCCTGTTTTACCTTGTGAATCAATTGGTTAAAGGAGGGAGATGTATCTCCTGTACAATCACTTCAAAGCTTTAATTCAACTGAATTCAATGAAAATGCACCTCTCAGCAACTGTTGCATACAACTCTCATCTACTTGTTTAAGGCTCATCCCGCCCTTTTCCACAATATGGTACAGTAGCATATCCAACTGGTTTAGTTACTTTGACTGCTGCTCCCCTGGCTCTTGGCAAGTATTCTCTAATTTATACAGGGGATCAAAACATTTCTGAACCCCAAATTCCCTCTATAAACTCGTCTTGGGTAGTGGTATGTATAATTTCTATTGCAGGTTCACGCCAACCTCTACTATCCTCTGCCATCTTGCGGGTTCAGAGGATTGCCACTCCTCCATGAGTTGAGTGGCAGTGCCTCTCCAGACCATAAGCATCTTCACCTGTGGGGTCAAGCTTAACTCCTAAGAAGGGCCTCAACCTCCAGTATCACCTTTTGTGCTTTGTTTTCCCCAGCTGTTCTACCAGTTTGCTCATAGCAGCTAAAAACAGTTCAATCTGAGAATCAGAGGTCCTCTCTGAGGTCTGACTTAGGCTGCCAGTCAATCTTCTTCGGTTAGGGTCAGGGAACCTCAAAGGGTGACTTCCCTAATCTCTTACTGCTTTGCAACTGTCACGGGCACTAGGAGTCTTTACCCAGGGATCACCAGATGGTAGGCTTACCAGAGCAATGTAGATGGTAATAGGGTACTCTGGTAGCTGGGTGATCACGGAACATGAAATGATGGCCGATGAGATGCTCAGGAAAGTCTATGACTAGCAACACTGGTAATAATGAGGTAATGATACACAAGGAACTGTATGGACAAGGACACGTGAAAGTAGTCAGTGGTCTGCGATAGCAAGTTGTACCACTGCTATAGTGAGGAGGAATGTCCAACAGAAACAAGGAGGTGATGAGAGTCAGCGGTCTGCGGGTAGCAAGTTGTACCGCTGTCTGAGTGAAGGAATGGAATCCAAGTGGAGGTATCCAGGTAGTCAGTGGTCTGCGGTAGCAAGTTGTACCACTGCTATGTGAGAGGATAATGGAACAGGTGATACCGGAAACAGGGATCAGTGGTCTGACATCAGCAAGTTGTACCACTGCATATATATGTGAGGAGGTGCACGGGGGAAGACTGCAACACAGGATATACACAGGCACCTTATACACGATCCACAGTAATATGCACAATATAGGTATATATATATGTAAATGACTGATCAGGTCTGCAATCTAGAAAGTCTCTTGAAGTAGTCCAGCACAATGATAACACAGTCAATGATGGCAATAGACTCAGCGGATAGCAGACTCCAGAGAGAACCAAACACAGTCCAGCAAGATATGCAATACACAGCACAGTCAATGAGAAGTATGCATACCGTGGTTCAGCAGTAGCAGTCAGATGGGATTGCAGCGGTACCTGAGCGGCTGGAGGCCGACTGGATAGGAAGTCCCTGGATAGGAGAAGCAGCGGTCTAGCAGGTGCAGCGCACAGGTGAGTAGACCGACAGGGACACGAATCCACAGGAGTCAGCAACACGTGGAACTGGACTCATAGGAAACCCAGGAGAATGGAGATGATCCAGCAGAGGGTAGTAGAAGAGATACAAATCCAATGCTGACAGGAGGGTAGAGGCCAGTGGAACACGTGAAGGCGTGGAGAGTGGATCAGCAGGAGATGGACGATAGCGCTGACCACAGCGGCAGGACTCAGCGGCACACGGAGGTAACCAGTAGCAACCACAGGAACCAACAGCGATGGGAAACAGGAGTGCAGCGCAGGGCAGGAGCTGTAGATCACGAAGTGTAGCAGATGGTAATGAAAAGCGGCAGTCTCGAGGAAGTCACAGCAAAGATGAGATGAGAGTGTAGTGCACGGAGGCAGCGGATAGTAATCAGCTGGCAGTCACGATGTTGAACACAGGCGAGTTGCAAGCAGGAGACTGTAGTGCACAGAGGCAGCGGATAGTAGTCAGCTGGCAGTCACGATGTTGAACACAGGCGAGTTGCAAGCAGGAGACTGTAGTGCACAGAGGCAGCGGATAGAAATCAGCAAACAGACTTGATGAGAAGCAGGTGAGTGAGGTAAAAGCTGGAGTGCATGGAGGCAGCGGATAGCAATGAGCAAACAGTCACATTGATATAAAATAACGTTGAAGTGGTGTAGAAGACTGTAGTGCACGGAGGCAGCGGATAGGAATCAGCAAACAGTCATGATGATAAAGTTGATGGTAGAAGTGGTATGGAACCACAGTAGTAGAAGTGGTTTGGAAACCACAGGAATCAGCAACACTGAATACACAAGTAATACAGGAACACCTTCAGAGACTCATGAGGAATGAGACTCCAAGATCAGGCCACGTGGTAGTGACCACAGGTGCTTAATATAGGGAGGTTGCCTGATCTGCCAATTAAGTTAAAGGGGTATACACTGAAGTATAGAAAAGGGCTGCGCATGCGCAGACCCTCAGGATGGTGGACGGCCACGGTTCCTAAATGTCCGGGAAGAGGCACTCACGGTCCGGTGAGTGACAGTACCCCCCCTTTTAAAGGTGGGCACAGAACGCCTGGAACCGGGCTTGTCCGGATTTTTGGAGTAAAACTTCTTCAAAAGGGCAGGAGCATTAAGATCTTCAGCTTTGATCCAAGAGCGCTCCTCAGGACCAAAGCCCTTCCAATGAACGAGGAAGTGGAGGACTCCTCGCGAAATTTTTGCATCTAGTACCTCGGTAATCTCAAAATCCTCCTCCTGATGGACTTTAACTGGCTGCGGAGCTGAGGGAGGAGTTGAAAAACGGTTGATAATAAGAGGTTTGAGCAAAGATACATGGAAGGCATTAGAAATCCGAAGACTCTTAGGAAGAAGGAGTTTCACACATACTGGATTGATAACTTGAATGATCCTATATGGACCAATAAAACGAGGGGCGAATTTCATGGATGGAACCTCCAAACGAATATTTTTTGTGGATAACCAGACACGATCTCCAATTTTTAGTGGTGGAATAGCCCGCCTCTTCTTATCAGCGAAAGATTTATATTTGACAGATGTCTTCTTCAAACAGGTTCTAACCTGAGACCAGATATTTTTAAAGGTCTGACAAACAGTTTCCACCGCAGGAACTTGGGTGGGCGGGAGGGCAGGAAATTCCGGAAAAGACGGATGGTGACCGTGAACCACCAGCACTTGACTTTTTGAAGATGACTCCTGAGATCCATCTTCAACGTCCGATGACGTCATGAACGCCCGATGAGGAGGAAGGCGTTCAGACTGAACTTTATCACACAGATCCGTAGATGAAGGATCTTGTGGAGGAGGACCTGGTGGAATAGACGAATGCTGTCTTTTGAATGAAACCACTTGGGAGAGACAACGATGATGACATTCAGTTCCCCAAGATGTAACTCGAGGAGTGCGCCAGTCAATCTGGGGAGAGTGACACTGAAGCCATGGAAGGCCTAAGACAATCGGACTTGTCGTAACAGGAAGGATCAAAAACGATATTTCTTCATGATGCAGGGCACCAATCTGAAGGGTTACTGGAGACGTACTCTGGGTGATGAGACCGTTGATGAGACGTGATCCATCTATAGCCGTCACAGTAATGGGTGTTTTTAAGGTAATCACTGGTAGAGACCATTGATTTACTAATGATTTGGAAATAAAATTTCCTGCTGCTCCGGAATCAATCAATGCCTGTGACTCAAAGGTTTTGGTAGCAAAGGAAATAGTCACATCAAAAGCGCAGACTTTAGATTTCATAGACGATGGAGAGGACTGCAGGAACCCTAACCTTATCTCCCCAGTATTGGTTAGAGCCCGGCATCTCCTGGGACAAGAATTGAGCATATGCGTAGAATCGGCACAATAGATACAAAGTCTATTCTTTATTCTTCGGTCCCTCTCCTCTAAAGTTAATTTGGAGCGACCTATCTCCATGGGTATCACCGGAGATGAAGCTGGGTGAAATTGAGGATTTGAGAGAAGAGGTGTTTTAACCGAAGTTGATTTCTCAGGTTCTCTTTCACGAAACCTCAGGTCTACACGATGGCAAAGAGAGATCAAATCTTCTAAAGAGGAGGGTAGTTCTTGTGAAGTCAGTGCGTTTTTAATTTTATCGGAAAGCCCCTGCCAGAAGGCGGCAATTAATGCTTCAGTGTTCCACTGAAGTTCAGAGGCTAAGATCCTAAATTGAATGACGTACTGAGCCACAGTGCGAGATCCTTGGCGAAGACGGAGAATGCTGGATGCAGCGGAAATAACACGACCTGGTTCATCGAATACACTTCGGAACGTGGAAATAAATTCGGCACTATCCTGTAACAATGGATCGTTTCTTTCCCACAGAGGGGAAGCCCAAGCCAGGGCTTGTCCTGAAAACAATGAAATAAGATAGGCCACTCTGGAACGATGGGTAGAAAAATTTTGAGGTTGGAGCTCAAAATGAACTGAGCATTGAGTAAGAAAACCCCTACAGGTTTTGGGGTCTCCATCATATTTTGACGGAGTAGGCAGGTGTAGCGTGGAAGCAGTAGACACCTGGGATGGCACAGGGGAAGAAGATGACGACACGGAAGGATCAACAGTGGCTGCTACCTTTGGCACAGAAGTTACTTGGGCGACTAAAGTCTGATAACATTGCAGCAACTGTTGTTGACGAACATCTTGTTGTTCTATACGGGTAACCAGATATTGCAGCATCTCTTTGGCGGTAGGTTCCACATCTGGGTCTGTCATGGCCTGATCTTACTGTCACGGGCACTAGGAGTCTTTACCCAGGGATCACCAGATGGTAGGCTTACCAGAGCAATGTAGATGGTAATAGGGTACTCTGGTAGCTGGGTGATCACGGAACATGAAATGATGGCCGATGAGATGCTCAGGAAAGTCTATGACTAGCAACACTGGTAATAATGAGGTAATGATACACAAGGAACTGTATGGACAAGGACACGTGAAAGTAGTCAGTGGTCTGCGATAGCAAGTTGTACCACTGCTATAGTGAGGAGGAATGTCCAACAGAAACAAGGAGGTGATGAGAGTCAGCGGTCTGCGGGTAGCAAGTTGTACCGCTGTCTGAGTGAAGGAATGGAATCCAAGTGGAGGTATCCAGGTAGTCAGTGGTCTGCGGTAGCAAGTTGTACCACTGCTATGTGAGAGGATAATGGAACAGGTGATACCGGAAACAGGGATCAGTGGTCTGACATCAGCAAGTTGTACCACTGCATATATATGTGAGGAGGTGCACGGGGGAAGACTGCAACACAGGATATACACAGGCACCTTATACACGATCCACAGTAATATGCACAATATAGGTATATATATATGTAAATGACTGATCAGGTCTGCAATCTAGAAAGTCTCTTGAAGTAGTCCAGCACAATGATAACACAGTCAATGATGGCAATAGACTCAGCGGATAGCAGACTCCAGAGAGAACCAAACACAGTCCAGCAAGATATGCAATACACAGCACAGTCAATGAGAAGTATGCATACCGTGGTTCAGCAGTAGCAGTCAGATGGGATTGCAGCGGTACCTGAGCGGCTGGAGGCCGACTGGATAGGAAGTCCCTGGATAGGAGAAGCAGCGGTCTAGCAGGTGCAGCGCACAGGTGAGTAGACCGACAGGGACACGAATCCACAGGAGTCAGCAACACGTGGAACTGGACTCATAGGAAACCCAGGAGAATGGAGATGATCCAGCAGAGGGTAGTAGAAGAGATACAAATCCAATGCTGACAGGAGGGTAGAGGCCAGTGGAACACGTGAAGGCGTGGAGAGTGGATCAGCAGGAGATGGACGATAGCGCTGACCACAGCGGCAGGACTCAGCGGCACACGGAGGTAACCAGTAGCAACCACAGGAACCAACAGCGATGGGAAACAGGAGTGCAGCGCAGGGCAGGAGCTGTAGATCACGAAGTGTAGCAGATGGTAATGAAAAGCGGCAGTCTCGAGGAAGTCACAGCAAAGATGAGATGAGAGTGTAGTGCACGGAGGCAGCGGATAGTAATCAGCTGGCAGTCACGATGTTGAACACAGGCGAGTTGCAAGCAGGAGACTGTAGTGCACAGAGGCAGCGGATAGTAGTCAGCTGGCAGTCACGATGTTGAACACAGGCGAGTTGCAAGCAGGAGACTGTAGTGCACAGAGGCAGCGGATAGAAATCAGCAAACAGACTTGATGAGAAGCAGGTGAGTGAGGTAAAAGCTGGAGTGCATGGAGGCAGCGGATAGCAATGAGCAAACAGTCACATTGATATAAAATAACGTTGAAGTGGTGTAGAAGACTGTAGTGCACGGAGGCAGCGGATAGGAATCAGCAAACAGTCATGATGATAAAGTTGATGGTAGAAGTGGTATGGAACCACAGTAGTAGAAGTGGTTTGGAAACCACAGGAATCAGCAACACTGAATACACAAGTAATACAGGAACACCTTCAGAGACTCATGAGGAATGAGACTCCAAGATCAGGCCACGTGGTAGTGACCACAGGTGCTTAATATAGGGAGGTTGCCTGATCTGCCAATTAAGTTAAAGGGGTATACACTGAAGTATAGAAAAGGGCTGCGCATGCGCAGACCCTCAGGATGGTGGACGGCCACGGTTCCTAAATGTCCGGGAAGAGGCACTCACGGTCCGGTGAGTGACAGCAACCTGGCTTGAGAGGCAATACACAGTTCTACATTCTATTCCCTCCTGCAGCAACAACAGCAGGAATTAAGCCTTCTTCTAACTTTGGTCTAACCCTGCAGTAGCACAGAGCACTCCACTATGCGGCCATCCCCCTATCTGTCAAAGAACTTTGGCCTCTGCATCTATGACAGCATGGTGGCCATCCTGGCAACATCTTCATCTACTTATTTACAAAATTCTTCATTTGGCAATTGACAAAACTTAAGATCTCTGGGGAGCTGCTCACATCAGTTGTGCACTTCTCCCGTTGATAGCCGCACCCTAGCTATTTTGTGGCTCCACTGTAACACCCCTTTTCCAGGCTCCTCTGGCAATTGGTGTATGTAAATGGAGTGGACGTAAGATTTCCGCTCACCTTTCCTTTTCAGGACAGTGCCTCCACCCAAACCTTGACACATGTCTACTCTTCTAGGGGAGTGTCCGGGACCACAAACAATAAGGGGAGACTTGGAGGACCATTTGCCCACCACTATAATTATGACCACAAATACGAAAACACTTTAGCGGTCACAAGAATTGTGTTGAAGCCACCCTAGCACATTTATTAGATGATGATTGGGCAGCAACTATTTTATTCTATTTACATAGTAAAAATATATCTTTGATATGAGATAATGGCAGGGCATAAAACAACTGACATACAATAACAAAGGCAACAATTACTTAAATATTAAAAAGATGACAGAGAATTGTACAAATGCATTTAACATAGCAGCTTCTATCATTTCCACAACTACCTTTACCTCTCAATTAGTGCCTATAGATGAGGTACCACTGACACTCTAATTTCTCTGGCTGGTTTGATTGCACACCAAACTGCAGCAGTACTTCCCTTAGCATTTGAACATTTTATACAGATTATGCAATAATTTCACAATGAATTACAAAGTTTACATCACACTGTACCACACCCAAACCCTTTAAACATGTAAATGCACAATAATACTTTTAGCTCTCTTGTTGGTGCGCACTGATGGCCTCTGATCTATCACAGTCTATGCATATACCTAATCTTTGTACACAGTTCTTTACACTGGTGCCTTTGAGTAGAGACCTCTTAGATTATTGGTAAGCCAGTTATCACTCTTTTCTAGAAACAATAGCTCAGTTGAACACTCTCAATCTTTGCTGATGAGCAACTGAAACTCAAACACAGTCAATTGAATAAGGTTAGGTACACACTACAGAATTTTCTGACCAATGTGTTATATACAATGTTTTTACTAGCGACTAAAAAGAAAAAAAGGTCCCGATTAGCATGCATGATTCATGTTATTAAAGTAATTTTATCGTTTTCAAATAAGCATTGCCCAATCAATTGTATGTGTTTCCAAAGCACAAAGTTATTTATTTTAGCAGATGTAAATAGTCAACAATCCAATACATTATTATATTGTAATAAAGTACAGTACAGCCAATACCAAAAGTTACATACATACCTACCGCGCTCTTATCGCATTGCGCTCGCTGCGCAACCACGGGACCCAATGGACAGTATATCTGCTTAGAATACTGTGTCAGAAGTGACTGAGGCTGGTGGGGGATGCAGCTATTATATATACAGTCAGTGTTTCATTGTGAACAATAGAGATGACGTAGCTTGCTTCTATAGGTCCAGACGTTGGGTGGGTTCAGGGTAAACAGATCATAGGCTGATTCAATCTAAGGAATCCAAAGGAGGGGGTCGTCTCTCCAGGGGGTCTGCTCCTTTCATAGCTAGCATCATACAAAGGTTTATTCTCTAATATCAATAACTAAAGTATGCAATGTGCGATCTCTTCGCCGACTGCACCGGACAGCTGCTGATGAATAGGGCTTTAATATGACACCAGGCGTGGTACCTTTCCTATAACCTGAACCTTGAATATCACTGAAGTGTACATATAATCACTATATATATATATATATATATATATATATATATATATATATATATAGACTAATAATAAACCAAATACTATCTGCTCCTAAATTACAGTGTAACGGAACCAATATGAATTATATAAATAACTAAATGTTGTAATGCGAGTGTGTGCGTGCGTATTTTACCGGTGCGAACGCACCACGCCACGTGTTACGTAGCGTACAGATCGCATTTGCATGGCTAAACAATATTAAACCAATATACTTTCGTTCATCCAATTATACGACTTCAACAATGTGTACACACTATAGAAGTTTTAAATTATTTACCCTCAGATCTGTGCTCTTCAACTGTCATAACTGTTGGCTACAAAGGTCATCACTCTGTAAACTCTATGGAGATTGTGATCGTGAGTACATACACACTGCAGGATCGGAAGGCGGTTGGAAGGAGATTTTTAAGCAGTGCGACGAATCAAATCAAACGACGATCGTTACTTTGAACGATTCTTGCTCTTTGTATAAGTATACACACTAATTCGATAATTGGCTGAAAATCCTGTAGTGTGTACCTAACCTAAATGATGTGTAATCACACAGCAAGTAACAGGCTAAATCACTTGACTCTTGGAAAAAATGTAGCTACACATGTCCATAGCAAATAGCATAATTTTTCTGTAATCTCAAAATGGTTGCTCCTCATGGGCTGAATTGTATTCAAACAAAAAGGATGGCAAACTTACTTCTCTCTGTGCAGCAGCTTTGCTTTCCTGTAGCCACACAACTTCTGATAGCAATAGCAATTTGTTAGCTCAGCAAACATCTATATCACTTGAACTAGGTCAAACTCAGTCTCTTTAACCTAATCACCCTCTCTCCCTAATCTCTATTGCCATTGCAACAGATATCTCAATCCAGCACCAGCAAAATAGTATAACACAAATCCACATCTTCAGCACTCCCCACACTATCCCTAATCTCTTCACTTTAAGAGTAACATCTCAGTCCAGCAGCAAATACGTAATATAACTGTCTTTCACTCCCACTCCCCCAGTCAGTACCGTCCTATTTGTGTCTCCCCTTTTTCTTTACCACCCTATTTGTGTCTTCCTCTTTCCTTTACCGCCCTATTTGTGTCTCCCCCTTTCCTTTAGGATGTAAGTTCTCACAAGCAGGGCCATCTTTCCTTATATTCTCCTTCAAATAGTCTAACATCCTCTGTACCTCTTGGCTTGCTTTCCTAGCCTTCTTTTCTTAAGCTTAGGCCGACTTTTCTCTAGTCACTACCATCACTCTCACTCACTGTCCCGCAGATAATAATTCATTCATGTCTGTTCTTTGTATTTTGTTCTACATATATCATGTAATGTGTTATGTTTCACTGTTTTCTGTATATGTCATGTACGCCACTGTGGACCCATTATGGTGCTTTATAAATAAAATAATAATAATTATTTTTATTATTATTATTATTATTATTATTAACAACAACCAGCTATACTTGTCTGAAATTCCTCTACTCCAAAGCTCCTTGTTTGAACTGTCCTTCAAAGGCTGTTGATTTTCACTCTGCCAAATGGCAGCTTTAGGCATCTGCTTTTTTCTCTCATCAGTATCTCTTTCTCTGCTTTATGCTGTCTTTCTAAACTTCAGCTCTCTTATCTCTCCTTTCACAAACTCGGTGACTTCCTCCCTCAACTTCTCTGTCTTCCCAGCCTTCCCTCTCAGATTTTTCATCACACACTTTGACTCTGCCCCTTGTTTGGAGCCTTTTCCTTTCCCTTTAATCAGCCATTTACACTTGACAGGCTTAACTCCACCTCTGGCACCTCCCCAGCAGCAGTGAAGCTTGCTGGGAAATGTAGTTTTTCTCCTGTCCTGGCACATGCACAGTTGCTAAACATAACAATTTACACTGCACCAAGCTGAACCCCTTATATGTTGAGGAGATCTATATGTCTCATAAAGTGGGGAGGTGCTCCTACACATTACCAATATACATATTGAAAAAAGGAAAAGAGGAAAGGGGGGGATGGGAAAATGTGTATATAGGGCACTCTTTTTTTGATTCAGTATATATAGTAAATTTCTGTTAAGAGTAATATCTTTATTATAATAAACAGATGATACATTAGCGAAATAATTAAAAACACTCAGTGAATGAACATGATGACCAAATGTACTAGGTGAAACACTGTTAAGAAGTAGTAAAAAAAGACTACTGTGCTGTCTCACTGTGTCCTATCAATAAGATTGAGTAATGAGCTCTACCAATATCACATAGATAATAAAGTGATATTGGGTGTATAGGTATAATAGATTATCTTAATAGTGTGTCCAAAACTATCTATCATATTATGGTTTATTTCAGGATACTTAGTATCTCATTTGGACTCCTTTACATATTTCCTCTCCTAGGAACATAGTCCCATGTTATCACTCCTAGAGGTGGAATTCAGTACTGCACCAATTTAATATATAGTAAATATAGTAGATCTAATCGTGCACAGGTACATAACCTCACCCCTCTGCTACTAAATAGTAGTATAGGTATAACAAGAATTTCTGGAGTTCTAATAGATTAAGCAATGGTGGAGACTAGGGTTAGGTATCACTATATATCCGGATACCTGACACACCATCTATTCATATTATAGTTATTAAGGTGCTCTGGAGTCTAAAGACCCTAAGCCCAACAAGCTGGGGAATAGCTGAATGGTAAGTAAGCATTAATGGCATGTCATCTATAGCATTCTAAAGTGATGCCCAGCATGACCCCGTGTATCTATTAGAAAGGAGAGCCCATAGCCTAACAAGCTGGGGAATGGCTGGTAAAAAAACTGATCTAAATATTGTATGGTCTCTAACACTCTAGTAGGTGCCCAGCGTGACCCCGTTAGTCTTATGGAGAGGAGAATCGTATTACAGCTCAATACATATGAATAGTGAACAAACGAACAAACAGAGAGCTCAGCTGAACGCCAACGCACGTTTCGCTAGGAGCTTTATCAAGGCAACATGCACAGTTGCACAGCGGTGCCTGCATCACATTACATAGTTCCATAATAATGGGCTTGTAGTTTCAAGAAACACCTATATTATGTTGTGGGCCATTACAATATTTAGCAGACTGTAATACTGCTACTTATGTAGGTCTGCATGGTTTGACTCCACAGACTACGGAGGCATGTAGTCTATATGGTGATTTTGTGATTTGGTACTATTATACTGTTACATGTTTAGACATCCCGTTCCTCATGCCTTCCTAACTATACAGCATTATTTGTATATATATTTTATTCCCGTTATCTATGCGTATATAGAACATGCATGCTATATTATATGTGTTTAAGACTTAATCTACGTCTATAATATTACATAGTAAATGTAACTATTTGTTGTTCTAATTTCACCCCATCCTGTAGCTCATCAATAAAGTTGAAACTTGAGCCTTCCATAGTCTCAATGCTTGATAAAACGAGGGAATTTAACTGCCTGTCAATCTATTGGTTTGACATTCAAGATGTTTCTAAACAAGGCTCCTAATTGTACACATAGATTATCTTACTGCACAACTGCTGTCAGGTCCTGTTGCAGTCCCTGGCTTGCCTTACTGTGTAAGTTTCATATGTACTGTTGGCCTCATGGTTAGCATGCAGTGGTCACTGAGGTCATGCCTTTCTCTGACATGGCATGGATTCTCCACTGTCACAGGGTCTTTCATGATACTGCCCAGGAGGTACTCAAACTGCCAACTTTAGGTCACCACCTGAGGCATCCACTTCATTTCATCTGTTTAGGAAATGGCCTAGTAATCTCTAGTTGATAATGAATTGCCAGCAGCTGAGGCATGTTACCACAGGTTCAGGCCTATAAAAGCAGCTTCCTGTGAAAAACACCTGGCAAATTTATTGAGCCTTGTCTCTGTAAACCAGCATTCTGAATCCTGTACCTTCCTCGCTGCTTTCCCTTTATTTGACCCTTAGCTTTCGGATGACTAGACGAATACCTCTTGTCTCCTGGCTCTAAGGACTGTAATAGCAAGATACGTGCAACTTAAAATACAGACGCATGAGCAGTGCATCAATTTTGCACCAAGCTGCGGAAATGCACTTGCATGCAATTCTAAATTGGGCACATAGATCAAAAAATATAAAAAATGAAGGGAGTTAGATGGTGGACTTGCACTCAGATGGCCTCATTTAGAGTTGGGGGCATGACAATGTTTTTGCATAAGGTGCGCATTTCCATACTGCACATATGCACCAACAATATATCAGTATCTAGATCTGTGCATATCATAGACTTGCGTCCCCTTACATCTGGGGAGGCAGAAATGGAGTGGGCAGGGTCTGAGTACAATAAGGGTGTGTTCACGTAAGTGCTACATAATTATATGCAGACAAATGTGGAAAATCTTTGGAGCGCTGGTGCTACTATGCAAAATGTTGATAAAGACCTTTGTGGGACTCACTTCATAATGGGGCTCATTTGGAGTCAGATGCAAGTCTGTTATTTTAGGATAAAATGCATATCCGTTCTGCGCATGTGCACCAAAAATGTGTACAGATACATCCGTAAATACATTTTTGTGTATCATTAATTTTTGCCTTCTAATGCCTGGAGAGGCAGAACTGGAGTAGCTTTTGTAAGGGCATATTCACATAATTGTGGCACATTTACTATGACACATGCAACAATACGCAATGATGATGATGACTATGAGCAGCACCACTGATTGGCTGATTCTGTATCGAATTCTCAAGCTGATAGCGCTTCATCCATTTAGCGTTTTTTGTTATATTATGAAGTCGCTTCTGCAGGAAAGAAAAATTAATTTCCAAATTGGAAACAAACAGATGCTTATTTTGTGTTTGTATTTAATTACATATTATATTGAAAATGCTAAGTTCACATTTATTACTCACACAGTCATGACACTTGTATACATGACACTACATTATATTATTATATTTTGTACAAATAGGTTAATGCGACTTTAGCATTCACTACAGACACTGTCAAGCAGCGTCTCTACGCTTTCTGTACACTATCGTGGGGTCTAAGTTTACAGATTTGTTACACTTGACGTATACCTGGCGCACACTCTACTGTGTTCAGCTAGACACATCTGGAGATGCGTCCAACTGAATATATGCAATAAATGTGCTTTTTCTTGTCTTAGTACGTTACGGGTGCAAATGCATCCAACTCTTATAGAGCCACTATATCTGCAGCTGGCGACTCTGTTTTTTTCTCTTCTGCATTAATCATACTTACCAACTTTTTGGAGTTGGTGGCCGGGAACCTCCCTGGGGCAGGTGGGCGTGCGGGAAATCGTGTCATTTTGGCCCTGCCCTCATGACATAATGACGCAAACCTGCCATTTTACAGCGGGGGTGGGACCAAATGCTGCGATTCCCGGAGAATCGCTGCATTTTGGCCCTAATTCTGCCCACTTAGCTAGGAAGTGGACAGATGCGGGAGATTGCCACACTCTCCCAGGAGTCCGTGAGACCCAGCCAAAATGCGGGAGTCTCCCAGACATTACGGGAGAGTTGGCAAGTATGGCATTAAGGAACTGTGCATATTTTACACTTCTCCCCATTTGTGGTCATAAGGATTTTATTTCTCTCTTTTGACTTATATGTGACCTGTGTTTAGGATCAGGCTTTCTCCTAGAGCTGAGATCTTCCTGTTTGAACTATTTATATTACCCTATTTTTGCATACAGTTAGATGAGTAAATATATCTGACTCCTTATTTTTTACTACTGACTGCAGAATATCCCGTGTTCTTAGGGTATTAATAACTGTGTCATGCTGTAATGATTGCTATTTACATACTGTTCGTGCATTGCCTCTCTTGAATATTGAAGGCCTAATTTAGAGCTAGAAGCAAACCTTGGCAAAACCATTTTGTACTGCAGTGGGGGGGGGGGGGGGTTAAAATGTGCAGACAGATTTACTTGGAAAGGGGCATGTGGAGCTCAACTTTCAATTGCAGTGTGGGAACACAGTTGTATATATTTGTGTGCTACATGTAAAGCCAACCAGTATTATCCCTCACTGCAGAGAAGTAAAGATACTTGCACCCCTTGCATTGCAACATGGTTTTTCCAAAAACAAATTTGCTTACTCTTCCAGAATTTCCTCCACATGACATAGCAGGAGGCGGAGCCACAGTGACGCCATGACGTCACCGCACCCTCATGTGCTTGCCACCTGACCTCGGAGGAAGGGTATAAAATTTGGCAATTTGGCAAGCATGGTTTAAAATAAGTTGAAAAATAGACTATTGAAACACACTAACAACTAGCACTTAAAGGGAACCAATACACTGACGCAGCCATTTTTGTGGACACAGCTAGTATGCAGCTTATCCGCTTGCTAGGACCCATTGCCAGTGCTGTAAGGCAGAAGTGCTAACCACTTAGCCACCGTGCTGCCCACAGGTTCCTAGGGAATTCCAGTTTCTGGATGCTCCTCTCATCATGGGATGTTTCTTTTATCATTTTCTTCTTTTTTCTCTTTTTCTTTTTTCTCCTGACTTGAACCTGAGAAGTTAGAGAATGGCGGGGAAGCATGCTCTGCAAAGATTTCCAGGCATCGCCACCACAGGCAGTACGACCAAACAGCTGCAGCAAGTAATACCAGTAATACCAGATGGTCAGTTTGAATGTCAGAACATTCCGCCACTCTCCACATGAGAATTGACCAGTTCTGAAAGGAACATCAACGGCATGGATCTGCCATAGTCTGCAGCATCATGACGGCTCTTGTATGAATACTGCTTACAGGGACTTGCCCTGCCAGATATCACTATGTTGATGTACTGAACTGAATGTGATACTATTATTATAGTCTAATCAGGGGAAGAAGCTTAATTTCCCCAGCCAGTATTGTTTCTATTGCCAAATATAATAAGGGCCTTAAAAAACTGTAAGTGGCTGACCTTGAGCCCATCCTTGCTAGAATCCTGAAAGAGACCTATTATAGTTGTACTGTTTATGCATCATCATGGCCGTACCAGTGCATGTGTGCCAGTCACACTATTGTCACTCACACTGTAAGATCAGCGCCTAACCCTAGGGATAACCCATAGTGATTCCTTATTGTTATTTGCCAATAACTCTAATATGCATTTGCTTTACTAGACAAAGTTATTTTTCAACTTGCCAATTTGCACAGAATTTTTATTATCTTTTATTGCCACTACACTCCCCTTATACTATACTTTAGTATTGTTCTGCCTCTATCCTCCCATCCCCGTATTTGACTACCTGTACTAAGGGTACGCCCACTGACAAACATTTGTAACGTAATTCTAGATTCCATGTGCCTGGTTTAAACAGGAATATAATTCTATTTCCCGGGTAAAATGAGGTCGTGCAAAAAGTGAAAACAATAATAATTAGGAGAACTACACTCTAATCTCTCCCCTGCTTTCTATCCAATCACAATTCAAGCCTCCTAAGTTTTCTTTGATTTCACTTTTAATTGTCTATTGTGTGTCTTTATTAACTATTAATTACCATCTCATTTGGTTTTCCTCACAAACACCTCTTGTATAAGTGATCGCCATACAACTCTGGGCATGTAGAACAACCAAATAAAAAAAAATGAGATTCCACTCGCACTCACTAATAACATGGTCTGCACACTATTACCGATAGTGCGTATGTTTATTTATATGTGGATTTCTGCTCACGGCTCTCAGAGCTGGGAGCAAAAATCAACGTTTCAATTACCGTACTAATGGTGATAATTCGCACTATTAACATAGTAGCGGTAATAATGAATGGGCCGTGTTACTCTCACGATTGGTTACAATGGATGAAAATCCTCCCTCCAGCAGAACATACATTCTGTGTGTCAGGTGTCTTCTGAAGTCTATATTATGTACCTGACACATGGGGGCAGATTTAATTCGGCCACGTTAGTCTAGGATTAATGCGGCGTTAGTACTATTACCTTTAATACGGTACTTTTAGCCCGGACTTTTACTCTTGGCCCCGAGAGGTGCGTGCAAAAATCAGCGTTAAAATGACCGCACTAACGGTAATATTGCGCTTTTTTACTGTACTAATGGTAATAGTGCGCAGGCCGCGTTATTCCTAGAATAGCGCCACCGAATTGAATTGGCCCCTTGGAGTTAGTAAATTGTTGTAGAAAAAAAACAAAAGTTGTTACTAGGGTGACAGCTGGGCACTCATAAGAAGCAGCAAACTATAGTAATATAATACAAACAAAAAAATCTATTTTCAATTGTCATGGGGTCACTGTATCCAAACTCCATGATTATCAGTGCCGGGGATGTTTGGAATTAATACCAGGGGTAAGCTGGTTTTTTTTTGGTTCAACCTTATCCCCACATTGACTTGCTCAGGTCTGGTTAACATAAATAGATGCTATTGATGCCATTGTCTGTAAGAACATACTAGCCAGCAAGTCAGCATTGTGGGTGTTCTGGATGAAATATTAGTGTCACAGTGCTGGTTGCTTGGAGGAACCATTTTGCTGGCAGGCCACAAGCGGTCAAGCCACGGTCCTGGGAGGATGAGTCGCGAGGGACAAAGTTTCTTAGTCCTCATTGACTTGACCTTTAGAAAAGTGCTGATTGCAGTAAGTGAAAAAGAATATGTAGCTGTCAGTGTTGATGGTGTACTGCCACCTGTCGTCTGTAGCTGGTATTGCGGTTTATCCTCACAAGAAACACAGGCTATGGTTTTATGGCCATCGTTCTGACTGGCTCAGTTTCCATTGGCAGAGACATTGCTGAGGTTGGCGTAGCTGCCACACTCTTGGAGTCCCAATCGAGCACTTAGCCACCACGGCCGTTAGCGCTGGGTCTGGGATAGATTTTCTGGGATAGACCCATGGGATCTCACCTGTAGGGGAAGTGCTGCATCCTGTATATATTACACATTGTACTATTGATTAAGCAGTCAGCAACTGTTCAGTAGCTCCAATGGTTGAACATTTTTAAAATTTGTTCAATTTGTATGATCAAATTGCTTACCGATTTGGCTGTTTGGCAATTGTCATTGACCTCTTCTCATTATATTTGACTCCTTGTTATTTTATAAAAGGAAGAATATTGTGTTTCTCAGATGTATCTACTTTCATCACAGAGTTGCCGTCCTGCAGAGCTATTACAGTCCAGCAAGTTATGGCTTGTCTCGCCACTCTGAACCATGTATGTGTATTGATTTCCTTGTATTCTACACCTTGACTATCATCATGATCATCATCACCATTTATTTATATAGTGCCATTAATTGTTGTACAGAGAACTCACATCACCAGTTCCTGACTTCAAAGAACTGTTCTAGTCAAACAGCTAACTGTCCAACTATCTACATATTTGGGTGCTTTACTTGTGTTGAAATCTAGCCAAGTGGGTAAAGCTTATTTTAGGAATACCAGCAGTGAACACAACTACAAAAAAACATATTTGAATATAATACGGAAGAATGGAGCTTGAACATTGTAGCATTTCTGTGAAATAGTCTGTTTCACCACAAGATCCCATGTGTGCAAAATAATTGTGTGGATTTTATATAACAATAGAAAAGGAATATGACTCATTAAAACACCTCTGCAAAATTAAATCTTAACAATGTTTTGTAGATTACCTTTTATTCATACAGGCTACTCAAGCAACCATGCAGATACCACCTTTCATATTACATAGTTATAAAAGTAGTATATTAATTGCTTGACATTTTCTCTCATTACCATTAATAATCAAAGCCTTTTAAATGGTAGAAAGAAATATACACACACATATATATATATATATATATATATATATATATATATACATATACAAGTTAACCCGTGCATGATACTCATGCATTCTAGTCAAATCAAGCTACTTAAGGTGTTAAAAAGGTTCTTGTCATGCATTTGGGCCATAGCCCAGGCCTCAACCACCAACCACTCCCCACTGTCACCCCCGGCAACCACCAACCACTCCCCACTGTCACCCCCGGCAACCACCAACCACTCCCAACTGTCACTTCTCCTTCAAGAAATATATATATATTTTTTTTAAATCTTTATAAACACTTTTAACAATTAACAAATTAAATTAACAAATTAAAAACATCTTAGTATACCAAATTTCAGCCCTTTCTGAATTTTTTTTCCCACACACACTAAGAATTCAGTAGGTCAGTGTATAACTCCGCCCAGCAGGTGGCGCTGCAGCTTGGTTTTATTTTTTCCACACACAGACAGACTAACACACGCCACTAGACATTTATATATTATATATATATATATATATATATATATATATATATATCATAATCCTCCTGTACATTGAAATCTTGGCCAATGATTTTAAAGGGTTCATAATGGGTCATAATGGACTATTGATATATTTCAGACGTACGTCCATTTGGAGCTGTAAACCAATAAATTCTCCCTTCCAGGATATACATATTTCTGTTAAACATGAGAGACGTATAATAATTTCGTCCGGCCATGTTCCTGAATTTGCCTGAATTTGAGGGACCTTTTTGAGGGCTGCATATGTTGGTGGTGATCTTGTCTTTTTTCAAAAAGTTCATCAGACAATTATTTTTCATCACAGAAAAATTAGAGAAATCTTATGTAAGCTGGCAAAAGTTATGTGTTCTTCCTTCAGAAGGCTATTACATGTGTGCTTCGCTAGTTAGGAATCTAAATAAACATGTCTCTAGTCATTCTCACTTTATAAAAGCCTCTGGGTATTGATTTCTTCCAGCACGTAGTGGTGTCAGAAGATGTGGGATGCAGACGATTGGAGAAGGAGGGTTGAGTAGAGCTGGACTGTTGCTGTGTAGGCTCCACACAAGGACTAAACAACATTTTGAAATCCTTATTGAGGGTTCTACACTTATGGGTTGACCTGTGCTTCCCACTCACTGCCAGAGCTAAATAAATCATCACATTTGTCCTGGTTGTCCATAATCACATTGAGGAAATCATTTATGGATTCTAATATTTTACTCTTACGTTATATTTCTAGAACAAATTTGTATTGTGTTCGACTGCTTTGAATATTGTTGCTATAGACGACAGTGTAGTACTGTAATGCAGAGAAATAGATGATGTTGAAATTTTAGTTGCCCTGAGATCAGGGCCGGATTAACCCTAGGGCTAACTGGGCTACAGCCCAGGGGCCTCAGGCATCCAGGGGGCCTTTTTAAGTGCTCAGCAGCAGTATTGATCGGTCGGGGGTGGGGGCGCCCCCGGCGCGATCAATGCTGCTGAGCACTTTCACTGCGGTCCTTCTCCGGCGCACTGTAGTCTCCTTACTGAGCTACTTACTCCTTCTCCTTAAAGAGCGTACAGCGCGCCGGGGAAGGAGGTAAGTGCCTTGGGGGGGGGGGGCGGCTCGGATCCCAGGGGGGCCCTCACAGGGGAATGGAGACCCCCTTAGCCCAGGGGGCCTCCATTCCCTTAATCCGGCCCTGCCTGGGATCCCTATTTTAGGAACAAACTCAAATGCAAAGGAATACTGCACAGGACCAATCATCGCACATTTTCAGGTACTTCAATACGCCCTATGGTAGGGGGGGTCTGCAATGTTACATCGCCACGGAGTGCTTTTGTGACCATTCCGGATGCACTCCATGGCTAGTTGAATATGCCACTATAGGGGGAATTCAATTCTGCCGCGAGTAACGTGGTGCTAAATCTATTACCGTTAATAGGAGCAAAGACCAGCGTTAAAGATTACCGTATTAACGGTAAATATGCACACTATTATCATAATATTGGTAATACTGCACAGGCAGCATTACTTTTTACAGTAATGCGACCAATTGAATTTCCCCCTATGAATCATGAGATTTTTTTTCTTCTTCTATTTTCCTATATTTTCCTATATTTGTAGAGACTATTATCAATACATTTCCAGAAGCAACACAACAGTTTGCGGGAGAGCCAGGCTTTTTGAAAAACTTTGTATCTTCAATTATCCAATTCTGTCTCTAGCTTAATTTGCTTTGTAAACAATGGAACTCATCCAGTGACAAATTGTAATATCTCTGTAGGGACCAATCTAAAAGCAACATTTTATAATACGATTATGTGTATAGGGGACCATTATTTAGCATGAGGAATAAGCACTTAGGAGGATACCATTTTATTTGCCAAGCAAGAACTTACCTATGGTTACTAGCAGACTTGTCAGGAAGCTTTTATTTAGGATATATACTTTGTTATACTTTGTGCAGTTTGACAGACTAATTTATTTTCTTAAATTAGGATTAGGAATATGAGAGAAATTTCTAACACTATTATGCATTTTGCTATTTTATTCACCATGTATAGTCCATGTATATAGGACTAGCTAGGAAGTTAGATTATTATCCAGAGGGCTAGAAAAGATTAGCAAGGAAACCCCAAGAGCATTACAATAGATGACTGTGGCATGTCTGCCATTAAAACAGTGACCCTGCAGAAAAAATGGCATTAGACTTTATGCTGGCCAGCATAGGGAGTGAGGGTGCTCTTATTGGAATTCTGCGTCTATATTCCTGATAGCTCACAAGTTCATTATTAATACAATATAACAGAAAGAGAAAAAAATAGTTGAATCATGGAGTTTGATTAGGAGCTCTAAGGACACAAATATTTTATGGTATCTTGATAATTATTTGTGTATGTTTTTCACATATATATGCTTGCTATGTTTTACTCATATGTGTAATAAAATGACTGAAGATTCTGTCCCACTTCTGTCCCACTTCATTTTATAAAACAAAGAAAAGTAAAAAAGAATGGGGCACATTTGTGGATTGCCTCATGAGTATTGACATTATTGGTGAAGTTGAGCTGGAAAAGGCTCAAAAGATGGGAATGAACAGGGTTTCGTGCGTAGCAGAGCAGCTCCCTCGCTGCGATCTATTGAAAGTCATCCCTCGAGCCAAGCTTTTGTCGACAGACCCAAGGGGGCAGAGAGAGAGAGAGAGAGGGCGGCCTCTCTCCCACCCACCCTTCAAGGAATTTTCATATGATTAAAGAAAAAACATGCCTTAAGAAAAGGAGGAGAAAAGGAATGTATAAGTGTGATGACAACATTGGTAATAAATTATGTCATTGATAAGGGATTGTGCTTAATTGAATACATGATCGTAGGTGTAACAAACATTTAATAGGTATTAATATTCAAGATGGTTAAGTTTCCTGATATGTGAGATTTATCTAAGTAATATGAAGAAAGAAATGTGTTCTGATAAGAGAAATGTTTTCTCGGCAAAATATTTTTGTGTACTACAAATGTTCCATGTGTTAAAAAATGTTTTCTCTTTTCATTGTTTCAGTGTAATCTCCTAAGAGGGGAAGAGTGTCCTGTAACTTGCATGACGAATGTGTACTAGTGATTTATAAACAATGGTAACTCTCCCCAATGTCACTTTCTAAAAGCCTCCAGATCTCGATTCCTTCCATACAGCCATGGTACATTTTGTGGCCTGTTCCATGTGTGTTTTGTATTCTGACACATCAAAAGTTTTTGCATGGGTGAAATGAAATACATAGATCTATATATAGCCCTGGTGTCGCTTGGGTGAGTAGTAATAAATCATCATTTGAATCTCACTGGACTGTGGCATCCTGTACTGAAGTTTGGTGCGTCTGCAACTGATCGTGGAACCCAGGAAAATCCACAGTATATTCAATATTCTGATAGAACTTAATAACAGACCCAAAAAGTTAATATATTGTAGTTACCGATAACTACATTAGTTACAGCAAAGTTAAGTAGCGTAATAACATAATCTACAATAGCATAGCATTCAACTATACACAGAAACCAGTTGCAGGTCACCCTTGCTAGTCTCAAGTCCTGTGTCTTTAAGAAGAGTCTGTTTTTTTAATGAGGAAATGTGTGCACCACCTTTGTACAGCCTACATGTGTCACATGTCATTTCAAAACTCATATTTCCTTCCCAGTATCTTAGTCATTTTATTAAGCACTATACTGAACAAAATAGCTTCTGCTTCTGGAACACTTTACTGATTGGTAGACACATGCAGAAAGCTTCTTTTTGGCTAAAATAAAGTGGAAAATGGACATATATTTTAAATGTTCTAATTTATTTATATAGGAGTAGATATGAGATATGTCTGTCTCAGTCAATGTAAGTTTAAAAAGAAATCCCTTTTAACACTAAAATGCCCGACAGAGTCATTTTGACTCTGCATATACCTTTTTTGTCATCATCATCATCATTTAGTTATATAGCATCACTAATTCCACAGCGCTGTACAGAGAACTCATTCACATCAGTCCCTGCCCCATTGGAGCTTACAGTCTAAATTTCATAACATACACACACAGACACACAGACATAGTGAGAGACTAGGGTCAATTTGATAGCAGCCAATTAACCTACTAGTATGTTTTTTGGAGTGTGGTAGGAAACTGGAGCACCTGGAGGAAACTCACACAAACACGGGGAGAACATACAAACTCCACACAGATAAGGCCATGGTCGGGAATTGAACTCATGACCCCAGTGCTGTGAGGCAGAAGTGCTAACTGCTGAGCCACCATGCTGCCCATCTAATTTCTTCTAATTCATTTTGCACAATGACCTCTGATGACTTTTATTTATTTTTATTACTTAACAAAACAAAAGCACTGCATTTAGTGTTCGTTAAATTTTATGCTTTATTTTTCATTATAACCCTCAATGCCCAAGGGAGTTCAATTGACTCTTTGTTATATTGTCATACATATCTTCGTAATTCAGATGAACGATGTCAGTGTACATTTTCAAACATATACACAAACCAGCGGAAAAAAAGAGGACGGCTGAAAATGCAGAGCACATATCCTTGGCTTCAGATGAAGATTCAATGTTGGTTGCCGCCGATGGTACGATATGGACTTTTGATTATGTCTGGAGACGGTGTCAGGCAGGCGTGTGCAGCACAATGTTCTCAAGTAAATACCCGGGCCTTCAGGGTATGCAATGAAAGACGTCATTGCTGGTAGCCCGGCAAGTGCAGGGCGTTTATTCGTAAATAAATTTCTGCTAAATCATATAAAGAAAGACTATTACTGACTAACGCTTAGCAATAAAGAACTGGAAGCATTCATTGGAGTAATGTACGTGCGAGGATTTACCGTAGCTACTGATCTGCCTGTTCATAGCTTATGGATTGATAATTGGGGGGGGGATTATGTCAAAAAGCAATGGCAAGGAATCCTTTCTATGAAATATTGTGCTTCCTTCGTTTCAATGAAAGGGCTAGTCGCTCTGAACGTTTGCAGACTGACAATTTTCTATATTTTCAACAGCATTGAGTAAGTTTATTGAAAACTGTATTGCATGTTATAAGATACATCACTGTTGATGAGCAGCTATTGCCTAGCAAGGCAAGATGCCCTTTGACTCAATTTATAGCCTCAAAACCCGATAAGTACGTCCAAAAGTACTGGCTAGCAGTAGACAAGGAAAGTAAATATTTACTAAATGGCTATCTTTACACCGGGAAAGATGATTTGCATTCAACTGATGAGCGAGTGTCAGACCAAGTAGCATTGCGACTAATGACACTGTTTCGCAAAAAAAGGTTGAAACGTAACCACTGATAATTATTTCACATCTGCCACACTTGCAAAAACCTTAAAGAGAATGGGACCATTCTTTTAATGACTATGAACAAAGTAAGAAGAGAGGTGTCTGCACAAATAAAATTTATGAAAGTAAGGAGTTGACATTATTGATCAGAATTATGCGGTTAGGACAAGCACTAGGGGCCTGATTCATTAAGGATCTTAGCTTGAGAAACTTCTTATTTCAGTCTCCTGGACAAAAAAATGTTACAATGCAAGGGGTGCAAATTAGTATTCTGTTTTGCACGTAAGTTAAATACTGACTGTTTTTTCATGTAGCACACAAATACTTGATAGCTTATTTGTACACTGAAATGTAAAGTTGATATTTGTGTACTACATGAAAAAACAGTCAGTATTTAACTTATGTGCAAAACAGAATACTAATTTGCACCCCTTGCATTGTAACATGGTTTTGTCCAGGAGACTGAAATAAGAAGTTTCTCAAGTTAAGATCCTTAATGAATCAGGACCTAGGAGTTTGCCTATTCACTCTTTTCAAAACACTCTTGATTTTGTTGGCTAGCTATGATTGGTCGTTTAATGGTCTTTTTTCTTTATTCATTTATGTAACACACGTTTTCATAATCGTGATCTGATACATTGTAATGCATTGTCTACCTCAATAAAAGAATATTTAAAAACACTCTTGACTTATAACATCAAAGGAAATTTCCCGTAGAGTTTTACTGCAACAGTTAGCTGAAGAACTTGCAGAACCGGATATAGAAATTTGCTTCCTTCTAATCAAGAATCCAGTCAGGAACCTACACAGATGACTAAATACTATTAAGTTGTCAAAGTTGAATAATTGGATGAAGTTATTTTAAATTAATAAATATTGCTTATTATAGAATGCTGTGCAATTGCCATTTGTACGCACCGGCGCACGAATGTTAAATACGCAGTCACATAAGAAAACACAGCAAATACTCTAACATTCACACGTAGATTTGTAAACAGTTCACTTTTAGTAAAGTTCCAACTCACATCATTTTATTACTTAAAGGTTATTTATACAAAGATAAAATTACATTAAAGGTATTTATGGTTCAAGTCCTAGTCCTGTCATCGGATTTCCTCTGTGTCTTTTTACTGGTAAGTAATTATTTTTTCTATGTCGCTCTGTTCATTATCGGAATAATTATGTAGGAGTAACCAGTGTCGTTGTTTTCAGCACCGATAACTCGTACTACACCCTTTCAGAAAATACACATTTTAAGTCTTGATTTTGAAGACATTTGTTCCATCACATTGAGAAAAAATTTCTTCATCAGAGTAATCACCAGATAAGAGTGATCTATAGTCATCTAAGTATGCAGGATTTTATTGGATTTTCGTTGTATCATCCTTATTGCTGCACTATCAGTGCTTTTCCAGCAAATCTTACTCTGTTAAAACATTTTTTTGTTGTATTAATTAAGGTGGGAGGTGTGCAGAGGTTAGAAGCTTTTTTTACGATTGTGCATTTATTTTTATGAAATTTATGAAATTTAAAGTAAGTAAACACTAACATCTTAAAATGAAATGCTCATTATAATTTTAATTTAGGCATATATATTTTTTAATGAACTATAAATAAAAAAACCTTAGGATATTTGAATTTCTTAGAATGTCCTAATAATTTATTATTTTATTAAAACATTTTTTTTATTGTGGTTATTAATTAAATAATTATTTACATCTTGTTGCTCCTTATTAAACAAGTTTACTATAATCTGTTGTCAGAAATATTATAATCTGTCCTAAATAAATATTTCTCTAACCAGCGCCACAAAAAAAACGAGGATGATCCCTGAAGTCACACCACCTATAAATTAAAATAAAATGAATATCCCCCGGAGTCAATAAGGACCCAAAAGTATAGACCAAAAGCAATAGTGTGTATCATTCTTTAAATTTTAAGCAAATAAATCCAATATAGTTCTGCTTACCTTGTTTGTGCTCTATATAAGTGGGTTTTAAATAGGGATGTGCACCGGCCACTTTTCGGGTTTTGGGTTTTGGGTTCTGATTACCTTCAGGTTTTGGGTTCTAATGGGTTTTGCCAAAACACCCCCCTCAAGGTTTTGGGTTCTGTTTTTTTTGGGTTTTTTTTTCCATTCCTACGCTATTATTAACCTCAATAACATTAATTTCCACTCATTTCCAGTCTATCTGAACACCTCACACCTCACAATATTGTTTTTAGGCCAAAAGGTTGCACCGAGGTAGCTGTATGACTAAGCTAAGTGACACAAGTGGGCGGCACAAACACGTGGCCCATCTAGGAGTGGCACTGCAGTGGCAGACAGGATGGCAGTTTGAAAAGCTAGGCCCCAAAGAGCACATAATGCCAAAAAAAGAGGTGCAAGATGGAATTGTCCTTGGGCCCTCCCACCCACCCTTATGTTGGTGAAATAGGACATGCGCACTTTAACAAACCAATCATTTCAGCAACAGGGTCTACAAAATTGTGGCTGAAATGATTGGTTTTCTTGGGCCCCCACACAAAAAAAAGCTTTTCATCTCTCCCTGTACAAAGTAAACTGGCTCTACTGAGGCAAGATGTCGTCCTCATCCTCATCCTCTGATTCCTCGCCCCTTCAGTGTGTACTTCCTCATCCTCACACATTATCAATTCGTCCCCGCTGGACTCCACAATCACAGGTCCCTCTGTAGTATCTGGAGGCCATTGCTGGTCTTCATTGAAGAATTGATAAATCATTTTGATGAACATCATCTTCTCAACATTTTGCGGAAGCAACCTCCTTCGCACTGACCAGGTTGCCCGCTGCACTAAAAACTCTTTCCTAGTACACACTGGAGGGGGGACAACTCAGGTAAAATAGAGCCAGTTTGTACAGGGGCTTCCAAACTGCCTTTTTTTCCTGCCAGTACAAGTAAGGACTGTCTGACATGTCTACTTGGATGCTGTCAGCAAAGTAATCCTCCACCATTTTTTCAATGGTGACAGAATGCAATGCAGCGACAGTAGACATGTCAGCAATTGTTGGCAGGTCCTTCAGTCCGGACCAGATGTTCTCTGCACCCCCGCCAGCGGGTCGTTTAGGAAATCTCAGCTGTTTCCTCGCAGCCACAGGTGTGGAAGAAAATAAAGGAGGAGCTGTTGCCATGTCACAGTGCTCTTCAGATGACAATCTCCTGATCAGCAGACCTTTGCACCGCTGTAGACTTGTGTCCGCCGGAAACAGAGACACAACATACGCTTTAAACTGAGGATCGAGCACGGTGGCCAGAATGTATTCCTCTGACTTTAAAAGACTGACCACCCTCGGATCCTGGCAAAGCGTACGAAGGGCTTCATCAACAAGAGCTACATGCTTTGTTGAATCGCAATGCTTTACCAGCTCCTCCCTCACTTTCTCCAGCTGCTTCTGCAACAGCCTGATCAGGGGAATCACCTGACTCAAGCTGGCAGTGTCGGAACTGACTTCTCGTGTGGCAAGTTCAAACGGCTGGAGAACCTTGCACAACACGGAAATCAGTCTCCACTGCGCTTGACTCAGGTGCATCCCCACTCCTTTGCCTATGTCGTAGGTGGCTGTGTAGGCTTGAATGGCCTTTTGCTGCTCCTCCATCCTCTGCAGCATATACAGGGTGGAGTTCCAGCGCGTCACAACCTCTTGTTTGAGGTGATGGCAGGGCAGGTTCAGGCTTTTTTGATGGTTCTCCAGTCTTCGGTAGGCAGTGTCAGAATGGCGAAAGTGTCCTGCAATTTTGTGGGCCACCGCAAGCATATCCTGCACACCCCTGTCACTTTTAAGATAATGCTGCACCACCAAATTTATTGTGTGGGCAAAACATGGCACGTGCTGGAAATTGCCCATATGTAATGCCCGCACAATGTTACTGGCGTTGTCCGACACCACAAATCCCCAGGAGAGTGTAAGTGGGGTAAGCCACTGCGAGATGATTTCCCTCAGTTTCTCTAAGAGGTTGTCGGCGTTGTGCCTCTTACTGAAACTGGTGATACACAACGTTGCCTGCCTTGGAACGAGCAGGCGTTTCGGAGATGCTGCTACTGATGCTGCTGCTGCTGCTGTTGCTGCGGAAGGCGATGCATCTACCCAGTGGGCTGTCACAGTCATATAGTCCTTAGTTTGCCCTGAACCACTTGTCCACATGTCCGTGGTTAAGTGGACAGTGGGTATAACCGCATTTTTCAGAGCACTGAGGACACTTTTTCGTACTTCTCTGTACATCCCGGGTATCACCTGCCTAGTGAAGTGGAATCTAGACGGGATTTGGTACCGGGGACACAATACCTCCATCAACCTTCTAAATCCCACTCCACTGATGGCGGACACCGGACACAGGTCTAACACCAACATAGCTGTCAAGGCTGCAGTTATCCGCTTTGCTATAGGATGACTGCTGTCGTACTTGGTGCTCATGGCAAACGACTGTTGTACGGTCAATTGCTTAGTGAAAGACGTAGCGGTCTTACGACTTCCCCTTTGGGAAGATGACCGACTCCCAGCAGCAACAGCAGCAGCAGTAGGCGTACCGCTGCAGGATCCTCCGGAAGAATCCCGGATTGAAGAGGACTCAGTCATGCCGGTGACATGGCCTGCAGGACTATCTCCAATCCAGATCGAGGAGGAAATTGATGAGGAGGGTGTTGCTGGTGTGGGTACAACGGCACCAAGGGATTTAGGTGTCCCTGGACTCCTGACGGTCCTAGCCACAGTTCCTGAACTAAACACAGATTTATGTAGTTTCTTCAGGTGACGTATAAGGGAGGATGTCCCTAGGAGGCCAAGATCCTTACCCCTGCTTATTGCAGCTTTACATAAGGTACATATGGCAATACATTTGTTGTCCAGATTGGGATAGAAATAATTCCAGACCGAAGAGGTGGATTTATTGGTCTTCTGGCCAGGCATGACGATGGGCTTTTTCATCCCATGGACAACAACTGTTTCCCCCCCTGGTGCCTCATTTATGAAAACCACATCAAGTCCCTCCTCAGCGCCAGCTACATCAATATCCTCCTCCCGGTGTACAACATTGGCACCTTCATTATCCAAATCTGTAACTGCACTGTGGGTGATCCTTCCAGAATATGCAGAGGGCGTGCTGCAAATGGTAGAAGGAGCCACCTCTTCCCGTACAGTGATGGGAAGGTCAGGCTTCACAACCACCAACACCCTTAGACTCGCCTTGGGGATTTGTGATGCCATGTTTTTAGAAGGCAGAGTTGTTTGCTGTGTTGTTGATGACAGCTTAACTCTCTTAAATTTTTTAGAGGGGGGGAGGAGGAGGGCTTAGATCATTGGGTGAAGCTGAACCACTAGTCATGAACAGGGGCCAGGGCCTAAGCCGTTCCTTGCCACTAGGTGTCGTAAATGGCACATTGGCAAGTTTAAGTTTCTCCTCAGATGATTTTAATTTCTTTTTTTTGATCATTTTAGTGAACTTTGGCTTTTTGGATTTTACATGCCCCCTACTATCACATTGGGCATCAGCCTTGGCAGACGACGTTGATGCCATTTCATCGTCTAGGTCATGACTAGTGGCAGCAGCTTCAGCATTAGGAGGAAGTGGTTCTTGATCTTTCCCTACTTTATCCTCCAAATTTTTGTACTCTATTATATGCAGCACAAGAGAGTGTACCCCTAAACCACACACACCCGGCAAAGGCTTTAACAATTATATGCGGCACAGGACAGTACCACTGGACTGGAGTTATATAGCAGTACCAATGGACTTATACTGCAGGATCAGTGAACTTTGTTATATAGCAGTACCAATGGACTTATACTGCAGGATCAGTGAACTTAGTTATATAGCAGTACCACTGGACTTATACTGCAGGATCAGTGAACTTATACAGCAGTACCACTGGACACAGGACAGCACCACTGGAATTATGGCAACACCACCACTGGACTGAGCAGGACAGAGCACAGGACAGCACCAGTGGACTGAGCAGGACAGAGCACAGGACACCACCCCTGGACTGAGCAGGACAGAGCACAGCACAGCACCACTGGACTGAGCAGGACAAAGCACAGCACAGCACCACTGGACTGAGCAGGACAGAGCACAGCACACCACCACTGGACTGACCAGCACAGCACCACTGGAATGAGCAGGACAGAGGACACCACTAACACACCCTCCCCCCTCTTCCCTGATCAATGTCCGAGTGAAGATGGCGGCGGCAAGCGGGGACTAATATGAATCCGGATCTCACGAGATCCGACGGCAGGATTATGACGTTTTGCCTCGTTTTGAGTTTTTGCGATCGGCGGGAATACTCGAACAGTGCTCGGATTAGGCTCGGATCGGCACTGTTCGGGGGTGTTCTGATTACTAAAATCCGAGCCCGCTCATCCCTAGTTTTAAAGTCGTTGAATGAGTCTGGCATCCCTCAACAGGTGTGTTTCTCTCACATCCACCTATCTGTATAAATGTTCTTAAGATTCTCAAACAAAGCGGGGAAAGAGCAAAGCAAGTACCATCTGGAGTAAGTTCTGAGCACAGAGTGTATTTACAACTATATGCTGCCCGGGGAAAACTTTGTGGAGTCCTTCACCAAGTTTCATTATCTTTATGTTGAGTTACCTGTGTAAATATTTTATATAAACATAATTCTGCATAATTTACATACAACTTGTATTATAAGGTTATATATACATAGTTGATCCTAATTAAAATAAAAAATAGTAACAAGCTTTAGATAATCAGTAGTTAGATATTTTAGTTAAAAAGAGAAAAGAAGAAAATATGCAGTATTCATGTTTCAGGATATGTATATCTGGTTTGCACTTGCAAGAAATATTGTTATTACATAATCTCAAAACCTTTCCATGGTTTTCTTTCATGGGTGAAAGATTCAGGTCATGAAATTCTTGTTCCTCCAACAATCTCCACCTTCTCCTCAATAGGAGCCCCATTCTTAAAGGCAACATTAATAAAATTGCCACACAAAGCAATAATTGGTAACACAAAGTTTGGTGCATACATAAGTGTACCTCCATACCATTCAGGACAATGAAAACAGGCTTTTTTAATACAAGATAAATACAAACATAAAACACAGGTGTGGCGCTAGTGACCACAGTATTCTAATTATCCAATAATATAAAACTTATAGCTAAATCGTCCATTTAAAATTGTACAGAAGAGAAGAAGAGTCTCTTCCACAGAAGACTCCTGGGTTTAGTATCCCTTCATTCTTTGCAAATAAATGTTCAAAGTCTTTCTGATGATTATCTCAATTACAAGGACAGAACCTCTTCTCTTATAGTTTCACGATGTACCATGAAAAACATAAAAGAGAACAATCATAGTGCAACCTTGTAAATGCTCCAGAAAACACATGTACTGTTTAGATAGAAGAAATAAATACACTTTCCAAAAAGGCAAACAGTCCCCTCCGTGTTCTGCCCCTATAGAAATTCACTTCAGTAGTAAATAGGCATATATCTCTAAAACGAAAACCCCCTTCTTTCTTTTCAGCGTTGTTCTGAATCATCACACTCCACAGATTGCATCCAAGAAAGGGAAGAAAAAATACTAATGGTGCATTACCACTAATAATAAAATGGATTTTATTCTAATGCTTCATCGAATGAATACATAAATAACACACATAACTTCTTCTGGTTGACATCCACCCCCAGCCAATGCGTTTCGATTTAGACAAATCTTTCTCAAGGCATCTTTTTGAATACCACATTTTCATTCAAGGATCTGGTAGAGGAATGTTCATAATTGTATTGAACTTGTTGTTCTGTGGCTGATTGTAAAAGAGGAGTGAGGAGCTATAGTCGGAGAGGGTAGGCGCTGTCTCCCCCAAACAGAACAAGTACATTTTATAAATAAAAATATATGTGCGGTTCAATGGTATCTTACTACAGACACTTTAAAGTCTCTGAAATATGTAACCTTTAGATGAACTCTCTTATTTAGCAAAAGGAACATGTGTAGAATTTGTTTTGCAGTGTTATGAAAATAATATTAATCTGGTATAATGTTAGCGAAAAAATAATATTAAAATACATGGCGCATAACCAAGACCGACATAAATTCCCTAATTTCTAAAATAAAAATATTTTATCTAAGAGACACGTGTGTTCAGCTTCCTTCTCTCATAAACTAGCCTTGTTGCTGATTGGCTCATTATAAAGCAATCTTGGCTACTTGCAGGAAATTTGGCAATAATGCTACGAATCAGAAGAGATGCATTACATATAGGCTGGAAATTGATGGAATGAAAATGTTTCCGGTTCTGTAAAATGGATTAATTTATTTCCTGTTGTACCATGGCTATGTGAGTAGCATCCACTGCTCCTGTTACATGTGTGATTTGAGCAATGGAGTAAAATTGCTCATCCAGTGGCAAATTAATAAATTGACTTATGCACAACAGTAATGCCCATAGTATCCATTTAGTGTCTGACAAAAATCAAACTGTGAAGTTCCTACAACCACACTTACTGTAGTCTGGAATGTTCTAGATGCCAGAAATGTAACATAAACAGCAAATGATCCAGTGATAGCACAGTATTGCTGTGGGGATGCCAATCATATGCGAAAGTCTCTATTATAGTAATAACATAATCAGGGGTCAAATTATTAAAAACATTAATTTCTGTAATTTATGAACTCACTGTGGCAAATAACAAAGGGGTTAATTTAACTTTGCAGACATATGAAATCATTTGCAATGGCCGGGTCCCCTGTTGATGATTATGTCCTGTCCCAAAAATTTATTATTTACATCTTAAGCCTGTCTGGAGTCCAGGATAAATATAGATGAGAACCACTTAGCACCTAAATATATGGTGTTATGCATGTCTAGTTGCTATCCAATAACGATTGTCGATTGCCGTATTGTGGTTCCAAAGCACAATGTGATTTAATAGCCAAAAGTAGCAGAATAACAAGTCAGAATAAAATAAGTACAGCCGTTACTTATCGTAGGTGCCCTGGATCCAGTGTACAATCATTCAGGTCTGAAGGCTGTGGTCAAGTAGACTGTCCACTTGGTCCAGAGCCCCTGCTTATATACAGTCAATGAATACAGTAAAACAATGCAGATGATGTGGCTTGCTTCTATTGGTCCAGGCTTCTGGAGGGTCCAGTGTAATGCAGGTCATTGGCCAGTTCAAACGAAAATATCCAAAGGTGGGGGTCAGCTCTCCAGGGGATGCACTCCGATTTTCCCGCCAAGAATCCAGTTTAAACTAGTCTATTTACATTACACAGACAGTATCATTTTAAACATGTATTCCCTATCATCGCTAACTAGAGTATGCAATGTGCGATCTCTTTGGCGAATGAACTGGACAACTGAGGATAAATAGGGGATTAAAATGATACTAAACATGACATATTTCCTGTAACCTGAACCTTTGATTATAATATTAACCGTAAATATTGCTACATTTCGACATAAATAACTATGTGTTGCAACTACAATTAATGTGTACTAGTTACAAATGTATATGTTCGTGTGAATGCGAGTAAATGTGTACAACCTGTTATTGCCACGTGTTGCGGCTGGATACGCTTCTCCACACTGTAGCGTGCTCTACGCATAATTTTCATGCAAAGACGATCAAGTTTGCTAGATATCAATTGAAATGACTTTATCCAATTTGCTGACTTCGACAATGGTCCAGCTACTCCCAGCTGAAAGAAGATCTGAAGCCTCTCTAAAGTCAACAAAAGGACAGTGCTGTGAAAATCTAAGCCTAGTATTCAGGATTTCATCTGTCAAAATATACATGGAGACTGAAGAACCAAGAGTTCATCTGAAGTGCACAAATAGATTTAATAGAATTATAACAAATTTGATTGAGATTCACTATGAATCTCTTTTCTATGAAATATATTTCTTTATTGCAAACTGATTAAAATTATTAAATAATCTAAACCAAAATAAGTAAAATAACCAGTGAAATTAACCAAAACTGTAAAGTGTAAGTGATGTAGAAGAATTAAATGTTGAGTATACAGATGATATTATCGTATTACTTAAAATTACAGGTCATCATTTATTCCAACAAGTATAAGCAAAGTCTAAATACAATAACAGGGTTATTAAGGTTACAGATGTAAAACATTCAAAATGTAATCTCCACTAGTAAAATCCATCCATTTTGTTAACGTTTTTCTAACAGGAAAATCTGAGGAGTGATATTTACATCTTTAATATCATCCCCATGTAGTCTAGAATGATATTCTATAGTGTGAAGAAATTAATAGTAATCACCCATTTCTCAAATACCAATTTGCCTCTTACGAATCTCAGATATAGTGATCCACCTTGTATTGTATCACAAAGCTTCTTGAAATATTTTGTTCACAAAGTAACAAATTGTATGCAACTGTTACGTTATAGTAGCATTAGAATCCATTTCTGATAACCACTTTTCTAATTAAAGTGGGATAAGTACTCCCAGCATACACGTACACGTTTTGCAGTTGAATGCTATTTTAAGGCAAATCCCTTGATTTATCAGTGAAAAGGTAAGGTAGTTATAAGAATTTCACACTGAGGTGTGAATTTTCTCCTCATGTTAGCATATACTCTGCCTCTCTAAGTGTACTCACAGAGAACATGTTTAAAAGTCTATATGTTATCAAAAATTATCATTTCTTTGGAATTCAATTTCATATTATAGCTTTGTCCACTTCCCTAACCTGTCCCAGGTGCAGCTACACAACCTTTTTATTTTAAAAAAACCTGTCTTTGCTATTTTACTTATTAAATTCTATTTGATAATGTTCTGTCTTTGTGTTCTTAACAAATTTGTGTGTCAGATAGCTCGGTTATTAAGAGCTGCATAACTGAAATACTGGTTCTTATATTGTTAATGACAATTCTGATTGATTTAAAAGTCAAATGTCCTGGGATATAAATTGTGATGGTAATCTGAGATACGAGAGAACCTAACAGCTCTTGAAAAGGGAAAACTTTAAAAATTACTTTTGGTGGTGCCAATTTTAGATTAATAGTAAGTGTGTGGTATAAAAAGTGTTTTTAATCATTGTTAGACAGCCCAGGTGGGTTTGCTGTGATTAACTCACACAAACGTCACACAGGCTCAGGTGAGTGCTTGTTTGTGACAGTCTCTGTGCACGATCTTCAGAATTTCCATGAGGGCATGAGATGGGAATCTGAACCGGTGTATTATCACTGTATTAGTCATTGGAACGAGGCTTATATGTGACATGTACACACGCTCCATGTGCCTTTGTTGCTACTGCTGCAGCTTTTGTTTAAAAAAAAAAAACATTCTAAACAATCATAATAACTAATGAGGGATAATATAAAAAAAAAACTTTAAACATTTTCGTCTTTAATCTAGTTTAATGTTAGCGAAAGAATAACAAATTGGTATGTCATCTAATAAACACATATGATATACTTACAGTAGAAAAATTAAATGAGGTTTGCATCATAAAGAAACATTACCTGGCAAATCCTGGCATGTTTTTATCCAAACCACAAGATCTGAGAAGATATAAAACTCAATGCTGATGACTTTTCCTACCATATAGAACCATAAAGAATTGCATAAACCCAGCCAAACATTACAATTGTAATTTAAATGTCATAACCAGAAATATTTGTTTACATGACATATAATGTGTAAAATAAATATAAACATACCTCTATAGAACTGCAGTGCTAATCTTATTTATTGTGTTAGTATGACGTCAAATCACAAAAAGTCACAGTAACGCAGAGGTCAGCAACCCCCGGAACGCCGACCACTTCTGTCTGGCATGCCAGAGCTTCGCAGCTGTCTAACTAAAGAAGCTGAAGATGGCTTAAAACGGCGCATGCGCAGAACCTCTGTTTCGGCCTTCATCGACTTCTTTAGGCCGCTTACAGATGTCTATGTAATTTATCTAACATAATACATCACAATAATAATAATAAAGCTTAATTTTGGTGAAAAGCTGTATAATATATATCTCTCTAAAGGTGCCCCTTTCTTTATATATTTTTGGGTTTTTTTCTCCTTAGGACTGGCATACCTAAGAGAGGGTGTGACATTAGATAGATTATACAACAGGTATTACATAATACATAAAATTTGTTTGGTGAATCATGAGCGCTTGAGAGTTGCCAATTCTTTATCAGCTTCCAGCCATGACTGTTGACCTCGGGCTCTACTTTGTGTTATGTTATAAATTGTGCACACAAATATGTAGCATAATATTAACGAAGGCTTTACTCTGTGGTATAATATTATTATCTCGAATATGTATAGTCTAAACAATGGTAATCCAGTGTAAAACCATGGAAATAGCACATCAGTCATGAAGTTGCTAATTATTTAATCTCTGCAGTTCAATTTTTTACAACATATCTGACAAATGGAAGCAACAATATGTTTTTGAGTTTTCAATAGGTTATTTCAGGCAGAGCATCTATTTTAATGATCAGTCATTATTCCAGTAATATGTAGCACAGAGTATTAATTAAGCAACATAATTTTTGGCAGTGTTACCCTTTAAAAACACAGATCAAATACGTCACATCTATTTCATTCACTGTGACTGAGGAAGAGCCGGAATGCCTTTTTAGTAGATACTAGAAACATGATATCATCATATAGCGCACCTATATTAAGAATGTTTTCTATAACTCCTAACCAGTTTTGGCTAATGCTTTTCCAGTTGCTACGGAAGAGATCGAAACAAGCAGCACTGAGGTCATATAGAACATTGTAATCACAGCGGGCCTCCGCTATTGCCATTGCTGCTATCTATTGTTACACCATAGTTGCCTAATCTGTCGGAATGTCCGGGACACTCCCAAATGTTTGGGAGCTGTCCCGGACTCCCAAGAGAGCAGGGCAACCACCCGGATCATGCCCCGTTCGTTGGTGGGTTGGGGCGGGGCTAAATGTGTCACATTGGCCCCACCCCCTGCTTTGATAGGCCAAAATTGACATTGTTTGGCAGGGAGCGGGGCCTAATGATGCAAATCTTAAGGTCATGCCCCCATAACGGCGCCCCCTCATGGACAGCTTGATGCCAATGTTGGCAAGTATGTCTTACACCGCTACCTGCTCGTAAAATAAAGCTGAACGGTTTGATGCAGTGAACTTCATTTGAATACAAAATTAAGGTGACATAAATGACAAAGCAAAAAGAAACCAAAACCATTTAACTTTGGCTTATATAATGTTGGAGAGCTCATTGCATCAGTGACACTTATCTTATACACTTCTTAGTAATATAGAGAAAGGGGACAGGAAGTGATTGCATACGCTTTTAAGAGGAAACATTGCTTTTTGCTAAGTTTCCAGAGGATTTACTGTTCCTCTGCAGTAATAATTGTGCTCAGAGATAAATATAGGCTTCTATATAACTTGAGATCTGACACAAAACAAAAACAGATTGTGACTCGTGCCTGGTGTGAAAATAATATCAGGGAGAAGATACACACAGTTCTGATCTGTCATATAATCTGTTCTTAGGGCTCCTCCTCACATTCCAGGATGATTATTTCAGTTCCACAAGGAAAATCCTTACAGCGTCAAAGGAATTATTTAAGTTAGTGATAAATATAACACAGTCTCCCAGCACTGCACTAAGACATCTCAAACTGAAATAAAAAATAAGGGTAAGATCTGTCCGTTTGTAAGCCTAATACGGCACAATTGACATTTGGCTGACGTCACATTATAGTTTATGGACTTTGGCCTGACAGGCTTTAAAACATGTGGAGTTTAATAGTAACTCAGGAACTACAGATTTACTCCTATTTGAGCATTAAATATATACATGTAGAACTTGATACTGAAAATAACTACCTAGTTGATCTAGTCTGTCTATTGCAATCCCTAATCACTGGTTCTTTGTACTTATATTATACTTGTAATAATTTACAGTAATGGTGCAGTATTCCATGTAATACACGTTTTTTCTTAATAACGAATGTTGACATCATGACTCACTGGTTATGAATTATGACATTTGCGTGTGTCTTTGTGTGTCTATGTATGTCTCTATGTGAAGATACCGGGTGTATCTGGACAAACTATACCCACTTTGTGGTGGCTGGCCATCCAGAGGTGCCTTACTATACCAGGGAAGTATACCCAGTACCTTGTAGGGTTTCACCAATCACTCACCTTTTTTCCTGGTTCCTTAACAAAGCATCTGCTAAGGGTTCTATGTAAACAACATAACTATATAGGATATAGAACCCTTAGTAGATGCTTTGTTTTCCATAATCCTAAATTTTGTACAGTAGCGTCAGCTTCTGTGCCGCGGATGCGCAGTGCGACTTGCGCAGGGAGCAATATGGCCGCTGCATCGGTATAAAAAAATGCATATTCTGATGTATAGTTCTATCATCCTGACGAAGTCCACAGCAATGAAATGCGTTGAGGCAAAACAGGTATATATAGTATCAGTAAAGGTAACTCCGGAGCCCTGATCCACTGGAGTGGTGATTAGAAGACAACTGGTGCATACCTTTCCATGTATTACAAATAAGCCTATGTTCCTTTTATCAATTGTGAGCGTGCATTTTATATATTTGTCAATAAATTTGTTTTTTATTAAAATACCAGACCGTATGGTATTCTCCATCTTTCTTCCTATACTTACCGGATGGAGAGAAGTGGATATAAGCTGTACTGAATTGGAAAAGAACCTGTGCAGATAAGCTGAATGCAATTTGTTCTCCCACTTCGCATGAGTCACTATATCTTGCTATGCAGATGTCCACATGCGCTTATAACTTAATAGAGGTCTTGCCATACCACATAAGTATGATGAATGGAAATAAGCAGGCATTGAGATGGATGTATTAGAACCCCATTGTGCAGAACTAAAAAAGGGGGCATGTCCACAACAAAAGTGGAGGGAAGCACATTTGACAAGGGGAAAGTGGTAGAGCAATCTTCACATTTGTTCCCCCATGATTCTCCCATACGGGAGGGGTACTCCTCTTGCACACAGGCCCATTAAATTCACAAAACACCCCTCTCAGACACACTCCTTCCTTTTTGCAAGTAATGAATTATTAACAACTCCCTAGCCGTGGACTGAGTTTGATTTCAACATGGACGATCCCTATTTTTTTAACAGTGCATTTCAGTTTGATTCTCACGGTTTACCCTTGATAACAAACCAATGAATATGTCATGTGAATTATGTTAATTATGAATTATTTGTACATTCAACACAGTGTTTGCATTCCAAGCATTGGTTACATTTTAAAAGGCATCACAATAGATTTCAGTACCTATTGACTTAAATAAATAGCTTTAGCCCTATTTCCTGTGCATTCTCCACATTTTAATGATCCAATACATTTGACCTTTACTGCAATGTACATTGTAGACTTTGCACATTCTAAAAAATCCCTGTTTATAAAGCACAGCAGACATACCACATTACGTGTGATAACACATTCCTCATTAAGCTGGGACAGAATAGGCCACACCCTCAATCCACCCATACCTCAGCGGTATTTGGTTATTAGACCCGCCCACATAGCTAAGACCCACCCCTTCCAGCCAGAGGGCCCAGGTGCAAAAATTTGGCTTGGGCCCCAGGCATAACCCCCAAGACATCAGAATAATCAAAACATAATGTAATTATTATACTGTATATACTGTAATATTATCCTCATTATTTTCAAAATCATATAACTGCCTAAATTAATTCATTGTGAAGCTATATTTAGTTTGTACTTTAGGGCAAATTTGATTCTCTGAGACAGAGCTTCTCCATAGTTGCATTGACTGCCATGACTATATTTACAACCTTATGACGGGGGTATAGCTACATGCTAGTACTACTATGCTTTCTAGGGTAATGCATGAAAGAATTATAATGCACATTGTTTTGCGGATTGCTGCATACGGTATATTATATTAATTAAAAAATGGCATCACGAAAGCTGTTTTCCCCTGTGTGTTTGAGTGTATTGCAAACAAAATGGTTCTTGTCAGTAGATCTAATAGTGATTAAAGCAATAACCTTTCTATAATTACAGTGTTAGCTACTATTTACTAGTACAGATGTTAGTTTGTGTAAGGTGTGATAAAGACACAATTTCAGTTGCTGCCTCAGGCATATGTACTAGGTAAACTCCTGGACAGACAAAAAAACCCATTAAAAGCATTACAGAGAGATTAACCCTTTCAAATACATTTTAGGTTACTTATTTAGTGTTACGAGAAAAAACAGCTACAAGGTGCAATTGTGCACCTCAGCAAAACCATGCTGCTCTGCAGGGGGCGGTCAAGTTTAAAATGCGTTCACAGGTTTAGATTCAAGGCCATGTCCTAGCTAAGCTCGAAATCATCTTGTACATGTAAAGCAACCCATGTACTAAATGCAAAGCAGGCGATATAATGTGTTGTACCCAAGCTCTTTTTGTTGGATGGTGCAGTGCGGTCCACTCTCCTTTGTCTTGAGAGTGGGAATCATCTCTGATAAAACCGGCCCAAATAGGCGGAGAAATGCGTCAGCTGACACCCATGTGAGCAGTTGATGTGGAGCCGTGTTCAGTTCAGTTTGGATTGCATCTCCTTATTCAAGTTCCAATTGGAATCAGCGTGCCCTCCGGAGTTCCAAAACAGAAAGAAAGTTGTCAGCGCTTATCCTTTAAACTGCATATCTGTATGTGTCTAGCAAAATGAAAACAGGAGGTATTAGTTCATATTTTGATCAAAAGACTTAAGCCTGCATCCCAGCGTCAAGGGTACGTCATTATATGCAGGTCCTACACTGACCTATATGCTTTAAACACTATTAAATGCAATTAAAATAAGATGCACTCACCTCCCAGGTATAGGGGTTACCTCATGTTTTCATGGTTCAAGGTGGCTCTTTAATGTGTTGTCTGCTGCCCTGGTCGCCTTCTTCCTCTAGATCAGCACTGGATGGCGCCCCTTGCATTCTAACACTGAGGCACTTTACTGATGGTAAGTTGAGCTAAATTTGTTTTCTTACTGACCAACAATTATCTGTCACCTTACTAACTACCTTAAAATATTTTATTTATCTATCAATTTACTGACTAAATGACTAAAGATATTTCCACAAACAACATCGTTCCACACTCTAACATTCTCTGGTGGAGGTCGGATTATGGTAGATTGTGCTTTCGCTATTGGCCAGCCTGTTCCTGTGGGTCATCTTGGATCCTCACTGTACTTTACGCGATTTCTACTAGAAAATGTCACTAATCTAGGAAATGTAGGTAATTTTGGCCGTATGCAAACACTTAATTAAAAAAAGGCCACAGTCAGCATGTACAAGGACATCCTGAGAGAGCAGAACCCTGGGGTCACATGTGTATAGGCAATAGAAAGTTTGGGCAACCGTTCCGTATAAGGAAATGCCCCTCCAGTGTCCAAAGAAAAAAGCACAATAGTTCCACACTTGGGGCAGTCACAAAAAACTGAATGGTAGATAAAAACAAAAATAAAAGTAGAAATAGAAATAGAACTTGTATTTTGTTTTATTTTATTTTGTTCTTATTTTTGTTTCCTTATGCGGAACGGTTGCCCAAACATTCTATTGCCTATACACATGTGACATCATTTTCGGAACTATGTTCCCGGCATTTACTACTGCTGGTTCTATTTGATCTCGAGGACTAGTCACATGACCCTCGTTACATGCACTGGATATTAATATTCCCTGTGCTACTGATGTACCGGACAATCTCCCCTGTACATAATGTACACTGAGCTTATATTACGCTGTTATACTGCGACTAAGGTGTTGTTCAAGATATTTGTCTCAGTGCACTTAGGTTTTGCTGTTTAATGCTGTTTACAACAGAGATGGTTTCACAATAACCCTTATTGGTGTTTTTTTTCATGCTACAATTAATACACAGGCGCCTTGGAAGCTGGGGGTTTAACCTCTTTTTACTTTCTGCATGACTGTAAAAGCAATGTTGTGCTGCTTAGAATGACTGTCGGAACCCTTCACACATGTCTTTTAGCTCACAGTACTTAATTGGGTGAATTTTCTCACATTCATTCAGTTACTCAATGGCAAAACAAATACAAGTGTGGCTTTTGTATATTGTAGATGTAGATAGATGACATGGGGAAGGGTTTAAACAGTAAGTGGGGTAGCTCTCTTCACTAGACAACTGTCAGTGTAAAATAATAATATGTGTTGAACCAAGCATTTCCTATGCTTAGCTGATGGAAAAAAAAACAATCTTTCATCATCATCATCATCATTTATTTATATAGCGCCACTAATTCCACAGCGCTGTACAGAGAACTCATTCACATCAGTCCCTGCCCCATTGGAGCTTACAGTCTAAATTCCCTAATATAGACACACTCACATACAGACACAGAGGGAAACAGACAGAGAGGGAGAGACTAGGGTCAATTTTGATAGCAGCCAATTAACCTACCAGTATGTTTTTTTGAGTGTGGGAGGAAACCGGAGCACCCGGAGAAAACCCACGCGCATATATATATATATATATATATATATATATATATATATATATATATATATAATATCAAATAAATAAATAATCCCAAAACATAATAATAACCATACATTTTTTAAAACAAAATGCAACCAGGGCACAATAAATATTCATCTGTGACTTGGTTATCAATCCCAGAGTATATATTATACTCCCTAAACCTCATGAGATACATCCCATGCCTCTGGCTCTCTTCACATGTCCAGCACATGTGTATGAAAATAAAGTATTTATTGTAATACTATAGGTGATCTAATATTTCTTGTTCATTTATTAATATAACATGGTTTTCTGTACCTCCACAGTTTTTCCAGCACTGTTTCAAAAGTTTATATGTATTAGAGAATATGATTTGTACAGTAATTTGGTCACTATTTTTTTGTTCTTTGCACCATATGGATGTCTGTTTTGTCTTTCCGTATTTCTAATTAATATACCTATTCATAAAGGCACAAATTGAACATGTTCTTTTGTAAGGCGCTGATCTTCAGGATCTATAGAGATCTGTCCTCGAAGATTTATAGAGGTCAAGGTACTAAGGAGAACATTGCATTTCCACAGGTGCTCCAATTTAGTTTGTGCAGTTTATCAGTTATAAACATGTATCTTGCAAAATGACAGATTTTTGCAAGTGGTTCAGTGAACATTTTGTGGGTTATATAGAGGAATTCTCGGATGGAGAGCATATGCAAACCGAGGGGGGTTTCCTAGTGCCTGGAAACCCACCCCCAAGCCTGGGGCACTGTATAAATGAAGTGGCTGGACTCTGCCCCCGCTTCACACGGCTCTGCTTGAAAAAGGCCAAGCACTGTCTAAAATTATAGCCACGCCCCCATGCATGCTGGTCACGCCCACTGGCTGGGTGGTGTGGAAACCCCCCTCTACAAATCCTGCGTTTGCCCCTGGAGAGGTTAGTTTTATTTTACTCCTGATAACCCTGCTCCTCCTTGCTGAATTTGGTCACCCACATCTTTTCTCACAATAACTCCTACAGTTTTTCCAACACTCTAAGTAAGTGATTGGATGACATTCATGACAAGAGTCTTTATATATGTACACAAGTGTCTCCTTGGAACAGAACCCAATATAGATTTCATATAATTTTATTGTATGTTATCCACTGAAGTGTAGTATGCTGCGCGGATGACGCATCTTTGCTCTGGACCTACCCATACAGCATTACTTAATAATGTTGGCCACAATAAACTTATCTCACCCAAGATCCCACTTACAACACACAGCTGACACATTTTCTTTGTGATGATGTAATGATGTGTGATCCAATCACATTCTTGGATTATTTCACACAGGAAGTACTGTATTCTGGTGTTAAAGAAGTGACCAAGAGGAACAAAAGCTTCACTAATGAAGAGCTGGACCTCACAGTGAGGTACAGAGAACGTTATAGAGAGAGTCTGCAATGACAATCAAGGCAACAAGCTAAAGATAAAGGTCTACAGAGTGACTAAGCATAAGGTACTAGGAACAGTAAAGAGAGACCTCTCCATAAGAAGACTGCAGAGGAGATGGAGTGATAGGATGAGGTGGGTGCAATGGCGGAACTACCATTGGTGCAGCCGGGGCCCATGGAGATAATGGGACCCACTGCATGGCTGATGCCGAGGGTTGGGGGCCTCGGTTCCTTCCTCACTGCCTCCCTGCACCGGGGCCCACAGCTCACTAGTTCTGCCTCTGGGTGGGTGCCATGCGCCATTTGAAAGATTAGGTGCAAAATTGCACCAGGTATCCAAGCAATGCTTCAGTATTAACTGTGATAATTACTGATCCCCAGTTATATACAGGGTGTTCGGAAAGTCACTGTGCACTTTTCAGAAAGTAGTGAAAACAGTGGAGAATTGAAGCAGGGGAAAAGTTGCCCATGGCAACCAATCAGCAGTGAGGTAACATTTCTAATTTGCATATTATAAAATTATACGGAGCAACTGATTGGTTGCCATGTGCAACTTTTCCACTGTTTTCTCTGCTTTCTGAAAAGTGCACAGTGATTTTCCGAACACCCTATATTAACATTTTATCTAGAAACACATGTGATTTGTTAGGGCGTAAAGATATTTCAAAAACAAATATTAAAAAACAATATATAACTGTGTAGTATACACATTTATTTCAATATGTTTCAAATGTGTATCATATATGAATATTACATTAACTTGTCAATTATTATACAGATGTTAACCATCCTCATCAAGATGATTAGGAGGTGGGGAGGGTTAGATGGGAGCCAGTTGTGATGACCCCTTCAGTGATTCCTCACTCTATTCTTGTTGGGTATACCAGCCCTGCGCAGCACTATAATGCTGAAATGCAGCCTTTCTGTGATGTCACTGTGCTGATTACTATTAAGTTACAAATCTTTTGAGTTTATATATATATGTATGGAATTTTACCTTTTCAAAGCAGGTGACTTTTGCCTGCTTATAGTTTTTATGTCCTGTTGCATAAGAAAGTTCTCATGGTTTGATTATGTCATAGTCAGATAAGTTATGTTTAGTTAGTTAGATTTAAAATGTACTTGTTATGTGTTTCTAAAATCAATAAAAATACTTTTATCAGAATATACAGATGTCATATATAGTCAAATAATAATCAAGTCACTTTGGAAATATGCAGGAGGCCCAGGAACAGGAGATGGTGGCTCGGGAAAAGGAGGAGGAAGAGGACGATGGGAATTAAGAGCTGAGACAAGAGGAACTCCAAGCTAGAGAACAGCATAAACATTCTATATAACATATAATGCATAACATAAATCTCATATGTTGCATGCATGACACTGTATACATTTCCTTACTAAATGATGCTATGTATATACAGTCATGGCCAAAAGTTTTAAGAATGACACAACTATTGGTTTTCACAAAATTTGCTGCATCTCATAAGTGTCAAAGTCTTTTATTGACAATTACATTAAGTTTATGCAAAGAGTCAATATTTTCAGTGTTGACCCTTCTTTTTGAAGACCTCTGGACCTCGCCCTGGCATGTTGTCACTCAACTTCTGGGCCACATACTGACTGATGGCCGCCCATTCTTGCCTAATCAATGCTTGGAGTTTGTCAGAGTTTGTGGGTTTTTGTTTGTCCACCCACCTCTTGAGCATTGACCAGAAGTTCTCAATGGGATTAAGGTCTGGGGAGTTTCCTTGCCATGGAGCCAAAATTTCGATGTTCTGATCACCGAGCCACTTAGTTATCACTTTTGCCTTATGGTAAGGTACTCCATCATGCTGGAAAAGGCGTTGTTCCTCACCAAACTGTTCTTGGATGGTTGGGAGAAGTTGCTCTTGGAGCATGTCTTGGTACCATTCTTTATTCATGGCTGTGTTCTTTGATAGAATTGTGAGTGAGCCCACTCCCTTGGCTGAGAAACAACCTCACACATGAATGGTCTCAGGATGCTTTACTGTTGGCATGACACAGGACTGATGGTAGCGCTCACCTTTCCTTCTCAGGACAAGCGTTTTTCCAGATGCCCCAAACAATCTGAAAGTGGATTCATCAGAGAAAATGATTGTACCCCAGTCCTCAGCAGTCCAATCCCTGTACCTTTTGCAGAATATCAGTCTGTCCCTGATGTTTTTCCTGGAGAGAAGTGGCTTCTTTTCTGGCCTTCTAGACACCAGGCCATCCTCCAAAAGTGTTTGCCTCACTGTGCGTGCAGATGCACTCACACCTGCCTGCTGCCATTCCTAGTTCTGCAATGGTGGTGCCCCGATCCCGCAACTGAATCACCTTTAGAAGACAATCCTAACGCTTGCTGGACATTCTTGGGCACCCTGAAACCTTCATCACAACTATTAAACCTCTCTCCATGAAGTTCTTGATGATCAGATAAATGGTTGATTTAGGTGCAGCCTTTTTAGCAGTAATTTCCTTGTCTGTGAACCATGGTTAACAGAGGAAGAACAATGATTTCAAGCACCACCCTCCCTTTAAAGCTTCCGGTCTATTATTCTAACTCAATCAGCATGACAGAGTGATCTCCAGCCTTGTCCTCGTCAACACTCTCACCTGTGTTAAGGAGAGAATCACTGACCTGATGTCAGCTGGTCCTTTTGTGGCAAGGATGAAATGCAGTGGAAATGTTGTTTTGGGGATGAAGTTCATTGTCACAGCAATCCATCTGATCGCTCTTCATGACATTCTGGGGTATATGCAAATTGCCATCGTAAAAACTGAGGCAGCAGACTTTGTGAAAAAGAATATTTGTGTCATTCTCAAAACATTTGGCCATGACTGTATATCTATATGCAACTTAAGATATTATGTGCATTTAAAATATTCTCCACCAGAAGCACAGAATGATTTGTCTCTAGATGCTGCAATTGCTCCCAAGTGTAAATTATCTAATAGCTGTTTACTAAAGATACAGCACAGTACATCTACATGCTTATTACAAATAAATGTCACAAAAATAATTACAGCTCTTGTAAAAAAAAGGGTTATACTTTAAACCTTCGGTACTATAGGCCCCCCGGGGACAGACTAGTTCAATTTGTCCCTTAATATTAACCATATTAATTTAGCACTGCTGAAAGACCATCAAAGTGTATGATACAAAGAACAAAACAATATTGACAAAATTACAAATGATATATTCTAAAATACAGACACTTTGAAACAGTGCTGCAAGAAAGTTAGACTTATGTTATGTTATATTCAAAAACAGAAAAATAATTAATGAGTGGGATCTCCAAATTCATGGTTTCGGAACAAAGCAAAAAAGAAAATGCTGCTATAAGCTTGCAACAGACAATTCATCGTCGGATACCCAAATCTCCCCCACATCCTCTTCTAAAGACAAAGTGTCATCCTCCCCTGGTGTATCACCGGCTACACTCGGGCTGTTCAGGCACACATCAGCTGAATTGCTGAAAGGGCCCTTCTTTATGGGTACACTAGCAGAATGCTCACGATTAGACATCCCACTGATGGATGGACTCTCCAAAGGGATTGGTGTCATTTCTGATTCAGAGCAAACATTATCCTCTAATGCCTTACTGTTATCTTGCAGCTCGACTTTGACGCGTTACAGTAGTTGTGCACCACTTGTAGGCTCGGTAAAATTTTTAGATCAAAGGTGAAGGCCTCATTCTCTCTTTGCCACTGTGTGTGTAGAATGGCATGTTGGGAATTTTATTTTTTATCGGCACTTAACTTTTCCTCAGTTACACTTCTTTTTCGCTTCAACACAGTAAAAAAAAATTTGGTGTGTGTTTTTTGAACTGATTTCGAAACACTGTGTAATTTGACATTGCCTTGCCCAGATGACGTACTGGGAACACTACCATCAGGACTGGTGACAAAACCTGGTTGCTCATTCTGCTCATATGTGGACTGCTTTGAATTCTGAGCCCAAAGCACTTGTACTGCTACAAATTGTTTTAGATACTGCTGACAGATAATACTTTGGATGGCCAGAAATATTTATGCACAATTATGGGGGACACCACAAAAGCACTGGGGAGTGCAAAAAATTATTTGGTAGATACTGCTGACAGATAGTAATTTTGACAGCCAGAAATATTCATGCACAATTATGAGGGACACCCCAAAAGCACTGGGGAGTGCTAAAAATTATTTGGTAGATACTGCTGAAAGATAGTAATTTTGACAGCCAGAAATATTTATGCACAATTATGGGGGACACCCCAAAAGCACTGGGGAGGGCTAAAAATTATTTGGTAGATACTGCTGACAGATAGTAATTTTGACAGCCAGAAATATTTAGGCAATATAATTGGGGGACACCCAAAAAGCACTTTGAGTGCCAAATATTGAGAAAAAAACAAAACCTCTATCCTCCTCTCTTCTCTAGCGATTTTTGCTAGCACAATTGGAATCAGAATATTGTATTCTCTGTCCCTGCTCTAATCAGCCTGTGACTACACCCTGCTCTCTCCCTCTGTCAAATGGCGATGGATTGCTGTGGAGGCATGTATTTATAATCTTCAAGTATCGCGAGAACCGAGCCCCGAGATCCGACAACGTCACGATGACGTTCGGCCTCGATTTGGATTCCGAGCGGGCGGGAGAGTACCGAGCCTACTCGGCTCGGTACTCGGATACCCAAAGTTCGGTTGGGTTCGGTTCTCGGGGAACCGAGCCCGCCCATCTCTAATTTAAACAGTGTTCTGAGCACTTTTTTGTGCCAGAGTATTAGTTGAACTACCTTGCACCTGCGCTCCATCGCTCTGTACTTCCCAGTATGTTGTGCTCCAGTTATCCAGACCTCGTCTTATTAGACTATTCTTTCATTTGTTGATTTGGTACCCCGCTGTGCTCACCGATGATAATGACATGTTAAACTATTCTTCTGTTCGCTGTTTTGGTACCCTGCTGTGCTCATCATTGTTCAGACCTTTGCTTGTTACTCTTACTCTTACGTTTGTTGTTTCAGTTCTACAATTTCCTAGGCTACCAGAATGTCACACCAAGGGGCAGAACTGAGGGAAGCCCAACTGCAGCCCAAACTCCTTTTCGGGGTTCCTGGTGAATGCCAGGGGGTCTGTTACTCTATGCCTTAGTTTTGCCAGTGCAAACCTTGTTTAACAACAGGGAATCCGCTATCTTCAAATCCTGCGACATGACATACAAGTACTTGAGTTCATAAGTGTACATCGCACCCAATAATTTTTGCTTTCTATCTTAAACATTTAATACAGGAAATAAAGTAAACTTTACAATCAAAATTGTATATTACATTGGTAATCCTTGAGTTGTTTTCTATTTGACATTAAAATAGTTATATGTTTTTTTAGTAGATTTACATAACTCTGTCAGATAACTTAGGTATGGAAAACGAGTCATGCGCATAACATAACACTACACAAGTAGATAACATATTGTAATATTGTACCACAATTTATTGTGTATCCAGAAAAAATATGTATCATGCACATAACATAACATTACACTTTTGGTAGATGCTTACGGCTTCTCTCGTTACATTCAGCTCAATGTTATTTAGATATCAGATACAGTAGGTATGGAAAATGCGTCATATGCTTAACATAAAACTAACTTAGGTAAATAACACATTGTAATTTTTACTACATTGTATTGTAGTTAATGTTGCATAGATATGTCAGGAGGAAAGATGCATTATACACGTTCCATAACACTACACTTAGGGAGAACAAAATAAGAAATGAATGTCCATCTCCATTTTCTTTTCTATTCTCCCTCTGATGAAGTTACATTGTAATGAAAAGCTTAGAGGTCCATAGATGATTAGTATTGGAACCTTCTTTCATTCACTCTATACAAGTTGCATCCAATCGTGAGGATTACCATCATCGAATTCAAACTACCCACGGTGATTACAAGAGAGTTGCCATCTATACTAGCGTACTGACTTTCGGAAAGCCGTTTTTACTATCTCAGTGCTTTAAACATAAATGCACAGCTTTACCACTGATGTCCTGTATAATCCAGCTGTAACATCGTCCGATGGATGTGTCCGGGGGTCCTATCCTGTTTCATGTAAGCTACGTGTGCACCCGATATAGTCGTTCTTCTGCAGTTAAGGAGTGCTAAGCCACCCAGGATACAAGGTTGTTTGGACGTTACTGCCGGGTCTGTTGATCGAGCACTTTCAGTGAGTATTTGTGCATATTACAAGGCGCTATAATTTTATCATGGACTATTGCCCTGCGTTTGATTTTGTTATTCTCTCTTTTTGGAATTGACTTTTTGCCCATGGAGATCCAGTTTAGATCGCTGATCATCTGTAATTAGTAGCTGCTATTACAATACTTTGAAGTTAACAAAATTCACATTGCATGAATTTTATTTGGATATTCATGATTGGATCCGTTTCAATATTTGTGGGTGGAGCCTTAACTATCTACCAGCCAGTGGCCAATCTTCTTTGCTCTTTTTTTGACAGCTGTCTAGTATGGACTTTATATTGTAGCGATAAGAGGGGATTGAATTCTTTTTTTTTAATAGCTATTATATGGTTTTATAGTCACAGTGCACTGTGCTATTCTAGCCACTCATGAATTGTTCCTTTCCAACTGAGTATACCCTTTTTTATGTTTGACATTGTGTTTTGGTTTGCATCATATAAGGTCGACTAACATCTATTTTTTTTATACATTTGTGTGTGTATTACTATACTTACAAATTAATATTTTAATAGAGTATAATAAATATATTTATTTGTGACAGTTTGTAGTATATTTTATATTTTTTTCCTTTTATTTTGATTTTCACTCTTATACCAGCTAGTCAAGTAGGTTTTTTAGCGCTGCAATTCATTTGGGTTTTGTGGTGTTTCTTTTACAGGTGGTTTGCAGATACCTTGTTAATTGCAGCTGCTTGACCCTTTGGCCTCTCAATAGAAGTGGTTATATTTAATCTTTACCGCACCATTATCAAAGGCTTGTTTCCCCTATTTTTGAACTCCATCTCCATTTTTATTGTAATAAAAATGTCTGCAAAAAGGTGTTTGTGTGTTTTATCCTGCTTTGTGCTATTGTGTAACTACATGTTCCAGTGTGCACTTTGTATCGTCATCATCATTTATTTATATAGCGCCACTAATTCCGCAGCGCTGTACAGAGAACTCACTCACATCAGTCCCTGCCCCATTGGAGCTTACAGTCTAAATTCCCTAATATACACAAACAGAGAGAGAGACTAGGGTCAATTTGATAGCTCTCAATTCACCTACTAGTATGTTTTTGGATTGTGGGAGGAAACCAGAGCACCCAGAGGAAACCCAAACACGGGGAGAACATACAAACTCCTCACAGATAAGGACTTGGTCGGGAATCAAACTCATGACCCCAGTGCTGTGAGGCAGAAGTGCTAAACATTAAGGCACCATGCTGCCCACGAACACGCTCCCAGCTGCCGTGACTTTGGGGTGTTTGCTATATGAGGTCACACGATTCCAGCCCGCAGTCTCCCTCCACTTATCACACAGGTTGTAGACCTACTGAATCGCCCCAAACAGCGCTCACCCCCCACACACTTCAGGTTTGCCACCACCTATTGAATGGTTTGCCACCACCTATTGAATACGGGCAATAGGACCCCAATATACTGTCCTACACTGGCACACCAGCTATCCACAGAATAGCAAGACCTACACCAGCAAGCACAGGGTTACCTCTTCACACCTCCAGACTGTTACACAAATGTAAATGCAAGCACAGACAGCTTGTTAATCAAATGCATCAGCAAATCACACACTGGGTTAACTTGGTCGAGCTATTTCTTCTTAACAGGCTCCTTAGAGTATCAAGGACACAACATATTAAATCATAGATTTAACATACAAAAGTACAGGGCATACAGATATAAAAAATAATTAATAAACAATTAATAGTTTGACATACACAAGCAAAACAGTTTAAAATAAAAGGGGTTACCTTCAGAGTGCCACTTTCAAGATTTACATACTCTGTGCCATGGGAAATTGAGAAAGGAAGATGGACAACTTATCAATGTGCATTGATTTCCTAAAAAGTTTGTATGTACTTGTCTCTAGAGATGTCCATGTGAATGGACTAATAATGATTATTGCTTATTATAAGCTGAAAGTTGATATATCACATTCACGTAAATCATTCAATCTGCTTTACTTATGCTAGGGGGGTATCTGTGAGTACAAACATGGTGTATCATCTCTACAAAGTACAGACAGACCTTAATGGAATATATAGAAAATCACTTTTAGTTTTGGGGGTGACTTTCTCTCTTGGGTCAAACTCTTGTATAAAGCTCTCTGCACTTTGGTGCTTACCAATGGAGTTTTATCAGGGTCCTTTCCATTGGGTAGAGGGTTGGAAATGAAGAAATGTGAAGTAAGAAATGTCACTATTGTCTATCTGCAGAGAGCACTGCTGGGATTAATGGGAGTCTTTGGTAAGTGTTATGGGCTGAAAGGTAACTGGCCCAAATTCATCCTATTCCCTTTGTGCCCCCTAACTCAGATACAGATTGCACCAATTACTGAGTTACAAATTGCTTAAACCTTTAAATACTTGGACATTACCATCTGAAAAGACCCTGAGAATCTCCCATGCAGGGGCAAACGCTGGATTTGGAGACGGAGGTTTCCAAATTTTTGATTTTGGGAAAAAAGCAATAACAAAACAAAATTACTGCAATTAACCGGCAGCAGAAACTTTTTTTGTAGTCAAATTGTTTGACTGTAACTAAGAAGTTTGGATGAGTCACAGAGTGTGAGACGTATTCTAATAACAACTGTTGCAGAAGCAGCTACTGAGAGGCGTTTGTTCCACTGTTTCCACTTGACAGTTTTATTCCCAGTTTTCTGATATTTTGACCCTCCTCAGGAAAGTTTCGTGAAGCCCGGTAATTCTAATTTATTTTAATATGTTATGTTTAACTTTAATTTTTTCTAAAAAAAAACATGGTCACCAGTGGGCTTCTGAAACTTTTGGCAGTGCAAGGGCAGGGGAGATTTCACAAATGTACAGTATAAGTGACATAAAAATAAGTGGTACTGTTCTATAGATTGTAAGCTTGCGAGCAGGGCCCTCTTACCTCTCTGTCTGTATGTATTACCCAGTATTGTCTTATTAATGTTTGTACCCAATTGTAAAGCGCTACGGAATTTGCTGGCGCTATATAAATAAATGTTGATGATGATGAAGTAGTACTGTGTTGTGTCCAAACGTATAGCATGAAAATTACAAAGAGAAGTGGTACTGTGCAGTATCCATGTGTACAGCAGAACATTGCATAAAGTGAAGTGGTAATGTTCAGTTTCCATAAGTACAGCTTAAAAATTGCATAATATGCACAGTATGAACATGACATAAAGAGAAGTGGTACTGAGAAGTGCCCATACATTCAGCATAGCAAAACAATTCAGATGCATGCAAAACCAAAATTATGCAGTAGTGCTGTATTCAGATATGAACACTAGAACTAAAACAGTAAAGAGTACATAAATGTAATAAAATGTTACATAAAAAAGAATGAGGCATAAAGTAAGATGTGCATTAATGTGAACACTGCTTTAAATAAATCTGACTATCTAGCCAGATTAATATTGCTCTACAAAACTAATCTCTTCTCACACCCAATTAATATAAAAACTCTTAAAATTAGTGTTACAGTTAGTTATCCAGTGCTGCACATCAGACTGCAGATGATAACTTTAAATTTACTTTCTTTAATTTCTATATGTCAGAAAACACTAGAGTACAAGTGTGAAAACTCTAAAAATAATACACTAGAGACAAAAGTGATGGCGGCCATTTTGTTGAGGCCAGTGCTCATGAAAACATTCAGATGCTCAAGGAAATGTTTCCAAGGCTGCAAACAATGTGTTATAATTCATTTAAAATACCTACTAACTGGGAGTTTCCATGATTATAGAAAAGGGGGTTTCTGTGTACATGGACTAGTCCACATAAAATCCATTTGGATACAGTCCTTGAATACCAACAGCCCTAAATAACATACCTCCCAACATTTAGAGTCCCGAAAGTTGGACAAAACAAGCCACGTCCCCCGTTCAGCACAATCTCTGTTCCCCTTATTTCCATGGTAACATCACAGAGTTCTGACTTGTGTATAGCAGGGGTCGCTCTTGTGTTCTGCGCATTCGCTGTATGGGGTACCGGATAGTGATTGTGACATCACAGTAAGTTAGTCTCGGAGTGCATACCTCTCAACTGTCCCCATTCCAGAGGGACAGTCCCACTCAAATCAGGTCTGTCCTGCTGGAATCGGGACAATTGGGAGGTATGAAACAATAATAAACATTTGTAATCCTCAAAGGGAACATAAGTATATCTACATGATATAAATAAGATAGGGGAAGGCAGCAGGATGGGATGCATCCTGTACTCCGAGCTGTCACAGAGTCTCATCCTATGTTTATTTTTACTGGGACCCGTTTTGCGCATGTTGCACTATGGCGGAGAACCTCATTTCTAGGTGCAGTCTGAGCGATGTAATAGCAGACGTCACACACAAAATTGCCATCGGAATAAAGAGAGTCCTGATGTCCCCTCACTCCGATAATATATATCAACGTGAGGATATCCGAGCTTTTATTAGAAATATTTTAATTTTTTTTGAAAGGGGATTAGTAAAGGGGTTGGTGTTTGAACTGTTATGTGAAGTTTATAATTGTGCACTCTGTGCCTCTATAGACTTTTCTGCCTCTTCACACATCAAGTCTTCCTAGCCTAGGGCTTGTAGCCTCTGACATCACAATGCTGCGTGACAGCGTCTGACATCATAATGCTGCATCACAGTTCTCACTCACAAGCCAGGAGGAGGTGGGCCTGGGAGGAGAGGCAGATACAGCAGGATATAACTGAGGTAAGAGGCTTTAAAGAGAGATCATTTTAAGCTTCAGAGCTGAATACAAAATATGTATTACTATTTTTTATTTAATATATGCATAATATGCGTATATAACTTTATTTCTTCCCAGCATTTCAGTGTAATTATAAAAATATAGAACAACATTACACTATGGGGCATATTGAATTGGCCGCCTTACTAATAGTGTACATGATTACCATTAGTACCGTAATTTCAACACTGGCTTTGTTCAACACTGCCAGTGTTAAAATTTTTGCATTAACGGTAATAGGTTTAACGCTCCGCTACTCCGGGGAGCATTGAATTCCCCCCTATATGAGGGTTTTATCCTAAAGTTCCACTTGCCCATTTCACTCCTCCTCTATCGTCTCCATTGCTGCGTGACAGCGTCTGACATCACAATGCTGCATGACAGTGCCTGACATCACAATACTGTGTGACAGTGCCTGACATCACAATCCTGCGTGACAGCGTCTGACATCACAATGCTGAGTGACAGCGCCTTACATCACAATACTGTGTGACAGTGCCTGACATCACAATGTTGCGTGACAGCGTCTGACATCACAATGCTGAGTGACAGCGCCTTATATCACAATACTGTGTGACAGCGCCTGACATCACAATACTGCATGACAGCGTCTGACATCACAATGCTGCGGGACAGCGCCTGACACCATAATGCTGCATCACAGCACTCACTCACAAGACAGGAGGAGGTGAGCCTATAATATGTATAATATATGTATATAACCTTATTTGTTCCCAGATATGGACAAACAAAACAATTAAGCAGTTCAATGACCTTTTTTTGCATTATCCCTATCTTTATCATGATCAGTCTGTGGAAGAGAAGTGTTCTGTACGTTACTTATCCCCCTTCTATTTAGGGAAGTCTCCTCTCTGTACCTCCTCCACAAGAATGATATTTATGAAATCCAGGTTAATATATGTAAGACATTCTGGATTTCTGCTGTGTGTAAGTCTATGATGGGCTGTTCTGTTTAACCCCATTTATTACATTTACTCTGTAATGTTCCATGTAAAGATATTGTGCGTCTGGTGGGATCTGACAGAGGTGCAGGTAGTCCCCATCTATGAGAACTGAGAAGACTCTGAAGGTCCAGATCATGACTCTTATACTGCAGCAGAGTGTCAGGCGCCGTCTCCGTCATACTCCCTCTCGGCGGAGACGCTGTCACAACCACTCTGCCCGGATGGTTGCCGGGCAACTGTATAGCCGCGCCTCCCAACCCTGTCGGGCGCCTGCGCAGTAGCTCGTTCCGTTACTAGGGGACACTTTCCCCGGCACTTCCTGTGCCTATTCCACAGAGCCTATCAGCTGTCTTCTGCCTCTATTTAAACCTGGCTCTGGCGCCATTAGGGTGCCAGAGTAACAGGTTCCTGCCTCTAGCTCCCACTGTGTTCGTGCCTCGTGTTTGGACCCGGCTTCTACGACCATTCTCTAGTCTCTGCATTCCTGTTGTGACCCGGCTAGCTGACCATTCTCTATTCCGTGTGACCCATCGTGTTCCTACGACCTTGGCCTGTTTTGACATTGCTTTTGGATTCTCCTTCTGTACCTCGTATACCGATTGGCTTGACCCGGACCGTCTGACTCCTCTTCACTACACCAGTAACTGTCTGATAGGACCGCGACCTGCGTACCCTGTGCAGCGAAGCCCATACCTCCTTGCGGGGGTCCCTGGTGAAAACCAGGGGTACGTTAGACTCCGCACCTATCTGCTCAGTAGTGCTAATACTGGTTAGTGTTCCTCTCAAATCCGTGCCTGACACAGAGCAGTTTTGTCCCTTCGGGATTGATGGCTTCTTCCACATGGGCATTTTATCCTTCCTTGAGTTTGTCTGTCCTTGTTAACTAAATTCTATTTTGACAGTATCCTGGACTTGGTAGACGCTAGCATTGGCTGCAAGATACTTAATGTCACTGTCTGTGACTACAACTGGCTGTTGGAGAGAAGATGACTTTTTACTTACTGTTATATTCCTTCTTCCAAGACTTTTAGAATGCACAGATCGTCCTGGTCTGGAAGCTGCTTTGTTCTTCTGTCTCCGGCTAATTATTGTCTGGATTCTCATTGTGTTAAATTGATAACGTAGAGGAGCTGCAAAGGGTAATGGAGTCTCCTCTTAAAGTGCCGTAACTCCTAAAGCTAAACCCAGTTGTGTCCCACCAACAAATATCAAATAATACAAATGTACAGATAAGTAAAATGTCCACTTTATGTTCCCCATAAAGCTACGATAACAGAATTATGGAAATGTGGCCACAATGATACATTATGATATGTTACTTTACAGGACAGCCAGTGTATAGAAGGCCACACATGGACGGACAGATGATGGGCGGCTTGGATGAAATATCCAGGTAAGCAGATCTGTGAGAATGTCCTCTGATAATGGCTGGCGGTGATATGAATGTCTGTGACTGACTACTATACAAAATATACCATGTATCTCCAGGCTTCATACTGTACTGGGTGATGTATAAACATGGGACAAGACATGAGGAAGTAATAACCTGGAGATAATACTACCCAGAGATAAAAGTCCCTGTCTGTAGATTACTATTAATGAATATATAATAACTTGTATCACACATGAAGAATGAAGTTTAGGGGGTACAGAACCGTAATACAGATTAGATTCCATTTATTGCAGGCAGCAGAAACACAATAGAACAAGCAGGAATTATGTTGATCTGGTGTATAACACAGACAGTAAATCCAGACAATAGTACCTATATGTAGTAGAGCAAAATATTTGCCTGTTCCGTATATATGCATCTATAGCATTAACTGAGTAGTGAGTATAAAACTGTCTTATGATTAGTTGTATAATACGCTGCACAACAATATAGTATAGATGAAGTTTTTGCTACTTTAACACACATCAGTTCCAGGAGAAATGTAAAGAGAGGGATATTTAACGATTGACCTTTTTTATTCCTTTAGATCTGCCTCATACAGGGGTTTTGCCCACGGTATATATAGAGCGTTGGAGCCGGAAGCAATGTACAGACTATTCTAAAGGTACCAATATGGGCTAAACACCAATCTGAAATGGGAGATAGAGATATAGGGTTATAGATAAAATTCCAATGTGTTCCAGCTTTACCAGCACACTCCCAGAATCCTCTCTCTCTTACAGCCAGACATTGGCTGACTACCCACTGGCGTTTAGGTAAATGCCGGAACATGATCACAGTTGACACGCTGCGGTTATCAAGGGAATGTCTTACCTACGGGTCAGTGGGGGACGTCAATGTCAGCGGACAGACAGTAGATACCCAGCCAAAAGCTGACAGATTACGCTGGAACTTGTAGTTTCAGAACAACTGGAGAGCCACAGGTTGGCCAGGCCTGGAGTACAGAGTATAATAGGCTATGAGTGGTAACTACACAACAATATAGTATATATGTATCCTTTACAGTTTTCACAATGACCAGTCCCAGGAGAAATGTAAAAAGGGAGGTGGGAGGGACTGTCTTTGAGAATCCGGCATGTCATTATATTGGAACCAGCCAATGACACGCATTCCCTAAGACAGATCATCATCCACCATTCACATCACTGAAGGGGGGGGATAATTATCCTGCAGAAGTCAATAAATGCAGACAGTGAATAGAAGAAGGCCCATGGATCAGTGTTTGTATACAGACTATTAATAAAACATAATACACTAATGTCTGGTAAATTAAAGTATTCCAAACATTGTATCAGGATAATTAGAGAAATGACAGTATTTATATATAATACTTGCTGTTGTTCATTCCTTTAGGTCTGTGTTGTGACGGACTCTGATGATCTGTAGCGTATCTGACGGTGAAATATAATTACTATTCTAAAAAGGTAACAATATCGGCTAAACACAAGTGTAAAATGGAATATAGAACTATACTATTATAGATAAGATCCCCAATGTGTTCCAACATTACCAGGACACTCCCAGAATTTACTACAACATATGTTCAGTTTGAAGATCCCCTCTCTCTCTCTCTCTCTCTCTCTCTCTCACACACACACTCTCTCACACTCTCTCTCACGTTCTCTCTCTCTCCCGTCTCTCTGCCCCCTCTCTCTCTCTTCTCCCTCTCCCTCTCTCTCTCCCCCTCTCCTCCCTCTCTTTCACTCTCTTTCTCCCCCCCCCTCTCTCTCTCTCCCCCCCCTCCTCCCTCTCTCCTCTCTCTCTTTCTCCTTCTCTCCTCTCTCTCTCTCCCCCACTCTCCTCCCCCCTCTCTCTCTCTCTCTCTCCCCCCCTCCTCCCTCTCTCCTCTCTCTCTTTCTCCCTCTCTCCTCTCTCTCTCTCTCTCCCCCACTCTCCTCCCCCCCCTCTCTCTCTCTCTCTTTCTCTCTCTCTCACAAACACTCCTGACTGCAAATGCAAATGATATTGGGTACATTATCAATGGCTTCCATTCCCATACCTGATTACATGATTCTACTAGCGATCACATAATAATACAAGCCTTTATCCATGCCAATGATATGTGATTTATACACATAGGACAAGACATGAGGAAGTAATAACCTGGAGATAATACACAGAGATAAAGCTCCCTGTCTGTAGATTACTATTAATGAATATATAGTAACTTGTATCACACATGAAGAATGAAGTTTAGGGGGTGCAGGACGCATAATACAGAGTAGATTCCATTTATTGAAAGCCGCTGAAACACAATAGAACAAGCAGGAGTTATGCTGATCTGGTGTGTAACACAGACAGTAAATCCAGACACTAGTACCTATATGTAGTAGAGGTGAACACAATTTTCAAAATTGTTTTGGAAAATATTTGCCTCATCCATCTATATCATTAACTGAGCAAAAAAACCTGTATTATGACATACATGGCAACTCTCAAAATATCTCCCCTAGGAGATCCCGGGGGAGAAGTCATGTGACAGGGGGTAGGAGGGGGTGTGGTGACGTTGTCGCGTCACCATAGCCCCGCCCCCACTATAAAATGACGAAATTCACGGCATTGAATAGTGGGGCCGGGGCTTAATGATGCGATTAAGCCTTGCCATGAATTTTGGCGAATCCTGGAGGTTTGCCTACTCTTCCGGTAGTCCGGGAGCCTCCCAGGAATTCCGGGAGAGTAGACAAGTATGTATTATGATTAGTCATACAATATGCTGCACAACAATATAGTATAGATAAAGTTTTCGCTGATTTAAAACCCATCAGTTCCAGTAGAGATGTAAAGGGAGGGACATTTTATGACTGTCGTTTTTTATTCCTTTAGATCTGCCTCATACAGGGGTTTTGCCCAAGGTATCTATAGAGCGTTGGAGCAGGAAGCAACGTACAGACCATTCTAAAGGTACCAATATGGGCTAAACACCAATCTGAAATGGGAGATAGAGATATAGGGTTATAGATAAAACTCCAATGTGTTCCAGCTTTACCAGGACACTCCCAGAATTCTCTCTCTCTTACCACCAGACATTGACTGACTACCCACTGGCATAGAGGTAAATGCCAGAACACGATCACAGTGGACACGCTGTGGTTGTCTAGGGAATGTCTTACCTACGTGTCAGTGGGGGAGGTTCCATTGACCTCCATGTCAGCGGCCAGCACTCCAGGTGGGGGTACAGCAGGGACATTAACAAAACTGGATGAGTGACATTATGTTACTCATTCAGTATTTTACGTGCCCCCCCAACCATCGGTCATTGGTGGGGCCAACCCTGTCGGTAGCATTAACTGAATAGAACAGGCCAGGCCAACCTGTGGCTCTCCAGGTGTTGTTAAACTATGAGCCAATCGTACTTTGCCAGTAGATGCCCAGCCAATAGCTGACAGATTAATAAGACTATTAATAAAACATAACACACTAATGTCTGGTAAATGAAAGTATCCCAAACAATGTATCAGGATAATTACAGAAATGACAGGATTCATGTATAATACTTGCTGTCGTTTATTCCTTTAGGTCTGTGTTGTGACGGACTCTGATGATCTGTAGCGTACCTGATGGTGAAATATAATTACTGTTCTAAAAAGGTAACAATATTGGCTAAATACAATTGTTAAATGGGAGATAGAACTATACTATTATATATAATAGAATTTATCTATAATAGGGGTCAACGGGGGTGCATTCCACTGACCCAAATTATATACATTCATGGTGAATGCAAGTAAATGGCGCAGGTGTGAGAAAATTGGTGCCACCACGCAAAAGCTCCTGAACCGCAAGTGCAAATGATAGTGGGTACAGGATCAATGGTTTCTATTCCCATACCCATTATGCTTTTACTAGCAATAAAAAAATAAAAGCATATATTTCAATGCCAATGGGTAAACGGTTTTTAAGAGTTACGGCACTTTAAGAAAAAGCTCCGCCTCCTATCCAATCTCCGCCCACAGTTCCAATATATCTTCAGGTTTTTAATCTACTCTGTTAGGAAGACTGGAACCAGAGTTCTTCTTATTGATGTATCTATTCAAGTGTTTGTGCTTTTATGTATTCTTTATTTATCCCACTGAATAAACACATAAACAAATAAACCTTTTACAACCAATAGCTTGTCCAGTGTCGTCATTTTCAGATTCCAACAATGACATCAAGAAAGACGGATAGGGGGTAAAGAAAACAAGAGGGGAGAGGGAGGGAGGCAGATTTGGGGAAGCCTTGGCTATATGAATTTAAAGGAAAGGGTATGGTGTTTGGGGAACTGAGTTATCTGTTAGGATCTGTAGTCGACTTTCAGATTTTAGACTTTACACCCCCATGTTGGTATTTGTGTGTCTGGTATTAGGAAGGGGGGAGTGCTTGTTCTCCAAGTCATGGGAATGTCCAAGTATGACTTATATATATTACATTCCTGCTTCGGAAGCCCAGCTCACCTCTTTTCTTGTCACCTCTCAGCACCTTCACCCCCGGCACAGGTGAGCTTGTGAGAAAATACCATACCCATGTTTTGGTCCCTAATTCCAATAAATACCAGCGAAAAAACCCAAACAGAAATAATGTATTGCATGTGCTCTATCATACGTTCACACTGCAAATAATATAAACACATAGTGTCCCTGTAACTGGAGACGTTTCTTAAAGCAATGGTGGTATGAGGGTTTAGAGTGACCCGTGTGTGTGTGAGAAATTATTTATTGAAATAAAGTATTTGTGAAAAAAAATAACATTCATTGTTTCGGTGCCTAGATTCAGTGAATACCACCAAAAAAATAAAAGTTCGAATATCTCATTATACATCTAAGGGTCATTTAGAGTTGAAGGCAAGTCTGTTTTTCTTGTGTGTAAATATATTCATATCTAGGTTTCTGCATAGTTGCCTGCTCTCCCGGAAAGTCTGGGAGACTCCCGAATTTCTGGGAGTCTTCTCAGATTCCCGAGAGAGTAGGCAATTCTTCAGAATCCTGGACAGCGCTGTCAATTAAACGAATGTGTGCAACATGACAAAACAGCCAGTACTTAACCTGTGTGCAAAATAAGAAGCTAATTTGCACCCCAGTAACATGGTTTTGTCTAGAAAACTTACTCAAATTCTTGCCTAAGTTCCTTAATGAATCAGGCCCATCGTCACATACAGCACCACTTAGTAGTACAACTACACTAAATAACCATCTGATAAGACAACCAGACTGTTCCCTTAATGTTTATTTCCTGGGTGAAATATACAGCATAGAAGTATCTTATCTATAGAGCAGTGTAATAATGGAATTTGTGGTGCTGCAGGACAGTCCACTAGATGCACACCAACAAATTATTTTATGGCTTAGATCAATCATCTGTCAGCAGCCCCGGGGCAGACAGGAAACTCAGACACATTTCACTTATGTGTGGACGGAGTCATGGGTGGAGTATGGGCGGAGTCACAGGCAACAGTTGTTATTTAAGAAGCTGGGGAGCCGTGTCCACTGTAGAGGGGTTTCTGGGCAACAGGAAACCCCCCTAAGTACGCCCCTGCCATGAATGCGCTTAACAAATCTCTGTGGTTCATGCACCCTGGGTTAGCAAGTAATATTCTTGGAGTGGGGGGGGGGGGCAATTGGTTCTCCCACCCCTACAGCTATATTACATAGCACTGCAATCGACATTTGCATTCTGCTGGATGGAGGCAGATCCAGATACTGATAACCCCACTACTTTCTAAGAGGAAGCACTTGCTCGATCCTATGACGCATTGGGATTCCCAAGGTGGTTTCCCCATAACTCATAAGAATTTTCATGTGATTGTTGTTTTAAGAGATGCACCATTCAAAAACGTAAATGTCACATTAAAGTCCCGCCTCCAACCACTATAGTATCAAACCACTAATTAAATAATTTTTTTTCATTTTGCTGCTAAAATACTGCTCAGGTTAGCCTGGCTTGTGGCTTATATTAATGATTACTGAGGGGACATTGGTACTGTTTCAAGCCCCTTAACAGAGTGGAAATGGTAAGGAACACTCACAAAAATTCACTCTCTCCACCACTTTATGTCATTCCACTTATTTGATTTCTGCACTTCTCCATAAAACTAGACACACTCCGCACTTTGCAAGAATCACCTCCACTCCACTCAACACCAGCGCTTGGCAAACTTCTGCTCATCTGCCAACGCCTCTATCTTGCTCTGCAAAACTATGCTCTTTGGTGGAAATTTAAGTGCGCTAAAAAAGTTATGTAAGATAATTACAACTCCGACCACCAGAGGTCACTATTTTTGTTAAACCTGTTAAGTTGCCCTTAGTTAAGATGACCATTACTGCCTCAGAAGAATCCATCTTGGATCCTGTTTCCTGTGTGGGCCTATAAATAGGCCCTCCCTGATTGATGTCTTGCTTGGGTATTCGGCCTGCTCAGCTCCTGCTACCTGCTCCTGTTCCTTTTGACATACTGACATTGGGCCTGATTCATTAAGGATCTTAACTTGAGAAGTTTCTTATTTCAGTCTCCTGGACAAAACCATGTTACAATGCAAGGGGTGCAAATTAGTATTCTGTTTTGCACATAAGTTAAATACTGACTGTTTTTTCATGTAGCACACAAATATCAACTTGACATTTCAGTGTACAAATAAGCTATCAAGTATTTGTGTGCTACATGAAAAAACAGTCAGTATTTAACTTATGTGCAAAACAGAAAACTAGTTTGCACCCCTTGCATTGTAACATGGTTTTGTCCAGGAGACTGAAATAAGAAGTTTCTCAAGTTAAGATCCTTAATGAATCAGGCCCTACATGTTTATGTACCAACCCAGCATTCTCACTTTCCCCCCTTGTGTGCCAATCCGGCTTATGTTTATTTACTGTTGGCCATTGGACGTCAGCTTATATATCAGTATTATGACAATCTGAGCAGTGGACCACCTATTTGTGTTTTCTTCTAATGTCATCCTATAAAAAAAGAGCTATAAAATTGGTAATACTCAGCAGCACCACAAGTTTATACGCAATAACCTTTCAGGTAGACAAAGCTTTTTAGATGCTTAAAGCAAATTGTTTGAGGAGAGTAAGGGTGTAGATTTTTGGCCTTTTTTTTGTTTTGACTATAATTGACCACAATCAAGGTCTTTTTTTCTCTTGGTGAATACTGTTTTGTCCCAAACATAAAATGCTCTTTTTACACAAGGGGTCAGAACTGGGGAAGGAAGGATTGGGGAAGCTTAGGCCGACTTCAGTACGGGCATGATACCGTAAATACTGCTCAAGTAGACCTGAGGCAGATACACCTATCAGGATGACGATCAGTAGCACTAGCCGCTTCTGATTGGCTGATTGCATATAGTCCTTAAAACGCTGTAGCTATTCGCATTACTTAATTGACATTTACATTTGGACTACTGCAAAGGTAAACAGAGCACTAGATGAGGAACCACCCTAAAACTAATCCCCTCTTCCATCTGTACCTCCTTGAGCTCTAAATCACATTTCGGAATTTTCTGCAGAACAGGCTTTTAGGTTCAGTAAAAATTCAGCCACAAAAAGAAATTTCCACCTAGCGGACCAAACAAATCTAATTTACACGAGATTCGTTCATCGCTATTTATCGTCATCCAGTTAAGTCTGCTGTTAACAAGATAATTAATTTGTAATAAAGCTGCACCAAGAGCAGGGAATAGTCATCTGTAAATATTTGAAAAACGGCTTATGTTTATTTTATGAAAGGTGAGAAATTGAACTGTTTAAAAGGATCTCACTGGGGGATCTGAGCAACTAGCAGTAGAATACACACTGATTCCATCGCTCTCCTGCCTTGTGAATGCTATTTCAATGTAAGATAGCAATTAACATATTAAAATAGCTTACAGCTAGTGTGATATATAGGTAGCTTGTGATGCACTCTTAAATCAAACACACCTAAATTGTGAAGAATGGTTTACTTTAATGAATGTTTCATTTTTTAATTGTAAATGCTTGAAAATTAAACAATAAGAACAAAATAGAAATAGAAATATCTCTTAACTTTCAAATCTGACTCATACAGGATATTCAGGAGATGCGAAGGGAAGGGTATGAAAAGAGGAGGTAAGCAGGGCTTAATGACACAATTTGTGTCAATGGCTGGGTGGGCGGGTCAAGAAAGCTCCACCCACCTCAGTAAACATAAGTGGCAGGATATTCGCGATTTACGTCATGTCCCCGCCCACTCTGCAGCAGGTAAGCGCTCTCCAGGAGAATTGTCTGCTCTCTTGGGAGTCTGAAATATCATCCTCAAATTCAAGAGGCTCCCAGATATTTCACACGAGTAAGCAGTTATGATAACATATAGAACCTAAGGATTAGAAGACCACATAATAGGTACGTGCAGTATGTATGCAAATATTAGTTATTTTGTCTTTAGATTACATTGATTCATTGCTTTGTATATGTTCTCTTGCAGTATAGCATAAAAGTGTTCTGACTTCCTTTTCTATTTTCCAGACATGTCAGAGCAGGTCTTGTACAAGACATTCATTTTAAGTAGAGATGTTCACTGTCCCCCTTGTTTTGGTTTTGGTTTTGGATCTGGATTAACGTTGTGTTTTGGTTTTGGTTATGGATCCCTATTTTTTTGCTAAAATCACATTATTTGGCTCTTTTTTGTTCCTACAGTATTATTATTAACCTCAATAATATTAATTTCCAGTCATTTCCAGTCAATTTTTCTCAAGTGGCAAGAGCACTGCTACCCCTCCTGTTTCTGTATGAGCAATAGCACTGAGCAATGTCACTGAAGACTGGAGAGTGACAAGAACACTGCTACCCCTGTTTCTGTATGAGCAATAGCACTGAGCAATGTCACTGGAGACTGGAGAGTGACAAGAACACTGCTACCCCTGTTTCTGTGTGAGCAATGGCACTGAGCAATGTCACTGTAGACTGGAGAGTGACAAGAACACTGCTACCCCTGTTTCTATATGAGCAATAGCACTGAGCAATGTCACTGGAGACTGGAGAGTGACAAGAACCCTGCTACCCCTGTTTCTGTATGAGCAACTACCATTGTCCCATAGATTGTAATGTTGCGAGCAGGGTTCTCTTACCTCCCTGTCTGTATGTATTACACAGTATTGTTTTATTAATGTTTGGTCCCAATTGTAAAGCGCTACGGAATTTGCTGGCTCTATATAAATAAATGATGATGATGATGATGAGCAATGTCACTGGAGAATGGATCTCCTGGGGAGGGAGGTACTTATGGAATCCAAAACCCGCAAGATCCGACAACACAACAATGACGTTTTGCCTCGACTCAGATCCGAGAACGCGCGAAAGTACAGAGCCGGCTCGCGAGCCTACTCAGATCTCCTAAATTCGGGCAGGCTCAGTTTTCAGAAAACCGAGCCCGAAATCTCTAATTTTAAGTCGCCTACAAGTGGGCAAGCCTGTTTATGATCACAATGCAGCTGATCCCATAAAAATTTGCACCCGTTTAAATAAATGAACAACCTTTTTTTCACTAAAGATTAAATAATTACATAATCGCTTTCTCTACCAAATCAGTGAGGACCTAGGGGAACAACAGAAAGGAAAAAAATGTTTATGCTATGATTTTTATAGGGACCAGCCCAAACTATTTTATTAATGTAATAAAAAGAACAAAGGTGAATAAGGAAGTGAAACGTCTAAAATAGCAGATCTCGTACACTGGGGAATTGTATTATTCTTTTTTTTTTTTTTCAAGGAAGAACATTCAAATTCAGTTTTGGGTTTAGTTCCCCTTGAAATGGGGAATTACTTATTCCACATTCTGTTTTGAGCAAAGCATGTCATAACACAAATCTAATTATTTATAAGTGTATTTAACCAATTTCATTTGAAACACATTATTTAATTCAGTTAGATAATGCATACTTACCAACTTTACAATGTTGGTATCCGGGAGGCTGCAGGGGAGGTGGACGTTATGGGGGGCGGGCCTCCAAAATCCGCGTCATTTTGGACCCGCCCCCGTGACATCATGACGCAAAATGCGTCATTTGACAGCGGGGGCGGGGCCAAACGCTGCGATTCACCAGGAATCGCGGCGTTTGTGACCTAATTCTGCCCACTTCACTAGGAAGTGGGCAGATCCGGGATTTTGCCACACTCGCCCGGGAGTCCGGGAGACTCTCGCAAAATGCGGGAGTCTCCCGGACATTGCGGGAGAGTTGGCAAGTATGAGATAATGTAATATTTCTCCATTTTCAATGTGAAATACAAAAATATTCTATTTTTTTTTAAAAGACAAATGCACATGAAATACAAAAGAATCTGATACTGTTTTATTGTCCTAGTCCATAGTTAATATGGCTTGATATATTACATATAAAAATGGTTACTTGTCTATGTCTTTGCTTTTAAATTGAATACCACCCAAAACTTATTAATATAATTATTATTAATTATTTTGTATTATTATTATTTGTATTATAATTATTATTGTTATTATTATTATTATTATTATTATTTAATTAATTATTATTATTAATTTATTTCATTTGAGATTAATAAGGAACCAAAATGCCACGTTGCTGTGTTCCCCAGACCCAGCAGGTCCCATGGTGCCTCTAACGGTCCAAACAGAAGATCCTAATTTTTAAAAAAACTAGAAGCATTGTCAAGACCACCCAAATTGTCAGGATTTACGAAATCTAAGCCTCACTGACAAATGGTTATTTTACATATCTCACCTAATTCCACCCAACATATATTTTTCTTTTGGATGGAATTATCCATTAACTTGCCATAAATATTTTAGTTTTTCCTGGATGATTAGTGTCTGCTTTTCACTGCATGCATATGTGGATTGGGTTTCTGTTTTTTAACATATATTACATGTCATTAACGTTATTTTTATGCATATCTTTATGTATTTGGGGTGGGGGTGGGGGTTAGCTGTACCTGTCCATTTTTCAGTGTAATATATGTGAAGCCGGTCATTTAACTCAGGAAATACCCTACAGAATGTTTATTTTTAGAACATCCTGTTTACTACAAATTAGCAAATCCGTGTCTAAAAGATTAGTGCATTAGATGTTAAAGGACAATCCGCTCCACAGAAAGCCAGACAGATAGCCTAGTGCTACTTAACTTATTTTGTAAGCCATTAGGTACAAGAAAACATGTGTAAACATCCTCATAGATAGGATTCTGGGACATGAGTGAATAACAAGCACACGGGGGAAAAATATGCAATAATCAGGACAGGATGCTCATAGAACAATGTGATTACTTGACATGGGTAGAAATCGTGACCAAGGCGAGTATCACTCATCCTGACCTGTTCAGAGCTGGATCACCCACCAGGCAACATGTACTCCCAACAAGTCCCTGATGGCACTGAGGGGCCCGGATATCCCTAGCTTGTTGTTATCTTTTTATTTCCTTCCTCCTAATCCTGCAGCTGCCTATCACTTTCAAATACCACTGTGCTGTTGCTTTCCTGACTATGTTTCATGAAACAGTGGGCTGGCGGGACAGCGGGCATGAGGTTCAACTACAGTTGTTTTGGGCAACAGGCAGGGCCACTGCTATTTACAAGAGCATCGGCCCAATTATAGAGGTAGCAGCGAACTGAAAAATGAAAAAGGCATTTTGGCAGCGATAGTCAGAGGAGGCGGTTAGGGGCTCAAACCAGTATCTTGCCTGTGGCCCCATGGGGCCTTAATTCAGCTCTCGATCGGTTGGTTAAATTTGAACATCAGGAACATCAGGTCTTGCATATAGCAGCACGGTGGCTTAGTGGTTAGCATTTCTGCCTCACAGCACTGGGGTCATGCGTTCAATTCCCGACCATGGCCTTATCTGTGTGGAGTTTGTATGTTCTCCCCATGTTTACGTGGGTTTCCTCCATGTGCTCCCGTTTACTCCCACACTCCAAAACCATATTGGTAGGGTAATTCACAGCTATTAAAATTGCCCTTAGTCTCTCTCGGTCTATGTATGTTAGGGGATTTAGATTGTAAGCTCCAATGGGGCAGGGACTGATGCGAATGAGTTCTCTGTACAGCGCTGCAGAATTAGTGGCGCTATATAAATAGATGATGATGATAGCAGCTGAAGGAATAATGTACTAGATTCATTCGTTGATGGTCAATGTTAACCTATTTGCATATAAACCCCACCGACTGTATTTATTATACATTTAAGGGCAGTTTACATGGCTTCACCTTAGCCTTTTTTAGAAAATATTAATATTATATGTATGCGCATAATCTACAAATACCATATAATTTATAACTATCAAATATTGTATTCATGTCCTGCTCTGGAAAAAACTACAAAGCACACTGCTCTGCAAAAACGGAGTTACTACAAGTGCCTGTGCAGTGGTAGAAACCACAGTACAATGGATTTTTTCCATATTAAATCAGTAAATCTGACCTTCAGGGGGAATCTTCATGTGCGCTGACTTTCACAGAGCAGTAGGGGGCATCCTTCCTGCTCCTCTTTCTCTCTACTGTCTCAGCCTCATTCACAAATGAAGGCTGAATATCAGGGGTCAGAAGAGTGTGCTGAAGCCTGACTGGAGGAGCTCAACACATGCTCACCTGACCTCTGCTGCTCAAAATAGTGATTGAGGCTGAGTGTTCCTGAGTAACTCAAAGCAATGCAGGAGAATCAGCTAAAAACAAGGGAGAATGTGGGGCACATTCATCATCATCATTTATATAGCGCCACTAATTCCGCAGCGCTGTACAGAGAACTCATTCACATCAGTCCCTGCCCCATTGGAGCTTACAGTCTAAATTCCCTAATACAGACACACACTCACACAGACAGACAGAGAGGGAGACAGACAGACAGAGACTAGGGTGAATTTTTGATAGCAGCCAATTAACCTAACAGTATGTTTTTTGGAGTGTGGGAGGAAACCGGAGCACCCAGAGGAAACCCACGCAAACACAGGGAGAACATACAAACTCCACACAGATAAGGCCATAGTCGGAAATCGAACTCATGACCCCAGTGCTGTGAGGCCGAAGTTCTAACCACTATGCCACTGTGCTGCCCACATTGGTGAAAAGAGGGACATGTGGGAGAAAAGCTAGAAGGCAGAGCTGTATGTGAGGAAAGGTTGATGGGCAGGGGTGGCACATGTTAGAAAAGTTGGTGGGTCGATGGTCATGTGAGGGTAAGGCTGGTGAGCAGGGAGTAGCATGTGAGAGAAAAGCTTGTGGACCGAGGGGCATATGTTAGAAAAGCTGATTGGCAGGGGGCATGTGTGGGGCATATGTGGTAAATCTAGTAGGCAGAGGGGGCTTGTGAGGGAAAGGCTGGTAGGCAGGGAGTGCCATTTGAGGGAAAAGGTTGTAGACAGAGAGGAATGTGGACAGAGGGGCATGGTATAGTTCTTTTCAGCCGGCAGGAATTTGCGTGAAAAGAATGCGCAAGGATAATGCTGTTTTCCAGCAGAGAAGTATTGTGCCAACTCCTACTGCTGAATAGTCTACTTCAACTAAGAACGGTTGAGAGGGATCAGGTTGTTTGAGAACTGGAGCCTAGGAGAACGCCTTTTTGAGGGTGCTAAAAGCAGACAGAGCCAGCTGGGACCAATTCTTAGTGTCAGCGCCATTTGTGGTCAAAGCAACAATGGGAGCCACATTTGAAGAATTACGTTGAATAAACTTTCTATAATAGTTGGTCGAACCCTAAGAAGCGATCCACTCAATGATGGATCGCACTTTCTCAGGGTCCACACGTAAGTTGTCTCTTGAAGCAATGTATCCTAAAAAAGAAATCTCTGTGACTTTGAAGACACATTTTTTCGAGCTTGTAATAGAGGTGAATGGTCCTGAGTCTCGAGAGAACCTCAGCAACATGTTATCTTGAAGAAGGCAGATCCGGGATAAAATTAAAATATCGTCCAGATAGACTACTACTGAAGAGTGGAGAAGATCTCATTCATAAAACTTTGAAATACTGCAGGAGCGTTACTAAGTCCAAATGGCATGACCAGATATTTGTAATGGCCGTCTCTGGTGTTAAAAGCGATTTTCCAATCATCTCTTTTTCAAATTCTGATTAAATTGGATGCACCCCTCAGGTCTAACTTGGTTAGAATTTGAGTCCCTTTTATCTGGTCCAACAACTCAGTTATCAGAGGAATTGGATAATGATTTTTCTGAGTGATTGCATTAAGACCCCTATAGTCGATGCAAGGGCGTAATGAGCCGTCTTTCTTTTTTACAAAAAAGAAACCAGCACCAGCTGGGGAGGAGGAAGCACGAATGAACCCCCATTAAAAGTTTTCCTTGACGCAATCTGCCATAGCCTCTGTCTCGGGAACTGACAGAGGATACACACGGCTCTTGGGTGGCATCTTGCCAGGAAGGAGATCAATGGGTCAGTCCCAGATATGATGCGAAGGTAAGACTTCAGACTTCTGTTTATCAAAAACATCAGCAAACATGGATCATTGGGAAGGAAGAAACACTTTGTTAGATTCCTCAATAGTAGCAACAGAACGTAAGAGCTTAATATGTACCAAACACTTGGAATGACAGGATGTGAATATGAGGAGAATGCAGACAGAGTCAAGGTAAACCAAGGATAATCGGACTGGAGGTGTGCGACAACACATAGAAAGATGTTTTTTCGAAATGCATAGCCCCGACTTGGAGAGAAAATGGTTCCGTTCATGTCAGAATTCTCCCATTAGGAATCTGACTCCCATCAATGGCTGTGACCACCACTGGGGTAGGTAGTAATGTGGTAGGGAGTGACAAGGATTCCACTAGATGGGAAGAAATAAAGTTCTCGGAGTCCAGAAGAGCAGGCAGTTGTATTGATTCCCTGGGACCATGAAGGGTAATGGGAATTAAACAAGCAGACAGTTTATTAAATTCTGGAGAGGACTTGAAACTCCCCAATCTGACCTCTCAATCACAGATTAGGGGTTGGCATTTCCTTGGCATTTAGTGCATGAGACCAAGCAATGCCCAGGTCCTGCACAATAGAGACAAATTCTCCTCCTTCTCTCTTCAGGAGAGAGCCCTAACTGCATAGGCTCCTCTGTGGCTCTAGAGAGTAGTCTCTGGGTGACCGTTAACACAGGATTCTGCCGAGAAGGTTCTTTCTCTGAAGCCCTTTCTTAACGTCGGTTGTCAACTCGGTGGCACAATGAGATCAGAGCGTCTAGAGTAGTAGGCAGTTCCTGTGAAGCTAAAACATCTTTAATTCGGGCTTCATTATTCCATTGCAGTTTGGATGAAAGCGTACGGAACTGGATAACATATTGAGTAAGAGTACGGAAACCCTGTCGGAGTCTGAGTAGCCTTGAACCGACTGAGGAAACACGCCCTGGCTCATCAAATTTTTTTCGGAAGGTTGCAGTAAACGCAGCACAATCCTGCAATATAGAATCGTTCCTCTCCCACAAAGGGAAGTCCACACCAGAGCTTGTCCAGAGAGGAGCGATATGACGTAAGCCACTTTAGTGCGATCAGTGAGAAAATTTTGCAGGAGTAGCTCAAACTGAATTGTACATTGGTTCAAAAACCTTCGGCAAATTTTAGTGTCAACATCAAATTTTTGAGGAGTAGGTAAACATAGAGATGAGAAGGATCTAGCTTGTGCAACTTGACTGGGCTTGGAAACCGGTGGTGTCTGGCCGACCGTTAAAGACGTTTGCAGAGAATCTAACCTTGAGGACGGGACCAATGATGAGGCACGAGGTTCTTTTAATAATACCACAGGACTTGATAGTGGATCAGGTAACACAGGATACCGATGTGCAGATGGAAGCCAGAGAGAACAGCGTCCTAAAAGGTAAGGAGACCTGAAGATCTTGCAATTTAGAAAAGAAGCAGGTGCTTTAAATAGACAGAGCTGACAGGCAATTAACCAATCAAGAGAATGCAGAAAGTTTGAAAAGACCAGGTGTGCGCATGCTCAGTTCAGACAAGAAAATGAATGCAGGGAGTGACAACCAAGGGAAACAGGTAAGAACAGTGACCAAAATGGAGGTTAGCTGGTGCAATGTGTGGCAGGGTGTAATTAATTTGTTATTTGCTGTGATTGGTTTGTAGTGCTGGGGTGGATGGTAAAAACACTGTATTTGTGGGCGGGCCACCGATGCCAGTTAGTGGCCGGCTAGTAGTAAAGGAATTACTGTTTAGTCAGACATAGAGTTGTTGGAGAAATTGTGATGCTTTACTGGAAATGTCTGCTGTAACCACAGCTGAAATTGTTTAAGCCATCCTGACAACTGCCAATAGTGAGAGGGTTCAGCCAAGCTGTGTGAGACTCCAGTGAATGCCGTGATTTGTCTATATATATATATATATATATATATATATATATATATATATACACACATATATCTTTAAATATATATATATATACACACAGCGGGTGAAATAAGCAATGCATGCGGCTAGTTTCTCCATACAGGAGGTGTCTTGAAGTTGTCATTACCAACAAAGGCCTTTGTACAAAGTATTGAATAAGTTTCAGGAAGCGTGTTCAATATTTTTTCCCTGTGTCATTACATATTATTATACAAAACTTATTTTATGTACATCTATGATTTGCTTTATTTGCATATGTCTATTGCAAGGGTTGTTGCTGACATTTGGTGTAAATTTCATTACAATAGCCACATTAAATATATATTTACTGAGAAAAATGTTGATGTGCTCAATACTTATTTCACCTGTTGTATATATAGCGACAAAGACACTGGAAAAGTGTATGCTGGCAGGTATATTATTCCAAGGTTTCTAACCTACAGTTTTAAAACCCCAGGGAGAGTGTTCATATTTGGGAAATGCTTTACAGAGAGGTGTTTTAGGGAAAACCTTGTAAAAGGTCCCTGGGGTGTAAATGGAGAAGAGAAGGATGGGCTCCATTTACAAGGCCCAATCCGGGTTTTCTGTCCTGCTGTCAGACTAATTAATACTGGCACCTGTGAGCTGTGCTTAAAAGACTGCTCGGCAGTGGATTTAGTCTCTCACTATCTGGGGAAACGGACTGCAGAGTCTCTGTGAGAGAAAGTCTGATCTTTGCTGTGAGAAAACTGTGCTGGAACTTCTTATGTTTTGTTTTAGTTTGTTAGTCAGTTAGTCAGTGATTTGTATTTAGTTAGTGCTGGACATGTAAGGTGTTTATTTTGAAGTTTCTTTTATTTTCTTGCTTATGAAAACTGGCTGAGGCCAGTTGTTTCCAAAACCTTGAACTTGTGTGATCTCTCGGTTGCTACACACTACCATCTACCCCAGGACATTTAAACCCTCCCCCCTACCCCAGTCACAATATATATATGTATGTATGTGTATACATATATATATATATATATATATATATATATATATATATATATATATATAGCATATGTAGTTTTATAGTTAGAGACAAATTAATTGTATGACAAGCTCCTCCACTCTATTAACCAAAATGAAGGTAAAAAGTAAATTAATGCAAGTTCTAGATCAAAAGATTTAGTACAAACAAATCCTTAAATGCAATAAATGCATGGACAGTACTGTCATCTTCATGTCAATTGTATTTCGTTTCTGTCAATAGAAAGTGTGACCCAGCATGTAGTAGAAACATGTCATATAATGTTACAACTCCACTTCCATAAACAAAGCAGAGTGTAAAACATTCTAAACGTATGTTAATATTACCAAGGATTTCTAATAAAATGAATCTTTACAAAAAATACTGTCTTACTTATTAATTAAGACAAAGTCCAATACATATGTATGGCTGAGACCTCATAACAAACATTGGTGTGGTGCCAAAGATAAGTTATCTAAAAAAAAATCTGGATTTAAATAGCTATAGACTGAATAAGTAATAATTTAGAGAGATAAAACAAGAATAAAGTTATATATATGATGTCAATGTTGAAAAAAATCAGATAAATTAAACACCTATTAATAAATGTATATATAACAACAAGGGGCCTGATTCATTAAGGATCTTAACTTCAGAAACTTCTTATTTCAGTCTCTTGGACAAAACCATGTTACAATGCAAGGGGTGCAAATTAGTATTCTGTTTTGCACATAATGTAAATACTGACTGTTTTTTCATGTAGCACACAAATACTTGATAGCTGAAATTGAAAGTTGATATTTGTGTGCTACATGAAAAACAGTCAGTATTTAACTTATGTGCAAAACAGAAGACTAATTTGCACCCCTTGTATTGTAACATGGGTTTGTCCAGGGGACTGAAATAAGAAGTTTCTCAAGTTAAGATCCTTAGTGAATCAGGCCCAAGATCCCTAAAAAATATATACTTTATATATTTAAACATTCCATATTAATAAGGACAAAATCTATAATTGTAAAAATCAATAATATATATTAGATAAAACTATTTTGAATACATTTTAATTCTATGTGATTGGGATCTTAAATGGAAAATCCAGCATGCTTCTCTTCTACAGGGTATCCGAAATTTACCCCCCCCCCTCTAAGAGTATATTTAATCTGTCCAATACAGACAGAGCCTATGGATCTTCATTACGATATGTCGCAAAGTGTCTCTAAACACTATGTGAAGCTCATTTTTTTTCATATTTCTTCTGAAATATGCCCAACGCATTGCAGTTTACAACTGTAAAATAGAAATCACATGTTCCGTCTGACAGTTTTTCAAACTCTCAATGTGAAACGTATCATTAGTGATTTTAGTACGTTTAGGTCAAATAAAATTTAAAGTAATATCGGAAAAAGCAAAATATGTTTCTACCACATTTATAACTTCACATTGGTCTGGGGCTCAACTAAATAAACCTAAGTTGAAACATATGTTTAAATAGTTCTAGGACTGATTCTTCTTTATTAAAAAAATGTTAGTGCTAGTTTAAATGCCCTTGTAATGAAGTTTCTTCTGTGATAAAGGGCTTGGGACTATTGCTGTGTTTTAAAATAGAACATAGTTTACAACTACATTATTAATTTTCTGGGAATGTAAATGATGGTTTATAATAAAGGACAAAAAAATTATCTTGATTCAGAGTTTTTGACTTTCATCTAGGTACTAATAAGGAATTTTTACCTCGTTTACTAACCTCATATGGGCTAGTGAGATAGGGATTTTCTTGAAAGGCTTTTATTAAGGTATTTTTGCTTGGCTTTGAAAAAGACTCATCAATTGTACAATCACTATGAATACGCAATAGTTGGCCTCTAGTTGTTGGTACCAGCAGTCTTAGACATCACTAGCCTGCCTCCAACACCCAGCAATTCCCTGATTACTGGCCTTTCCAATTAGAGTCTTTAATGGAATCCAGCTGGGCTCAATGTCAAGCTAGAGAAGATATAACATCGCTCTCAGGTGTTATCACTAATCTCCAGTACTGATAACACATGTGGGAATCCCCATTCAAACAGCCACTATAAGAACCTGCTAAGTGCACTCCTCAGTGCCTGAGTATCTACTCTGTCCAATATCGATATCCAGCTCCAGAAATATACTAGTAAGCATAACAACTATTCCTGTTTCTTAAGCTCCTGTGTCCAGTCTCCCCGATAGCAGCACATCTATAGCGGCTTTTTAATCTGTGGTGTTTTCGGTAGTACTCTACTGCTTTCACGGAGGGAACCAACTACACTGGGTCGCGACCTGGGTCCTCAGTGAGCAAAGTCCATATCCACTTGTGCGGATCCCTGGTGAAGTCTGGTGGGGGTGTTAGACTCCGGACGAGTGTATTTGGCTGTACCAATCCTACTGCCAGCAACAATTGCTGTCTTTCTCTGTTCTACAGTTCCACTGAGATATACTCCATTGTATACATTTGTTTACTGCCTTAACAGTGCCAACACAACCGTGTTCCTTATTGCATGCAACACACAATTCAAAAAGTGCCAACACATCTCATTTCACAATATGTGCTGTTCAACCAGTGCTAACACATTTGTGTACCTCATTACCCGCTACACAATGTCCAACCAGTGCCAACATCCTTGGGTACCTTAGTACACGCTGCACGCTGTACAGGCAGTGCCCACAAACTCTGTGTATTCCGTTGCATGTGGAGATGGTGCCCGAGAAGCGGGCGAAGGTGCCCGCCATCGCTATGCCCCTGGAGGGGCTGAAGATGTGCCTGGCGCCCGGGGAGGGGATGAAGAGTCCCCTGGTAGCTGAGCCCTGCAAGCGGGTGAAGAAAGAAGAGGAGAAGTACTTACCCGTCCATCGATCCAGCGGCGGTGAGTATGACTTTCTTCCTGCAGGTCCCGTGCGCGGGGGAAGGATGAGCCAATCAGGGCTCATCTTTCCCCGCTGGCCAATCAGCGGCCGGATGCGCGAGCCAATCGCGGCTCGCGCCCGGCCATTCAAAAGATTGGCGCCGACGCGAGCCAATCAGCGCTCGCGCCGGCTAATGACGTCACGCCGGCGACTATATAAGTCGCCGGGTGGCGCCATTTTGCCAGAAGTCCGTCGGCGGAGAAGAGAGAGGACGTCTCTTCAAGACGTCCATCAACAGAGCCAGCAGCAGCGGCGGCAGGGGGCCCTTGTAAGGGCCGTGAGCTACCCTGCCGCCAGAAGACTTCAATCAAGCCGCCGGAGCGGAGATCGTCGGCGGGGAGCCCTTGTAAGGGCTGAGAGCGCCCCCGCCAAGCACCCCTCAACAGCGCCGAAGAGGAGAAGAGGCGCCGCCGGCTGGAGGGTCTGGAAGACCCGGAGAAGGAAGCAGAAGACGGCGTGGCAAGTTGAGTATCCTGCGCAGAGCAGGTAAGTATACTCAACGTTAAATTCGGGTACTAGGCCCGTGGGCACAGTCGGGCACAAGGCCCGTGGGCACGCTAAATTAGGGGCACAAGGCCCAGGGACCTGGGCACTAGGCCCCAACGAGTTTAGTGGGCCAGTAGGCCATTAGTGTATTGATAATAAAGGGGACAAGCCCCTATTAGCTAGACAGGGGCGTGAGAGCCCAGGTACAAGGGCACAAGGCCCTTAGGTAGTTAGTGGCCTAGAGGCCATAGGAAGGCCAGAGGGCCTGGTTAGGGGCTGGTAGCCCGTCTGCTATTAAGGGTACAAGGCCCTCAGTCAGTTAGGGAGGCCACAGGCCTCAGGCAGGGGCTAGGACCCCTAGGTAGTAGGGCACAAGGCCCTAGTTAGTGGGCTCAGAGCCCTGAGGTAGAGAGGGGGCTGAGGCCCATTAATCAGAGCACAAGGCTCTGTGTGTAGCTGGGCAGGGACCCATGGTGTGTAGGGCATAAGGCCCTGGTGGTGTGTGGTAGAGGCGTGGGAGCCTCGTGAGTGTAGGCGTGGTCCTGTGTGAAGTGAGCACACGTGGTTAGGAGGTACAGTAGAGCGTAGGCTCCTGTGGTGCTGTAGCAACCTGCTGGTTGGCTAACAGCGGTGTGTTCGGGTAAGTAGCGTGCAAAGTACTGTATACTGTATTTATTCTGTCTGTGCGGCGAGTATAGTTTACATTACGGTATTTTGGGGTGTGCTACATAACTGTGTCCAGGGGCAAGACGTCAGGCCCCCATTAAAGGTAGGCTCTTGTTCCTGTGGTTTTCCTGTGCTAACCCGTGTTGTGGGGACAAGCGTAGTTACCAGCATACACATAGTCAGGGGAGAACACACGTAGTTTCCCTGTCCCTTAGGTCCCCGGGGTCACACTGGTACCCAGAGGGGGTGGCTGAGTGAATCGGTGGCAGTGCAGCACACCTTGAGGCAGTTCCAGGGGCGGCCGTGGTTCTGATCAAGGGTCCTCAAGGCCGGTTCCGTGCAGGTGGACCTGTGGTTCCGGACGTAGGGACGCGTGTGAGATACCCGAGTACAGGCAGTCGGGCGGTTCAGTTCGATCGGCTGTTCCGTGCGGCAGTCGGCCCGCGGGTTAGTGTGCTGTCCTACTGAGCCTCAGCCGGGCTTAAAGAACCGGTCCTTAGGGTCCGTGGGTGACCCCTAGCAAGAAGGCAGCTTCTTGGTACGACCTGGGTGAGGGGGTTAGGAACCGCCCTCCGGTTTAGGCTGTGAACACCGGCTGGTGTTCCCCGTAGTGTGTAAGTGAGCAGTTCCGTTAGTGCACCACACCTAGTTAGTCCTAGTGTTTTGACTAGTTGCGTTGCCGACCATTAGAACGTTGTTAGGGTCGGGTCGCTGTTGCAGTCAGTCCAGTTTTGTGGGTGCCATCTTAGTCTCACGGAGAGCATAGAGGGAGGCTGTGTGTTCTTGTCATCCGCAGGAGTCGGGAAGGTGCAGGAGAACCGGATTGGAAGTGGGAGTGTCCCGGTGAGTATCACGCTCGATTCCTCCTTTCGATTAGGCCCTCACCGGCAGGTGTGTGAGGTACTTGAGGCGGGATTAGTCCTCGGATTAGTCTTGGCCTTCAGTGCCTGTAGTCCCCCGCGTCTTGGCAAGAACAAAGTGAGGAGGCGGCAAGGAGCTTGGACTGACTGTGCCCTTGTTCTTTGCCGTAGTCTCGGACAGCCCTTACCTGGTAGGCACGGCCGTAATCCCTGTCTCTATCTTAGAAGGACGTGATTGGAGGTGACTGCGGCTGCGGATCTGCTGGGATTGGATCGCAGCTGGGAAATAGGAAGCGGACTGGAGGTGACCATCGTTTTCAAGGTGAGTTCTTTTGTGTTGCGTCTGTCCCTGTCTTTCCCCGCAGGGGGCGTTACATGCACATTACCAAGCCCACTCACTTTGTGCTGTTTCCTCAGCATTTCGCCAACAGTGTCAAACACCTCAGTGTATTCCAGTGGGACAACCTCTCTTTGTATCATATCCATACATCTTCCAATGTGTTCCTCAGTAGATACCAAAATCCAAAATTCTCACACTATGGATGTTAATTTTTAAATAGCAGATAATGTAGTTCAAACAATTGTTAGCATCTACCATATTTTGGAAAATAATTGTATAAATGATATTGTCTCTAATCAAGAAAGCAATATCTAGGAAGTTTGTATGCTAAAAATGACATGTGTGCGTAAATTTATTGTTGTATGCATTATTATATAGGTAGATGAGAAAATTGCCGATTTATCTGCCATAGAGTACCAAACTTGCCTTCAATAGAATGTACTTAACTATAAAATGGGGATTCTTTAAACGCCTATGAGCCTCTTTAAGAGTCTTTTGTACCTTATATAACAGCCTCTGCCTTTCAATTCAGGTTGAGTAATTATAGACCTATCCAAAAACAAATGTTTAATTGCCTTATTGTCACAGACGGTTAGATTTTAGTGTGACTTTTATCAATTTTCATTCACAAAATTCTAAATTTTTCAAGTTATAGACATGTGATAATATATTTATTCACTCCATTAAATATCTGTATAAACAGCTAGTTCTGATGTTATCAATGATAACCAGTCAGTTCTGATGTCATCACTTAAGTATTAAATAGGAATTCTTGTGTATTATAAGAAACAATGCACCCCCTTTTGTAGATTTGTATCCATATTAGAAGTCACCTTCGATTTATGTAAACTCTGTAAATGCACTAAGCCTACAGTCTTGTGGTTTTATATGGTCACCAAACTCCTCGGTGACTTCTAATATCCCTATAATTTACAGTAGGGAGTAATCTATAATAAGTGTGCAACATATACTTCTTTGTTATAACAGACTGAAATAGCATAACCAATGATAAATCTAAATATCACATAGTACAAATTTAATTCTATAGATAAACGTTGCAACAAGCAGATTACCTTTTATATTGTAGAATTATTAGACACATTCTGCAAGCATATGTATTCTCATAGTAAATATATGTATTTTCTAGAGATGCTCAGGCTCGGTTCCTCAGAAACCGAACACACCCGAACTTAGGGGATCTGAGCACCGGGCTTGGTACTGTTGGGCGCCCTCGGAAATTAAAACGAGGCAAAACTTCATCATGACGTCGTTGGATCTCAGATCTCGCGAGTTTTGGATTCCATTTTAAGATCCAAAATAACGGTGGATGGGAGGGAGGGAGGTCCCAAGGACAATTCCATCTTGCAGTATTTGTCTTTTCTGCCACTGCTGTGTGCCAATGTGTCCCAGATGTGCTAGGAACTGCCGTGTGTTTGTGTCATTGGTCTCTCGCTTACCATCCAGCCAGGTCGCTGCAATCTTTGTCCAAAAGTGTATGAACATAATATTGTGACCTGTGAGGTGGTCAAAATTGACTGTAAATGACTTGAAATAAGTGTTATTGAGGTTAATAATAATGTAGGGAAAAAAAAGGGCAAAATTAAGTGATTTTAGCATATTTTAGTAATTTCTCTAATAAATGCAAAACCAAAACCAAAACACACGAGGGTGGTTTTGCCAAAACCAAAACCAAAACACGAAGCTAATCCAGATCCAAAACCAAAACCCAAACCAGTTCACGGGGGTCAGTGAGCATCTCTGGTATTTTAATAAAAAATGCTAAAACAATATCTGCTTGAAGGTACTATGGAGTCTTAGCTTGTTTATTTAGGGTTGGATACACCCTTTAAAGGATCACTTAACCCTAAAATTGACATTTTCATATATGAAGGTAAAATATGAAGCTATGTATGAAGCTGTATCACAGTTAAAGAGTAAAGTGTTTTCTCTGTACTCTATTACAGACATCTTTTAGTACAGTGTTCTGATAGGATCTGACACTGCTATCATTTGAGATTTTGTGACATCACTGCCTCTGTGTATAAATCCACCTATCCACGCTATGCATTTCCACAAAGCAAGTTTGCACAACTATCAGTCACTCCCTTTCTGCTGTGCTGAAGAAGCTCCTTCCTAACCTGACAACCTCCTGCAGAGGCGTGAAAGACATCATAATGGATATATTTAGATTAGTATAAACACTGTTTTTTCAGGTATATGATATGTATTACACAGTGTTTGATATATATTATTGTCAAGTAGTGGCATTACTAGCTCTTTAAGATGACTCAACCTTATGACGCTGTCATATGGACTCTGCTTAGGCAGCAATACTATTTTTAAACACATGAGCAACTTAAGTGCTGGAGCAGGTATTTAAACATTGTCTGCAGGATTTTGAAGACGTTGAAAAGTGTTCATGCTAAACGCTGTTCCGTAGTAATCAATCTTGTTATGGCAGATCTTTCATCCAGATACTTTAGGTGCTCAATAAATAGCAGTTAGCTTTAAAATTCACCTGGCAAAGAAGATGACTATTGCATTTACACCCACTCAATACAAATGAGAAAAGGTAATAGATGTAATAATCATCTATATATTAATAGCATAAGTACAACTATTATGAGTGACTTATTTCTATGATGCCGTTGTCTGAGCAGGGCACATCCTATACCAAATTAAAGGTCTTGGTCTTTAGATTTGCAAAAAAATATTGGCGTTGTAATCGGTTGCATTGTTTTAGTGTTTTTTCACACAACATATGTCCGCCATTTACAACAATGCATTACCGTTGTCCGCTGGAAAATGTGACAGTTGGCAATATACCTGTGCACATTCTGGGTGACCTGGAACATGTGACCTGCTGAGTGGTCTGGAAACTGTGACAGTTATTTGCAGCCCTGCTGGGTGACAGTTATTAACAGCCACATATATCAGAGTGCCTTGCGGGAACCATGCCCAGCAATGTAACTTTCATGGCAGAACTTATAAACATATTATAGTGCATAAAGAAATTCTTTAGTTCCTTTAATATAGTGATTGATAATATAGTTTTTATTCATTATACTCTGTTGTTAAAATTTCTACATGTAATATAGTGTATAAAAAAGTTATTGAATTCTATTAATAAAGTAATTTAGTCTTTACATTTCAGTTTAATTTAAGGAGATTACCGCCATGTTTCTCTAATAATAATAGTAATAATAAATTATTAAAGCTCTGCAAAAAAGTAAACTTCGGTCAAGGTTCTAAAATAAGCCATCAATATAATCCCAATATTGTCAAGTAATTAAATTATCACTGCTGTGTATCAATAGAGTTGGTAAGTGCCCAGTCTTACCAAGCATAAATTGATTGAGTAGGTGAGTGGAAAGAGGGTGGGACATACAATGGATATAATCATAGTTCAAGTTTTGAATTAGCACAACAATCTTGCTTTACAGCATGAGAACATAAGTGTACTAGGAAAAGTATAATTGTCACTTTAGTTACATTGCATTTGCCAGGGCTGAAAGGAATCCAAATCCAATGGAAGGCAGGATATGATTTCAAGTATAGAATCTCTGTTATTTCAGAATGCCACAGTCAAAATGGCATTCTGGGGGAGACATAATATTTGTATCACATATGACATACAACATCAAGGTCCTAAGAGTTTGATGCATTTTACTCCTCAATATGTACGCGGTGACACGAGCACCCTTCTGATGACAAACACGGAACAACTTTGTGCTTGTACTTTGCTTTTTAATTGTCAGCAAAGTAGTTTACAAAACAAAATTCAGAACACTTTCTTGCAACCCTGATGTTGAGTTAACAGAGACCAACTCCCTAGTCACCGGTCAACTTGTTCAGCATCGGTCACACTGCATAATAAACAACTCTGTAAATACTTTACACTCCTCCCACAGTCCTAGCTTGATGGACAGGTGACACTTCCATCTGCTCTTTATAGAGGAGTTCTCTTGAGGTGCTCTGCTTGATTAGTTTGCAAACACACCCTGTCAGCTGCTCTAAGCTATGAGAAAAGATACCTCTAAACCCCTTCAAAATACATAAGCTAAGTCACACTCCATACTATTATTTTGTCACACATACGTCCTCCACTTGTATATATTTAAGCTAGGTGCACTGCTGTACAAATGTGTAAACCTGTCTGCAGCCTTGCCCTGCAGACTGTCAGCTGAATACCTAATTTGTTTTCTCAGAGGTCTGTGACAAACCACTCCCTTTGTCACAACACGTATAAATTTGATCACAAAAATTGCTATTACAAAGTATGTATTTTGAGTCACACGTATGTCAAGATACATCCAACTCAAAACACTGGTAAGTGAAGTTTATATTCTGTGGAACATTGAACTTGCAATTCAGCATGACTTGATTCTCCAACATAGAGATAAGGATCTGTGACATATAACACCTTTTTTTTTAACTTATGGAGGTCACAGTTAAATATTTTGCTGAGAACTTAAGGTGTTAGTCCTAGGAAAGAAGGAGGCACTATTTACAGTAATATATGTTCAATGCTTTACTTGCAACTGGTACTGAAGAGGGGTTACCTTGAAAAGCAATCTGTCAACGCAATTCACATGAAAAATAGCAGGCTCAAGCAGGCGCTCTTTTGGAACACAGTGAGTTTGACCAGCGTACTGATATGCGTAAACTATTGAAGCAGCCAAAAATATAAAGAGACATTAGTCTACTCTGCGCTAGATTAATGAAAAGAAATATCTGATTGGTTGTTATACGTTATATTGCATTTTGCTATAGGTGCATCCAGTGCTCAACCAACCTCCACAGGTTAAATGCAGCATTTAAAAACTTCTGTTACCTATTTATTTTTCCATTAACACTTATCACAGTCAAACTGTTTGAGATTGCAAGCTGCACACCTAACTGCACCCATGAAGGGTCACCAAAAGGGGGGGAGGGGTTGATGTGGTGGTGTGGGTCTAGGTGGAGGGGGACAGTGTGTGACATCATACTGTCAGAAACAGCCTGCAGAACGAGCCGAGGAGCTTTAATTCTCACAAGATTTGGTATTGTCGCAAGACTGCAAGACTAGGAGCTTCCCTGCTCCCTCTACAGGAAGTTTCTACCTTGATGGATGTCAGTAGCACTAGCATCATATAGGTAAGTACAGGGGGCTGGCGGTGTCATAATGTGTCTGGAGAGGAAAGTCATAATGTGTCTGGGGGTTGTTATTTGTCTGCTGGGGTGTCATAATATGTCTGTGAGGAGGGTGTCATAATGTGTCTGGGAGGAGCCTGTTATAATGTGTTGAGGGGTATCATGATTTATTGGGGGTCTATCATGATGTATCAGGGGGCTATTATGATGTGTCGAAGGGGTGTAATGATATGTCGGGGGATATCATAATGTGTCTGGGCGGTGGCGTGATGTGTCTGGGGGGTGTCCTGATGTGTCAGGGAGGTGTTGTTGTGCACCTGGTGGGGTGTCGTAATGTTACATTGGGGTGTTTTGCTGTGGCTGGGGGGTGTCATGATATATCTGGGGGTGTCATTCTGGGTCTGGAAGCTGGCGTGATGTTGGCTGGGGTGTGGCATTGTGTGGCTGGGGGATGGAGTGATATGGCTGGGGGGTGTCCTGATGTGTCAGGGAGGTGTTAACACATTATATGCAAACATAAGTTCATGGATAAAAAAGATATGTACATAGCCTAGTATAAATTAATTGCTTTATTAAAAGTTTACTAAAACTGGTTAATAATAAATTCCACAATACTTGCAAATGCATCAATTAATCCACACAGAACAAAACAAATAAAGCATAAATCCTTTTACTTTACATATATTGAATAGTGGTTTTACTTGCTTTTTAAAGTTGCCCTAGGCATTGTGACTGAGTGCACCCTACCTGCTTAATCCACCCGCTCAACCTTCCATTCAACATGCTCTCCACCATTATGTTTGTGTATGTATGTTAGGGAAATTAGACTGTGAGCTCCAATGGGGCAGGGACTGATGTGAATGAGTTCTCTGTACAGCGCTGCAGAATTGGTGGTGCTATATAAATAGATGATGATGATAATGATAAGATCATGTTATACTGTGGTAAATACAGACCTAGTTGCAGTAAAATCCCTGTTGTGCCAGCCTACCACCCAAAGGCTGTTCTTTGGCATCTTTCTGATCTCCAGTATTTTTATTGCTACTGTAACAATTACGTTGCTGTGCACTTTTCATTACGAACATTGCAACTACGTGTTTCTTATATATCATTCAATTAACAGATTGCCACAATCACTCATATATATATATAAATGTAATCTATCCAGTACAGGGATACGTTTGACAGTTTGATTCTATTAAGTCTTCTTTAGATAACATAACAGCTGTTCTATGTGTGAAGATCAGCAGGAGAAGGAAGAGAATCTTCCTTTCTGTATCATAAGACATCGGCTGCTCTCACACAATTGAAACATCACGTAGAGCTGCAAAAGACACACAACCATCTCTCTATCTAACTATATTACTGGAAATATGCTGGTGGTGATACTAAGCCTACATAAAGGAAATGAGATACATGCCAAACTCACATATTAACACATCCATAGAAAGCAGGAGCTTGGAATATTCTGTTATGTGCGTTTTGTCGCTAACCAATAACGATTGTCGAACCTCGATTTGTGTTTCCAAAGCACAATGATTTATTCGCAATAAGTGGAAAAATATGCTCAAGCGAAGTAATAGTAAATACAGCCGTTACTTATCGCAGGCGCTCTGGATCCAGTGCAGTCATTCAATCCTGAAGTCTGGGGACAAGATGTCTGCACTCTGGATCACAAGCTGCTGCTTATATACACAATCAAATACAGTAATACAATGAAGATGGTATAGCTTGCATCTATTGGTCCGGGTCTCAGGAATGTCCAAGGGGTCGTCAATCATTGGCTGGTTCATCCTAAGGAATCCAAAGGAGGGGGTCATCTCTGCAGGGGGTATGCTCTGCTCTTCCCGCCCGGATTCCTTAGTCTTAAGTGGTTCATAATTCCCTATCATTCATAACTTGCGTATGCACTCTGCGATTCCCTCGCAGAGTGAACCAAACAGTAGGATATGTAATAAGGTTCATTATGATACCACTCATGAAGTTATTCCTTTAACCCATTCCGTGTATTTCACTAATATGCATGTAACTCTGATATAACATATAAATACTACTATATTTCGACATAACTGACTATGTGTTGCAATTACCATTAATGTGTACTATTTTATAAGTATGCTTGTTTGTGCGAATGTATGGTAAAAGACCGATTACTGTTGCTGCCACGTGTAGTGGATGCGTACGCCCTTTCACGCCGTAGCGTGCCCTTGTACGTCATAGCGTACCGTACGCATCTTTTCAGACAAAGACAACCAAGTTTGCTAGACTTTAATTAAAATGACTTTATCCAATTTGCTGACTTCGACAGTTCCACCCTTTGATAGTGTAATAAACTATCACCCAATCACCGTTTCAAGTTCAGGATTATACAATACTTCTTCACAGACCATGATCTCGGTATCTGGTACCACCCTTTCAGTCTCTTTCTCAGTGTTACTCTTATGAGACCGTTTTCCACACTTCAACACAGTAGGTACACATTTGACAACTAAACCAATTGCTAAGATGACACCCAGTATAAGGAGAAGGAGCTTACCTACACTCGCAATCATTTCCTGTACCCACTCCCAAAGACCGGAGAACCATTTTGCTGGGTTCAACCATGAGAACCAACCCGCCACCTTTTCCCCGACCTCATATAACGAAGAATTATGGCTCTTTCGAAATTCCCATTTCAGCTGCAAAATTTCATCCATCTTCCGGTCTATAACCTCTTTAGGGTCTTCCGTATTATTAGTAATGTACGTGCAACATTTGACACCGAACTGGGTGGCCAGTGTCACACAGTACCCACCAGTAATAGAGGTGAGATAATTTAGTACCAGTCTATGTTGCACCAACTCCTTCTTGTACGCTTGTAGCTCCCTTCCAGTATACCTGAAAGTGTCATCATACATCTCGGTGATATTATTAATTTAGCTAGGTCTTGGATATATTTAAAGTTTAATGTTCCCCGAGCGGTCCTGGTGAGATCTAGAGCAACCATAACTTGGAAACCAGTAGTTTCACTAATCAATTTTGTAGCTATGGGTTCCTCACCAGGAATCATATTTCTCTTGCCACGGTGTTCATACTGTGTGTGTATGTATGGTGGTGATGTAGTCTTGTGAATATCTACCATTTCTTCATGAGTAATAGTCATGATTTCAGGAACCAGTTTAGCTAGGAAACACAAGCCCTTGGAACTCGGAGTCACCCAGGAATAAGCTTTCCTTCCACAAACAAAATACACATCATCAGGGAGAACATAAGGAACAGTATGCCCATGAATTATATCACACAGAGTTTTGATAAAACTACCCATGCCTAGTGTCTCCATCTGCTCTAGACACGTGTCGGCATTAATGATATTTTCACATTTATCTGTAGAGACTTTTCCAATAGATACCTTCTTATGTTTGGTTATACGCCCTAACTTGTGACTTCCATCAACATTCCTGCCTAGTAGTGACCTTGTGAGTCTCTCTCTAAAATGAGTGTGGCGAGCCATTGTCTGATCTGATAGGTCAGCCTCCCAATTCTCCAGGCGCTTTGCATGAGATATGTTTAGGCACAGCAAAGATCTGCCTATGGAGTATTGTCGAAGCGTCAGACTAGGGGACCTAGTGTTATTGTACTTCCCTTCTATGGGCCTCCCACCCCTTAATTCGAGTACTTCGGATATGTTTAGCGGGAATGGCACTAGTCCTATGTTATGCTGCCCTTGAGGCACGTGAGAGCACACCCAACACTCAGTTTGGTTTAGCACCTTAGCCACCAGGGAGTGATAATCCTCCAAAGGATGCCCGCCTATATTCAGAGTACTGGGGGACTGGCATCATTGGATGCATCTCTCGTCAACTAGGGAGTTGCAGAACTTGCAGATACAATACTCATCAGACAATAGCCCCTCACACTGCCTCCGAGTTCCTGAGCTAGCAGACCTTTTCATAACCCCTGGACGAAGTTTGATAATGGGCTGCTCAGGATATCCTATTAACTTTTCTTCTGCCTCTATTTCATCCGTATCACTCCCAGAACTCTCCTCCGTCCTCCATCCTCCTTCACAAAAATAGAATGTCCTAGAAAAAGTAAAAACAAGGAAAATCCTGGAACAAAAGAAAAACAAAAACCGCCACTCCATCGTTGGAAAGATAGTTCTGAGGCAACGTCTCTGGTTCAGGTGTCTCAACTGCAGGCTTTAGGTCTCCCGGAACAGGTTCACAAGTCACAGTTCTATGTCGTCGGTCTGAGTCTTGTCTTGCACTTTCTCCGGATTATGGACTCTCCTGCAGTGGGTGGAATGGACCCAAGTGTCTCTCTCTGCAACCTTCAGTGATGTAGTACTGGTCAGCAGCACTTGGTACGGGCCTTGCCAACGGTCTGTTAAACAACCTGAACGTAAGAAATTGCGGATCATAACATAGTCTCCAGGTTCAACATCATGACAGTTCGTTTCTGGCATACCAGGTGACAGCATTTTTAGTTTTTGTTGTTGTTGTTTCAGCTGTCTACTCATTCTTATAAGATATTGTACAGTCACTTCATTATTACACTTTAAGTCGTCTTGTGGACTCACGATCAAATGAGGTTGTCGTCCGAACAGTATCTCAAAGGGGGACAGATTAAGAGGAGGTCTAGGAGTGGTTCGAATGCTGTGGAGGACCAACGGCAAAGCCTCAGGCCATGCCAACCCAGTTTCAGCCATTATCTTACCTAGTTTGTTCTTGATAGTACCGTTTACTCTCTCCACCTTACCACTGGCTTGTGGTCGGTAAGGGGTGTGAAGTCTGCTACTGATTCCCATGAGTTTACACATATTTTGGAAGACATCACCAGTAAAATGGGTACCCCTATCACTTTCAATGATTCTAGGGATACCGAACCTACACACAAAGTCTTGTACAATTTTCTTTGCAGTGAACACAGCAGTATTAGTGGCTGCCGGATATGCTTCTACCCAACCGGAAAACACATCAATACACACTAACACATACTTTAGATTCCTGCACGGTGGTAATCGGATATAGTCAATTTGTATTACCTGAAAAGGTCCGTCTGTAGGAGGGATGTGGGATGGCTCAGTTGGAATAGTTTTCCCAACATTTTTCCTCAAACAAGTAAGACATGGCATTGCTTTCTTACCAGCTTGAGAGGAAAATCCGGGAGCACACCAGTATGCTCTCACCAGTTTGCACATACCTTCTTTACCCAGGTGAGTCAGGCCGTGTGCTGCTTCAGCCAGGCTTGGATAGTATGTTCGGGGAGCTACAGGCTTACCTTGTCCATCCCCCCAGAGTCCTGAGGACTCTTGACCACATCCCTTCGCCTTCCAGACCGCCTTCTCCTGCAGGGAACACAAATCTTGCATTTCAATTAATTTCTGCGTGTCTAATGTCTGAAAAACCATCATAGTCTCGGTCGATACAGTCATAGGTTGCCCTGCTGCCCATTTAGCAGCTTCGTCTGCCCTGTTGTTGCCCAATGACACTGGGTCTTCTTCAAATGTATGGGCTTTGCACTTTATGACGGCTACTGTTCTGGGTAACTGTATCGCTGTCAGAAGTCCTTTTATGTGTTGTGAGTGTGCCACTGGTGTACCTGCTGCTGTCATAAAGTTTCTAAGACGCCAAAGGGCCCCAAAATCATGCACTACCCCGAAGGCGTACCTAGAGTCAGTATATATGTTGGCTGATTTACCCTCTGCCAATTCACACGCTCTCCTTAGTGCTACTAGTTCCGCCACCTGGGCTGAGTGAGGTGGGCCAAGGGGTTCAGCTTCTACCACATCCTGATCGTCTACAACAGCGTAACCAGTACATAGCTCTCCTGTCTCTGTCTGTCTATGGCAACTTCCGTCTGTATAAAACGTAAAATCTACATTTTCTAAGGGGGTGTCACGTATGTCGGGCCTTGCAGTAAAGGTCTGATTCAGGTGTTCCATACAGTCATGCGTGTCAGTATTCTTGCCTAACTCATCATCAACCAGGGTCTCCTCACCTCCCACCCTTTGTGTCTCTTGAGACACATACGGAAGGTATGTAGCTGGATTTAGGGTGCTACATCGTTTGATGGTGATGTTTGAGGGTGCCATCAGGGCTAGTTCCCACTTTGTGAATCTAGCTGAAGAAACGTGTCTGGTTTGGGCTGAATTTAACAGAGCTGATACAGCATGGGGTGTATAGATGGTTGAATTATGTCCTAATACTACATCCTCGCTCTTACTTACTAGAAGGGCCGTTGCTGCTACACTTCTGAGACATGTTGGGAGTGATCTTGCCACATTGTCTAATTGTGCACTGTAGTATGCTACCGGTCTGCTAGCATCACCATGTTTCTGTGCGAGGACACCTGCTGCACAGCCATCAGCTTCTGTAATATATAGCTCAAAAGGCTTTTCATAATCAGGTATTCCCAATGCAGGTGCTCTTGTCAGACTATCTTTAAGATTAAAGAACGCTTGCTCTGACTCTTCTGTGTGTACGACACGTTCTGGTTTTGAGGAAGAGACTAGCTCCTGCAATGGTAATGCCAGAATAGAAAACCCTGAGATCCAGGACCTATAGTATCCACACATCCCCAAGAAAGTACGAATCTGCTTCTGGCTCTGCGGCAGGGTCATGTGTTGTATGGCCTCAATTCTGTCGGTTGTCAGGTGTCTTAGCCCCTTAGTGAGGCAGTGTCCTAAGTATTTGACCTTAGTCTGACATGGCTGTAATTTATCCTTTGCCACCTTGTGCCCTGTTTGTGAAAGATGAAGCAACAACAATTTAGTATCATGTAAACATGACATAAAAGAATCAGAGCACAACAACAAATCGTCCACATATTGAATTAGAACAGACCCATTGTGGGGTTGAAAGGATTGCAAACAGTCATGTAAGGCTTGGGAGAAAATACTGGGGCTGTCAATGAACCCCTGGGGTAGTCTGGTCCATGTGTATTGCACTCCCCTGTAGGAGAATGCAAAAAGGTATTGGCAGTCAGGGTGAAGAGGGACTGAAAAGAAAGCAGAACATAGATCAATGACAGTAAAATGACTGGCAGACGGTGGAATCTGCATGAGGATGACAGCTGGATTCGGTACTACGGGGAATTGGCTCTCAACAACTTTGTTAATTCCCCTTAAGTCCTGGACTAATCTATAGCCCCTCCCCCCATTCTTCTTCACAGGGAAAATGGGACTATTTGCTGTACTGGCTGTATGAATTAAAATCCCTTGTTGTAACAGCCTCTCAATAACAGGATATACCCCTAGTTCCACCTCCGGTTTTAATGGATACTGTGGGATTTTTGGAGCTATCCTACCACTTTTTAGATTGACCATGACAGGGGCTACGTTTGCCATCAGTCCAGTGTCCTGTCCATCTCTGGTCCATAGGGAACCTGGTATTTCCAGCAACATCCCCTTTACTTGAGATGGACATTGTTCTATAACAGGAGAGTGTAACATTAACCTTTGAGGGGTGTCCAATATGTCCTGTACCTCATGTGCAACCTTCTCGGGTATATCTAGGAACACACCATCTGAAGTACAGTATATGACACATCCCATTTTACATAACAAGTCTCTCCCTAGCAAGTTAGTAGGAGCCGCTGCAGCCAAGAGAAACGAATGCTTAGTATGCAGAGGCCCGATAGTAACTTCGGCGGGTTTAGTTAGAGGATAATGTAACACTTTTCCCGTCACCCCCATAGCTGGAATAGTTTTGCTGGTCACCTGTAGATTGAAAGGAGAGGTTATCACAGATCGGGCCGCCCCTGTATCTACAAGAAAAGTTTGTTTCCTGCCAGCTTTGTCAACTATCATTGTTGGTTCTTTACTCTGACTCTCAGTTAACCTCACTGGCTGTAGACTACAGGTATGACCTGACCCCTAGCGCTGACTATTGATTTCCCACGCAGCATTTGCTGCCGTAATATGCGCGGGTAGATGTGAGTCTTCTAGTCTATGTGAATCCTTTCTTGGAGAATATCTATGTGACCCACCCCTATGTGTATTGAGTCTTTCTTTATTACACTCTCTAGCGTAATGTCCTTCCTCGTTACAGTTGAAACACCTGATCACTTTAGGTTTCCTGTTATATGGGTTGTATGCTGGTGGTCGTGTGTGCACCCCTTCTAGAGCCTGTATACTTACCGTCATTAACTTATCACTTTTCTCTTCCCTTTTCCTAAAAAGGTTCTTGTCATGCTCCACAGCAGACTCCCTAAGGAAGTCTACCGTGACGCCTCTCCAATTAGGTAATGTGGTTTGTACTCTCGTCTTTAAATTTTCCCTAAGGCCATCCATCAGTACCCCTACAGCTACCTCTCTGTGATGTGGGTCCTCACTTATGTTGGATATCCCAGTAAATCGTGCGATCGCTGTTATAGCTCTAGCAAAGTAATCTGAGGCAGTTTCACTATCCTTTTGTTTAATGGTGAAAATCTTACTCCAATTTACCACTACTGGAAAACAGATGGCTAAGTGTTTGACAATTTGTTCTATATTCCGTTGGTTAATCTCATCAGTCAAGGTGTCATCTTCCTCCAACAAACAATATCCAATAAATTTTTGTATGTTAGTATTGGGATGAAGACACGCCCTCAACACTACCCGCCAATCCTTACTGGTTGGTTCGTGAGCATTCCCTAAGTCTTTAACAAATTTCTGACATTTAGCTAACTTCTTTCTAGGGTCCGGGAATTCAGTCATAATGGAACGTAATTCTGATCTAGTCCAGGGACAATGCATTGTAACATTTCTTAAAGGAACTACACCATCCTTATCCGGTTTCCCATTGGGAACTGATATTGTGCGGACCGGGAACACACCCTCTGGTACACTAACTTCAGGGGACGCTACAGGATTTACAGGCCCTAGATTTAGAACACTTTCACTCCTAGTGATCACTCTACTCTCACCTATCTCAGCCATTTTCTCATACTTGCGCTGAGCCTCTAGTACATTAACAGCATGGGCAATGGCCAAAATCACAATGGGTTCATCTTCATTTTCAGATACACTTGATTGAAACTGATTTAAAACAGGGTACAACTTAGTAATTTTTCTATTTTCAGTTTTAACAACGGCTGTACTTACCCCTCCCGCCACATAAGGTGGCGGGGGCGCGCTTGCGCTGAGTTCGCCACGCTTCTCAACGGTTACATCCGCCTTGCGCGCGCTTTTCGCCACGCCTATTTCCGGTTTGCATTCGCTGCTCTGCCACGTGTTACCTTCCATTTGCCACAATTTTAAACAATCATTATGTCTATTTCTCTTTTTCGTTGACTTGATCAACCATATTTTATCTTTTACAGTATTCAGTACCTCTTCATTAAAACTCCCTATTGTTGGGAAAGGCCTATCACAAGCTTTGGTCATCCCGACCCACGTGTCACAATACACAGTTGCATATGCACCATATTTCTTACACATGAGAAACCTCGCTGAACCAATAGGGCCTTCCTTAGGCAGTACACTGACCATCTCTAGCGTATGCTTAGCACCCATGTTGAACAATATACCTTCTACCCGGAACACAGACACACCGCAATGCTCTGTTCCTTCCGGCCAAATGTGAAATACAGACACACCGCAATGCTCTGTTCTTTCCACCTAATAATTTCAACTCTGTTGCTATACTCACCGCTAGAGATCTATAATACTCGGTGAACGTATTTCCTTTAGCCGCGCTCACTCGCTTTTCTCGCCCCTGGCGAGGGTCCCTAATACAGAAATATCACTGTGGGCCCCAAGGGCTATCAGCTCCTCGATACCCTGGCTCAACCACAAAAATCTGCTGAGTTTATTATCGCGGGGAGCGCAAAGTCGATACAATCAACCTGCCTTTCCAGTATAATTCCTCCTAGCTGCTTCACCAATTCGCACTAACGGTGCGACCGGATCGCACTGCCTACCAATACTAATTATTAGCAAACCTTGCGATCTATTGGTAGCGCTTTGCGAAAACCCAGTTTTCGCATTCGGTATACCTGCCCTGTATACCGTCCTTCAGTTGGGCAATCCGCCTCGTCAGACAGCAACTGAGCACCTCAACAATAAAACAGTGTATCTACGTTACAACATCACACACTATACACCTTTTCTGCGCAGAAAATCAAAAGTTACCAACAATAGTAATAATGTCTCAGAGGCTTTCACAAGTAATTATACTATGCATGTATAATAACTATCAAAACGATTGTTTAACCACGTGGCAAGTTTACCGGAAGTTCGCGTACGCACAGCAGGAAGTACACATACGCTAAACAATGCAATACAGTTAAAACGCACAATGACAGAAAAAAGAAACAGTTTTCTCTTTTGTCCCTAGGTTCTAGTTAGCGTGCCCTAGATAATGCAAAACGGACATTCGGTTTCGCAACACAGAGTAAAATTCAGGTTTTGAACACCATGCGTTCTTACCCGTTTATGACGCGTCTCCACCCTTTGTTGAGGAACCGAAATCCGTTGGTCTTGCGTATCATCGGCAACGAAACCTCCAAAGCTCACGAGCCCCCAATTGTTATGTGCGTTTTGTCGCTAACCAATAACGATTGTCGAACCTCGATTTGTGTTTCCAAAGCACAATGACTTATTCGCAATAAGTGGAAAAATATGCTCAAGCGAAGTAATAGTAAATACAGCCGTTACTTATCGCAGGCGCTCTGGATCCAGTGCAGTCATTCAATCCTGAAATCTGGGGACAAGATGTCTGCACTCTGGATCACAAGCTGCTGCTTATATACACAATCAAATACAGTAATACAATGAAGATGGTATAGCTTGCATCTATTGGTCCGGGTCTCAGGAATGTCCAAGGGGTCGTCAATCATTGGCTGGTTCACCCTAAGGAATCCAAAGGAGGGGGTCATCTCTGCAGGGGGTATGCTCTGCTCTTCCCGCCCGGATTCCTTAGTCTTAAGTAGTTCATAATTCCCTATCATTCATAACTTGCGTATGCACTCTGCGATTCCCTCGCAGAGTGAACCAAACAGTAGGATATGTAATAAGGTTCATTATGATACCACTCATGATGTTATTCCTTTAACCCATTCCGTGTATTTCACTAATATGCATGTAACTCTGATATAACATATAAATACTACTATATTTCGACATAACTGACTATGTGTTGCAATTACCATTAATGTGTACTATTTTATAAGTATGCGTGTTTGTGCGAATGTATGGTAAAAGACCGATTACTGTTGCTGCCACGTGTAGTGGATGCGTACGCCCTTTCACGCCGTAGCGTGCCCTTGTACGTCATAGCGTACCGTACGCATCTTTTCAGACAAAGACAACCAAGTTTGCTAGACTTTAATTGAAATGACTTTATCCAATTTGCTGACTTCGACAATTCCCTTGGAGTTTTCCAAGCAAAAGGAAAAAGTAAAAAATATGCACAATCGTAATATAAATGTCTAATACAGCCAGGAAAAAAATTAATTTCTCTAGGTATACAATACGTCAAAATGAAAATTCTGAAATAACGAATATATAAATCACAATCAATATAAACACTTAAATGTTCCATAATCAACTCCCAATCACTATATGTAAATAATGTTCTTACTGATATTTACTTACTTTCACATCCAAGACATAAATAGCATTATCTCCTAAACATATATCCCAAAAAAACGGACCAAAGTAGAATAATTAAATAACCCTTATATGCAATGTACAAGTAAAATATATTTACAGATAATTAAAATGTATTTATTAATTGTCTAATCCAACTAACTCTTCACGGTAAACTGTAAAACATGCAAACACTGATGATACGTAATTCATATAGAAATCACAAATTAAAAAGGAAAAAACTCTAAGTGATATTAATTAATAAGAGTAAGCTCGTTTAAAAAAGGTCTCAAAAAGGAATCTTGATTTTCAAAAATATGAGGAATTAGAAAGCACTTAAAGAATAAAATTTGTTCATCAGGGGCCTGATTCATTAGTGATCTTATCTGCTGTTTTTTGCTTATCTTAAGCAAATCCACTCTGTGCATGCTCAGAGAAGGGAGATAAGAAGCAAAATCCACTGCGTAAGTGAAGAATTTCTTAGGTTAAGATGAAAATCCATCTTAACTTCACTCTTACCTCCCCGTTTCTTCTTAAAATAAGCATCTTAACTTTTGCACAAGATAAGATCACTAATGAATCAGGCCCAAGATATCTAAAACGCTTTTATTTATTTGTATAGGCTAAAGAGCAACAAAGTATCCAATTAATAGAAGTGGTAAAGTCTATTTGCTGGGTGTTTTCATGGTTCACTCCCTTGGCATGTGAAGTCATGTAAATGCTTGTGGAAAGACTCACTTTACCACTGATTGTGGTTGCTTTGGGTGATGACCTGATTCGGGCTGTCTCCAAGCCACGGCCACTCTCTACTTTGTTAAGAATTTCAGGGAGAACCCTTCAGTTTTTCATAGCCCTGAAGGGCTTGTGTCAAGAACAGTGTTTCCACTTAAGTTTTTTGTTCCTGTTTCCTGCAGTGTTGACAAACACATGGTTTTCACCCTCAGGTTTTTCACGGATTATCCAGATTTTCAAGGGGAAAAATAGGTGAAGAATAGGAAATCTGGAAATTAAAAGTAGACACAATGTTCAGGAAGGCAAGTAATATCTAGCTCTTAATCGCTCTTACACTGACACATAGAGGCCTCGATGTTCAGATGCGCATATTGTTAATATAAGTTGATATTTGTGTGCTGCATGAAAAAACAGTCAGTATTTAATTTATATGCAAAATAGAAAACTAATTTTCACCCCTTGCATTGTAACATGGTTTTGTCCAGGAGACTGAAATAAGAAACTTCTTAATTTAAGTTCCTTAATGAATCATGCCCCTGATCTTTCATTAAAAAAGGTTATTGAAAAATAGTTACTCATTTTGTCTTTCTTGATTTTAAATCACTATATATGTAGAAAACAAAAGAAACGAGGGGGGAGGATCCGTGAGGAATGGATGAAGCTAGCTTGGACTGAATCTGGAATCGAAAGCCAATTTAAGCATAGAGAGGGCTATATTACATGCTCTCGTCTGGATGAATGCAAGACACTATGTGATAGAGTAATCAAAAGCAATGAAGAATCTAGTGACAGATTATCTTTAGCTACAGTATTGTACACAATGCATTATATACAGAAGAAACTAAGGACTATATTTACTAAGAATCGAGTTTGGTGGCGGTTTTAAACCGTCACACATGGCTGGCAGTTTAGTGGTCCAAACCACCGCATTTAAAATAGGGTGGTTTAAAGCTGCGATTTAAAATGGATAGCGATGTGTGGCCGATTGAAAAAGCTAAACCGCCATCAAAACCTTCATCCAAAAGACAGGACAGGACAGTTTTTATACCTGCTTCTGAATGGCTTTATAGCTCAAACAAGCTGTTTGTGCCATTCAGAGCATAAGAGAAAGCACCGTTGACATTTAAATTATTTGGGCAATCATTATTTATTTATTAAGGGGCAAAATTAATTTAATATTAACTTATGGGGGAATTTTTTTTTTCCCGTTATATTAAGGGGATAAAATTATTTAATTAAAATAATTGTGCAACATAAATAATTATATCCACCATTAACAATCAGTTAATATTATTTTACATTCACATTTCTCCCATACTATAATGCTATAATAGTGTCCCTGGAAAAAAAAATCCCATAAGTTAATATTAAATTTTTTGCCCCTTAATCAATAAATAATGATTGCCCAAATAACTTAAATGTCAATGGTGCTTCCTCTTATGTTCTGAATGGCAAAATAGCTCAAACAGCAGCAGTTTGAGCAATCTCGCCACTCACAACCACAACTTCTTTAATTTTGGTTGGCGGTTTTGTGGCGGTTTTGCAAACCCCAGCTTAGTAAATGAGATGGCGAAGTGGTGGTTTTGAAAAATGACAATTCTGCAGAAGACCGGCGGTTTCACCAAAGTGACCTTTAGTAAATTTAGTCCTAAATTGTTGCTCCTGGGTTTCAATTAGATTAAGAGGGCCTGAGTCATTGAGGTAAGTAAGACAAAAAAAAGCAGTAAATGTTCTCCAGGACAAACCATGTTGCAATGCAAGGGGTGCAAATTAGTTTATTATTTTGCACATAAGTTAAATACTGGCTGTTTTTTCATGTAGCACACAAATACTTGATAGCTTTATTTTTACACTGAAATTTAAAGTTGATCTAGGACATGCCCTATCCCAGCTTTAAATCTCTGTCTACATTTTAAATTTACCTCCCGTTCCAATGCAACATGGTTTTGCCCAGGTGCAAAGTTACTCCTTTGTTATGCTTTGCTCTCCTTAATGACTCAGGCCCAGAGTATTCTAAAGTAGAATTCAATTGGTATAACAGTGTTGCACTCTATATAGTGTATAGAGTGAATTAAGGCTATATACAATGGGTTTGAAGAAAGGGGTCACAGTTAAGACTTATGGAGTTGTTATAGACATGGTAAATGCTAGAATTTCTCTAGTTAGAATATCACTACCATTAAAAGAGGTCAAATCTCTCCATGATGATACATTGAGGTGAATGAAGAACACTAATTTCCTGTCACATGCAAGTAAACATGATCAGAAAACATTGCATGCAGCATCGTCAGAGCTTAGTCACCTCTCTGAGGTGTGTTCCCCATTCCCTTCAATGTGTCAGCATGAAGCGACTTGAGCTGGTACTTATCTAACTAAACATAGTTTGAATGTTCAAAAAGCCTGTGTGACACCACCCTTAAGGCAGAAATAAACCCTGTGCAAAATAATAAACTAGTGAAGTGTTTATACTAATTCTCAGGATGAGAGCATAAATCTGATATGATGAAATACAATATTGAATGTCAGGGCCCAAATAAAACATTGCATTGATACCTAAATGAACCTGATTTTCAAGTCAGATAAATGTTTGACAAAATGTTTTTAAAAAGGAAACAATTAGCCCAGTAGAAGGTAATTAGGTTGAGGGAAAAAAAACAAGCCTGCGCTCGGTATATCCCATATTGTATATAGTACCAGCTACATGGCAATATAAATGCCCATATATGTATACAAAACAAAAAGACAGTTGCTAGCGCTTACCCTTTACACTGCATATCTGTGTGTGTCTAGCAAAATGAAAACATGAGGTATTAATTCATATTTTGATCAAAACATTTAAGCCTGTATCCCAGCTTCAAGGGCACCTCATTATATGCAGGTCCTACACTGACCTATATGCTTTAAACACTACTAAAATGCAGTTAAAATCAGATGCACTCACCTCCCAGGTATAGGGGTTTACATCTAGCAAAGGCTGGCTTGTGAGCCACACACAAATGTGCCTTAAATAGGCTTGATGGACAGCTGCTATGACAATAAGGCAATATTTTTAAAGAAAACCAGAGTAAAAACAAGCCCGTGCTCGGTATATCCCATAAACCCTGTGCAAAATAATAAACTAGTGAAGGGTTTATACTAATTGTCAGGATGAGAACATAAATCTGATATGATGAAAAAGAATATTGAATGTCAGGTCCCAAATAAAACATTGCATTGATACCTAAATGAACCTGATTTTCAACTCAGATAAATGTTTGACCAAATGTTTTTAAAAAGTAAACAATTAGCCCAGCAGGAGGTAATTAGGTTGAGGAGACCTTCTTAAGATATGCAGATCTCAGACATCCATTGTTTTGATCATGTATTCCACTTCCTAATTGACTACCTTTCAATAGATAGTGTAAACACAAAGAACCACTACATGTAAATGACAGAGCCATATGCCTAGGTTTGTAGACAAAGACAGCATTTGAAGACTGCCTATAAAGATATATAGAAATATGGGCTTCAAAGGAAAATGTCTTCATAGTTCATATTTTGGGAAATCTGGGTGGCACTCCATTCTGAGGAGCAGAAATCACAGAAGGGTTGTGAATGTCAGGTACTGGCAGTATCCGGGAACAGTTATAATTACATATCTTTGGAAAAGGTAGGTCACATTGTCATAAATTCATTATGTTTGGTATCAAAAGATGGACAAAATCATAAGGGATTTATTAATAATGAAATCAGGTCTGTGTGACGCTCCACAGAAAAGTTAGGTCACATAGTAGAATTGGGTAGTAAATCAGGCAACATGCAAATGGTGATTAAAAGAAGTATCACAGACACAACCCCTGGGGGTGGGGACTGGTGTGGAAGTGTCTGTAAAAACTGAGACCAATTACAGCAAATTGGCAGACTTGTTGGGAAAATCAATCCACGTTGATAAGCTGTCCATCTTCCTTACCAATTTCCCATGGCATAGAGTATGCAATTCATATAAGTGACACTCTGAATGTAACCCCTTTTATTTTAAACTGTTTTGCTTGTGTATGTTATCTCAATCTATTAATTGTTTATTAATTATTTTTTTTATATCTGTTTGCCCTGTACTTTTGTATATTAAATCTGTAATTTAATATGTTGCGTCCTTGATACTCTAACAAATCCATTAGCCTGTTAAGAAGAAATAGCTCGACCAAGTTAACCCTTTGAATGTCAATGTATAAATTGTTGATACATTTGATTAACAAGCTGTGTGTGTTTGCATTTACATTTGTGTAACAGTCTGGACGAGTGAAGAGTTAACCCTTTGCTTACTGGTGTGGATTTTGCTAGTCTGTGGATAGCTAGAAGCCTTGTGTGCCAGTGTGGGACAGTATATTGGGGTCCTATTGGTGGTGGCAAACTTGAAGTGTGTAGGGGTGTGAGCACTGTTTGGGGCGATTCAGTAGGTCTATAACCTGTGTGATAGGCAAAGACAGACTGCGTGCTGGAATCATGTGACCTCATATAGCTAACACCCTCAAAGTCATGGCAGCTGGGAGCGTGTTCGTGACACTAATCTAAATCTGTGTTCTCCTAACCCTTTGTTGTTCTGCTTAGGAGTGCAAAGCTTCTTCACCTTGCATCAATAGGATAATGCAACAGCCTTAATCTGATTCAGCTGCGTCTCCTGGTTAACAAAAATGTTCTGTACAGATTGGTGGTTTCACACACACACTCACAGGCACAGGAAATAATGTCACTCCCAGTTTGAGCAGGAATACCTGACATGCTATGCATTGCAATTGTAGCTTTTTTACATTGCACCAGTTTTTGCTCCCACAAGCAAATTTAACACTGCAAAATGATATCTTCTGTATGAGGAGAAATGTTTAGCATCTTAGCATGAGCAGAGATGACAGTATAGTACCAGTCCCGCAGCTGCTGAGCATTAATGTGCAAGCACAAGATACTTGATTTATCTATAATAGAATGAAGAAGAGGATGCAACTGATGCAGATTTGTCAGGCAAGTGTGGGAAATATATATATATATATATATATATATATATATATATATATATATATAGTTAGGATCTTCTTGTATCTCTGTGTGCATATTACCCTGCAGTACCTGTGATCCTCCAGAGGTGCTGCTGTTTGGCCTTTCCCACTATCAGGGGTTAACTAGCACAGCTAGCTAATCAGCCACACCTGACTGTGTCCTATATATGCCTGCCTATTCCTGAATACTTTGCTGGTCATTGAAGTTCCTAAGCCTGCTCATGTTTCTTTGTTCCTGGATTACCTGCATGTCTCTGGCTTTTACTGCGAACTGGCTTCAGTTAAGTTATTTGCTCTGCTTCATTGTTGTTTTCCTGTTGTTTGCCAATATCTGGAAGTCCATCATTTCATTCAGCCTGAAATGCTTTCTGCTTATGCTTTTTCTGCAATAAACAGTTTAAAAAGTTTATTTCACGTGTCTGGCTCCATGGCTGTAATTAAGGAATTAGTTTTGAACTCAACCATAACATATATATATATATATAACACAAATAGATACAAGTGGCGCTATGACACTACACCAGTAGATTAATATTAGAGTCCAATGTCTTGAAATGATTCCTTCTTAAGTAACACTTCCCCTGTGCGGGCGGCTGCCAATCCTCTGTAGCAAGCGGTGTAGCAGGGATAAATCTAAAAATAAAATGAGAGGAGGCGCACAATAGTGTAGTATGGCGGGTTAGTTAAGCCAAGTGGAAAAATCCAAAGAAGGAACCAAGCTGACTACATACCGTTAACTGTCCGTGTATTTACCAGCCACCCCCCGATTCGGTAAAGGAGAATAAGGTAACCAATTGGATAATCAAGGTTGGCTGAAGATTGATTACACCCTCACAGTCCACAGGATAATCCTACAGATAAGCCATTTAACTTTTGGCTTCTGGTATGCATACATCTTCATTGGTGTGACCTGTTTGTGTATATATCTTCCTGAATGCTATTTGGCCTTGTGTGATCTTTCATCTTATGAACTAATCATATTTACTCTAGACACTGTCGATATCCACATGGTGGGAAGCTCTGGCTTATCCATTTCTGGTGGTTTGGTTCCTTCTTTGGATTTTTCCACTTGGCTTAACTAACCCGCCATACTACACTATTGTGCGCCTCCTCTCATTTTATTTTTAGATATATATATATATATATATATACACTTATGTAACACCCCATAACTCCTGCTAAGAGGTGTACATGTAAAATTTACTTCTTCATGTACAATGCCTCCACCAAGTCTTCTTAGTCGACTTTGGGTCCCCCTGTAACCACACACACTGCGCATAACTCTGACATATGATAAGATTGTTGTTTTAAATAAAAACATTTACTTTGAAAGTATATATTTTAAATAGATGTTCAATATGGGAATAAAACACAAAAATTACTACACAATTCGATTTATAAATGAATCCTAATTCACTATAAAATATAATTTTGTCTAACACCTATATATAGATCATATCCCACAAAATTACTTTTTAATGGCCTGAAAGAAATAACAAATTACACTCATTACTGAAATAAAAATTTATACTGACGCAGATGATATCTTGATTAGATTTATATCACAGTATTTGAAATAAATATTTATGCTTATGCAGGTGTTAAATCTATATCCTCCTTTCACTTTAGGTTTACGTAATCTAAGTATATGATAGTTTCTCAGGTTTACTCACAAGAACCAGGATTTGATTATACCACTAGCGCTTTTCTCACTGTTTCTCTTCCAGAGGGTTGTTTTTTTCAAAATGATGCTTCTCCTCACAGGCGCTTTGGCTTCGTAGATATTTCTCTTTACATATATTTCTATCATCAGATGCTTTTTCTCATTAATCCTGATCTCAGCAAATATAGCCTTATACATATACTTCTATTATTAGATCAATCTCATTAATATATATCTGTCTCCTCAAGGTCTGTCTCCGCTCTCCACTGTAACTGACACACTCCCATGTTCAGTTCTGGTGCATTTGAGCAATATCTATTCAGCCGCTGAGGACTCTGGGATATGTAGTCCCAGCCATCACCGGCAGCAGATGTTACATACATATACTGTATATGTGGACATGTAAGCTATAAGCTCTTGGACATAAGATTTTATAAAATGTACCCATGGTTTCCTGGTCACAGCAAAGCTCCATCTGGCAAAATTTTGTTAAGGAGAAAGAGACAGAAAAGGTCATCAGAATACTTAGTTAGTAACAATGTGGAACCTACATATGGATGACATAAATGGCTTGTGAATTTAGGTTGGGGAATCACAGTCCTAGCTGGGAAACATACAGTTGTAGATTAAGGGTTGGAGACAAGGGTTGATTAATGAAGTTTATTACTTTTATCCAAATTAAGGAGACTTAGGGCTAGATTTACTACGCTGCGGGTTTGAAAAAGTGGGGATGTTGACTATAGCAACCAATCAGATTCTAGCTGTCATTTTGTAGATAGTACTAAATAAATGAAAGCTGAGATCTGATTGGTTGCTATAGGCAACATCCCCACTTTTTCAAACCCGCAGCTTAGTAAATCTAGCCCTTAGAGGAAAGTCCACTAAATGTGAAGAAATTTGCCCAGGTCGATGGCAGGAAAAAAGCATGCTAAATGCGCAATCAGGAGCATTCAATTTTATTGAAGGGCCAATACTAGTGAGGTATAATTTAAGTAATTGTATCAATTTGTTTGAGTTGCAGTATATTAGCGGCATGCCAATATGAAGCATTAGCGGAGCAGAAATGCAGTGTCAGAATAAGATACTTCTGAAAGGATTTATATTACCTTTATATAGGCAAATCGAAGGGGGGTTTCCTAGTGTCCGGAAACCCCCTACTAGCATGGGGCACTGTATGCTTGATGTGGCTTGCCCCGTGTATATGATGGGGATAGGAATTGCCTGTGTATATGATGTGGATAGGAAGAGTTGGAGAGCAGCCAAGCACTGTCTAAAATTATAGTCACGTCCCCATGCTTGCTGGTCACGCCCACTGGTGGCATAGCGTGGAAACCCCTCTCTACAAATCCTGTGTTTGCCCCTGCTTTATGTACCCTGTCTTGCAGCATATTCCATCCTGTTGAAGGTGAAGTGAGAGTACTTAGGGAGAGCTTAGATGTTAAAGTAATAAAGCGCAAGTGTTTGGTACGAAGGAGGCAAAACAAGGTTGCAAACTGCTCCCATTCTAATAGGTGACCTGTAACTAGAAGGTTTATCACATAGCAAATTCTGCTTCTGAGCTAGGTTTAAAAAATTATAGCTACTTTTTACCTGAGGGGACCATAGCATTTTGCCATAGACAGGTCCTTCTAGCACTGGTGGTAACTCAGTGAAATGTAAATTTCCCCTTAACTTATAATATAGAGAAAAGGAGACATGTAAATCAAATGGGGGCAGAACCTAGAGGAGTGCACTAATGTCAAAGGGGTAGATTTATCAAACCGTCTAAAACAGGAAAAGTGGAGGTGTTGCTCATAGCAATCAATCAGACTCTAGCTATCATTTATCTAATGCACTATATGAAGTGATAGCTAGAATTTGATTGGTTGCTATGGGGAACCTCCCCTTTTCCTTTTTAGAAGGTTAGCTAAATCTACCCCATAGTGAGCACTTAGTCCTGATTTGACATAAATCCATACAGGGACTAAAGGCTGATTCATCTCAAGCAAGTAACCTTATAATATAGGGGCACATCGACGCCACCAGAAAAGTCTGATACATAACAAAACTTTGGAACCTAGGGTGTTACCCACCAAAGTATAGGTAAACAAGGCCCGTTCTACACATAGGAGTAGAAAGTTACACAGGGAGGATTTGGACAAAAATATAGATATTTAGTTATTGTAACTATTGTCCACAAGGAAATTGTTTCACATTTTACCTTTCTGCCTTCGCCTGGTATACCAACAGTGGGCAATTTTAATTTTGCTTATATCCAGCTAAGGATTTAATATTACATTTCTCCCATGTCTATTGTAAGCATGGACAACAATGCAGAACCTGTGATGTTTAATCCAATATTCTTACCCTTATTATTATATTCCCTAAGACATACGTAACTAAACTTCCTTTGTAAAGGGTTTTCATATGTGTTTGTCAAACTAGTTTGAGCTACACCCAATTTGAGATACAAGTCCTGGCTAGTCTATAAAATCTTATTAGTAACTGACTTTTAGTAACTGTTGATTACAACACAAAAAAACCCTAAGAGTCTATGTGATTTACAATCTGAATTGGTCCAACTTCATATATGAAATAGTTCCACACTTTCCCTCCATGTATCTAAGGTCACAAATCTTAATGGAAACCCCAGCAGGCAGAGCGTACCACTGGGTTTAGCAGAGCATAATAAATTCCATGACTTAGGTTGCTCTTATCATTTCAAAGAAACCCGTTATGGTATAGAATGAATTACCTTATTTTGACTAGAGATGCTCGGACTCGTTTTTTTGAAAACCAAGCCCACCCGAACTTAGGCCGAATAGGCTTACGAGTCGGCTCGGTACTTTTGCGCATCCTCGGATCTGAATCGAGGCAAAACATCATCGTTGCATTGTCAGATCTCGTGGATTTTGGATTCCATAAGAACCTCCCTCCGCAGGAGATCCAGTGCCATTGCTCACACAGAAAAAGGGGTAGCAGTGTTTTTGTCACTCTCCATTCTTCAGTGACATTGCTCAGTGCCATTGCTCACACAGAAACAGGGGTAGCAGTGTTCTTGTCACTCTCCAGTCTCCAGTGACATTGTTCAGTGCCATTGCTCACACAGAAACAGGAGGGGTAGCAGTGTTTTTGTCACTCTCCAGTTTCCAGTGACATTGCTCAGTGCCATTGCTCACACAGAAACAAGGGTAGCAGTGTTTTTGTCACTCTCCATTCTCCAGTGACATTGCTCAGTGCCATTGCTCACACGGAAACAGGGGTAGAAGTGTTCTTGTCACTCTCCAGTCTCCAGTGCCATTGCTCAGTGCCATTGCTTACACAGAAACAAGGGTAGCAGTGTTTTTGTCACTCTCTATTCTCCAGTGACATTGCTCAGTGCCATTGCTCACACGGAAACAGGGGTAGTAGTGTTCTTGTCACTCTCCATTCTCCAGTGACATTGCTCAGTGCCATTGCTTACACAGAAACAGGGGTAGCAGTGTTCTTGACACTCTCCATTCTCTAGTGACATTGCTCAGTGCCATTGCTCACACAGAAAAAAGAGTAGCAGTGTTCATGTCGCTCTCCAATCTCCAGTGACATGGCTCAGTGCCATTGCTCACACAGAAACAGGGGTAGCAGTGTTCTTGTCACTCTCCATTCTACAGCGCCATTGCTCAGTGCCATTGCTCACACAGAAAAAGGAGGGGTAGCAGTGTTCTTGTCACTTGACAAATTTGACTGGAAATGACTGGAAAATTAATGTTATTGAGGTTAATAATACTGTAAGAGCAAAAAAAAAAGAGGCAAATTATGTGATTTTAGAAAAAAAAATAGGGATTTTAGAAAAAAATAGGGATTCAAAACCAAAACACATGAGGGCGGTTTTGCCAAAACCAAACCAAAACACAAAGTTAATCCAGATTCAAAAAGAAAACCAAATCACGGGGGGTCAATGAACATCTCTAATTTTGACAAATTAATTAAGGAGTTTACCAAATTCCATGTAGACCTTTGTAGACGAGGTGTTTCATCTGTTACATCAGCCTCCTTACAACAATCCTTACAATCCATATACCTGCCATCGTTCTCACAAGCACATTTAAAATTTATGAACAATCCATTAAGCCCTAAAGTAAAGAAGTTTGTGTGATTCCTGTATTTACTTTATTTGGTTCTGCTGTATTTACTGATCTTCCACCACAGTTTCACAATCTTTTGCATTCTTGACCTGAATAAATGCAAAAACTACAGACCGATCAGTGTCCTTAATGTGCTTTTTGAATCCTATATAAAATTTTTGCCACTATGTGAAATGTTACCCACTATTATTAGTAGTGACCAAGTAGGGTTTACCAAAGACAGACAAGCTGCTCATAAAGGGTCTGATTCATTAGTGATCTTGGGCCTGATTCATTAAGGATCTTAACTTAAGAAACTTCTTATTTCAGTCTCCTGGACAAAACCATGTTACAATGCAAGGGGTGCAAATTAGTATTCTGTTTTGCACATAAGTTAAATACTGACTGTTTTTTCATGTAGCACAAAAATACTTGATAGCTTTTATTTTTACACTGACATTTGAAGTTGATATTTGTGTGCTACATGAAAAAACAGTCAGTATTTAACTTATGTGCAAAACAGAATATTAATTTGCACACCTTGCATTGTAACATAGTTTTGTCCAGGAGACTGAAATAAAAAAGTTTCTCAAGTTAAGATCCTTAATGAATCAGGCCCCTTATCTTGTGCAAAAGTTAAGATGCTTATTTTAAGAAGAAACAGGGAGATAAGAGTGAAGTTAAGATGAATTTTCATCTTAACTTAAGATATTCATCACTTAGGCAGTGGATTTTGCTTCTTATCTCCCTTTTCTGGGCATGAAAGGGTGGATTTGCTTAAGATAAGCAAAAAAACGGCAGATAAGGGGCCTGATTCATTAAGGATCTTAACTTGAGAAACTTCTTATTTCAGTCTCCTGGACAAAACCATGTTACAATGCAAGGGGTGCAAATGAGTTTTCTGTTTTGCACATAAGTTAAATACTGACTGTTTTTCCATGTAGCACACAAATATCAACTTTACATTTCAGTGTACAAATATTATTATTATTATTATTATTTTTTATTTACAGGGCGCCACTAGCTATCCGTAGCGCCGTGCAGGGACAGCTAGAAACACGATACAGGGTGAGACAGCACGGTACAGTTAACAAAAAGCACAGTAACTCCGAAGCTCAATGTACAGCTAGAGGAGAGGTGAGAGCCCCAAACAGGGTAGAGAGAGGGGTAGAAGGGCAGGAGGACCTTGTGGAAGAGACAAGGAGCTGAAGAGCAGAGTTAAGGTGGTGGAGAATAGAAGGAGAGGAGGCCCTGCTCGAAGGAGCGTACAATCTAAGGGGAGGGTAGGACGGAGACGCAATGGTAGGAGGAGGGAATGGGGAGAACAAAGGCAGAGATGGAGAGGGGGGAAGAGGAGAATGAAAAGGAGGGAGGTAAGAGGGGGACAGGAGGGAGGACAGGAGTGGGATGGGGGTAGGGGGAGACTGGGAGGAGGTCAATTAGGTGGGGGACTGGAGGGCTTTAAGGAAGAGGTGGGTTTTTAACGCCCATTTGAAGCTGGACAGGTTGGGGGAAGTTCTGATGGAGCGGGGGAGCTGGTTCCAGTGGAGGGGGGCAGCGCGGGAGAAGTCTTGGATGCGAGCATGGGAGGAGGTAACCAGGGGGGAAGAGAGGTGGCGGTCGTTAGCCGAGCGCAAAGGGCGGGATGGAGCGTGAATGGAGATTAGGTTAGAGATGTAGGGAGCAGTGGAGTTGGAGAGGGCCTTGAAAGTAAGAGTGAGGAGCTTGAACACGATTCTGTAGGGGATGGGGAGCCAGTGGAGGGATTGGTAGAGGGGGGAGACAGAAGAGGAGCGGCGAGAAAGGAAAATGAGCCGAGCGGCAGCATTGAGTACGGAGCGAAGGGAAGCGAGATGAGAGCGGAGGAGGCCAGTAAGGAGGAGGTTACAGTAGTCCAAGCGGGAGATTATAGGAGAGTGGACAAGAGCTTTAGTGGTATCTTGGGAGAGGAAGGGCCGAATGTGTGCGATGTTGCGCAGCTGGAAGCGGCAGGATTTAGAGAGAAAGAGAATATGAGGGGCAAAGGAGAGAGAGGAGTCAAGGGTGACACCGAGGCAGTAAAGTTGAGGAACAGGGGAAATAGAGGAGTTGAGAACGGTGATACAAAAGCTCGTTTTAGCAAGATTAAGTTTGAGGAATCTAGAGGACATCCAGGAGGAGATGGCGGAGAGGCAGGCGGACACCCTGGAGAGGAGGGAGAGAGAGAGATCGGAGTGAGGGGAGGAGGAGATTTCGAGTCGGATGGCCTCGATTTTAGAGGAGAAGAAGGAGGCAAAGTCAGTGGCGGTCAGGGAGGAGGGGAGAGGAGGGGCGGGGGGGGACGGGAGGGTGTTGAAGGTGGCGAAGAGGCGGCGGGGGTTGGAGGACTGGGAGGAGATAAGGGATTTAAAGAAAGAGTGTTTGGCGAGAGAGAGAGCGGAGCTATAGGAAGAGAGGATGAACTTGAAGTGGAGAAAATCAGCCAGGGAGCAGGATTTTCTCCAGTGTCGTTCAACCGTACAGGTTATTATTATTATTATTATTATTAATATTATTATTATTGTTATTATTATTTATAACAAATAAGCTATCAAGTATTTGTGTGCTGCATGAAAAAACAGTCAGTATTTAACTTATGTGCAAAACAGAAAACTCATTTGCACCCCTTGCATTGTAACATGGTTTTGTCCAGGAGACTGAAATGAGAAGTTTCTCAAGTTAAGATCCTTAATGAATCAGGCCCCAGATCACTAATGAATCAGGCCCAAAGTTTGCAAAATAATTGATATATAAGTCAAGCCTCACTATTTTCACTAAACGCACATAAGTTCTTCGACCTTGTGAGTAAAATAAATATAGATTGAATTATTAACATTTATTTACATATAACCAGCATACTCCGAAACACTTTACAATGAAATAAGACCAGGTATTAATAAGCAGACAAAGAGGTAAAAAGGCATGAACTGAATAGAGGAGGGGTGATCTGGGTGGTGTTAAAGGCCGTGCTATTTCCTCTCTAGCATTCAGGGTGTAACAATGAGGGAAATATGCTAATGACCATTTAATACCCATTTATAACTAATATAATTAATAAACTCCTTGCCAAGGGATTGTCCAGCTTAACCCCAAGAAATACAATTCCCTTTCCTGCTCTAAACTTGCAGGAACATTGATACTCATATTCATATCGCAAGATGTAAACCATCATTTAAGATCATTTGTATTCTCAATAAAATATTTTAATTATAACAAGCTTACACATAATATAAATCCGTTTAGCACAGATGGGATAAAACATCACCAAGTTTATTTTACTCTATCAGCATAGATGGTAGCATAGATATTAATACACACCATTATAATATTTGCCTGTTTCATATATGCGTTTAAATATCTTAATTGTGTATATTTGTGTGTAAACGCATGTGTGCATATCCCAGATCTCTCGCCACCACTGCTGTCCCAATACATGACCACTGGCTGCACACAACTCCTATTATCACGTACTACAGCTTAGATCACACTCCTTTACACGCAGCCCTACCACAATTACAATTTACTTATATATTACTCCACAAATATGCCCAGTATAACTCCATTAAGCAGAGTTTAACTCCAATATACACAGTATAACTCCAATATGCACAGTATAATTCCATTATGCACAGTATAACTCCATAATGTGCAGAGTCACTCCAGTCTACAGCAAGGGAATGTTCGCGTAATTGTGACACAATTAGACATGGACTCATCCTCAGATATCCTTGCATGAGCTGATGCAACAATACGTAATGATGATCAGGGCCTGATTAAGGGTTCCAGCCGCCCCAGGCTAACACACTGGTTGCCGCCCCCCCCACCCCCCCCCCCCCGCGCGCGCATCTCCCGCCCCCTGCCCGAACCAATACCTATATTATGGATAAAAATGCTCTCCTGCTTCCCCCCCATATTATGGATAAAAATGTTCTCCTGCTCCCCCCCCCCCATATTATGGATAAAAATGCTCCCTGGGCAGCCACTGACTCAAAGTACCTTACCTGCCTGTGAAATGCAGCTGCTCCTCTGTTGTTCTCCGTCGTCCGCCGGTGTTTGTCCTTTCACTGCGGGCGCGGTGTGTCTGATTAGTGTGGTCTCACGTGACCACACTGAACAGCGCACCGCGGCCGCACTGACGGCAGATGACAGCGTCTTCAGCTTACCTTAGCCTGTGTATGGAGTCATAGGCGGACTCCATACACCCGCGGCAGACCCCGTTTGGTAACATTTTCTCGGGCGGCGGGCGGGCTTGAATCGGGGAAAAAAAAAAGAAAGAAATTTTTTTTATTACCCAGCGCTGCTGCGCCCCTCCCGGCCCGGCGCCCCAGGCTGCAGCCTGGTCAGCCTGTTGGCTGATCAGGCCCTGATGATGATGATGACTGTCAGCTGCTCTATCTATCCGCTTCTGATTGGCTGATTGAGTATTTAACCCTCCATCTGATGAGTACAACCCGCTCTATTATATGAAGTTGCGGCTGTCTCTTTGGATTACTTAACTGACGTTTCCTTTTTTTGCTTTACAGCAAAGAATATTCCAGTTGATTTTTAAAGGGGAAAACCACATATATTTAGTTTAATTTAATTTGTAAGTGTATTTTGGATTTGTATTTGTATTTAATGACATTTTATATTGGAAATGTGATATTTGCATTAATTAGTAACACTGCCAAGACACTATTCTCACTTGTGTATATGACGCTTCATTACATTATTATTATTATTAATATTATTATGATTATTATAAAGGACCATCATGGTACTCATTACTGGACATTGATGGGATCATTATACAAATAAGAAACAGAAGGTAAAGGTGACCCTGCCCAAGTGAGCTTACAATCCAAGCGGAAATCATTGCTACATAATTTTACCTGTTGGGGCTGATGCACAGTGGGATGTACAACAGTTTGTGTAGCTGATGATGATGAGTCCTCCTGCACCAGCTCTGCTATAAGCTGAGGGTGTGTTTGATTAAGGAGGGAGTAGAATGTTTGGGTTTAGTCATACTTGCCAACTCTCCCGGAATGTCCGGGAGACTCCCGAAATTTGGGTCGGTCTCACGGACTCCCGGGAGAGCAGGCAAGTCTCCCGCATCCCGCAACTGCCTTCCCAAAATGACGTGATTTGCGGTGAATCGCGTAATTTTGGCCCCCATTTCCGTCGCGGGGGGCGGGGGCAAAATGCCGTGTTTGGCCCCACCCCCTCCCGCCCTCCAGTCACGCCCCTCTCCCGGACAGAACTTGCCGAAAGTAGGCAAGTATGGGTTTAGTTACCACGTGATAAAACACAACTTTTAGCCTAAGAAACAGATTAGTAACTTTTCTTTACACATATTATTCAATATTTTTCAGACTCAATAATTCTAAATTGCTATAAAATATAAATCATATTAATAAGAGGCGATAGGGATAGATAATAAGTATATATGCAAAGAAGCACTAAATAATGCATGCACAGTATGTGTAATATTGTTAAAAAATATGGTGTGAACCGTTCATACAGTTCAGCCTGTCACGTTTGCTTTTAGCACATGACATTCTTGTGAATTCCCTACTATCCAGCACGGGATCACAGTGTTCTAAATAGCTGCAATCATTATACAGCATCTGCTGAAGAACAGAGCACAGATAAAGAGGCTGGCTCTGCTACATAGTCGCATTATAACTTTCAGTTTGACTGCATGCATAAAAACTGATAGTGGTTGTGTACACTTCCTGTGACACTGCAAGTTGTTGACGGCCCGCCCTGTTACTGTCATTCTTGACAGAAAGGAAATTCCTGAAGCATTGACTGTGCAATTTAACTGCATTTTTATGACTAAGTCTATGAAAGTAATCAGTGTTCTAGCCTATGATATTGCAGCTAGATTATAGTTATAAAATTCCAAAAGTGCCAGCACATTCCACATCACTTTACGACATACTTGCAGACTTTTAGAGCTCTGCGTTCTGGAAATATGGAAAGGAACTCCATGAAGTCGAGGACTTAATAACACAATTCATGTCATCACCAGTGCGGCGCATATCACTTTACTTGGCTACATTTTCTGCCTTGCTTCCGGTGAGATCTGTCACCGTAATGTTGCGATTTGTACCATTTTTTGGCTGGGCTTAATGAGGAGAAACGTATCAATAAGCGCCGTATCCTCCAGGATCTGGGAGGGTGTTGTGTTTTTCCGGGAGTCCAGAAAGATTCCCCAAAATTAGGGAACCTCCCAGACATTCCAGGAGAGTAGACGAGTATTCTTCAAGTGTGTTCCACTCACCACCTTTAACTCTGCTTTGGCATCAGGGAGACTGACGGACTCACTCATTAGTCCAGGCGATCACACAGTATATTTGAGGTCACCCGGTCAAGTACGCTTTACAGAATCAAAAGTGCTCATAACTTGAACACGTCATACTAAAAGCTAGAGATGAACAAAATCATTGCAAAAGTAATTGTCAATCGAACAGGTCATTTCGTACAGGTGTGAAGGTGTGAAGTTCTTTCGATAAAATGTTCGAGTTCCTCTTTTTCTTTTCCATTACACAGTATTTGTATTTGTAAGCTTGCATTTTGCAGAACTTATTGTCTCTGAACAGAGCCATGGTGTGGATGGTCAATTGGTGGGGTGTGGTGGAGGTAGAACTATCAACACTTGGGGCCAAATTCCACTTACAAAAAGAATAACATTTTGCAGTTTTGAAAACTATTCACCAGCCAGAATACACCCTTTTCTTTACTCACCCAAAATGTGTCCCTCCCATGCACTCATTATCTCCCATCTTGACTATTGCAGCCTCCTGCTATCTGGCATTCCCGGCACACGTATATCGACACTTCGATCCATCCAGAATGATGCTGTTGCAGAACTGATCTTCCTCCTTCACCGTTCTACATCTGCTGAACCACTTTGCAGATCCATACACTGGCTCCCTGTGTCCTCCAGAATCAAATTCAAATTACTCACCCTTACCTACATAGCCCTCCACAAATCCACCCCTTAATAGGTTTCAAATCTCATATCAAAATACTCTTCCTCCCGCCCACTTAGATTTACCTCTGACCTGCCCCTTGTCTCGTCTCTGTTAATCACCTCTTACTCCCGCCTACAAGATTCCTCCCGTGCTGCTCCCCACTTATGGAATTCCCTACTACGCTCAATCAGACTTTCCCACAACCTTCAAATCTTTAGATGCTTTTTGAAAACCCATCTCTTTTTTTAGAGGTGACCTTATCCCCGATAACACTATTCACACTAATGCACCCTCACAACTATCCCAATCTCCACTCTAAGCCACACTCGCTCCTCTTGTTTCAGCTGTGCCCTCTTCCACTTAGAATGTAAGATCTGTAATGAGCAGGGTCTTTGTTTTTATGTCTACGTTTAATTTTGTCTACCTTGTATCTCCCTGTTTTATGTATGTCCTGTTTATTCCCTACTGTATGGCGCTGCAGAGCACTGTGGCGCCTTATAAATCTACGATAATAATAATACTACTACTAATAATAATTCTGAGAACTGTTTTATTGTCAATTGATGTATTGCTTGTCACCTAGGGGTACACTCTAGCTAGAATCTGATTTGTTGCTATGGGCGACACCTCCATTTTTCCTTTTTAGAATGTTTGATTAATCTACCCCACTGTGTCCAAACTAGTCTTCCCTCACACCTAGTTAGATTGTCAGTTTTTTGGGTAGGGTCCCAACACACTCATTTTTGCTGCCTGTAATGTATTCCCTGTAGCATTATAGTAATAAACTCTCAGGATTTTGTCCCTAAGCCTAGGTTCTAGCCCCGCTGGTTGCCTAATGGGAGCTGAGATTTTTGTAGTTCGCAAAATAGGATTTGTCTCAGAGGTGATAGGTCCTCTTTAAATAGTCTGTTATGTGCAAGGTGTTATCCTAGTTCCAGGCTTAAACAACTTGTGGATCTCCATTGGCTGTGGAATTATGGCAACAGTACCCCATGCAAGGACGTGTAGTTTCACAGCAACTGGAGAGCCACAAGTTGCCCACATTCGGTATAAACTGTCTGTATGTGTGCCCCAGGTCAGAGAATTACCAGCGGAGAACAGGAATCCTTTTAACCAGGACAAAGACAAAATACAAATAACGTGTGGGGCCACACCACTAGGTAGGCTAATGATACTAATGATATAGACTAAGTTATATCTTGTAAAGTGCACTTAAATGTATCTTACTGTACACTGAATTTATTAGCAAAATCATACCTCCCAACCATCCCGATTTAGGCAGTGCTGTCCTGATTTAAGGGTCCTGTCCCGTCACCCCGATCCAGACAGTTTTGTCCACTGGTGGTAAATTTGGGAGGGCAGCTGTGAACAGGTGCCACGCCCACTGGTGCTCTGCATGGCAATGAAGGTGTTTCAGAGCCGTAACTTAGAATCCTAGCTCCTGGGGCGAGAACAACAAATGCTGCCCCCCTAGCCCTCAATTTTAACCAAATGAACCTAAAATATTCCTAAACTGCACCCCCCCCTTCAGCGTTGCGCCCTGGGCGGTCGCCCCTATCGCACAGCCCTAGTTACGGCCCTGAGGTGTTTGGAGGGGAGGAGTGTATGGGACAACCATTTTGATATGACCAATTCTCCATCGTGTCATGTCTTGTCCCAATGGAGGATTTAAAAATGTTGGGAGGTATGGCAAAGTCCTCTCTCTGTAGGTTATTTACAAAGCCCAAAATGACCAAGTCGCAGAGTAACATCCTCTTTGGTGACGCTGTGCATCTTCACTTCACAGGCTGCACAGATTTATGCCAAAGAGCATTGTTTTGCAGAACTAAATGGCTCCATTTGCAGAGGAGCAGAAGATGGTACTGGCCAATGTGAGTAGTCAGGTGGAGAGCTGGCTTTCCTGGCTAAGTGCAGAGTAAGTGTACCAAGCCTAATTTTGTGGAGCAGTGCAAAAAACATGAGATTTCACGTTGCAGAGCGAGAATATTTTAATGCAATAAAGGGGATCTTTCCAGGTGATCTTTCACTGATATAAAAAGGAGTTTGGAAATCACGAAATGTCCATATGTAGTAAATTAAGTCTGATCTGTTTACTGAGTGTGGTCAGTAGGTGTGTACAAGTGACCTTGTTCTTATTACTCTCAATCCCTGTGATCATCCCCAATTCTAACCACTTAGCCACCATGGGCAGCACGGTGGCTAAGTGGTTAGCACTTCTGTCTTACAGCACTGGGGTCATGAGTTCAATTCCCAACCATGGCCTTATCTGTGAGGAGTTTGTATGTTTTCCATGCGTTTCCTCTGGGTGCTCCAGTTTCCTCCCACACTCCAAAAACATACTGGTAGGTTAATTGGCTGCTAACAAAATTGACCCTAGTCTGTGTGTGTGTGTCTGTGTGTGTGTTATGGAATTTAGACTGTAAGCCCCAATGGTGCAGGGACTGATATGAGTGAGTTCTCTGTACAGAGCTGCGGAATTAGTGGCGCTATATAAATAAATGGTGATAATGATCGTCCCTCTGATGAGTGCTTAAAAAGAAATATATGTTTAGCTCACTAGCCTATTCACTACAGTTTATATTCTTTTATTTTTAACACACGCAATACACATTTTCCAAAAAACCTGTGCATTGGGTGTTAAATTTGGCTGAAAATACTGCTTCCTAAGAAGCATTAAAAAAAGATTAATTCGTCTTACATCTTCCTAACTAGTTTATTGCTGCAGTTTCCATCTAATTTATTCAGCACAAGTAACTACAATATTAAGTTAAGTGGGAAGTTTGGGAACAAAACATTTGTCCCAGGTGGAAGGACTGGAGAATTGAAAATGCAATGCAGCCCAGTAGCTTCATATTAAAATAAAATCTGCACTAAGATTTAATTATTTATATATTTCATTTAGATATGACTAGCATTTGACAACTTCCTAAATATCAATGTATTTAGATTGTCTCTAATCCGTTAGAATGAGGATGTCACACATCAATAAGAGAACATATGGCTACATCGCTTTTCTGAGAATTAGTTCTATGATAATTGCTAGTTATGCCAGCAGAATCCACCTGTTTATCACATTGGGAATTATGAAGGCAAAATCATTCTAGGTCCTAGGTCTAACTGAAAGCCAGGCTACAATTGCAACAGGGCTCGGAATTCTGGAAAGGCTCTATAGAACCTGACGTAGATTGGATGCTCCTTGCTGGAGCGCAGGTGAAGTCATTACTGATTGACACATTTTGAAAGATCCACAGGTGGTCCTGATTATTTCCCTTGTGCCCTGGAAAACCTGCACTGTTAGGGGTACCTGAGGACTGGATTTGGGAAACATATTGCTCAGCAAACATTTGCACCCCAGCAGAAAGCTAGATGTCAATTGTACATGTGCAGCAAATTGAGCAATTTTGCTCCTTTGTATATTACATCCAGATTATCTATTTTTCAAAGGTAACTCATGTCCTATAGTTAATTGTTTACTATATTCTCTAGCAGAGGAAATGTTATTTATGAAAGTGCAAATAATATTGGATCCAAGATATATATGCAGCAAATTTCAACATTTATTTCCTAAAGCTATTTACAGATACAGGTAGTATATAGGCAGAGGTCTTTTTTGTCTGCTGGAGCAACCTTCTGAAACCAGGCAACAGATCTTATTGCAGAAAGTTCCTGGAACTCCAAAGGGACAAGCCAAGGAGCCAGATATGTGTGTAAAATGCTGAACAGATAGAACAAGAAAACATCTGCCAGGCCATGCCATCAGCTGGCACGCAGATACAATAAACAATGGACAAAAGGACTCTACAAAGTACAAATATCCCTCAAAAAAGAGGGGTTGACATACACAGTGGGCTGTTCTAATTTGTCATTAGAACAGCATGAATTGTGAACAGGAACGTGTTGAAAGTGCAGCATAGGGATGTTATCCTTTGTTTATTTCAATGTGTCCCATCATTTTGGCAAATTAGTTGGAAGTGGCTCCTTATTCCGTACATGTCATTTCATCTCATCCAACAGATGCTTAAGTGGAATAAGATTTGGTGACTGGGGAGGGCACTGCATTAAGCAGAATTAATGGTCATGTTCCTGGAATCGTTCCAGGGCTTTCCAAGTCTTGTAGCGTGAAGCATTATCTTGCAGTAAAGGTTTGTTTGCAGATAAGTACACCACTGTCATGGAGGGACACACGTGACCTGTCAATGCCAAGATAACACACTCTATATTATACCATCATGCTGAGTTCTTGACAACCCAGAATGGATCCATGGTCCCATTTGGTGCTAGTCCTCTAACTAGGGTAAAGCAGCAGTTATTGGTGCTTCCTTAGAATTTATTGTGCAGAAACACGGGGGGCTCATTCAGAGTTTTGCGCATTTGCACTCCAAACGTTTGTAGGAAAAGTTGCATAGAAGAAAGAGCATGCTTAGCTACAATCTGACACATGTCGGACATATCTTGACGTTTGGACACATGTCAAGATGCGATCAGCTCTAAAACATTAGCATTTGCACAAAACCTACATCAGGTGTAAAAGTGTGTATTAATACTCCCCACGATAGCATAGAAATGTGACAGTATTAGTAGTAATGCTAAAATCGCATTATCCTATTTGTACACAATATAAGATTGAAACAAAGAGTCATACAAACAAAAGAGAATAGCGTTTGGATAGTGATTAATAAATGCTAAAGGCGCATTTTCAACATAAAAGTTAATTAAATACCTACAGAAATACAAAATACAAATGAAACCGGATGAAATACAAACATCTATTTTTGCCATCCTTTAAAAAACAATTGGAAAATATCTTTCCTGCAGCGGTCTCAATGGATATATCAATTAAGTGTTGCAAATAGGTGGCCTTATAATTAGAGACGACCACTGACCCCCGTTTCTTGGTTTTGGATCTGTATTAACTTTGTGTTTTGGTTTTGGTCTTGGCATAACTGCTCTCACATGTTTTGGTTTTGGATCTGTATTTTTTTTAAAAAAAATTCTAAAATATGCTAAAAGCGCATAATTTTGCTCTTTTTTTTGTCCCTACATTATTATTAACCTCAATAACACCAATTTTCAGTCATTTCCAGTCAATTTTGACCACCTCACAGGTCACAATATTATCTCCATCCACTTTTGGCCAAAGACTGCAGCGAGCTGGCTGGATACTAAGCGACAGAGCAATGACACAAACACCCGGCAGTTCCTAGCACATCCAGGAAACATTGCCACACAGCAGTGGCAGAAAAGAAAAGTGGTGCAAAATGAAATTGTCCTTGGGCCATCCCACCCACACATATGTTAAAAAAGGTTTAACAAACTCACACAGAAACAGCAGGTACAGTTAACAAACCAAGCACTTCAGCGTCAAGGAGCGTCACTTTTGTGGCTGAACTGCTTGTTTTGTTTGAGCCCCCACCAAACAAGCTACCAATGGGCTTCAGGCAGCTAAGCTAACAGTACTGTCAATGAACTGTAAGACTGCTGCCAGCTGGCTGGTTACTAATCGCCAGAGCAACGGCATAAACACACATGTAGGAAACATTGTCACACAGCAGTGGCAGAAAAGAAAAGTGGTGCATGATGGAATTGTCCTTGGGCCCTCCCACCACCCTTATGTTAGATATTAAAAAGGACATGTACAATCAAGCACTCCAGCAACAAGGAGTGCCACTTTTGTGGCTGAAGTGCTTGGTTTGTTTGGGCCCAAACAAAACAAGCTACCAATAGCTTAGCCACCTTAAGCCAAACAGTGCTGTCAATGAACTCTACAGTGGCAAGATGTTGTTGTCATCATCCTCACCCTCATCAGTGTGTACATCATCCTCACACAATATTAATTCATCACCGCTGGAATTCACTATTACAGAAGTGTCTGTACTTTGTTGCAATTGGAGGTAAAGTCCTTCCTTGTAGAAATTGTAGTTCATTTGGATGAACATCATCTTTTCCACATTTTAGGAAGTAACCTCCTACACTGATCGATGATAAAGTTCCCGGCTGTGCTGAAAACTCTTTCTGAGTATGCACTGGAGGGTGGGCAGCTTCGGTATTGCAAAGTGAGTTTGTACATGGGTCTGCAAATTGCATTCTTTTCCTTCCAGTATGTAAAGGGACTACCTGATGTATCTATTTGTATGCTGTCGTTAAAATAATCCTCCACCACCCTTTCGATTTTAATAGTAGGATGAGGTGGAGTTGCGGCAGAGGTGTCACGTTTTTGATCAATTCTTTTAGACCAGATGTCAAGAATGTTCTGCATTATCCCTGGGTCTCTTGTGAAAGCTAAGTTTTTTCTAGCAGCAATTGCCTGAGAAACTAAAGGAGGAGACTCCGTTGTGTCACGTACCACTTGAACTGTCAACTCACCAGGAGCTCCTTGCATCTTTTGAGATCTGGGTCACTTGGAAACAAAGAGAAGGCATAGCTCTTAAACCTAGGATCAGGCACAAAATGTAGTGATCCGATTTCAAGATTTTGATAACTCTTGGATCCTGGCGAAGGGAATAAAGTACTTGGTCTACAAGTCCGACATACTAAGCGTAATTGCTTTGTTTCCTGTCCTCCTTCAGTTTCTCAAGCTGCTTTTCTTAGAGTCTAATTAAGGGAATCACTGTGCTCAAGCTAGCAGTGTCTGAACTCACTTCACAGGTGACTTCTTCGAATGGTTTCAGCACCTTGTGCAACGCAGAAAGTATTCTCCACTGAGCTTGAGTAAAATACATTCCCCCTCCTTTCCCAATGTCATGGCTTGTGGAGTATGCATGGATGGCTTTTCGCTGTTCCTCCATCCTCAGAAGCATATACAGGGTGGCATTCCACTTTGTTACCACCAATTGCTTTAGTTAGTGGCAGGGCAAAATAAATTGTTCTTGTAGCTGCTGCAATCTTCAACATGCTGTTGCAATATATCAGAAAAGTCCCAAAATTTTATGGGCCACAGACAGCATCTCCTGAACGTTCCTGTCATTTTTCAAAAAGCTCTGCACCACCAAGTTGATTGTGTGAGCAAAACAAGGAATGTGATGGAATTCACCCAGCTGTAATGCCCTCAAAATATTGGTGGCGTTATCAGAAATGACATATCCTGAGGCGAGTTCAAGTGATATAAGCCGTGTAGCAATAACATCCATTAGTTTTTCTAACAGATTCTCAACTGTATGCCTCTTAGTGAAGCCGATGACATACAGAGTGGCCTGCCTCTGACAAATGTGACATAGTTGGGTGCATACTGCTGCTGTCCCTGCTGATGAGGGCGAATCACCAACCCAGTAGGCTGTCACAGTCATACAATCTTTAGTTTGCCCATTTCTGCTTGTCCACATATCTGTGATTAAGTGTACAATGGGTAGAATGGCATTTTGTAGCCCAATAATTACATTTTATGAGCCTTCTGGTAGAGTTGAGGAATAGATTTTCTAGTAAAATGGTGTTGTGATGGAATTTGGTAATTTCGACATTATACCTCAATTAACTGTCTAAAACCAGGTGCATTAATGGTGGATATTGGATGCAGATCTAATACTAGCATAGTCGTGATGGCGTCTGTGATCCGCTTTCTGATTGGGTGACAGCTTTCATACTTGCTTCCTCTTGCAAAGGGTTGTTTAACAGTCAATTGTTATAAACTACTAGTAGTCTTCTTCTTGGTCTACTTCTGGGATGAAGATCCAGCAGCAGCAGGAGCAGCGGGACTAACACTCAAGAATTCTTCAGAGGAATCCTGGATAGTGGCGGAGTCTTCTAGCCTTAGCAACTTGGATGCAGGACTAACTCCGATCACTTGTGAGGATATTGATGAGGAAGGTGTTGTGGGTGTAGATTGCAGGTGTCGGGATCTAGCTGAGAGAAGGGACCTAGCTGATGCTGGACTGTTTGTTGTTATTTTTTTAGCATAAGTTCCTGATTTTCCCAAAAGCTTCCCATTAACTCTCTTTGAAAGGTGTAACATGAATGAGGTTCCTAGATGGTTAAGGTCCCTACCTCTACTTACTGTGGCTTTACAAAGGCTACAAATGGATAGACAACTGTTGTTGGGATTTGGGTAAAAATAATTCCACACATAAAAGGTGGATTTTTTGGTCTTATGCCCAGGCATGACAATAGCCTTATTCTTATTACTGCCAAGAACTGCTTCCACTGGAGCAGGACTTACACAAACAAGATCATCGTCATCAACATCCTCACTAGTGCCATTGTCAGCTACACAAATATCCCCATCCTGTTGCAAATCCAAAGTGGCATCCTCAATTTGTGTGTTACTGGCTACACTTGGGCTGCTCATCCAGACATCTGCAGAAATGCTGAAAGGAAGCTTCTTTATGAGTACAGTATCAGAAAGGTCAGGCTTACACATTGCACTCGTGGATACAGTCTCCTCAAGGATTTGTGGCATTTCTGAATCTGAACATACAGTTTCTTCTAATGGCTTACTGTTTTTTTTCCAGCTTGACTTCTAGACTTCAAAGTGTTTGGGCACCTCTTTTTTGAGTCAGAATGACTTGGTTTTGCATCGTCATGACTGACCTTACAAGAAGATGCCTCACTGACAATTGCAGAACTAGCACTCATACAGAAAGGTGAAGAGCTGATTCTTTCCTTGCCACTGGGTGTGTAGAATGGCATGCTGGCAATTTTATGTTTATATGTTTATATTTTTGTTTCCCTGACTTAAAAACATCATGCACTTAAACAGAGGCTTTAGCAGATGACTTAGAGGGATTAGTATCATCATGACTAGTGCCAGCAGATGCTTGGTGCTCCTGGTCTTCTGTGGACTGATATGAATCCATATCAATGGCACAGAGCAATGTGACTGGAGACTGGAGAGTAACAAGAACAATGTGACTGGAGACTGGAGAGTGACAAGAACACTGCTACCCGTTTCTATGTGACCAATGGCATTGAGTTTGGAGAGTGACAAGAACAACGTGACTGGAGACTGGAGAGTGACATGAATGCTGCTACCCATGTTTCTGTGTGACCAATGGCACTGAGACTGGAGAGTGACAAGAACAATGTCACTAGAGACTGGAGAGTGACAAGATCACTGCTATCCCTGTTTCTGTGTGACCAATGGCACTGAGATTGGAGAGTGACAAGAACACTGTTACCCCTGTTTCTGCGTGACAAATGGTGCTGAGACTGGAGAGTGATAATTACAGTGTGACTGGAGACTGGAGAGTGATAATTACAGTGTGACTGGAGACTGGAGAGTGACAAGAACACTGCCCTATTGTTTCTGTTTCAGCAATGACGCTGAGAAATGTCACTGACACTGTAGAATGCCAAGAACACTGCCACGCTCCTATTTCTGTGTGAGCTATGGCACAGAGCAATGTCACTGGAGACTTTTAAGAACACTGCCACCCCTATTGTTTCTGTGTGAGCAATGGCGCTGAGACTGTAGACTGCCACCCCTCCTGTTTCATTGTGAGCTATGGCACAGTACAATGTCACTGGAGACTGCTAAGAACACTGCCACCCCTCCTCTTTCTGTTTAAGCAATGACGCTGCCCAACTGCACTGGAGGCTGCCAAGAACACTGCTACCCCTTCTGTGTCTGTCTGTGAAATGGTGCCAGATCTCCGTAAAGGGCGATACTTATAGAATCCAAAACTTGCGAGATCCAACGATGCAACAATGAAGTTTTTTTTCCTTTCCAGTTCCAAGGGTGCGAAAAAGTACAGAGCCGAGCCAGCTCGGTACTCAGATCTGCGATGTTCGGGTGGGCTCGGTTTTCAGAAAACCGAGCCCGAGCATCTCTAGTTATAATGTAGCTGCAACGCTAATGACTAAAGTGCTGTCAGCTGGAGTGATCAATAAATAATCAGCCAATCAGAGATTGCTAGATAGTGCTGCTGATATTCTTCATTGTGCACCATGCACCAGCTCTCCAGCACCTGCAAGAGATCCCCCCAGAAAGATGTATCTGTGGATGGGTCCACATCTAATTATATTGCAATTATTCGAACATATCCTTATTATACTCAACCTATCCCTGCCTGCCCATGTTCTGTCTCTCCAGATGTACGGAGACGCAAGTTAGTAATATGCAAAAATGTATATATAGATGTTTGCATATGCAATTTTGGTGCCAATTGGCAGTACAGAAATGTGTATCTAATGCAAAAAACAACATACATCCACCTCTAAATGATCTAAAACTCCATTAATTTATCAAATGCCATACACAGATATATGTTATTTAACAATTCAAATATTTAGTGGGGTTGCTGTGACTAATGATTCACTAAAAAATAATCATCTTTCCTTTATTTGTATAAGTAGTTAGGATAATGTGGAATGCACCAATGTCCAGTGTCTGTATTCTATCACCAACTGCAACTACACCACTTTTTCCACTAACTGGAGTACAACTCAGTGAGGTCATCAGCAGCCACACCTTATCCATGACAAGCTATCACGAGCTGTGTAATCTGATATGCCTTTGTCAGTGCTACTGTTGTGCTCAGCTGTTAGTTGACTAATTGTAGTCCAGCTGTTTCTCTGCTTAAGTAGAGCACTTTATTTAACAGTCTGCTTAATACCAAAGGACCACTGTTCAGTGGATACTATTTGGGAGTTGTTCTGTTCTCAATAAACCTCCTGCAATGTTGCTTTTCCTGACACTTTACATACCTAGCATACAGTCCTATACAGCATCTTACTCTCTCTCACATGCTGTAAAGCATCTCTCTAACATAGTCCCATACAGTGTCTATCTCTATTACAGTCCTGTGCAGAACCTCTCTCACAGTCCTATGCAGCATCTCTCTCTGACAATCTAATAAAACATACATCTATATCACAATTCTATACAGTGTCCCTCTCTATCACAGTACCATACAGTGTCTCTATCACAGTACCATACAGTGTCTCTATCACAGTACCATACAGTGTCTCTCTCTATTGCAGTTCCATACAGTGTATCTCTCTATCGCAGTTCCATACAGTGTATCTCTCTATCACAGTTCTATACAGTGTATCTCTCTATCACAGTTCCATACAGTGTATCTCTCTATCACAGTTCCATACAGTGTATCTCTCTATCAAAGTTCCATACAGTGTATCTCTCTATCAAAGTTCTATACAGTGTATCTCTCTATCACAGTTCTATACAGTGTATCTCTCTATCACAGTTCCATACAGTGTATCTCTCTATCACAGTACCATACAGTGTATCTCTCTATCACAGTTCCATACAGTGTATCTCTCTATCAAAGTTCTATACAGTGTATCTCTCTATCACAGTTCTATACAGTGTATCTCTCTATCACAGTTCTATACAGTGTATCTCTCTATCACAGTACCATACAGTGTATCTCTCTATCACAGTACCATACAGTGTATCTCTCTATCACAGTTCCATACAGTGTATCTCTCTATCACAGTTCTATACAGTGTATCTCTCTATCACAGTTCCATACAGTGTATCTCTCTATCACAGTTCCATATAGTGTATCTCTCTATCACAGTTCCATACAGTGTCTCTATCACAGTTCTATACAGTGTATCTCTCTATCACAGTACCATACAGTGTATCTCTCTATCACAGTTCCATACAGTGTATCTCTCTATCAAAGTTCTATACAGTGTATCTCTCTATCACAGTTCCATACAGTGTGTCTCTCTATCACAGTACCATACAGTGTATCTCTCTATCACAGTTCCATACAGTGTATCTCTCTATCACAGTTCTATACAGTGTATCTCTCTATCACAGTTCTATACAGTGTATCTCTCTATCACAGTTCTATACAGTGTATCTCTCTATCACAGTACCATACAGTGTATCTCTCTATCACAGTTCCATACAGTGTATCTCTCTATCACAGTTCCATACAGTGTATCTCTCTATCACAGTTCTATACAGTGTATCTCTCTATCACAGTTCCATACAGTGTATCTCTCTATCACAGTTCCATATAGTGTATCTCTCTATCACAGTTCCATACAGTGTATCTCTCTATCACAGTTCTATACAGTGTATCTCTCTATCACAGTTCCATACAGTGTCTCTCTATCACAGTTCCATACAGTGTATCTCTCTATCACAGTTCCATACAGTGTATCTCTCTATCACAGTTCTATACAGTGTGTCTCTCTATCACAGTTCCATACAGTGTGTCTCTCTATCACAGTTCCATACAGTGTGTCTCTCTATCACAGTTCCATACAGTGTGTCTCTCTATCACAGTTCCATACAGTGTCTCTCTATCACAGTTCCATACAGTGTATCTCTCTATCACAGTTCCATACAGTGTATCTCTCTATCACAGTTCTATACAGTGTATCTCTCTATAACAGTTCCATACAGTGTATCTCTCTATCACAGTTCCATACAGTGTGCCTCTCTATCACAGTTCCATACAGTGTATCTCTCTATCACAGTTCCATACAGTGTATCTCTCTATCACAGTTCCATACAGTGTATCTCTCTATCACAGTTCCATACAGTGTATCTCTCTATCACAGTTCCATACAGTGTATCTCATGCTTGTTCTTCATCATCATCATCTATTTATTTACATAGCGCCACTAATTCCGCAGCACTGTACAGAGAACTCATTCACATCAGTCCCTGCCCCATTGGAATTTACAATCTAAATCCCCTAACATACACACACAGTCCGAGAGAGACTAAGGGCAATTTAATAGCAGCCAATTCACCTGCTAGTATGTTTTTAGAGTGTGGGAGGAAACCGGAGCACCGGAGGAAACAACACAGGGAGAACACACAAACTCCACACTGATAAGGCCATGGTCGGGAATCAAACTCATGACCCCAGTGCTGTGAGGCAGAAGTGCTAAACACTAAGCATTCTTGAGGAAGGGGTACTATTTCCCTACAAAAGTTCAGGCTACAATGCTTTGCCTGAGTGTTAGTGGGCAGTGGTTTGGGCTTCCTGCCGGGAAAGGACTCTATTACCTATCCAAGAGGGAGGCATCCATATGGCCCCACTGCCAATGTGAAGAAATGAATGTCTTGGTCTCGGGGAATCTTGTAACCACCACTTTAAATTCCCTAAGTATTAACATTAACACTTATAATAGTTGCTGACTGACTTAAACCCCACTGATATGTTATTGGGATTCCAACAAATTCTAATTTTGCTCCTAGCTGAGTCTTATCAGCCCAACGGCAACTTGACCTCCTGCTACAACTGATCATCCCATTACTCACACTGTCCTTTGTAAAACTGCAAAATGTGCCCCTGCAAAGCTAATATTCTTTTGTAACATAAAGCACCTATGTTTGTGCTGCTGGGCCTATTTGTGCAGGTTAGTGCATTGCTTAGTGCAGGGTTTCCCAAACCCAGTCCTCAGGGCTCCCCAACAGTGCAGGTTTTCCATATCTCCTTGCTGGAGCACAGGTGTATTCATTACTGACTGACACATTGTAACAGATGCACAGGTGGTCCTAATTATGTCAGATGTGATCCAGAAAACCTGCACTGTTGGGGAGCCCTGAGGACTGGGTTTGGGAAACCCTGGCTTAGTGGATCAAGATGATGGCCACTACGGAATTGCAACATTTTGCTGCTTGTGAGGGGAGAAGCTAGGCAGATAGGGGAGTTCATCAAACTGAGCCCAAATTATTTAAATTAACATTAATAGATGGAAACCATACAACCTATACTTTCAATGGGATAAAAAAAAAAAAGTTAGTGGCCCAAATGTGATAATACATTGATAGAAGTGATGAATCTGCAAGTATTGTGAGGTAACTGAAACCTAGATTGTAGGCCCACGTTATCAGGCAGACTCCCCAGGAGTGTTAACTCATTTAGGAATCTAATATTACGTTGAATCCATGGGGCAAAAGCACCTGGCGACAGGTCTGGAGAGCAGAGCATTTTATTCAATAATGGACACACTGGTATCTGGAGCTGACAAGAGTGAGTATTTCTTGGTGACGGAATCCCATGCATCATGAGAAAGCAACTGTGGCATCAGATCCTACTTGAGATTTTCGACCGTTTGATTGAAGTTGGCTGCAAAAAGCCGATTATAATGGTTGGTGTAGAAGATGGCAATTTTCTTGAGTTTTGAGACTTGCCATTTAAATGTAAAGTTAGATAAGTGTTAGGTCACTGCATTAGTTATTTGGTGTAGCTCTTGCAGTACCTCTATTCTACCAATGGCGCTGCTGTTGTGAACATTCTCTGTAGAAGTTAATCTCCTTGCCTTGCCTCTCATTCTGCGCTGGGCTGGCCATTAATTGTTACCTGAGAAAAGTGTTCAGCTGTTAGTTCCAGCCTTCAGCTATTCTAGTCTGTCTTATTTCCTCTAGCAACTTTCTCATCATTTAAACATGTGTCTGCAGACTTCCAGCATTTTGAGTGTTCAGCTCCTCCTGTGACCTTGCTCGATGTTCATTAAGTATTACCTGCTCTTCAGAGACTGTGAATCTTATGCTTAGCCTGCTATTCCCTTATTGTGCTTTTTTGCATTTTTGGTTATCCTGTAACCTATGATAATACCTTACTATTTAAGTAATCCCACTACTCCTGTGTTATGGCTGCTCATATTATACTCTGGACTATACCCTGTTCACCAATGTATGTGCTGTGCTCCTCACTCCAGGGTTAGGGCTCCACTATTATCCTTTATGTGTCTATTTGAACATAAATAAACTATCATCTTATCGACTTCCAACTCTTCATCAATTGATACAACACACAACTAATCATAACACTTGGGGATAGATTCAATTTGGCGTGGGATGACGCCATGTGTCCTCACAACAGTCCACATAGACACATCAGGTCTGAGTCAGTAAGGAAAGTAAGGCAAAAAAAAGGTGTATATGTTCTCCGGTACAAACCATATCATAATGCAATGGGTGCAGATTAGTTTATTAATTTGCACATTAAGATAAATACTGGCTGTTTTTCATCTGGCACAGTCATTATTTTCTCCTTGGTGGCGTAGTAGTGCAGGCGGATTACCATATCTCTTGGTGGCTGGTCTACCCGAGCATTAGGGCATAATGACAAGAGAGCCCTGTCCAACATTAGGTCATTCTTGGAAGTCTATGCTGGAAGAAGTCCATTAGAGAAGCAAGGAGTGTTACTGCACCTACTGATTTTGGAATATTCCTTGTGTAAATCTTCTTGCACCAACCTCCCGATCCATATCCATTTGAAATTGGCAGATATCGTCCAGTTTAGCTAAGAGTATTTTACGAGACCCGATGGAAGTGATATATGATTTTAAACAGGATTTCCTTGAAACACATTCTGGATGAGGGGTTTCATACTACCTGGAGACTGAAGAAACTGTGAAGAGTCCAGCTTTTGTGATTTCTTGTTTCTGGGTGACATTAAGGGGTATATTTACTAAACTGCGGGTTTTAAAAAGTGGAGATGTTGTCTATAGCAACCAATCAGATTCTAGTTATCATTTATTTAGTGCATTCTCCAAAATGACAGCTAGAATCTGATTGGTTGCTATAGGCAACATCTCCACTTTTTCAAACATGCAGTTCAGTAAATATACCTCTAAGAGGGGAATGGAACGTGAACAGAACAGATGTGAAGGTAACCCAAACTGGAGGAAGGTCTCTGGCGTGTTTAAGCTCAGTTTGGTTTTTTACATCCCCCAATGGTTTTACCAGCCTATAAGAAGCAGATGCAAAGTTATGTATACAGATGACGAAACTAAACCGCACATTAAATAAAAGGAGAAGGAGGTGGGACTAACAACTCCAACCAAACACCCTATGTACTTCTACAAGGTGTCCTGTGTTATAGCCACTAATGTGAGTACAGATTGGGGTAATAAGGGGCCTAATGTGTCACTCACAAAATGTAAAGATTAGGAGAAAAGCAAAATGTCCCAATATGACATACTTTGTGATGCTTACAGGTGTTAGAAACACCTTGAATGAGTTGAATGGGTTGCTTGAATGAGAGGCTGAGTAGTCTTCCACCACCTTTGCATTTGCATTTGTTGGGCCAGGGTTAGGCACGTGGAAATGGAATTCAGGAGGGAGAGCACTGGAGGACCTGAGGGGAAAAGGCATTAGGAATAGGACCAGATAATAAAATGCTTGGTGCAGAGTACTGTTAGGAGTAACACATTTATAACAGGGTCAGGAATCCAACACAGTTAGTTATTACATACTATGTACATTTATGGGAAAAGTATACTTACAAATCCTGACTAAACATACAAACGCTCTCTATACTCACTGCTCTGAGAGTGGATGCTTTACCGCATATTCAGCACACTCCTCAGTAAAAAGAGATCTGCGGTGGTGCTTGAGACTGGACCGGAACAGGAGTCTTGAAAGAAATGGGGACCATTCCCCCTGAGAAGTGCTATCACAGATTGCAGAAGTCCCCAGGAGCTCTGTGGTGCTGGTCTTCCTGATCTCCACTACAATACCTTCCGTGGAGCCTCCCAATCTAGGGAGAATATCCTGGAAGTAGCTGGAGTAGAGTCAGAAGTAGAGTTGGGTCTGTGCAACTACTCAGTTGCAGCATTGAGAACTGTACCTTGCTCTCCATGGCAAAGTAGTAGAGACAAGGCCCATTGCGTGGTTCAGTAGGAGGAATCCCCGCACCTCTGATACTGTTATGTGGATGCATGCTAGAAACACCAGGCCGAATTTAGAGAACATTAATGCTGTTGCTCTACGATGGATATCCCACATTATACGGGAAGTGGAGGCTGAGGGAGGGCTCCAATCCAGTCTGGTGCTGGAGCAAAGGTAGGTGTCATGTGGTGGGAACACAGTGTCGATACAGAGGTCCTCTTAACTGGTAGGTTACAACTTTACTGTTCAAGTGCTCCGGGGCCACTAGAGGTCCTACCATAGCTATGGATAGGAGTTGATGAGATAGTGTAGCAGAGATGGGAGTTGCAGGAACCAAAAGCAACAAGATGGCACAGGAAGGTGAGGCCTAAGCATTCCAAGAGCTCCAGCATCTCTAGCCAGCTGTATCACTACACGGACTGCAGCATGCATCAGCATCCTGGCTCCTAACTTGTCTAGGAAAGACAGCTTGGGCCAAAAGATCAACTGGCAGGAAGCCTTTGGGGTATAGGCCCAAATACTTTCAAGTGCTTTGTCCTGCACCACCTGCACCAATAAGACCTGAGAGGTACTATACTATCACGTTAGTTCTAAACAGAATGATGTGGAATATCACACACACACACTGGATTGGAGCTCACTCAGTGCCTGATTCATCTTTGAACGTAATGTGAACGCAACTTGCATTTAAAAAATACATGCGTAACATGTATGCATGTACGCAGCTGAATAATACAGGGAAAGAACACCAGTGATTCCAGAGAATTGACTAGACATCCATCCAGATACTCCTGTGAGGCTTCAGAAAAATCTGTTTGGTTTCGGTACAGAATTCAAGAATTGGCTGCTTGACTTGGGAAGGAAATTGGCTGCTTGACTTGGGAACGAAAAGGACATACTGCAGAAACTCAAGGAGTCAGAGAATCAAACTACAATCAAGCTGGAGCATGATGCCAACAAAATAACTGGAATTGTGCATGATTTAGAGGAAGATGCTAAAGTATCCTGGTGGGAAAGCATATTTGGTTCTATTCCAAAATCAAGATCATTCTTCAGTCTTCTCATCTATCCCTGTAATAGTTCTCATTCTATTGGTATTAGTCATGTACCTTGCTAAGCAGATACAAGACTGTCAATCTACATATTGAAGAACAAGAAATTAGGACTAAAAAAACATGATGAACTATTAAAGGAAGGTGGTATAGAATTTGTTGTCTTCATGGACTTTATAAATACCACAAAGAGACCAATGATGCCGTAAGCATTATCCAGCACATACAGTACATAAGGGCTCCACCAAACCAGTCAAGGCAATGAAATCTGGCGTTTAAAAACCCAACAATCCATTCTTTAACTGATCTGGTTGAGGTATTCATGGAATTGTATGCAACAACTTGCAGTGTCTGAGTGTGGATGTAAAATGGGAGTGAGGACCCAATTCCTGAAAGGGTAAGCGTTGTCTACTTTGAAGAAAAAAATAATTACATATAAGTATTATTTAAACAATAACAAAGTGGGATATCCAAGTACTGTCTATGATCAGTGAATGGTAAGGACAACTTCCGATGCTGCTAGAGCAGGTGAGGTAACCTTCCCGTCAATAGGCTAAATAAGACAGAAAATAGGGGGGGTAAAGCCAGTGCACCAGTATTGACCTGGAGAGTAAGTACAAGGTGTTATATATCTGATATGACATATATAGATGAGTGAATAATAGGTTGTGAAAATACAAAACCAGAAAACAAAAATAACTTAAAATAGTAAAAGCACAAATTTAAAAAACAAACAAATTAAAAACAAAATGAATAAATTACGGTTAAATTGAATGGGCGGTAGTCAGTTTCACGATACTGACTACCCCGACACAGAACAGAACAACATGAGGATTCCGAATGAAGACTACACCGACCTGTGAAAAAACTGAACGGAATGAAAAGAGTACTTACATTACATAAATGACAGGTGGGTCCGTCCATCGCCGCTTTAAGCCAAGTCGCGTTTGCTCATGACCTAATTTTCACCAGTCGGCAAGACAGGGAGTCATGATGTGAAGTCATCTGCATTCCGGTAAGTAGGTTTTTTCACAGGTCGGTGTAGTCTTCATTCGAAATCCTCATTTCGTTCTGTTCTGTGTTGGGGTAGTCAGTACAGTTAATAGGTACTACTTCCTTAAAAAATATCCCAGAATGTGAAACTGTGTGATGATAAATAAACCTGAATACCAAGACTCTGAAATAACTTACTTTATTCCTTGTCTCAAGGGACAGTATATCACAAAAAATTATAAAAGATTTGTATAGGAGCTATAAAAAAATATCCAAATCACTTCCAATAACTGTCTAAATGTCTAAAATGCATAGCGTGGAAGTTCTCATCATAAACAACCATTACAACTAGACATAAACATATTACTTAAAACAAAAAATAACACGGACACCAAATTAAAGTTGGAAGAAGAATATTAATTTATTGAACTTAAATGAGGACTGGAGGAAAGGTCAGACCATAGTACCACCAACCCAGGATTTATTGGCCGGTGCTAAAATCTGTCCAAGCGGCTTGACTACACCCCCTCTGAAACTGCCGGGATTAACCTGCACATACGAAGGGTCCTCCTCACAGGCGGACCAACCACATGTTGCCACTGAAGGGGGTAGTGACCTGTGACTAGATGAACCCAGCACCATATGCAAACCTACTGACTGCAATGCTCTCCTACTACTTGGAGGAATTAATGACCCGGGGAAGTTATAACTCCGACTAACTACCATTTGCCGGGACGGAGGAAGGTGGCATCCGGATGCAGGAACAGAGGGAGAACTGCAGGAGCTGGCAGGTTATAAAGATACAGCAAGACCCTCCTCTTGTCTTTATTGGTTGTTGTTTCCAGCAATCACAGTTGAATGGTGAGTACTCTTGTCACTCACCTGCATGATTTTAACTGCGTTCTGGCTAATTGCCTCACTTCAACAAGTTTCAATGGATCAGGAGGAATATTAAATATACCTCTCAACGATGCACATTAAAAATATATTGTTGTGAAAATGCATATGGGTCTCAGATGGGTGGAATAAGATTAAGTATCCAAAGTAATTAAGTTATTAATTACTTAAGTAATTAAGTTTACCGTTGCAAGTGACCGGACATTGTTAGTGCCTGATCTTCTGTCGCCGGGCGCCTTGATGGAGGAAGGACAGGATGGGGTGATGTTCATCCCCTTCTAGGTGTAGTATCCCGGACTCGCCCAGTCCTCGGCGCGTACGTCTCTCTCGTATATATGCAGTGTCTGACTCTCACTGCTGTGCTGTGGGTAGGTGAGTGATTTCTTCAGAGCCATGTCTCTGGCCTCCAAATGCACGTGCGCACAGCCCGTCCAATACAGGTGTTCACTGTAAAATGTTGTGTGGCAGGTGAGTAAAAGATTGCATAGTCAAAAGCTCGTTCTTGCCAACCCATCTCACCTACAAAGGCTTCTTCGGGTTTATCCAAATACCGGGTCATAGGTCCTTTTAAACCCGGAAGAATAGGAGCACGTTTCTGAAAAATTCCCCATAGGCCCTCTTATTGGCTGATGGGGATGGCTTGGTTTTGTTAGGTAGCAACACCTTGAAGCTCCTTGGTGGTTTCTATGTCCTATTCATGTTATAGCCTATTACAATGATAAAAAGGGGGGTTCCTTACAAATGTGCTGGTCATATATCCAATTATGCAAAATAAGAGGAAAAAGCAAACAAAATCAGGCATCAAATCTGGAAAGATGTATTAGATATAGCCTGGGCATAGTTCAAATGGGAATGCTTTCTATTGGAAAATATAAATGCATTACCACCCGCTGGGACCAGCGCTGTATGTGTACAGCTTGCAATCGTGTACCAGTTGCTGGTTTCAAAGGCACGATGCCAGTCGTCTTCCAGATGCATTGCAATGATTGGCTATATATGATTTCTTAATGCATTGTAGATATCTGTGTACCCTTTGAAATTACACACTATAGACCAAACATACTTACAGCTAACAAAGTTTATTCCATGGTAATATTTTGTTAAGATAAGGTTCTGTGTAAAAAAAAAAATTGAAAAAATATTCTGTATAATAAAACATGTCATGTTATTTTTTTTATTAACAAACATGCAAAAAAAATAATGGAACAAAATGCTTATGTATGCAACTGTGTATAAAGCAGAATAACATTTTTTTTATTTTTTTTAAAAACGCAATGTTAATGAATGCAAGTCAATGAACTAAAAAAAATAGATTGATAAAAAATACCTTGCAATGCAAATGTCTGTAAATGCTTTGAAAGGGTTAGAAAGACAATTTCAAACATCCGCACGTGTTAACGTATGCAGTGCTTTCTAAATAAAATCTAAATTATTATTTTTTTTGTTCCTACTGAGATGCGTATGTTAAAGTTTCACCTACCTCTTTAACTGGGAACATAGTCTTTGAAAGGATTGGCACAATAGTAGTCTCCCTTTAACGGTTTTATATAGTGTTATTTGTTGAGAAGAGAAGAGGTTAGGTGTGCAGCTGAATTGTCAATTATCCCATTTAATTGTAAGAGTGAATGCCGTTTTTAGCCATCACCATCATCCGTCAGTCACACCTGTCCTATACCAGAACAAAAGAACGTATGTCGAGGTTTTCCAGAGCTTAAACTGGCCACATCTGCATGAAAACGGCCTTATTGTACATTTTCTACATTCGTCCATCCTTTCCCACCACAGTTCCGAGCTTCAAGTTTTAAGCAGTTGTAAGTGCTATTTGCTTTTGGACTTGAATTGCATGCAATTGTGTTCATTGGCATAACACCGATTTTTAAGCATGCGCAGAGAAATTTCACGCAGAGACTTGTGTCCGAAGATGAATTAGACCTTCAACGTGCATCCATGTCACCCTCTTATGATTAATTTAAGCCATTAGTTATGCTAAATTGGGCCCATATACTTTGAAGAGAAAAACTGAAAAGCATCTCCTTAGAGTGGAGCGTTCCCAATCTAGGCACACCAATGTAAATCTAACAAACTGTGTATTGAGTGAGCTTCATAAATATCCTGCAACATACTCACACTGCCGAAATAACAGAGCAATAAATTACCATTTGGTCAAACTGATCACTTGGAGAGACGATCACTATGGCACCTTTGAAACACCCTTCCAGGCTCCTCTGGGAATTGGTGTATTTAAATGGCATGGGTGTAGTCTCCTCTCACCTTTCTTACACAAAACAGTGCCACCCAGATCTGGAAACATGGGGAGTGTCCGGAACCACAAACACCAAGGGAAGACTTAGTGGAGCCCTTGCCCACCACTAGAACTATGACTACAAACACAAAAACAATTTAGCACAACACAAGAATGGTGTAGTAACCACCCCGGCACATATGTTATATGAGGATTGGGCAGCAACTATATTTCTCTATTTTATAGAAAACATACTGTATATCTTTGACATGAAATAAATTTGGGCACAAACCAAATCAACATACAATAATAAAGGCAATAATCACTTAAATATTAGAAAGCTATCAGTTTGCATAGCAGCTCATATAATTTCCTGTGCACTGCTACCTTTACCTCTCACCTAGTGCCTATAGATGAGGTACCTCTGACACTCTAATTACTCCAGCTGGTTTGATTGCACAAGAGCCTGCAGCATTACTTCCCTTAGCAGTTTACATTTTTACACGTTATGCAATAATTTCACAGTATTTTACACAGTTCCCATCACCCTGTAACAAACTCCAAACTTTTAAACATGTAAATGCACAATAGTAAGCTTAGCTCTCTTGCTGGTGTGTACTGGTGGCCTCTGATCACACGTTAGGCGTAGAGAGTTAGCATTGACTCATACAAAACCTTATATGTTATATATTAACGAAAACCCATTGTAATACCAATGATACACTTAGAAAAGGATCAACAATGCTGCTTCTTGAAAGAAGTCGTTGGGTATCAACTTTGAATTAAGAGAAGAAAAGGCAAAGAAAACAGAAAAGCGCAAAATGGTTTCTAAGGTAAAAATACCACCATAGAATTATATTGATATATAATAAAACTTATTTTAATTACAAAAAACAATAAGTTAAAAATCAATATTACATACAGTATATAAATAAAGAATATATATAAAAAACATAACTCATAAAACTAATGATACGGACCAGTTGTAATAATATATTATATATACAAATTTCTCCTATAGTGCACATATAGGGAAACAATTCTCAGTACTTTATGCTGCTATAATCCTGGATTGTTGATTATATAAGATCAAGGGACCATGCCACACTTTCCAAAACACCATTGTATTAGATATAATCCATACATCAATATCATAGTCTTATGTGGATCACAATGACTTTGACAGCCACATTCAATAATTTATTAGAACATTCAATATATGATTCGGAAAGTATAGATCATAATTGGAACGTCTGACTCATGAAGTCCTGTCAGCAGTTTGGAGCTCCGCCTGCTAGAGCTGCATATTGAGCCTATATTCCGCAGTAAATAGTTTTTTTGCTCACCGCAATGATCTTACCCCACTCAGGACTTTGTGAAGAGAACTAGGAAATAATGGTCAGGGAATCTCTCGTGAAGTCAATCCATCCAGTAAGCACAATCAGGTTCGGGTTCTTTGATCACAGTTAAAAGAATTATAACCTGACACATTTCTCCACTGATATTATGTGGTTTCCTCAGAGATCATCTATACATATGCCTGAAATAGGCAGATAATCCTTGAGTTAGACACAGTATTTGTGCCTATGAATAGAAACCTCTTACATACCTGGTGATCCAGTTATCACTCTTCCCTAAAAACAATAGCACAGTTGAACACTCTCACCATATGCAGATGAGCAACTTGAATTCAAACACAGTCACTTTGAAAAATGATGACTAATTACACACAGCAGGTAACAGGTAAAAGTGACTCTTGAATAAATACAACTAAAGATTTCCACAGCAAATAGCACAACTTTTCTGCAATCTCAAAATGTCTGCTCCTCATGGGCTGAATTGTATTCACACAAAATATTGGTTTAACTTATCTATGTTCAACAGCTTTATTTTTCCTGTAGTCCTACAAGGTCTGACAGCAGTAGCAATTTGTTAGCTCAGAATCAATTTACCTCACTTGATGCAGGTCAAACTCATAGCACCCTTGTCTCTCAAACCTAACAAGCCTCTCTCCCTAATCTCTATTACCCTTACAAAAGGCGTCTCAGTCCAGTACTAGCAAATGGGCATAACGCAAATCTACACCTTCAGGACTCCCCTCACTATCCCTAAACTCCTCACTCTAAAAGTAATTTCTCAGTCCACTAGCAAATATGAAATATAAGTAGCTATACTTATCTGGAGTTCCTCCACTCCAAAGCTCGATTGAAAGCTTGATTGAACTCTCATTCAATTGCTGCTGTCCTCCATTCTGTCCAAAATGGCAACATTAGGCTTCTTTCATTGCTTTGTTGCTATCTCTCTCTTCTTCAGCTCGGTTTTCACTCTTCTCACAAACTCTGTGTTTTCCTCCCTCAGTTTCTCTATCTTCACAGGCCTTTCCCTTAGATTTCTCATCACACACTTTGACTCTGCCCCCCTGTTTTGGCACCTTTTTCTCTCCCTTTGTGCAGGCATATACACTGGGCTGGCTTAACTCCACTCTGACCTCCCACCAGCAGCTCTGGAGCTTGCTGGGAGATGTAGTTTTTCTCCTATTCTGGTGCATTCACAGTTGCACAGCGGTGCCAGTATCACACCTTTATTTCAGGATCTGCAAAGGATCAATTATATTTTTTTCTGACCCTCAGAGTTTGACCAAACAAAAACTGCTGTCAAGCACACTCAAGAGAAGAAAATGGACTTTCCAAGTGGCAGACCTACAATTTCATTCATAATAAATTAAATAAGATTGATTTTGGAACAGAAGGAGTCTACAAGCTGGGTATTCAGAATCACATCAGACTTCACACATCAAACTTTTAGTCCACAAATTGTTATGGGGAAAGTTACTTTTGGCAATAATTTGCATAAAAACTAAAAATTCTGATTGGCTTTCCAAAGACAAGCTGAATCCTGAAATTTTCACTCTTCACTAAGCATGTCAGACAATTTCAATTAACATGGGAAGCTTTGAAATGTATCATACTCTATTTCTGGAAAAAACATTTTCAAAACAACTAACCACACCATTAACTATATTTGAAATAGGCTGTGGTATTTTAACACCAGTAATCTGGTCTTCAGTCTGTTTTCTTTCCTCATTATTTAAGATTCACAGAAACTATCTGTTGATAAAACTACATAGACAAATGAAAGTCTGTCTAGATCCTATGTATTCTTAATCTGTCTCTATAACTGTGCAGGCTTCTAAAGCAGTGGTCAGGGAACAGGGGCAAATTACCCCAAATGGGGTAAAAATGAAATTCCTGGGGGTAATGCTGCCGATTCACATGCTGTCAGTTGGATTGTAGACCCCTTTAAATGTGAAATTGCTGTTGTACCAGAAGAGCCTCAAAGGTTGGCAGAGGCACTTCTTGAGCTTTGATGCAATAATGAAGCACATATTGCATTTGAAAACAAAGCAGATCTGTCATGTTTTTGGATGTCAACAGCTGCAAAGGCATTCAAACTTGCACATGAGGAGGCAGTCAAAAAGTTGCTGCCTTTTGCAACAACCTACCTTTGCGAACAAGGATTTTCCACTCTAACGAACATAAAAACAAAGCAGAGAAATCGATTGGACGCTGAAGACTGTATCCAAATTGCTCTGACATCAAAATGCCCCAATATTCATGCTCTTGTATCAAAAATGAAGCAACATCATTTCTCCAAAAGCTGAAGTTTTGAAGTTGAAGCTTTCAAAGAAATTTTGAATAGATTCAATAAAATTTTGAATTCCAATAATTAATAATATATGATTTCCTTCCTTTCAAATCAAGGGGGTAACGTCGGCGTATCTAAACATATTTGGGGGTAAAAGGTAAAAAAGTTCCCTTACCCCTGTTCTAAAGCTACTCATACATGCTGTGATTTTGACAATCAATTAGCTAATTTAATCATAATTTTAGCATGTATTGCCTCTAAAAGACCTCACATTATATTCAACAATTGATCATGATCTTTCAGCTGCCAATGAGCACGGATGATGTCTGACCACATGATCAGTAATTGCCTTACCGTACTATCTGCACCATATAGGATCCGATTCCAAAACCGCCGGATGGCTAAGGTAAGGACTCTTTTCTGGGCACTTCGGATACAGAAGCGGTAGCTCGGAGTGAGAGGCCGGTTCTACCTGTGTTTAACCACTTCACCAACATTTATTTCACTCATAGTTATAACGAAACTCTTATCCACAGAAATATCAATCAACATTGTGTCACCATGCAATACTGCTAAGGAACAAATCTTTGCTACTTCCTTGTAAAGAATAAAATAAATAGTAAATTGGCACGGCTGGTTCTTTTCCTCCACAAATTCTTCGTTATTTACAAAGTGAGGTATTATTTTTATAGCGGAAGGCATATTTACACAGCTTGGCAGAGGATGTGAACGGATGAGTTTGGTAACTTAGCGTAGCCACAGCTACGTTGGTATAACCATTAAGGGAGGAACACCAGGTAAAAAGTGGTTATCTTAATAATGAAAATATACTGTGGGCCAAGGTTGTTGCTGCATATTGGATAAAGAACAGATTATTTCCTTCTGTGATTATATTTTTTATGTATGATAACTGTCCATGGGGTGAAAGGTCAAAGTCTGTCTGTAAGAATCCAATAATCAGGCTTTACCAGATAAGTTAAAGCTGACACATAGTTTATATTTAAAGGAAAAATATATTGGAAAATGAATCTTTGGCAGTCAGGCTCTACTTGATAAAACAGCCTTTCTAACCATTGGACAGCTTCTTCCTTTTATCTTACAAAAACCTACTGCAAACCTCAACTCAATGTTCACAGAATTCCTCTCCCCAGATCTCTTTCATAGATAGGATTCTTAAATGTGTCTCCCCCCTCTGAGAAACCAGCTGAACTGGATGCCTCCCTTAAATACCTGCCAGCAGGTGAATTTATAACTAGAAGCCGGCAGGAGTAAAAACCGGACCCTGACGTTGACTGACCCTTAATCCTCATCCTCACATGATAGAAATATTGGGGAAACATATCTCTCAATGTCTGGAGCAGTGTTTCCCAAATCCAGTCATCAGGGAGTTCTAACAGTGCAGGTTTTCCAGGTCACAGGAGGAATAATTAGCACCACCTGTGGATCTGTTACAATGTATCAGTTAGTAATGAATACACCTGTGCTCAAGCAACGAGATATGGAAAACATGCACTGTTAGGGGTCCAGGTTTAAGAAACATTGGTCTAGATCATATAATGTATGCTACACCATGAGCTAGACCCTCCAACCACCAGGTACAAATTACTTTGCTCCCAAACTTCCCAATGCTACTGTGGCAGTCACCAGGACTGGGTTCAGTCATTGATGAGAAGGGTGTTTTTTAACCATCAATAAACCATCAATAAGTTAGCCCAGCCCAGGTGACTACAATGGTAGCTTAAAAAGTTCAGGAGCAGAGCAATTTGTGATGGGTGGAAGAGGTCAGGTTTGAGGGTCTGTATAACCTGACTGCAGGACATTATCATAATACAATTCTATATCACATGTTACAGATTTAGAACACTACACATTGTCACGTTAATGACACTGTAGATACCACTGACTAGTATTGGCACTACTAAACAGGGAGGCACGGAGTCTAAGGCACCCTTGGTATTCTCCAGGGATCCCTGCAAGGAGGTATGGACTTGGCTGCGTGAGGTGCGCAGGTCACGGTTCTCCAAGTCAGTTACCAGTGCAATGGATAAGAGAACAGGAATAGTCGTATAGTCTGGATCAGATACCAAACGATGGCGCAGTGCACAAGGAGAATCCAGAATAAAGGTCATAGACAAGCCAGAGGTCAGGATCCAGGCGAGCTTAGCAGTACCAAATGCAGGACAAAGAATAGACAGGAACAAGCCAGGGGTCAGGACAGAACAACAATAACAGGTAGAGGGAACAGGAAACAGGAACGCTGGAACTGATAAACCAACACTCTGGCACCAGAATAGGGTTAGGAGAAGCCTTAAATAGAGGAGAGCAGCCCCTGATAGGTGGCAGATGATTTTGGCGGTCAGATGCCCCTGACCGCCAACAGAATGAAAAGGAGAGAGTGGAACCCGAGATCCGAAAATGCGTCCCCATGCCTAACAACGTTATAGAGGATAGGTGTCCATCCCCGACACCAATGAGCAGTGCGGGGACATCGCCTGACACACATATCCAACATAACTTGACCACTGGACAGCATCATAATACAATTCTTTTACACTCTACAGATATACGAGAGGCTACATCCAACATCCCAACATCACTTGACAATTGGAAACGATGCTAATACCATGATTACACTTAGGCTTGGGGACTTCTTGATTATAGTATAGAAATGGCCCTTCTGAGACTTACATGAACAATTCCACTGAGAGGTTCAATGGTTTCAGGGATCCGATTTCTGATAAAAACTGTTTTCTGAGTGATTTCACATTTATCTGCCCATTAGCCTTTTTACTGATACCCAAAGTAGGAGCACCCCCAAGACCGTTCTATGTTGCGTCTCTCTGGAACTTTGAGGTTATTTACCTAAGCTTGTATGTGGATTTGTATTAAAATCACTGTGCACCACTTCCTTGCCTTCTAATTTTAAATTAAGAAAAAAACAACTGAAGAGAGGGCAACTTTGTTGCACCCCTCCTGGGGTTTTCCCCTCCAAGCATTCTCTCATCTTTGTAACCTGAAATTAGAGTTTAATGTACCCAATCTCATTCAGGAATCCCCAAACATGAATGCTTCCAAATCACTCAAGGGTGCCTAAATGGGAAGCTGCGAGTTTTCGTTTAGTCTTCCAGGTTAATATATCTCAATTGACCAATTAAACCTTCTTTCCCATGACACCCACATGAGTCATGATATTCACCTGTATCACCCAGATACATTTTGCTGGTATCTTCCAGAATTCATTGGTCCTTTATCGTTAGTTCCAGTACATTATACTTCCACCACCGTTCTCCATATTTAGTAATGGTTTTTTGTTGGAATGCAGTGTACTGCTTTTTTTTCCAACTCAAAACTACATTTTTTAGTTTATATAAAAAAACAACAAGATAGAAATTTACTAAACAGCACTTTATTTTGGTTCTTTTGAAACTGCCAAATGTCGTGAGATGTTTTATAAAAAGTTCCATTTCAACGAATCAGGATAATTGAAGCTTCTAACCAATTTGAATTCTAGGCAAATAAGGATTTTTAGTTAGAGTCCCAGTACACGTTTCCAGTATAGGTCACTCCCCAACTAGGGGCAGGCTGGGCAGGGGGGGGGCTCTGCCCCCGGACTGGTCCCATAGGGGGCTACTTTGGGTTGGGTCACTGTTCCAACTGCATTTTCTTTACTTTAAAATAGGCTGCTGAATCGAATCTTGCCCCTGGGACAAAATTTGCCAGGTCCCCAACACCTCTACTCCCTAATAATCCCTCTGTCTCTATTCTCTCCATAAGCTGATTGCATCCTTCCTGGTAGCCGTGTATCTTTATTGGAAGCCAGGTAAGTACTTACATTATCAATAATACCCAAGCTATAGTTATAGTTATTTTCCACTGCATATTACACACAGTCAAACAGGAAAACAGAGAGGGTAAACCAAGACCTGGAGACATTCATATTTTTGCAAGTCAAGACAATTAGGTTGAATTGCTACCTTGGGCTGAGTTTTGACACTTGATTCCTAGCCCATTCTTCTACTTTATCATCACTTATCTCATTTTGAAACCAAGGGGTATATTTACTAAACTGCGGGTTTGAAAAAGTGGAGATGTTGCCTATAGCAACCAATCAGATTCTAGCTGTCATTTTGCAGAATGTACTAAATAAATGTCAGCTAGAATCTGATTGGTTGCTATAGGCAACATCTCCACTTTTTCAAACCCACAGTTTAGTAAATATACCCCAAGTCTTTAAATGATGGAAACAACATGACAATTTCCATTTATTTTTCTCTCCAAATGCCTTTGTTTATTCCTGTTGCTAGATACAAGCCGAGTGAGTAATCACACATAACCCTCCCTATAATTATCCCCTGGAAACTGTGCTTTCCGGTCACTACCCACTCCTCCGTCAAGCACGTGCCTTGCTACTGGTGCAACTACCCAACACAAGAAAGAATATTCCTAATCTAAGGCTAGATATGTTCAAAAACAATTTTATTGACGTGCATTAACATTATTTTTAATCTGATTTTTTTTGTTCATCTTTGCACTTCCACCTATACCTAAGCCTAGCGGAATACAAAACCGTGAATGAAAGTGCCCAGTGAAAAGTGAAACAAAAATTTAAAATGAAAAGACATAATCTGTCAGTTATGTTTCTTTCTTTGTATATATTTCTGTTTCAATCAAATCTCTGGAACGAAGGGAAGGGCTACTGGTGTTACTGCGCCAGATTCTGACCATGCAGCCGTTGCTTGGTTTTGTGAGCATACTTGGGAGATAATGCCCCTTGTTGCACCTTGTTGCGGCTGAAATTCCTGCCGTCAAGACAGAAACCTACGCCTGCTGCTCCGCCAACAAATTCCTTGTTAGTTGCTTCGTCTATGGCTTGTGCCCCAAAATGTACCTATGTGGCCCTTCAGACACTGATCTGTTGTCAAGACCCTTGTTTGACCACTTTTTCTCCTCTCTTGTGAACCTACGCCAACTGTGTTACTCCAAGCAGCGCATTTAACGGGATACTTCAGGAGGAATCTTGATTAACCGCATCGGGTTTATATTTAAAGATACCTTTGTTGGTTCCCCATGAATGTCTGCTGTTTTTCCTGGACCAGTTAATGGTCCTGTGTCTATAGCCGAATGTACAACTAGTTTTTGACCACATTCACCTACGACCCCATGCTGAGCCAGCAATGTGCCAGATGCCTGACCGTGTTATGGGCCGCAGACTCTCACTTGGGCCGTGTGATGACCTTGCTGAAGGGATCATAGGCCAGCTGTTAACTGGATCTCCACTGCCCCACTCCTAATTTCTCCTCCCCCCAACATGCTAACTTTGTTCCCTTAATGAGTTGAATCAGGACTGCTTCTTGGAAACCTTCCCACCCTCAGGACTCCATCTTGCCGGTGCCCTGGCTGTTCTTGCCAGTCAACTTCTCAACCTGACAGTGGACCCCAAACCAGTTGGTGCGGCCTTCTTCCTCGCTCCTGACCTGCTTTTTCTTAGCCCCTTAGTTGCCTTCGAGGGCTCACTGCCTTTTCCATGATCAGATATCCCCAAAACCACACTTGACCTAGATGTGATCCCTTGAGCTGAACTATCCCTACCCTCTCCAGGGGCTTCCTCCATTGTGTTGCTCCAAGACTCCAGCACCAACTGGTTCAGTGCAATCTCATACAGAATGGGGGATTCTCTTCCTTCACTCATGCCCTAATCTATTACTGGTAAAGCTCCCACTGTCAACTCACCTGGCCCCATTGCAGTGGCAGCTGTCACTCCTGTTCTCCAGCTGACCTCACCTGAGCATGTGAGCTGGAGTCTCCACCAGCTCTGATAGTCTTTTTCTGGATCCAGCTAATACTGCCTGCTTCAGATACTTGTGCCATTCTCTCTTTCCAGTGATTGCAGAGTGCGTTGTATAACAGCACCTATCTACCGGAGGCTAATGCATAACTACCGGAGGCTAAAGCTATCTCCATGTATTCTGCCGAAAAAAAGGGGCAGTTGATCACACAATCTGATTTTAAATGTTACCATAGCACCCTGACGTGAAGTTTCCCATCCCTCTCTTTATCCCATCTATGCCAGACTTCTAAAGTTCCCAACAATTCCTTCTGCTTCCCCCTGCAAAGAGACTTCCCCTGCTCACAGAACGACAGCTGGACCTATGACAGGCTTTAAGCTGTGGTCATGACCTGCTCGCTGATTCCTATTGGGTGCTTTAGATAGGAAGCTCTTATAAGCATGGCCATCCTTAATGTTGGATTTGGTTTGCACTTTTATGTAAAGTATGTGTGCTTACTTCCAATTGTGCAGTACTGTCCTCCTATGTATATGCTTTCTAAATACTGGTTTTTATTATGAAAAATAAAATAATAATAATAATAATAATAATAATATTTATTCAGTAGTGCTGTGGATTAAATTACCAGTTCACTGTTCCTATGGAAGGAGGATTTATCTTATGGTTCAACCAACAGTTATGTTATCTAGGTAACTCTGTACCTATATTTTCAAGAGCTGCTGCAGAACCTCTTGGAAAGTGCATTCAGTTAAGATTCATCGCTTAATATAACCTATTGGTTTTTGACAAGTGTCTGAAGTCTTTGATTTCCAATAAAGATCAAAAGGTGAAAAGTGATATTATTTCTACCCCTTGTGAAACTATATTGACATTGATGTATCAACCATAGTTTTTTGTCAATATAATTGTCCTATATAAAACCTGTGTCTGCTGCAGAGCTTTATAGACATAGGGAACAGACTTAATACAAGCATGATTGCCAGCTGTCAGCACCCTGGGGGTTCTGTGGATGCACAGCTCTGTCATTATCATCGCAGGTCTTGTGTGCTGTCTTTTATATACAGTGAAAGTGTGAAGACTACTGATGGCTTATTATCATGGCCAGTAAGAATGCCTCACTCCTCCCCAACCCCCCCTATCAGGATGCTGTCAGCCAGCCCCAAGCTTCTCATGTCACGGATCCTCCCACGTTTAGCCCCGCTCCAAGAGCGCCCTCTGGTGGCTGTCCCCCCTCGTCTAGTGAGCAAGGGCAGGAGCTGGGGGACTCCCTGTGGCTGCTCCGCTCCGCTCTGCTCCAGAGCTGGTTCTGCCATCCGCCGCTGTGTGATTCTGCGCACACTGACAACCCGGAGACTGTCAGTCATTCTGCACACAGCGAGTCCGGCGCAGCGCACAGCCCCGGGTCCCGGCATGGCTTCTGGGGACCTGTACGAGGTATGTTATAGACCCCCCTCTCCCCAGCTTCTACATAGATGATCGCCCGCAAAACGGTGGGGGGGGGGATCACCAAGCCTGCGGCTCCAACAGAGGAAGGGGGGTGGGGGGGCTGAGTGCACTTTACATGTGCAGGCCTTGGGAGGGGACAACACCTATTGCATTAATAGGGGGGTCTTGGGTGGGAACGGGGTGCAGACAACCTAGTAAAGTGAGGACGGGCTGAAGGTTGTTCCTATAAGGGGCGGGGTGGTTGGTACTGCAAATGCTGGAGTGTACAAGGTACAGGTTGGGAAACTGTGGGGTACTAGGTGGTCTTCCATCCATGTACAGGTAGAGGGAGAGCTGTAAGAATGCAGGTGTGCCAGACTGCTGGCCCGGGGCAATAATACAGGTGACTTGTTGACTGCTGCAGATCCTCTTGTAAGCTCATTGCTGTCAATCACTTCCCAACTTTATAAAGTCACTATATGATCCTCTGCTGGTGCAGCAAAGTCTTTACCACTTATTGTGAATTAGATACATGTTAAGTCATTTTGCTGCCCCTGGAAGCAGGATTATGATTGACACATCTTGTTTCCCAGGTGGTGATGCAGCAGTTGTCATTTCCACAGACCTGTGTCCATTGGACTGAAAATTGCACATCAATGCAGAATATTTTGGTGAAACCGGGGGAACATTATTTAAAATACAACCAAGAGGTCTTGCAGCAGCTTGATTATTGTCTGTCATACCTATAGAGGGCAGGATATTGAATGATATTTATTAAAGTTGATACAGCAATCATTGACTCATCCTATAGTTTTGGCATATGAACACCAATGGTGATCTAATTCATTAAAACTTCCTAGGTGACTCAGCAGTAAGTAGAATACGTTATTATACTGTGGCCACTTCAGTTTAAATTTCTGGGAAAAATTTGATTCCTATCACCATGGCTGTTTAATGTTGCAATACTCAATGACAATTTAAAATTGACACTTGTTAATAGGTTGTACCATCTATGTGCACTGGCTGATGAACTGTTTGGTGGTGAAAAAGTTAATGTAGCACATTGGCCTTGTGTGACTAAGAATGGACTGTTTAAGGGCATTGGTATTTAACTATCGGTCCTAGAAATGTTTTGCTTACCCTACACCTCAGAAGAGTGGTCGGTTCTACTGACACATTGTAAGATAACTAGTGTTCTCCTAAATTGTCTTTATTTACAGCCAACATCTAACAGAAGAGTTATTACTAGTGACCTGTAGCTACCTACTCCTGTCGATTTTTCGTGATTGATGAATAATTGTTTAAGAAAAATCTTGCAAAAATCATGTACATGTATAGAAATGGTAAATGTTATAGTTTTTTTTTTTTCTTTTGACGGAGTGATAAATCACTCTTATATTGATGAGTCCAAAGCCTCCTATGTTATATGGGGAACCAGTGACAAAGAGATTACACTGACAAGGTGATGTGTGTCTGTTGATATTTTAGAAACTCAATGGGACAGGACAGGATTGATTTTTATTCTTGAAATGTTCAGTAAATGCAATAGCAGCCTGGGGAAAAATCAATTTGTCTATGACCAAATTTATCATACAAATGTTTAACAGTTCCAACTGGTTAACTGCCTGAGCTGTTTCGGTAGATTGTTGACACGTCCTGTTATTCGGAAGAATATGATTACAATATGATCTAAGTGTAGATGGTCATCATGTATTTTGATATTTATTTTTAATGCATGAGTAATGTATTTGTTGTTTTTAATTTATCAGTTGCTTGTTTTACATTAATGATTTGATTTATTGTTTGTTTTCTTTGTCAGTATACAAACAGATCTTTCATTTTAAGGTACAAGTGTTTGATCCAAATTTAGATTTAAATGTTTAGCTGTGATTTCACAATTTTTAATTTGAGTACATTTTTGCAAGGAATGCATTTTTATAGTTAACATATCTTTGCATTGACAGCTCCAAGTATATTTGCATTACTTACCATATAAGTTATGGAAGTGAAAACTAAATTTCATCTGTACGTCTCATGGCATTTTCCATTAGATACCAGTGAATGCCATTAATAACATTACAATCTCTCATCGGTCAATATTTAATTCTCTGCTTGTATTGGGATATAATGTACCCAGCGAATAGTCCACTAGAGATTATTCCAATCAGATGCCATTTTTTCTAATTTGGACTAATAATGGAAGATTCTCCAGTACAAATGGCTTCATACCATAGTGATGCCGATTGTTGGTAGAGACTTTTTGTGCTGTATTCTCATGAATATTAATTACAAAATGTCTGCAGCTGCTAGGTGTAGTTTATGGTTAAATTGGGCAATTAAAATTGTTTACATTTCTCACTAGTCCTAGGGTCCTGTTGTTGTTGTTCTCTTTGGCTACATTGGAAACCAAATTAAAAAGAAGAAAATTTGCAGGTTGGTTTGTCCCCAGTTTTAGACATGTGCAGAGTATTGCACATATTTTTTTTTAGAAAACTTGGAACAGAAAAGCAAGGTATTCCATTGCCATTTACATATCTTCAGGAAAAAATAGGCTGTTACCTTAATGGATGGACAGAAAAGTCACAACTGTAAAACAGTTTGTAAAAAAGAGGTTCCGATTCTGCCTAAACTTATAAAATACAGTTTTCTTCTTGTCTTAAGTGATGGTGGAGAACTGTTCTAGGTTATAAAACTAATAAAAAATATAGTTTTATATTCATAAATGCAAGAGCTACACAACACTTTGCATTTGGCAAGGCACAATGCATTTCTGAGTATTTTAACAGGAACTGAAAATATTGTACTTTATACAGCATGCGATGACAGTTTGCTACAATTAATGAATTTGTGTCCAAAACTAAATGCTGCAAAATTCCTGCTTGGAAAGCCCATCTTCTGATATATAAAACCTTGTTACAACATATCCGTGGTCCCAATCGCGTGTCTCTTACGTGGTAAGATTGGAAAACATTTTTGAAATGAAAGAAATAGGAAACATTTTTTCCCAAGTACCCTGGTTTTCTGATTGATTGGACATTTGGGAAAAGCTAGATAGACTGTGGAGAGAAGGATGGATTTAAAAGGATTTGGTTGTGACATTGAGAGGGCTGAAAAGAAATCTAGGAGTATACTCATCCTGAATCCGTTCCTATACCCTGGGCGTCTTGCTTGATTCATTGCTGAAAAATATGACTCCAAAGTTGCTTTTTCGTTGCCGACAATGTGAAGGGTTAAGAAACTGCACATGGAACCTAACTGATTATTTGTCTATTCTTTGGGCATCCTGCTAATGCTGAGAAGATCAGAGTATATTTGGTGGTCCTTCAAGAGACCTGGATGAAAATGTTGGAAACATATTGGTAATTCCTCTTCTCCGTTTCATCTATTTTGAGGTTGACTTCCTTGATCTCTCTGACAGTGTAATGTGTTAGAATCTCTTGTCTTTCGTCATATTTTTAAACGCAAACAGTGTTGTAAAGTATCTGATCTGTCAATTTCCCTACTTTGACATTCTTACAAAATCTTGCGTCTTTTTTTTATTTTTTGTCTACCCATCGTTCTCTGTACGACTATAATGTTCTTACGTTCTCAGTATCTGGGACAATGAGAGTTCTTTCTGCAGATTCTCTTAAGCAATAATTCTCCTTTTCTTGGTTTTAAATTAGCCGGAGGCTGGCAATAATAATATATCACAGTGAGGCAAGCGCATTTTTTTTCTGACCACTCTGAGCGCTGTCATCCTCTACCTCTGTTCATGTTCTACATCCATTGCATCTTTTTTTAAATGATCATCTTCAAATTTGTGAATTATTCTCAACCTTCCTTTAAAGATTTTTACAGCTTCCCCTCCTTCATGAACGTTTCTTTGTTACTTATGCAACTTCCCTCCAACTCCATGTACTCTCTCTTTCTTTGTGTCTTCTCAAAAATTTACCCTCCCCTCAATGCATTTCCTTTTTTTCTCTTCTACACTATTCCACACCCTGTGCATTCTTCTTTCTCTACTGCAATTTCCCCTCAACTCCTGTATTGTCCTTCTTTCTCTTATAAAACTACCCATCACTTCCATGCATTCTCCTTATTCTTCTTTAGCTTCCCCTCACTTCTCCTTGTGCCTTTGCTACAGCTGCCTTTTATTTGCATGCACTCTCCTTCTGCTTTCTCAAAAACTTTCCCTTACACCCGTGCATTCCTTTTTTCCTCATATAAAATTTTCCTTCTTTGAATTCATTCTTCTTGTTCCTCTTCTACAACTAACCTTCACCTCTCTCTGGTCTTCATTCGTATAACATTCTTATTATTGTCACAATATTTTCTATTAGAGATCCACCTAGCTGTGGTAGATGGACACCATGACCAGCCAAGCCACTTAGTCCTGAGACGACTAGTTGTGAGGAACAAAGCTGAAGTCGATGAGTTGAGAGGGTAGAATCATGAGGGATGAAGTCAAAGTCGACAAACAGGCCAACAAAATAGGACTTTGGAAGTACAAGCAGAGATTCAAAATGCAAAGATTGATAGGAGTGAGAGCATTATAAAGGCTGCATACAGATGAGGGTTCTTTGTCTTAATTGACTTGACATGTATCAAAACATTGATTGCAGTAAGTGAAAAGGAATGTGCAGTTGTCATTGTTGATGGTGCACTGCATCCTGTCTTCTGTAGCTGGAATTGCAGTTGATCCATCCTCATAATGTTCCACTTTAGAAGTGCACAGCGGATGCAACCCTCTAGTCTTGGCAGGATGCAGCCTGGGGAATTTGATGAGGTATGTGATTGCCAGTAAACTTAATCCAAGAGTGGTCCTCAAGAACAAAACCCTACCAGTGCACCAGGTACTACACAGATCTCTCAGGTTTGTGGGAATCAATGATCTACTAGGCTTTGTGACCTTCTACATCTATTATGGGAGGAAAAATATTTTGTCTTGGAAACAGATCTTTTACCACCAATTTTAGAAGGGCAAATTGAAACATGGCTGTCACCAGAAGGAAAGTGGTAACTAGCTATCTGATTTCTTTTCCCGTGCATTAGGTACAGACCCCAGTGAGTGCATGGGAAGATATGACGACCAACTGGTGGAAAGGTAGAAAGGGGTTAACCACGAGGAGTTCTGCAACATGTTGTTTCGTGAGAGTGTTGCCCATGCTTCTTCATAGGCATCCGTGACAAAGCACATTAGAAATTGCTTGAGGAATTGGTTAGCTCACTCCTTATGCCCGTTTGACTGGGGGTGGTAACTGAACAAGCAGTGGAGTGAAATTCACAGCCAGTTGCAAAAGGGCCAATGAAACGTAGCCAGGAACTAGACCTCTTGGTTGAATATGATCTACTAAAGGTAGTCTGTGCAGCTGGAAGACATCTTTGGAAAAGATCTAAAGGAATTGGTTAGAATATTGACAGCAGTTTTTTAAAGGCTGTGGACTTGGTAAAGCAATCTACTACCAGCAAGATGGTGGTGTTGCCATGGAAGCTGGGAAGGATGGCAATGGGCTATGGACCCATGTAGTCCTGGGTCCGGAAGTGAGGGTCCATGGCACCTCAGTGCATGTTACAATTTCGACTTGGATCCTGTGCCATCAACCCAGAATTTATGGCTGCTCCCAGAAATAAGCCTGGAGGTATAATGCCTTCACCTTCCATAACAGATTGTTCGGGAGAAGGGCATCAAACCTGGTTAGGAATAGCGCCCACCGTGAATATACTGCAGGTACTTGTGGTCGGTGAGGATAGGGAGCGGGAATCTGGCTCCTCCAGAATTTGCCTCCGCTCAGTAAGGGTCATGATGATGGCCAAGAACTCCTAGTTTCCCACTTTGAAGTTAACCATGGTGGAGTTGAACCTTTTTGAAAAAAAGGTGCAAGAGTGAATGGCATCCGTACTATCAATTTGAAAAAGCACGACTCCTGCTTTACTCCTGGATGTGTTAACTTTTAGTTATACCAGCGGATGGGTATTATAGTGGGTGTCAGGTGAGTAGGTGTCATAAGCCTTTTGTGTTTGACACCTTGAAATGTCTCCTCACTTCAGCACCCATCCTCCGGTATCCACTACACTAATTGGGCTTTTGCACTCGAAGTTGACAAATCCAAGAGTAGAGTATGAGCCGTGCTTACCCAGACTAACAGCATGGACATCCTTCAGCCTTGCACCTTCTTTTCGAAGAGATTCATCACCAGCTAGGTAAACTAGGAGTGGCTGGTGCGCAAAGGTATCAAGGCGAATTGAGCACAACAGAGAGGTTCTCTGGATCAGTTTCTATTTATTCTTCTTTTTGTCCCCCTCCCAGACTTTGATAAGGTTATAGGTCCCTTGTAGGTCTCCTGTCAGAAGACTGTGGCCTGATGAAGCAACTCAAAGTGTTTCGTTGAGCAAGCGATAGTTGATACAGGGTCTTAGAGAGCAGTCTTTCTTTGCAATGAAAAACCTTGCACTGTTCTGGGAACTTCACTCCATGGTAAACCCTCGCTCCAAGCTCTACTGTATATAGGTGGTCATAGCCCTTGCCTCTGACTAAGCCAGCGGGTTTTTATTGCCCCTTGGTGGTATGGTGCCAGGTAGCAGGTTGATTGGTAATATCATTCTCCGTGGAGTAGTAAAGTCTCTGCCTATGTTTTCTCAAAGACCCTGCTGAAACCTTGGTACTCCATGGGCAGTTCTTCTGGTCTTTAGGTAGTAGTAAATACCATTGCCTCTTTCACTGGTTTGTAGGCAAGTGGTTTGGCATGACTCATCCCACTCCTGTATATTTTTGGCCCTCCGGTTGAGAGCTGGCTTGATATTTTGTAACCAGGGATATAATGATAATAGTGCTATTCGGGGTGTGGATGGCGCTGAATGAGATCAGTTCCCAGTGACTGGAATCAACATACATTAGCACCCAGATAGTATATTGAGTTACAGATGGGTAAGAAAATAGCGCCTGGATCTCCCATCTATAGAGAAAACTGTCCACTCATCAATAAAAATACAGAAATTATTTATTCTAATGCAGAAAGCACAATCATTTAAAACATCCAAGGTTGCACATAAACATTTAAGTGGAAAACTGCAAAGATCTGTGCTACATAATAATAGCACAAGCCTCTTGCAAAATAAGCTGATATGGTCTGTCAGCAACTGCTAATATGGAAAAGCATATAATCCAATCAAGGGAGCACCCAAGCTTGTTGAAGATTGGGTGGAAGAGGCAAAGGTATAGGTGAAGAACATCTGTTGATGTTTAATGGTGTCACTAAGGAAACATGAAATGTACTGAAGATACGGAGAGATGGAGGAAGCTGAAGCAAACCGGATTAATGACCCACAGGATCCTATAAGGACCGATGAAGCGTGAGGCAAATTTCATGGAAGGGACTTTAAGGTGTCTGTTCCGGGTGGAATGCCCTCCCTAAGTGCCGGAACTGCCCGGCGCCTCTTGTCAGCAAAGCATTTATAACATTCTGAAGATTTTCTGAGGCAGGTTACAACCTGAGACCAGTTGGAGTAGAAGTCACTGGAGAGTGTCCACAGCAGGAACCTGGGTGGGAGGGAGGGCTGAAAATTTAGGAAGAGGAGGATGTAGACCGTAAACCACAAAGAATGGAGTTGCAGATGGGGACTTATGAAAAAGGTTATTGTGGGCAAATTCCGCCAAGGATAAAAGATCGGTCCAGTTATCCTGGTTGGCAGAGGAGAAGATTCTGAGGAAAGTTTCAAGGTCCTGGTTAACTCTCTCCGTCTGACCGTTAAATTGTGGCTGAGGAGAAATTTAATTGAATCTTGAGGGCTTTACATAGCACTTGATAGTGCCTGGCAAAATTTGGAAACAAATTGGACTCCACGGTCCGATACAGTTTCAAGGGGACAGCAGTGAAGGCAGAAAATCTCCTTTACAAAATGTTGTGCTAAAACGGGGGGGAAGAAAGAAGTCCGACCAAAGGGGCAAAGTGGGCCATATTAGACAAACAATCCACAATGACCCAAATAGTGTTGAAGCCTTAACTGGGGGAAAGGTCAGTCACAAATCCATGCTGATGTGTGTCCAAGGTCTGTATGGAACTGGCAGAGGCATGAGAGGATCAGAAGGGAGTTGATGGGCCGACTTATGTTGAGCGAGGTAGTATACCACTTTTTTCACATCAGAGCAGAGAGTAGGCCATCAATATTCCCGGGATATGATTTATACGGACTTGAGGATGTCTGCATGACCAGAAAAGCATAAAGCATGGAACCGGTGAAGGAGCCTTTTCCGGAAGCGAGGAGGAACAAAAGTCTTGCCTGGAGATAGGGTAGGATGAGAAGAGAGTGATGAAGAGAGAAGACATCTGGGATCCAAAATGGTTTGTTCAAAAGATTGATCGGCGTCTTGGGTGGAATCAAACGCCCGGTAGAGAGCATCCGTCTTCTTAATCAAGTGGTTAGGTTTGTAAGTTACACGGAGGTCGAAAGTAGAATAATGACCAGTGAGACTGGCGTGGATTAAGGCACTGGACTGTCTGCAGGTACAGGAGATTTTTGTGATCTGTAAAGACGTTGACTGGATATCGGGCTCTTTCAAAAAGATAACGCCATTCCCAGAGAGCCAACCTCATGGCCAATAGCTCCATACCCCTCAAGGCATAGTTACACTCTACGGGTAAGAACTTGTGGGAATAGAAATTTCAAGGTAGGTGTTTCTTGGAGATGGATCTTTGGGAGAGTTCCGCTCTCACACCTACAGCGAAGGCATCAACTGCTAAAGTAGGGAAGCATCTGGTTGTCTGAGAATAGAAAGTGAAAGCCTCCAGCGCCACTGGGTACCAAACCTTGATGTTAGCTCCCAATCGAGTAAGGGCAGAAATGGGAGCGATGGTGGAATAATTCTGAATGAACTGTCTATAGTATTTTGCAAAGCCCAAAAAACACTGGACTGGTTTCAGACCAGATAGATGCGGCTAGCCCAAGATATGCTCTGGTCTACAAATGGACCTTGAGAAGATTAGAGCTAAGGCAATATAACCAGGGAATTGCATAGATGGAGTTCAAAGGAACATTTCTCCAGTTTGCAGAAAAAATGGTTCGCACGGAGTCTGGAAAGGAACTCGGACACATGGAGACGGTGAGAGGCAACATCTTGAGAAAAAATAACATCATCGAGGTATACTACTACACAAGAGTAGAGTAGATCCCTGAAGATCTCGTTGACATAACTCTGAAAGACAGCAGAGGCATTACAGAGTCCGAAGGGCATAACGAGGTACTCATAGTGACCATCGCGGGTGTTAAAGGCGGTGTTCCACTCATCACCAGCTCGAATTCTGATTAGGCTGTAAGCCCCTCGCAGGTCTAACTTGGTGAAAATCTTGGCTTCTTTATTGCGATCAAAAAGCTTAGTAATCAGCAGGATGAGATAGCGATTTATGATTCGTTAATTGTAAGTGTGTTCAAACTGCGGTAATTAATGCAGGGCCGCAAGGACCCATCTTTTTTTCTTTACAAAAAAGAAACCTGCTCCAGCAGGAGAAACAGAAGGTTGAATGAAGCCACGTTGTAGGTTCTCTTGGAAGTAAGCAGCCATGGCTTGCTCTTTGGCAGCGAAAGAGTAAACATTCACCCTAGGGGGAGTCTTGCCTGGAAGAATGTCAATCGGGCAATCCCAAGGGTGATGGGGTGGTAGAAGCACTGAGCGGCCTTCATCAAATACATCAGCAAGCGAGCAGTATTGAGGAGGTAGAGCTGAGGATGAATGGTCAGAAGACACAGTAGACACTTGGATAGGTTTGATCCAGAGCAAGAATGTGAATGACGAGACAGCCCCAAGCCAGAATTTGCGAGGCGTTCCAATCCACATGCGGAGAGTGTAATTGGAGCCAAGGTAGTCCCAAGATAAGTGGCGTGGTGGTTTGGACCAGCACAAGAAAAGAGATTTGTTAAGAGTGCAGGGCTCTGATTTGAATTTTGATGGGTTCAGTTTGTAGGTGAATAGTCCCATTGGCAACACAAGAACTGAAGAAGTGACCAGAATCAGCGCAATAAACACATAGGTTATTCCAACGCCTTCTCTCTTGCTCCTTAGGGGTTAAACGTGGCTGACCAAGTTGCATTGGCTTATCAGGGGGAGAGGTGTTCTGGTACCGGGGAGACAATTTGACAGTGGGCCGGTGAGAGGGTTCTTTTTTAGCAGATTTTTCTCGGAACCTGAGCTCTACCCTGTTGTACAAGGATATCGAGGTGTCCAAGGTGGATGGTAATTCCTGGGAGGCTAAGACATCCTTTGCCCGGTCGGAGAGCCCCCGCCAGAAGGAGGCCACAAGAGCAGTGGTATTCTAGCAGAGTTCTGATGGGAGTGTGAAACTCAATGACGTATTGTGCCACAGGTCATCCTTCTCCCACAGAGGAGATGCCCAAGCCAGGGCAGTCCAGTTAACAAAGATATTATGTAAGCGACCTTCGTCCTTTCTGTGGGAAAATTCTGAGGATGAAATTCGAATTGAATTGAACATTGGTTCAAGAAACCGCGACAGACATTTGTCTCTCCGAATTTGGTAAGAGATGGAAGTTGGAGCGAAGATGAAATGGACACAGATGCCTGCGAAGGGCTAGGTTCAGGAACAGTCAAGACCGGCGCTGAACTGTGCGGCCTGTAAAGTGGCTAAGTGTGTTGCTAGGCTTAGAGACACTGCAGCAACTGACGCCGCACCGCTTCTTGTTGTTCCATTCTTCCTACCAAGTGTTGAAGCATATCCTTCGCTGCAGGTTCCCCAGTGGGATCCATACTTTGGTCTGTTCTTACTGTCATAGTCAGAAACTGAAATATAGGATCCCCAGGTCTGCCTAACTTAGACTCCGCTGCTCTGGGTAGAGTAGTACCAACGGGACAGGTTGTCTTCACCAGGAACCCCCGCAAGAAGGTATGAGCTTTGCAGCCACTGACCTGCAGGTCACGGCCCTCAGGGAGAGCTTTAGACAAGACCCGTATGGAGAACACAGGAGTAGAAGAAACCCTGCAGTGAGGAAACCGCAGAGAGGTGAACAGACTTGAGAAGGAGATATCTGTGGATTAGTAGCACTGAACAGCAATTGAGGAATCGCTGGAACAGCGGGCACAAGCTGCAGGAGCAAAAGGAGCCACGTCTGTTCACAGTTATTACTTGACATACAAAGAACAGGCACCAGACTGTCAGCCCAGGTGCCTTAAATATCTTGCTAATGAGAAAAAGCACCAATAGAAAAGAAGAAGAGGTTTAAAAATAAAGATCGGGTCTGCACATTCAGAACTGAATCCAAGATGACTGCTGCTATCAGAAGGACTCCAGTGCTCTGCGCCGAGGGGGACCCCTGCGTGGAGCAGGTAAGTATGCCAGGACCCGAGTGCGGGCCTGGCTTATGATAGGGTGGTTATTCAGTTGATATAGAGGAAAGACAAATGGCTTCATGCTGGAGTAGAGCGTCTTCTTAGTATCTTGTCTTGTTCCACAACGTATATGAAAGACAGCAGTAGGTTAGCTACAGAAGATTACAAAGGATATTGCCAGTCAACTGAGGCTGGAATCCACCTAGATAGTTAGTAATAATCATCAAGTGTCTCCAAAAGCAAAGTTTATTATGATAAGATGCAATTGAGGCTATATCAGAATAAAGTAGATATTAATCTCTAGTAAACTGTATATCCATTAACTGACGCGTTTCGTTATAACCAGGTATAAATTCTTCAGAGGGTAAAGTGCTAACTTAATCGGTGCTTCCAGTCTTAAATAGGTGGCATCAGCACACCTGTGTAATTAGATAAATTGGTAGGCGGTCTTAGATTTACAAAATTAAAAAATGCATTAAAACTTTTCAGTGGCCGAAGAGAAACAACAGAGTAAACTTATCTATAAATTCTATTGTTTCAAAACATATAATAAGAATAAAAAAATCCAATAATCTCACAGATTCAGGTAATTACGTAATTCAGTTCTTAGGTCACTTGTATGACCCACATTGTAATCATTACCAAAATATATTCTGTACCTATAACAGCCCATTTGTTGGTGTAACATAATATGCCATGATGTATTAGTTTTTCCATCCATCTTTAGAAGAAAGACATACTTATTTATTTAACTCGACCATTAAATTGAGGGTGACGGACATCTTAAATTGCAGAAAAAAAATGTGGATGAAGAATTGTCCCCATGCTCGCCGATCTTGCCTCGTGTTCCAGTGAGTAAAATAATGTCCTAGTGACTCAGATGTTTCCAGTTCTGGACACTCTTTCCTCTAGTGGCCTCAACAGCCACAATAAAGACATCTGTCCTTCTCTTGCCTGTGAGTTCTCTTGTTCTTGAGCAAGCAAAACCTCCCCAGCTGCACAGGCTCCTCAAATTGCTCAGCCGACACAAGCAGAATGTCATGGTGCTGGTTTCTGTCATGAGAGAGAGCTACTTGGCTGGGGTAGCTATCTGAGACACACAACGACCAGCTGAGCCACATAGTCCTGAGAGGATGGTTTGTGATGGACAAAGCTGAAGTTGATGGGTCAGAGAAGGTAGAATTTTGACAAAGCCAAAGTCTTGAGGGTGGAGAATGTAGAATTGTAAGGGATGAAGCTGGCAAATAAAACAAGACTCTGGACACATTAGCAGAGAAATGAAATGCCAACTTTGCTTGTGCAAAGATTTGAAGTAGTGAGGGCCTTTCTTCATGCAACAACAGTCTTCTCAATAACATCCTCTCAACTGCAAGCAATTTTCTTCATCACTCTTCTACATCTATACCTCCCTCGTTTCTCCTCCATAACTACTCTTTACCCTGTGTTCTCCTTGTTCCTCTGCTACAGCTGTCCATTACCATTGTACTTTTTCCACACTCTTCAATAACTAACCTCCATTTCTTCACATTTTTCTTCAAAATCTACCTCTCTCTTTAGTGCATTTCTCTGTGTCCTAATGCCCATAGGACTTGGCTTACTGTTGATAAACAGGGCTAATTCTATTTCTAGATCTCTTGACTTGCTTGACTTCTTTCCTAACCTTTACCATTCTCTTACACATTTATTTTGTATGACCATCTCTGTGCTTGTCTCCAGCAACATGACCTTAAACAGGACAGCCACCCGTCCTTAGCATCCATAATAACTGAAGCAACACCAAACAGTGGAGATAAAATGGCCACATCCTTTTATTTATTGTAATCACCGTGACCTTAAGGGGAGCGGCATACCACCAAAGGACCATATCCACTGTGAATGTTACCCAAACACCGAGGGTCACGTATGCTGTGCAAAACCAAACCGGCCACCGACGCTCCATCCTTGCAACAAATATAAAGCTCTAGTATAAGAAGAAAAAGAGACTAACAGCGCTTGATATAAAAATAAGTCAGAAAATCTGTAAAACGGCTGTTCCAATGAATATGGCAGAAATCATTTGTGAAAATTGAGAATTGTTGAAAATGTAATACTAAATTAACAATAACATATACAATTCAAATAAAAAAACCCGTGTATTAAAACAATCCATAGAGAGGTATAAATATAAAAACCAAGAAGACCGGTCTCAGTATGTTTGAAGTCCAGATAATAAGCAGTCCTTAGACTAATAGGCAGATCCCCTGTTTGGAATGGTTATATATGGCAGTTCTACCTCCAATAATAGCTGGTGGATTTGGACACAATCTTGGAATAAAGCCGATGTCATAGGAATAATACTGGTAATAGAGAGCTGTGTCCGTGGACCGTGTATGTCCTTATAGATGTCCACCATCCGTTAAATCCAGCACGTATCCACAAGCGCAGTAATTCGGCAGGTCTTGTGTTAAACACCGCCCGGTGCCCATCGTAATAGAAAATAAACAGCAACAGACCAAATCTGTCAATAAGGCATCAGACTCAGAGGACCAGTAATGAACGCTTCTCTTCCCTTCTCACTGTCGACGCGTTTTGTTCAGCTCAGCCAAACTTTTTCAAAGACCTCGGAGTATAAGAATACAAAGCGTCAGATGGGATCCTTTCAGGACCTTGGCCCTGATATTTCCTCGAGTTCCCCCCTTATCCCCTAAATATAAACAGACAGTTCCGCCTTTATCCAAGGACAAACAATAAGCCCCCATATTCTTAACTGTAGTCGCCACTAACTTCTTCTACTCCGGCTACCGTACCTTCATTTGCACAAAGAGAATTCCTCTGTCCGTAGCGCCACAGTGGGTCCCATGCCAGACTCCCTACTGCGGTCATAACCCACCAGCTGACTCCTATCTGGTGCTTTCTTACTTACTCTAGCTTTTATCTCCTCATTCTTCCCAGCAAGATTATGTCCCATGCAAACTACTTGTGGCTTACACTATTGATGAGCTGGTGATTATTGTGCTTTTATAAAGAAATGCGTCAGTTGTTATGCATGGCTCATTTGACCATGTTGTTGATCTTTTCCCTCATGACCTATATTCTGCAATTCTTATTGATATGGTCTTATTTTGAGAGCTATCGTTTTATTGTGGGCATAATACCCTGGTCATTGTTGAGTGTAAAGTGTGTCTCAACATGGGCTATAATCTGTTGGTAATTTCCTGATAATTGTGCTGGGGCACATGTCCAAGTGGTAAGTACCAAAGTGTATAGTTTCCAAGAATTTAAACCCTGGTTTTGAAAAATAAAGGTAACACTATTGTTTAAGAAATTACTGTATGTGTCTAATCAGTTCTCAGGAAGGTTAACATTGGCTACATATACTTGTATTAGTTGAGTCTCATGGGATACTATGATTTTGAGGCTTCTGAAATGCTCGTCTGTTGTGCCTTCCTGGCTTTCTTATGCTTGTGGTTTTTCTTTTGTGTTTTCCACTTAAACATACCTAGGTAACCTTGCAAATTATTATCAAATCTTGAGGTCTCTTTGTGAGCTTTATGCTAGGACTATGATGCTTCCATTGCATTCCATTGATGCTTGATAATCATCTGTACAAGTATTTTATGCAAATATTTATTCTTTCTTTTAAATATTTTCTTCTTCCAGTAAGTCCTTGTCATTGTTCCTCTTGCCTACAGAAGTGTCTTCTTTTTTTTTTTATATTTTTAGATCCTTCTTTTTACTGAATTCTTATGTATGCATTCATCTACCACTAGTATTTGGAAAATACCCACATTTAATACATCTCCCATTGGTTCTCTAAAACTGTTGGCAAATGTTGACATCTAAAAGTGACTTGTTAAGAAATCCATGCCATCTGATTTGTTGGAAGTGTGAGATCTTCAGTTGATTCTGTATGGTGCCAAAAATATATTTTTGAAAACTGGGCTGCTGCATAAGTCACATGAGTCCATAGACTAAATGGTATAAAAAAAGGACTGGAAATCTCCCAAAACAACAACAAAACCAAAAATGTATAATCCATATATTAAAGAGCAGAGTTAGAATTGTTCACTAATCTTGTCCTGTGCATCAGTCCTCTGGTTGTACACATTTAATTGCTCCTGCTATTCCTCTGTTGCCTCCTCCCAACAGCTTCATATACCTACTATAGACCTGCCCACTTACTAACAACACTGAGTCATAGGTAAGTTGTGACTGTTAGCTTGGTGGAGCTGCTGTTCAGGAAAGAGGGACTTACAATCCCTTTTGAGTATTTTTCTAAACAACATATAGGCACCGCAGAATTTTTATATTTATATATTGTTAGTTAATGCATTTGATGTTTCCTCTTTGAGATGCTAGAAAGGTTTATGTGTAAATGATCAGTGTGTGACACATCTATGAACGGTTAGACATAGAAAGTTAGCGCTGACCAATACAAATCCTTATATGTTATATATTAACAAAACCTATTGTAATACCATTGACACACTTAGAAAAGGATCAACAATGCTGCTTTTTCAAAGAAGTTATTGTGTATCAACTTGGAATTAAGAGAAGATAAAGCAAAGAAAACAGAAAGGCGCATATTAGATCCTATCTAAGGTAACAATACCACTGAAGTATATTGATATATATAATGAAATTTATTTTAATCACAAAAAACAAGTTAAAAATCAATATCACATATATAAATAAAAATATAGATAAAAAAACATAACTCATAAATCTAATGATCCGGACCAGTTGTAATAATATATTATATGTAAAAATCTCTCCTATACTGCACATATAGGAAACAAATCTCGGTACTTTGTGCTATAATCCTGGATTGTTGATTATATAAGATCAAGGGACCATTCCACACTTTCCAAAACACGATCATATTCTATATAATCCATACATCAATATCACAGTCTTATGTGGATCACAATGACTTTTACAGTCACGATCATTCATGTACTACAACAGTCCATATATAATTGTAACGTCTGACTCATGAAGTCCTGACAGCGGCTTGGAGCTCCTCCTGCTAGAGCTGCATATCGAGCCTCTCTTCTGCAGTTAAATGTTTTATGCTCACCGCAATGATCTTACCCCATTTAGGACTTTGTGACGAGGACTAGGAAATAATGATTGTGGAATCCAAAATTTAATTAGGTCTCAAATCCAATCCATCCAGTAAGCACAATCAGGTTCAGGTCCTTTGATCATAGTTAAAATAATTAAAACCTGACGCGTTTCTCCACTGATATTATGTGGATTTCCTCACAGATGTCTGAGGAAACCACATATCCGTGGAGAAACGTGTCAGGTTATATTTCTTTTATTTGTGATCAAAGAACCTGCACCTGATTGATTGTACTTACTGGATAGATTTCTGTTTTCTTAGCTATGAAAGGAGCAATCTATTCCAGGTTGTTAACCATGACAAATGCGACAGTGGGAGTTACATCCTTCTTTATTGATTTAATTTTGTGTGTTTTGAAGAAACGTATAGTTCATCCATTCTGTTCTACGGCAACAGTTGATAATTACATTGTTCTATCATTTTGGCTTCCTCTGATTTGTAGCCATGCGTTTATATCATGAGGCGGAGTTTATTTTTATAGCCCAATGATAAGACACTTCTGGTCTCTTGTGTCATATATATCCAAGGTCAATGAACTGTAAAAACTGTATTATGCATTTAAACAATTATAGCGTTTATTATATTTTATTTTATATAAGTATATAGCACAGTAAAAGATAATGGCAGAAAAAATAGAGAATTTAACATCTCCGGTTGAAATGTGCGAAAAGTATAAAATAGAATAAATTCCAATGATTATTTTATAATTCCACTACATATCTAATAACTAATTCACACATAGGAACAACCGTACTCCAGGCAAAATTTAGCCTTCTTAATGACTGAGTCTCATATGATGACCACAGAGGTTCACATGCCCATGTACATTGACACAATAGTTCAGTTGTATACTTGGTGTGATGAGCCGCATAAAACATAAGAGGACATTTAGAAGTTAAAGCATGGCAGAACTAAACTGAATGTTTATGGCAGACAAAAAGAACAAACATTTTATAGAAACTGCCACAAAAAAAGCAAGGTAGTCAAAATGTGAAGCTGCAAGTATTGCAATTTAAAGAATAAGTTAGTAAAAAATTGCAATTGTTCCCCCAGGAAAGTAGATAGATTGATTTGTGCCACAACATCCCTTTAAATGTAAAGATGCAAACTCAAACATAAATAGAGCATATGTATTAAAATGATAGTGGGTAGATGGCATAACTAGTTCCAATAAAGCTTAGTCACTAAATGACAATAGAAGTGATTTGTTCTACAAGAAGTCTGTCTGTTTTCTGGTTTGTTTGTGGTATTGTCATCTGATATTCTTCTGTCATCTTCTCATCCTGCTGGCCAACCACACACTTCTATAAGAAAGCCCCTCTGTTAATTTTATTGTCCATGTATCCAGGCATTTCATGGTGTGCGGGCTCACACTCGCTGACTTCACCCATTTTAGCTATTAAAGTCATTTTGTCCCTTTTCTCAGTAACTGAACTAGGAATTATAGTATCTGGAACTATGAATCTTTTCTGAAGTACAATCCATGAAGTCTTTCATTTTATGAAGATCTGAGAACTCTAAAGTCCTGTATGGTGAAAGTGATGACAAAGTAAGATCTCCCATAATCCATTGCAGATAAAGCAGGTGAACCATTCATGACATACTGTATCATTGACCAAGCTTACCCAATTCTGGAAACTGGGGGTTTTCTCTTGCTGTCCAGATCTTTACTACGATGACCTTGGACAGGGTCATCAAATTAAATACATAATTAAATATAGCGTTACCCAGATTCTGCTCCAAAGGTATCACAAATATGCAAACCTTGAATACATCAAAAGATTACCAAATCTAGTGTGGAAAATGTATTTCTGAAAACTCAAATTTCGCAAATTGACTCAGATCAACCTGCAGTCAAGACGGATTCTCTGTCAAGACTGTTATACATTTTCCAGGCACTTACAATTGAGAAGAGTTTGAAGTCCTGCAGTGCAAATTCATGATTTTTCTCTTGGGCAGATCCCACACCTGAAAATGCGGACCCTTCAGAAATCGGCAAAGGAAGTGGGACCGGGGGGAGAGTCCTAACTTTAAACTTTATTTCACAGCCATGGATTTGGCCCAATGTGTTCTGTTGCACTCTTCTCTCAGTTTGAGTTTCTGTGATAATTGAATGTGCAATCACTAATGCGATTTACGTTTCCTCTTCTCTCTGGATTTTCCTTCAGGGGAGAGGTCCTGAATTTAACTTGCACCCAACGGTAGCATTAAAATATTGTATCGGAATGTCCATAAATTTGCTAGTCTCCGCAATACCTAACGGTTAACTCAATATGGGACAATCAGGCCTTTCCTCCTGGTCTCGAGCACAGATACTTCTTTTTGTGCATCCGGCAGGGAATTCAATTCCTCTATTGTTGTTCCACTTTTTGCATGCATTAAGGATAAATATCAGGTTCTCCTCTGCCTAGTGGACAATGCTCGGGTCCCTCTGCTGGATGTGGTCACTGCTAAGAGCTTTTTATCCTCCATTTATCGACAAACTTCTCTCAATTGAGACTCCACATTTTCATGACCTTCAGAATGTGACACAGGGAAGACCCTGGATCCGGAGATAAGGACATGCATCAGAACGAACGTTACTTCATCCTTCACTTTCGAGTGCATTAGGTAACATACTATTATGGTATATTTGCATTGGTACCTAGTCTCAGCACAGATACACAGAAACATTTTCAATATTCAACGAACCACTGTAGGTGGTGTTGACAAGAAGGCAGGCTGCCTATCTTGTGGCCGTGTTCAAGATTAACTAGAAGATGGTTTACCTCCTTATATTTAATATTACAAACGGTTGCATGCCGTTCATATTCCTTGCTCCTACAGTTTCTTCCAGATACAACAAAGCATACACAGAGACTAATATGGCACATCCTAAATGCTGCCAAATAACCTGACTCCCCTGTCTTTAGCTACCATTGTAGAGAGAGTTTGGTTTGTATATAGAATGGAAAATCTATATCTAATCTTGTATCATCTCTCTCTCAATGATCAAATTCTCATCGTTTTGATCCCTTTGACTGGAATATCCAGGCTCTCCTTCTCCATTAATCTATGGTCTTTAATGCGTTTCAGGGCCAGGAGTCTTGAGGGCAAATGTATTAACCTCCGATTTAAGCAAATCTCCAATATTTGACGACTTTGCTGGCAAAATTTAAAACGGCAATGTGTTTAAAGGCAACTTTAGCCTTTAAACACATTGCCGTTTTAAATCTAGCTGTCAAAGTCGCCGAATATTGGAGATTTGCAAAAATCACCTCTTAGTACGTTTCCTCCCTGGTCTCTCTAGCACTTGCTGGCTCCATCCCATAACGTCACCCCCTTTTTCTTTTCTTTTTTTGATTTAGAAAGACATATGTTTTTAATGTTCTCTGACTTTTACACAACTGGTTGTAAGCTCTCATGCCAAATTGTTCTGTTCGTTGTTATTTTGAATTCCGGTGATCAAGCTGTGCCCCCCTACTCTCACCATCCTACCTTTTTGCTTTCTGTACCTCTTTGACTCCAAATTTCTTAGGAAAAATCTCACTAAAATATCAAAACAAAAGAAGGAAACTGATTAACTGGGAAATCTAACTTTATCGTTAAATTAATTTCAGGCACGCAAAATAGGAATCCTAGACATCATGGCAATAGTATGAGATTAAGTACAGTATAGGATGCTGATTTAAAGTTAGTAGTATGGACAAGCAGCCTGATATCACAATTGCTGCCTTCTAGGCAGTCTATAGAATAATGTTGGGGCTAGTCGGCAGATTGCTATCTAATGACACGCAGCTAGCCACTATATCTTTCGGTAGATAGACTATACCAGTGATGGGCAAACGTTTTCAGGAGCGGGCCAAATAAAAAAGAAAAACTTTAGGCGGGCCAATATAATTTATTAAAAACTCAAATACGGAAATATATAATACAAATTTTTTGAATGGGACGGGAGGGTGTTATATAGCAGTGTTACCTCTATAAGTGCAGCGATCGTACAGACACCACTTATTTCAGCAGGTTGTTGCAGATTCGTCTTTCTGGTGAACCACTAACTGACAACACAGCAGCCAATCGAAATCCGCCTTAGTATATGGCCCAGCCCATCTCTTCTCACATGACTTTCAGCCATTAGGGGGCGGGCAGGTGTTTGAGTGATTGACATACGAAGTGTCCTTTTAGGAAGGAGGATGAAGTGTAATGGAGGAAATAGCTGGGAAGGCATAAAAATGAAGAAGGTTCTGACACACAGGTTCGGCCCTAATAATTGTATGCATATGAAATGTTTTAAAATATTGGCGGGCCGGATAGAACCTATAAGTGGGCCGGATCAAGCCCGCGGGCCGTAGTTTGCCCATCACTGGACTATACGATTATACTCGAGTTTGCAGGCAGGTGGAATTTTGTATTTATTTTGTCATTATTCTGTTTAGAGTTGATGTGGATAAGTAAACAAGACATCTGCTTAGATATCTACTGTATTTCCCCATGTATAAGACTCCTCACCTTAATTTTGGGGCCCAAACTCATTTTACTTTCGGTGGCTTTAACTTTACCAGAGGTCTGTCAAAAGCAAACGGCATACTGCCCAAAAATGACTCAGGTCTAGTAACGCCTATTATGTAAAACTACTCCAAACATGGGTGCCAAGAGCTTACTCTCGCAGAGATTTATTGGCGTAGAACCCATTCATAAAACTCACCTCGGAGCCAGATTCTGATGAACTGGAGGAACTGGAAAAGTCATCAGCGCTCATCGGAAGTCTCGGTCACGTGATTGACAGCTCTGAGAGAGGAGAAGATACTAGAGGGAGGGTGCGGGAGGCTGAGTCTCTGTCAGCAATGTCATGCTGCATCCCTGGGTGATCGGAGGTAAATAGGTAAATACCGCAGACCCTGTATAAGACGCACCCAGTTTTTAGACCCCAAATTTTTGGGAAAAAGGTGCGTCTTATGCATGGGGAAATACAGTATTTGTATTTAGACTGGGTATTGCACATTGAGGGCAATCTCCGCAGATTGTTAAACTCAATCTTGATGACAAAAGGGGAGATCAATCCAAATGTAATTTTTTTTTTTCAACAGGCACACGGTGCAAGAGTCTATATAACCCTGAAAGTGGGGAACCTATAACAATAGCATACAACATACAATAAGACTATCATTCTTTAGGGGGCATCACAGTACTGGCGGTGATGCACAAAGCTACTGGCTTTGGAACTTGGCAAAAAACACTATTATTAGATAAACTAGAGTCTAGGTTCTCGAGATTTATGGTGCTTATACCCCATGGTGTACCTCAATTTCAAAGGGTACTTCAGTAAATGTAGTTCAGACTAATATGAGTTATTATTAAAGAATAAAACAGTATACAGATCATGGGTACTTTACGAAGTACTTTGTATAAAGGAACACATTTTAGGGGTACTTTGTAAATATCTCCATCATGTTCAAGGAAAGGCTGGAGAAAAACTGTGAATTAGGGTGGTAATAGCTGAGAGTTTAGGCATAAGGGAAAGAATTAAAGAGGGAAAAATGAATGGGGCTATCCTGTTGCCCTCCCCTCTACAGAGATGCTCGTGGTATTGGTGTAGGGTGTAATCGGTTTGTCTTTTGACTTATGTCAGTGAATCATGCACACTGCTGCCTAAATTATAGCCATTGGTCTATTACAAATATATACATTTATTTTTGGTCAAAGGGTGGAAAAAAAATTCCAAGTAGCAATTTTCTAAGGGACCAAAAAGCAACAGTGATATAATGTTAGACAGACTGCAAAGGTCTTTTACCATGGACCCAGAGTGCATTTACTTATAGAGAAGGCATCCGTTTGTCCATTCATTGTAGTTTCATAGTTAGATTACATTACTTACAGGAATGAAAATATATATATATATATATGTGTGTGTATGTATATATATATATATATATATATATATATATATATATATATATATATATACACACACACACTGACGGAGATGAGTCGGTATGCCACTTTCTAAATGCATCTGTGTATAGTTTCAAGATGACATAATTTACAAGTGCTTTGTGGTCTATGGGCGCTTACTAGTAGTTACACTTCTGCATAAAATTCAGTCAATAGACGTATAAAACGGCTATACTTCTTCAGGCTTATAGTGGTTTCTGTACATAATAGTCAGATTGTCCCCCATTAATGACACATCGATGCCAATTCGCTTGGATTTGTGGTTCACATCATCGTAGGTCACTGACACCTCTCACCAGGAGAGGACAGGACACCCATCCAAATACCATGCTATCACTGATTTCATCACGGTACCATACCCATGAACACTTGAATTACCATTGAGGATATGGGGTATATTTGAATTATATAATGATGCTATAAAAAACACTGGACAGATGGATCTCCTATCCCAGCACTGTAGAACGAGAAGTAAATCTGTAGGACCGCTATTAGCTGAAACCTTAAAGTTAGTCATCATCGAAGATTATGTTATGGTTTATGTTTCATGAGCTACATGGAGCCCATGAGTCACCAATTTGTATTAGATCAAGGACTTCCGCACATGATTACACAATCAAGCACAGGTGAAGCCCCTTTTAATCAGCAGAGGACTATAGAGCAACAGGGGAACTCCACTCATTCATTCATTCCTTGAAAAAGTCCAGGAAAGGCTGAAACGCGTCTGGTCTATCACTGCAGCCGCATAACAGAGACTGCCATTGGTTTGCTCACAGACCGAGCTAGACATAAAAAGCCCATCAGCTTGTTATATCTGCAAGTTATGTAAGTTTAACCTTGAATGGTTAATAAACTATATGCTTGAACGTACTTCAACATGTCTATCAACACTTATGTTCTGAGCCGCTGACTTGCACATTGGAGATCGCTGGGTCCTGCACAGGAAAAGAATAGCAGTAGATCAGATAGAGGCTGAATATAACAGAGGAGAACATCATCGTTACAACAGGCGTTTCCTTAGCAACAAGGTAATTAGAAAACCCTACTTCATGCAGGGATCCGCTCAGCACACAATTTTGAACTTCATCCGGATGGCATCACTAGCAACCTTTATGGCGAGACACTGCTGATCACATAATCAGTGGTTCTTTGGAGATCACAACCAACGATCATATTGCAATTGTGTTTGGAACTTATCCCACATCATCACTATATTGTGCTAGAGATATTGTATGCAGAGGTGGAACAAGCGAGCAGTGGGTGCCGGTTGCTGGGAAGCGGGGAGGAACGAATCGGGGCCCACAGTTCGCTAGTTCCCAGTGCAGCGGGCCCCATTATCTCCATGGGCCCCCGGTGCACCGAACCTGCTGCACAAATGGCAGTCAACCAAGACCTTCCTTGCCGTTCTGCAACTCGTACTGAATGTGACGAGGGAGGACTGGCAAATTTTAGCTGGGGGGAGGGAGGCAAATCTCGACTTGGCAGCCTATTAGGAACATTTTAAAGGAAAAAAAGAAGCAGGTGGCTCAATGACCCGGCCCAAGGTAGCCCACTATGGGACCAGCCCGGGGGCGGGGGGCAAATTCGTCCCTGCCCCCCAGCCCAGCCTGCCCCTGGCTAACACACTCATTGAGCCTGGGTAATCATTACATATGGGTACATAACATCCATCATCAAGACAAGGTTTGTATGTTTGTTATATTGGAATCACACCTGACCGTACTTGGACTGCTGAGTGTAATTTTCTTAATCATATTGTTGGAGGAGGTGGTTAGCCCTCATACATTATGCAGCTCATACAAGGCCCAACACATTAACTATTTTCCTTGCATCAACCACTTAGTTTCTTGCACACTAACATACTTTTTGATTGTTAACAAATGTAACAAGATAGCTTTCTTTTTGCAGGAGGAGTTAGGATAATGAACTGCAAGAATTCTAGAGTGGGATTGACAATCTGTAATCAGGCATTTCTCTCAGTAGGATGCCTTTTAGCACATTCTATGAATGTTTTCTAGTGTAAGCACACTTGATACATCAATAAAGTAATTAAAAATGTAAAATTCAGATACTTGAATAAAATAGAAGCATAGATAGATGTCAGGAGTAAATAATGGAAAGTCAAACAAATAGTATTTTTTAGGAGAAACAAGTTCCAGTTAACTCAGTGGGAATCTAAATGCGATGATAAATTCTGCAAAATTCAGTTTTCGGTGAAATCTATAGTCAACATCAATCCAGAATATGCTGATAGACAAGACACAGTCTGTATTAAAGCCTGCAGGAGCTGGTAGAGTTTTGCTGGACTGAGGCAAACCTCCGGAGACTCCTAGATCCTGCCAAGGCAGACTCCTTTTCTTACTGGCAATGTGCTGTTGTCTGAGGAACATCTGTGGATGGTGACAGATATCAGGTTTAGTTATCCTTTTAAGGTGATGTTTTATTTTTGCAGACATACATGGTTCATTCACAGCCTAGAATCTGTAAAATGTATATAATAATGCATAATAAATGTACAGTGTATTAAATAATACACAGCATCTGCTCAAACGGACCATGAGCATGGGCAGGGGAGGCACGCTCCTGGCGGTGCTCAGGGGGAGGCACGCTCCTGGCGGTGCTCAGGGGGAGGCACGCGCCTGGTGGTGCACTGTGCTGTAGACACAATTGTATTTTTGCAAATGTGCTTTTTACTCTCTTGTTCTACGTTCTTTTTTTTTTTTTTTAAATAACCCCTAGTGAGATTTTGATAAGACCAATAAGGAATAAAGGAAATGTTAAGAGAAATCTAACTTTATTTTTTTAGCATTTTATAATCACCACTCCTTATATTGTACTGAACACTTTTGGGAGTTGAAGAGAAACTAGAAATTGTCTTCTGAGACAAATTAAGGGACACTGAAAAAGTAACTATGAATAAAAGATTTATTTCACTACACAAAGAAATGAGCAATGATCATTGTTTAGTAGGTCGTCAGACAAAAGTAAGCAATGTGAAAATGAAAATAAGATTTCTTTAAAGTATATTGTGTGCGAATGGGATAATGTGAATTTGCCATTTTCTACGAACACTATCAAGCCACATCTATATGCTATCATTGGAATAAGTATACACATTTGTATGTCAGATGTTGTGTAGATCAGTAGATGGGTGTGACTTAACATACCATACACACATAAGTTTGCAATTTTTGTAGATCCAGGATGCAAAATGCATCAATTACTTAATGAGGCCTTAGGTGTGTTGATCCAAAAGCATACAATTAAAACTCCATAGGCAGCATTTAATTTATATTTAAAGGGATAATTCCTTTCTAACCCCATGTATGGCAGTCTGATTAATTCCATGGATCAATCGCACAAACTGCTTAATGTTCTCATTATAATTATTGATACAATTTCTTGCAAGTTATCCACTCCCTGTTTAATTCCATCCACTGATCCTGCCATTACTACTTCCATCAACAGTGAATTAAACCGTCTCTAACTACACCCTGAGTGAAAAGTCCCTTTCTATTTTGGTAGTGAAAGCATTGTTCCTACAGTCACCATACATGCCTTCTCCTCATCTACCTGGGTTTAAAAGGTTTGGCAAACAACTCTTTGTATTGTCTTTTAATATTTTTGCAAACATTAATTAGATCACCTTTTAAAGCACCTAAGTTTGTCAAGTCTTTCCTAAGAATTTAACCCTTCAATTTCTTTTAAGATATCTCTGAACCCTCTTAAGTCCTCTTATCTTTCCTAGATCAGGTGCCCAAAATTGTACTCCATATTCAAGATGTGATCTAACAAGAGCTTTATAAAATGGCAAAATGACTAGTGGAAGCTTCAGGTGGGTGCTTATTTTGGGCCCAAATAAGGCAACCTGAGACAAAATTTCTCCCATGCTTCTTTAATTTGGGACACCGGTAGGAGTTAGCAATCAATGCAAGGTCTTTCTTATTGCTGGTGTGTCCTTCAAACCTGGAGTCATGTGCACAAGATAAAAGTTTTGGACGGTGACCAGCAGCAATACATGTTTTCACTCAAGGGATTTTTGAAATCTAGCTGGAGGTAGCCAAGTTACGAGAAGAATCTATGACATGTGATGGTTCTTGCGGATCTTCTTGGACAAACGGCTCAAAGAATTGAGAGAAGATCAGGGCTAATGCTTTTTAACCCAGACCGTTGAAGTCCAACCTGAGAAAAGAAATGTGCCCATTTTAACCTGAGAAGGATTGAAGCTCTGTGCAGACAGAAAATACTGGGGATTTTTATGAAAACGGTAGATGGATGAAGAGCCCCTTCCAGAAGATGTCTCTATACGTATCTGTCTTCTATAGAATAAGTCATCTTCATTAAAGCTGCCAAGGATTTCACTTGGATGGTATTTTGCCAGATTTATTGCACCTGGAATAGGTCTGCTCACACTCCAATTGAGGAGGTATCAGCTTCTAGTTAGAAAGGTAGGGTGATATTTGGGTATCTTATGATGAGCTGTAGAGAGAGCTTTTTTTGTCTATAAATGAAAAGTAGATGCCATAGTTGAGAATTTGCCCCCTTTTTAGTGAGTGTGATTAGAGCATTAATGGGGGAATATTACTGATAAATATTTGATAGTAGTTTGCAGACCCCAGATAACTTTGCCTAGCTTTCAGGCCACTGGGTTGTGGTCATATTAATAGCACTATATACAATTGAATGATCCATAAGCGTTCCTTGAGGGATTAAGAGAAAAGTTGGGGAAGGGATACTGGATGCTGCCACTGTCCCAGATAGGGGAGAGTCTGGTACTCCCCAACTTCTACTAACTGGAAAACAGAGAGTGTGGGATTGGGCGCAAAGGGTAGGAACAAAGCACACAAAAAGGAATACAAAATAATAATTCTAAGTGTCTATAATATGTGTTAATTTTGGCAGCTATTAACTGAATTATACACTTCTCACAATTATAGATCTATACAAATAAACCCAATTGCTAGAAACGGATATGAATGCACAGTGGGATTCATAACATGCACATTTCCTCTCGAACATAGGAAGCGATGTTACCTCTGTGTACACGCTCATAAATGAATCAATATCATCATCATTTATTTATATAGCGCCACTGATTCCGCAGCGCTGTACAAAGAATTCACTCACATCAGTCCCTGCCCCATTGGAGCTTACAGTCTAACTCCCCTAACATACACACACACACTCAGACAGAGAGAGACTAGGGTCAATTTTTTATAGCAGCCAATTAACCTGCCAGTATGTTTTTGGAATGTGGGAGCAAACCGGAGCACCTGGAGGAAACCCACGCAAATACGGGGAGAACATACAAACTCCTCACAGAAAAGGCCATGGTCGGGAATTGAACTCATGACCCCAGTGCTGTGAGGCAGAAGTGCTAACCACTGAGCCACCGTGCTTTGAATATCCTTTATATCAGACCTGTGTATTCTCTGTGTATATTCTAATGAGGATGCAGAGTTCAGGGTGTTGCTGTCAATCACCAGTTCCACTTAATATGCAAAATTAAGATCCAATTCTACAAACGATCTAGCACTGATACTTGTCCTATGGACAATTTAACAGGATTCAGAAACAGTATATCCCATGAATGGAACTTGCTACTGTTTGAAAACACATTTCTTTAATTTGGCTTACACCCCATTCTCATGCAGGTGTTGCAGAACAAGTTTATCATGTGAGTGTTGTCAGACTAAGTCTGATGAGTAAATTAGAATTCCAAGTAAACAGTCATAAACTGATAAAGGTAATCCTGAAATCTTTAGCAAAATATTAAAGACAGCTTGGGCATTGCACAGCCCGAATTATGTTGCATTCTAGACATCACGTGTCCTGTGGCTGATTTTCAACTCGTCTCCTTTAATATGGATGAAATTGTAAGCACAACAAGTTTAGAAAACATTGATACTCCATAAATGTGATCAAAGCACGCAGAGGTGAAAGGAAGGAGGTTATTGATTTAATTAATGGTAATTTAATTGTTTACTTTTCTGTAGTTGATGCAGGGCCTTAGTGAACACTCTTTTCTCATACAAGAAGTTCCCAGCTCGACCAGAGGAAATGGATTTATGGATAAGTCCTATTTCCAAGTCCTACCTAATGTATACTATCATGTTTTGGGTACAGAATAAGGATGCACAGGACCTTTTGAAGGGAGTTTAAGTCAATATCAAGGCTTCAGCCTTGTGTTAACAGAATCTTTCTGCAAATTCCTAATATTCAAGAGGAAGAGCAGGTGGTAGATGCAAAACTGGAATGGATGGAACAGGTTTATTTTTATCCAATCAAGGATTTGATTAAACTTCCAATTGATGGCTGGGGGATGTTTTTAGAGCTATGATCTCACTAGAAGGACAGAGTTTAAAGATTTAGAAGGAACATATAAAATAACTTGTCTTGAAATGAATAGTAAACCTTGGAATCTCACTCCATATATGGCTGTAATTTAGAGGGGGGTTTTCAAGACAAATGGCAGGAATTTGTTATTTTTAAACCAGAGCTTGCTCAATAAAATTTACCAGCAGCACCCAAATTCAGGAAAGCTTAAGAACACACACATTCGTGTGTGAGATCAGGTTGTGAAAATGTATTTTGTAGTTTAGAGAGCTGGTAACATTGCTCAGAATGGCTCTCTGGAACCACCCAGTTTTTGGTGTTTGTTGGTTTTAATTTTGGACCCATAAAAATGTTACATTATTTGGGTTCATTCTCTTTCCTGAGAATACCTGAAGCTGTCATTTTATTACATCAGCTCATCAGGAAATGCTGGAACATTGGGGCTCGTAATTTCATCCTTAATTTTGTTTGAAAGTAACAGCCAGAAAGGAGGCCACTTGAATGTCATTATTTCACCAGGTTCCGAAGCTAAGTTATGAAATGCAGACATAGTAAACTTGCCGAAGCTCATCAATAACTTTCCAAAATGCTGAAATGTAGACAGTAGCATTGTGCAGGATAGGATCATTCCTTTCTCAAAGGTATGGGGCCCATGCAGCTCCAATTTTATTTCATACTGGTCGAAGAAATCGCCTTGGAGTCTTTACAATAGTTGAAGTGGGCAACAGAAAGGCTGTAGGGTCCATGGCCTGAGCAAGCTATATCGGACTGTGGGTGGACCCACTGTGCCGCTAATGCTTGGGGCTGGCTCATATGAGGTGCAGTGTCTAAGTTACTGTCTCCACTTCATCAGGGCCTGTGGTGGCGCACCTGTACATCACAGGTTCAAAGGAAGAGACATCACAGGTTCAAAGGAAGAGACAGACATACTCAGAGACAGGTCAGAGGTCAGCCGGGCAGCACAGGTTCAGTGTTAGGAAAAAAGATGAAATTCACAAGCAGACAAGGCTGGTTAGATGCCTACAAACATGGAACAAAGCTTCAGCTCTAAAGAGGACATAACCGGTTTTACCATCTAATCTGTTACACTATTGGGAGTTTGGTAGCAGGTAGTAGAAAGATTCCTACAGTTTATCAACTACCATCCCAGCCACCTGCTCTATGGTAGTTGTGGTTCCTCTATTTTCTCTAATAGTGATGAGAACGAAATTGGGGAGGGACTGATGGTGTTGAAAGAATGAATGTAAATTTAGAGATGCTCGGGCTCTGTTTTCTGAAAACCCACCGGAACTTAGGGGATCTGAGTAGGCTCGCAAGCCGGCTTGGCACTTTCAAGCGTCCTCTGATCTGAATCAAGGCAAAACGTCATTGTTTCGTTGTCGGATCTCGCAGGTTTTGGATTCCATAAGTACCTCCATCCCCAGGAGATCCAGCGCCATTGCTCACACAGAAACAGGGGTAGCAGTGTTTTTGTCACTTGACAAAAATCGACTGGAAATGAATGTTATTGAGGTTAATAATAATGTAATAGCAAAAAAAGAGCCAAATTATCTGATTTTTAGCAAAAAAAAATAAAAATAGGGATCTTAGAAAAAAATAGGGATCCAAACCCAAAAAACACGAGGGTGGTTTTGCCAAAACCAAAACACGAGTTAATCCAGATCCAAAACACGGGGGTCCGTGAACATCTCTAATGTAAATACTGGTTATTTTGTGTTAATGTGACCAGTGGACATTTGCATAAATGTAAAACATTTACATCCCTAATAAATTATAATCTATTTAGTTTGTCACTAACCTTGCACATAAATATTGAAATATTGAGGGACCTCAGTAGCCCGATCCCTTGAGCTTTTTAAAATTAAAGGAGCGCAAGACCTGTATTCGGCTTCTAGTCTTAAAATGCTGGTGTAACAAAGAGTTCAGAAATTCCCTTTTACTGTAAGAACCTGGGCCAGGAGGAAGTGAGTGTTGTTAACATATAGTCAGTTTGTTTTCAAATGTAGATTTAAATAGTTAGTGATAATTAGGTATGGTCTGTGTGCCTGAGCAATGTTTAAAAGTGAGATAAATATAAAAACCTGACTCTGTGTCCAATAGCCAGATGTCGTCATGCGATTGGATCTGTTTTTACAGCTTGTTTGCTTTTACATCCCTATAAAATATTTAAATTCTAAACGAGGCACAACTTCCTCGCAAATGAATAGTCCTGAGTATATACACCTGCTATTAGTATAGCAGAACATTTTGTTTCTAAATTCTCTAAACGTAACCAATTTAAACATGAATAATTCTCTAATAATGAAGTTAACTAAGAGTTGTTTCAAGTAAAAGATTTTTACTGGGATTTACACAAAAGGAGCAGAAGTTGTCTCATCATCATCACCATTTATTTATATAGCGCCACTGATTCCGCAGAGCTGTACAGAGAACTCATTCACATCAGTCCCTGCCCCATTGGAGCTTACAGTCTAAATTCCCTAACACACACATACACAGACAGAGAGAGAGAGACTAGGGTCAATTTTGATAGCAGTCAATTAACCTACCAGTATGTTTTTGGATTGTGGGAGGAAACCGGAGCACCCGGAGGAAACCCACGCAAACACGGTGTGAACATACAAACCCCACACACGTAAGACCATGGTCGGGAATTGAACTCCTGCGCTGTGAGGCAGAAGTGCTAACCACTTAGCCACCGTGCTGTGTATCAGTGGAGCAGGGTGTACATGCTAGGATGTAGCTGCCCATGTGCTCCACAGTCAGGGCACCAATCCACATATAACCAACAAAGAAATAAAAACAAATCTCCTAGGCACTAGGTTAAAAAGAAAGAAAAAAAATAGAGGGGCTGCTCCCTATGGGGGCGCCAACTCCTTCCAATATTATTCAACCTAAAACAAAAAATACAATAAGGAGCGCCAATCGCCTTGGTTATATCAAATACAAATTAAACAGACATGACAGAATACACTCAGATTACTGATCATCATAAAAAACATTTAACATAAAATTAATAAAATAAGTTATGTATTTGACTATATTGTTATTATCTACAAACTTATTTAACATTCATATAACATAAAAAATGTACACAAATGTATATGATGAAGGGGTTGTCCAAGATAGTAAGTGCAATAATTACCAGATTATCAAATATGCAAAAATCACATATATATTATATATACTAATATCAAGTCCTATCTGGACGTTGTTAGTAATTCAAATAGTACCTGGAAGGGTCGAGTGGCCAGCTCGCCCCCCCCTCTAACTAAGTCACTTGTTATGTGATGAACTGTATGATATCCACGTGTCTGGAAATTCAAATATGCAGCTGAGGTGTCCAAACTGTACTTATAACTCCTTAAAGCAAGCCAATAGTTGAACATTGAATGACATACAGTACTTGCCAGGACCAATCACGGTGTCACGGGCACTAGGAGTCTTTACCCAGTATCACCCGCTGATGGTCTTATCAGAGTAGTAGAGTTGGTATATGATACTCTGATGGCAGGGTGATAATGGAACTGGAAACAGCAGATGGTTAGAGAATGCTCAGAAAGTCTATGACTAGCAGCACTGGTAAACAATAGGTAACTGAACACGAGGATCTGGATGGACAAGGACACGTGAGGGTAGTCAGTGGTCTGCGCACGGCAAGTTGTACCACTGCTATAGTGAGAAGAATGTCCAGGAGTAATAAGGAGGTGGAAGTCAGCGGTCTGCGTATAGCAAGTTGTACCGCTGTCTGTAGTGAAGGAATGGAATCCAGGTGAAGGTAACAGGGAAGTCAGTGGTCTGCCTCTAGCAAGTTGTACCACTGAATATATATGTGAGGAAGGACACGAGGAGATAAATGCTATGCAGAGTCTACACGGGTACACAGAACTTGATCCCACGTTGAACTGCACACAATGATAATAATGAATGAACAGCACTGCACAGATAAACAAAGTCACTCAAATAGTCCAGCAAAAGGAAACACAGTCAATAATAGCAATAGTCTCAGAGGATGGAAACTCCGGAGGAGAACAACTCAGTCCAGATGGATATGCAATACACCAGCACAGTCAATGAGAAGTATGCATACCGTGGTTCAGATGAGCAGGCTGTTAGAGATAGCTGCAGGGATACCTGAGCGGCAGGGAACAGACGAGATGAGAGGTCCTTGCAGAATGGAAGCGGCAGGTAGGTGCAGCGCACTTGTAGGTAGGCCAGCAAGGACGACAAATACTCAGGAAGCAGTAGTAAATCGAATAGAACAGCAGGAGACCACGGGAGAGTTGAAGCGATGTAGCAGAGCTGGAAGCCGAGGAGCGTAGACTCAATGCTAACAGGCAAGTTGACACAAATGGACACACTGTAGAAGCAGAAGGCAGCGGGTCAGCTGACGGCAGGTAGAATGCAGACTGGAGCGCTGAGGCGAGCAGACTCTGTAGACACGCTGAAGTAGCGAACAGGAATCAGCTGGAACAGTAGCGATGTAACACAGGAGAGTTTGCAGTAACCTGTAACTGTAGATACACGGAGGCAGCGGATAGGAATCAGCTGCTGGAGTCACGATGAAACACAGGAGAGTTTGAAGTAATCTGTGACTGTAGATACACGGAGGCAGCGGATAGGAATCAGCTGCTGGAGTCACGATGAAACACAGGAGAGTTTGCAGTAACCTGTAACTGTAGATACACGGAGGCAGCGAATAGGAATCAGCTGCTGGAGTCACGATGAAACACAGGAGAGTTTGTAGTAATCTGTAACTGTAGATACACTGAGGCAGCGGATAGGAATCAGCTGCTGGAGTCACGATGAAACACAGGAGAGTTAGCAGTAATCTGTAACTAGATATACGGAGGCAGCGGATAGGAATCAGCTGCTGGAGTCACGATGAAACACAGGAGAGTTTGCAGTAATCTGTAACTGTAGATACACGGAGGCAGCGGATAGGAATCAGCTGCTGAAGACACTAGGAACACGAGGAATAGAAGTGGTCTGGAAACCACAAACGGCAAACAGGAATCAGCATAAGCTGAACACACAAGCAGGCACTGGAACACCTTCAGAGACTCATGAGGAATGAGACTCCAAGATCAGGCAACGTGGTATTGACCACAGGTGCTTAATATAGGGAGTGTTGCCTGATCAGCCAATTAAGTTAAAGGAACAGAACTGAAGGTTAAAAGGGACTGCACATGCGCAGTACCTCATAATAATGGACGGACACGGTTCCTAGCTACCTTAGAAGTAGCACTCACAGTCCGGTGAGTGACACACGGTCATCTGTGTATTGTTGCACATTAAGACACTGATGATTTGTGAAGATTTCCTCGGCACACACTGTGCACAGCTAACTTCAGGGCTGAGCGTCCCTCCATGCAAAAAGGTAGCAGAATAAAATAGATGCCTCTCACACCAGATCTCCCATTCAGCGCATCTTTTCCGAGTGCAGTAATCAATCAAATAGGTAAAGGCTATGTAATGACTTCTCTGTATGTGAGTATATCACTCCATGAAAATGTCCACATCAATCAAGGGTTAAATATAATAGACCACCCAGTCTGCATTTCCGCACATTCATATATCAGTAGTACCCCGTACCAGACGCGTTTCACCACACCTCTGTGACTTTATCAAAGACCAATCCAAATATATTCTATTTGTCACAGACTGGGGGACGTCATACTGGACCCATTGGGCTACAGTTGGTGGGCAATGGCTCACCTGAAGTGTGGTCTAACTTAGTGTCTTGTCTTTACCAGGGACCATTCAGGGTCATAATGCATTTCACAGGTCGCCCACTAGGCAGCAGCTAACGCAATAAAAAACAAGGTTCAAGGGACTATGTGCAGACATGCTGGGAGGCAGGCCAAAGGTCAGGGTTCATAGCACAGTTTGAAGGTCATGGATGGTCAGAAAATAAGCCAGGTCATAAACTGTAAATAAAAGTAACAGTACAGATTAGTAAACTATAGCTAAAAATAATATGTTGCTCTGGCAGTCATGTCCACAATTTTTTTTAACCTGGTGCCACCTGTCCGGTACTATAAATGATGGATTAAACTGGGAACATGCATGGCTAAGCGTTACCCTAAATGTGTGTTAAGGCCAGACCCGAGCTCAGCTTTCATTGGATACCACAGATCTGCAGGACTGTAGGGCAGCAGTGTCTCTGTCACAGAGTGTCTGATAGTAGACCCAGACCTGGATCTGTAGAAAGGCAGTATAGACGCAGCCCTAGGGCAGCAAAGTTGCAGGTGCGGATCAATTATATGTAACGCTCCCTGCAGCGTTATAGTAAGCCACGCCCTCAATGCGTGCAGACGGGAGTCATCGTGGGGATGAGTTAGGTGCTGAGGCATGGACCTCGGAAAAAGTGTGTAGCCGGGGTGTCTGTTAAGAGATCAACTCAAGCTGGTTTGCTGTGCTGGCAAGAGGCACGGACCTGCTACAAAGCTAGAGGAGATGGAGGGGCGTGTGTCACAGAGAGGATTAAGGAAGGAAAAACGGGACAAAAGGAGAGCGTGAGCAAGACACGGAGAGGAGAGGTGATGTTACAGCTGGGGACCAGGAACAGTGGGGAGGAGGTCTAGGGCTCCTCCAGCATTGCCTGGGAGCAGGTGCACAGCAGATGCCGTATGGAGACAATCTCTACTGCCTCCTAAGGAAGACTGAGTCACATTAGGGGGAGAGTCCCCATATTAAGAAAGAGTCACTGAGAGTAAAGAAAGAGAGGACCACAAAAGAGAATAAGGGGTCGCAGTGTGCAGTACTGTGGCTGCATATACAAAAGGGAGGAGTCTTCAAGCCCAGTGAAGGGGAGAACCCCCACATCAATAAAGAGAACAACAAGAGAGAGAGGGGAACATTTGCATGGAAGAGCCCTCGGGAGACTGTGCTTATTCATGCATTGATGCATTAACTGTATTATCTAGCATTGTGTCTAGATCTGTAATGCGGGGTTCTAGGGCTGCAATTGCAGCTGATTCAAACACTTGTCCTGGGGTCCTTATTGTCTTGTAATAATAAAGAGGGTTTTTTTGTATTTTTGATAAGTGTATTAGCTGCACAGCATGACATTAATGTCTCAATATCTCATATGGCATTAGTCATATTTGTTTTCTTTCCTATTGATCTTTTAAACAGATTCAATGATGCTTAAAAAGCCGTGGGATCTTAAACCATAAATGTTGTCAATTGTGTCTGCATTTTTATCCTAGCCCATTTAAATTACTGTGGCAATCAACATTCAATACAGTTAAGCGAGTATAGAGTACAGAACATAAATATATTTATACAACTAGAATAAATATTTCACACCTCAATTTTAAATTTTAATATCAGAAGTTATTTAGAATAGACAAGAGGGATGTGGCCAAACAGACTTTGGTGGCATTATGGGTGTGGCCTTGCTTGATCGGGGGTGTGGTCTGGTTTTTTTTTTCCATCGACAATGCTTGGAAGGTTGAAATTAATTTTAAGAATATTGCTTTTCCCTTTATACATGTAGTTACTTGCCAATAGCAATTTGATTAGTGAGTGTTTTGCATTGTGAGAGTAAGCAGGCGAGTAGAGCAAACATTCTTTATGACATTTATAGTAGATTTATAAGCTCAAAACATTTATTTATTTTTTCATTAACAGCAAATGCACGGCTTAAATGAAATTAGAGGATACCTCACAGTAGGCTTCAGTCCCCAATGATGTAAAAAAGGATACCTGGGGGTATATTTACTAAACTGCGGGTTTGAAAAAGTGGAGATGTTGCCTGTAGCAACCAATCAGATTCTAGCTGTCATTTTGTAGAATGTACTAAATAAATAACTAGAATTTGAGGGGTCGCTATAGGCAACATCTCTACTTTTTCAAACCCGACATTTAGTAAATATACCCCCCGGACTAATTTTCTAAATCTGAGTTTAAAATGATTCCTATCGGAGGAAATCAATATCATTGGGATATTCATTTCAAAATATTTTGAGAGAGTGGCGTACTAGGGGTCCTTAAGACTAAAGTATAAATTAATTTTTCACATAGTATTTAAGTTAAGTATATGCATAAAAGAATACTACCCTTTATACATATTTATTTTAGACATTGAATGGACTTCTAACTTTACTTTAGTGCTCTCTGGTCTTCTGCATACCAAGAAACATCCCAGAGTGTGCACCAATTCCGCCTCTTAAATCTATCTTAAAGTCTCCTCCCCCAAAATGCAATCTTAGTTTTGCATGAGGGTGCAGTTTCAGACACGTCCATGTGCCCGGTACACATTTAACTAGGAATACCATGATCTGCGTAGCTCCTGCCACTAGAAGATGCAACATTATACAACTTGCCACCCTATTGATGTACAAATCCATGTGCTTTTCATAAAGACGGGTGTCTTTGCACAAAAGTAAGGTCCTGATGTAAAAAAAATAAATCACATTATGGGTCATATTTTTACATGTTCAGAAATAACCCATTGTTGTGGAATGTAATTTATTTGGGAAAACACTCCTCTTTGGAACCTTGTTGATATCCAGTATAGGGCATTGGCTGCTTGACTTCAAAGCCAACAAATTAGCTGTTCAAATCTCATAAAAAGAACATTTTATATTAAGGATCCTCAGCATAAGGTAAATAGAAATAAGGATACAGAAAAGGCACAAGTGGGCATGTAGGAACGGGCAGAAGGTGTATCCTCTAGCATTACCTCAACCCTCACAATCCAAATTGTCTGCATTCCTCCTTATGTTCAACCTCCTCTAATGTTGTATGGAACATTACTCTTGGGAGTCCACTGGTTGGTGATACGTGACATGGTTATAAGCATCTAAAGAAACCACTTGACCAATCTGGACAGAAACAAACAGGGCATCTGCCAGACCTAATTTATTGTATCTATATTACAAGAAATCTAGTAATGATAATAAGGATGTGACTGATTGGTAAATTAGAACTAAATAAAAACATTTATCCAGAATTGATGATTATATACGGATCCTTTTTTTTTTTTTTTTTCTCTCTCATTGGATGATATTCTTTATTAATTCATGACCCTTATTTATTATTATTTATTCATGAGTATTATTGGAACATTTGCATGGTTCATCCACTTCAATTCTACTTTAGATGATGATAGGAAGAGATTAAGAGATTAAACGTCTGAAAGTAATGCAGGTAAAATTATGCAATGTTCCAGAACCATATGTCCCCTTTTGGGACGTTTAAGGGTTGTCATGGAGCTTAGAAAGATGTACTATTTCAAATACAATTCTATGGAAGAAAAGGGGATAATTTGCAACATTCCTGACTTTGACAATGAAGGACTTGATAACTGTAACTATCCAGTGTGGTATTATTATTATTATTATTATTCATTTTTATTTATAGGGTGCCACAAGGTGTCCGTGGCGCCGTGCAGGGACAAAAACAAATTACAATACAAGGTGAGACAGCACAGTACAGTAAACATAAAGCACAGTAACTCAGCTCAATGCACAGCTAGTGAGGGCGGGGGGAGTATCCGCAAATGACGGGGCCCAAAAGGAGGGCGCGGAAGACAGGGAGACCCCCAGAGGGGGGAGGAGGGCCCTCGAGGAGGAGGGCAAAGTAGCTGGAGAGCAGAGTTAGAAGTGGTGGAAACAGGAGGAGAGATGGCCCTGCTCAGAGGAGCGTACAATCTAAGGGGAGGGGTGGACAGACGGAGAAACACAGGGGAGAGAGGGAGAGTAGAGGGACGGAGGTAGGGAAGGGGAAAGAAGGGGGAGAGGCAGAGGATAAGGTAGGTAGTTAAGTGGGAGACTGGAAGGCTTTAAGAAAAAGTTGGGTTTTTAAAGCCTGTTTGAAACTGGTAGAAAGATCCTGAGGGTTCTATAAAAATAGAATGAGCATGTTAAGTATTCTCATCAGAATAAATTTCCATGCAAGTTACAGAATATTCTCTTCTTTTCTTATAGAATTACCATACTTTTATAACCTGAAACAATGAAAGGATAAAAAGCATGCTCAGTAAGCAATGAAATTTAGCTGAGTAAACAATTAGTTTAAAAGTACAAATTTCTTTCTTCTTGGTTGTATAATAGGCCTGGTCTTTATTCTTTACTCATAATTGAATGTAATGGATTCATCCCCTAGACAAATATATATGTTCTTGCAGACACATATATCAATGTTATGAACTTGCTTATAGAAATCCCTTTTGCTCATAAAGGTCTGGCTATTAAGACCTACTTCCACATTTCCATCTTTTGAGCTTTTCCCATCTCAACTTCTATCGTTGATACTCTGAGGCCAGCCACATGTAACTTTTATTTTTCCATATTGTTTAAATCAAAACACATAGTTTCAGCTCACACTAACAGAAGTCCTTTTAACGCATGAAGGTCTGGCTGTGTTTATATCTGGTTAATGTCTACTTCCACGTTAGCAATAATAGGTCATTGAGGGGACTATTTTCTCTCTGAAAGGTTTGAGCCTCCGCCCTATTGTTTTAAATTCAATACTCTACCCTCCTGGCTGCTCATCTCATACCTCTTCTTGCTTTATCTCTCCTGCTCAACTTTAATTTTCAATTTCTAATATTTTTTTATTTCTTGTCAGGGTGTATTTGTAGCTTCCATGCTTATAGCTACTTTGCTCAATATTTTACCTTTTTATGCATATTGTGGTTTCTTGCATTTGTGTCACTTCTAAGTAACCTCTGAAATGATGAGCATCAATCTTAGTCCTGTTATTGGGGCTCTTACCAGTTTTTTTATGTTAAAATCTTTTGCCTCTTTATTTTTTTATGCTAGCATAAATATTAATAACTTGAATACTTATACTAGCTTTTTTTAAACAAGTATATAGACTACATTTGTATGTTCACCTGCACCAGTTACTGTTGTTGGTCAAGACTTATTGACCAACAACTCTTTCCTTATTTGTATATTTTACACTGTCATCTTGCCACTTTATAATACTTTTTCATTCAATACCCTGCCTGAAACGTTTACCTTTTATGCCTACCTTATTTAAACACATTTTTACCTTTTGTACTTTGTTGTGTCCTGCTTCCTGCTAATCTTTACCACTGATTTTAACCTCTTTATCTAATCAGGCCATACTCACTTAATGCAAGTCATATGAGAGGCACACAAGGTTTAGATATAACAATTAACAGTCCCATTTTCCAACTTTTGAAAGACGTGATATATCAAAATGAGCATTAACATAATAGGACATGGTTTGGGCAGATTGATGGCATTTCCTAAATTATTACGATTTTGAAATCAAGAATACTCAGTTATTTGTCTATAGTGGCTAAATTGAAAACTGTTGATTCTGGTCAAAAGTTTTTCCAGCTTAAGCATTAAATCTATTGGAAGCCCTGACTTAACTCTCTTGCCAAATAAAAGCCTTTAAGGAGATTGCAGTTAGCATAGTTTAGAAGTCTATGCTGGGTCATGTAAAAATACTTTGCTAAAGGTGAAAATCCCAAGGAATTTTAAAAGATAGTGGAGTCTCTCAATCTCTATATTCACTTTGTTCATCCAGTGTTAATATGTTTATAATCCAATTAAATTAGGTAATATCTGGTAACTTTAATTAGCATATATGTAATTTACCTGTTATTATTAAATGTTACTTATAAAGCAAAACATAAAGCATCCTTGTACATTGAAGATCTTAAGCACACATTTAAAATATATGAACATGATTTAAGTCGGAGCCGTCCCTCAATATACATACTCTCATAGAAAATTAGGGATATTGTTCTGTAAACAAGCATGCAGGCAAGTGGGCTATCCACAGCCTCTCTGCTCACTTCTTCATATATCATGGGACTGTGGTTGCCATGGTAGTAAGATGACACTTTGCAATTTGTAGTAGTTTGAAGAAGAAACGTACAGAAAAATAAATACAAACATGCACAATCCATCACAGTGATTTATACTGGAAAAAAAATATTTTTTTCATTGGATTACAGTCTACATGCGTTATATAACATTGCCTGTTCCTATATTTTGTAGTCATTTTATTATTTGATCATTACTGTAGTGTAGATCAGTGTTACATGTTGTGTTGTTTGTAGATATATTAGTTATGTAGCTGAAGTTTGTGGTTTAGAAGAATAATCTGTCGAGTTGTGAGATCAGACTCTTGTGAATGTTTTCTAGTAGTCATTATTGTTTGTATAAGTGTTAGAGTGTGTGTGTGTGTGTGTGTGTGTGTGTGTATAGAAGAAGCATATGAATAATAGTGATGACAAGACACGACCCAGGATATTCGTGATTTTCAACTATAGCAGTCACTTAGAGCTGTTTAACATGATGCAGATGTCCCCAGGATTTGCATACAGAGTTATTGATGATTATTGATCGGGTATAGATAATAGACAATGTGCATTTGGGGCAGAATGGCGGCATAGTGCTTAGTATTGCTGCCTAGCAGCACTGGGGCCATAGGTTTGATTCCAACCAAGACTCAGGGGCAGAACATACAAACTGTGGAGAGTTTGTATTTTCTGCCGGAGTGTGCGTTGGTTTCTTCCTGGTGCTCCAGTTTCTTTCCATATTCGTTGTCATCAGCTATTTCTATAGCGCCACTAATTAAGTTGAAGTATATATATTGGTAGGTAAATTGGCTTCTGACTAAACTAACCCTAGTGTGTCTGTGAAGTAGATACACTGTAAGCTCAATGGGAATGATTAAAATGGGTGTAAAATGTTAATAATACTAATGCATACATACAAATGAGAACAGAGATAATTACAAAATATGTACCTTTTTGGATGTATCGGACATGAGCAGACTGAACACCTGTTGAGGCCCAGACAACAGCAAAAAAAGGCAACTGCGAACCAAAAAAGCAGTCACACTGGTGAGACCCTAAAATTACCCCCCCTTCCCATTGATGAGGGGCCCCATGACCCTTTAAATTAGGTTTTTCAAAGATGCTAGTTTGGATGATATACTTGAGTGGTTCCGCATTTACGTCTGTCTGGAACACAAGATTTCTACTCAAACCCAATGTACCGAGTATTGTTCAACTTGTTCAAAACCGGTCTAAGAAGACGCTATCTGCAAACCATTTTTGCATGGATGTAGCATGTTGGGATGAAGCATGTATTTCCTCCCAGGTCTGTTTATTGTTGGTGATGGTATTTTCTGCTGCTCGTACATCCAGGGAAACAGAGGAACAAGACTAAAGGACATAGGGTGGCTGCTAAAACACAGACAAAAATATATGTTCCAGTGGAGGAGTATGGAGAGTTGTTACCCTCAAATTCTGTTCAGGGTAAATAATTAGAGCAGTCCAGTTAATGACACATAACATATTACTGTTCCAAAGGTGGCTTGGTTCATTTCACTGTGCTTTGAGCATACTTACCAACTCTCCATGTCCGGGAGACTCCCGAAATTCGGGTCGGTCTCACGGACTCCCGGGAGAGCTGGCAAATCTCCTGCATCCCACAATTGCGAGGCTAAAATGACACGATTCGCGGTGAATCGCGTCATTTTGGCTCCGCCCCCGCATCAAACCGGCATATTTGGGGCGGGGCCAAAATGCCGTGATTGACCGTGCCCCACCCCCTCCCGCCCTCTAGACACGCCCTCTCCCGGATACAACTTGCCAAAGGTAGGCAAGTATGGCTTTCAGGATGACAAGAAGATGTAGACAAGTTAATTCACAAAATATGATAGAAAGCTCTCCAAAATTTTGATATAAACAGAGTTTTTATCCTCTGTATTCAGGATAACTGTGAAAGAAGACTTCCCAGGTAATTGCAGCTAAGCCTATAAAGAGCAATGGATACAAATGAAAGCAGAACTATATATGCAGTATACATCTCCTCGTTGTGTTAACGAGTGCCTGTTGAGCATAAATGACAGCAGTCAATGTTGTTGACATGTTGATGAACAGTTTACATGTATAATATTCCTAGGCACCAAATACTACAGGTTGTAACCTGAGCTGTGAGTATTGTTCTTCAGTTTATTGTGGAATAAAGAGTTTGAAATAATGTCATTGTGTGTTGATAATATAGTACAGTGTGATGACATACATATCAGTCAGGTTTAATTATCTAGTGAGCACATTGTGTGTCCTATAAAAGGTTTACATATTGTTTATGATGTGAGATGTCAATGGAGTATTGTACAGTCATGAAATGTTTCTTAATAATTAGGGTAGCAGTTGTGGTATCTGTGATGAGCATGGCAGTTGCAGATTATGTGAGATAAACATGGTACTTGCAATTGTGCATTAAGTCTTAAGCACAGTAAGTTTGTAAAACATTGACTTGTAGACAGGTTGTTACACCACCTTGTGTAAACCTTGGGCATCATATCTGTTGCTAAATTTAATTTCCAACTGCTCTGTCCTCTAATACTTACTTCCCATTCAAAGGTTGGTTACATCCACAGCTGGTGTTGGCATAAAATGTTCAGTGCTAATACCTTTTATCATTGCACTTATACCTTAATGGTTGAACACTTAATACCTTCTTATCTAAAACAATGACACGGACACCAGATATAAGTTTAGCAGAAAAGGGGCGTATTTATTTAGTGGAAGAATTTTATTTTAAAACTCTGAATGGCGACGAGAGCGAAGCAGTCAGCTAACGACTAAACTTTAAACCAATACAGCGTAAGGTGAAACTCAATATCGCTGTCCCAAGACTTTATGGATCCCAAGTCTTTACGATTGGTTGGTACTAAACTTGGCGTCATCGTGTCTGCCCCCTTCTGGACTCACAATGTCGCATACGACCGGATATCCTCCGCCCCAGAGGCCAAGAGTCAGGTTACTGCAAAAGGGGCAGTGACGTGCGGCCAATTAAACGGTAGTACCTTCGATGAGTCGCTGACTGCGTTGCTCTCCTACCCACTGCGCCTTGTCATAAGACAAGGACTTAAATTTAGTATAACCAGCTTATGCCGGGCGGGAGGGAGGTATCTGATATCCAGGACTAAGAGAGAGCCAGCCCCCAGCTCGAAGGTAATTTATGCCCTCTTGGAAAACCACTCCCCCAGGAGTGATAGGCTGGCTGCCACAAATTGTTTAACCCCTAATGTCAGTGCAGATGAAGTATAACACAAAATTTTAATTGCCCTCAGCTTAGGGCTTCACTTAAACTTGGCTGATACAGCTGGCACATCCCTGCACTGAACTCTTGACAGCCAATCAGAGTTCAGCGTAGGACAGCAATACAGACAGTTATCAGCCAATGCTTACAGCTTTCTGGTCCAGAAGAGAGAAGTACCTGGGGTGTTAGAGATTGAGTTGTCAGCTGAGCTTTTTTTTTTTAAATTAAAAACAATTAAACTACATGGTTCTGCTCGGGGCACTGGCAGTTGCACTGTTTGCCTTGCCCCCAACACTAGCCCTGATAACTCTGAATGACAGAGAAGGGGAGCATATGCATTGTGGGAGGGTGGGGGTAAACTCCATCTGGGGAGGGCAGTATAAGGCTCCAGTACAAACATTATAAATGGGCCCCCACCTTGACTACCACCTTCTCCTCCAAACACCAAGGGGTTTATTTACTAAACTGGGTTTGAAAAAGTGGAGATGTTGCCTATAGCAACCAATCAGATTCTAGCTATCATTTTGTAGAATGCACTAAATAAATGATAACTAGATAACTAGTAAATCTAGCCCCAAGACTTTTTTTCACTGTATACCTTGACAGCTATCCATTGACACTTTAAGAAACTAACATTGTATAGAACATGATGTGCAAGACTTTGATGTTCAGACAAATATTAAGGTGCCAAACCTCTCCCACTAATGTAAAACAACTGGGATAATACGGTAATATACACCTGTGTACATACATCTTGTATTATGATAATTACTCTACATCATTAAATCATAGTCCTATATTACGGATTCTACATCTTTCTCTTTTTCTACAATTTTAAAGTAGAACAGTTATGTACTCTGTTTATTCATAGCGGTTTGTTCATCGTATAACTATATATTGTATATTTAATTATGTTTAATGTGCACTCTGTTCATCCCCCTATGTACAATTAAGTAGACACTTTGTGTTGCATTATAAATAAAAGATAATGATAATTATCAATCCTTCCTTTTATGCCTTACATTCATCATTTTATACACTTCAAATTGTCTTTCTTCTTGATATATTTGAAGGACAACATTAATCTGCATTGCACATTGTTTTTCTTGCAATACAGAATTTTGTTAACATTACAAGCACATAAAGCTATACAATCGTACAAATACAAAGTATGATTCCCTGTGGAATTTGGGTCCCAGGGCTCGAAACATGGAAACTATGTATGTCTCGGCTAGCTTTCCTTTTAATTTTGTTAGTATAGTGCTCAATTTCTGCAGAATTAATCTGTATAAAATTAAAACATTTTTGACTTATTGGGCACCCAATTCCTTTGCTGGCTAACAAGAAGCGTAATGTAATTTAGCAGGGCAGCCGTTTCAGTGTCTTACTATTAACTGGTTTGTTTTTTTGTATCTAAAGTCCTTGACTCGTTATTTACACCCTTCATAGGAATATTTTATATGGGGAAATACCCCTTTAAGAACCTTCAAAAAATATCCCTTTTTGCAGTGTTTCTAATCATTACTTGAGGCAGGGATATGTAATGTACCATTGCTGATATAGCTTAGATAGTAGTCTATTGGCCAGTCCTGTGCATGTCGATTTTGAGTACTTTCTCCACAAAAGTATGGGGCAAAGCGTATCCTACACATGGGCATTTTAAGAGGGTAGGATGCATGCATCATGGCTAAGAGAGGTATGGGGAGTTGCTAAATAATTCTAGCGCATCAACAGTGAGATCCTGAATTTATCTATTATTATGAACTGAACATTTTGCAATTGTACGATCAAATTGTTTTTGCTGCTTGCGACATTTATAGACCTCTTAAGACAAGCAAACCTGTCCTATTTGAAAAACTAAGAGAATCATGATCAGTATTCGTAATTAGTAACTTGCTATTGTTTGCCCAAGCAATCCTATTCACAGGGCCCAGTTATTGTTCTTTATTTTTCACTGTACCTCTTTAGAGATACACGGATTGCATAGGCAAACCGTGGGGGGTTTACTAGTGCCTAGAAACCCCCTTCAATCCTGGGGCACTGCATAATTGAGGTGGCTGGACCCTGCCCTGCTTCACATGGCTCTGCTTGAAAAGGGAAAGCTGTGCGCACCGAACAGTAGTGGACGCAGCATTGCCCATGTATATTATGGGGATAGGAAGAGTTGGAGAACAGCCAAGCACTGTCTAATATTATAGTCACGCCCCCATGCATGCTGGTCACGCCCACTGGCGCCGTGGTGTGGAAACCCCCCTCTACAAATCCTGCGTTTGCCCCTGGATTGGCTATCGAGAAATCCTTCCTCTGAATGTCATGAGCAGATATCCAGAAATTGGACAAACTACTTGTATTTGAGTAATGTGTAGTCATCCTCATCCCTATATTATTGTCCATATTGCATGCATGTGTTGGGAGTTCAGAATAGGTGCAGAAGACACTTCTAGGCTTGTAGAACCATAGATGGAGAGAAAAAGAGGGGTATTGTTATGTTCCTAATAAAGAAGAACTCTGTATATTGTTTAGAATCACAGCCACACTTAGAGCCTGAACCATTATGTTTTATAAAGTACTGCACAGCGCTCTTGTATATTTATTGCAACTATAACTGCAGTAGCTCAGTATTACAAGAATCCATTTCCCCTCCTCTTTCTAAAATCATATCCATAATTCAGAGAAGTTATGTCATGAAAACCATTGGTTGCAAATATTCAAAATCTGCATCTTCCCTGCTGATTAATCCACGGCATGTCTTTTACACCAACCAAATGGCCCCACCGTGCTCCTCACACCAGTCTAACGAGATTTACTGCATTGTTTGTTGTCAATTTATTCTGCTCAATTTTGTCTTTTCAATAAGACTATTGTTACTTTTGATATTACTCAGCCTCTCCTCCCAAAACTTTTGTCAATTTAGAGTACCTCCCTTTCTTTTTTCTGTTCAACCTACATATTTTTTTGATTTTTTTTTTTCAAAAATGTCTTGCAAAAATTTTCAATGAAATTTAGTGAGTTAAACAAAAAGAAACAGCCCATTAGAAGGATCTACCACAAACACTTAAATGAGTGAATGTAATTTAATGTGTTTCTTCAAGATGGCTTTACTTCCTCGGAGCAAGAAACTTGTCTGGATGCAGAGGAGTAATCTTCTTGCACTGAGATGCATGGACTCAGATGTTTTAACCTTGACACTTGACAGCTGTGTTTGTGGTTAGCAGCTGTTTGTAAGGTCCAGGGCACCTCGGTTCAAGTTAAGATTTTTCCGAGTGCACTTTTTATATAGACCAAGGGGTATATTTACTAAACTGTGGGTTTGAAAAAGTGGAGATTGTTGCCTATAGCAACCAATCAGATTCTAGTTATAATTTATTTAGTACATTCTACAAAATGACAGCTAGAATCTGATTGGTTGCTATAGGCACCATCTTCACTTTTTCAAACCCGCACTTTAGTAAATATACCCCCAAATCACTTGGTTAAGTTGAGTGTCATAGCTGAACTGGTTCCTTTCCCTGTGTTTCTCACTCACAGACTTTACACATTTTATTTACGTCCTCAAATAGTTAAAACTTTATTTGACAGTCATTTGCAAATCAAAAGCAGACAGAGGAACAGGAGGTAACAGTCTCATAGGTCTTCTTATAAGTATCTTGTGTAGCCTTAATCCAATTTTGCTTTCTGAGGATTATCTTGTATGCATGAGGTCAGCAGGTATGGTATCTGGTCATTTGCATCCTGTTTCCACACCTATTTGTGCTATTGTGTCCTTTAGAATCTAATTGTGTCTTTCTACTGTACCCTGATGTCTGTGGATAGTATGACAATGATGCTTTTGATGTGTTCCCAGAGCCCTACATACTTCTATAACTTCCGGACTTGCGAGTTGAGTCTTGGAAAGAATTGAAAGATAATGGAATAATTAACTGGGGATAGACCCTTAAAATAATTTCTTGGCTACAATTGTAGTACCAGCATTTGCACATGGATAGATTCCAGTCTATCTAGAATACAAATAAACAATAACCAATTAATATTTAGCATTTTTTCTTTTGTATGAAATCAATTTATCTCTAATCGTGAACAACACCAAAGGCATATCTAGAGTCCGTAACATAAAATGTATAAACTTGCCTTTTGCTGAAACACATGCAAGTTTTGGAACTAGAAGCTCTGCTACCTGTACTGAGTAGACAGAGGGTAGTTGAACACTCTTGATTACTTTGTGTTGGGGACAGACAGCATAACCAGAAACAAGAATACCAGATTTCTTTTTTTAAACAAGAGTCATCCAGCAAGAAAATAACGCAATGGTTTTGTAGAGGTACGTCTGTTTAGTTCAATTCTAGGTGAAGGGAGATGAGAAGGGACTTGAATAAAATTATATTCACCTGGAGATGGCTGCAAAGAATCAGGGTGAAGTACAGAACATTGTTTAATAAAAATATGTGATGAAGATTGCAATAACATCTAACATTTAGTGAACCTTGCAGCTAAGAGATGTTGTGTTTGAGTTGTAAGTAGCAGTTCAGACACTATATGTTGGTACTGCAACAATAATTTGGTATCCTAAAGCAATATTAGTAGAGAATTCCACTAATATGACAGTAGTTGTTACTGCTTTTATGTATATAGAAAAAGATTGAGTTACCATAGCAAGAAATATGCTGTAATAAGCTATAAGCCAGTGTTTAGCCCAATGTTTCTTTGTAAATATATGTGACTTGTGTCAATCATGACAGAAAGGTGTAAAAGGTATATAATAGTCAGGTGGTCCCATTGTTGGGGTGAAGTAAGTTTTGATGGTAGAGTAGGTCTCTGGAGTTTACTAGTCCCAAAATAGAGGTCCATACACATTCAGGTGTGTTAACAATTGTAAAGATTTAAATATGCACCAGCAGCAATAGCCAGTCATGCCCAAAATATAACATGAGATTTTGTAGCTGGCCTAGGAATTCTCAATATTGCCTGAATACTATTTCAAGAAAAATATCTATGTCCAAGTGTTTTGTCATGAACTAGGTAGTGGAATTTAGGCAAATATAATTGATTTATAACCCTTTATAGCAAGATTTGCTCATAAATATTATGAATCAGTTTTACATACCTCAGGTGAAGGCAGAAGGAAATTATCCACAAATTTTATGACAACAGAAATACATGGTTATCTAGGTCCTCCTTCAGGATTTGGGAAAAGCTTGCGGGACTCTCTACATAACCCTGCGGTAATTTGGTCCAGGCAAATTGTTGAATCTTATATGGAAATATAAATAGAAACAAGCTATCAGTATGTATAGCTATAGTAAAAAGATGCATAACAAAGATCTACTATTTTGAAAATTTTGTTTTCAGTATTATGTTAGAAAACATGGTCACAGGATTGGGTACCACAAAAAAGATGCGCTCCTCAGCTTCTGGCTTTACTGGGTGGTACTGCTCTTTAGAAAGGGGCTTGGCAGGATCAAGAGTTTCTTTGACAGCAGTGGCTGTGAGGATTTGTCCTACCTCATTTACAAATCTGTACCATAGGGTAGAGGGTACTTTGGATAGGATCTCTTTTGGAAGATATCTTTTTGTTCTGGACATTTTAAGGTGCTATCAATCTCTTGTAGTGTAGCTAAAATCTCATGCTTACTTTCTATGGCAATACCAAAGCCTCATCTGATAAACAATGGATACTGCATCCTAATTTGCACAAAACAAAACCTTTCCCATGAAGCTGACTGGGATGGCTGGACTAAGGAGAAAAGTACAGCTTGTGATAACATAGACAAGCTGTGTGCAAGGGTGCTCTATGGACTAGTTTTGAGACACCATAGCGGTGACTGTCTAATTAGTAAAAGGTATAGACGAAAAATCACACATTTTTAAAATGGACATGAAAGCCTTGTGGAAGTGAACAGGAGTTCCTTCATAAAACTGTGTAAGTAGTCAATTAGACTTTCTAAACAACTACAGCCTGCTGAGCTTGTCCATTGAGATCTGTGATTCCTAAATATCTAACAAATATATCCATTCATTTAATAAATATAATGCTGATAATTCCCCTTATCTTTGTTTACAAACATTTATATGACACCAATCTACGTTTTGGGATTAAAATGGTATCTGTACCTTCACTCTTAAGAGCAGCGCTCAGCTACTGTTATGATTACCTCAGTGTTTGCAAAGAAAGTAGCTGATGAATAATGTAATAATTTATTGCAGGACGAACAAAATAGAATCCAACAATGCAGGAAATAAACACTCAGTCCAGGTATTAAAAAAAAAAAAACACAATCCGGGTGTGGCTGGGTGAAAGAAAACGGTCTCTAAACTAATATTGATTATCCAGGAACCAAAGACACTCACAATGTGAGTGACTAAACACCAGGCAGCAGATCACTGATGCTGGGAAATTGCAGCAATGGCGATAGGTGGCAGAGCCAGGGATGCACAGTAACAGATACTGGCAACAGACAATTAACACACAGGATCAAAACAACAATAATTAATGACCAGCAATGTTTGGAATGAGTATGAAAAGTAGTGGGGAAGGTGCAGGCAGGGCTGGATTAAGGGAATGGAGGCCCCTGGGCTAAGGGGACCTCCACTCCCCCCGTGAAGCCCCCAATGTGAGCCACCCGCGGCCCCCCTTGAGGCCCCCCCCAAGCGCTTACCACCTCCTGTCACTGCAGTCCTCCTTCCGTGGTGCGCTGTAAGCTCCTTACTGAGGAGATCTTGTGAGCGTGAGACTCATAGTCTCACTCTCGCAAGATCTCCTCAGTAAGCAGATTACTGAGTGACGGGGATGGATGACTGCAGTGACAGTGCTCAGTAGCATTGATCGGGGCCCCAGACCTGATCAATAATGCTTCTTAGGACTTTGAAGGGCCCCCTGGAGGCTCAAGGCCCCTGGGCTGTAGCCCATTTAGACCTCCGGTTAATCCGGTCCTGGGTGCAGGTGATGATCAGGAAATGTTATCTCCTGCAGGTGAGGTGCAAAATCTCAAAAGTCCACAAAAACAGCACCTCTGGCAAGACAAAGGTACTGCAGAGGGCAATATATACAGAGTCTTAACAGTTACCGATCAATATTCCCTCAGCTAGGATTATATCATTCAAACACAATATACAATTCTTATTCCCATTATGAATATGATTTCCATTGTGCACAATTCTCATCAAAGCTCTCCTTATTTAATGATCCACATAGTCTTTCTAATTGTTCTAAATTGATACTTTAAGGAGTAAACTGATTTTCCCCTTTTGCAATCCCATGCATATTCTGTTCATACTAGCAAAATTCCTTTTCATAGTTTGTACACATAACCTGCTGGTGAAATAGATGTTGGGTCTTTTATCTAAATCTTTATAACTTCAATTCACACCAGGCACACAGGCACAAGGAACACTTATTAAGAGGTCCCTTAAGAAAAGGAGATGACCAAGTGAACCAGGACATCAAACAACCAAAGGTGGTGGGGGAGAGATTTTGGGACTCAGAGTGGGTTCTGTAGACATATACTAAGAAAGATCATGCACCTAACTACATAATCTAGTATTATATTACCTATTGCACTATTCAGTCCTCCTTGTATCCAATTAGGTTAGGGTAGTGGATATACTCAATTCTCTGTTCACGTTTGAGACATAAAACTTAGGATTTTTCAATGTAAAAAAAAACAACATTTCACTAGCAATCCAGAATTCATGGTCTAATAGTTGAGAAGTGAAAAAGAAAGTTACAGAGAAAAGTCAAGTCAAGCAGTAGAGTATGGTCTATTATTCACATGTACAAACCGAAACAGTCCATATCCTGTGACAAACCCTGTTAACCTCAATTTACTTAAGCACCTGAAATAGGGCCAGGGACCATTATGGGCCATTTCACACAGGAAGAAAGATAAAGAATAAGGGTAGCAATCACCTCTGTGGGTGACTGGGTTCTACAGGGACAAACCTATATATAGTCCCTTACCTGATCACTGTGGTCACCCTCTCTCAACACACAAGGACTACTCAATTTATACAATATACATTCATCATACCAGCATAACTGTAATGTTACATATTGCCCTGCCTAGGCAAAGAACATAATGTAATTAATCCCTCTATGATGAAACAATATGAAAGGACTATAGTTTGAATGCATAACAAATACTGATATGATCAACCCCGATTTCCAATATCTGATGCTGCATAATGTCTTACAGATTTGAGGAAACCTGCACACTCTTTAGACCAATATAGCACAGGGAAAAATAGCTGTTTAAAAACAATCAAATATACTGGTTCCTCTGCATTCGTCAATCTACATCCCACTTCTAACACCAAAGTATTGTCTTGGAAATATCACACAGGAAGACATTTGGGTGTATTTTATCAGAATTTGCTTTATTATTAAGATGGACCATACTGTCATATATAAATATCAGAAAAAGGCTATAATCACAGTGAAAAAGTGAATGCAACACTAGATAATAATGTGCAATACTTTAACAACATTAATATAATAATGCATATGCTCACAAATTACCACTATAATTACATAAATTATTCAATATTCATAATAATTTTACAAACGTATATGGAGACGTTTCAGGAACATATCAGAACTAAAATTATTTGCATTAAATGTTGGATCACGATGGTACTTCTAACCATGCCCATCTCTATATGCCAAAATCAACATTATTACCACAACAAACCTTCTAGCTTTCCTCAAATGGGAGAGAGCGCGACGCATTTTTGAACAGAGGTGTATTAGTTGCTTTAATATTATCTGAGCTGTAATTATATATTACAGATAACTATTATATTACAGATAGATGGCTGGATGTACCTCCATTTAGGATTTACCCAAAGCAAGCACTGCCATGACCTGTGACAGAAGGCCACACCCTCCAATAGCTTATCCAATCACTTGTCAGTAAACTAAAATAAGTCCTGTCAAGTACCCTTCCACAAAGCATAGCTTTGCTATACTCCAGGATAACCATTATGTGCTAATATAATTCACACAGTGAAAGCGTTTATCGCATCTAGGTGTGCTTTGATTTTGATTACCTATTACCGTAATTCCATAGTAACAAAAAAAACTTTAAATATGGTGACAGGGGTATAATTTGGAAGGGGGAGCATATTCTGTGGGTGGTTTTGCTTTAGAGCTCCAAGAACTCCACAGCTGTGCAATGGCTCAGTGGTTAGCACTTCTGCCTCACAGCACTGGGGTCATGAGTTCAATTCCCGACCATGGCTTTATCTGTGAGGAGTTTGTATGTTCTCCCCGTGTTTGCGTGGGTTTCCTCCGGGTGCTCCGGTTTCCTCCCACACTCCAAAAACATACTAGTAGGTTAATTGGCTGCTATAAAAAAAATAAAAAAATTTACCCTAGTCTGTGTGTGTATGTTAGGTAATTTAAACTGTAAGCTCCAATGGGGCAGGGACTGATGTGAGTGAGTTCTCTGTACAGCGCTGCAGAATCAGTGGCGCTATATAAATAAATGGTGATGATGATGATGAAGAATTGCATTATAAAACCATTTCTCTAGAGCTCCTCCATTTCTGTTGTGTAGCAGCAATAAAAGTTGCTTTATTGCCTTTTAAAAATTGCCAATGAAACGCATAGGCAAAGCATCAATTAACAATGCTATAAAAGAAAATACATACAAAATATACACCAGGTGGCATATGGTCCCCTCTAAAATACACAATATTTATCCCCAGTCATCTAATATGTGCTGGAGAAACAGGAAGCGCCAGTACATTATTTCACATCTAGTGGGATTTTCCCTCCATATCTAGTTATTGGAATGATATTTTTAGTTTAATTACACAATTACCTAATGTCCAAATTCCACTTGACTCATTTATTGTGTTGTTATGTAAACCTATAATATCCCTTAGTGAATATACCAACAAACCAATACTTCAGGATTGGAGAAAAGACATCAACTAGACACACCGTTATCAAGAGAATTTGATAGGTAGCCTCTATGGAGCGTCTATTTCTAGTCTACGTAGTTAAATTCTTTTACAAAAACTGTGGTCCCTGTTATTCATATTACAACTCCCCTTTAATAGGAAATACTTTAAAAAATAATTGTATATCTGGGGTTTGTCTTTAATTGCTCTGGTTTTTTAAATAATTGTTATCTGTAGAATATTTTTTTATTAGAACAATTAAGTGTACTTTACTTACAACTTCTTACCTCACCCGTTGCCTTTCCTTCCCTCCCTATACAAAAGCTAAATAAACCCAGCAAATTCCTTCTTTATTTATCCTTTGTCTCTTTAAGGACTGTTTATTCTTTGGATTTTTTTCATTTTTTTTTTTTTTTGTTAACATATATAGAACAAGTTAACCCGTGCATGATACTCATGCATTCTAGTCAAATCAAGCTACTTAAGGTGTTAAAAAGGTTCTTGTCATGCATTTGGGCCATAGCCCAGGCCTTAACCACCAACCACTCCCCACTGTCACCCCCGGCAACCACCAACTACTCCCCACTGTCACCCCCGGCAACCACCAACCACTCCCCACTGTCACTTCTCCTTCAAGAAATATATATATATTTTTTTAAAATCTTTATAAACACTTTTAACAATTAACAAATTAAATTAACAAATTAAAAACATCTTAGGGGCGTATTCAATTGTTAGCGGTAACGCTGATAAACGAGCGCTCAAAAAATCTTACCGTTAATACGGTATTTACTCGCGGAATTTCAGCTCGCAGCCCCCTGAGCGGCGAGCTGAAATTTTGCGAGTAAACTACCGTATTAACGCTTTTCGCGCGCAATATTACCGTAAACGGTAATATTTTTTGAGCGCTCGTTTTTTAGCGTTAACGCTAACAATTGAATACGCCCCTAAGTATACCAAATTTCAGCCCTTTCTGAGGTTTTTTTTTCCACACACACTAAGAATTTAGTAGGTCAGTGTATAACTCCGCCCACACACACAGACTAACACACGCCACTAGGCTTTTATATATTAGATAATAATGTTTCTATTTTGTAATTGTCCTATTGGTCTGGCCAAAATTGTGTGTATGTTTTCCTTAATCATTGTATCGGATTTCTGATATACAATGTTTATCTGTAGTTCTATGTCTGGTTTTCTGTTAAATGTGACCTCTGTATTTATTCTACTGTCACAGATAAAGAAAATTACAAATGATAGTAAGTAATTGGGTTAGGCAGACGTCTATCACTTTGTGAACCTTTTGGCAGCCCGGGTCCAGCAGAGAACATATTAACCTGAGACAATATGCATCCTGCAATGCGGTTTAAAGTGTCACAACTTCACCCTGGGGCAGAGATTGGCTCATAAAGAAAGCAATCGAGATTTTCTATATGAAGGGTGCAAGTAATTAACTCTAATGGGCACAGCAAAGCACTGAGAAATGCTTATTGCTAATGATATCTGTATGATTTGTGCATGTAACAATTAAACTAAATAGTTAATTACACATTGAGTGTAACAATTAAAACACATAAACATGTATTGGGGATATGACACCTAAAGAATAAACTAATCTATTTGTGTAATAAGCTAACATTGTGCTATGCCAATGTGTGTATACCCAAAAGAAAAAAATAATTATTATATTAGACATAATTATTTAGCCACAATTAGCATTAAAAGACAATTAAAGACCAAGGGCTAGATTCACTAAACTGCGGGTTTGGAAAAGTGGAGATGTTGCCTATAGTAACCAATCAGATTCTAGCTTTCATTTATGTAGTGCATTCTACAAAATGACAACTAGAATCTGATTGGTTTCTATAGGCAACATGTCCACTTTTTCAAACCCGCAGTTTAGTAAATATACCCCCAAATATGTTATTTGTTATAGTAGTGGAACTGCTTACTCCCTATTTCCTATGGTAGAGAATTAAAGTATCAGGAATCAACCCAGTAGTTTATAGCATTATTAGTTTGCGGTTTTGTACATGATTTTTTTTACCATAATTTCATTTCAAATAGTTCTTTATTCTTTTAATGTGACTTTACAAAGGCTAAGGGAGGCAATTTTTAACTGCATTTCAATTTTAACTTCATTCCTTATTTGTGTGATTGGTAGTAAAATTTCCTTCTGAATCCTAGTTGATTTAACTGACTGTAACATTAATACAAACATGTTAAGATTTTAAATAACAGGTACATCAATTTACTAATACAGATCAATACTTTGTAAAGTAACAAAATATAATGAATTAAAAATACTGTATAGATTTATAAAATACAACAAATTCAAGTTGTATTGACAACCATATGTTTTCGGTACGTTAGCAAGTTACCTGCATAAACAATAGGATTAATTGTTTTAACTCTTATTACCAATTTAGTTTCTGAAAGTTCTCCAAGTATTTATTTACTTTTTCTTTTTACTTGTCTGTCTATAATGTCTAATGGAATTAATGTTTTAATAACTTTTTATTCATTTCATTGGGCACAGTGATTTTAGTTACCTACATTTACAATAGTACTATGAAATAAAAAAACATGACCGGTAAATTGTTTAATGGTTGCTCACTAAATGCCAACAATTATATGTATTTAACAATACGGACATGAGCTATTTTTTTGGCTATTTTATTAAAATATACATAGGACACATTCTTCATTTTTAACAAAGGGATTTAATATAACTTGGGAGAGATCCTATATGAAATGTTGCTGCCTACAACATATATCGGGGTGTTCACCGTACCCCACCAATAGACATCAAAATATACAAAAAAAGCATATAACATGAACATGTGCTACACGATTGATCATGTGACATATACATCAATTTGTTGCAAAAGCTTGTACAAAATCAAAAAAAAGGTCCAATAGCTTATTGTAGTGCACAGTGATTCTTCCACTTCGATGAATGATATTTCTCCAGTGAAATTCCAAATATTGTACATAAAAAGAAAACATTTATAACGTAATATGTTTAAACATGTATTGTGATGCGACACATATGTCATTTTTGTGATTAATCAAAATATGAATAGCCTTTTCCTCATAGGATTCCTTTTTGTGAACGTGATTGTTTTTCAATAATGTACAAAACACCTTCAAATAATCAATTCAAATTCCAACACCATTCGTGGAAATTCCCCTTTGTGAATATGCTTACTTCAGAACGGATAATTAAATTGTATATCAACATCACAGATTCTCCGTATAGGCTGTGATCTCACTATCACTGGACTATCTTTCCTGCTGATCGTGTTCCACAGCTGTATCTGGTTAAATAACTTGCTGAATACTCTTTAATCTACAAGTTCTGATAGGCGGCTAGTCCTATAGATATGTCATTAGAGATACAATATCTGTTCTGTTTTAAACTGATGTTATTATTTTTTTACCTGAAGTTTTTTCTGAAGTAATTAATGCATAAAATGCATTTTTCTCTGTCTACACATACAGTCTGTATTTGAGAATTGTGGATTTAGTCAAGAACTGAATATGGAGAATCTTTGATGCTGATATTGGATTTTTTTATTTTATTTTTTTATATATTAATTTTTACCATTTATAATTTTGTATGGGGTTATATTTGCAAATCAGTTCAATAATCAGTAGTTAAACAATATCAAATATAATGGCATAACTTACTGGTAGATTCCAGCTGCAATGGTTCTATTAACATAGGATATAGTAAACTATAACAAGTAGCACATTTGGTCTTCTGATGTTAATTGGTGTGAAATAATTATGCTAATTGAGGCCAAATAATGATATCCAATAATATAAATAATTTGTTAGGCTCCCCCACACTGACATGGCATGAATTCTGCGTCTTACATAAAGGTTATCTTACGGAGTTATTCTGTAGAGGTCTGATCTCAGTTTGTAATTAATGTTTTTGTTTTAATTGTTATACTCAATTTGTAATTAACTTTTCTGTGTACTATTTATTTTAATTGTTGTAGGCACTAATCATACAGATATCATTAGTAATAGGCATTATTAAGTGCGCTGCAGTGCTGATTAGTACTAATTATCTTTACCTTTTAAAAGGAAAATCTCTTCCTTTTTTTGTGTCAGTCTTGTTACTTTGAAACGCGTTGTAGGATGCATATTGCTTCAGGCTAACCTGTTCTCTGCTCTGCCCAAGGCTGTGAAAAGGTTCCCAGTGTGTGATATACACTTCTACCAATTTCAATAACTAGGGGCCTAATTCATTAAGGATCTTAATTTGAGAAACTTCTTATTTCAGTCTCCTGGACAAAACCATGTTACAATGCAAGGGGTGCAAATTAGTATTCTGTTTTGCACATAAGTTAAATACTGACTTGTATTTTCATGCAGCACACAAATACTTTATAGCTTATTTGTACACTGAAATTTAAAGTTGATATTTGTGTGCTATATGAAAAAACAGTCAGTATTTAACTTATGTGCAAAACAGAAAACTAATTTACACCCCTTGCATTGTAATATGGTGTTGTCCAGGAGACTGAAATAAGAAGTTTCTCAAGTTAAGATCCTTAATGAATCAGGCCCTAGGAGAGGCTATATACATATATGTGTGTGTGTGTGTGTGTGTGTGTATATATATATATGTATATATGTATATATATATATATATATATATATATATATATATATATATATATATATATATATATATATATATATATGTTGCAGAGAAAAGAAGCTCCACACATAGTGTACCATAAATAAGGTCCCAATCATAACCAGTGTGGCCTTGTACCAAAAAATAAATCAATATCGCCTTCTCTGATAAATGTAGTCCCTCTTGAGGAAACTTGATGGCTGAATAAATCTTCTCAGTTCCCACAGATAATTCCCAGGGGTACAATCAGCTAGAACTCGGAAGAGAATAATATCATAGTGTAGTATATCCAAATCAGCACTTCTTTAAAACCAAAGTGCAAATGTAGGGTACGTGTGCACTTTGGTTTTATATAACTGAGAGCCGTTTGGCAGACCCTACTTAATAAATAAAAATACGGGGAAATTAGATCCTTGTTAGGGGAATATATATATTTTAGTTTATAGTTTTGATTTTTAAAATTGTGTTTTATAATAATAGATTATTATTATCATCATATTAACTGTCAAAATACAATGGTCATCCCTTATAATCTAATTTCTATGAATTACAGAATAATTATAAAGATTGCTTTGTGCTTTACTTAAACCTAGTTATTATTTTCTTTCATCTCCCCACGTCCTCATTTACAGAAGCCATGTTTATTTTTAAACTATTACAATGCTTAATGAATCTTTCTCTTTCTATTTGTATAGAATGGCTGCCATTTACTAACTACTGTTAAAAGCATATAAAATTAGGACTAACATTAAAATAAACTGATTAAATGACCCAAAAATTTGGGGGGCTAGTTGACTCTGCCAATAGTTATAGTTTCCATACTGCCACTTTTAAAATTTCCCTTGACCACTGTTATGCATACACCATCTTGTTCCATAAGAACTCACTTGGTAACGATGTTCAGGTGAGTCTTCAGTAAATATATTGCTCCCTCCAATGGCTGATGTGGTTCCTCCACAGTGTGATATAGAAAAAATAAAATAAAACACCATAGTGCATTTCATGATATTTTGTGCATTAAATGAGAATTGCTTACCTGTGACTTTCAAGAACTAATGATGTTTCAATGGTCCATAATTATCTTCAATGGGAAGTACTCAAAACAACAAAACCAGACCATAGTGTGTACTGGTGATGACAATCAGCGATAGATCCAGTAAGTGATTACACACACCTAAAGAGTGATTTTAAATTGTCTTTAAGTGCTAGAAAATAGTAACACTTTCCTTGGTGGTATTTTGTTTCTACATAAACATACTAAAAATCCAGCACCCTCTCCGTTCACTACAGTCCCTGAACGGTGTCATTGTTTACTTGAGAATTGGATGGATAGCAGTCTTGGGAATGGTAGTCGACAAAATGTCTGCCTTCATTGTATGTAGACAGGTTCACTTTACATAGCTAAAGATTGGACTGGATAAAGAACAGAAGCAAGGTAACCTGGTGTCTAAGCAAATTACTCCTTGTGCTTAAATATTTGTGGTACATATCGATGTGGGTACTTTTTTTTTTTTTTTCGTTTCCTTAAAATGCACTGTAGGGACATCAAATGAGAACTTTATAAACCAGTGCAGAAATGAGAACAATGGATCCTAGGTAAAATATTGGGATGTATTATTTGAGTTTGGATAAAAAAATGTGCCATACATTTTTCTTGCATTTAACTATATAAAATACATATTAAGTGCTGTTTTTATCACCAGGTTGAAAGGATTGTTGACAAAAGGAAGAACAAGAAAGGGAAGTGGGAATACCTAATTCGGTGGAAAGGTTATGGGAGTAGCGAAGACACCTGGGAGCCTGAGCACCACCTGCAACACTGCGAGGAGTTTATTGATGAATTTAACGGACTGCACCTAAACAGAGATAGGCGAGCCAAAGCGGGTAAGCAGGCAGTTGCTTCAAAGCTCCTGCGGGGGGCAGCAGTGGACAGAATGCCGCACAGGTCATCTGACTCTGGGAGAGCCAGGGGAGCTGCACAGAAACGGCGGAAAATACATTCATTTCAAAAACAGAAGAAGGTGTGTACTGCTAAATATTCCCCTGGAGACAGATCAACCAAGACTTTAACATATAGAACTACTCCCAGCGGGCTTCAGATTATGCCGCTGGACAAACCCTTGGAGAACGGGGAACCCACTAGCCACACAGAAGACAAGCACTTTGAAAATGGTTCCGAGCAAGGCAAAAATGACCTGGAGGATGACAAAGTGAGACAAGGTTTACCAAGTGGGCTGGAAGTCTGTGACTCGCCTTTAGTCAATGGAATAGGTATGTACCCTACCGTTGTGTTGTACATTGTTCTAGGAATGATGAGCTTTTAACAGACCTACAATGGTCTGAATTGTTGTGCATTCAATAAACAGAAAAGATATGATGAATTCACAATGCAGAATGAAGTACCTTAAATGAATGTGGCTTTTAATTAAGTTATGTATTGGGGAACTTTAATGCAGGATTAAATTGCCATGAAATTTAACTCTTTGGCTGCAAAGCTACTATTTAGAAAACCAACCTGGATTTTATGTTGTATACAGCTAGAAAATAAATTAGTTTTGTGTTCTATATAAAAATACAGTTTTCATTATATTGATAAGTTTGGTCATCTTCCCTCCTAGGTCCCTTCAGTAGAATCCCAGTGAATATGTAACTGTCATTAAAGGCTGAGCCCTAGGTCAGAAAGACAAGAGAGAGGAAGCAAACACTTATTCAATGTCATTTTCCACTTTCGCTTACACAATCTGCCAAGAGCTGAGTGACAGCTCAGATATACATTGGAGGCAGGGCCAGATGCAGGGGCGGGTCTGTAACTAGGCAACCGGAGGCAGCTATGTCTAAAACAATAGTGAGACAAAAGTCAATTAGTGTCATTTACAGTATAGCTGCAGCACGCAGAATGGCGAGGTACACCAGGCATGCTGAGGTAGAAATCTTAGGAAGCAGAATGTGTGGGGGGAGCAAAAGGAAATTAATGAATTTAAATATAGTTTTTTTTCTTGATGCAAAAGTCCAAATTAGTGGTGTTTACCTGTTGAGTATATCTAATAATGCTTATGAATGACTAGAATATATTTGTAGTAATTTGTAGCAAGAAATGAGAAGGAGGCTCGTTAATTTGCAGCCTCAGGCAATAAAATGGCCCCATGTATTATAATCATAAGCAATATGATTAAACTGCGGAGGAGATAAATATAGTGCTATGATATTCCTGTGACAATACTGATGAGGTCTTTTTAAATGTTCCAAAAGTCCTTTTTAGTAAATTATATTATTTTTTATTCTAATAACCATGTAACAGGTGGTACAATTCTATTGGTTTTCAAATGTCCGTTATACACATACCTACCTACTCTCATGGATTATCCAGGAGACTCCCGAATTTCACGGAGTCCTCCGAGATTCCATGTAAAGTAGGCCAACCTTTCGGATCCGGCTATGATGATAATGTGTGCTAATGTGTGTGATATGTGGGCAGCATGGTGGCTCAGTGGTTAGCACTTCTGCCTTACAGCACTGGGGTCATGAGTTCAATTCCCGACCATGGCCTTATCTGTGAGGAGTTTGTATGTTCTCCCCGTGTTTGCGTGGGTTTCCTCCGGGTGCTCCGGTTTCCTCCCACATTCCAAAAACATACTGGTAGGTTAATTAGCGGCTAACAAAATTGACCCTAGTCTGTGTGTGTCTGTGTGTGTTAGGGAATTTAGACTGTAAGCTCCAATGGGGCAGGGACTGATGTGAATGAGTTCTCTGTACAGCGCTGCGGAATTAGTGGCGCTATATAAATAAATGGTGATGATGATGATGATGATAACGCTATTCACATCAAACTTCTTCATCAATTCCCTGTCCTCTGACGCTCAATGACACACATTGCGTCATTATACAGCAAAGACAGGGCTGTGAGGATGCAAATTGCGTCATTGCAACCCCCCTCCCCCCACACACACACACACTTGAGGGGACATTGTGGTGATTTTAGTAGTGAAGAGGCGTAAAGAAGCTGTAAGATAAACAACGGGCATCACCATGACTTCTATGTCATAATTTATTTAACGTCACAGATACAGGCGAAGGGCATAATACTCAATCGCTGGGCCACCTAGCAAAATTTGGGGGGAAGGTGGTGATGCTTCACTATTTAATCCAGGGGTCAGGGAACTTTTTTAAAGTTAAATATATTTAGATACGCCGACGTTACCCCTTGATTTGAAAGGAAAGAAATCATATATTATTAATTATTGGAATTCAAAATTTTATTGAATCTATTCAAAATTTCTTTGAAAGCTTCAACTTCAAAACTTCAGCTTTTGGAGAAATGATGTTGCTTCATTTTTGATACGAGAGCATCAATATTGGGGCATTTTGATGTCAGAGCAATTTGGATACAGTCTTCAGCGTCCAATCGATTTCTCGGCTTTGTTTTTATGTTCGTTAGAGTGGAAAATCCTTGTTCGCAAAGGTAGGTTGTTGCAAAAGGCAGCAACTTTTTGACTGCCTCCTCACGTGCAATTTTGATGCCTTTGCAGCTGTTGACATCCAAAAATATGACAGATCTGCTTTGTTTTCAAATGCAATACGTGCTTCATTATTGCATCGAAGCTCAAGAAGTGCCTCTGCCAACCCTTGAGGCTCTTGTGGTCCAACAGCAATTTCACATTTAAAGGGGTCTACAATCCAACTGACAGCGTGTGAATCGGCATCATTACCCCCAGGAATTTCATTTTTACCCCATCAGGGGTAATTTACCCCTGTTCCCTGACCACTGGTCTAATCACTCTAAACTAGCAGTAAAAGTTCCCCTAAATACACATTACTGTGAATGGGGAACTTGGTTTCCCATCCATGGGAGAGCCCTCTGCTATCCGAGCGCTGAAAGTAACAGTGTTCCCCATTAAAACTAATGTGTAATCAGGGGGAGCACTTTTTATATTTAGAATGCCCATGCGCTACGAACCAGCTGGAGAAATAGGTAACATTTGATTCTCTAAATAACACCTGAATATTTTGGAATAGGGACACAAGCGAAGATTGTGAACGCATTAGGTTTTGGGCATGCCAAGGCCGTCACCTCCCCTCCTTATGGCACCCAATATACGTTTCAAGATTCCGGCAGTCTGGACCATACCCTAGCATTGGAACTGTTGGAGAGTATCCCTAAGTCAATTTATTAATCATACATTCCCATGCTAGGTCATTGACGTCTGATGTATTTCTCCTCCTCACAGTTGGTCTTTAAGCTGAAGAAGAGTCCAAGTGGAGATATATCCTGAAATGTATTACAGTTCTAAGCTGCTCAAGCTGGTATTGAAAGCAGGTTCTCCAGCCTGGTCTCAAATTCATTATTAGAAAATGTCCTTTTTACTGTTTGCAAAATAAAATAACCAGCCTTCAGGAAACAATTACATTTGACACAAAGCTTTAAAATGCTGGGGAATGCCACAGAATGAGACTGTTGCATTACTGTGGGTTTGTGTTTACTGACTAAACACTAAAAATAAAGCGATTTCCCTGGTCACAATGTGATTTTGATTTAATTCTGTAGTGGAGGCATTCTTGCTAAGTGGTTATCAGACAAAAAAAATATGCTGCAGTTTGTATAAGATACCTGAAATTCCAATAACAAAGGCTCTTGTAGATTCCGTGTCGGAAACTCTGAAAATAATCACTAGTTATTTGTACTTCACAAGCCATTAATTTGGACAAACAGCTCGTAAAACCCCAAAGACTAGGAAACGAAAAGTAATGTGAAAAAATTATCATAAAACTGGCACATTACCTTTAAAACACAGTATTATAGTAAAATACTGTAGAAATTCTTATATTTCTACCTTTAAATGGCATCAAAGTTCCAGCACCAACATTTCAACCTATTATTTCTGCAGAATACATTGAATTGCAAATCTGATGGTTTAAAGTATTTGATTTGTGCAAAGGTCTTTCCATAAATTGTGGGTGATGCTCTTTGCTAGTATTCAGACAATAACAATGTGTGCTATTGTGACCCCATCCTATGGATCCACGGAATAAGGTGTGTAAAATTAATAAAAAATAATAGTTCTGGGCCTGTTTTAACACTAAGATAAACTACATGTCCTATAATGCAAGTGGGCAAGAGTTTAAGATGTAAAAAATTAGCTATTAGTAATCCATTAGTCATTATGCATCTGGACTGCTACTGAAAATGATTTCTTACCTCTATATTAATAAAAAAAAAAAATGTATCAATACTTGCACACTTTCCCATCTGGAAATTTATACAAAAACATTTCAGCCAACAAGGGAGCTGCCCAGTGGATAGAAGGGGGAGGATTAATAGACCTTTAACATCCCTTACATGTCTCCTCTCTTCTGTTGTTGAGTGTTAGGTGGGTTGAAAGCTATTGGTAGTAGGACCATGAAACGTCAGGTAGATATCGCCTTATACGTATTTGATACCCATCCAGGGTCTGTATTAGAATTTCTGGAGTCTGGTCTTCAAGTTACCCACAAGAGGTCATGTTTAGTGGATTTCCCTCTGTGGAAAGAGGTGGGATTACTGATTAATTCACATGTGCATTAGTAACAAAATTGTCTAAACATAAAAAAGCATAAACTGCATGGATTTGAGAAAACCCTGTTCTAAAATAACCAAATGTCACTTGCAAAACTGTTTTAAAATAACCAAATGTCAGTCCCCGAGGGGTAGTAACATTGGCAAGAAGACGTTAGAAAAGAAACATGTTAATCTCTGATGGGTGTTACTATTTGGCTGTACTACTTCAGTTTAAAACTTTTTTTTATCAAACTATTTCCCTAGTAAATCACAACGGAAAATAAAGTTTGTATTCTATTTCCACCTCTATGGAGTAAAATAGTAGCAAAGTTTGCACTTACAAAAACCCATCTTTCAATAACTTCTGACAACATATCTACCTTTCTACATTTTAGGCTTTTTTTAAATCATAAATACATACTGTGAAACAACAGGGTTACTGTTTTGACCAGAACTTGAAAATTAATTTGTTTTTGTTTTTTTTTAATTATTCAGGTTTTTCCAAAAATTACATATTTACCAAGGTAACAGCGAACACAGACAATTTGTTTGGTGTGTTTAACAAAGGCAAGAGCACCTTATTTGTTACTGCTCAACCTGTAGCCATTCATTCACAGAAGCACTGAGTATTTCAGGGAATTAGTCTGCTAATGATGTGGGAGGCAGTATCATGTGATTGTGTGAGCAGGGCTGATTGTGAAAGCAGTCTTATAATGTGGGAGGAGATTAGAGTTACACAGAAAGCTACAGACCATGAGATAGGGGAAGGAGATGGGTATCCCAGTAGAATAGAGTAGTGGTATGCGGCTCCTTTGATACTGTGCGGGTAGATGGCAGGGTCAAACACACTTTTATAGGAAGCCATATATCCCATAGGCAAACCGAGGGGGGTTACCTAGTGCCTGGAAACCCCCCTCTAGGCCTGGGGCACTGTATAATTGAGGTGGCTGGACTCTGCTCCCGCTTCACACAACTCTGCTTGAAAAGGGAGAGCTGCGTGCACCTAACAGTAGTGCACGCAGCATTGCCCATGTATATTATGGGGATAGGAAGAGTTGGAGAGCAGCCAAGCACTGTCTAAAATTATAGCTACGCCCCCATGCATGCTGGTCACGCCCATTGGTGGCGTGGTGTGGAGACCCCTCCTCTACAATTCCTGCGTTTGCCCCTGTATCCACCCTGATTTTTGGGGTAAGCAGATGTGGTATTACCAGAAAAATCGAAAATCATGTAGAGGATAGGCAAGAATAGTAAATAAAAATAATAAAAAATAAATTAAAAAAATGCAGTTTTGTTGTTAGTAATCACATCACCCCTTACAGCTTTGAGGATGTGTGGATGGAAGGGGATGTTTATCAACCTCACTCAATCCTCAGCAATTACAATGCTTTGTAAGCTCATTAGAATATCAGTTGTTTTAAATTTGGCTTAGAATGTCTAAAGAGCTTCAGTGTTGTTCTATGCCTGTAACTGTTCTGACCTCAGTTTATAAAGTAAGCTGACAATCATTACTCATGATCAGTGATGTGAATGATAGGTTTGCAATACTTTATTTATAGAACACATATACTGCATTATGGAAATTCTCATATGTCATTCTGTCAATGTTTATCCTACTATTTTATTATTTTAAAATTTTTAGTTTACATCGGATTTGTTTGTAGATATTGTGATGTCTTTTATCTGTATATTATAAAAGGAAAACACCCAAAAATTGGATGATAGTTACGTTCTGCAAACCTCTGTATCATACCTGTTGACACAATTGGCATACATTAGCCCATGGTCTTTCTTCCACCTAGGCCATGCCCATGAACACCCATTTTGAGGTTCTCCTAAGATTGCTGATAAATCTGTTTATTCTAGATTTTCTGGGTAGGGAGATCTTAACTGTGGAAAATAATGTTTTATGAGATGGCCCTTGTAGCAGTATGTATTTTCCCTTCACTTATTCACTTTGCAATTCTTTTTATATTCAAACTGAGAGGGGTCACTTGAGTGGGAGGAGCCTATTTGCTTTGTACAATTGTACAGACAGGTGGATCAGACAAGTGTAAAAGGCAGGGGTGCAGCAAAAGCCCCTGGGTTCTGGTGTAAAACCGGACACCTTCAGATAGGATAAAAGCACCACTGTGGTTGTGAAGTCTTCCTGACTATGCTCATGTATCCTCGACTACAAAGACAAGTAAAGGACAAAACAGATCTATGCCCTTGTAGTACATTGGGCCCAGGGTTGTGCCCATTGCGGTTCCTAGTGCTGTATCCTCTACTGTTATGTCACTGGTAATCAGTGCATCTTACCTTTAGCAAAACACAGCTGAAGTATTCCCCTTTAATATCCAGAAACCTTTCCCAAATTTAAACAATGCATAGCTTATTTTGACACCTGTTTTTGACATGGGTACCTGACATTGTCCAGCTGCAGAATTTGCAGTTGGGTATACACCGAGATTACAGTAATTTACTATTACGGGTTGAGTGAACAATGGATATGTTTTGAAAACAATATTTTATTATCTCTTGCCAGGTATTTAGGGACAGTGGTTTGTGGCAGTTCTGTTTGGGGCGGGGACAAATAAGTGGTTTGAATTAATTTTGCTAGATGGTCTGTGCCAGCCTCCCTCTTATAGTAAAAATCATGGTGGGAGTGGGATGGAGGAGCAGAGTAGAAGGCAGTTTGTGGTCTGGGCCACATTTGACTCTTAGAAGAGGCCATTATTTGTCACTTAAGTATCTTTACCATTTCTAGTAAATCTAATGTCACAGAGTGAGCAATGTATTCACATAGTCTATATCGAATGTTAGCCCATGATTGGATTGAAAGATCTTCTCACTAATCAATCTGTCTATCTACCCTTCCGGTTCATGCTGATGCTCTGATCTGGTAATGTAATCTGATGCTTTTATAACTCATGTAATTTGTGGGCCCCTTGTGGGACCAAGAGTCTCTTGTGAGGCTCCTGAAGAAATCTTTGTTGCCCAACCCTGGTATAGTAGGAGCATCCAAGAAAAGGACTAAATACAACTTTGTTCCCAGTATTGATTTTACACTTGGGCCCTGATGGACGCAAGTCCGTTATTGCCATGTAAGAATGCGACTTCTCTTACATGTGCGTAACTTACACTCCAATTTTGAGTTGAGTCAATGCTATACTTGCCTTCACTTCCACTTGAAGAGACGGGTCATGGAATTTCACATGTAGTTCAGTATAGTAAGGGATCGCCCTGTCACATATAATTGTAATCGATTTTGTTCACCCACCTCCTCAATTACAATGATTTTGATGTAATGGATTGTTTTCTGCAGATATCCTATATATATTTAACCATTTTCCCCTCTAACTTCCCCAAAGCATAGTCTGTACACTCCCCTGAATCCTTATTGGGTTTTAGGGGTTAGTGCAGTGTTTCCCACTCTAGTCCTCAACCCCCCTCCCCCAGTCCAGGTTTTAAGGATCTCTATTCTTGAGTACAGCTGGTTGATCAAAATGACAGAGGCAATTGAGTCACCTATAGTCAAGCATGGATATGTTAAAAAGGCTAGAGGACCGGCGTTGGCTGAGTTAGTGGGTAAGCTAACAGTTATAATAGAACACCCCAAATTAAAGGCTGCTGCCCTTTTGTTCATTTTATACATTTTTCTTTCTCTGTAAGGGATACAATTCTGGTCTTGTTTGTAATTCTCTTTATATAATATTTGAAGGAGAGTCCTTGACAAATGGAGGATTGAGCCCACACAGCCCTGTTAAACGGAAACTAGATTTGGAAAAAGACTATGTGTTCGATAAGAGATTGAGATACAGCGTCCGTCAAAATGAGAGCAACTGCCGATTCCGAGACATCGTTGTGAGGAAAGAAGATGGTTTCACTCATATACTACTGTCCAGCCAGACGTCCGATAACAACGCCTTGACACCTGATGTAAGAACCATATGCATTTATACTTTTATATTGATTTATTTACTATTTTATTTTATTTTTATTTCTAATTTTATTGGAACACACATTGATAAGGAAATCATGCAGGATGCTGGAATGTTAAAATGAGTGTACATGCGTTGCAGAGAGATGCATCAATTAATTATTACCTGCAGATTGCTAAAATTATAATGTGGGCCCAGATGTGTCCTGTTACGTTGAACAGTCAGATCACTGAGTGTATGAGCAGCTTTAGCAGATACTCTCTAAATGATATGTATTGCTACTTCTGGATCGGCTAAAATGACAGCAGAAACAAATTACATTTAATTATTTTTATTACTGTAATTGAGCTTTGCTTTTTTTTTTAGGAAGCAGCTTACACAGAATGAAACATTATGACTGGTCATCTCCATGTAAAGACACATTTGTTTACCTAAATCATAGCAAAGCATAAGGATTTGGTTAGATGAATATATGTGTTATACTGAAAAAATAACTTTACATTACTAATACATTACAATTCTTTTTTAATATTTCGCTAGCGAACAGGATTGCAGATATAAAAATAGCAATCTTTTATATTTTATTTTTAATATATACCAATAAAGCAGATATGCATGTTTTAAATGTGGAAAATTCATAAGCCATGGGGGGAAATTCAATTGACCGCAAGGCCGCAAGTTTTGTTTTTTTTTTGCTTCCCCCGCAGCGTTAAAAATTAAAATAAATCCCGCATGGGTTTTTAACTGCTATACTGACCGTTTTTAGTTAACACAGCGTTAAAACTCGTGCAATTCAATTGAAAAAGAGGTAACGTTGCCCCCGTGCGTTAATCATTGATGCTAGCGAATTTTTAGGGGCGCGAAGGGGATGGTTTAACGCAGTCATGTATAAAAAAAAAAAAATAGGATTTACATACATTTGCATACATTAGATTGCATTACACAACCTTTCTATTTGATAATATCTACATACAGTACTTTCCTTTTAGCATATTTTTTTTCTCGCTATTTTCTACTATAGAATCATCTATACCATGTCAAAACACATTAGTACATACATTAGTACATACACATTGGTACAAAAAAACATACATAAATATAATTAATTAGTCATTTTTTTTATGGGGTTTTTTTTTTTCCCATTTATTTTTTTAAAATAAAATATTTTTTTTCATGTTATGAATTACTGATAAACTTAGTTTCTTTTTTTTTCATTATTACATAAAACAGCATATTGACCTGTTTAACGCACCGCGTTAAAAAACAATTGAATAGGTGTTAACGCGGCGAGTTCTCACCCACCCTATGCTTTCAATAGACCTTCTACTGGAGCGCGATAGAACCGTTTGATGAAAAAAAAACTGCTGCGCTAAAAATAAACACTTTTTAAAATGAATTAACGCAGTGTTAAAATAAAAACCTTGAGGTCAATGGAATTCCCCAATGGAGTGGCCCTTGTACACACATTTTCCTTCTCTTCTCCTTCCTTGTGAATTGTAGTCATGTGCCCCCCCTCTCCCCCCCATAACAATTACATGAATATCACTTTGATGACTAATTAGAAAAAATATGGAGGGTCTGTGACTGTACTCAGTGCGGTGTACAGCATTTTTTTATTACTATTACATGTCTGCTTCAAAGCCATAGCGACTAGGACATTTTTCTGTTTACAATACCAAAATAGAGCTGTATCTGATTCCACTTTGCCAAGTTTGTTCCAAGATTGTGCTATTTTTCCAGTAAATTAATACTTTATAAGATTAATTGTTGAGATTTATTTCGTTGTTGTTTTTTTCTATGGCAGTTTTCATGATGTTATAATTGCTTTTCTATAAAAAGTGAAAACTGTTGTACCAACTGGGACTAAGTGCTCAGCTTAGAGATCTGTATAAATAAATTCTCTGTTAATGGCTCAGTATTTTTCTTTAGTTTCTACATCTTATCCTATTGGTGCATAGTCTTTTAAAAAATAAAAAATAAAATTGTCTTAAACAGCTTAAAGCTTTAACTTAAAGAAGACTTTTTTTTTTAAATCATATCCATGTCTATAATAAGATGATTTGCAAACGTTGTTATTCATTTTTGTGTTGACTGTTTTGCGGAGAGCTGCAACAGTGTTTTTTTATTTTGGCATAGTAATTTGGAAAATGAAATGATAGTAGCTCTGACTTAGTAGTGATGAATGATTTTGAGGTGATATTTTGCTTGAATCAAATTTTGTGGCAGAACTGTCCATTTCATAGGTACAAAATTCCAGTGATACAATATTCTAGTTCTGTTTTTGCTTCACATTTCCACATGTACACTGTATAAAAATTAAATAATAAAACAATGGGCTGCGTGCATCCCAAACAGCGCCACCCTCTATAATGAACAATTGGCCCCGGACAGATCAGCGTAGGACTTTGTGTGGGCCAGGGTAATTAACAAGAACCTGGAGTGGCAACTTTGCCATCTCAGTGGTCCCAGTAAAATGAACAGGGGTTCCTAACATGCATGCTTGTTATACCAAAGGAGTAAAAGAAAAAATAACACGCACAGTTGTCAAATAAACTTTAATAGAATAAATGACTCCCAAATGCCTGGACAGTCACTCTCTATTGAGGTGATAAGGAAATAAATGGTGGAATGAGAGCTTAGACTGCTGTCTGCTCAAACTCACTATGGTACATGTGAGCTGCAGGTTTCCGCCGACAAGTAGCTATTAACAGGAGGCGTAACTATCGTGGGAGCGGAGACTATGGGGCTTGCAGGTCTTCCCCACAATCAAGGCCCCTGCTCTCCTCCGCCTGTTCTCAATAGAGCAGAGGCCTCTTGTGATAATACATCAATAATTAATGGTACATGCTCAGAAGAGATTCTATTGGGAACAGTGGACAATGTGTAAAGTGGACCAATTTTCCTAAATAATCTTTACAAAATCCCGGAGCTTTAAAACCTCATCCTCAGGCCTGCTAAAATAATTAAATGGAAATCGTTCAGCCCTGTTCATTACACTGGTAATTATTTATACAGGATAATTAACCCCATACTGTAAACAAGGATATTATTGGTCACCAAGGAGTTCCAGGACCATCTAAAGGTTCACAGGCCAAATACTTTTATACAAGTCACATATTTCAGAGTTGGCTACTGATATCCATAATAATTTCTGGTTGGCTTTGCATTATTCCTTTGTAATACACAGTGACAATAATTCACCTTTTATACAGATACTATTTACTGGAGTTTATAGATATATATTGGCTTCACTGGCATATTATGTGTGTAGAATATTACTATTCTATTTATAGATCAAGATAAAAAGTTCCCCTAACCTCTGCATGCCTCATACGCAATGCAATCTCCACACAAAGTATAAATATTGCTCAACTGGGACAAAGTTTAAATTTCAATTTGAAACTAATGTGCATATTTTGCATCCTTGATGATAGACTGGATTTCAGTGCAAATTGCTGTTGGTCTGGTAAATAGCCCATCACATGTCTTCAAATAAAGCAGATATTTTGATTGCAATGCCAGTATTTCATCATCATCATCATCATCACCATTTATTTATATAGCGCCACTGATTCCGCAGCGCTGTACAGAGAACTCGCTCACATCAGTCCCTGCCCGATTGGGGCTTACATTCTAAATTCCCTAACATAGACACACAGACATACACACACAGACAGACACAGACGAGGGTCAATTTTGATAGCAGCCAATTAACCTACCAGTATGTTTTTGGAGTGTGGGAGGAAACCGGAGCACCCGGAGGAAACCCACGCAAACACGGGGAGAACATGCAAACTCCACACAGATAAAGATATGGTCGGGAATTGAACTCATGACCCCAGTGCTGTAAGGCAGAAGTGCTAACCACTGAGCCACCATGCTGTATTTGAAGATCAAACATGTGTGCCAGTACTCTACTAATCCATGTATTCCTGTGAATATTTATTATGTTTATGTAAGCAGAAATGTACAGATGATAGCCTATCTGACTGTATTTCATTTATATGGCAAGTATAACAGTATTTGATATTTATATACAGGTAGTGGACATTAATTGGAAACACTAATTAAACTTAATAGGGAATTCGGCCAACATGGGCTGCTAGTACATCTTGTGTACGCCTTGGCAATGAGTCTATCAATGTCTGGAATTGTGCCTCAGGCATGCAGCACCATTCTGCCGTGTTTGGTTCATGGTGTTGGAAAACACTCTCGCAGGCGTTGTTCCAGAATATTCCATAAATGTTCTATTGGGTTAAGATCTAGTGACTGAGAAAGCCATGAGATATGGATAATATCAGTGTCAATGGGCAACCTCTTGTATTCTGTTGATGGGGATATTATCGTCTTGGAAGATGTCCCTGCCTTCAGGAAAGAATATCGAAGATAATCGGTCATTATTAAGTTGAATTAGCATCGGCCATGTCTTCTAAGAAAATGACTACACCATGTGAATTTCTAAGTGCGTTGAGCAGTTTACACACTGCAACCCGACTATGACAGCTCTTTGGAATTCTCTTTGGACCATTTTTTACGAAACCGATAGCTCTCACCATGGTTCGAAATTTGTCGTCAACGGATGCAGTTACTCTCCTTGTTTTACCTTAACTTCAAATGAATGAACGGCTATCACGTTCCTGAAGTATGCACAGTCGCACTTGTGTTGCCTTTTGTAATGATGCTTTTACCTTGGGAGTTCTCTACTAACATCGCCTTAGACTTCATTGTTTGTGAAACATTAGTAAGTTGACTTGTCTTGGTCACTGAAGCACCTTACAAACGTTCCCCACCAATCATCCCTCTTTAAAGTCAATGAGGTGTCCTCACAGCCATGCCAGTCATAAATTGTAGCCAATTTTATTCATGACCATGCTGTAATGTTAGTTGCTTAATGAATGCATGAGCCACTCCTATATATAGAAGCCCTTTTTTCCTTTTTTTTATCCACTACCTGTATATAGAATGGCTGAATAATGTACAGGAATTTTAAAAAGTCCAACATACTGTTTTGTTTTGTTTTGTTTTTACTCCAGCAGTAAGTTGCCATGTTAGGATGGATGTGCTTCTCTAATTTAACAAACAGTGACTGACATCTTGCAGAAATGCACACTGTGAGTTCCTAAATTCACAAACAATCGCAGGGCCAGTGATGTCACAGCAGCTCAAATTACTGTAGCTTGTTGTCCAGCATCAAATGCTATTAGGACATTGTCCTTAAGATGTGGCTTGAGCTTCAGTTGTTCATAATGGAGTGTTGTGGTAATATTGTAGCTTTCTAACAGAGCTGCCATAGACTGTCAGGTTAATGTTGAATTATGTCTTTTACCTGCTTGAAAAACTATTGGTACTGATGCAGTGTCATTGCAATCAACATACCTTGACACTTGTCAAGGGCTATACAAGAACAATATTGTTTTTAAAGCATATGATCTTTGTAGAAACTCGCACAGTTGTTTTGATTTTCAAGCAAAATTTTTGCTCCCGGGGAATTAAATTAATATCAGTAAATTGTAAATGGACACCTATTAAATGTAATTATTATTCCATTTGAAATAAATGTTCTGTTTGCACAAATCTAGAAATAACACATTCAACTGTAACAAAGAAATGTAAAAAAAAAGTCTTCAATGTATTTTGGTTGGTGGGTGTACATGGTGATGTGTTCTAAATAGATAGACAAACCCAAAATAGTAACAAGTCTACAGAAACAAACCTCAGGAGCAATGTAATGATAGAGCGTAATACTACTGGGTTTAAAGGGACAGGCCCACCTGGGATCAAATGAAGAACGTGGGGAAATTGTTTAACTATAAGAAAGATCTCTGCGAAAGAGAAGTGGAGTTTCCATGACAACCAACCCTCTTGGAAATTTACACGATCTTTAACAATCTATGTCGTGATCACAGGGGGAACATAGTATTTCTAGGCAATCTGTCAAAGCCTGGTTTCTTTTGTTGTTCTGCTAATGTAATTACTGTAGCCTCAAAAACACAGTAGCTAAACATAAAGGAAAGTGATCTAAGTTCAATTATCACAGAAGATACTAGTCAAATCTTCAATTTCCATTATGGGTGTTTCTATAAAAATAATGTTCCTTTGTTGTATACAAATATGAACAAATAGTAAGAAATCTAGGCAGTTTGTTTATATACTGGTGCACTTTAAAGGATAATTCCAACTATATATACATTTTTTAGCTAACATTCCCTCTCGCGCCAACTAGCAGAACTGTGTCAAGAACCCTCATTTGGCAACCAGGGCCGGTTTAAACCGAAGCAACACTGTGTCCGTATCCGTTTCTGACACAGTACCGATTGACATTGCTGCCTTGGGTGGTGGTCTCCTAAACTGTGGTGTTCACTGACATGTTAGTTGGTAGGAGAGGAGTGTCTGTATACAGAACGCGACCCATCAACCCACCATCAGTGACTAGAAGCTTCACTTGGAAGTCAGTAACTTATGAGTTGAGTCTGGTAAATATTTAGCAGTTCCTTAGTGATGTCATTGGTTTCTAGTAAATAGGCTGCATATTGATATCCGCAAAATGGATTAACCCAAAATAAGGGGTGTTTTTAGTTAATGAAATTACCAGTCTGGTTCAGGGTATTGATGAGAAACCTCAGAAGGAAAAATAAACCAATTAAAATATCAGATTTTCTTGGTTGGGGCCAAAAATGGTGAGTCCCACATGTATAATGTGAACATAAATGTGCCTCTGTTTAGTCTGCTATGGATCCATCATCGTCCTACCTCGCCTGATGGAAGGTTGAATGTAAATATTCAAAGAAACACAGTAATGTACTTAAAGATAACACCGTTTGGTCAGGACCCACTTAAAAAAAGAAAGCGTATTCCACCCATGGCGTCAAGAGTTAAGATAAAGATCACGTGATCCTGTAATCAACAATTTTGAAAAAGGTTAGAGCGAAACACTGGAAAGCAACTTTCAAATGTAAAATATCATTTTCATGTCATATTCATCTAATCCCAAATTTAAGATGACAACCAATACTAATGTTCTTTGGAATGGAAAGGGGTGCCCTGCCATGCCTAAAAAAAGTCAAATCTTCCTGGGAGCCCTTCCCAGAAGACTTAGAGCCAAAAATTGCTAACACGTCAGAGCCATGCCAGTAGGGTCCAGTAAGGGATTTTTTCACCATGTCTCTTCCTAGTCGAGCCTATGATTGGTTAACAACTACGGTTCCCAAATGAGTTAACCCACTCTGGAAGCATGGGAATTTCTGGAGCACAAAACACTATGTCTATGGGGTCTAAGAGAAACTTGGAAAGCCAAAGAAGCAGAATCTATTGTCCATGCAAAAATCAGTTGACTGTAGATTCGGGAGATGCAGATTAAGATTGGGGCTGCTTGAGCAAGTTGCCCTATGGCTTGCCGTTCAAAATTCCAATTTTGTTTTGGTGTTGCAGAAATCGTCATGCTTTACTGTTGCGTTTTTCTTTTTTTGCAGTCTAACATATTGATTTAGCTTATAAGGCAGTAGTAGTGTAAATAATAAATAATCTCATATTTAGAGGTCTGTCCAGTGACGTTATGTTTGTATCCTACACTCAGATTATGAAAGAGGTCCGACGGGCATTGTGCAATGCTTCCTCTGATGACAGTAAGCTCCTGCTCCTTAGTGCTGTTGGGAGTGTATTCTGCAGCGGTCTAGATTATTCATACCTCATCGGGAGGTTATCTACAGACAGGAGGAAGGAGAGTTCAAGGATCGCAGAAGCTATAAGGTATTTGAGTATTTTTCTCTCTCTACCTTACAATATTGAGACGGAATTAAAATTCAGTTTAACGATTGATATAAAAAAGTACAACAAACCAGATAAACTTGTTTTAGAATAAGGGGTATATAAGATAAATCACAACCAAACAGATATTAGATTTGATTATTCTACTGATAAGTAAATTTAACAAAGCAAATGTAGATTTCAGCACAGTTTTATGGTCTTGGCAGTGTTTCTATATTATTATGACTAATAAGAATAATGAAGAAGGAAGTAAAACTGTAGGAAAAAGTCACATAGTTTATCTGCCAAATCTAATGATGACAGCGTGTTACATTAAAAAAATAATGTTCTTTTTGTGCTACTATTGCAATAACTAACACTTTGTCAAAAGGTTTCTCAAGTTTGGGACAATCCCTGCAACTTACCCAGACCACCCCTCTCTGAGTAACCCGCCTGTGTCCCCAAAACGAGCATAATTTCCAATAGCGTTCCCAGTGTAATCTGATTAATTGTCATATTGAACAGTGATGCTGTCACATTGTGCTCATGACAAGTGATTGGTTAAGCCAATGTGTGACTTGTTTTCAAATATAATAATATTGTTTCTTTTAAAGGGATTTTGTAAAGGCATTCATCCAGTTTAAGAAACCAATTGTGGTTGCCATCAATGGCCCAGCCCTTGGCTTAGGGGCGTCAATATTACCTCTTTGTGATATTGTTTGGGCAAGCGAAAAGGCTTGGTTCCAGACTCCATATGCTACTATCCGCCTGACTCCTGCTGGCTGTTCCTCGTACACTTTCCCTCAGATACTTGGCGTTGCTCTGGTGAGTTGTTTATCATTTAAAATGTTTTCATGTTTTCCATTATTCTTCAACTAAACTTTCTACTGTGATCATGATAATTGACGGGCCTGTTTGATTTGGGCCTTGTCTCTGGCTTATGTCGATTGTTTGGAAATAACCATCAAAGTTTTTCTTCTATAGGCTAATGAGATGATGTTTTGTGGAAGGAAGCTTACTGCGCAAGAGGCGTGTAGCAGAGGGCTTGTCTCACAGGTCTTTTGGCCAACAACGTTCAGTCAAGAAGTTATGCTCCGAGTAAAAGAGATGGCTGCCTGTAGTGCTATGGTAAGATACTTTTTGTCTTTGTGGTAACTTTTTTGACTTGCCCAGAATGTAACTTCATCTATACTTCTGTTCATGGTGAGGTATTGATTTCACAATACCAATGGGCATTGAATCTATCCCGTTGCGCCTTTGGGAAGAAGTGGACTCTAAAATGGACTAAGGTAGTAAGCTGTGGGTACCGTATTTCGGCATTGCCACTTGAGCAAATAGTTGATGTAAATTATACATTTTTATTATATAACAAACCATATACATCACTGGCAGTAAAATTTTATAACTGGCAATATTGGTGCTTATGGGCACTGTCCCCACAGGTAGTATTTTTTTTTTTTCTCTTTTGCCGCCTACATACTAGCGCCGACCATGTCAGCACTGTAATTGGCTCATGGTCGGTGAACAATACCCAGGCAGCACCTAGGATTGGGCAGTCAGCTACCTTCACCAACTTAGCCTATGGTAAACACTCTTTGTTCCCTTTGCACCACCGGAGAACCCTCCTCTCTCCTTTTATCACATGAGACAGCTATTGAGACATTCTGACTGTAATGAGCAAACAAAAGATGACTAGCCACATCATGGGTATTAAAAATTGTGGGGTATATTTGTTAGTTTCACCTAATGGTAGCGCCTGCGCTGTGAACTCCAGAGAAGTTAAGCAGAGCTCTGATTGGCTGCTCAAGTATACAATGCAAATGACAAACATAGTGTAACGAAAAGTAGCACATATGATTGTTTAATAGTTGTGCCCTAGCACAAGTGTCGGCTATGTGTGCCCATGCATCAACTGCATGGGTGCACATGAGCCCATACCACAGATCATATATTTACAGTAGGGGCTGTATATATTTAATTTCTTTGCCCATTAAGTTAAGTTCCACCTCACCCACCTCTTCAACCTTTCCCTCTCCACCGGCATCTTCCCCCTTTTGCTTCAAACATGCCCCCATCTACCTCAAGGCATCTACCTCATTCTCAAAAAAACTCTCTTTTGACTCCACATCACACACTCTTCCTCTTCACTTCAAAAATACTCAATGGGCACGTCAACAACCGCCTTGCCACCTTCCTCTCTGACAACTCCCGCCTTGACCCTCTCCAATCAACAGAAACTACCCTGACCAAAGTCACCAGTGACTTTCTTGACGCAAAATCCAAGGATCATTTCTCTGTGCCTGTCCTTCGGGACCTTTCTGCCTTCTTTAACACCATGGACTAACCTCTACTATGCAACTTTCACTCCTTTGACCTTCTCAACACTGTCCTCTATTAGGTCACCTCTTATCTCTTGAACCGATCCTTCTCTATCTCTACCTCGACCCCCCACTCTCACATTCCCTGACCCTGCTGCTTTCACTCTACACCTCCTCTTTTGGCGAGCTACTCAACTCATTCAATTTACAGTACCACCTCTGTGCCAATGATAAACAGCTCTAACTGTCCTCCCCTAACCTCTCCCCCTTTCTGCCACCCTCTCACATTCACTCCCCACAGCCAATCCCTCTCCCACTCCTGATGCTTCCATTTTTGGAACATGGCCAGGATTCAAACCTTCCTTTCCCCCTTGATGCCAACAAAAGATTATTTATCCCTCTCATCATCTGTCACCCTATTGTTAGGAACAGCAGGTAATTGCTGTTTTCTTTTTGGCAGCTGCAGTGTTGTTTTCAGCCTGAGTGTGATCACCTGAACTCCTCTCACCTGCAGCTCTATCTGACACCTGCCCTGATTGGCTACCTGTCAGCTTCACTCTGCCTTTTGCCGGTTATAGCGTTCACACGCTTGCTTCTCCGTGCTCCTGGTTCTGTGAATAGTCTGCCTGTTTTTCCTGATTGATACCCATTGTGATCTCTGCCTGAATACTGACCTTGCTTGTTTGCTTGTGGCCCTGACCTCTGCCTGGATTCCGACTCTGCCTTTTCATCTCAGAGATCTCCTCCCTGCCACAGGATCGTGGTGCCAGCTTTTCGCTCCATCAGACTCACCTGTGTCAGCAGTGTTTCTCAGTACAGATTTACTGCTCAATCTTGCTCGGCATTTTCCCTGACACTGTGCTGCTCGCTAGCTCCATCTCACACAGGCCACAGCAGGTACTACATCATCCTCTACTCCACACTGCCAGTCTATTATAATCTGTTATACTGGAGGAGGTTGGTACTGCAACCTGTTACTAACACAGTGTTCCTGCTTTATCTGGTCCAGGAGTATCTCTGCTCAGCATCCCACTGTCAAGTCCTCTGTGGTGCCTACCTACCAGAGTTGAGTTATCACTACTCGAGAATAAGTCCTGGGGACAACCGAGTACCGGCGAACATATCTGGTTCTATGGGAAAGGGGGTTGCTATTGGTGAAGCTCTCGTCAACAACAGGTTCTGATAACTCAACTCGTAGGGTGATTTGTGATTCTATCTGGCCTCCCACTTACCTGCCCCTCTCCTAAATGCTGCGGCAAGATTGATTCTCTCTGCCTCTCCCCTCTGCTAATCTCTCCACTGGCTCCCCACCCCCTATAGAATCCAATTCATACTCCTAACCCTCACCTACAAAGCTTTCGTCTGCATCTCTCCTACCTACATCTTCAACCACATTGCCTACCAGTCCCCTTCGCTCAGCCAACAAGTGCCATTTTCCTCCCCTCTGATTACCATGTCTCACTCTGGGCTCCCAAAACTTTTTTCCTGCGCTAAAACCCCATCTCTGGAATGTGCTCACTTGCTCTATCAGACACTCATCCAGCCTCCAATGCAATCAGCAAATCCTACCAGACCGCTGACTAACCCCTCTATACCGCCCCCCCTCCTCCTTCCCCTTTATGTATCACCCCCTCCTCCTTCCACTTCAAACCCTCTCCTTTAGATTGTAAGATCTCACAAGCAGGGTCCTCCTCCTTTCCCCTCTCCCCACTTGCTTCCTACCACTCCCTTGTCAACTTCGGCTACCCATGCCATCCTTGTAAATGCCAGGGACTTTCCCATTGTTATGTGACTTATCTATGTTACCCTGCTTGTGTTGCTACTTTTCAGTTCTGTTTGTGCTTTGTAAATTGTTATGTAGTTTTGTTAATTTATATGAACTGTGTCTACCTTGTTTGTACTCCCCACCATGTATGGCGTTACGCAAATTTGTGGCGCCCTATAAATAAACGCTGATAATAACGGTGTTCTCTGCCCACAGGTATTAGAGGAATCCAAGTGTCTAGTCAGGAGCTTCCTCAAATCGGTTCTGGTAGACGTCAACGAACGGGAGTGCCAGATGTTGAAACAACTCTGGAGCTCACCCAAGGGCCTGGACTCCCTATTCAGCTATTTACAGGACAAAATCTATGAAGTCTGATATCTTCAGGTCAGACTAAAGAAAGAGTTTTTCTTTCCACTTCCGTCTTCACTTCTGCGATAACCTTGAAAGATGCTTGGGACATTGCTTTGTCAGAGCCCAAAATTATGCAATGAGGTATTCCACAGAGTCTGTCATATTGCTTCCAGAATTTTTTTTTTTATGTAACATAAAGCGGTATAGGCTCTCTGAAGCATATACAATTTACTAAATACTGAAACTTCCATCTCCATAAAAAAACAAAGAATAAACATTCCACCAGCCACAGAGGACCTTTTTCAACAGAAATACTTGTGTGAGCTGTACTAAGTCGTTTCACTTATATGAACTTTGTGATGACACGTCGAAAATCTAGTTGAAGTAATAATGTGAGAATTGCACTTAGTAACTTTTTTGATTGTTTGTTTCTTGTACTTAAATATTGGATAATTTGTATATATTGTTTGTTCGGCTGTTTAAGTTTGTTTTATTTTTTTTAATTTTTTTTTATTAGCGAGAAAAACATGTTTTCTTCAGTACTGTAAATTAGCCAAGTGAACTAATTTATTGAAGTTTATTTTCAGTAAGTAAAGGTCAAATGTTGTTATTGGGGCATTTGTTCAGTTTTACCCATCTCATATATTACAATACTATAATATTATACCACCAAAAACTAAACTGAAAGGAAGTCATGGTGCAGTAACTGGCATTGACCCTATAACTTTATTATTAGTGTGCAATAGCTTTCATCTTATTAAAGGAGAACACCAACATGGAGTGGATTCCAGTGCATTAGAATACAGAAAATCACTGCAGCGATCTTCCAGTCTGGCGAGTCCATTCATGTCTCTAAGGTCCGGTGCTGCTCTTCTCTCTGCTATTAAGGTCTGGCCGATTGCAAACAGCCAGTAGTGTTGTTGATGCATCTAAACTATGAATTTTTCATTCATGTGGAATTTCAGAGACAAAGGATATTAACAACTCCACTCCCTGGAGCAGAAGCAAAAAAAGAGAGTGTAATGGGGGCACTCCTAGAAAAGATTTAAAACTAATTAAGCTTTAATGGTATGCATTAAAATAGGGGTAGAAATGAGCGAAATATAAAATCAACATATAAACATACAGTGATACAATACAAATTTAAAACTGCAAACTATGTTGCACGGGCTCCAACGGTCAATTGAAAAAACACAGCTCTATGCAAGAGGGCTGCAATAAGCCTTAATGCGATTATAGGGTCATAATAAATCCCAATAAATAAAGCTATAACTCCTGTACAGTAATAAACGGGATTAAGAAAAAATTCCTATGTTAAACCCTGCATGAGGTGCCGAAAATCAAAGCAGTAATGGCACTATATGGAATAAAAATATCCCCGTAAATACGAGGCACATGCGGGAGATGAAAGGAAGTCAATAATAGGTAATCACCCTCTGATCGCTGGGTTTTGTGATAAGTCCCTGCCTAAAATATCTGGGAAGCGATCAGGGGGATAATACACCAGTAATGAACCAGTGCAGGAGATGAGTGTAGGAGCCCTGAAAACGCCTTTTCAGGGCTCCTACACTCATCTCAGATATTTTAGGCAGGGTTTAACATAGGAATTTTTTCTTTATCCAGTTTATTACTGTACAGGAGTTACACCAGCTTCATTTATTGGGATTTATTATGACCCTATAATTGCATTAAGGCTTATTTAGTTTTAAATATTTTCTAGAAGTGCTCCCATTACACTCTTTTTTTTTTTTTCTTCTTCTGCTCCATTTGTACTATTATTTCTGTGTGGGGTGCACCCCCTGGGTCGTATACCCCAGGTCTGATACGCAACATTTATTTACTTTTGAGGAGATCAGTCTATACATCACATTATCTTGTGCGGTGGTATTTCCCCTCGTGTTCTTTGAAACTCCACTCACTACCTGAAATGGTGAAGTGGAGAACAGCACCGAATGTTAGCGGCATCAGAGGACTCACCATATCGGGGAATGCCACACAGATGCTACGTATCACTTGACACCCAAACCTAAATTTTACTTTTCTTAAATACTAGTGTGCTAAATATTGAATTGAATGGCCCTGGTATTGTTTATTTAGTAAAATAATCATACATTAGACATTTTTTGCATTGTTTGCTTGAAAAGAAATGCACATATTTTTTTGTTTTGTTTCTGATATTTATTTAATATTTGTATTGTTACAAAGTATATAAATGCAGCCAAGAGATTGCAATTGTGAAGATCAATCTTGCTGAAATTATTTTTAATATTATTTTAGTTTTTAGTTGGTTTCTGTTGGTTCTTTATAGTCATCTTATTGGATTAGCAGTTTGAATTGTCTTTGGGTTTAAAGGGCATTCCCTAAACAATGAAACCAGGGTTCCCCATTTATAAAAGTGTGATGTATGTTGCATTACTGTATCTTGAAGTCCATGGCAGATTTCTGAAATTCTTAAAAAAAAAAAAAAAGAATCTGACACAAACAACTAACAATATTTTATTTAGATTCCTAAATAACATAGTCCTAAATTTATTTATCTTTTTAACAATTTTTGTTTGCACTCAAACTTATTAAAGGGGATATAATTTATTTATTTTTTGTTTACATTAAATAGATGCCTTTAGTATCTTTGAATGACAGTGAGGTGATCACCTGACCTTCCCACTGCTCTCGAAAACAAGTACTCAACTTTCCGAAATTTCTAAAGCAAAACGAGTGGCTATACTTATTGCAAGTTATCCTAACAACAATTCAGAAAGGGTAGCCTATGGGGGAGCTGGACCATGTCTTATAGCCTAGAGGCAGTGCACACAAAAAAAATATTATTTTGAAAACAATATATATGTCGTAAAATCTGAGTGGTCCAATGTCCAAGAGATGTTTACTTAAAAAGTTATTAGTAGGGCCAAGCAAACTCCCATTTATCATTTCAAGTCTCCCACTGGGGGGAAGGGTTGTTTAATTGCAGTCAGGGGGTGTCATTTTTAGTGTTTCCGTTGGTCATACAAATTGGAGGCAGTTATTTTGTGAGCTGTACTAAAATTCATGAGAATATTACATGTCAGTTCACTAGGAACCACTGACCTCAGTTGTTCCCATTGAAATTATAGACGGCATGGCCATGAATTTGTTCCGCCCACAAAATGTCTGCATCCTCTGTTGTGGGCAACTAGTACACTTTAATTTTAACTTGACCGTAAGATCAATAATTTTCGGTGTACAAATATATAAACCAGTATGCTCTATATTTTTTGTTAGTATTCACAGAAAAGTTGAAGTAAAGTATGGTCTATTTTCCCTTTTATGAAAGAAACAAACTTTATTTCCCCTTAAAAAATAAGCCTAGGGATCTCATAGACGACCAGATTTGGGACCTATTACAACGAAACTTAGTCAGTTTACAGTGAGATGCCTCATGGTACCAGCTAGTGTCTTGTCTATTAAATATGGACTATTGTGATACAATAGAGAAACAAATTTTTCTAGTTTTCTTGAGAAAGCGATCAAGCTAGAAATTTATTTAGAAATAGTCCTCACAATATAATTTTGTAGTACTGTATTTTTCTAGTGTCTTGCCTAAAATATAAAACAAATATACATTTTCCTAAGATTTATTCTGATAATTTGTGCTAAGATGTGCTAGTCATGTCAAGAATAGAGTTTAGCGGCCTTTCCACCTTGCGTATAGATTTGTTTGCCGACTCTGACAGCTGATTTAATGCAATGTTCAGGAATTTTGTTTCGTACGTTAAGTCTTCGGAGGTAATTGCATGTTGTGTTGACCTCTTGCATCCAGGCTAGTCTCATCCCAGTCTTCGCCTTCTATCATGTCAGTGGAAATTACACAGATGTATTGTAAGAAATGTAATAATTATGCTCTTTAAAATACACTTTGTGAAAAATGTTTGGTTTATTTTCACCTTCACCCATCAAATGATTCCACTAAGCTAAGTTTTAAGTATACAAGAGATGTAACATTGGTTCACTCCTGCTAGTGTACCCATCTGTATGTAGGCAGGGATGGCCGCGTTTGAGAAGTTGGTCAGCTGATGCCCCCCAAGGCGTCTTGATAATTTTTGCTCATTTATTCTTCCAGGTCTCCAGCAAAAAATAAAAAAATATTCTATATTTCTGAGTGTTTATTGGTAATTTAGTGGTACTTCTCTCTGAAAAGTCAGTGTTGGTAAAGCCTTTTGCAAAGCACAGTTGTAGTTGTAATCTACTTAATTTGAATTTACAAATGACATCCAACCCTCTCTGAACTTGGCTTGGATAGTACACATAGGTTCAGTTCTACATTTAAACATCACTATCCTAGGGGTTTATGCAAACATTCCTGAGAATTATAGATGTCTGTGAGGTCTCATAGCAATGATAGGTTGGCATCAGGCTTAGATAACCAATGCCCTTAGTTCATTATTAATCTTTACTTTAGTTGCACTAACGGTGCCAGTCTGGGAGATGTGATCATGCACATATCTTACCATATCTGAAAGATCTAGCCAAACATTTGGGTAGGCAGCATCAGGACTGGGGCGTGACCATAGCATGAAGGGGGCGTGGTCATGGTTTGATGGGGGTGTTTCCACATCCTGGGGGGCGCGCCTTGCGCTTTTGAAGTGCAAGACTACCCCGTTCTCCCCTCCCCTCCAAACTCCTTCATTGCCATATGCAGAGAACAGAATGCCTCCCAACTTTTCCCACCGATCAGGACAAAGGATGGCGGGATGGAACCCTCAAATCGGGACGGTTGGGAGGTATACGGGATGCATAGATTCATCGAGCAATCGTATTTACCAGATGCCTAAATCAATAGCTGATTAATCAGATGTTGGTTGGTATCAGATTTTTTTATTTTTTAGAATTTTTTTAAACCTATTAGCCACAATTTGCAGCCTGTATGGTCACCTTTACTAATTCACATATATACGAGCCCAGCCTTTTGGGTCTATGTTATATTTTTTTATGACATTTAAAAGAAGGCACTTTGGAACTACTTAATTCAGGTTTATTTCGCCTGACAATCATTTAGGAATGAATAGCCCTAAAGGAAAAGAATTACTGACTTACTTTTATGCTGATATAATATGCAATGTCATTTATTCTACTGTTTCAGCCCAGGTTATTAAACATGTGCAATAGAGAGCAAATCAGACATCTTCTGACCGTCTACTGACAATAAATTGATTCCATAGATTCCAAATCGTCTATTATGTTTTGTGCTATAAAAAGTATGTATGTAAAACAACCCTGTAACAAAACAGAGCTTATGGAAGTTGTCATTAAAGTTGGAGTTTAAAGAAAAGATTTGCTCTCGATTAAACAAAGTTGGTGGCAGAATATTTTTTCCCTTGTTTAAATTTTTGGGCACATTGTAAAAAAAAAAATTACCTCAGAAACATTGTTATTATTGACAAAAATGTGCAAATTGTTTTAAAATATTTCTGTATATTTCAGTTATTTGTATATTCCATACATGTGACTAGATTAGTTTTTAGAGCATCTGACACCTTTATTTTGGTTGTACTAAAAGTTTTATTTTTCAAGGCAAATGGTGTTGATGTCGCTGGTTGTGTTTTGAGCAACTGTCATTTGTTTCTTTGTTAAAATATATTTATTTGAAGTACAGTTTTGAAAGCAGACTGTATTAATGTTCTGCAAGCAATGTTACTGGACTTTTGTGTTTTCTTTCTTGTCTGTATGCTTTTATTTATACCCTATGTCACTTGCACTTTAGGCATTATTTACTGCTAAAAGAGGAAGTAATTAATCAGTAATTCCTAAGAGGGAGAGAGAGTCTCTGCGGAGTGATGTACTAAGCCACAAAATTAATATTTTCAGTTATGAACCATGAAGAACAGGATATTCAGTGTTTATCTAACATTCCACAATATCTCTATTAAAGAGTAAAGTATCTCTTCGCTACTCCCATTGGACAACTAAAGCCCCTCCCACATCTTTAGGACAGCGTTCTAATAGGAGTTGGTGCAGGTCAAAGAGCTGATTCTGATGGCATTTAAGTTACTGAGCCTTAACTGGCTTTACCACTGTGTGTGAATCCACCAATTCGCACGTTGCATTTCTGCAAAGCAAGTCTGCCTAGCTGTCATTCAGTGTCGCTAGTTTTAGTTTAGCAAAGTACCTTCTTCCTAACACAGCAACATGTTCTACAGGAGTGAAAGAGAGCTTGGTGGATGTGTTTTGGTTATTTCATGTATATTTTTCAGGTCAGTAATACACAGCCTTTAATATATATAAAAACTACCTTACTGGGTCGGGTGAAAAAAAAAAATCACCCAAACCACTGCTTCCCTCACTGCCGCCCCAGTGAATCTGCAAGTACAGACATGGCAGCTTCTTATTGGTCCTCCAGCTCACACCCATGTCAGGGGTCATAGTAAAATTGTGAATAGTAACTCTCACAGCTAACGAGAAGCACATATTTTATGTTATACTGGCATACTAGAAGACTATTGTCTGTATAGCTAGTATGTCATAAATAAATTGATTATTTATCTAGAAAAGAAAAAAAACATATTTCTTGCTTTCAAGCGTGTTTTCTTGACATCAGATTTACCTCATTGGAACCTGTAGGCATGCCCTATACACTAGCCACAACCCTAATACATACTTGCCCACTTTCAAACCTCTCCTCCGGGAGATTTGGGAGGAGAGATCATGTGACAGGGGGTAGGAGGGGACATGGTTGCACCGTTGCGTCACCGTACCCCCCCCCCCCTTCTAGTAAATTACAAAATTCACAACATTTCATAGCAGAGGGCGGGGCTTAATGACGCGTCATTAAGCCCTGCCTCCATTACCTCCAGGAGGATGCCCACTCGTCCAGGAGGAGTCCCCGAAATTCGAGAGCCTCCTGGAAATTCTGGGAGAGTAGACAAGTATGCCCTAATACAGTGGTTCCCAAACCTTTGCAGTTCGCGGCACCCTTAGAGTCTCCATAATTTTTTCAAGGCACCCCTCCAAAATAATTACAGAGCAGTCTTGTTTTATAAGTAGTTGAGTCAAAACAATGTAATAAGTATTTAGGTCAGGACAGAAATACTTATTTAGTTGTATGCAAAAATAATACACATAAATCCAAGGGAAAAGAATATTTTTATATATTTTTTTCAATTATATTTCTGTCAAAGTATAATTTACAGCTAACTCACACTGTGCCCTCCTTCATCTGCACACTATGTCCCCTCTTCATCCACACCTCTCACTCTGTGCCCTCCTTCATCCCCACACACACTCTGTGCCCTCCTTCATCCCCACACACACTCTGTGCCCTCCTTCATCCCCACACACACTCTGTGCCCTCCTTCATCTCCACACACACTCTGTGCCCTCCTTCATCTCCACACACACTCTGTGCCCGCCTTCATCTCCACACACACTGCCCCCTCTGCATCCACACACACTGCCCCCTCTGCATCCCTTCACTCTTCCCCCTCTGCTTCCCGGGGGCCAGGAAGAGAAAAAACAACAACAAAAACTTACCAATCCGGTAGCGCCCGGGACCCATCCTCCTCCTCCTCTTTCCTGCCGCTGTCACTGAATGTTGGGCGTGATAACGTCACACCCGACACTCAGTGAGAAGTGTGGAGGGAGGATGCTGGGCCCCAGGTGCCGCCGGATAGGTAAGTTGTTTTTTGTTTTCTCTTCCTGGCCGCAGCACCCATGTGACAGTGCCGTGGCTCCACACTTTGGGAACAGCTGCTCTAATATAAACACTATGCGAGATTTCTTTTCTAATACAAAATGTATTGACACAGCCAACAGCAGTCATCCCCTGCTCAGTTATATCATGTTTCTCAGGTATTCTTCTCCCTTACCTACAAGCAGTCTCAATTTTCACAGAACAGCCCAGATCATTGAAGGTCAAAAAGGTCTGGCTCTGCTGGAAATGAGTTTAGCAGAGTAGGATGAAAACACTACCTTACAGGCCGTGCATAAAAAAAGGTCACCTTTGCTGCCCCTAGCCCCAGGCCAATTGTGCCTTCTACCATACTTGGACCTGCTCAAGAAAGCCCTCAAGATTTCTCCCAGCAATAATCACAAATTAATGTGTTACAAGGAACACCTTTGCACTTCCTGGTAGCAATGAGAATCTCTGCAACGTGTTGGGGTTTGTCAAATTCAGCCTACAAAAAAACTGCATAAAATCCTTGATTGCCAACTGGCCTGAAAGTCCAGCAATCCACAGAAATTCTCAGATTAGACGAGCTTCTAAATAACACACAATGGCATTCGTTAACAACGTACACAGGATGTGCACCGCAAAAGTCCTGTCTGGTCCGACTAGTGTACTTCAAAGTTTATGCTTCCTTTCCAAATATTTAGAGATATTTTTTTTTGCAAACTAAAATGCTGCTCAGTTTAGTTTAATTTTTGTCTTAACTTAATCATGAGAGTGTTTTAAAGCTATATTTTGCATCGGGCAGTGTGCATCTAGAAATGCACTTTTATAACTGAGCAAAATGCATCCATTAGCATAAAATTTTAAATATGTAGTGGCTGAGTACAGGTGCCCGTAGGATGAAACCCAACCTCCACCAAGCTCCGAGGTGGTGAAAATGACAAAATACTGTCAAGTGCGACCTCTCCACTTGATCCTATTTCAATAATCTTGTTCCGCAAAATTAAATCTTGTTTTTGCACTGCACCTATTTCATGCACTTAACTCCTCCCATTGGCCTGTGTGTCTCTACAAATGCCACTCTTTCGTCTCCACTTGCAATTAAGCATATATCATTCATAGATACGTTGACAGAGGATTTAAAAAAAAAAATGAGTAAATATATTTGGGGAAATTCACACAACTTACACAAGTCCCCAAAAATATGTTTTTACAATAATGCATTCATGTATGTCTGTTGCCTTGTCGTTGACATCACCATATTCCATCTGTGACCTTTTCACAGCTTACTTTCAACTTTGCCATGTTAAAAGACTGGTAAACCCAATAACATATTTTATTATATGACCTGGACTTCATACTGCAGCTTGGTTAAAATTAAACTGTGTATGTAATTAATATTCACCCCTCAATCACAAAGACATAACACCACATCCTGTAGCTTTTTACAGTATTTAATAGGGTGCTGATCTAGGATAAAAAGGACAAATAACAAAGCAGATCATGTCATTTAGCTTTCTGTGATACTGCTGGTCATCCCCCTGTGTATGGATCAACAAATCTGTCACTTGTAAGAATTGTTACTGTTACTTGGGAAACTGCAAAACAAACACTCAGTCTCTGGCTCCAACATGGCAACAGGGAATGAAAGATAGAGAAGCACCACTGTCCTTAGTAGCTGTTTGAAAATACATTAGAATAAAACATAGCATGCTGAACAGAGTTATTGAAGTATTAATTATTCAGTAACAAATAATTTTATAGTTACAATTGTCCAATAACTCTCTATTTGGATTTTTGACATCCATATAGACCTTATTCCCTGGGGCTATTCATTTTGGTATTGTGTAAACAATCTTTTTCAGTTTGATAGGAATATAATGTATATACTGTCAATATGCTAGGTAACAGGAATGCATTTTATTGTCCTGTTCGATGAATAATTGTGCACCATTCTGTTGTCTTCCAAAAGCTTTTTTTAGACCATAGGTGTTGGTGTTACGTTTTTAATTTCTGGTATTTTTCCACACAGGCTATGATTTGCCAGCAATCACACATAACTGGTAATAAAAATATCCAAATGCTAAAAGGGATTTTCAGGAGGGTTAGAAACAAATCCCACACTTGGTTAAACTGCATTTTTTAAGCCATCTATTCTAAACATGAATGGTATAGTGTCTTCCTGCTGGTCCATCATGAAGGACATTCATATTTTCCTATGTCAGTAAGTGTTGGAGCTGTATTCATTCCTAGTAATAATTATTAATGTACTGCTATTCTATGCTGAAAATATTTCAATAAAATTAAAAAATGTAAAAAAAGATGAAAGTATGTTTTTAGAGTATACATTAAAATACTACTGCACACAGTTAAGCATCAAAATAATTGTTTATTAATGATTGTGGTTTTAACACTGAATTTAAGAGCTTTTTAGAGTCTTAGGGGTAGATTTACTAAACTGCGGGTTTGAAAAAGTGGAGATGTTGCCTATAGCAACCAATCAGATTCTAGTTGTCATTTTGTAGAATGTACTAAATAAATGATAACTAGAATCTGATTGGTTGCTATATCTCCACTTTTTCAAACCCGCAGTTTAGTAAATCTACCCCTTAGAGTCAAAATATTCTCTCATTCAAACCATATATTTAATATTTAGTTACCTAAATGACCATAGGCATGGCAAATTCACCACTTGATTTAGACTAATATTGCCACAAAAGTGGGTTTCCACTTAGCAGCAGCTGAAAAAATAAAAAATTAGATTTTATTTTTTTACCTTCAGGGCAAAAATAAATTGTCTATGTATAGGTAGGTTTGCAGTTATCAGTTTTCTGTACCAATTGGTCTTTACACGGTAGTTAAACCAAACCGATCAATAGTCAGCTCTACCCAATTTGGCCATCTATATGTGTTGCCATATTAGATACCAATTTGGTAGTTTGGCAATGAGGGCAGCTTAAGAGCTTTAACTGTATTAAATGAATTGGGGGAAAAAAATCACTGCACTACTTTGTTCAACAGCATTGAGGTTTGGTATCAAAGTAAGGGTGCGATTCAATTAGCCGTAAGGTTCCGTAGTAGCCTTGTACGTTATGTTACTGCGCAATTTGCGTGGTGCGGTTTGTTCATCCTTTGTGAAAGCATTTCGCTTGCAAAATAATTTCTTAATAAAAACATCTTTATCTTGCAAGCAGAACTTTGCATTCAATACTACAATGGTCATTAATAAGGTTTCACCCCATTAAGTGGAAAAAAAAATTGTCCGATACAGTTGCTTTAAGGAAAATTAAATACATTTATTAATAAAATACAAACGTCCATTTGTAACAGAAGGTGGAAACCATCAAACATACAATCATGCCTTCAAATATACAGACTCTCGTAAGCTACAGTTATCAACTATCGGTACCCTTACATCAAAGCTAATCTACATACTTTAAACTACAGAGTTTCAGAAATTAAAACAATTATGACCCGATTAGAAATGAAATATTTTCTTACGATTAATTTGTACTATTTTTGCCAATTTTATTTTAAAACACTTTCTTGCAATATTTGAAAACAAACAACACTTTCTATAATTTTACCATATATTGTTGCACATATCAATAATGGAACAGTACTTATACTTGTGGGTATATTTACTAAACTGCGGGTTTGAAAAAGTGGAGATGTTGCCTACAGCAACCAATCGGATTCTAGCTGTCATTTTGTAAAATGTACTAAATAAATTATAGCGAGAATCTGATTGGCTATAGGCAACATCTCCACTTTTTCAAACCCACACAGTTTAGTAGATCTAGCCCTTAGTCTGTCTAAAGCAGATAGATAGATATATATATATATATATATATATATATATATATATATATATATATATATATATTCCTTATTTACTTTTTTCCCATGAACCTGTCCTTAAGACTTTAAAATCTTTTATGTATTTACTTATCTATTTTTTCAAAGTTACATTATACTTTATCACACAATCCTTTTAAGTGGGGCTACTCACATCCACTCTTTAATTAGTTATCTCTACTGTGTTATCTGTTCCCTTAGAATACATCTACAACCTCTTACTTCTAGATGATTAATTTAACCATTCCATGTTACATCTGCTAATATTTTTAAATAACCAACATTCTATAGCTTTAAAGAAATTTCAAAATTCTTTACATATGAATCAAAACATATGGACAAATAACAATCAGCTTAGGAAACTATGAGCTCATACAAAAATGTAATATGATGTTGTGAGTGTTCATATTTTCAATTCCTTCTAAGATTATACTCTAATGTAACACTATATACACCAGCCATTGGGGTTAAGTGAAAGTATCTTATCTAATATATAAAAGAGAAAATTTGTCCTTCTGTCCTTCTGTCTGTCTTTCTATACAAATCCACATTTTTCAAGCGAAGATCATGAAATTTTGCATACGAGTGTATTAAAACATGACGGAGGCAACTAAAAAAAATTGAAATTGAAATTCATTACGGGGTGGGGGTGGCAAGGGGGGTAACACCTAAAAATCATCGAAAACAACCATAACTCTGGAATGACTGGAACAATTTACACCAAACCTGGTACACATATGACTTACAGTCTGACAACAAATATTGTGGGGGCAAGACACCCCTAGCACTCCTAAGGGTGGGGGTGGCGAGGGGGGTAACACCTAAAAATCATCGAAAACGACCGTAACTCTGGAATGTCTGGAACAATTTACACCAAACCTGGTACACATATGACTTACAGTCTGACAACAAATATTGTGGGGGCAAGACACCCCTAGCACTCCTAAGGGTGGGGGTGGCGAGGGGGGTAACACCTAAAAATCATCGAAAACGACCGTAACTCTGGAATGTCTGGAACAATTTACACCAAACCTGGTACACATATGACTGACAGTCTGACAACAATTATTGTGGGGGCAAGACACCCCTAGCACTCCTAAGGGTGGGGGTGGCGAGGGGGGTAACACCTAAAAATCATCGAAAACGAGCATAACTCTGGAATGTCTGAAACAATTTACACCAAACCTGGTACACATATGACTTACAGTCTGACAACAAATATTGTGGGGGCAAGACACCCCTAGCACTCCTAAGGGTGGGGGTGGCGAGGGGGGTAACACCTAAAAATCATCCAAAACGACCATAACTCTGGAATGTCTGGAACAATTTACACCAAACCTGGTACACATATGACTTACAGTCTGACAACAAATATTGTGGGTGCAAGACAGCCCTAGCACTCCTAAGGGTGGGGGTGGCGAGGGGGGTAACACCTAAAAATCATCGAAAACAACCGTAACTCTGGAATGTCTGGAACAATTTACACCAAACCTGGTACACATATGACTTACAGTCTGACAACAATTATTGTGGGGGCAAGACACCCCTAGCACCCCTAAGGGTGGGGGTGGCGAGGGGGGTAACACCTAAAAATCATCGAAAACGAGCATAACTCTGGAATGTCTGGAACAATTTACACCAAACCTGGTACACATATGACTTACAGTCTGACAACAAATATTGTGGGGGCAAGACACCCCTAGCACTCCTAAGGGTGGGGGTGGCGAGGGGGGTAACACCTAAAAATCATCCAAAACGACCATAACTCTGGAATGTCTGGAACAATTTACACCAAACCTGGTACACATATGACTTACAGTCTGACAACAAATATTGTGGGGGCAAGACACCCCTAGCACTCCTAAGGGTGGGGGTGGCGAGGGGGTTAACACATTCTTTAAATCCCGGGCAACGCCGGGTATTCTGCTAGTTCAATATAAAAACTTGCATTTAATTTTGTACATATTTGATAGTCATTTACATGTTCATTAAGCCGCCAAGCAATTATGCTTTTTTGGGGACTGACCACAACATTCATACAAGATATTAAGTCTTGGCACCGTTATTATATTTTTTGCTTACCGAATCCTTATCTATGAGCAAAGTAACCGGATTGACCAAGCTTGTTATCTTATAAAAACGTTTATAGAACTCTCAGTATCAATTTCACGATTCTCTGTTCTCCTGGAACAAATTCTGGAGCTTAGGGAGCACCTCTTTATCTTTTTGTTTCCTTACTTGTACTGTGTAAAATGGATCTAAGTCTCTTTTTTCAGTAACATGTGGTGGTTGGCTCTGGTAACACTTGATAAAACTCCTTCTGAGTAATCTGGTAAAACCATCCAGAATGTAATAAATTCTTCTTCTGTTGTTATTATTTATAGTTTGCATTTGTCCTGTGGGCTTATCACAGCTTGTGATTGTCTTTCAAAAGGTTTTTCCAAATAAAATGAGAAATTTTAAGAGAGAATCTGGGAGTGATTCCGATACCGTATGAGGCCAAGAGAAGAACCTCTGGTTATATTAAACTTGTCTTTCACATTCATTTGCTCAATACGTATGAACTTCTAGGTTACCACAAACAATTCTCCTACACATATCATAATTCTTCTAACTTCATTTCTAAAGAAATGCCTCTATCATTTTCTCCTTTCAGTTAGGTTTATCATACCTACAAACTCATGCACTAAGGAAAAATACATGAGAACAGTTTGCATATTAATGTCATTTGCTAGTTCCTGAGCATTTTTATGGAATTATCATCATCATCATCACCATTTATTTATATAGCACCACTGATTCCGCAGCGCTGTACAGAGAACTCACTCACATCAGTCCCTGCCCCATTGGGGCTTACAGTCTAATATACACACACACACACACACACACACACACACACACACACACACACGTCAATTTAATAGCAACCAATTAACCTACCTGTATGTTTTTGGAGTTTGGGAGGAAACAGCACCCGGAGGAAACCCACGCAAATATGGGGAGAACATGCAAACTCCACACAGATAAGGCCATGGTCGGGAATTGAACTCCTGACCCCAGTGCTGTAAGGCAGAAGTGCTAACCACTTAGGCACCGTGCTGCCCACGGACCCCGAGCAAGAATCCAGCTGCCTTCCACTATTTACTACTAATTTTATTATATTCAACTTTCTATAGATTTGTGGAGCCTTGGTCATCCCATTCTGAATTCTAGAAGGTTAACTTCCTATGGGAAACATCACTTGTGGTATATTGATTAAAAACAATTACATTAAATAATGATCATACTTTGCAATTTAAGCTTGTCTGTAAATAAGTCTAGTAGGTACTGTAATTTAACAAGCATTCCTTAATGTTTAAGAGTGATGGTAATTCACCCTGGAATTACTAAATACACCTGTCTCTGTGCATTTCAACGTGCAGACACATGTCACACTGTAAATGGCTGGACAATGGCAATTTACCCATGAGACAATCAGCTCACAGCTGAACAGCAATATGCACACACAAAAACACCAATACAGTACACTGAATTTTACATTTCATCAGTTTATCAACTACTAGAAATACCTTCGTCAATGATCAGGCGCATTTTCAAAGTTAATTGGATTTAAAACATATGTTGAGACTGAAATATAATAATCACTGATTAATACAACAATATTTTAAGAGATACAATATGTCCTAATATACTATTCAATGTATTATGTGTATATCCTCTAACACATGACTCTTCAGTGAGAGATATTGGGTGTAGCTTCTTTTCAGCAGAGCAAGTGATCAACAACAGCAACAAAAATAAATACAGTTTAAGTAATCATGTTTTTCTGTGCACACATTGAATTCTTCCCCATCCTATGTGCGTTCAAGAGTCACATATGATAGCAATGTGGCAGGATTCAATGTATTGTGTGTATGTTTCAATATTATTGAAACTGTACAAATAGAAATGTCTTTCCTAATTTCAGACCATCTTTAAGTAAAAGTCTAAGAAAAGTGATGTCTTTGTGTTGTTAAAATGCCCCAATAAGAGCTAAATTGCCTATTGTAATTGGAATTTGTTTTAGCACTATAAAAATATGTTTCATAGACATATTTGTACTTTAATGGGATAGTTTTACGTTATTCAAATTTTTAACTTTTCTCTCTAAACAATTTCTGTTTTAAAGAACATAAATATATTTCCTTTCTCTACATTTTTGTAGGGTGTCTTTCTTTTGTTACTTTATCTAAATTTGAATTAACTCTGTTGTAACTCACCTTACTCCAGGTAAAGGGTGTATCTGTGTGTGTATCACTTAAGTCTTTTATGCGCAGTTCCTCCACCAAGTCATCTTAGTCTGGGTATGTATGGACGTGGATGTAATTACCACCAGGGGTGACTTGGGGACCCCCTGGAACTACACACACTTCGCAAAATGTTGACACATGATAGGCTTGTTCTTTTATAGAAAAATTACTTTCAAAATATATGTTTTAAATAGATGTACAATTATGAAATAAATAATTTAAATCATAAACACTTAAATCAGTTTGAGTATTCGACTCAATATAGATATATTAGTCAATTTGGATGTTATAGTATCTAGATAATTATGATATTATGCTATTTCTAATACATTGCAAAATACTCTTTATAAACTAATCCTAAATCACTAAAAAAATCACTATGTCTAACACCTATATATAGATCATATCACACTAAATTACATTATACTATCCTGAAAGTAACACTCCTCACTTAGAATAAATATTAACTAATTAATATTATAGCACACTTACAATTTACAATTCACAGTACTGATTCTTGCAATATCCCTCACTTCTTGGTTAGGCTTTCATTGGTGCACTTATAAAACCGTGGGTAGCTACTTCTCACTTAGTTATATGTGGATTTTATTTTCTACAGATTTGCACCTGAATTCCTTATCACTAATGAAGCAAAGGATATAATTACATTTTATATATCTCAGTCCCTGAAATAAATATTTATATTGATGCAGATGCAGATATTGAATGGCTTGAAAACACAGTCTCTGAATTTCATGACACAGATGTTAAACCTATATCCTCCCTTCACTTCAGGTTTATGTTATATAAGGATATGACGGTTTGTCAGGTTTACTCACAAGCACCAGGGTTTAAACAAATCAGATAGTAATAAAAAGTACCTTTCACACCTGATTTTATCACTAAATATATAGCTTTATATTTGTATCTATCCCTTCATTCTTTATTTGTCACATATTTACATACACATACTTATGTATGCAGTGGTTGAACTAATGACACCATTTTTAAAATGATGAGTAGTTAAACTTACAACATGCTGTCTCATGCATTTTACCTTAATCTAAAAATGCTCATCTGTATATTCAAACATAGATATATTATAAAGCATGCATATAAATAAAAAGTACAATAAAAAATATATAACACAACCTTTCAGCACAGGGTATGTAGTTAGTGAGTCGAGGCTGCTAGGGGTTAGGGTTATCCCCTAATCAGAAATTGAAAAATGTAGACAAAGTTTGCAACAGCGCACAAGAACCACTAGATAGTGATGAAAGTGGTTCTAAAGAACTTATAAAAATGTAACACTCAAAAGATCCATGGATAAAAGATAAGGGGCCTGATTCATTAAGGATCTTAACTTAAGAAACGTCTTATTTAAGTCTCCTGGACAAAACCATGTTACAATGCAAGGGGTGCAAATTAGTATTCTGTTTTCAACATAAGTTAAATACTGACTGTTTTTTCATGTAGCACACAAATATTAACTTTAAATTTCAGTGTACAAATAAGCTATCAAATATTTGTGTGCTACATGAAAAAACAGTCAGTATTTAACTTATGTGCAAAACAGAAAACTAATTTGCACCCCTTGCATTGTAACATGGTTTTGTCCAGGAGTCTTAAATAAGAAGTTTCTTAAGTTAAGATCCTTATTGAATCAGGCCCAAGATTACTATATTTATTCACAAATCACACATAATATACATATAACAAGAACTCTTGTATAAAAACCTTGAATATAATACCATTAAAAGCAATATGGCCAATTGCTATATTAATAAGGCATATACTGCTAAAAGGCGATTTGTGAAGGAGTGTTGCCAACAATTATTCAGATGGTACTGTGTTCTTAGTTAGTTGAAGGGTTATATAAAAAAATATATATAAAAATAAGCATACAGTCCTTAGTAGATGTATAACTGCAACTAGATTTTGCAATCTATGGTATTATATTGAAGGTTTTTATACAAGAGCTCTTGTATGTATATTATATGTGATTTTTGAATTAGTAATCTTATCGTTTATCCATGGATCTTTTGAGTGTTACATTTTTATAAGTTCTTAAGAATTACTTTTATCACTAGTTGTTCTTGTGCGCTGTCGCAAACTTTGTCGATATATAAATAAAAAGGATGCACAAAAATTATTTTCTCTGTAATACCATATAGGCAAAATGTAGTATTTTTCACAGTAGTAACTAAATCAAAATTACAATAAGTTGACCTTGTATTTACAATAATATTCTAAATGAAATATTACACTTATTTTAAACTAATATTTTAAAAACCTTTTTCATTCACATTTCCCATTTTATCACTTTCCGCTGCTAATATCCCAAAATGTATCACTTTGTTCTATTAAACGTCAAATATGAATGTAACTTACATTTTACATTTATGAACATCAAATATAAAGTAAAATCTATAAACCTATATCAGATTTGGAAATCAAGAAAAAAATAAAATATACATATGATCAGATTTTCCTTACCTACCAAGATTCTATTCCAGCACACCACAACCTACTATATCAAGAAATCCGTCTACTAATATTTGTATATTTTTTTTTTACAAAAATAATATATTCCCAAATGTGTTCTTACCTTTGTACCAAAAATATAATCCATCCTCTTATCAGGCTGAAGTCTGTGAATCTGTAGGTAGTGTCGAGAGGAAGACCTAATAAAGTGGAAAAAAATAGATTGTCCGATCCAGTTGCTTAAAGGGAAAATAAATACATTTATTAATAAAACGTCTGTTTACAATTGAATAACAGCGCAGCCAATGTGTTGAAATTTCAATACTGAAATCTCTGTTACTAATTCACAGAGTAGTTTTTATACTATTTCAACAATGGTATTAGTTTACAAATATACATAAATTATTAAAATGTTGTACAGAAATTCCAAAAATAATTTTTTTATGCCCTCAGGCAATGTTGACATCTGGATCTTTGGTCAATTAATCACAGGTAACTCTAAAATAGAAATATTGCAATTAGTGAAGTCATATTTAGTCTTACATTAATAAAGGATTTAACAACAGATATGATAGTGACATTTCCCAAGACTCAAAACCTTTTACCTAATACTTATCTTATTATTAAGATATTGAACATTGATTATAGTTTTATTAAATATAGAAATGTTAGGTTTTCTTAACTCTTTATGTTAAGGAGAAATGTAGTGTCATAGTAAAATACAACTTTAATTGGTACAATTATATCGATTTATTAAACAATTATGCTTCAGCACCATATATGTCATGTATATAATTAAGCTATCGTTTGTTCTTATACAGTTCTAATTGTTTAAGGTTCTACCAATTTTTCAAGCATAATAATCATAATTAAAATATATGTGAAAGTTAGAAAGAAATGATATACTAAATCTGAGTTAAATGCTTTATGCCAGTGATTCCAAACCAGGGTTTCGGGAACCCCTAGGGGTACTTGAAGTGTTCCCTGGAGGATCTCAGAAAACAATCAGTACAGGCTGCACTATTGTTTGTTATTGTCAAGTGGATGGATTTATATGTGATGTTTCTCCTGTCAGGTGACATCTCAAGACCAGCCAAGAAGCCAGGAAGGGAGGCGTTAGAATGATTAGAGTGGCCTTCCACCATCTGAAGAGCTGCTGGTTGCCAAAGATTTTCTACAGCTAGCAAGGTATTTGTAGTTCTCCAGCATCTAGAGATATGAATCTTTGCAGTAGTAACATTGTAGTCTATTCTTCTTTGCAGCAATTTCAGTGGGCTAGATAGCTTTTTGCTTAGCTTGAATCTATGTGCACCTTTATTTGCATTTTGTTGAGGGGTGGGAGGTCCAAGGACTAATGTTGCACACAGGCCCAGTCAGTTCTTAAAATGCCTCTGGCTGTAGCGTGGCAGATCACTGCCTCCTCCTGAAGTGCATGCTTTCACTAACGAGTAAATAAAACCATGTTTCCTACCGAGTCAATAATATAGTTGCCAACATTGGCAACTTGAGGTCCGGGAGGCAGGTGGGAGTGTGAGGGTGGGGCTCGAAGAATCACTGTGTTAGCCCCGCCCCCAAAGCAGTCATCATTTTTTTTAGCCAATAAAATAGGGATGGGCCACAATGATGCATACACGGTGCCTCTAAGCCCCGCCCCCTTCGTTTGATTTGCAGAGCCTGCCAGGAATCGTGAGAATTGCTTGCTCTCCCGGGAGACCGACCCGGATTTCGGTAGTCTCCCAGGCATTCCGGGAGAGTTGGCAAGTATGGTCAATAACAAATATAAATAAAGAGAGCTAATCACCTCTTTCTGGCTGCAATCCGCAATAGATCGTTGGTTAAACAAGGTAAGTAAAAATTATGGCCTTTAAACACACACACAACATTCAGCACCATCAACTTCTGAATATGTGCTGAATTGTCAACTCTACCTCCAAGACATCTTTATGAACAACAAAAAGATAATCTACCAAGATGCAAGAAAATAAAACATGACAATAATTACATAAAAATTGGTTTTATATATATTGGGCATCAAGAACAGGCAAAAGCACAGTGTGTTGTTTGTGGTGAACCGCTGCAAAACATTTGTGGGTTTCCAGGGGGGAAAAAAAACAAATCGGTAGGGGGTTCCCAGTGTTAAAAATGTTGTATCTATACCAAGCATTTTTACAATGTATAACAAGTAAGGGTCAGGAATTGAATTCAATCAAAGTGAACTATTTACACATGTACGTGTGAATGTAAGTGTATTTGCTGTGTTTGCACTTGCGGGTGCATAATTAACCCTTTTACGCCGTAGCGTACCAATCGCATGTTTCAAACTCGTTTTGGCATAAGGTGAACAATTGGATTTTACCAACTATGAACACAAATTTCCCAACTCTTGAACTCTATGCCAAACATTGGGGTAGGGGGAGAGTTCTCCCCCATTAACCCCCCCCTTAGCGACACCTCTGAGTGGGAGCTGGTTTGTGGACTGCAAGAAAGACAATAAAAAACATTAAGGTGAATATAATAAAATAGAGAACCAACCTTCTTAAATGAAAATTGGCTTCATGAATCAGCCATCATAAAATAACTACCAACAAATGTGTTCTGGCTACAAAATATTTTGCACTATAGGCTAAAAATATCTGAAAATAAAATAACTCAGAAACTAGCAAAAAATTGCATGTACATGGAAAGAAGGTATATAATCTGTGCAGAATGCTTCATCACTTACATCTCTATTTCTGCAAGCTGTTGTCAAGTCAGCAGGTTACAAGTCATTTCTACCACCCTCCAAGCATGTATTCGAATATGACATTCTTATTTACCTTGGAGAATGTGTCACCTGTGTTTTCTCAGCAGGAATACTAATTTCTCCAGATCAATAACCTATTAGCATGTGATATTGGTTTGTCTTTTTCATTTATCAAAAGCGATATTACTTAATGCACCGAAAGCGATCTGAAAATAGAGGCTTTAATATTACGGTAATGTTTTTACAAACAAATGAATGGATTTAAATTGAAAATGATTTGTTTCAAAACCACAGGTGTTAGAACTAGGACATGATTTTAAAGTGCACACAGCCATTTTCAGAATGCAGTCTATCGATTCACTAGGTAATATCACTTACGCGGGATTACATAGGACAACTGTTTGTACCCGTCTACCAAGAGTACAAATAATCTCTTAAATTCTATGGTGTTGAAGGTTTTACTTGAATTGCGTAAGGTTGTTTCATGGTATTTAACTACAAGTCCCTAATTACTGTAGAAGTTGTATGTAATGGAATGCAGTGTTACAAAAAGATTTCCAGGGGAAAATCTTTCATTATTAATTTTATTATCATTGTTATGATTATGTAACGAGTGGCTGTGCTAGCCGCGATGGCTCGCTTCCTTGGGCTGCTGACCGCATCCCGATGTTGTCCTGGCAGTTGGGGCGTCATATGTGGCCCCAGAGTCTCTGCCGTTGCCAGGGCAACAAGACGGTTTTTCCCCTGCCGCTGCCTTCGGCAAGTCGCCTGACAGCCGGGTATGCATGAAACTCCGGCCATGCAAGAATATGTCGAGGAAAATTCACAAAAAGGCTTTATTAGGCCTTCAAAATCTCCTGTGGGAGTTGACTGTTTCTTTGTCTCCAAGAAGGTTTGTGGGTTACGTCCTTGTATCAATTTCAGAGGTCTAAACCAAATTACTAAAACAACACCTATCAACTTCCTCTCATCTTGGTTCTGTTTGATCAACTTAAAGGTGCTACCATCTTCACCAAAATTGATCTCCGCGGGGCATACAATCTCATCCGCATCAGAGAAGGGGATGAGTGGAAGACGGCATTCAATAGTCACTCGGCCACTACGAGTATTTGGTCATGCCGTTTGGTCTTTGTAACGCACCGGCTGTCTTCCAAGACCTCATTAATGAAGTGCTCAGGCAGTTCCTTGATTGGTTTGTGGTCGTATACTTGGATGACATACTAATATACTCCCACTACTTGTCTCAGCACCGGCTTCATGTTCATCAGGTTCTCCACAAATTACAGAACCATCATCTTTTTGCCAAGCATAGAGTTCAGACTGTGTCATTTTTAGGATAATATCTTCTACCGAATTCTCTATGGATCCAAGTAAAGTTCAGGCTATTCTGGATTGGGTGCGGACCATTAATCTGAAAGCTGTTCAAAGGTTTATGGGTTTCGCCAATTATTACTGAGGATTTATCCGAGGCTTCTCTGATTTTGTGGCTCCCATTGTTGCCCGGAAGATCCTGGTAATTGATCCTCAGAGGCTGTCAAATCCTTTGAAGCATTAAAGAAAGCATTTATCTCCGCCCCTGTCTTGAGACATCCTAACCCTGAGTTGCCCTTCATTCTGAAGGTTAATGCCTCGGACATTGGGGCTGGCGCTGTTCTATCTCTGTTCTAGAAGGATCCTGGTAATCACTGACGGCTTCCGCAAGTTCTCTGCTGCAGAGGCCAACTACGATGTAGGCAATAGGGAGCTCTTAGCCATAAAATTGACTTTTGAAGAATGGCGTCACTGGCTGGAAGGAGCCATCCATGTCATGTCTGTCATTACTGACCATAAGAACCCCCAGTACATTGAATCTGCAAAACTGCTGAATCCTAGGCAAGCCCGCTGGTCATTGTTCTTTACCCGTTTCCGTTTCATTATTACTTATAGACCAGGATCCAAAAATAGGCGGATGCTTTATCCAAGAGGTTTGTCTCTCATCACGCAGCAGTTCCGAAACCGCTGCCTATAATACCGCCTTCAGTTATTCACACGGGTTTAGCCCAGGACGTGGGTACAACCCTTCGCAGATTTCACAAATTGGCTCCCTCTGAGAAACCACTCATTTGTGCCAATTCATCTTCAAAAAGCTGTCCTTATTGAAACCCACGAAAATAAGACTGCTGGACATCCCTTTATCTTTAAAACCATAGACAACCTCTCACGTTCTGTTTGGTTGCCCACCATGTCTTCAGATGTTCGACATTTTGTTATGTCCTGTGAAATTTGTGCTACAAACAAAACCTCTAGCAACCGCCCGTTGGGTCAGCTCATGACATTATCTGTTCCTACAAGACCTTGGACATATTTGTCTATGGATTTTATTGTGGATCTCTTATCTTCAGCAGGCCACAATACTAGTTAGGTAGTGGTTGACCGCTTTAGTAAAATGTCTCACTTCACACCTTTAACCAGACTTCCAAGTGCACAGAGTTTGGCGTCACTTTTTGTCCAGCACATTTTTCGGCTCCACGGCCTACCTTTAGACATTGTCTCTGATTATGGCTGTCAATTTATTGCCCAGTTCTGGAAATCTTTTTGTGCACTCCTTGGAACAAACATTAGCCTCTCTTCAGCATACCATCCACAATCAAATGGACTAACTGAAAGGGTTAATCAACCCCTGGAGCAATTTCTATGCTTATACATCTCTGAATTCCACAACAATTGGTCAGCTTTGTTGCCATGGGCGGAGTTCGTATACAACAACTCCTGTCATTCCTCCACTTGCATCTCTCCGTTCTATTGCAATCTTGGTTTCCAGCCCAGATCTAACTCTTTGGCTAACCTTAACTCTTCTGGTCTCCCGGGCATACGCTCTACGGCTTCTAGACTGAAAAGTATCTTAAGGCAAGCCTCATTTCGGTCCAAAAGGTTTGCGGATTAACACCGTAAAATCTGCTCTTTCAAAGTAGGTCAGAAGGTCTGGCTCTCCACCCGTAATATTAGGCTCAGGCAACCCTGTAGAAAACTCGGACCTAGATTCATTGGATCCTTTTCCTTCATTAAGCAAGTTAATCCTGTGGCCTTTAGGTTAAAGCTTCCCCGCTCTCTGAACATTCCCAACACTTTTCATTGCTCTTTACTTAAACCAGTCTTTTTTTCTAATAAATGTAAACGTCTTCAGTTTCGGAGGCCACACTCCGTTAATGTAGAAGGACATCAGACATTTTTGATAGAGAAAATACTTAATTCAAAGAAAGTCCAGGGTCAAGATCACTTTTTGGTCCAGTGGAAGGGCCATGGTCTGGAGGAGTGTGCCTGGGTTCCGTGGAGGCGTCTTCATGCCGATAGACTTATTAAAGAGTTTCTTAACTCCTCCTCAAGGGGGGGTACTGTTACGAGCCGCGGCGGTGTCCATAGCCGCCACAACTCGCTCTGCTCTTGGCCTGACGTCCCGGTTGTCTGTCACTTCCTGTTTCCAGTCCGACCGTTGCCAAGGCAATGGCCCTGGCGGGGGGAGATTAACTGGCCATGTGCGTGTTAGTGAATAATTTATTATAAGCCTACTGTGGCTGATTAAGTTAGGCTGGGCTGCTTGGTTCTCATTGGCTGCTCTAGGTATTTAAGGCAGGGAGGACTGGACCTCCCTGCCGGTTATAGCGTTTCCAGTCCTGTGCTGTTGCTGACCTGCTATTTGATTCCTGTCTGCCTGATCTTCCGTTGTGACCTTTGCTTGTACCCTGGACTTTTCCTGTTTGCCTGTGACCCTGACCTTTTGGTTGTATTCTGGACTTCGCTGTTTCGCTATGGACCTCTGACCTCGGCCTGCTACTGATCACCCACTCCTGTCTGGGCTTGCGCCTCTGGCTCTATTTGTACTACGGTAATCATTCATGAGCTTTTACTACTCTGAGCTTAAGACCTGGGGGCATCTGAGTACCTGTGAGCATATAAAGCTCTATGGGAAAAGCGGCTGCTAAAGGTGAAGACCTCGGGCCTGATTCATCAAGGTACGCAAACTCATACGCATCTGCTAAACGGTATTTGAGCTACGTAAAACACCACATATGCAGCGCAAACAGAGCAGATACGGCACTCAAAGTCAACTCAATCTCAAACTCCAACGCAAATATATGGGTTTGCGTCACTCAAAGTATGAAACATGAGTTTGCATACCTTGATGAATCAGGCCCCTCTACTCTAACGTATCCTGCAGCGTCTTGTGTAGTTGAGGAGCGCTGACCTGCACCCAAATTCATCAGCGCACGTATCTTCAGATCCATTCCTTGTTGAATTCGGGAGTACGCAGATCCGATTTACATGCATTTTAAAGCAAACACACGTTGCACTCAATGGGCCTGTGTCATTAATTAGAGCAAAGCAAAAAAAAAATGAGTAACTTTCTACCTCTGCAAAACCATGTTGCATTGGAGGGAGTGGTACATTTTAAATGTGGGGACAGATTTTTTTACAAAAATGTATCAAATATTTGTGTCCTACATAAAGAAACAGGCAGTATTTTTCTTATATGAAAAAGAATAAACTAATATGCACCCCTTGCATTCAACATGCTTTTGCCAAGGTGCAAAGATACTCCTTTTTTTTTTTTTACTTTACTGTTATTAATGAATCAGAACCAATGTGTTCAATAAATCATGAAAAGACCAATATAATTAAACAGAAAAGAAAAACAGTAACCAATAAATGCCTGAAATAGAAATATGTATCTCTGGGATTAAATTAAAACTGCATTATTTATATAGGCAGATAATGAATAGCTTTTGGCACAAAGCCATCTACAGAATTCATGCACAGTAATAGTAGAGCTTATTGGACAAACATCCAGAGGTGTGGTGTGGAACCACAGTGCCTGTAGCAAACACATACTATAGCATAGTGCCTGTAGCAAACACATACTATAGCATCCCCCCTCCCCAGTGTTGAAGTGCGCTAAAGGAAGGGGCATGGCAAGCATGTGGTTGCATAGTTCCAGGGTATATTATGCATCGCTGTCACACTTTACATAACGTTTTGTGGTAAATGAGTTTAAAGAAGCTTAAATCACCTCAGTGAAATGTACAATGTCATCAGAGAAATCAACCCCTCCACAGCTTATATTACATGATATATCCACTTAATTTTTTGTCTGTTACACACAATATATTTCCAATAACAATGTGGCCCTCACCACTAGATATAAATGCTTATAAACACAGCATATCATAACAGTGAGAACAAGCATAATTGTAACATATAAGGCACATCCCCTGTCAGTCGCTTTATGCAGCCTCAGAGCTGGTTGCTCCTCTGGCTGCAAGCGAAGCTGCCACGGCCAGAGATCATGGGTGCACCCCTTGACTGCACACGAAGATTCGTGCCTCTGCTCGAGCCTCCAACTTTGCAGAAGCCCTGGACATTTCCCGGGTGGAGAATCCCCGTTCCCTTCTCTGGTGCACAGATCCCTGGGCTAGAAGACAGCACAGGTTTCCCTCCAACAGCTGCTGGCAGTTGGAGCACATACTCCACCCATGCTACGCCCCTGCACGTATCACGCCCTCACAATAGCATATCATACTTGCCAACTTTGGCAAGTTGGACTCCTGGGAGATCCGGGGGGAGGAATCGCGTCTCCCCGACCTTAAACTGCTATCACTATTTCTAGCCAATTACAGTAGAGGGTGGGGCTATGATGACACGTGAATCACGTCCCAAGCCCCACCCACCAACGCACCACTTGACTACTGAAATGGCCAGGAACCAGGAGGTTGCCCTGCTCTCCCAAGAGTCCGGGAGTGTCCCGTACAATCCAGGGGAGTAGGCAGCTATGTAGTATATGTGTGTATGTGTGTATTAGCACACATTACTGTACACCTGTTGCCTACACTCAGTGGTGACAGACATTGCGTGGGCTAATCCAGTGTTCCTAAAAACGCAGTCTATCAATTTACTAGAAACATATATCATCACCGAGGCACAAAGTCATTGCTCCCTAGTACATACTTGCCAACTCTCCTGGAATGTACAGGAGACTCCCACATTTTGCCAGAGTCTCCTGGACTCCCAGGTGAAGTGTGGCAATATCCCGAATCTGCCCACTTCACTAGGTGCCCTGCCCACTTCCTAGTGAAGTGGGCAGAATTAGCTCCCAAATGCCGCATTTCCCGGTGAATCGCGGTGTTTGGCCCCGCCCCCACTGTCAAATGACGCGATTGCGTCATTACGTCACGGGGGGCGGTCCCAAAATTATGCGCATTTTGGAGCCCTGCCCCCATCACGCCCACCTCTCCCAGAAACCTCTCCCGAAAAGTTGGTAAGTATGCCCTAGTATACTGATTTTATTTTCAAAATGGCTGCCTCCGCTGTGTGTGGGAAACAAGTGCTTGTAATCTGTATGGATCACTGTATGTGTACCCTTTTTCTGTGCTTAATTATATAAGGTAGACCCTATGAATTTTACCTTTTCCTGCTCCAAATACATCACAGCTACCACTCAGCCATGCGCGCTGCTCATTAATAATGTACAGGTAGCAGGTATTCACTCGCTTCTGCTCCTTAGAGCTAATTAGGAGAGGATCAGCTCCCATTGATACACAATAGTCATGCTTCTATAATCTGACAATCTCTGCTTAGTGCGGCTCACAAACTCATTCATTGTTTCTTCATTCTTTATTTTTAGTACCTGTTATTGTGTTATTTTGTATGCATGAAAGAAGCACAGGTGTATATTAAAAAAAATAAAGTGATTTTTGTTCCTTGTGAAATATAAAAGATTGTGGGACAAAGTGATGTCTCCATATTTAGCAACAAAACATATCTTCTACACAATAAATTATTTGGATGTATTGTGTGGCTACAATATATTTACCATTATTTGAATCAACTGAGCATAGTTTAACAAACTCGCGGAGGGTCGGCAAAATGGAAGATGAAGTTTAATATAGATAAATGTAAGGTTATGCTGGTAGGAATCAAAAACAAGCACGCAATCTATAAATTAAATGGGATAAAATTTTGGGAATCTATAATGGAAAAGGATTTGGGAGTGCTCGTAGACAGTAGACTTAGCAATAGTGCTCAATGTCAATCAGCAGCTGCAAGGGCCAATAAAGAATTGGCATGCATAAAAAGGGGCATAGATGCAAGGGAAGTCAGTGTAATTTTGCCACTGTATAAATCGTTGGTAAGACCTCATCTCTGAATACGAAGTACAGTTCTGGGCACCACTCTATAAAAAAGACATTTTGGAACTAGAAAGGGTTCAGAGAAGGGCGACAAGGTTGATAAAGGGTATGGAGTCACTAAGTTATGAAAAAAGGTTAGCCAGTTTAGGCATGTTTACTTTAGAAAAGAGGCGTCTAAGTGGAGATATGATTACTATGTACAAATACATTAAGGGTCAATACAGAAAACTTTCATGGGAACTTTTTACCCCAAGGACTGTACACAGGAGATGCAGTCACCCCGTAAGGTTAGAGGAAGGGGTTCTTTACAGTAAGGGCAGACAAGATATGGAATTCACTGCCAGGGAAGGTTGTGATGGCAGATTCAATAGATAGAGCTTTATTTCTATTATTATTGTTTACACTTTGGAATCCCTATTTTAGTCTAAGATACAGAATATGTGCTTTTTTTCTGGGAATTTTTTTCTTTGTTTTTTTGTTTTATTTAATGCAAGCCTGTTATATACTGTAAATTGGTATTTTTGAAGTAATGCGCTCCATAAACTGACTTTACCATTATAAAGCCAATCTGAAACCATACACCACCTCCAGGCTGGATTTCAGTTCCTTCCCACTCCCTGCAATAAATAAAAAACTAGGACAAAGGTTTTTTTTATTGTATTCCAATTTGTATTATATTCCAATATATTGTTTTGAGACACCAAATTTCATACTCCAAATATTTAAAAGTTCTGCTGGTATTTTTTTCTAGTACTTCTCTGTTTTAATCTCATTTTTATTTTATATGTATGTATGCCATTTTATTATATTCTTTTCTTAGCACTACAACAATATTATCTTGAATTTATAATGAAATTTAAGTATTTCTGTAATTGAATCTATGTTAACTAATTCAATTAATCTTTTTTTTTTTATTTATTTTTTAACTATTTATTTTAGAAAATAGTATTTACAATCAAACAAGAATCAGCACTTAGTAAATTGTCAAAAAATAAAAGCATATTGTCACAGAACAGACAAGTAAGCAAACATTGGTTGTACCAATTGTTCAGGTTCCAGCAACATTTTCTAAGAATATGGGGGGGGAGAAAGAGGGAGGGGGGGGAGCACTAGTAAAATTAAAATACAGAAGGAAAAACTACCCAAAGACTCAGGGAGAAGGAACAACGTCCAACATCAGGTCACCTATGAATCATGCACCATTAAGGTGCACCTAGTAGAAAGAAGCTAGTATAGGAGTGGAGCGATTACAAGTAGAGCCAGGGGGCCCAAAACTGGTAGAATATATCGTCCTTGTCTTGTAAGTGATATGTAATCTGTTCTATCTGGGCAATATACCAAATGTAGGAGCATAAGGCCGCCATAGTAGGGAGTTTAGGTTGCTTCCATGATTTAGCTACTAGACATCGCGCTGCAGCAAGGATATGGGAAGCTAATTTCAAGGACTGCCTATCATTATCAACTAAAGCATAGGAAATAAGATTAAATTAATCTTTTAATTGTTTTACAATAGAAACCTTAAATAGGGCCACAGGAACATGGTAAGTCCGGTAAGCATGCAAGAGGGCGCCCTGCAAGCCTTTACTCGCCTGCTCCCTTAACTTCTGAGTCCCGCTCTGAACAGAGCGGGGATCTGAATAGGATCACCGAGTCACCTCGCTGCGGTGGAACGGCGCATGCGCACTGAAGCCCCAAGGCTGACATAGGTGTGCACTTTTTTTTGTGGGCAGGCTCAAATGTACAAATTTTAATATTTTCCACTAGCCATAAGAGCTTACATCCAACTATGGTGGTCTAGCTGCATCACAGCTCTGGGGTCATGAGTTCAATTCCCAAACATAGCCTTATTTGTGTGGAATTTTTATGTTCTCCCGTGTTTGCGTGGGTTTCCTCTGGGTTCTCCGGTTTCCTCCCACAATCCAAAAACATACTGGTAGGATAATTGGCTTGTATCAAAATTGACCCTAGTCTGTGTGTGTGTGTGCGTATGTGTGTATGTGTCACGATCTGCCTGCAACATACTGCTTTGCCTGGCAGCTCCTGCCTCCTGGACTATCAGACTTTATCATAGGTGTTCATTTCATGTGTTAGCAGCAGTACCTCTGATCACCAGAGGTGCTGCTATTGTGCCTGTTGTGCTCCTAGTTACTTAGGAGTTAACTCTGCTTCACTAATTATTCCATGCACCTGGGTGTGTTTTCATTTCCCTTTATATACCTGTCACTCCCAGCACACATTGCTGGTTATTGATGTCATATCCTGTTGTTGCACCCTGTGGATTCTTCCTCCTGCCTTGCTCCTGTGATCATGCTGCATTGGGATCCCAACATACATTCTGCTGCCCTGTTTTCATCTGTGAACCTGGTACTTTCCTGTGCATCTCCCTGTACTTGCTGCCTGGAATCTTTCCACACCTCCTGTTTACCTGCAACTGTGTATACCTGGTAATTTCTACAAGACCATTATTACATCATCTGTTCAGTCTCTCCAGCAATAAACATTGTTTGTTTTTTTCACCTATCTATGGCTCGTTAGCTGTATTTCTACATTGATCCATGACAGTATGTATGCTAGGGAATTTAGATTGTAAGCTCCAATGGGACAGGGACTGATGTGAATGAGTTCTCTGTACAGCGCTGCAGAATTAGTGGCACTATATAAATAAATGATGATGATGATGATGATGATAATATCAGCACCTGACAAGTTAGTAAGAGACTAATGAGAAACGTGAATTTCAAAAAATAATAAACATTGTATGGCAGCATTTTTTATTTCAAAGTTAAATATTTAGTAGCATAAAATTAGGAGGGCAATCAACAAACATTATTATATTCTTCAATAGGATCCAATTCTGAAAAGAGATTTTTCAAGAGAAACCAGTTAATTATTTTTTTTTAAATAAAATAAAATAAAAAATAAGCTTGAAAATGTTCTAACTCGCAGCTAACCGTTAAAGAAAGAGGAGAATTACATTTTGTATCTAAAGATCAAAGGGGATATTACGTGGCTATCATTTATCCTTTAGGTTGCTTTAAATGTAACAGAAATACTTGGATTACATGTTATTATATATCCAACAAAACTATTAAATTTAGATCCCACGCTACAGGTGCAATATACGACATAAAACGTTTCACTAGTTGTGAGACAAATGATTTCATATATTTATTATAATGTACCTGTAGCCCTACAGATATGAAAAAGAAAAGTAAGATTCTTAGAATATCGAGGAAATATTATATAAAAAAAAACTTGGAACATCACAAGTATTTTTCTGTCTTTCATAAAAATAACTCTACTGATCTTAAATGAATGGTAATTGTGGTTATAACCCCAACAGCGAGAGGGGGTGATGGGTATAAGAGGCTATATCAACAAGAAGCTTTTTGGATTTTTAGATAAAGATTGCTAGTTCCAGAAGGGTTAAATTAGGGAGTAGATTTGAAAAATGTATCATATTTTATTGATTTTTGTAATAGAACATTTATAGCCATACCATTTTGTGTGACTATGTCTGTTTTATATTTTTTTTAAACATTTCCCTTGGAATTAATCAATTATTTTGTAATGGGTGTTGAAGAACAGTGTGCTAATGTATTGCTACAAGTTTAATATTTCATGAGTTTTATTCACTTGTTTATTTAAAATATGAGAGATTGATACTCAACTTATTACAGTTTATATAATAGTGAAGCTTTTGTATTATTTTTTATTTTTGACTCTTTGTATAGAAATTAACGTCTACGCAACCTGATTCTTTTGAGTTAGTTGTTGTACTATTATTTGCACTAATTTATTGACTGTAATGGTTGGCCACTCTATGAATAAAAGATGGAGCATACCATATCAGTTATACCAGGCGCGGGCTGACGGACATCAGCCCGGGGGGCACACACCGCACAGGCGGCCGCATCACATGACACGTGATGCGGCCGCATCACATTTATATTACTTCCGGGGGGTGGGCGGCCCTAACAGCCGTGATTCTGAGCGGCCGATGCCCCCCTGCCCCCCGGCTCAGCCCGCCCCTGAGTTATACACTGCTCTGAAAAACTACACAAAGCAGAAATACACATCTGTTGGTTGTTATATACTCCTTGTAAAAAAAAATGCAGTATATATTACACTGGACCACCACGTTTCCCACATTAAATGAACTGTGGTAATTTTTACAACTTTACAGTACAGTTTTCTTTAGTTAGTTCCAGCCATGCTCAAATAACGGTTAAGCCCACTGGGACATCTCAATGTTAGACAGGAGGACTGGCCAGACGTCATAAGAAGTGCCAGTCAGCCTGAACCTCAGTAACCTGCACAAAGCACCTAGCAGGTATATCCAGGGAGGATCATCAATATTTGCATCTGAAGCTATTTGGCTCCTTTGTTGAGATCCATTGTGGAGACCCGTTATGGTAGAGCCACCACCAGCAGAGGGTCCAGGATTGTGATGTGCAACTCCTGGGTCCTGTTCTAGCCCCCGGGAGATAAGAGATGGCAAACGAGAAGCCTATAGGAAAGCCTGAAGAGGGGGCGGCCACCCAGTGGGAACCTGAGCGATAATAAAAGACACTGCCTGAAGTGGTCACATTTCCTTCACTGGAAATGTTGGCAGTTAATCTGTCAATACGAGAGTGTCTACAGAAAAAATGCAGACACTTCCATTCTGGGGACAGCTTGCAAATGTCAACAGTGTGATTGTCGACATTCACAATGTCGACAATCACAATGCTGACATTAAAAGACCAATGCCGGCGGGTCTTTTAATGTCAGCATTGTGAATGTCGGCAATCACACTGTTGACATTTGCAAGCTGTCCCCAGAATGGAAGTGTCTGCATATTTCCTCCCGACACTTTCGTGTTGACAGGTTAACTGCTGACATTTCCAGTGTCAGCATTTAGTACCCAACATTCCTGAAGATCAGAGAGAGATTTGGCAGTAAAGACCGCTGAGACTTAAAGACAGGACTAGGAGTCATGGCTCATGTTGGAATGACAATTATTGGGAGCCACAGAGAAGGACTGCGCAGACTAGAGATCTTCATCCTCTTTACCCATGGGTTGTCTGGATGTAGGTGACACTGAAAGCAGAACTACTGCTTTGTTTGCAATGAGAGGGGAAGAAGCCATATGTCCACTAGACTGCTTCTGTGGTGGATACCTCAGGGATAGACTAGAGAAGCTGGTACATATAATGTATTGTTTCCCTGTGTGCTATTTTGCAATTGTCACGCCTGGGGATTTGTCTGTACTTAGACTGGGTTGTGTCTCTGGAGCTGTACTGGTGGCTACATGAACAAAGCTGGGTGATGTTGTGCTGATAATGTTCCTTTGCATGAGATGGAAAGAACAGGTACAGGTGTTGGTTGCTGAGAGTTCAGGAGGCTTATGAATATGAATGGTACTGGAGACTAGTAAGAAGTCAGGAATAGCAATACAGGGGATCAGATTAAGCAGAGGAGATCGGACTGGAACCCTGATTACTAGACCGGAATGCAGACTGCACTGAACAGAAATAACAGAAAAGACTGCAGACTGCTAGGAACCAGGTTGGCGTTTGAAGATTCAACGTTGCACTGGCAACAGGTTTTTGGCTTTAGGAAGTCCTTTTATACTAACTGTTGTCACCTGATTGGAGACTTCGGTCAGCTGGGCAGATGCAGCACTCTGACTAGTTGAGAAGGGTCAGGTGACTAGATCCAAGATGGCAGCATCCAGGAACTGGTTTTGGAGGGAACCCTGGAGTGGAGACTGATATCCCCTGATTGGAAGCTGCAGTCAGCTGAGCTGGAGCAGTGCTCTATTTGGCTGAGGGAGAGCAGGTGACTGAATCCAAGATGGCAGCACCCATGTACTGGTTTTGGAGGGATCTCTGGACTGGAGACAGACTGGACAGCATCCTGCAGAGTGACCTGAGACTAGCAGAGCCTGTGGACCGCAGGGACAGCTTAGAAAGACAGCGAAGGGGTAAGTAATAGGACCTGAGAGCCTGGTGCATGACAGCAATGTTACCGTGTGATTGTTAATCCTTTTTATATAAAGAAAAAATAGTGCTATAATGCTGCTGGTGAAGATTTGTGGTAAATAAACTTTAAGCATTCCTAAATCAGATATTAGTCTGGAAATGCTTCTCAATGTCCACAGTATTGGAGGCGGGCGATAGGTTGTAAGTTAGCCTGGTGAGAGCTGATTTAGTGCAGGAGTCGGGTACACTCTCCACGATTCGGAGCAGGCAAATCTGTAGAAACCCTTGTATCACGAAAATTGTATAAGTTTTATGTAAGCAACAACTAAGTGGTGGTTTACGATTGAGTGTAAACTGCGCTATGGAATTAAAAGTTAGTAACAACTTCTGTTTGTTGTGGATCTATATAAACTGACATGAATACATGAATGCAATACATTTTATAACAGATTAACTGTACATGTATCATTGGAAATATGTGAATGAGCATCGTGCAATTTTCCAAATAGCGCAACACAATACTATTAGTATTTTTTAGGTGCATCCAAACTTCAGTGACTGACAGTCCGATTATCAGTCCTGTCCTATGGTCTTTTAATGAATAGAGTTTATTTATAAAATTGAGTATGTTCAATAGAGATATACATATATATATATATATATATATATATATATATATATGTTTTGTGGATTAGTTTTAAATTTGTTTTTATTTACATTTTAGGATATGATACATTCAGATAGAGGTTGGATATTTGTAAATCTATTACACACAAATGTGTGCTTTTCTGAGATGTAACAAGAATCTTATTATCATCTTGATAGCAATAAAATTTGAGCCGTTTAATCAAGATGAGCTGTTTAAGTCACACACTCTCTTTAAACACCATTTTGATATGATTATATTTATGTTATGATTACCTCAGTGATTGCAAAAATAGCAAAATAAGTCAATAGCTGGTGAAGAAAGTAATCATTTAGTGCAGCACAAACACTAGTAGCAAAAAAAAATAGCATGCAAGAATGCAGGAAGTAAACAGCACTCATTTTAGAGACTGTTATCTTTCACACGGACTGTGTTTTTTTTTTAGTTCCTGGACTAATACTTGTTATGCAGGAACCAAGGACACTCACAATGTGGATGATAAGACACCGGCAGGTAGCAGATAATTAATGCTGGGAAAATGCAGGAATAGTGATAGTCGGTAGAGCCAGGGTGCACAGAACAGAGACTGAAAACAGACAACCACCACACAGGATCAGAATAGCAATGTTCAATGTTTGGGGAGGGTATAAAAACCAGTGAGACAGGTGCAGGTGATGATTAGGCGATAATAACTCCTGCAGGAAAGTGCACAGTCTCAAAAGTCCACTAGAGCAACACCTCTGGCAAGACAAAGGTACTGAAGAGGTTATTTATATTTATATATATATATATAATGCAGAGTCTTAACAATCGATTGGTTTTCTCTTAATTTAAGTTCCTGGTTTATACCCTGATATTTATTTTTATTTTGTTTTCCTCTCCCAGGGCTGATAACGTAGCTTATACCCTGATGGTCAACCTTTCTACAGTAGGATTCCCAAAGTGGATGTTTGTAAACCAGGGGCCCCATTTCCAATTTACTCCAATGTCCACGTGCATCAGTTTGTCGCCAATACATACCAGCTCCAAATTTATAGCCTGTTTGAATGGTTTAAAGTGACCCTTAAACAAATGCTTAAAACTTTTATAGAATCTCTGGGGAAGGACTAACTACCATTTCTTCTATTTTCATACCGAGAGCTGCCCCACGAATTCACAGGATTCTTTCCTTCTGAGCTGCTGCATGGGTACAAGATAGGGGGACCTCTAAATTTTAGTCTGGGCAGAATGGGAAGGAAAGCTGTATACACCAGAGACTTCTGTAGACTATGTCCTGAAGCTTAGGGACAAGGTACCCACTCTCACATTGTTAATACACAACACTGCTCAGGCTAGGCAGAAGCATTGGTATGGCCGCAATACCAGGGTTTGGGTTTTTTGTGTGTGGTAAAGGTTTTGGTTTTCATGGTAGAATAAACTGCAGGCTACCTGGGAACTCTAGATGCGGCAGGTAAATGTAGGAAAGGTATCCCATTAATATGTTGAAAACCTATAGCCTAGAATCCTCTGTACTGATGGCATGTAGCATACAAGATGGGGGGGGGGGGGGCAGATGGTGACATACTGCTGAATTAGTAGTGTAATGAGCAACTGTCTATAAAGAAGAGGGCTCAATTTCATGTTATGCTTACCCCTTACCAAGCTATTTTTTTACAACCAAGCCAGATAGAACCACTTTAACAATTCATCATTGGAACATGTTAGATCTAAAATCTGATCCAAGTTTGCCTTTGGTGTCAAGTATATCTGGAAGCGCTTCAATCAGCTGGAGAGAATATACACAGACCAAGTTCTGTATACAAGAAATATTCTCTGTTTATTGATATCAAGATACAAGTTTTTATAGTCTACTGAATATATGAATCCTACATCATAAGCATACAAGTCTATGGGAAGTGCTACTGATTAACTTTCTCACGTATTTTTGAGGTGTTTAACTTTCTCCCCCTTCTCAGGACAGATGTCTCAATTGTTCTTATCTCAAGGGGGGCTGGAGGTTTATCTCCTGTATGCTATGTCCAACATCATGGGCACAGCTCCCACACTACGAGCTGAACATGAAGCTACTTATTGTTCACATATCTTGATACATTCTTCAGGAGTTCACTATGTCAGCTTAACCTCAACGCCGTGGGCTTACATCTTGTAAAAACTGCATATCAGTAGAAAAATGAATAATCTCTTTTAGCAAATAATATTTCTATGCAAATTACAAATATGGCCGAACAAGGGCCTTATGAGGCCTTAACAAAAAATCATATTTAACAAACACAATTGACCAGCCACCCCTCAGACAGGTACCTTACCTGGTGTCCTCAGAAATACATACTAAAGCCTCTAACTATGGTCTAGGTGTGGTGCCAAGCCAGGTAATCTCTAAAGGGGAGGAAACTCCCTTACTCTAATCAAGCAGAAAACTTCAGCCAAGGGAAAGTAGTTGAAAAGAAATGTCCTGCTGTACTAAAGACCAAACAGTGACCACAAACACATTGCCTAACACAACACAGCAGCGACATCTAATAAAAAAAAAATATTCTTTATGATCTTATGATTCTTTCTTACTTAATCCAGCGCTGTTTATTTGTTTGTGTATGTGTTATAATTTTGATTATTGGCACCTGTATTTTTTTTCTTCTAAAAACACAAATAAAGTTCTTTAAAAAAAAAAACAACTAAAAAAAATAACGTTCCTATTAGCCGACTGTGAGTTGAGTTATTTGGTGAACCACATTGTAATTATATTTCATTACAAACAGCAAAAAGGGGGTTCCCCCCTCCTACCCCACCCAATCAGAGACTTCAGGTTACATGCAAAACAAAGGAAACCTGTTAAGGAAAGGAAATATATGGAGACATATGGAAGGTTGAAGGGACACAAGCGTATCCCAATATAGCTATATGGTGCACACAATTCTTCTATGTAAATGCTGACACATAGTTATTTATAAATTGTTTTTATCAGAGCGCCAGACTTTTTCTTTTTTCTTTGTGATGTTTATATAAGCGGCATCATCATCGTTTATTTATATAGCACCACTAATTCTGCAACGCTGTACTGAGAACTGACTCACATCAGTCCCTGCTCCATTGGAGCTTACAGTCTAAATCCCCTAACACACACACACAGACAGAGAGAGAGAGACTAGGGTCAATTTTGATAGCAGCCAATTAACCTACCAGTATGTTTTTGGAGTGTGGGAGGAAACTCCACACAGATAAGGCCATGGTCGGGAATTGAATTCATGACCCCAGTGCTGTGAGGCAGAAGTGCTAACCACTTAGCCACCGTGCTACAGCCATTTATAATCATACCTACTTATAATAATCCCCGCATGACCAGTTTGCCAATTCTGTAAATAAATGTGTTGTCAATGAACTATGGAAAAAACAAGCCTAGGGCTTTTATACCTCTCCTGACTGTGCTTTCACAAGGTGTGATTGAGATACTGTCCCTTTAACAAGCAAAATAATGAGAGGTACAGATGGCTGTCACAATACAGAGTCATTTCTCTTTCATTTTGCTTTTTTTCTTCCACAGATGGTCCTAAGAGAGAGAGAGATAGAGATCTGTATTGTCTACATTTGAGATGAGTATATGTTGAACGTTTAATTACTAGTATGCTATAATACCCTAGTGGGTGTTTAATCTGCACCTGTAATGAGGGAACTTCTCCAAAAATATCCAGCAATCCATGATCCCTTAACGGGAAATTTTTAATGCTAAAATCTACAAAGAACAAGAATATATTTGTTTAATTCCTGTACATTCACGATATTAAAACCATTCAGAGTACTTTTGTCTGAGATCCTGTTTACAAATCAGACAAAACAGAGCTCCGAATACTAATTTTCAGCTGCCCGGGAGAATTAGATCTGAGAGTCCAATTTCAGTGCACAATTATCTAAATAAAAATGGTTTAATTGCGGGTGGATTTGGCTGTCTCTCGGGTCCTCTTTCATGTGTCCCAGTGTTTTGCTTCTATCTAGCTAAACAATATGCAAAGGATTCCGCTAGGATTTCTTCTAAAATGATTTTAAACATATAGGAATAGATTTGTAAAACAGGTGGTAGCACACTAAGTAATGACACTAGGTATTGTGTTATTGTGTGGAAACATATAGAAAGGTGCTACACTACTGTGGCTGCCTATATAACATACAAACCAAAGTGCAGGTGTAGACATTGGCATATAATTTGGCAGTACTTAAGAGACACACATTCCAACTATTGCCCAATTTTATTCCTAAGAACCTCAGACCCTATTTGAGCCTAATTTTTTTTTTCACATTTAGGATAGTAAAATGACTATTTCAAGCTTGTTTAAATTCCCTTGCCATAGTAACCTCTCACACCTCTGGTGGAAGGCTATTTTACCGGTCTACTACCCTTCCAGGAAAGTAATTATTCAAATTTACCCTAGGCCTGTTTTTTTGTGTGTAATCTTTTTTATTGATGTATCAGATATAACAGAGTACAACAATAAAATATGGTACAGATAAAACAATCCATCCTCAAATTTTCAAATAATACAAAACTCAAGAGGAAGACAACGGGGTACAAATATACAAATATCAAGTGAGAAGGAAAGGAGTAGAACAAGGGTGAAGAGGTGTAGGTGGTCCTCAGAGTATCACAATAAGTCACGCATAAGGAAGATATCATAAGCAGCTTGACTTACTAAATACTCTGAACCAGGCAGCCTCAATGGTCTGATATTTGTCATTCCTGATCCATAAGGGAGCTGTAAGAAGTTTATTCCTTACATTCAAGCCATCTAAACCATAACGCTGTATATTCTGAGAATGTTTCTTGGCTAGACATAGTGAAATCATCATAAGCATATACAGATCAATCTGTCTAAGCCATTCCTTTATACTCATGGGTACAGGAGATCTCCAATGTACTGGGACCAGAGGTGGAACTAGCAAGCTGTGGGCCCCAGAGTGGGGAGGAGGAAATTGGGGGCCCTGACTCTCTGCCATACAGCGGCCCCATAATCTCCATGGGCCCACCAGTGATAGTTCCGCCAATGTACTGAGACCACCTCCTCCTAAACCTGTTTTAGTGCATGTCCTAGTGCTCTAATACTTTCCTTCCTCTATGGTACTATTTACTCCTGTATCTTGTTAAAACCCTTGATCTATTTGAAAGCATTTATGATATTCCCCATTTCCATTCTTTGCTTCAAGCATGTTTAAATCCTATAAACTTCCTTGGTTAGCTTTGTTATATAGACCATGCACTCTTTTAGTAGCCCTTTTTGCATAGTCTCTCATTTATTTATGTACTTGAACACAGTATTGTGTGGTCTCACCAATGACCTATATAGTGACATCAATATCTTCTCTCCCGGCTACTAATTCCTCTTCCTATACAACCTACCACGTGCATCATTTTGCATTTTTTTTCATTGAAGTGTAAGTGTCACACTCTAGACCATTCTAGTCTACCTATTCTACAATAATTTTGGTCATCCCACTGTTGTGTCTACCCTATTATAACTATTTCATATGCAAAAAGACAGACTTTCCCTTTAATACTAGCAGCAATGTCACCAATAAAGACATTAAAATGGACTGGTCCAAGAACAGATCATAGAGCTGTCCATTGGCGACCTCTACTTTTTCTGAATATTCCATTTACTTTTGTTATTATTATTATTATTTTCATTGATTTTTAAGGCGACACAAGATTTATACGGGCACGTACACAATACAAACATTAGACCATACAGGGTAAAACAGTACAGAACAATAAACGAATAAACCAAGACTCCAGAAACTCCAGGAATAGCAATTATAGTTAAGTTGGAGCAGAAGGTAGGTATAGAGACAGGAGGGAAGAGGGCCCTGGTCATAAGAGCTTACATCCTAAATGGAGGTCAAATAAACACCAGGTACAAAGGGATTCAGAAGAGGGGATCAAGTGCAGGAGGAGCGAGTAAAAGGCTAGGAAGAAAGAAGTGATGAAAATGACCATGGAGAGAGGGTTAGGTGGATGGCTGGTAGGCTTTGTGGAAGAGGTGAGTGCCCGTTTGAAAGAGCACAAATTAGGGGACAGTCGGATGGGGCAAAGGAGGGGGCCAGCTCAGGAGAAATCTTAGATTCGGGAATGGGATGAGGTGATCAGGGTGAAAGAGAGGTGACAGTCATTGGCTGAGTGCAGGGAGCTGGAGGGAGTGTGAATGGAGGAGGTTGGAGAGATAAGGGGCGGTTATGTGGAAGGGGGCCTTGTAAGTGATGGTGAGGAGCTAGAAAAGGATTCAGTAGGGAAAGGGGAGCCAGTGTAAGTTAAGGCAGAGAGGGGAGGCGGAAGACGAGCGGCGTGAAAGGAAGAGAAGTCTCACGGCTGCATTAAGTATAGAATGAGGGGGGGGGGGCGACAGCTCTGTCATAACTCTGTTATTTATCCTTCAACTAATATCTTATCCACTCAAACACCCTTGAGGTCAATCCCAAGCATTTCAATGTATTTATCAGTTTTTCATATGGGACCTTGTCAAATGCCTTAATAAAATTTAGCTAAGCTACATCTATTGCTCCACCTTATCCTATTATCTTAGTAAATTGCTGGATTTCAGATATTTTACAATTCTTTCATCAGTATTTCCATTAATATGTCAGGTTGACTGGTCTGTAGTTGTCAGCCTCTTCCCTACTTCCACTTTTGTGGTTGTATTACACTTGCTCTTTTCCAGTCCTCTGGGACTAATTCTGGTAATAGTGACTGATTGAATAATTCAGTTAATGGTGTAACCAGCACCAGATTAAGCTATTTAGTATTTTACCATGTATTTCTTTTTGCCCCATTGATTTGTCTACTTTCAGTTCTGTCTGGATAATCCCTCTGCAAATGGACAATTGCATCAATGTTCCTGCTACAAAACTGAGGTTCATTTCATTCCTTCTACCGTAAATACTAATAGAAATATTTAATTAGATGATCTGCTATATGCTTATCTCTCCACAAGACTTTCTACCTCTGTCTTTAGTCTTACTTTACCTACTTTTTTCCCTCTCGCTTATATGTCTAAAAAAGGTTTTGTCCCCCTTAATGACTGTGCCATCTCCTCCTCAGCCTGAGCATTTGCACATCTGATTTCTTGCTTAGCTTCCTTCTTGTAACCAGATAAACTACTTTATCTTCATTCTTCTGAGTCTACTTATATTTCCTAAAGGCATTCTTTTGCTTCCTACTTGCAGCCAGAACCAGAATGGCTTTTTATCCTTGTGTTTTTAATAACCTGCTTGACAAACCGTATGTTGCTTTCATAATTGTACTCTTTAATTTTTCCCACTACACTCCACTCAAATGCATCCGCCTTATCAAAGAATCACTCACATGTTTTCCCCTGCTACAAAGTCAAGTCTCTTGAAATCTAACAGCTTTGTTTTCAACGTGGCTTGTCTTTATACTCAATCTAATTGATTGATGATCACCCAATTTCTCACCCACACGTACCACTGATACTCTGTTATTATACATAACTATTATGCGTTCCAATTTATTTTTCAGCCATTGATGTGGAACAATGTCAAAGGCCTTACTAAATTTAGATAATAAAAATATATATAAGCTGCATATATGACCTTGATCTACTGTCTTCGTTACACAGTCAAAAAAAATCTGTTTTGTTTTTTTTTTTGCATGAACTTCTTCCAAAAAATCCATGCTTGGGATCTTGTAAGTTGCTGAATTTTTATATATTTTACAGTTCTTTCATTCAGCCGTATTTCCATTAATTTCTCCACTAGTGATGTCAACCTTCTCTGTACTTCCACTTTTTTGAAGTGGAGTTACACTTATTTTTCTCTGACTATGGACTACAGAGGAAATGGAGAGTTAACAAAGTTTTTAGTGCTTAAAATACACTTAGGGGCATATTCAATTGTTGGCGTTATAGCCAAAAATCTTGCCGGGTGTGCACTATTACCGTCATTACAGTAATAGTGCGCGTAAATACCGGTATTACGGTACTTTTCTCGCTGGATTTCAGCTCGCAGCTCCCTGAGCCGCTAGCTGAAATCCAGCTTACTATTACCGTAATACCGGTAATAGTTTTAATGCCGTGGGGATTCTAAACAATTGAATATGCCCATTTAAGCTCTAAAATCATACTAAACCCAATTGAACTCAAGTATAGTAAACTGCAAAATATTGCTATATAATATACATTTTTGGAATAAACATGAGGTTCTTAGGGTACATTTGGACTTGGTATGTTTTTAGTGCAAATAGAATTAGACTGAACCCTGTCATCAGCAGCATTCGTTCTCCCCAAAGCCACAATAAGATAACTTTATACACAGACAATATTTTAGTTACTCTCACAAACCCTCTAACTTCCTTGCCTAATGTCTTTTATGAGATTAGATGATATTACTTACTGTCAGGATACAAAATCAATACTGACAAAACTAAAATATTGGATTTTAACATCTCATCTGAGAATAAATAAACTCATTGTGCCTGATTCATTAAGGAAAGAAAAGCAAGAAAAATGAGTAAGTTTGTTACTGGACAAACCATGTTACAATGTTACAATGCAAGGGGTGCAAATTAGTTTATTTTTTTGCATGTAAGGAAAATACTGGTTGTTTTTTAATGTAGCACACTAATATTTGATAACTTTATGTTTTATACTGAAATTTAAAGTTGATCTAGGACATGCCCTACCCCAGCTATAAATCTGTCCCTACATTTTAAATTTACCTTCCCCTTCAATGCAACATGGTTTTGCCAAGGTGAAAAGTTATTCTTTTTTTGCGTTACTTTCCTTAATGAATCACCTATTACACCTTCAATTAAAAAAGATCTGGAATCCTGGGATAAGATATCAATGTCATAGGCTGTAAAATTCATTTAAAATGAATATCTTACCCAGACTTCTTTACATTTTCCAGAACCCCCTTACATATTGCCCACCTTATGTTACGCTTTACTTGGACACAAAAACACCCAGAATCAGACTAAATATTTTACAAAGGGACCTTGGAAGAGGCCTGAATATTCCAGAAAAAAAATTCTACATAGCTTCTCAGCTTGCCCATTGCATCCATTGGCACTCTCTACCTGACTCTAAGGTTTGGCTAACCACTGACGTGGGCTTGGCTGACCTAAATACTTTGTCCTGGATCCCCAAATTCCACCATCCTTTTTCAATTAGTAATCATTTAGCATTTTCAAGCTCATTAGCTATATGTACCTGTTAGTGACTTCCGTCTCCCCCATCACCGCTTATTCCAATATGGGGAAACCCTAACTTCCCCTGAGAAACACCAACTTCACCCCTTGGTTGACTGGTAGGATAATCTTTCTGATTGACTTAGCTCCTTTACAAAGCTTATCTGCCTTCTCAGAGGTTACTAGACATTTGGGACTGAATTTGCATGGATATAATTTACACTTGATAACAATAGTCTTCTTCCTATGGCCTAATCTCCAAAATCTATGCTAATTTAGTTTTTACAAATTCTCTTCTCAAAGTCCCTCGTGAAGAAAAATTGGAATCTGACTGTCACAACTATATAGCGTACCTGCTATTGTTGGCGCAACTCAGAGGAAGGTGCGGAATCTAACGTGCCCCTGGTATTCACCAGGAACCCCCGTAAGGAAGTATGGACTCCGCTGCAGGGACACGCAGGTCGCGGTCCTTCCAAGAGTCAACAGCGAGATACAAGGAGGTGTCAGACAGGCCGGGTCGGTAACGTTCTGGTAGCAGAGGTACAAAGGGATATCCAGAAGAATGGTGAGGCAAGCCGGGACGGTAACTTTCAGGTAGCGTAGTACAAAGGCAGAATCCAAAATAGGGGTGGTCAAACGGTCTGGGTCAAAAGGTCACAGGCAGCACAAGGATAATCAGGAACAAATACAGCAACTGGTACACACAAACGCTGGAGGCAGGAAGACCTGATACTCTGGCACTGGTAGGAGGGCAAGAGGAAGTTTAAATACCACAGTGAACCAATCAGCTAGGCAACCAGACGCGCTAGTCGGAGGAACAGGCGGCCGAGCGGAACGGCGCCTGACAGTATACCCTCCTCCTCCTCCTGTTTGAAGGAATCTCTCAAGAACTCTAGGAGCGTGAAGGTCCTGCTTGTCCACCCATGATCTCTCCTCTGGGCCATATCCTTTCCAATGGACAAGATATTGCTGTTTGCCATGAAGAATGCGGGAGGCCAAGATCCGATTGACCTCGAATTCTGTTTCAGTAGAGGTTTGTATTGGTGGAGGACGACAGGGAGGTCGAAAGAATTTGTTGAGTACCAATGGTCGAAGTAATGAGACATGAAAGGTATTATGACATTCTATGGGGAGACGTATGTGGGGTTAGACGTGTGTGATTTCTACACTAAGTGGGATTTTCTCACAAAGTGGACGAAAATGCACAGTTAGACAACACAGTTGGACAAACATTGGACTACATTTGACTTGATTTTACTCCCAGCAATAAGCAACATCTGCCACAGCCTATTTCTGCACTACTTGTCTGTTTATATGGAATACTGCTAAGAGGTAATTCTTAAAATATCCTTGCTTTTTGCTTTTACCCCTTTTTTCACAATGTTTCACAAATTGCTTTTCTTAGTCTCATTTCATGGCATGATCTTTAGAACTGTGTCATCTTTCACCCCTCCACCAACACACAAATTTGTTCATATTGCACCTGCATTACTCCACTCACCTCTATTTAACACCCATGAACTGTTGTCCTATTTATTATCTCTAACAAGTACAGCCTCCACCTGTCGCCAGAAAATAAAAGGCCACACATCTTACAATCCCCTTGCCTATCTTTCGCTCACTCTGCTTCTATTAGCTGGTGATATATCACCTAATCCAGGTCCCCCACACTCCTCACACACACATACATCAGAGCACTACCGTTCTATAGCAAACCTCAAACACATCACCTGTCTACCCTCTCTTCCCAAGTCCTTTAAATGTGCCCTTTGGAATGCACGATCTGTTTGTAACAAACTTACCTCCGTTCATGATCTCTTCCTCTCAAAAAACCTCAACCTTCTGGCAATAACAGAAACATGGCTCATGCAATCAGACACTGCCTCACCTGCAGCACTTTCACATGGTGGCCTCCATCTCACCCACACCTCCAGACCTGAAGGCAGACAAGGAGGTGGGGTTGGACTACTTCTCTCCCCACAGTGCACATACACAGTTCTACCAAATGTCCCATCACTCACATTCACATCTTTTGAAGTACATGCTATTCGCATTTTTAATCCATTCTCCCTACGTGTTGCGGTGATCTATCGTCCCCTGGTGCACACCAACAATTTATTGAGGATTTCTCTGCATGGCTCCCTCACTTCTTATCTTCAGACATCCCCACCATCATCATGGGTGACTTCAACATCCCCATTGATAACCCACCTTCCAAAGCTGCTTCCAAACTACTCTCTCTAACATCCTCACTTGACCTCTCCCAGTGGATTGAATCATCTACTCATAAGGATGGCCACTGCCTTGATCTTGTTTTCTCTAGACTATGCTCAGTTTCTAACTTTATTAATACACCCTTCCCCCTCTCGGATCATCACCTTATCAGCTACACTCTCAACCCCACTGCTCTAACCTCTCTACTGTCTAACTCAACCAAGCCTCCTCATACTCGTAGAAATCTGAATTCTATTAATCTTCAACAATTTTCCACCTCTCTCCAACACCTTCTCTCCCCTATCTCTACATTCTCATCCCCTGAGATGGCAGTACCTCATTTTCACCTAACCTTAGCAACGGCCCTTGATCAAGTGGCTCCAGCGACACTTCATACTACACGTCGACTTCGATGTCAACCGTGGCACACCAAAGCAACACGAAATCTTCAAAAACTGTCCCGTAAAGCAGAACGTCACTGGCATAAATCTCGAAGCTCTAATGACTTCTTCACATATACTTCTGTCTACCACTCCTATCGAAGTGCTCTGGACACTGCAAAACAAACATACTTTCAATCTCTTATCTATGCTCAGGCTTCTAACCCCAAACGCCTTTTCAATACATTTAATCATCTTCTCAATCCTCCCACCCCGAACCCTCCATCTACTATCAGTGCTCAGGATCTTGCTACCTACTTCAAGGACAAGATTGATAAGATCAGACTAGAAATGGTATCCTCTTCCTCAACAAGCCATCAGCTCATTTCCTTCCCACTACCCTCTGACACCCTCTCTTCATTTGACCCCACAAATGAAGAGGAAATTTCTACGCTCTTCTTATCTTCCTACTCTACCTCCTGTCCTCTTGATCCTATTCCCTCGCAAATTGGTAGATCCCTGTCTTCTGTGCTCATTTCACCTCTAACTCAAATCTGTAATCTCTCACTCTCTACTGGCATCTTTCCATCACTATACAAGCATGCAGTGATTACTCCTATTCTAAAAAAACAAAACTCCGACCCAAACTCTCTCTCAAATTACCGTCCCATCTCTCAGCTCCCTTGCCCCTCCAAGCTTCTAGAGAGACTTGCCTACACTCGCCTCACACGCTTTCTTTCCGCAAACAACCTGTTGGATCCTCTTCAGTCAGGCTTTCGTTCTCAACACTCCACAGAGACTGCGCTGACCAAGGTTGTTAATGATCTGATCACTGCTAAGACTGAACGCCATTACTCTCTCCTAATTCTCCTTGATCTCTCGGCTGCATTTGACACAGTTGACCACTCTCTTCTCATACAAACGCTGCAATCCCTAGGTCTTCAAGACACAGTTCTATCCTGGTTCTCATCTTACCTCTCTAATCGCTCTTTCACTGTTAATTTCTCTGGAGCCACATCTGCTCCGCTTCCCCTATCAGTTGGAGTACCACAAGGCTCGGTGCTAGGTCCTCTGCTGTTCTCTATCTATACCGCTTCTCTTGGAAATCTAATAAGTTCCTTTGGCTTTCAGTATCATCTCTATGCGGATGATACCCAAATCTATCTATCCTCTCCTGATATCTCGACATCTGTGTTGTCCCGTGTAACTGACTGTCTTTCTGCCATTTCATCTTGGATGTCCTCTCGTCAACTCAAACTTAATCTTTCTAAAACAGAGTTAATAATATTCCCACCCGCCAACAAGAGCATACCTGACATTTCTATCTCTGTTGATAACATGACCATAAATCCCACCCCACAAGCTCGCTGCCTAGGTGTAATCCTTGATTCACGCCTATCCTTTGTTCCCCACATTGACTCTATATCTAAATCATGTTACATACATCTAAAGAACATTTCCAGAATCCGCACATATCTCACACAAGACACTGCTAAAACCTTAATTCATGCACTAATCATCTCCCGCATTGACTATTGCAATTCCCTCCTTACTGGTCTTCCCAAAAACAGACTCAAACCCCTAAAATCTATTTTGCATGCTTCGGCAAGACTGATTTTCCTTGCAAATAGCTATTCCTCTGTTGAATCACTCTGTATGTCTCTACACTGGCTGCCTGTCTTCTACCGAATCCAATATAAAATACTTTTACTAACCTACAAGGCCATCAACAAAGCTGCACCAACATACATCTCCTCTCTTGTCTCAAAATATCTCCCAACTCGGCAACTCCGTTCTGCAAAAGATCTGCGTCTCTCATCCACCCTCATTACATCCTCCCATTCCCGGTTACAGGACTTTTTTCGGGCTGCACCCACTCTATGGAACTCTCTCCCTCGCACAATAAGACTCTCCTCTGTTCTACAAACTTTCAAGCGTTCTCTGAAAACCTACCTATTCAGACAAGTGTATAATATTCCTCAACCACCATCTTAACCTCACTACCTTTAGCCTGTTACACAATTTCACACAAGACAACTACCCCCGGACCAACATTATTGTGTGACAGGATCATTTAGCTTATGAGTCACCCTACCTTTGCAGTCTGGCTGGGCCAAGATGCAAAATGTATACTTAACCTCATGTGTCAATCTCCCATTGTCCCATAGATTGTAAGCTTGCGAGCAGGGCCTTCTCACCTCTTTGTCTGTTTTACCCAGTTTGTTTATTAGTTTATTACGTTTGTCCCCAATTGTAAAGCGCTACGGAATATGTTGGCGCTATATAAATAAATGATGATGATGATGACATCTCAGGGAAAGCGGAAGTTTCAATTTGAAGCATATGGGATTGATTACTTGCAGGATGGTGTACAAGCCAATAAATCGGGGAGCCATCTTCATAGAAGGAATTTTTAGTTTCAGGTCCCGGGTGGATAGCCATACTTGGTCTCCCACTTTTGGGAGGGGAGTGGCCCTGCGATGACGGTCTGCAAAGATCTTGTGATGTTGAGTAGCCTTGAGTAAAGCCGTCTTAGTCTTGGCCCAAATGAGAGCAAACTCCCGATAAAGGGTATCTACGACTGGAACCGGAGAGGAAGAAACTGGAAAAGGATCCGGAAAAACAGGATGACTTCCATATACAACAAAGAATGGGGAGAATCTCTGTGGACTCATGAATGTGTTGGTTATGGGAAAACTCCGCCCAAGGAAGGAATTGAGACCATTTATTCTGATTGTCAGAGGTAAAACAGCGAAGAAACGTTTCAAGATTGATTCGCTCCATCTGTCCATTGGTTTGGGGGTGATACCCCGAAGAGAATTTCAATTCTATGTTCAATTTACCGCAAAAGGTTCTCCAGAACCGGGATGTGAATTGAACTCCACGATCCGAAACGATCTCCTTCGGGCAGCCATGTAACCTGAATATCTCCTTGATAAAGATATCTGCAAGACGACCGGCTGTGGGCAATCCAGTTAGAGGAATAAAGTGTGCCATCTTCGAAAAGTGATCAATGACCACCCAGATAGTGGTAAACCCTGCACTGAGGGGTAGATATGTGATAAAAATCCATGGCCACACTTTCCCAAGGAGCATCGGGAATAGGGAGTGGACGGAGGAGCCCTGCCGGAGCTCTTCTACAAGTCTTGTGTTGAGCACAAGTGGTACAGGAGGCAATGAATTTGCAAATATTGGCCCATACAGTAGGCCACCAGAAGTGACGGCAAAGCAATGCTGTGGTCTTCTTTATTCCAGCATGGCCGGAAATGCAGGATGAATGAGCCCACTGTAGGGTCTTGAGCCGGAGATGGGGTTCCACAAATGACCGGCCTGGAGGAGGAGAGGACGGCTTGGTCCTAGTGAGAGCTACAATATTAGAAGGATCAATAATATGCTGAGGAACCAACGGTCTTAGGCGATCAGAATCGTCAAATGAGCGAGATAATGCATCTGCACGTCCGTTCTTGGCACCAGGGCAGAATGTGAGCTTCATGTTAAATCGAGCAAAGAAGGATGCCCAGCGGGCTTGCCGAGGATTAAGGCAACGAGCCTCCTGAATAAATACTAGGTTCCGATGATCGGTAAAAACAGTAACAGGAAATATAGCCCCTCCAACAAATGTCGCCATTCCTCCAGGGCAGCCTTGATGGCCAGTAACTCCTTGTCCCCAATTCCATAATTACATTCACTCGGAAGGAATCGTCTGGAGAAGAAACCACACGGATTGTGTGAGCTCGAAGGAGATTCTTGAAAAAGCACCGCCCCAATGCCTACAAAGGATGTATCTACCTCTAAGAAGATGGGTTGTTCCTGGTCAGGCTGGGACAGAACTGGAGCTGAAGAGAATGCTTTCTTTAATGTTGTTAGGGGGACATGGCCTCCGGGGACCAAACCCTAGGATTGGCAGTTTTCCTGGTTAAAGCTGTAATGGGAGCTATGATGGAGGAGAACCCCCAAATAAATTGGCGATAATAGTTCGCGAAGCTAATGAAGCTTTGAATCGCTTTAAGGCCTTGTGGCTGAGGCCAATCCAGGATGGCTGATACCTTGGTGGGATCCATACATAGACCTTGACCTGACACAATGAAACCGAGAAAAGGTACCTGAGTGACTTCAAACACACATTTCTCCAACTTGCAGTAGAGGTGGTGTTTCCGGAGTCTATGTAGAACCTCCTTTACTTGTTCCCGATGAGATTTCAGATCTTTAGAAATATTAATATATCGTCTAAATACACTACCACAAAAGTGTATAACAGGTCATGAAAGATATCGTTAACAAAGGTTTGGAAGATAGCTGGGGTGTTACAGAGGCCGAAGGGCATCACCAGGTACTCGAAATGCCCATCTCTGGTGTTAAAGGCTGACTTCCATTCGTCCCCTTTCTTGATGCGAATGAAATTATAGGCCCCACGGAGGTCTAATTTAGAAAAAATTTGAGATCCACTGAGCTTGTCAAAGAAGTCAGAGATGAGAGGCAGGGGATATCGATTTTTGTCAGTGATGCGATTGAGAGGACGATAATCAATACAAGGCCGAAGAGACCCATCCTTCTTAACAAAAAAGAAACCTGCACCAGCTGGGGAAGTGGACCTACGAATAAATCTCCGTTTCAGGTTTTCTGTGATGTATAGAGACAAGGCTGATGTTTCTGGATGTGATAAAGAATAGGTCCGCCCTTTGGGGATCGGTTGTTCAGGAGACAGCATGATAGCGCAATCCCAGGGATGATGAGGAGGCAGGGTCTCTGCTTCCATCTTGCTGAACACATCTTGGAATTCCATATAGGCCACGGGAAGATGGGTTAACTCGAAATGGGCCATCACTTGAAATCTTGGAGGCAAGACTTTGGACAAACATTTGAGGCGACATCCTGAACCCCACAAAATAACTTGAGCGCGATCCCAATCCATCTGGGGAGAATGTATCCTCAACCACGGTAGCCCCAAGATGAGGGGATTAATGGAACTCGACAAAACCAAAAGTTGGATCATCTCGCTATGAAGTGCTCCTACCTTCAACCGAACAGGAGACGTCACGGAGGAGATGGAGCCGTGCGCAACACGACTACCGTCGACTGCCATCAGGGATAACGGTTTAGGCAATGGTTTTAAGGGTATTTGGAGCTGCGAAGCCAGATCCGCCGAAATGAAGTTGCCGGAGGAGCCGGAGTCCACAAAGGCTGTGGTGGAGAAAGTACCTTTAGAGGTGCTCAGGATGACAGCCATCAGAAATTCTGGGGAATTTTTGGAATAGGGAGCAACAGTGGACTCTCCTAAAGCGGCCTCCCCGCCACCGTTTAGGAGGAAGAGTTTCCCGGTCTTTTGGGGCAAACTCTCAGCAGATGTCCCGGATCTCCACAATACAGACACAGACGTTGTTTGAAGCGTCTCTCTCTCTCCTCTGGGGATAATTTAGAACTTCCTACTTGCATTGGTTCATCCACTGGCAAGATGAGATTTTGAAACTGAGGCGCTAGCCATGATATGAACCGCTTGCCAGGAGAGCTTTCTTGCGTGCGCTCTTGGTAGCGCAAATCCACCTTTATGCACATTGAGATGAGGGAATAAAGATCGGCCGGGAGTTCTCTGGAAATTAACTCATCCTTAATCCAGTCAACCAGACCCTGCCAAAAGGTTGCCACCAGTGCTTCGTTGTTCCATTTTAACTCGGAAGCCAGGGTCCGAAATTGCACTGCGTATTGTCCCACGGAAAGGTCACCTTGACGGAGGTTCAACAAACTAGTAGCTGCAGAAGCAACTCTCCTGGGATCGTCAAAGACTCTTCTAAAGGCTTCAATGAAAGAGTTTGAGCTGCTGAGAAGGGGATCCCCTCGTTCCCATAAAGGTGAGGCCCAGGCAAGAGCTTGACCACTGAGGAGGGAGATGAGAAAGGCCCCTTTGGTGCGTTCTGAAGGAAAGGCCCCTGGGTTACACTCGAATGGCACATTGGTTCAAAAAGCCCCTGCACTTTTTGGGATCTCTGTCAAATTTTTCGGGTGTCGGGATGCGTAGACAGGAGGCCGCTGTAGAGACCGTAACCACACTGGATGCTGCAGATGCAGAAGAGGTTATGGCTGGTGTAGCGGGTAAGGCACCCTGTAATGTATCGAAACGGGTTGCAATCCCTTGAACACATTGTAGGAGATGCGCCTGGGCTGCTTCGCTGAGCCAGGTGCAGGAGTAGATCTCGAACCGACGGTTCACCAGACCCCTCCGTAGTCATGGCCAGAGTATACTGTCACAACTATATAGCGCACCTGCTATTGTTGGCACAACTCAGAGGAAGGTGCGGAATCTAACGTGCCCCTGGTATTCACCAGTAACCCCCGCAAGGAAGTATGGACTCCGCTGCAGGGACACGCAGGTCGCGGTCCTTCCAAGAGTCAACAGCGAGATACAAGGAGGTGTCAGACAGGCCAGGTCGGTAACGTTCTGGTAGCAGAGGTACAAAGGGATATCCAGAAGAATAGTGAGGCAAGCCGGGTCGGTAACTTTCAGGTAGCGTAGTACAAAGGCAGAATCCAAAATAGAGGTGGTCAAACGGTCCGGGTCAAATGGTCACAGGCAGCACAAGGATAATCAGGAACAAATACAGCAACTGGTACACACAAGCACTGGAGGCAGGAAGACCTGATACTCTGGCACTGGTAGGAGGGCCAGAGGAAGTTTAAATACCACAGTGAACCAATCAGCATCGCGCTGCAGCGCTGTCATCCGTAGCGCCGGAATCCACTAGAACATCTCGTTGCCTAGCAACGGGGCGCGCTGTCTTGCAGAGGCTGGGCAGCGGGGAATCCGGAAGTGATGCGTCTGGTTGCTAGTCATAGGAACAGGCGGCCGAGCGGAACGGCGCCTGACACTGACTTCTGTGACGTACTAAATAAGTAGGATTGGATTGAAATCTGAATCAACATGGCGAGCAGCTCTATTTATGTTAAAATCAAAGAAAATGCTTAATTTTATCACTGGTACTATGAGCAAAGTTGGAATTTTGCTTCTCTGCTGGTGCTTCAAGAGTCTTATTTTGTTTGCCTGTTTATTAACTCTGCCTTTGTCTCTCTTGATTCTACCTTCTGCAACCCCTTGACTTCAGCTTTGTCCCTCAAGATACATCTCTCAGGACTAAGAGGCTTGTCCGGTCGTAGTTTGTCTCTGATAGCTACTCCAGCCAAGTGGTTCTCTCCTGGGAGTAACCAGCAACATGATATACAGCTAGTATTTCTCTGAATTTGTGCAATTTATTTTTATTCTTTGGAACTAGTTTATGGGATATTGTTAAACCATGGTTGCTTGTAGCAGCTTGAGCCAAGTTAATTGTTTGCTGACAACATCAGCCCTAGTTTGTGTGTGTCTGTGTGTTAGGGATTTTAGAATATAAATTAAACGTGAATAACAAAGATTCTCTATAATATATAATTTGAAGTGCTATATAAATAAACAATAATAATATACAAAAATATATTGCTAAGTGCTGATATAGAGGTTTGCATAATTGGGGACAAATATAGTTCCCATAGCAGTCCCTTGTAATAGTAGTCTTGAAAGAGAAAATATTTACATATCAGTAAGAATTTGATACTGTTCAGTATGAAGTAATTTAGAATTGTGTTATCCTTTTCTAAATCTTTCCCAATGGATAGGATACCTATGCTATGTAATATGCTGTTCTGTCCATGATTACCATCCCTACCCATTTGTCTGTGGGATTAATTATGATAGCTTAATTCTTTTTTAGTTGTTCCAAAGCTCTGAAATACTCTTTAAATAAATTAATCTTGTTTTTCTCTATTACGATCCAAATATGTTTTCTAACATTTTTTTAAGTTTCTAGAATAATTCAGTATTCTTCGTTTTCTGTGTGTGTGGATAGATTTTGGAGCGTGATTTGAATTTAGTGTGGATATATTAAACTTGTGCTGCCTATGAGTAGTGAGTCCATGATTACTTTTCTAATGCAGTTTCAACAAAATATAACTTTAATGTTAATTCCTACAAAATTTTCTGACATCTTTGAATGCATTGAAGCTGGAAGTGTAAGCTATTGTGAAGAAAGTAAGTCCCTTATTCAGAATGCTTAGTTCATGTAAATTTATTTAATGGTGCGGAGATTGAAAATAATTTTTTTGTTTGTTTTGGTTCTAATCCTTTAAATTATAATAGCTCTTTCTTTCCCTTTCCTCATTTTTTTAAAATTCCCTTTTTGCATGTTTTTAACTGTCATCCCCACATTCTGGGGATTGATTCTGTCTTTCTATATTCATGGTGATTAGATTACTTGTTAGTGTTGCAGCAGGCTGGTGGTAATTCCTATTATCTTATTGCTGGGGTTGTAATCAATGTGTGTGGTAGTTTATATGTTGTTGAATAGCTGTGATTTTTCCTCTCTGACATCTACCTGGTAATACGTTTAGGACAGATCCACTCACTCTGGAACATCCTTTCTCCTTATGGGTGGGGTACGATAAAACGATGTTGGCAATTCCGACACCTATCATGCCTCCCCAAAAAAACGACAGAATGGAAAATTGACTTGAAAATATTTAGACTTACCTTGAAGATGACATTGGAGATCCCCGAAGACAGCAGCATAATGACAGGAAGGCTTTCCGATTGGAAAACTGACCGCCTGTGCTGCCTGACGTCATCGCGACGTGTGTCAATCAAAATTTAAAGCAGCAATGTGGGGTCCCCTAAGGTTAAGTGGTTAAACACTTAACCGAACATTGCCACTAAAAACGATTACAACAGCTCATTACACTCCTAGGCTCAGAGAACTCAGAAACCGACAAGTAACCATAATAATTTAAATATTTGAAGTTTATTTGCATACATAATGTTCTGTTCAAATGTTCAATGTCATGATAGCCATACGTGAGTTGAGCAAGAGTCAAGTGAGAGTCCTGAGTGAGTGCTCTGAGTCAAAAGTTTAGAAAGAGGTGTTGAGATGGAGAGACAGCAACATGTGAGGCTCTTTCTTTGACATAGTGATTCCAAATATAAGTTTAGTATTGTGGCAAGGCGCATTTCAATTAAGAGATAAGGATAGCGCAGAGTGCAGCTAAGCTCATCTAAGCAAGACTCAGAAGCTGAGAGTAAACACACTCTAGATCTCATGTGAGATCTAAAGACTGTAAGCACCTGTTTCATAGTTGCAGTTGAAATTGATCTATATGAGATATGTGAGAGATATAAGTGTGTGAGTCTTATCGGAGAGAGGTTGGGGGAAACATAATCAGTTACCCAACCAATGTGGAGCAGGGAGAGAAGAGTGAAGGGAGGATACTTGTTTTTCAACATGTGAGTGTCAGCTCTTTCTCCACATGAGCCTGTGGAAGGGTGGGAAGATAAGAGACTGTACTGTGACAAATTTTTGTGATTCACCCATGAACTATGTATATGTCTAAGTACCTCTAGGCAAACCAATTAGAAAACAACTGGAGCTGCAGAGGGCTCGAGCCACTGCTGGAGAATAACAACAGGTAGGCTGAGGAGAGAGAGGAGGAGAGTACTGAGTGCACAGATGGGACAGGTAGCAGCTAACAGTTATAAAAAGACAAATTCTTGAGGACATCTCGAAGCACAGCGAAAACAGATGAGTGGAGATCTTCAAAGCTTTATCACTCATTTAAAGAGATAAATGGTATCACTAACTTACACTCACTTACTTGAAGCTCTATAGCAAATACTTACAGGTGAAAACAGTAATATGAGTTAAAGAGACATAATCTAGTCCACCAGAACATCTAATAATAATGTACGTCTAGTAATATGTTGTGGCTATTAGCAATCCCCATACCTTTCCCTGGATCCCTATAATTAATATCAGTCCTGTAAAAGTGTCTAGATTACTTGCGCGTATTGGTCGGAATCACAATCCCCCTGTGGGTAGCGGTCAGCGACATTACTTCTTGGAAGCTGGAGAGGACCACAGATTATACTCCGACAAGCTCAGCTTGAGGACCACAACGCACGTATATAAATATATATGGTTTAGGATATGTTTGAGGTCACCTCAAATATATTCAAAACTATAGAGCAAGGAGGATTAGTGATCCAAATCTACGTAGTGTATAGGTGACAAAGTCAGGACTCCAGGTCAAAGATACGACAGCTGTAATCCCTATTGTTATACACAATACCTTGTAATGATTAATTTTTTAAAGAGAAGTAACTAGGTAAATTACACATACATTATTCTAAACTATATAACCAACTTCAATTTGGATGTATTTTAAACATCTTCTACAACTGGCAACTATACATCTTCAATGACTTTTTTACATATTTATAAATTGAAATCTGTCTGCGAGCAATGAGTGGGTTAGGTTGCTATGGGAATGGAGAACTAGAAGACAGAAAGTGTGAACTCTGGTATGTTCCACAATGACGCTCCTTTTTTTAATGTTCTCATTTATCGTTATTTATATTCTTCTTTTGTATGTCAGCAAACCCTAGAGACATTATTTCTCTCACATTCTTTTCATCTCTGTCTTTGGTTAACGTACAAAACGGGCATGAAAACAAATATGATTGTGGGTGTGAGAGGACTAGGTATAATAAAATAGAAAGGCAAACAAACATTGCACAAACACAATGTATAAAGCCAGAAGTCAACTTCCAGTCAACTTAGCTAATTACTTAAAGAGGATCTGCGTCAGAGCGATTGGGTTTTGTTTTTTATTACACAGTTGAGGATGATTTATTTCCTTAAAAAAACATTTCTTACCTTTCTCCTTTACCTTTGCCCAGGAAAGTGTCTTTTCTTATGCTACTCACTTTTCAGTCTCTCAGAGCAACACCATGGAGTAAGTATATCAAGCTGCGAGTTTCCGGCGGGTTTGAAAAGTGGAGATGTTGCCTATAGCAACCAATCAGATCCTAGCTATCATGTTGTAGAATGTACTAAATAAATGATAACTAAAATCTGATTGGTTGCTATAGGCAACACCTCCACTTTTCAAACTCGCAGCTTGATACATTTACCCCCGTGTCTCCCCAGCGCCATCTTCACTCTTGCACATTAACGATCTCAGTGACCATAAACTTCATGAAAGGTAATGGGCAAGAGGGGAGATAGCATTGGTAAGGCATTTCATGGCTTATCTTGGTAATTACCATTCTGTTATGTATGTTGCCTTTAAAGTTGTGGTTCCACTGAAATAATCTGGTAAAAAACTTATTCAAATAGACATTTTAAAAGTAAAGGTAGAAGCGAAGTCCAAGATGAGTCCATAGTTACTAATAGGTTGCAGATATATTATGTAGTACAGAGGGGATTATATTGCACAAATTACATGGATATAGGTAAAATATTCCTATATTAATTACTTGGAGTATAATGACTTAATTACTGTGAAATGTTATTATTATTATTATTATTAATTTTTATTTATGGGGCGCAACAAAGCATCCGCAGCGCCGTAAAGTGACAAACAAAAGGACAGTGCAAGGTAAAACAGCACGGTACAGTTAACAATAAGCACTATAACTTGAAAGAACAAAGCACAGATAAAGAGACAGGCTGAGAGGTAAGGGTGAGGGATATATAGCACAAGCTGGACACCTGTGCCCAAGAGGGTGGGCGCGGCTGCCAAGAGCCACTGAGAGGTGCAGGGACAAGCGAGAGGAGACAGAGGGCAGAAGATCCAAGAAGGAGGTGGGCTGAGTAGTTTGAGAGCAAAGTTAAAAGTGGTAGAAACAGGAGGAGAAAGGGCCCTGCTCAAAGGAGCGTACAATCTAAAGGGAAGGGCAACAAACTGAAGACAGAGATAGAGTCACACGGAACAAGAAAGGAAGGGGGAAGAAGGGAATATAATCTTATAATTGGTCAGCACTGAGGTCACACAAGATATTCTGACACTGTTCCATGATAGAATGCAGAACTGTTATTGCAAATAAAAGATGCCTTGAGATGAGGATCACCACTTACAAGAAACTTGTTTTTATTTCAAAATTAAAATGTGTGTATTATAAAAGTTACAATGTGCCAAATACGGTCAAATACAAAAAGATTGTAAAAGTCACTTGACGGCCACATGTGATATGGAAAGAGAACTCCTTGGTGACTTCTAATATGTTTATATTTTACAGCAGAAAGCACATTATTCCCATTATATTGGACAGCCTATCCGCAACTGACAGTAAAGTTCTTCTTGCTCTTTTCAATGCAATCATCTAGAGTCCCTACTTTACAAATGTGGAAGCACAAGCCACAGACTCATTTGCGAACAACACAATTATCCAATTGACTTTAATTCTTTGGGAAAGAACTAGGACAATTGTGGTTGGAAATGTAACCTGCACTAATTTAGGAACCCCTAGCAATGGTATTAATCTCTGCTGAAACTTGAAGGAAGAGGCAGGGTGGATAGGCAATGCTTGAATTTGCTGTTGTAAATCAATGGATTGATCAGTATAAAAACAAGCTACATTTAGTGTGGGCAGAAGTGGATGGGATGTAGTCAATCTGTAGACACTGAACCTGTCAACAGTCAGACTGTCAACACCATAATGTTGACAGTCAGAATTTCGACAGGTTCAGTGTGTCTACGTGGTTAAAATGTCGACATTGTGACTGTCAACAGTTACAATGTCGACATACAAATGACAAAGTCACCACCAGCCGTCCCGTCAATACAGCCCCCAGACCCACTGGCACAATACAGACTCACAAAACACCAGCACAAAACAGTGTGCCCTCTTCACCCCCAAACAGGTTAACCCTAGTGCTGCCAGCCTAGGTTGGTACTAGCAAAATCGGGGGGCAGGGGGGGGGGCAAAAAGTGTGGAGTTACCCTGATTTTACTAGTACCTGCAGTAGGCTTTGCCAGATGGGGCTGGTGGCACTATAGCAGGGGAACCTGCAGCATGGAGTCCCCCTGCCATAATGACAACCAGCCCCAGGCCAGTCAGCACGGGGCTGGATTTCCTAGGGAGGTTGGGTCTGCAAAACTTCAAATGGTTTCAAGCTGCAAGATCATGCCAGCATGCCCCAACAGCCATGGGTATATTGTAGTATTACAAGCATCGGCATGCTCAAACTGTTAACAGCAGCCTAGGCATGTTGGGACCTGTAGTGCACCAGGGCCAAAATTGAGTCTTAACTATAAAATATTTGTTATTGCCCAACACTCATTGTCCAGGGTGTGGTAAGAGCACTAGTGCTTTCTGTACAGGGCTGGGTACCCCTAAAATGGGTATATTTTTTTTGCAGACGCTGTCTCCCTAGGGAATCCAGCCCCGTGCTGACGAGCCTGAGGCTGGACTGGCATTACAGCTGGGGACCCCCCCCCCCCCACTGCTATAGTGCCACTAGTCCCAGCTGGCAAAGCCTAGTGCTGGTACTAGTAAAAGTTGTACCAGCCTAGTGCTGGTACCACTTTTCGGGCCCCCAATTTTACTGGTACCAGCCTAGGCTGGCAGCACTAGGAATAAGCTGTTTGTGGGGAGAGGGGGTGCTATTTTTTTTTTTATTTATGTACTGACATTTTATTTTTAATTTATTTACTGTATTATTTACTCTATTATACAGGCTAAAAAATGTGATGCTAGTTTCTTAAAACCTTTATTAATGTCCTGGGGAGGATAGAAGAAACACCAATAGGTCCTTGTAATCGGAGCCTCAAATAGGCTGTTTATAAGTGCATGGATTTTATGGCAGTAGGAGATTATTATGGGATATGACCACCAGATATGAGTTGGGGTGCCTGTGGCCACAACCTCTCCAACTATTGGGGGAGGTAGAAGGAAACATTTGCTGGTGTATTGTACCACCTATAGCAGACCTGGCCAACCTGTGGCTCTCCAGATGTTGCAAAACTACAAGCCCCAGCATGCTTTGCCAGTAGATGCCACTCTAAAGCTGTCAGGGTATTCTGGGACTTGTAGTTTCACAACACCTGGAGAGCCACAGGTTAACCAGGCCTGACCTATAGTATAAATATAGGAGGTTTTCTAGATCATCGTAAATGGAGCTTTTAGCAATTTCCAGTCTCATGTCCTCCCAAGCCTCCTCATCTGGCAGGAAGCCAAGGTCCCTCTCCCACTCCGTTTAATGAGAATTCCGCATAGGTAGGGCAGCTACCACCTGAATGCCAAAAATTTGGGATATCATTCATTTGCATGTAGAGTAATGTTTACAGATGTATTCGAAGGGGGTGAGGGCTCGAAGAGTAGGAGCTATAGGTAGAGAGTGAAAGAAGTGCTGTGTCTGCAGGTATTCAAACGGGTTTACTGTGTGGGAGGGTGACTTCTGTTGGAGGTCAACAATGGGTAGTCACTGGCCCTGCTTACAGAAGTCAAAGGGGAACTTAAGAGGAACAGGAGATGTAGAGTCCCCTACTCAACTTTAAGTGGTCGAGTACGACTGCAGAGTGACACATCTAACCATTGCAGTCCAAAACTGCCATAAATGACATGGCCGATAGATTCATCAATAAGGCTGACACAACTGCTTTATCTCCTGCAAATATTCGGATTATGTTCCTCACCAAACACACTCTATACACAATTTGTCTCTTCAGAGAAGATGCAGTACACAAGAGTCATGAAGCGCTTTGGAACTCTGTTCATTCCACTGTTGAACTCTTGTTGGCTTCTGAACTTCTAAACGTATAATATTTTTTAAAAAAAGTATTCTCAAATGCTTCCAGAGACAGCTGGCCCTGTTTTTAGTTTTTGGCTATTAGATTGCAGAATTAGAGGTTTCCTGTCCTATTGTTTGCTAGCTCAAAGCTCAATAGGCCAGCCTACTCTGGACCTGTCTTGGCTTAGTGTTTGCTCTTAATGGTTAGAAATGCTAAACATGACTAATCTAGGTATTGTGTTTGTAACTTTCCTTAATGACCAAGGCACTCGAGTTTATTCTGCTTCTTTACATGCTAAGAGCTCAATCACACCTTTACTTGACCCATTTGTAACCTTATTGATAAGGTTATTGTGACTGGATTACTGATAAATAACTTTTGGTATGAATTTATTTAAAGGAAATAGTGCAGGCCGCTGATTTATATAAATTGCCAATGCACTTCTTTTTAATATTGTGTATGTTTTAATATAGGGAAATCTTTAATTTCTGAGACCAAGGGAAGAAATTTGTCTCTTGTTTAACCCCGCTAAAGGATATGCCTATTTCTGATGTATATATCTGATACAATGAGCCTTTGTTTACTAAGCCTTTGGTGTATTGTGATGTGGGGACGTGGCTTGTTTTGGGTTTTTTGTTGTTCTGTGGGAATGCGTATTCGGCGACTGTCTGAAGTATTCATGCCAGTCAGACCTTTTGACTTGCTAGGTGTCTCCTGCCTCTGAAATAAAATCCAGGAAATCACAGCAAGGTTTTTAAGAATTTCATAGCTAAGTGTAAATATTAGTGGTTTTGCAATGCATGTAAATCCATGTTTTGGTAAACGGGGTTACATCCTGATTCTAAAAATAGCCTGTGTCCAAATCTGTATAAAATGCACTGACTTGTACACTGAAATTTATTCTTCTGATTTCAACTGACCTGATCACTGCATCCGCATTAATGAAACAAAATCTATGTTGGAAATCTCAATCTTGGAAAAGCAAGTTGAGGGTTTGCTTTTCAAAATCTCTACCCTTAAAGATCATCACCATCTTATCTGAAAAAGGCCACCTATACACTTAAAAAGATATTGGCCAATAAACTTAGACAAAGTGATTCCGAACCTTATTAGGTCAATTAACTTCAAGCAAGGTTCTCTCACATATGACCCCTGTGAAATAGTTACTGAATTTCAGGACCATGTCACCCTCTACAAACTTCACAGTCGATCTCTGTCAGACGACAGAGGAATCAGTTCCTGTCTCAACTCCAGCAATTTACCAAAACTCACTTAGCAGAATCTACTCGCATTATACACCCCAATCTGTACGGTATAAACAACATGTATTCTGTATTCTTCGCCAGCCCCAGGGCCAGACATCTCATAGCTCTGTATTACAAAACAATTCACAGATCTCCTGTTACCTAGGCTGAAGGACTTCTTCAGGAAGGGGCATATTCTGAACCTGCTACCACCACAGCTACATAGTAGTTCTCTCTAAACCAGGCAGGGACCCCAAATCTTGGAGAAGCTACAGGCCAATCTCAGGTTTGACTGTGGACTTAAAATTGTTTGTGACAATTCTTGTTATCTTCCTAAACTTAATTCTGGCCTTCCTTATTCACCCAGATAAAGTCGGCTTTGACGTTTGCGCTGACTCTCTTAGCCCAACAACAAGACTACTCATCTTTAATCATGGCCCTCAATACAGAAAAGCCTTTGTTCAAATATATTGGCCATTCATGTTTAGAACCCTCGCCAACAAGGGTTTCACAGTAAAGTTTCTCAATGGCATGTCTGCTACTCATTTCACCAACCCCACAAATGTATGTAACCCAACACTGCAATCAATTGGATCAATAAAACTCCCTCCTCCTATATCAACAAAAGAACAATCCCTATGCAGTTCCTGCCTTAAGTTCTCATCATAACACCATATTACTTTATACATCTAGGCCACAAAAACACCTAAAAATAAGATTACAAAGACCAAAATTCAAGAAACACTTTTTATCAGCACAACTTGCCCAGTATGTCCAATGGTATCCTGGGTCTGGACAGCTATTGAATCAGAGGTTACTCCATCTTTCTCCTCCCTTCTCGGGGCTTCCAAAGCGTCCTCCAGCCTCCAAGAATCACCCAGTATTTTCATTTTCTCCTCTTTACACACTTCCCAAGTATACATTAGCTTTTTGTGCCAAAAGAGGCCCAAATATATTTAAAAAATATGGTCTTCATTGACTGAGTCTATTGACGAGAAACCCTTATTGTTGTGTGGCACTAATGGTATCTCATTGGTAGACTTCCAATTTTTTCTAATTTCCAATAGCACAGTCACATTTTTTATTACACTGGATATGTAACTGGACATTAATAGTTTCCATAAATTCAGGCTTCTGATGGAAATGGATAAGACTCTGTTGGCACTTATCTGATAGTGGTGGTTCTAGTGTCCTAATTAAGATCAATGTCACATGGCTGATTTAGTTTTCTCTTTCAAAAATATTTAAGCCCCAGGACATAGGTATAGTACTGTATTAATATAGCACGTGGCATGTCTTATGTTTCTCTAGACAATACATTAAGTTTATCTGTGTGGTTGTTGTCTTTCTGTCATTTTTCTATTTATTTTTAAAACAAATTATTTCGATTGTTTCCTGAATCAGTCTGACAGACACTTAGCGTCACTCAGTGGCGGATCCAGGGGGAGGCGATAAGGTCAGTCACCCCCCCTTAGCAGCAGAACATTTAAAATGTTGAGATGCCGATCAGAGGGGACGAGGCCAATCGTGACCAGGGGCGGGGCAGGCCTGGACTAGCCAATCAGACTGAAGGGGGCATGACTATACTAAATCACCCACCCCCCGCACACACACACCGTGAAAATAAAGTCTAGGTTCACCCCTGCTATTTCTACAATGGAAAATCTAGAACCAGGTCTGTGGCTTCACGCTTGCTTCCCTTGTCCTACTCATATCATGATCAAGCATATGTCACAGACAACCCTCCCCTCACAAATTATTATCATTATCCTTTATTCATAAGGCGCCACAAGATTTCTGCAGCACCGTACAGAGTACAAACAGTAGACCATACAGGGTAAAATAGTACAGAACAAAGACGACTAATACCAAGACTCTAATAGCTCCAAGCTATTACAGTGAGGTTGGAGGAGAAGAAATGGTATAGAGACCAGAGGGAAGAGGGTCCTGCTCATAAGAGCTTACATAATCAAATGGGAAGATAGCTCACTAAGCACATCGTGATTATCTTGATTGGCTACAGGTGTTTCTGTCCTTCTGTCTTTACAGACAGTGGATGAGGAGTGATAACAATAAGGTTCTTCTGACCCTAATCAAATGCACCTTATAACGCTCTTACTCTAATCACTTATAAAGGTTAACTCTAAGATCAATTTCCCTGCCGCCCCGACACCCTTTATGCTCCCAAGTTTAGCTACGGCCAACTCTCCTATGTACCTATTAGATCCCTGATTGCAATGCCAGCAAATAGTGAATATATTTCACAACCCCAGCAACTATTTGAAAGATGAAGATGTTTGTGTTTTCCACCTGGAGTTACCTTGGACCCTGGTGCTGCAACTTCGTGCACCCTCCCAGGTTGCACGCGCAGCCTCAGGAAGAGGAGACTGCAGATATCCTGGCCTTTTTACACCAAACGGAGATAAACACATCGCAACCGTCTGCTGCTGAGAGTAAAGTAGATAGAGGAGCATGACAAAGCCCATTAGTGGCTCTGACTACAGCCCGGAGAACAGGGAAAATGACTATGCCCCTGACACTTCAAAGGAGAGTGGTTCAGATACCAGCGGTGATGCCCCATTGTTACGATTCCTAGTAAACTCAGCAAGCAGGCACGGAAGTATAATACAAATGTTTTTATTCCAGCAAAATATATAAGCAAGGGTTCAGCTCAATGAACATGCAGATTTTCATAAACAGGTATAACTCCCAACATAAACATGAACGGGTGTGGCAGGAAGGTACACAGAAATAACAGGTTCCACAGAATGCTAATGTAGTTTGCAGGGATAAGAATGGCGAGTTACCCAATTCCAGGATGCAAAAGTCTGTCCAGGAAGCAAACATAGTCCAGGCAAAGTAACTGACACAAGCAAATAATCAAGGTCCAGAAGTCAGGCCAAAAGGTCAGGGCAACAGGCAAAACAATGTGGTCCAAGGTACAGGCAAATGATTCGGGGTCTCAGGCAAGCAGGCAGGGGTCATACACAGAAGTTCAGTCCAGCAGATATATATCAAATAACACAGGAGAAGGTTAGCAGCAGTCAGGAACAAACGGGATGAACTGCACAGAGCATAGCTTGAGGCAGGTATTTAAAGCAGTGTGACAGGTGCAGTTCTAATTAGGTCTCAGGCAAGAATATTAACTCCTTCAGTCATGCTGAAGAGTTTAGGAACAGAACAGCAGCACCTCCGGCGGTATAAGGTACTTCTGCTAGATACAAAACACAGGAAGAGTTGTAACATAGCCCCCCCTTTAAGGAGCGGATTCCAGACGCTCCATACAAGCTCCCTTCAGGTCTTCCTCCTTTTCTTTTCCTTTTTATTGCAGGATGGTGATATATCCAAAAAGCCAGCTACCAAGGTTGAGGTTTGTTGTGATTGAGGTGGCACAGAGAAAACTGGATCAGGTGACTTGGTTGGAGATGGAAGATATTTCTGGCAGATTGCATTTACAAAGTCCATGGTGTTGTGGGTAATGGGATCATCAGATTTAAGAAGGGAAAAAGCCCAAGTCTGCGGCTCCCCTCTGAAATTCATGATAATTGTACCAACTTGGTTAAATTGGTCTGAGAAATATGCTGGAAATTCTTCAAATTGCTTCATACAAAGTTGAAGGATTAAAGCAAATTGTTTCAGGTCTCCATCAAAGAAGGCTGGAGGAGGGTCTGAAGATTCGGAAGAAGCTTTTGGGCGTTCAGGCTCAATGGCAGATTCTGGAGAGTCCCCAGCTGGGACGGCAGGGCAGAGGTCCCCGGATGGGACGGCAAGCTGAGTACACTTGACGGGAAGCCCGGATTGGGCACAGAACTCTGACTGGATAGCACTGTGAGATGCCTCAGAGCCGACAGCACTGTGAGATGCCTCAGAGCTGACAGCACTGTGAGATGCCTCAGAGCAGACAGCACTGTGAGATGCCTCAGAGCAGACAGCACTGTGAGATGCCTCAGAGCAGACAGCACTGTGAGATGCCTCAGAGCAGACAGCACTGTGAGATGCCTCAGAGCAGACAGCACTAAGTGGTAACTCGGGCTGAAGCGCATTGGACAGGCAACTCGGGCTGAAGCGCATTGGACAGGCAACTCGGGCTGAAGCGCATTGGACAGGCAACTCGGGCTGAAGCGCATTGGACAGGCAACTCGGGCTGAAGCGCATTGGACAGGCAACTCGGGCTGAAGCGCATTGGACAGGCAACTCGGGCTGAAGCGCATTGGACAGGCAACTCGGGCTGAAGCGCATTGGACAGGCAACTCGGGCTGAAGCGCATTGACAGGCAACTCGGGCTGAACCGCATGGACAGGCAACTCGGGCTGAACCGCATGGACAGGCAACTCTTGAGCGGATTGTAATGGCAGCGCCCCCTCTGGAGCAGACTTTAAGGGCAGCGACCCCTCTGGAGCAGACTTTAAGGGCAGCGCCCCCTCTGGAGCAGACTTTAAGGGCAGCGCCCCCTCTGGAGCGGCTGAAGACTCGGGAGTAGAGGCAGCGGCTGAAGACTCGGGAGTAGAGGCAGCGGCTGAAGACTCGGGAGTAGAGGCAGCGGCTGAAGACTCGGGAGTAGAGGCAGCGGACTCAGGACCGGACACAGCGGACTCAGGACCGGACACAGCGGCAGGAGACTCAGTGCTGGCGGTAGCTGGAACAGGCACAGCAGGACAGGCGGCAACTGGAACTGGCACCGCAGGACAGGCGGCAACTGGCAGATTAGGCCCTATCCCAGGGAATGGATTAGGTTGAAGTAAAACAACAGGAGATGACGTGCAGAACAATCCAGGGTCTGGAGAGGAGCACACTGAAGGCTGCTCCATAGGATGTTGTGGTCTGCGGAGCGGACAGCCTTGTAAGAAATGTTCGCCACTGGCGCAGTAGAGCCAGAGTTTACCAATCCTTCTGCGCCATCGTTCCTCCTCAGTGAGATGGGGACGCAGGTAGCTTGGTCGTTTAGAATCCCTAATGGTAGGGACCGCAGGCAGTACCATAGATGCAGCACCACGGTCAGAAAAAGTTCTGGGAAGATTCTCTGCGGTCTGCATGCTTTCACCAGAGGAGTTTGTTGCTTTAAAATCAGAATTAGTGTTGAAACTACTTAACACAGCAGCAGGAAGGGTTTTAAGCAGTTCTTGGAGTAGAGTGGATACCTGTATGATTTGATAGCGGAGCTGAATAATGTCCATCTGCAGTATTTGTAGTTGTGGATTAAGTGACATGGTCTCAATAGCCAAACACAGAGTTCAATACAAAAATACTAGGAATCCCGGGACTAAGCAGAGGGCGTGCAATCAGATTGTGTCTCAGGCAAGAAGATTAACGCCTTCAGTCATGCTGAAGAGTTTAGGAACAGAACAGCAGCACCTCTGGTGGTATAAGGTACTGCTGCTAGATACAAAACACAGGAAGAGTTGTAACACCCATTACTCGGCACTGGAACAAAGTGAAGGTACCCAGAGATGTGTTCTATTCACAATCATTCTGAACCTGATAGAAATGACCAACGCATCATGCAGATGGGGCAGAATCTCTTCAACCGGGTCGGTTCTGATGTTGTCAGGGATCCATCAGAAGATTAAAGAAAGGAGCAGGCACTGCTGTGGTTGAAAACGAACATGTCAGGAAAAATTAGTTGATCTCATCGACTGCCTTGAAAAGTCCTAAGGAGCCGAAGTGGAACATGCCTCAGCTCTTACCTTTCAATGAAGATGAGAAAAAGATGTACTTGTATCTCGATGAGAAGCAGGAAGCATACTAAAGCAGTCCAAGCCTACGCTTAACAACTGGGCATTGCTTGCAAAATTCACCCAGGCACAGGTGATCTTGTTCAATCAAAGAAGGGAAGGGGAAGTTGAAGACTACTTCCTCCTCAAGAGATACTTCAAATCTCCATAAAAATATGGCCATAGCGCTTTCTGAGGTCAAGAGGACGCTCTACCAGCACTTCACACAAATTGAAATTCAGGGATAACGAGGAAGGAAAGATCCCATCCTGCTGATACCAGCCATGTAAGACGCGAAGGAACTTTTCGTACAGTAGAGTGAAGAATGTGTGACTATCTAAAATTTCTATATATTTGCCAGACCAGCTGCCTTCAGACTTCAGAGGCTCCGATTGCATATGCCTGTTTGCCCAGAGAGTGTAGGACCAAATATTCCCACATGCTGTTACCTCAAAGTTTCAAAAACATGTTGCCACTCTTGCAAAGGTTCTCAACCAAAACAACAATCTTTTTTGGTTTTACCGGTTTTGTCATTAATGCTTATATTATTATAGGTGACATTAATTCAATAGGTGTTTTTTTTTTCTGCGTGTTCTTTTGCGAATGTATGTTCCACATAGGCATTGCACCAGAGACAAGTAATGCTCTGATAAACTCCAGAACAAACTCAACTCAATATACTACAGGATATGGGAAAAGCAATTCTCATTTGTGAAGTCACACCATGAGCCTCTATAGCCACAGTTGTCACATGTCTAACCTATCTCCAAACAGTTGTGGAGAAAGGCTTGCGCTTATGCTCTACTAAAGTTCAAGTTTTGGCCCCATCCACCTTCCAGTTACACAAGGGGTGATAAATAAATTGGCTAATATTTTATAAGAACAGTGACAAAAATCACACCATACGTGAAGCAGAAAATCGCTAAATGGTATCTACCATTAGATTAATAATTTCACAGAGATAATCCATCTTTTGCACAGTAATATTGTCAGTCTACTTATATACTGACAGAAATAACTCAGTTACAACCATACTTTGCACAGAAATAATGCTGGTGCAGCCCAAGATATTACTTTGCCTCTCACCCTCCCCCCATTACCACACCAGCTACTTACTCCTGCCACCTCTATGTCACGTGTTGTCAGGAAGTTGTGAGCCAAAGCACTACCAGTGCTTCTCTGAAAGCAGGAAAATTCTCAGTGTTGAATGACCTTGTCCTCAAGAAAACAGGTGTGCAATGGGGGAGGTGTTGGGAGTACCAGCGTTGCTTAGCACTTATAGCACTGAATGAGCTGGTCTTGTTCAATCAGTGCCAGCAGCGATGAAAGTAAGTGGCATCTCTGCTTGTGAAGGTGCTTGATAACAACGTTACAAATTCTATCTGTGGTCTTATGATTTAGCATGTAAATCTATGGTCACGTCAATGTTCCTATAATTAGAAAGCACTAAAGTTGATCCACCACTGGAGTTCTAAAAAGAGCACTCAACTCTCTACTGACTACCGAATACAAATTCATATTTTATTTAGTATAACTTTACTGAAAGTCTAAGAACAAAATAATAATAAAAAAAATTAAAATAAAAAAATACAACAATGAAACAAAAAAAATCAGAAGAAGGTTTTATTTTGGCACTACAATAAATACAAATCGTCCATGGCGAAATTCTAGGAGATTAAAAAGTTCATTGGTAGCTTGCCAAGTGTGGGTCATCTCTCAATTTTCAGGATTAGTGGCATCTAGGAGTTTTTCTTTAAGCCTCACTGATCTGGTGCGGCTTGCAGCTCTGTTGTTCTCATACTAAGAAAAAAAATACATTACACCAGTATTACTTACTCATTTATATTAGCAAATTATAAATTGCAAACGATAAGGTTTAAGAAACATTGCCCCCATCACCATGTATATTTGTGTATAAATATATAAGCATTGACTTGTGCATGTGGTCATACTCCGTACAGAAAGAAAGCTAGACTCAAAAAGGTGGAATATCACTAGTTGCACAACGATTTTGCTGACATGCAATAACTGCAATTAAGTGAATAATAATTAAAATGGATGTAGAATTGCTTTTGAACTGTTCCAAGTTAAAGCATACCTGCACACAGTAAAGGCGTTCGTTAAACACAGATGTTCACAGGCATGCAGTCTATTACTTAAGAAGAACTGGGGACATCACTGAGGCATAAGGCCAAAGTGGGAAAAGCCAGCAGTAGTGGAAATTAAATAGGTCAGAAGTCTCTGAAGAGAACAAGAATCTCAACAGCAGTTTGTTGGAATGCCTTTTGTGATATCCAATACTATTTTAGTGCTTTCTCTCTTCATGACATTTTTTCAAAACAATACAAAAAAGGTTCAAAAGGAGGGAGTGTAAAGTATTTCACAAAGGGAAAAAAGAAATAAACATATATAGGTACAAAATAAAAAAAGAAGTAGGTTGTCGAATGACAACCAAATACCACCTCAGCATTCCAAGTATTTCCTTATAAAAAATGGATCATCCATCAATATTTGATACTAGCAGTACGAAGACTATTTGATTCCAGGATTCATAAATTGCTTTATAGATCATCATCACTTAGATCTGTATACTCAGCAAATATTTTTGTTCAGACAATGAGGAGGAACACCAGAGGTTCTAGTTAATTTTGTTACCAATGGGATGTGTGCAATTAGGATAAGATGGCAAATCCCCCTTAATTTTTTTGTTGAGGAGGGAGGACCAGGGATTTTTGTGTATTTTATTGTTAATAAGACTCCATAAAGAATCTCACCACTTTTGGACAATGCTATAAGACAGCTTTCAACTTACCTATTTCTGGTGAAGAGGAGGAAAAGAGTTTATGAACTCTAGCAGGGGTATAATACCATCATGTTAGTGTTTGGTAAGAAGTCTTCTTTAGATTTAAACACTGCAAAACTCACTTGACCTATTTTACACCAGGAGTGGGTTGAGGGAATCGGTCATCATAAAAGCAGCTGGCCCTTAATAACTTGATCAATTTGGAGTTAAAACAAGAAGATCAATGCCTTGCCAAAAGGGTCTTCACTGACATTTAATTTCAGTGTTTTAGGAGTGGATGGTGCATCCCCCAAGGTTTTAACTGGAGATAACAATAATGTTTACCAAGATGGGAAACCAGCTAACCTTGAAAACTATATTTATGTAGTTTACACTTTACATAAAATCTTCCCACAAATATAAAACCAATTCAGCTGCTGGACCCCAGCTTTTTAAAGTGTCACTGCTATTGTGATCTCTGTTCCTCCCTCTGTGATCTCCGCGGCCTCTTTGGTGACAGCTGCCGCCACAACTTCTGTGGACATGGAAGACAAGTGTACATGCTCTTTGTACAACAGTGAGCATGATGCCAAAAAAAATCTAATAAAATCCCGGAACACAGCTATTCTGAGTTAGAGGAAGACCACAGGAGGGCCCATGCAGCAAAAGAACAAAGGCCTTTTTCAGAACCAGAAGTGAAAGGGTTTAAATAAGAGAAACAGTGAAGGACAATTCTGCTGGTCAGCAGCTGACATTTTTGACATTTCAACAAAAACTAGTTCACCTTTCATGTCTTCAACTTCCAGTCTCTCCTCATTTCAAGCGTACCACACTATTTGCGTCATATTGTTGACTACTAATGGCTGCTTTAATATTGGTGGCTGTTAATGCTACTTCCTAACAATAGCCACTCACATCTTCTGCCATGTGTATCAGTTGTCTTAATCTTTGTGTAAGCTTAATTGGGCAGGGTCATATTTAACTTCAGTTTTATATCACTGTATGTTATTTGTATCATGATCCCATCAGTGCTACATAATAATTGGGACTTTATAAATAAAGCAAAAATAACAAATAATAATAATAATAATAATAATAGGAAAGAAGTCCAGGTTATTAAAAATTGGAATTCCTGATATTACCGGTATATTTCCTTTTGTACTTATCCCTTATCTGTAATGTGCTACAGATTTCAGAGTTGTGGTCAATGCAATCTGTAACACAGTCTATTGTGTCCAGAGAAGAGCTCATAAGGCAATCCGAGAGAACAAAGCCTGCTCAAACTGTACTCATTTCACAAGAGAGAGAAACAAATGCCGGGAGGCTAACTGGGCAACACATAATTCAGCAACAGGTAGAGGTTGAGATAAAGAAAACCTAGGCAACCATTAAGAGGATACTTATACATTGGGTTTCTGCCCAACGAAGATCTACAGCAGGCCTGTCCAACCTGCGGCCCTCCAGATGTTGTGAAACTACATGTCCCAGCATGCCCTTCCAGCTATCAACTGGTTGTCTACAAGCAAAGCATGCTGGGGCTTGTAGTTGGACCTGGAGGGCCACAGATTGGACAGGCCTGATCTACAGTAACTGTGAATAACCCTGTTGATGGACCTTTAGAAGGGGACTTTGTCTGGAAACACTGGAGGAAATTCCTGAATCAGGTAGTGAGGTTTGTGTAGTAAGTTCATCTTAGCTGCTGCCAAGAGTCTAGCCATGAATTAATAGTATATGGAGCACTCCTCAAGGAGTACATAGAGAAGAGAATCCTCAGGGTAATGAGCATAAAAGAGAGAAAAAGAGGTTTGGACAAATAAATAGGAATAAGAGAAATTGGTTTCACCATGAGAAGTCAAAGTTTAGTGCTAATAATTTTTAATGTGGGCCTGAATATGAAGTGCCAGCATTATGGGTTTGGAAGAACGTTGATGTGCAAATGCGAGGAGACAAATTTTTCATGAAGAAAGGTAACAGGAGGGAGATAATAACACCTCCATCTCTTCTGTCACCCAACTTCGCTGCCTAGGCGTTACCTTCGACTCTCCTCTCTCCTTCACCCCCCACATTCAATCCCTTGCCCAAGCCTGTCGCTTCCAACTTCGCAACATTGCCCGCATCCGACCTTTCCTCTCTGGATGCCACCAAAACTATCATCCATGCACTCATTATCTCCCGCCTGGACAACTGCAACCTCCTCCTCTCCGGCCTCCCCCATCTCGCCCCCCTCCGCTCTATTCTTAACGTGGCTGCTAGACTCATCTTCCTATCTCGCCGCTCCTCCTCCGCATCCCCTCTCTGCCTTGCCCTACACTGGCTCCCCATACCCTACAGAATCCTTTTCTAACTCCTGACCACAACGTACAAGGCGCTCTCCCAGTCCACTGCTCCCTATATCACTGACCTCCTCTCCATTCACACTCCTGCCCGCTCTCTGCGCTCGGCCAATGACCGTCGCCTCTCCTCCACTCGGATTACCTCTTCCCACTCCAGAATCCAAGACTTCTCCCGCGCTGCCCCCCTTCACTGGAATGACCTGCCTCGCTCCATCCGTCTCTCTCCCACACTTAGCTCCTTCAAACGGGCACTAAAAACCCACCTGTTCCTCAAAGCCTACCCACCTTCCACCTAACCCTGCCTCCCCTCTTTTATACGCCAACTCACTCCCTCTGTACTTGTGTTTTGTTCACCCTCCCTTAGGATGTAAGCTCATTGAGCAGGGCCCTCCTCCCTCTTGTGTCCTTACCAGCTCTTCTGCTCCATCTCTACCGCATTAGCCTGCTTAGAGCTCCTGAAGTGTCAGTATTTTTTGTTTACTGTTCAGTAATGTAATACCCTGTACTGTCTACTGTTTGTGCATTGTACGGCGCTGCGGAACTCTTGTGGCGCCTAACAAATAAAGGATAATAATAATAATAATAATAAGGGGCTTTGTCAAGTATAAAATATAATCTACACAAAAGGCCTAATTGATTCGTCTGGCCCTTCATATCACGGCCTGCTAGGACTGGGTTTATCCTGAATGCCTGAACAAAAGGCGACATTGGTACAGCAAAAAGCAAGCGTGATGGGGGGAGAAAGAGCAAGGTCGGTGGTAATAATTTTGGTATAAATTTAGTTTATAGTCTATATTTTTAGGACAAAAAAAATGGACTAAAGTTTTTACCAAGGGAATTATCTTTCCCTGTCTTTGGTATCTCCGTAATGTTAGCATCTACCATCTCTAGAGGTAGAGCTCTGTTGCGAAGAATATAATTTAAAAGGTTCTCAAGGGGGTGTGGGGGCAAAATAACAAAGTTGGATTCTTTTTTTTTTCAATAAAATCCACACATGAAGCCAGGAGTATTAGGCCATTTAAGTGATTCGAAAGCAAGATATCTCCTCCCAGGAAATGGGATCCTTTAGTTGCTCCAGAGAATTGGGGGAGGGGACGGGGGGACGGGGGGGGGGCGACAAAAACACTAGTAGAACAGACAAAAAAAACATTTGTGTATGGGTATGTTACAATTTCACTATTTCTACCAGCAGGAACACCATTTCATTTTATTTCTGTGTATGCATCTGGTGAAAAACATTGGGATTCAATTTCCATAATGATCCTGATGGGCTATTATGTCAGAGAGAATATAGTTGCCAATAGAATGATCTGATCATGAGCACAGGTAGTAAATATATTGAATTATGGTGGTCCAAGACTGAATTAATCTAGAGTTTTGAATAACTGCCTGAGGAGTGGTAGTCCGTAAAATGAGAAGTCCCACAACAGTGGATGACACTGTCTCCACACATTAACCAGAGCATGTAAAGAGTGGACTGGGGGGTAATATTCACCCAAGCTGTTCATACTATGGAGGATCCCACCCCAGTTATAAAACAGGTGCCTGCAAACTGTTCCAGCTTAAACAGTATGTTCCAGCAAAAAGTAGTCTAATCTGATTTTGATTCATAGACACTAGCTATGGTAATGGGAACTGTGCCATGCCCTCACAGATTACAATTATTCTAATTATAATAAAGAGAAAGATGTTTTAAAGGGAAAAAAAAAAAAAAAAATCAACTCCTGAGGGCAGATTTACTAAACCTTCTAACAAGGAAAAGTGGGAGGTGTTGCCCATAACAACCAGATTCTATCTATATTTTAGTACAGTGGATTCCAAACTTTTTCAGTTCAAGGCACCCTTAGGGTCTCCAAAAATTTTTCAAGGCACCCCTAAGCCAAAATAATTACCAAGTAGTCCACATCCTTGCTTACCACTGGCCGAGGCACCCCTGTGAGATCTCCAAGGCACCACAGGGAGCCTAGGCGCACAGTTTGGGAACCACTGGTATAGTACATTCTACAAAATGATTGGTTGCTATGGGCAACACTTCCACTTTTCCATTTTAGAATGTTTAATAAATCTACCCTCTGGTATCAGATGTCCTTACAACCTAGAAAAATGCTTTATCTTACAAAGAACAATGCACAGTACGGTACACGTCCTGTGCAGTAGACTAATCAATTATCTTATATCATAACTCATGAAAACATTTGTGCGAGCAGTTGTAAAATTTGGAAAAAAAAATAATTAAATCAGATTTTCACGAATGCTGTAGTTGAAAAGACTATGAAACCAATAACTGAGCATCCGGCGCCACATGAAAGAAAATGTTAATTAATTTTGATACTTACTAGCACCATAATAATACATGACTTTTATTAGGTTGTTATTATGTCCAGATGAGCAGTTTGTTAAACGACTACTAACATTGACGCGCATGCACATTATTAAGTCATATAGTCAGCTTTGAGACCCAAGTTCTGAATTTACACAAATATTTTACTGCTGGTAATAAGAAAATTACTTTTGTTAAAAATTTCTTCTTTGGTTGTAAAGTGTTTTGCAATTTCAAGAGCTACAAATAATATCTACAAATATATATTTAGCAAACTTCCTGTTTTAAGTCTACTATTAAGCACAGACAGTGAACCACTTGCAGTCTGAAATGACTAATAGAGAACTGCTTACAATCAGCTGCAGAGACCATGTATTTGTGCTTAGAACAACAAAAAGAAAGCGTACTTATGTGTTGAGCTGGTCGCCTATCAGAATGTGTCCCGTTAAAAGGCAGTAGTACAACTGTGTGTAATTACGCTCAATAACAGCGGAGAAATACAGTTTAACAGCGTTGATAGTAAATGCAAAATTCACATTACCCTATTTGTACATAATAATGGAATAAAGATTTATATACAGAAGGGAGAATACTGTGTTGACAGTTCACAAACGCAAAAGTTACATTTTCCATATAAGAAGTAATTAAATACAACACGCCTCCACATCTGTTGTTTCCCTGTTTAAAAATCAAATGAGAATTATCTTTCTTGCAGTAGAGCAAATGGAAATGTCAGTTAAGTGATGAAAACATATATATATATATATATATATATATATATATATATATATATATATATATATATATATATATAAAAACACACACACACACACACACATATATATACACACACACACACGCTAGCTACTAATGAATTAAGTACTATCAGCCGGAGGGGTTAAAATGGATCAGCCGAATCAGAAGTAACTAGACAGTCTTCACCATTATGTATAGTTACACAGAGTACCTGCAGGAGATACCTCTCCTAAAAGGCGCATCTGCCCATGTGTATATGTCTAGTTAGGTGAAAATTCTGTGAAAACGCCCTTATTGCACTCGGCTTACGCTTCACCTCCCCTCTAGTGTCCAGGGGCCTGATTCATTAAGGGACTTAAATAAGAAACTTCTTAATTTAAGTCTCCTGGACAAAACCATGTTACAATACAAGGGGTGCAAATTAGTTTTCTGTTTTGCACATAAGTTAAATACTGACTGTTTTTTCATGTAGCACACAAATATCTACTTTAAATTTCAGTGTACAAATAAGCTGTCAAGTATTTGTGTGCTACATGAAAAAACAGTCAGTATTTAACTTATGTGCAAAACAGAAAACTAATTTTCACCCCTTGCATTGTAACATGGTTTTGTCCAGGAGACTTAAATAAGAAACTTCTTGAGCTAATTAAGTTCCTTAATGAATCAGGCCCAAGACGACACAAGTCAACGATAATTATAATAATCTATATATGGTTGTATGTATATGCATAGTTAGAGGAAATGTATACAGATATGCATTTCTTACGAGAAAAACTATTGGCGTAAATCCAACTGAAATGAGACCACATTTATATGAAATGTCATGTGTTATCATGGTACGGAAATGTTTTTATTGATTGAATGTTCTTTTTCCATCTTGTGTGTTATGTTTAAAGGCCCTTAACACAGATAGGAGATAAAGTAAACCTAATAGCTTTTCTCTTTCAGACAGGATAGTCTCACCTCTTTCCTTAAGCACTTTCGCATTTCTCGGTCAAAGTCATTGCATTGCCCAAAATATTTCATAAATTTGTTCTGTAATTATAAAGCAACATTTGATTACAAGATTTTACAATGGACAGATTTACTTACACACTAGTAGAAATACATACACATGATCGTATTATATAAAGCAGAGTTTCCCAAACCCAGTCCTCAGTGACCCCTAACAGTGCAAGTTTTCTAGGTGACTTGTGATATAATTATACCACCTGTGGATCTGATACAATGTATCAGTCAGTAATGATTACACCTGTGCTCCAGCAAGGAGATATGGAAAACATGACATGTAGGGGTTCTAATATGGGGGAATTCCCCTATTTATTACATGGGCAGGGAGTTATATTAGAGAAGTATTCTTGCCTTTCACTTCCTTCTCTACTCACTACAGTAGAACTTGACAGGCAGTTACAACCAATGTTATTTTTATTCTAACCATGCCGAAAACAATTAACCTTTAGTGCAGCAGAGATTATGGTTGAAAAAAAAACATTTAAACTTGCAAGATACATTTTTTTCCTATTCATCACAATACAATTGCCTCAGTGGCGGTGTATGAGCAGTTTGTGATTGGTCCTTCAGCTCACAACCTCCTCCCCACTGCTGGGTCACAATGCCCCCCCTCCAGCTCCTGGGACTCGAGCTAGAGGTAGGTGGTTAGCAAAAGGCATCCAGCAGGTGATTGTTCACATTAAAGCTGCACTTTCTATAGCGCACTGACCTCAACATGGCATTTCTTCAAAAAATTAATGAGCACGTTGCACTCATCGGTGTGAAGGTGGGGTGACAAGTCTGGATGCATCTTCTATTCAAAAGGAGCAGCTGTGTAGTTAGAGCATAGGTACAAAATTAGACAGTCAGTCAAATACATGAATACATAATAACAAAAATATTTGCCTAATTCCTGTGATGGACCAGTCAAAACCACATTAAAATCATATTGGTGCCTGTAAAACATCAAATAAGGAATATTGAGCATGAGTCATTAAGTAAAGCAAAAAAAAAAAGAGAGTAACTTTGCACCTTAGCAAAACCATGCTGCATTGGAGGGTGGGGGGTGGGGTAAATTTAAAATGTGATGGCAGATTTATAGTTGGGGTAGGGCATGTCCTAGATCAGTGATGGCTAACCTGTGACACTCCAGGTGTTGTGAAACTACAAGCCCCAGCATGCTTTGCCAGTAGATAACTAGCTGATAGCTGGCAAAGAATGCTGGGGCTTGTAGTTTCACAACACCTGGAGTGTTACAGGTTAGCCATCACTGTCCTAGATCAACTTTAAAAGTCATTGTACAAATAAAGCTATCAAGTCTTTGTGTGCTACATGAAAAAAACAGCCAGTATTTATCTTATGTGCAAAATAATAAACTAGTTTGTACCTCTTGCATTGTAACATGGTTTTGTCCAGGAGAAAACTTACTAATTTTTTGCCTTAATGAATCAGGCCCAACGTGTCTAATTTACTCTGTTATAACAAGTAAGACGTAAAAAGAAAGAAGAAGAAGATTGCAAGGATTATAACTATAAGCTGCTCATCTCTCATTTACACAGAATGCTTAGAAGGCATTACAGGCGATCAGCAGATAACAGAGAACAGCAGCAAAAAGAACGCCAAACACAGGTATAGGATCTATAATACAGAAAAAAGTATACATGAGATAATACACTCCCAACTGTACATTATAAAGGGTATTAGAACTCATGGAGGCGATCGATTTTGATTTTGACAGGTCACATAAATCAGAGTTGACTTGTAATATTTGTAACAATACAGTAGAAGGTGCGATGTGACTCAGAATGCACAGGTTTTCCGAAATAAACACTGAAGTTCTTGACATCAGAGCGTTTTATATACAGCAATTTACAATCCACACATTAACATCACATGTGTATTATATACATATGCCATTCACTGTTGTTTAAAGGTACATCTTTAAAAAAGATTTAAAAATAAAAAATAAGCTTGCGGAAAAACAGAGAAACGGCAATTGGACAATTCGTGGTTAGGCCATTTAAAGGAACAGTGAGGGTTCCGGCAAAGGGAATATCAGCTAATATGTCCTAAAGCGGTCATCCCCCAAAAGAGGCAGTATTCTCTAAAATATTAATTATTTCATATTGTGTAAAATAAAACCAGAAAGAAATCAATTTTGCCATTTACCAGATTAGAAAAAAAAAAAAGTGTAATTTTAATTGTATTCATTGCTTCGCTCCTCCTATGTGCGAGTTTATTGGACTATATATTACCTTTTTTCTAATCTTCATATACGACTGTTGCTATCCCGCTCTATAGAAAGCATGTGGCCAATGACTAGAGCTCTCCAAATACAACAGAGACAATTGTTGGTTACAAAACAAAAAAAGTTATGTTAAAATGAGGTGATCATTTCAACGATTCACCACAAAATATCTGTAGTATCCGCTTCAGCGAGAATAGTTCTGCAATATTTATATTAAATCCAGTGATACAACCTATTTAATATTTTAATGCCATTCTTTCTGTAAGCATGTTTGAATAATAAAAGTCATGTTTTGCTATTTAAATAGCACCACTTGTTGCCTAGAGATTTATGGAAGATTCGAGTTTTGGTTTGGTCTTGGAACCCTTAGCTAGTTTGTATTTTCTTTGCAGTGCTGTAGAGATGAGCAGAAGAAATGAGCTCGAGTAACTATTCAAAGAAAAGAAGATCCACCCCAAGCATAAAATCATACAAAGAGACATTTAGGCTTACATCCAAAGTTCTAAAACAAATTCTAGCTGGAGTAAGAAGAGTGTAAACAAGTCAGGTGTTAGAATAATATTTTGTGCAAATATGTAAAATAAATAATCAAGAAAGTGGAAATGTATCAGCTATGAAGTGTGCTACCAAATGTGTAATACAAATATGGAGAAATAAAAATAAATAATATATAGCCTATATTTCTGTTAAAATGAAAAATAAATCAGGTACCATATGATGTGTTCCCACAAGAATATCAATTAATATTTAGAAAATGTGAAATTCACATATAAAAATATTACATCAGTGAACACAATAATAAAGCCCTATAGGGTGAAATCCACAGATACGAGCCCGATTAAGAATGCCCTCCACTTCTTTGTGGGCGATATACACAGCTGGCATTCCGAAGAGAGAGAGAAGCGCTTCCTTCTATTTAATCTGGTACAATCTTATACACTAAAATAACACTAGTTTCCCTGGACAATTAATCATGAACAAGATCTCAAACAGTATTACGAGAAACATACCGTTCTCTATTTTGGTGACATTGTATTTTAGAGTTTCTAGATAACATGCTAGCTGCATCTGGTTTTTATTAAGTTTTTAGTAAAAGAATATGTAACAAACATAGCAGTTACCACAGAGTATAGTGCATAATTGACTCTGCATTTTAATATAGATAATGTCCTTTTCAATACATTAATGTACAGATATAATATACAATCTCTCTCTCATATATATATATAGCATACTTACCAACTTTTTGTATTTGGCTTCCGGGAGCCTCCCGGGAGAGGTGGGCGTGCGGGGGGCGGGGCCCCGAAAATCGAATCATTTTGGACCCACCTCCATGACGTAATGATGCAAACGTGTCATTATACATTGGGGGGGCGAGAATCGCTGCATTTTGAACCTAATAATGCCCACTTCACTAGGAAGTGGGCACTTTTTCAAGGAGTTATATATATATATATATATATATATATATATATATATATATATATATATATATATATATACACACACACACACACACATACACATTGCTCCTATGTCTGAGGCCCAAACATCCAGCTAAAGGTAGCAAATTTACACCCTGACATATTATGTTCCAATGCAATTGCATTTATTTTGCATGCAGGGAAAATGCTGCCCGATTTTACTGGGGGTGTTTAACTGTAACATTGTACTGTAATTCATATATATATACATATACACACACAGAATGTTGCAATATTACATGGTATACAGAGAAAAGTGTTTTGTTTTATTTACAAAAGAGCACTAACACAGACCTGCGACTGTAAAATTTCATGTATTTTTGTTTCCAGGAAAAAACTGTGCAGACATGACCACTAGGTGGAGTGTGAATTATAACAGTGTGTTCAAATATCTTGATAAAGGTAACACACACACACACACACACACACACACACACACACACACACAGAGATATCCCTCTGAATAAGGGAAAGTTAATTGGGAGGCACTAGACTACAGTGGCAAAAATTATTTTCGGGCTATGTTTAGTCTTACAAAGTCTCTACCCCATTCCCATATTAAGGTTTATTAACTATAAAGCACCATGGAGGTCAGTTACCTGTGTTAAAAAAATTAGTTTTGTTTGGTCTAATCCAAAGTAAGGATTGGTTGGTACAGGTTACTGTACTTTGTTCATGTCCCCAATCATCCTCACACGAATTGTGATGTCCTCTTATACGCCAAACTACCTCCAGATTAATCCACAAGTCGCAATGCTTTAGTATGGATTAGTAACACAGCTCCTATCTAAATGAGGCCCAAACATCCAGCTAAAGGTGGCAAATTTGCACCTGGACATATTATGTTCCAATGCAATTGCACTTATTTTGCATGCAGGGAAAATGCTGCCTGATTTTTACTGAGGGTGTTTAACTGTAAAATTGTACTGTACTTCAGAACGGCAATACATAGAAAATGTTTAAAAATGAAAAATTAAACTATGCATTGTCACTGTGGCGATAGGACTCACATCCTTTGTCTCCCGTTGTCCATTGAAACACCATCTGCTTGCATTGTTACTGTAGTAGAACCCAGTACAGCACAGACTATTCTCTAAACTGTGTACAATGGGACAGGAAGACAATTTGTAGTTCCAACAATCATGTGCTGTGCTTTGTTCCATACAGCAAACTGCAATGATAAAGTAACCGTCTAGAATTAGGAGAGGCCCTGCGGACAGGAGTCCTGTTTCACTATAGTACACAGTTTATGTTTATTTTAAGGGGGACAGTACATTCAAGTGTTATTTGTCAATATTATCAGATTTAGAGAAATGGGGAAGCTGCCGAAAAAACGTTTGAGTTTATTTAGTCGCCTTTCACAGCAAATTCAATGGGAGCAGATGGCTTTAAAAAAAACAACAGGCACGATACTGGTACCTTCTACATGCATAAAGATTAAAAATCCCAGTTATAGGAAAAAAATACTGCTTGTATATTATAAAGATATGTTAAATAAATTCTGGGAAACCTCGATTCGTTAAAAAATGCTCAAGAAACGACTCTGAGATTTTTAAAATGCTTATTTATTTTATTAGCCCATATGTGCTTTGAAAGGTGTGACATAGGTAACATTTTTAGAAGTTGGTTCTTGACGGGTTTGTATAGCAGGCCAGTTAAACTGGCTCTACAGCAAAACTGCAAATCTTACAGTGGCGCACGCAGGGGGGGTTTCTGAGTCTCTAGAAACCCCCCCCCCCTGCGCTAAGTGGCCACTGTCCTATACAGCAGCCGCGGCGCTGTCAAAGAAACGTCCGCGGCGGTGCTGTATTGTATACAGCACCGCCGCAGACGCTTCTTAGACAGCGCCGCGGCTGCTGTATTGGACAGCGCTGACAGCAGCTCTCTCTCGATAGGGGATGAGGAGAGATACATAAAGGGAACAGGGCAAAAGGAGTACAAAGTGGGAAAACAGTAGTAAAATCACATCAGTCAAAATAAATACCTAAAGAAGACGTAAAACTCGGTACACACTGATGCAATTATCGTGCAGATCACCCGATAAACGAGCGTTTTATCAAATATTGGAAGAGTGTGTACGTTCCCACGATCATGTTTTATCGCACTAAAGCACATTGTTTCGTTGGAGTTGGTTTTCTAAATTTCCTAAAAATCACGATCAACGATGTCGGGTAAATGTGGAAGCGTGTACGCACTCAGGACCAGCAGTGTAGGCGTATATCTATACAGTGTACAGATTCACAATCTTTTCAACAGATGGTTATGAGAGATGAGAGCACAGATCTGACAGTAAATCGTGTAGGTGTGTACACATAAATCTGCATGCTCATCAAGACTTTGAGTCGTTGGTAAAATCGTTCCAGTAATCGCCTCTGAAGTAAATTTTAATAGTGCGTACCCAGTTTATCATATCCAAAATAAAGTTTGTTCTTACGTGAATCTAGTAGGGATATAAGCTTGAAGGGGTTGAGGTGAATCGAATACAACACCTTAATTAAATATACATCTAGAAACTTACATGCTATTGTCAACAGACATTATGTAGTCTGATGCATTTAAGAAAATTGGAGAACTGGGGCCCTGCAGGTTCCCCGGGGCTGAAAAGACGTAGGTTAGCCTTTTATTACCTGGTTCCTTAGCAGAGAATATTCCACAGAGTTTAGGATAGCCCCTGTAAATAGACCCTGACTGGAAGACCCAATGAAAAGAGAGCTCATTCCATCAAGTTTCAAGTAATGACCAACTATTCTGTGATGAAACATTAAGGGGGGTATTCAATTGTTAGCGTTAACGGGAAAAAACAAGCGCTCAAAAAATATTACCGTTTATACAGTAATATTGCGCGAGATAAGCGTTAATACGGTAGTTTACTCGCGGAATTTCAGCTCGCCGAAATTGAGCGAGTAATTACCGTAATAACGCTAAGATTTTTTGAGCGCTCGTTTTTCCCCGTTAACGCTAACAATTGAATACCCCCCTAAGTTTGTTATAGAATTATAACAAATCACTATTATACATTCACATTGGCCAGCTCAATGTGGCTGATACACACAGAATTCAGACAGTCACTGTAAATTACATCCAGTGCACAGAACAAGAAGAGGAACTGTGCAATTGTCCAGACATACAAGATATGATACCAGTGAAATGGTACACTGCAACTGTACATAGAACTACACCCAGCATAGAGAAGCTGTACTGTCTCCCTGTATTAGGCACACACGCATACAGTACAGTCTCTCTGTATTAGGCACATACATACACAGTACTGTCTCCCTGTATTAGGCACACACGCATACAGTACTGTGTCTCTGTATTAGGCACATACATACACAGTACTGTCTCCCTGTATTAGGCTCATACTCATACACACACAGTACTGTCTCTCTGTATTAGGTGCATACACAGTACTGTCTCTCTCTGTATTAGGTGCATATACACACAGTACTGTCTCCCTGTATTAGGCACATACACACAGTACTGTCTCCCTGTATTAGGCGCATACACACACAGTACTGTCTCCCTATATTAGGCGCATACACACACAGTACTGTCTCTCTGTATTAGGCACATGCACACACAGTACTGTCTCCCTATATTAGGCGCATACATACACACACAATACTGTCTCTCTGAATTAGACACATACACACACAGTACTGTCTCCCTATATTAGGCGCATACATACACACACAATACTGTCTCTCTGAATTAGACACATACATACACAGTACAGTCTCTCTGTATTAGGCACATACACACAGTACTGTTTCTCTGTATTAGGTGTATACACACACAGTACTGTCTCCCTGTTTTAGGCTCATACACACACAGTACTGTCTCTCTCTGTATTAGGTGCATACACACACAGTACTGTCTCCCTGTATTAGGCACATACACAGTACTGTCTCTCTGATTTAGACACATACATACACAGTACAGTCTCTCTGTATTAGGCACATACACACAGTACTGTTTCTCTGTATTAGGTGCATACACAGACAGTACTGTCTCTCTCTGTATTAGGTATACACAGATACAGTATAATACTATTGGTCACTTTAAAAAAAAAAGGTCAAAAACGCTGATAAATTGTTAAAACAATGTCTGTCCATGTAAGTACGTTAAAAAGGACATTTATTATACTAAATACCTTTCCTATGTAAAATCATACAATTTGTAACACCCTTGTGTAACAAGTCAGCTTTTACAATAGTTATGACCTTCATGTAAGATCCCTGAATGCAGCAGGGTTAGGCCATGAGTGGACAGCCAGCTGCTGTGGAACCACAAGTACCAGCATGCCCTGCTTGTCTGTCTGTGACTACTAGCAGGGAATGCTGGGACCTGTAGTCCTACAGCAGCTGCTGCAGAACCACAGGTGGCTGTGAAATAAAATGCAATATAGTCCCAGCCCCACCTATCCCACAACCTACCTATCTCCTGCTCCCAGCGGGTCACCAGGCACGTGCCGGCCGGGTCACTTTCCCGAGGCCGCGCCCCCATTTTTCTCATAACATCAGGAAGCGCTGCTGTAACAGGACGCTCAACCTGTCCATCAATACAAGCTCATCCAATGGGAGGCGAGGGGGCGGGGCCACACGCTGCCGCCGGACGGCATAGAAACATGACGCTCAGGAGGTATGAAGAAGGCGCCTGGAGATGACGTCAGCAGAAGGCGACACGGGCTCGGAGCGCGATTGGTCTGTTTGAAGGACGGGCTCTTGGCGCCATGGCTCCGACGCCCGGGAGTGCCCACAAGAGGCAGCGGCAGAGGTGGGTACAATGTGCCGCGGCGGGTGATATATGGTGCTACCTGGTGAACAGCCCGTACTGGCCGGGGGGAGCTACTGATTTTCCCGCTTATTTTCTACCTGCATTATGTCATTACCAGAGGTATCCTGGTCACTGCCAGAGACTGGCAAGAAATGATGGGACTTGTGGTCCCACAACCCATAGGGCAGCCAGTCAGACCGAGGCTGGCAGGGCCTCCTGGGTATTGTAGTTCAGCAGCAGCTGTCAGGTGACTGGCTCCAGGTGTCACGTGTCCCCACAGTGATGCCTGGAGCATAAATAGAGATACAGTATATGCCTTGGTTGAAGAGGCTGCTGTTAAGTAAGAGGCACAAAGTACTGTTTCCAACTTGTACTGTAAATGTATGTTATGTATTGTTCCTAAATAGTGGAAGCACTACATGTAATTGGACATGGTCAGCATGGTGGCTCCGTGGTTAGCACTTCTGCCTCACAACACTCCGGTCATGAGTTTGATTCCTGTTCATGGCCTTATCAGTGAGGTGTTTGTATGTCATACTTACCTACTCTCGGAAACTTGTTTCCTGGAGAGGGGCGTGATGAGGGGGCGGGGCACTACATGACATTTCAGCCCCACCGCCGCAACGGAAATTACTTTTTTTGCGGGGGTTCTCAGTGAATCGCGCCATTTTAACAAGGGAATTCTGGGATGCGGGAGAAATGCCAACTCTCGCGGGAGACTGACCTGAATTTCGGGAGTCTCCCGGACTTTCCGGGAAAGTTGGAAAATATGTTGTATTGTCTCCCCATGTTTGCGTGGGGTTTCTCCGGGTTCTCTGGTTTCCTCCCACACTCCAAAAACAAACTGGTAGGTTAATTGGTTGCTATTAAGTTGACCTTAGTCTCAGTTTGGGTGTGTCTATATTAGGGAATTTAGACTAAGCTCCAATGGGGCAGGGACTGATGTGAGTGAGTTCTCTGTACAGCGCTGTTGAATTAGTGGTGCTATATAAATAGATGTTTATGTAGCATATTTAAGATCTTCATCTAGAGATGGGTCTCGCCCTGATTTTCCCACATAGTTTCCATTTCCAATAAACTGTGCTGAGTTCATTGACTTTAAGGCTTAATACACACTCCTTCATCTGAAGTAGAAGCATAGTGATCACTTATGTCTGTTCAGAGTGCAATGCACCCTGGAAAGTCACACGTAACAGGGGAATGAACATTCCATGCATTATTTGTTTACACTATTTGCCCTGAATCCCTTGTAAAGCTTTTGTATATGTTCCTGGTACCTGACAGATGTCACAATTGGGCGCTTGCAAATGTTTGCTGCTGTGTAATTTGTTATTAGAGTATTTTTAAGCTTGCGTCTTCTGTTCAGACCCTCCTCTATTGCAGTGTGGTAGGTTGAGAGGTTGTGATTTACAAACTAAAAAGTACTTGCTGCACGGTAGTATGCTCTCCCCATCACACATTTAAATTTATAAAGCTAACTATTTATTGACTGTGAATTATGAAGAAGTATATACTGTAACATAACAAGCTTTTTATTAATGCTGTCAGTTTTGCCCATTAATGATCAGAACAGTGTCCTCTGCCACTTAATTTATAAGGTTTGCTACTACACCACACCTGGCTCTTCAAACTATTGTTACTGTGCAATATGTGATCTACTGAAATCTGTATCAGTAACAACACAGTGTTTTCTTGTATCTCATCTCCCCAGCATTTCTGTTATGGATGAATGTGTTGCTGAATTTATTAAGAGAATGGTTCTGAGGATGTCTCTTGCCGAATCAATGGACATTCTGAAGGCATGGGGGTTTTTGAGAGAAAGAGACCTCGACTCGCTGATTATGCGGACGTCAAAGGAAAATCTAGCGATGCAAGTGGTTCAACTCTGCGAGGTACAAAAAAATACATCCCATGGCCAATTGATCAAGTTTACTTGTCAAAGGTTTCATTCTCAGGATAGACATGTGCTTACCTGTAGATTGTTTGTTTTAATTTATTTACTGTTGTATTTTTCAACTTTATCAGCTGTAAGTCTGCACTAAGTATCTGCTACTCAGAGAAATAATATTTTCTGACAGTAGCATAATGGTACAGGGTGGTAATTATATATTATATGAAGAAATTTCTCATTATGTGGGTATTCCGGAGGCAGAAGGGCCTTGTAGAATACATTTTATTTATTTATTGGATTAGAGATCATGTTAACAGATGTACACGTCTCTGATGCCTTGCAAATCCCTGGCACTCCGCACACTCAGTCTCTTGTGTCATTTCTATGCATGAGACGGGTCGTATGGCAGAGAAAAAAAAGCAAAGTGCGCAGGACCTGATGCTATAGAACAGGCCTGGCTAACCGGTGGTACTACAAGTCCCAGCATACCCTGCCATCTCTCTGCTGGTAGAGTATTCTGGGACATTTAGTTTCAGAACATCTGGAGAGCCAACTGGTTGACCAGGCCTGCTATAGAAGTCTGTAGCTTTGCTAAGGACACTGGTGGTGATGTCTCTTTATTGCAGTGCTAAGTTCATTCTACGTAAGCCGGCGCTTATTGCTGAATTGTCTGTGATAAATAAGGATCTAGCGGAAAAGGGCTTATGCTGTTACATAGCACACTGTCGCTATAGTCAAGACGTGAGTTGTGGTTATGCAAGGGACAATGTATGCAAATAATGTACTAATTGCACCATATAACATGTTTTGGAACTTGTATTATATTCCATAATGTTGCAATGCCTCCCGTGAGTCTTTAGGTGGCGTCATTTTATTTGCGATGCATGGCTATTATTTAACCCCTGCACATATGAAAACAATATTTTGCTACTACATTACGCGCAGTCAGTCTATCTCGAAATTATATATTGTCATTGTGCATTTATGACGTGTTATTTCTTTATTTGGATTTTTTTTCCAGAAAAGAAAGGCTACAATAAGTCATGCAGCTGCTCTAGACATTATATGTAAGTTGAAGCATTTATTTGAAGTTAATTGTGATTTAGGAGTTGCTTTTTCCAGCATTTTTAATGAGTGATCAGCTTTCTAGTAATTAAGCTGCCCAAGTTGTTTACTTACCGACTAATCAATAGTCATGAGTGCAGCCTATCCATTCATTGGGAACCAGTCACCTTATTAAACGGAGTGTACTATGCCTCCGTGATATCGCTAGTTTCTTTACATTACTTACGTAATGATGTAACCTTACTAGTATTTAGTGACTCGTGGCGCTGCTTTACCAAAATCCACAACACCACTGTATGTTGAACATGGGTTACCGTAAAAATGAATCTGTAAACGGGTTAAACCGTAAAGCTGCACTAACATGGGCAGGCTGAAAATGGCGCTATTAAAGCAGCAATGGGCGGATCCAGCTCCTGTATAACGTAAATGAATGTGGGACCAGGCATTTCCGCTTTAAAACCGGTGGTTTTTAAGCCTGGCCATTAGTTGTGACGTGATTTCTCAGTGTCCATATTTCGGAAAGTCACTGTTGAGGTCTGCAGGTGATTTGAAGTGCCGGATATACTGGCAGTCTATTATACGGCCAGTGGATATTTTCATCTGGTCGCACTTAGTCATCCTCATTTTTTTCCGTTGTAATGTGTATCAAAATTATAACTGCCGTAAATTCATACCACATCCATCATCCTATACTAGTTAAATGTATTATATTGTAGTTTGATTATATAATAAACTACCACACACTTTTTCTCTTCCACAGATAATCATTCTAATACAAAAAAGAAATCATGGGAGGTTTATCAGATGTCCACGTCATCAGGTAATTAATGTGCATCATGTAGGTCCCAGCAGTTCTCCGCCATACACTGGAGACCGTAATGTACGCAATGTATACATATGGCAAGATCATCCACATAATATTTCATTGCTTTGCAGATTCTGAAATGATTCTTGTTGATGTGTCAGAAATGAAAGTGCAGTTCGAAAAGACTATTCGCGCAGTTACGAAAAATGTAAGTTATACATCGGCTTTAGTTTTATGGAAATACTCTTACATTTTACGGTAAAAACACATTTGGGAGTAGTTGATATTTTAAACATGTGAGTTTAAACATTGATCGGGGAAAAATTAAAAATCGACCCATCCTTGCAAACCGTAACTGGCAAAAGTTTATATGTCTGTCATGCCTTGTGGTCTTTCAAGGAAGGCCTTTTTTAATTATTATTAAATATTGTTTTTTTGGAATGAATGCTTGCTTAATAAAAAAAACCCTCTTTGCCTTTAGGTGACCATCCACTTCAAAGATTTTGGGGACGCGCTGTGGATCCGAATTGCTTGGGGGAGAAATTACATGAAGCCCAATGAGTACAAGCCTACCTTCGTGGTGTATCACTCCCAGACACCATACGCCTTTATCACAAACCTTACAAAGGCCTACCGGCCTCTCTTGTGTCAGGTACCTCCAATACCAGATTCCTATATTAAGGCAGGACTTAAAATGTAGCTTCCACCAAGATCTTAAAACTGGGGTACTTCTAAAAACTGCTGAATGGGAACAATGATGTTCTACACAATTCATGCACATTGTGGTTGCTATGGGCTACAGAACACTTTTCTCATGTGCCAGTTATGATAAATATTCCCTATAAGTAATGAGAACCTTTTGGTAAACTGGTGGTATTTTGTAAATTATTTATACCCTGCTTGCTTTAGGAATGGAATTCTCCTCTATGTTCTGTAACTGGTTAAGTTCCTCTTCCCTTACTGTAAAACCTCTTGCTTTAAAAGAATTGGCCTATGGGGTGAAGTAGATTAATCATCTCCTGAATACTAGTAAATAATCATGTTACTCAATCTATGTATTTATATTGGTAACTAAAATGTTTCATTTTGTGTTTTTTTTATTTATTTGACAGCAGTCAATGTATTGCTGTTGTATGTATTCACTTCTGCCTGCAGCCCTCTGGCTTTCCAGCTTTTGGGCACCATAATAGGACCGGCTGCCTGACACCCCCTTCATCTCGGGGAGATGAGTTTCTCTGATCACTTCATCCCTAGGACCTTGCTCTAGTGGGTGGCATATTTGGGGCTCAGACCTTTTCTGCTTAAGAGTGCTTCAGGGTAACACATTTTTCATCCCTTTTTTCTTCTTTGGATATGTCCAACTGTCTTGCCCTAAAACATTGTTAACCTTTACATCTGTCCAAGATACAAGTCCACAGTACCTTAAGTACTGCCCCATCTGTTCTTGTGCTGCACCACAGGCCGGGGCAGCACCTTTTGTTGTGATGGGGGCTTTGAGTAGGGACCCTACTCGGGCTTCTGAATGACTTTGTCTATTCTTGGTTTTGCTTTGCCCAGAGAAAGTGTTCAATCAAACGATGCCCTCCTGTCCATCTGAGGTGGTTTCCTGGTTTCATCTCTTACAGGAATTGGTGGTGCCAGCCTTGTGTTCCCATCCTCAAGACACTAAGGAGGTGGTACCTCACTCCAAGGAGTGCCTTTCCAGGATTCAGGAGTTATAGAGCTCTGTTGGTTCTCTTTGTTGGCCACGAGAAAGGGTTTATTTCCCGCTGGTTCCAGATCACCACCAGGTGGCGGAGGTACTCTTGACCCGGACTGTTGACAAGGGTGCTTGGTCCCGCTTGGCAGTCAAGTATGGGGCTTTGCCAGATTAGATCCAGGCATCTGTCACTTCATAGGCATTACTCCCTTCACGTTGATGGGTTGTCCCAAAACTAATCTCATCTGTGACCACTACTATAGATTGAGAAATGTCAATTATTTTTCTATTTGCCATTAAAGCCTTTTCTCTGATGTAGGGGAACAGAGACCAGCCCACTGAGGAATGTTCGGGTCTCTGTCCTCTGTAGCCAATCCTTTCTTTACTTTTGTCTCCTTTCTTGGCTGTTGGTTAACTGGGGAGCAGCAGGGAATTATAAAGAAGTCTGGTTTGTTTTATCGAGCACCATGTCACCCAGATGGTGGAATATAACCCATCACCTCTGTTATCTTGCAGCAAAAAAACCTTTATGTTGGTCAAAGGAAATATTTTAATATGAGAAGAATGGGGGGAGTTTGTGTGCTATATATAACGTTTTCTGAAACGTTGTTTAGATAAATAGCGCCCAAGTGTTACTTCATGTTCGAGTAACTGGGTCTTTGCTGTTAACCTAAAAGAAACTTCAGTGAATCTCACAGCCCTCCATGGAATTTGTTTATCCTTTCCGTATGCTTTAAGAAAACCCGTGTTTCTCTCCTAGGCCCTTTTATGTGCTGCAGGATACAGTCAGATTCAGGAGATGGAACTGAGAAGTCGGTGTTTGGAATCCCTAAAAGACATCGTATTCAAGCGGTTTAATCAGGTGAGCAACCTCCTGTATTCTTGCCATATGTTCCTTGCACTGTAAACAACATGACCATTCTAAGACATAGTTTACGTCCTTGATGGATGTTTCACCTTACTGATCATTAATCAGTAATATCTGTACTTTAATATGGAGCAATATTGTTTTATCGTCGGTGCAATTGAAAATTACACAAATACATTTACTAAGGTATAAAATGTCTTTATGTCCACTAATTGTAGCTGTATAGTGATGATAGGAGATTGTATGTAAATAATAAAAAAAAAATGTTTAAGGGTTGTGCCATATTTTAGGTTTTGGGTAATTTTTTTAGTTTTTTGGGTTTTTTCCCCCCCTACCAGATACAGAGGTCTAATATTAAAGTTAAAGAAGTCAGACCTAAAAACTACAATGTGTATTTTTAGCTGCTGTAAGCGATGATAAATAAAATACTTCAGATCTTGCTTCTGCCTGCTGGACATTTGTGTACACGAGATGCACAGTGAATTAGTGAATTTTCATTCCTTTACTCATCAAAGCAATAGTGGGGGTTGTGTTTTTTGGGGATACCAGCAAACTTTTTTTTTTTTTAACCTGGGCTGTCGTTATAGAAGTATAGGAATAAGGCAATAATGCTCTAGCGACAGCTTAGAAATGGCTTATTAATTATATTTATGTTTTGAATTTTTGGTCTTTGCCAAACACCTATATTTTCCACCAATAAAAGTTATGGAGGAGGTGTGTACCGGATAGAATCTATGCGTGTACAATCATTAATTTTGGCAATTCTTAAGGCAACACCCGCTCTAATGGTGTGCTGCAGTTTCTAATAGTTATTGTTTTGCAATGAAGACAAAGCTCTAGTTGTATATGCCGCAAAAAGTTAAGTATTCGATTGGCATCTTTCATTTGTCAATGGGGATGCATGATTAATCAGGTCGTACAATAACTACATCTAACCTGTATGTAGTGATCATTTGACCACTAATGGTGTATGGTGTACCGCTCATTCCTAATGCCTAGATCTTTCAAATTCTACCATACAACCTTGTGACCGAATCGGACAGAGATTCAGGCTACCCAAACACTTTGTAACCTGCTCTTTCAATCTGATTGTTTCTTGAAATGTTAAAGAATCAACTTATATGGTTCACAGTAGATCCAGTTGTATTATTTTTAAATGATGATCCAATCAATTTCCAGTGTATAATTTTCATCCGAAAATTTTTGGTTTTGAAATTGTGCATTTGATTTGTAACCTCTGTCCTGCACATGCACAGCCAATATTTTCCTGCTCTGTTAGGTCTGAATTGTAAAGTGTGAAGTCATCTGCCTTATGATCTGACTGAAAAGGAGCAACTTGTGCCAGCGTGCCTAAATTGCTTATTAGTGTAACTGTGTGGAAATGCAGTCGTTGGAAACACAAACTATAGGTGTTAACTAATTGCTACATGATGTTAACACAAGGGGGTGCTAGAGGACCAGTGATGTGAATCACATTGGTCCATAGCTAACTGTGAGGGAAGAAAGAACTGAAAGTCACTGGGGCCCTCAATAAGTAGATTAAATGAATGCATTCAAATGAATTTCTTTCAATTACATTTTTTTTATTTAAATATAATGTAATCAAAACTGTAAAAATAGGTGCTGCTATGACTGGACTGGCCTTTTAAGCCATACACTCATAATGCCAGTGTAAAGCAAATAAGGTAATAAAACTATGTTGACGTGGTAATTAACCATTTAAGGTGAGAGGTTTTTTTTAACAATCGGACACAGCTGAAAGTAACCGGAGAGCTACCTGGATAAAACTGGAGCCCATCATGTGAATAACTCCGTACTGTATGGATGCATATGTGTGGTAAGGAGCTGAATTTAGTGGCCTGCCCATCTCAAAGATGGCTGCTGTTAGGAAATGTGTATTTGCAGGAAGAACACAGTCCCCCAGGGTACCAAAAGCAAATAACTTTGTGACACACAGCGTTGGCTCTGATGAGCACTGAATGACGCCGAAAACGAAAGCAACGTGTTTTGTAAAAGTTGCAGAAGAGCCCATGCATTACACAAAAAAAATGTTTCTCTTTGGTGATATTGTCCTATGCACATCTATTAGCCATTGGGCCTCATTTAGAGTTGTTTGTTTTTTTTAGTTGCATAAGATTACATTTCCCCAGTTAGATACCCACATACTTTTCATAATATATAATGCCCCATTTGCTGCCTGGGATATGCGCACATCCTTAGGTTGGAAGAAAATGACAATTGGGCAGTTGCTATTACCATTTGGAGGGCTACAATTGTCTTGCTGCGTGACGTTTTTGGTCTCAGAATGCATAAGTGATAAAACAGGATTGGGTACGTATATAAAAATATTTTTTGGGTGAGAAGTCCACAATTTCAATGTTTTTTAAATTCTCAAAATGAGGCATTAACAGAAAATCATAGAGAAAAAGCAATTCCATTGTTTGTCTTTTGGGGGGTGGGGGGGGGTGGATTTGTATTTACAACAAGTTATGACTACTTTGAGAGCTTTCATTATTACTCCTAGGCTGCAAAAGTTGAAATTGCAAAATTAATTTGTCATAAGTGATGCACGAAAAAATAGCTGAGATATAGCTTGTCAGTTATCCTTGTCCAGTTCCATATCTCCCCGACTGATCCCATTTGTCTCCATTCCCTTGATGATGGACTGATGAAACAGGGTTACACACTTGGAACATGTCTTCAGTAAATGCTAGAGGTCCAACATCCCTAAAACGTGTTCTCAGACACGACATCTGTTTAGGAAATCTCACAAGGACATTCCTTACAGGCAGGAATCATAAGGGTAGTTACCCAAATTTGACCACTTTTACTCTACCGCATATTGCATTTCTTTCTCTGATAGTATAATTGGGGGTGTTGGCTAAACCTGTTCCATTTCACTTAACTTCAGATTCTTAGTTCAGGTTTCTCATTGTTAAAGACCATGGGCTTGATTTCACTAAGGATCTTAACTTGAGAAACTTCTTATTTCAGTCTCCTGGACAAAACCATGTTACAATGCAAGGGGTGCAAACTAGTATTCTGTTTTGCACATAAGTTAAATACTGACTGTTTTTTCATGTAGCACACAAATATCAACTTTAAATTTCAGTGCACAAATAAGCTATCAAGTATTTGTGTGCTACATGAAAAAACAGTCAGTATTTAACTTATGTGCAAAACAGAATACTAATTTCCACCCCTTGCATTGTAACATGGTTTTGTCCAGGAGACTGAAATAAGAAGTTTCTCAAGTTAAGATCCTTAATGAAATCAAGCCCCATATTACTAATACAACTCTTACCCATGTCACCATATAGCTGACAAACACAGATCTGACCTCCTGGCCCTTTAAACTACTTTAATGATTTAGAATGTTCTCAGGTAGGAGTCCTCCTCCTTGGAGGAGACTGCATCTTTGTCCCGAAACCACCACTAGATGCCTTTTTTGAGAGGACCCCATCACGTTGATGGATTTTAGACAAGCTCCTTTTGGCCTCCAATGAAGTAAAGTATGGGTTGGCATGGAACAAAGGTGCTGCAATATTTCCACTACATAACCATCTGGGGTAGACTTTAGAACAGAGCTGGCTCTCCACTGTGTCCCCCTATTATCTCGCACCTTCACCACGCTGCCTTAACTCCCTGGTTTGGACTGCCTGAAATGGACAGTGATTGGGAAACAGAGTGTTGCACATTTAACAGATAAAGGATAACTCTAGAACTTTGGTGAACTTCAGGGTCATTTAAACCTCCTCCCTCCTGTTTATTTTGGCAATACATCTGTCACTTTCTTCAGTTACAACTTCAGAAACCACAATCACACGAGATACTTGAAATGTATAATATGCTACAATCCCCCAAACACTGCTCCAGCATTCTTTATGGTAAAATAGAATGAAAATAAAAAATGTATATTCAAACTTGACACCTGTTGGTACAAATGCCCAACACAACTGAAACACATGCACACTGGTTCTTCTTCCCTTTGTTGGAGATGTCCGTGAAGTTAGATTACTTTTACACATTTGTTGGGTATGCCCCAAACTCTACAAGTTCTGACCCTCTTTGGGTGCTTTTCAGCCCTTCTGCTTTACCTTTTTATTTCGACCCTAATGGCTTCACAGTGACTTGTTAGGACACAATCTTGTATTCCCTTATGTTTTCAACCTCAAGCGAACCCACACAGTTGCTCTCTCATTATTGCCACTCCTTTATTCTTCCCCCTAAAGAAGATCTTAATTTGCAGTGCTTGCTAATATTATTTGTCCCTTTAAATTTATTTGAATTAAAAATGTTTTCCTGCCTCTGACAATATTTGTTGCCCTGTACTGTTTAGATTGTTGTTTGTTTGTTTTTTTCTCTGCTTTTTTGTTCTTCTTGCATTTGTACTTGTTTGTTACCAATCTACAATAAAATAGGATCTTTATGCTTCTGATCAATCCTTTTCTCTTTGGCACTTTAAATAAATTCAAACTTCTTAAGCTCTTCCCTCCTCTGTGTCCGCATCCTGCATGGAACTCTGTTTATCTGACCAAGCCCCAAAGGGCAGAACCAGAGAAACACAAAAAATCAAGAGGGAAACAACCCCCTCAGAATAAAAATTAATCTCTTAACTAAAGAATTAGAGCATACAATGGGTGACTTGCCAAAACAGCTGGTCAGCCGAAGCTCGGTGCCACACCACCAATGAAGTGGTCACTGCTATAGTAGATTGTACTTTCAAATTGTATGGAACAAGTTTCCCTGTCCCAAAGTATACGCGCTGAATCACAGAAGTAATCTTCTGGCTACTGTCTGTCTGTTTAGACGCAGGCCAACCGCCTTTGTGGGCATCCTGAAGGACCAAAAGATTACCCATCTCTCTAGAGTCCTCTTGACGTGGCTCTTCAATGCCTTTAACAGCAACCAATGAATGAAGAGAGACCTCTTCTTCCATAGACTGATGAAAAGCCTCTATGACAATCTCCTGATTTAAACTCAATTTAGAAACCACCTTAAGTTGAAAAGACCGTTTCTTCGGAGAACAGACCATCCTTTTTTAAAACTTGATAAGAAGATTAGCAACACAGAGTCCCCTATTCCGATACCCTGCGGCCCGTAAAAAAATAATCTTCCAGTTGAAAAACTGCACATCCTGAGTCCTTTGAAGGTACAGATTTATACTTTGTCAGCTATCTAAACCATTCTGTAAAAACAGGTGTAAACGGCCAAACTGAGAAGAAGTTGGGAGCATCCAATTCTCACACCAATAAATGTCATCCAGACCCTATTATGATTCCTAGCTAAGACAGTTTTTCGAGATGAGAGCAGAGAAACATTTTTTTTTCTTTCTTACGGGTCATAGTTTCAACTGGCACAACAAAACTGTCACTCAACAGGTCCGGTCTTAGAGGAAGACTCCATGGTGGACCCACCAACATCTTAAGACTGTCTGTGTACCACAACCGACTTGGCCACCTCCCTTAATTCAAGATCCTTGATCAGAAGCTTGTCTTCAGCAGCAGACTAGCGAAACTGGCAGTGAAGAGCAACAGGACACCATGGTCTTCAGGGTCAGAATGGACCGAAAGACATAACACCTGAGTGTTGCAAAGCCTGACACTTTTCCTGGTACACTGGAAAACCAGTATTCGAAAAATACCTGGGTGGGTCTCCGAGGAGGTCGATAAACCATCGATCCCTGTAGAGAGCTTGTCCGGGCTCCCACCACAGCAGCTGCTGGATGAGCTGGCTGTCCATCATGCAGACATACTGTCTGAAGGCTTGGCTTCTAGTTTTTTTACGGCCCAGGCCTATTTTCCTCTTTGCTGTCCCACCCCAGCTCTAGATTACTTCCCTGCGTGTGACAACCTCAGGAAGGGAGGAAGCAGGAGCTGTGCCGTGTGTCTTTGGTGTTCTTCAGTCAGTATACTGAAGCTCAGCAAGGAGGTGGTGCAATTCTGCCCAGGAGTTGCACATTCCCCAAGGGACCAGCAGCGCCAATTACTGCCTTGGATGAGTTGCCCCTTTTCAGCTAACTGGTGCCTAGTGCAGAGCTAATAGAAAAGTCCTAATAGAGGCTCTCTGTCCCCCAAAAAAGATTATAGAGAAACAGAGATTTGAGGGAAAAATACCAAAAAACTATATGCAGTATGTTCCATAAAATGGTTATAATGTTCATGAAAATGCAAGTTATACATTCACTAGGTACCGGAGACATTACTGCAGGTTTTAATGACCAGTATTCATGAGCTTATGGTTTCTAGTGAATGGATAAGTTTTATTCTCATTAAAATTGCTTCACTGCACAATGACTTCTACTGTGTATAGATGGCATGATCCCTGAGTAACAACAGTTTATCTGGAAAAGAGGATCCAATGAGTCATTTACATTGACCACAAAGGTTGGGAAATCCTTTTAAGACGAGCTAGTCAGCACCAGCAGGTCACTTAGCGACGTCAGCCCATCGTACAACAATGCTGACTGTTTCTGTGCAAACCGCTGTTGCAGGGTGACTCCATGCCAGTTGCCGGGAAATGTTTTGAGTCCTAGCCACTTGGAAACCAGTATTTATCCAGCCCTGCGTTATTCATACATTTGAGCAGGGCTGCATTATTTTGAATGAAATTCTGTTCAACATGAAAAAACGTGCACCAAGTGTGATTACACACTGACAACTCAGAGCTCAGAAACGATTACAATAGGCATTCGCCCCCCCATTGTACTGTGCCTAAAATCACACAATAAACGACTGTTGGGTCCCATATCGCATTAGTGTTTACGCTCCCATGATCATGTTTTATCGTACCAAAGCACATGGTATCATTTGATTTTATAAACAATAAAAGTCACTATGAACGATATCGGGCAAATTTTGCAGTGTGTGTGAACTCGCGACCAGCAGTGTCCATAGATCTCTATGTAGTGTGCAGAGTCGCCATCTTTTCAGCCGGTGGTAAAGACAGATGAAGAGCACAGACCTGAAAGTAAATCGTGTAGGTGTGTACACACATCTGTATGCTCATCTGGACTTTGTCATTGGTAAAATAATTACAGGAATCACAGCTGCAGTCATTTTCTGTACCCAGATTAAGGCCTACACCCCCTTGAAAGAGTAACTTTTCATGTGCCTAATATATTGGTCTTTACCGTTGTATTCTTAAACATTTAAATCAACCTTGTTTTACTGTCTGATATCTCTACATATTTTTAGATGTTTGTTCTGAAACCAGTTTTGGTTTTTTCTTTTTCAGGCCTGATTCTAAACCTCTTCAGCAGGTGGGAAAAGTCAACAGGAAATCCCCATCTTGTAGCACTGTATCATGAACAGCTCTTTGATCAGGTAAAGATCAGCGAACGGATTTCTTTCCCACCTGCTGCTAAACTTTTAGAATCTCTTCTGAATAAAACACAATGGATGTATTTTTCCCTAAATGTATAATGATTTTTCATACAGAAACCCACTAGAATGCAAATTAGCAGATTGTGGAGAGGTTTAAGGCTTAACAAATAGGCCCCACTGTCTGTTGCATTAATAAAAGATAAACTAGGATGGAGTAACAGCCACCATGTAATTGCGGGGAGAGAGATAAGAGTATGAGAGCTAAGCTTTAAAAGTATTGGTGTCCAGTTGTAACCTGATTTCAGTTAATTCGTTTAAATATGTATCACATTGATTTTAAATGTATTTTTTTAATTTTTTTTTTACAGCCTTTCCAGTCATATCAGCCAAGATCACTCCAAGAAAGAAAAGTTACTCCAGCCATAGGTACGTTTTGCTACAATATTCGTTAAGCTGCATCATTTCAGTGCAATGCTAGCCAGATGCCCAGGCCAAGTGACCCAACCTCATGGGGCTACATATCTGTCGGAAAATAGCTGCACACTAGCAGAAGGTCACTTGCTGGCCGGAATTACAGCGCACATGTCATTGGGCCACACATGAGTTTCCCGTTTTGATGGCTCTGCATGGATTTCCAGCTTCATGACTCATGCGCACAAACACTTGGGTTTAGGTTTAGTGACCAGTTATGGGATCTCATGTTATTTGGAAGGGGGGTGGAATGGTCACATTCAAATCTGAAATAACAAAGCGGGCAAAGAAGAGGCAGACACAACCTCGCACAGGCAACTATTCTGAACATGATTTATTTTGAGTATCTGCTTCCTAAAACATTTCAGTACTCTGTTATGTCTCATGCTCCTGCAACCGGCATAAGCTCAGGCCCCTACTATCTGTATTATTTCCTTATGTGTTCTTTTAAGAAATGTAATGGGAAATTTCTGTTTTGTTTTGTGTTGATGATCCTTCAATGTTATACAATATTATTTCCAATGTTGTGTATGTTTTATCTAGTTTTATACTTTTTTTATTATTATTATTATTATTATTATTATTATTATTATTATTACCAGTGGACCCAAGGATAACGTGTGAAAATATTAAGGAGATTGAGCGAATACATCATCTGACACGTGAAACATTCGGAGATGGGTCACTGCCTAAGATAGAATACGCATCATATAAGGTATAAACGTCACACCAAAGTGCCTTATGTGCAGGACAAATAAACCTAACATTCAAATAGATGCAGTCTGAAAAGCCTATTGTAACAGTCAAAAATACATATTTGTCAGGAATTAAAGGAAAACTATCAGAAAATTGAAAATAAAACAAGCCAATTTTTAACTAATGTGGTCAATGTTTAATATCACAAATATGGAATGTGGCGAATTTTAGGGTGTTGAAAAGTTTGATCATCTTTACACATATCTAAAATGTTACTTTTACTGTCTGTTACAGCTGTGTTACAACTTACATTGGCTCTGAATGATCACATAACATCGCTGTCACAGGAACCTCTTCTCAAACCAACTAGTGTAAACACTGGCACATAAGCCGTATCGGTGTACGGTACTACAAGTAGATATGTTCTATAGCATAGCACTGACCGTAGTGGCGCTGCATCCATTTATATCTCCTGAACAGAGTACTTTAACCCTAGATCTTTCCCACACCTCTTCATTGGTGCAATTGCTGATTCTAAGGGGTAAATGTATCAAGCTGAGAGTTTTCTGGCAGGTTTGAAAAACCAATCAGATTCTAGTTATCATTTATTTAATGCATTCTACAAAATGACAGCTAGAATCTGATTGGTTGCTATAGCCAACATCTCCACTTTTCAAACCCGCCGGAAAAACTCTCAGCTTGATACATTTACCCCTAGATGTGGGAAACACAATCTGAAGCATTCATCAAGTGTATGAAAAGAATCTTCATTAGATCAGAGAAACTAATGATCTCCCATCTCTATTGTTGAACAGCTGGAAACATCATTCAAAGGGGAAAATGGTCTCGCCGATGGAATTGAACCCTTCCGATGTCTCATCAAGTTCTCCAGCCCTCACCTACTCGACTCTATCAGGTCCCTGGCACCAGCTGGTGAGTTTACCACATACACCCATCAATCCAACCTGTTGAGATTCCTGCTCCAAAGATAAAGATTTTGTCGGCGGTATCGTAGATACTCCACTTGCTGAACTAATCCTGTTTCTCGTCGAGTTTAAAAACGTATGACCTGTTTTGCAATATATATTTATATATCGTTTTCTATTCACAGGTATTGCAGAAGCTCCTGTTTCTAGCCTGTTGTCCTGTATACCGCACAGAGCCAGGAATGTTTTTAAAATCTCCGAAAAGAAACCCACGCACAGCCAAGCCGCCAACTAGAGACTTCATAATGAAAGGTCCACATAATTGTAACTTGGGCCACTTAACGTGTGCAGGTTCAGCCATGTGTCTTCTTCAAGCTATGCTGCGCCTTCTAAACTTAGAAGAAGCATCACTTGCACGGACCACGACCAGTGCAGAACGAGAGCTGGAAAAGCAGGAATATCTGGCTTGTGCATTGTCTAGGATGGTCTTTTCTTTTTTTTTTCCTTTTTTTTTACTTTTTTAAATATCAAAAGATTACTGCACAGAAACAGGAGCATGGATTGATGGTGTTATGTAGATTTTGGAACACATTCTGTAATTTTCATGAGGGCTAACCTCGCTACACTTGTATCACTATCGTTTTATTATATATATCTATTCTGGGATTAAATGAATTGTTTTTCCAGTAATTAATACAGTACGTATATACAAGTCTATTAATGTTTTTGTTTTTTTTGTTTTTTAAAGGGGGCTTATATTGGTGTGACTGCTCGCCAAGCCATGGAAATTCATGTAAATAGTTTGCTAAGAACGTTGTTGGGAACACTGAGATATGATTGATTTGTGCTGTCTGTGAACCATTTTCCTGGTAGAGCATAGTACATATTTATGAATTGTAGGTGAGGTTTTTAATCGGGAACCAAAGCACTAACAATGGCGAATGCTTTATTAAAATGGTTCTGCCCAATTCGCAGCATAGTGGCAAAACAATAAATTTGTGTTTTTGGTTTTGTTTTATTGGGGAGGGGTTTCAATGAAATTGCAACTTTATTTTAAATGCTATAAAATTGTGTAGATGTTTATTTTGATGATAGTATAGAGTGTAAATCTTTAAAGGGAAGTTAGCACCTAAATGATTTGCAGATGTCCATTTTTCTACACAGCTATGGGAGTTTTAGCCAAAGTCTCTTTCAGGTTGTCCTTCAAATAAATAAAGCTTCTGTGTTTTGAAATTGGCATTTTTTTTTCCCTGCACATTCACATCTTGTGTATAATTAATACATTTATTTTTGTATTTTTTTTTTTTATTTAGTGGCTCCAATTGTCCAAATTTTCCATGGCCATATAAAGACACGAAGGGCTGTTGGCCGAGTACTTTAATATAGAGCACAGATCTCTGCAATAATTTTATATTATAAATGCTATGTTATTCATGATCAGATACAAGTGTTCCTAATGTATACTGAATATACGGCATCGGAGCTCAATATTGTTATGTTTATAATGTACAGGAGGATTGTATACATGTATTGACATGACTTGTTTTACTATAATTTGGTGTATATAGTTTTCTATGGCATAGTCCCCTTAACAATTGTTTTTGGTGTCTTTGGTATGCTTTGTGATCTTTACAAGTGGTACTTTATACTTGTTATATTATAAAATAGACCGTGCTAATTTGATTAC